>NC_057322.1:0-1206279 GCF_000687475.1 Ustilaginoidea virens
CCCTAACCCTAACCCTAACCCTAACCCTAACCCTAACCCTATACCGCCTTACTATATATTTTAAAATAAGGCCCGATATATTATATTAAGCCTTACTAAAAATAAGGCCTAATAAAAGCCTACCTTATAATATTTAGTAATTATTCCTTATAATAGATGAATATAGAATATTAGATATAATTAATTTATCCTTTAGTCTATAATATATAAGCCGTTTTAACTAAATTAAGATAAATTATATTCCTTATTAATATAATCTTTTTAAATTATCTCTTCTTATTAATCCTAGTTAATCTATAAAGTAAACTTTAACTTTACTAATTAGTATTAGTTTTACTAAAGGGTACTTAGTTATATATAGGGTAGTGCGTATAGTAATATATACCGGGTGATTATTAAGTAAAGGATTTAATTATTTTACTAATAATTATCTAAGAAAGAGGAAAAGAAGTAAAAGAGGGTAATTATATAATATAGTTTTTTTATATATATACTATTATTATATATATTAGTATAGTTAGGCTAAGCTGCCTATATATTCTATTGGGCTTAAGGGCATAAGGGCAAAAGTAGCTATATTATATATAATAGGTATATGCGGTATATCTATCGTAATATGCCTAATTAGGCACTTTACGATAGCTATTTTAATACCTTTACCCCTTTTGCCCCTATACCTAATAGGGCATATAGGCAGCCCGGCCTAATTATACTAATATATATAATAATAGTATATATATAAAAAGGCTATATTATATAATTCCTCTTTTGCTTCCTATCTTCCCTTTTAGTTAGTTAAATTATAATTAAAAAAGTAATTATATCTTTAATTAGTAACCTTACGGTATATAATACTACGCGCGTAACCTTATATATAACTAAATACCCCTTAGTAAAACCTATAGAAAGAATTATATTAGGGTGCTACTAAATTCTTTAGTATTAAAGGCATAGGGAAAGCAGAGTAGCCAGGCGGGTAAATATTAGTCCGGTTTAGCTACTGCTTATTTGCTGCCTTTTTTTACTACTCTTTTTACTGCTTTTTTTACTACCTTATTTTACCTTTACCGCCTTTTTACTGTTTTTTTTACTGCCTTTTTTACTGCCTTATTTTACCGCCTTTTACTGCTTTTTTACTGCCTTATTTTACCATCTTTTACTGCTGTATTTTACCGCCTTTTTACTATCTTACTTCACCGCTTTTTACTGCCTTTTTTTACCGCCTTTTTTATGCTATTTTTATAATCTTATTTTACTATATTTTTACTGCCTTATTTTACTGCCTTTTTACTGCCTTATTTTACCATCTTTTACTGCCGTATTTTACCGCCTTTGCCCTGCCTTTTTTACTATTTTATTTTACTGTCGTTTTTACTACCCTTTTTACCGCCTTTATACTACCTTCTTTCTATATGGTATTCAGCACTATTTTTTAGTAGAACAAAATATCGCAGTACTTTAATGGCAGAATCAGTCTCTTTACCGCTTTTTATATAGCAGAATCTCACCGCCTTTTTTTGTAGATATATATTCTTTAATACTAAGGCTAGTAGAAGTACAATATTATAGTACTTTACCCGCTTTTTTCGTCTAATCCCCGGATGATTTGAAAAAATATCTCTATAGGACGGCTTTATTGTATTTTAAAGAGGGAAAGCGGGAAAGAGCTACGCCCTTCCTGCCTTGCCTTCCGATTTCTTCGCAAATCTTAGGCAAAGCTCTGCTTTCCCTGATAATATAGTCTTTTATGCATATACTGTAATTATAGGTAGTAATACGGCTCTATAGGCCGCCTATACGCCTAATTAAGGCGTAAGGAAAAGCAGGTCTACTATATATACGGCGGCAAATATATCATATGCATAGCGCATGCAACGGCATATTAGTCGCAATACCTAACTAAAAGGGCAATTGCGATTCCAATATTATATAAATATTAAAAAAGGCATATTTATTAGCCATCTAGTTATCACTAGTTTACCTATTAATCCCTATACCATCTCTAATTCTTAAGGTTCTATACTTTAATTCCTAAAACTTTATTGTTTTCTAAAGAAAATATACAAGCTTATTATTCTGGATAACTTGGGGCGTTCCCGGAGTAGTGGCGGCAGAGCGGCCTCCCTGCGGTTTTAAACGTCGAGATAGGGTTATAGTATTCTTCTTCTTCGAGAGAGGAGTCATAGTAGGACCGGTGCTAGAGCCCCTCTTCTGCCTAAAAGAAGTCTGGATACCGTGAGTCTATATACCAGCATCCGCAGCAGCCTTTTCCGGCTTTTTACTGTCCCTTGCGGCACATATATTAGACAAAATTTTCGCGACCTCTGCCCTCTTTTGACTTATAGGGGAAGGCGAGGGGTCGGCGGCGTTCCGAAGGTCAATAGTCTCTACCGCAGTAGAGAGAGACAGGCTAGCAGGGAAAGCGCTATCTAACCGGGCCTAAATGCCCTCAAGAGCCACAATACCGCGCTTAAAGAGATCTAAAAACTCGCAGTTAAGAGGGATAGGTGCCAATGGAATAGAGGCGAAAGACCCCGATAAGGTAGCGGTAGTAGTAGGACGCGTGGGAGAATCCGTTAGCTTTATGGCGCGGCAAGCCGCCTCCTAGGCGTCTGACCACTCCTCTGGACCGACCTACCAAAGTCAGCAAGGCCAATACAACGGAACCAAACCACTTACTTCTTCCCCAGATATAAAAGCCGTCTGTAAAGCCATATACCGCTCGATAGCCTTACGGTTCCGGGGGGTTCGCTCCAGCTAATAAAATATTAATAGGAAAACGTATTATAATAGATAGGATACCTACCGGCACGCAAAGACGACGTAGCGAGGCACAATCAAAATACGCTCCGCTAGGACCTATCGAGGTCAGCACGCCACTGCAATACTGATCAAAGGCACCTTACCTTGTTGATCACAATACTGCACCGTAGGGTCACCGCACTGCACACAACCGCAATACGGCTAAGAGCGCGCAGCCCCCGGACCTAACTCAAGCGTAGTCGGCAGCACACGAGGCATCGCGATAAGAAAAAGGTAAGTCAAAAGATAGGACACAAGCGGTAGCATACCGGGTCAAAGAACTATTGTACGATTTCACGAGAGAAAAAAGAAGGTCAACTTAAGGGAAGAAGAGAAGAAGGAAAGGAAAATAAAGGCAGGTGGGAAAGAGAAGAAGTTTTTATACCCCATAAGAGGCACCCCGATTCACACACGCATACGGCATTACGCAGTCGGCTTTAACCCACCCTTTTCGGAAACAATAACACGCACGCGCCCGACCACGGCACCGCGACTGCCCCAAAGCCCCACCAAAATAATAACCGCACTTCCGAGCCCCAATAATTAAATGAATCGGGGCAATAAGCCTTATCCTTACGGCATCCGCGTCACCACCTACATACTCCCAGCCCAACAGCCTAACGATATCAGCAGTAGGGCAATAAATTTCCACGCAATGACACCAAGCCCTTACGGACCAGTAGGGGCATATTATATGACCTTACCTATATAGGCACTCCACCATCATATATCCTAGCTTAGCTCAATCAAGCCTCCTTCATATCACATCGTACCCCTCACAGGGCACCAACAGCCACACGACCGTACATAGGTTTTTCCCCCGGTCCTCGGGTTTCCCATGTATATTAGTATAGAGGTACTGGACACCAGTGTAGTTAGGGCTGCCTAAGTATGCCAGCTACAGTAGTATATATATATAAGCTTACTTTCATTTAGTTAACTTGACTATATATTCAGAGGGAATCTTTATGCAGTATACATATGAATTCATCTCCGTCTATCTAGACTTGCCTATACACAATAACTGTCTAGTATAAAGCAAAACGTAGCAAAAGAAAAAATAATGAGCTACTAATTACTCGTCTGGGTCCCTATCCTCTCCTTCCCCGCCATCAATCGGTATATCTCGATACTCACTCTCCACCTTATCCACCCGCCCCGCCGACAGTTCCTTGCTATGCTTACGTAACCTATATAGGATTTGCGTTTGTTCTTCGCTCTTGCTGCGAGATTTAGCCGCGCGCTGGGCTTTTTTTGCCTCCTCCCACACAATGGGCGACATCTCCTCTGCAGACATTATATACCACCTTCGGACGGTAGGTATGTCGTACGTATTTGACCGACAGACGGCATACATGGATGTTAAAATATTATATATATTGTTATTGAAAAATGTCGTTTTTTCAGTATCCTCGGGAGGGATGGTGTAGATAAGCTTCGCAAGGCACGAAAGTATATAACCTAACTTGCGTATAGACTCGGCATTCGGCTTGAACTCCTTCTGCGAGGTGTCCTTAATAATCTGCCATACCATTCTGTTGAAGGAATGACCGAAATACTGCCTCTGCAGTTCATATACTAAGGTTTCCTTGATAATACCGTCTGCCTAAGACGGTACTTTTATATCGGCCTAGAGCTGTATGGTCTATCGTTTAAGCATGCCGTACTCTATATAGTCTTAGTACGAGTCCACGACCTTAATGACATGCCAAACAATATGCCGAAGCTATCCCATTCGATATAGCCTGGCTTACGCCTGCCGGATGATCTGTGCGTTCGAGTGGAAATTAATGAAGATGCCCTTGCAGTATTGTCGCTATAGGTTGACGCCGGTGCCCATGATCGATATATTGGCAACGAAAACGTATGGGCCTGTCTTCGGGTTAAGGAAGGCGTCTAATGCTGCTTGCTTTTCAGAGCCCTTATTAGTGCTGCGCGCTGTGAAGGCCTGAACCCCGCAAAGTAGGACAGTGCCGTAGAGGTACCTAGGTAGTTATATAGTTGGTCAGTTATAGTCACCGGTTTAGACCTATAGGTCCGAAGTGAGGACCTTTTCGGACCTGCAGGTCTCAAGGGGCTGTGGCTGGCTTGGAGCTTACATTTGCAGAACCGGTAAATCACAGAATATTAGCAGCCTCTCCTTGCCCTGGATGATATAGAGGTAGATGAGCTGGATCACGCGGTTGATAACCGGGCTGCCGTGCGCCAGGTACTGCAGCTAGTCTGACGATGTGGATGGTCCGTACTATCCTGGCTCTAGGTTCGTTATTGAGAAGAAGGTGCTAAGACCGTGGTAGAGGTCAGACCTCGCAAGGTCCCAACAGCTATTAGTGCTAAAGGTGATAACCCTACCTTTGTTGGTCTCTTTCTGAATCCGCTCGATCTCGGCGTCGGTAAGTTTGATGCCTTTATAGGAAATCTCGTGTAATACCCGGGCGACGGCCTTTTTGCGCTTCACCATCTTCTTATGTAGATTGTGTTCTAAAACTCTTTTGAATCTGGCGTCGAAAGCAACCATATTACCGGCGCGCTGCGAGCTAAAGTTCCTATTAGGCGGTTTCTCGATATTACCGGTTGCCTGCAGCCTATTACCAGCTACGGCCGTCGTAATGATATTGTCTATACCCTGGGATGGGGGGGTAAAGGACGATAAGGCCGACTCCTCGCTATGCGTCTTGACCAACTTTTTATGCAAAATGCCGTGGTTCACTTCTTCGTAGTGTACCGTTTGTAGCGGGAGGTCGATTCTAGGAAATGTAACGCTGTGTCTATTGGGGCTGTTGATGATAGCCCTTGCCGAGCGAAATATGCAAAAATTGTTTTTTAGTGCAGATGTTATACTGTTACTAAATGTGAACTCCCACCTAATTATCCTTCCTATAGCTAGTATGAGGTGCAGGCAGACCTGCTATAGACGTATGCTATTGTCGTAGTACTGCCGCAGTACCATCTTAATGTTATCGTTAAGCGCGAAATCGTTATGCAGAATGCCGACGATGCGGCCTTTCTCTTTGGCTGCGATCCTATCCCTGGTGTCGATATTACCGGGCAATCGCCTGGAGTAGGGATCGTACTCGCTGCTCTAAAGCGCGGTAAGGCTCTGGCGGTCGATAGCGGCGAGGAGAGAGTCGGCGAGCTGCACTCTATCGATAGGTATATACTCGAAGAGAAAGCATGCGAATCCGATGATATCCCTATTGCCGGATATGATTAACGTGCCGGTAATCTAGATGCTATACTCGCGCTTGATAAGACTGAGATAGCGATTGTAACTCTTCTGAAAGTTATAGGCAATATACGCCTCATCAAGTATAAGAAGCTTGAATGAGTATGAAGCGGAACTCTCGTCCCGCCACTTATAATTAATTAGGTTGCCGTCTGGATCCTCTCCACTTTCCTTGCTGATAGCACGAATCTTACGGTGGCCGAGTTCCATCTTCACGTAATAGGTAGTATGCTTCTAGCTTGCATCCTTCTTCTTCTTCTTCTCTATCTCCTCGCTAATGTCCTGCATCCTCTGCTGTAGCTCGTTCTCTGTTAAGGTGCGGCGAATGCCATAGCGCCATTTCTTTGGTGTTAATGCAAACGCGTTATCGCTATGACGCTTGCGTTTACGGGGGGTATGGGGGGCATAGGGGGTGCTTACATGCGCCCGGTCTTCCGTATTATCTTCCTCTTTATCCTCCTTTTGCTCCTCCTCCTCCTCATCTTTATCCTCCTTATTCTCCTTACGATCTAGAAGCTTACTATCTGAATTATCATCGTCGTCTGCCTCCGGTATCTTTCGGTTGTCTTTAATATCTATATCTTTCTTGATAAATACAAACCTCGTTTGGGTTATTCTAACCATCCGGACCCGCTATATATCGTACGAAGTAAAAATCACTATCCTGCTTGTCTGGCTTATATGTTAGCAATATTGATACATTTCCATGGGACTGGTTAGGACCTATAGGTCCCGAGCTCCCTAGCCAGGTTGGGACCTGCAAGTCCTACGTCCTCTAGAGTAGCGCCATGGCCCGGCAGCGCCAATAGCTGCTTCCTTTTTCCATAGGACTGGTTAGGACCTGCAGGTCCCGAGCTCCCTAGCCAGGTTAGGACCTGCAAGTCCCACGTCCTCTAGAGTGGCGCCATGGCCCGGTAGCGCCGATAGCTGCTTCCTCTTTCCATAGGACTAGTTAGGAACTGCAGGTCCCGAGCTCCCTGGCCAGGTTCGGACTTGCAGGTCCCACGCCCTCCAGAGTAGCGCCATGGCGTGCTAGAGCCGACAGCAGCATCTGCTTACCTGGGGGAGATAAGTGGCATCCATAAGCTGCTTTATCACTTTATGAAACCGCCCTGCCTCTAATAGCTCTACGCCAGTATTGC
The DNA here is from genome assembly GCF_000687475.1 of Ustilaginoidea virens. NCBI lineage: Eukaryota > Fungi > Ascomycota > Sordariomycetes > Hypocreales > Clavicipitaceae > Ustilaginoidea > Ustilaginoidea virens. The sequence continues at coordinate 7,171 of NC_057322.1, forward strand.
TAATGCTTTTCTTGTCAGAACCGTAGAAGACGATAAGGCGGAAGCCTAGGTTGTGGGCGCTTGCTTCCTTGATAGTCTGCTTTAGGATATTAACTAGGAGGATAAATAGCATAGGTGCGTACGGTTGCGGCTTATCGCCGGACTTGATAGACTTATTATATAACTCGGTCCGGCGAGCTATTACCTCAATGGTGGCCAGCGCGATCTTCGTCTTCCCTAGCCCTATATCGAGATTGAGGCTAATAGAAACCCCCCTCTTCAACTTTTCAATAATGCGGCCAAGGTCTGCCACCTAGTGTGGCAATAACGGCTCCACGCCGACTATATCGTATAGTCTATAATCAGCGGTAAGGGCTATCTGTCGACGCAATCTTTCAAAATCTACTGTTTCTGGTGGCTAGAACGATTGGATGTGCGCGTCCAGGAGGAATGACGTGCGGTATATCTCGTCGACCGAAAAATTTTAGATAAACGCCTATCCTTGCAAATTGCGCTGCGCCTAGAGCTCGTCCGCTGATGCGCCTTGCAATTGAAGGGCCTGCAGTCTGCTATTTATCTTGTCTAGGGCCTTGCCGGCCTCGGTAGCGTGGGCCTGCGATTTACGCATCACTGCAATATAATATAGACGTGTGGAAACCTCCCGCATATAAGACTCGAGGTGCTCACTATGAAGGACCGCGGTAAAGCTCTGCCTCTCTCGCTGCATTGTAGATATGCGCTACGTAATGACAATATTAAGGTCCACGGCCTTGTGCTGCAGCATGCGGAGTGTAGACACCTACTCGGCCTCTATTAGACTATTGTAGGCCTTAGGGAGGCCTTTTCCGTTCGCCCTCATGAGACGATCAGTTAGGGTAGAGGAACTGGAGAAAAGTGCACCGAGGGGGTCGAAATCGCCAGTAGTGCCTTTTGGCCTCTCGTCGGGCCCGTCGCCACTATCGGTATTATTTCCGTCATCATTACTAACATCATTATCATCATCATCATCCTCGTTATTGTTTTCGTTGTTGTTATTGTCGTCGTTATCGTTATTATTATCGCCTGTCGGACGCTTGGCTGTCTTATCCTACTTCTCGCCTAGCGCTAAAACTATAGACCGATGAACAAGGCTTAAAGAAGCATTTCTATTGAGAAAAGGCTCTTGCTCCTCCCTATCCTTACTGCTCGTTATAGGCTTATTATCGGGGTTGTAATAGCTAGGGAATTTCGTGGGTGGTACTAGTGCAGCGGCCTTGTGGTGCTTAATCCAATACACCTTTCGGCCACTTGTCGACTTTCGCCGCATATCAACGTATCTAATAATCGTAAGAGCTCATGCGATATCTTCTGCTGAGTATATGCCCACAAATGGGGGTTCCTTCCGAATAGAGATATTAAGTTCTCCCACTCTGACGGTAGGTACGGGTATTGGATAGCGGTGTTAGTAGGGAGTATCGCCCTCCCTACCCAAAACGCGACTAGCCTTCATCCACTCCTTGATATTAGCGGGGGCAAACTTGAGAAGCTGCATCGCGTACCCTATTGCCGTTAGGTTGAAGTCGAATACTAGCGATGGTAGGTCGCGCCTAGTCGCCAGCTCGTCGGTAATCGGTAGGAAAAGTAGCGCTCTCAGGTCCTTCACAATGGCCTCCATCAGCCGGCGCACCCCCGCGTTTTCCAGGCGGCGAACCATAGCACTAGGTGCCTCAAAAAGTTTGTTGTTGGCAGCCTTGCCCTTTATATCCTTGATTTAATGTATCGATGTAAATAGCTTCCTTACCATCTTATCGAAAGGTCCCTCTTGGCCACCAGAAGCATACTATGCCTCTTGCGCCTCCGACGTCAGTTTGATGAGCTCCGCGTGGTCTAGGCCGGACCCAGCCAGCTGCATTAATAGTTGCATAATGCGCGGAACTAGGGATATAGGCGTTAGTTAGTGGTTTGGGGAGGGGGGGGGGGGGGGGGCAACCCTAGGAAGGCGGGTGGGACCTGCAGGTCCCAGCCGGGGTTATTACGTACTAATCTCATCCGCAAATGACTTAAGGTTAAGCGTCGTCTTGAAATGGTTATACCATACAATATTATAATTTCTCATTTGTGAACTAGGCTTATTCTCTAGAAAATACGGGCCCTCTATGTACCTAAACGCCTGCTACGTACTCTCCCTCCGATACCACTCTTCTTGGTCTGCCGGCGGCAGGAAGGGCGCCGCATTATACTCTATAAACTGCTTAAAATGAGCCGCCGGGAGTCGCTTGAGCTTCTCGGCCTTGCCCTCCTTCTCTTTAGGTTTATTCACGGTGATCATAGAAACAGGAGCCTATGCATTGCTGACAAGAGTGGTCGTAGGCTAGCATATATCGCGCTGATTTACCTCGTTGTCTACTGCCGTGGGGGAATGTTCTACTCTATCGTTTTGTTGCTTTTTTCCTTTCTTGCCTCTGCGTGCTGGCACTTGCTGTATAGGGGTCCTTTCCGATAGGTCTTCTTCCTGGTCTTTTTCCTGCGCTTCGTCTTCCTGCTCCGGTATTGCGGCTAATAGCTCGGGAACTCCGCGCCTCATTCGAGGTCGAGGGGTTGGCGTATCGGGTTGCAAGCTATTATTAAATATATTACCTTCGTATTATAGCGTGTCAATAGCATGCGATAGCCTGTTATTGGGAGTTTCCTGACTATTTGGCACCTCTATCTCCTTCGTCGCTTAAGCTAGGAGCTGTATGCGCTAGGATAGCGCACCATTATAGTTATCTGCCTCCGAGACTAGCGTAATATATATATCGACCTGCCCGCTTGGTGGCATTTGCGTGACGTGCTGCCTCGGAGGCTGCTGCTGGTCCTACTAGCTCGGCGACTCCTAAGCGCGTCTTATAAGTCGAATTATAGTCCTCTTAGTGCTTTGGCGGGTTTTGTATACTATCTTATCGTAGTCTGTCTAGCTCGCTGGTTAGTAGGTTGGTCGCATAGAGGGCGGTTTGGACCTATAGGTCCGAACTCAAGCCCTCCTCTTCTGCACGGAATTTTACCTCTTTTTCGTTCTTTTGTTTTATACAGCAAATCAATAGTATATAAAAAAACTAGCAAGTTAAAAAATGCGGGAGATAACTAAGTCGATCAGTCGGCCGTCGTAATATAGATAAATGCTTCCAAGATAGTGCGAGAAGACCGGGCGTAATCTAGGAAGGGCGGCTCGGACCTATAGGTCCTAAAAAAGGTCGATTTGTAGGATATAAGGAAGAGAAAGGAAAAGGAAGAGGTCGGCGCGGGAGAAGAAGTTTTATAGACCTATAGGCGGTGAGGCAATAGAGCGGCAGAATGGACTCACGTGATAATTGATTTTCGGACTTACAGGTCCTAATGGCGTAATATGTGTATCCCTATTCTCCTTCTAGGAGCTGTTGGGTATGTGGTTATAATAGATGTTGCCTATTTGAGCAGTATTGGTAGTGGTATGGGCGGCGAGTGACGGTATTGGTGAGTGGAACCTGCGCTTACCTATCTATACTACAATACCTTTTTTCCACCCTGCTGGCTGGCCAGGACCTACTGTACCAGACGTATAGCCTCCGGCTCTCCGCGTTGTAGGCCTGGCCTAGCGTAGTCTCTACCGTGCGTCGCTGCATCCGTATCATCTAGCGCCTTACTGCCAGGTCCCCCAGGGGCAAAGGTAAGAGAGGGTTTAGCGGTTCGCCTCGATATGCCGGGTGTTGACTCGCAATAGGGTAGGTAGGTGGCAAATGCTCCGCACAAGCCCACTCTCCTATGGGAAGACGTGCTAAGGTACAGCCTGGCTCGACCCACTTTTCGCGTCGTGATGCGTTCGTGCCGTCTTAGCCTAGTGGGGGGGGGGGTTTCACACGTCACATATGTGATAACACACGTGACCGTTACCTGACAGTCACCTTCCACCTTCCATTAGGAAGGTAGGCAGGCATATATAGGGTTTCTATAGGCCGGTTGGGACCTGCAGGTCCTAGCGGCCCTTATTGCGAGCCGGGCTGCCCCCCCTATACGATAAGCGCAAGGTTATGGCCGTAGCCGTATACGTATTGCGTATAAACACAAGTGGCCTTTATCTTACTACCTAACCTACCTTATATAACTAGAGTCTAGCGCTATACTCTACTACCCGATACTTTATCCTCTTTAGCTCACCCCCTTCCCTCCTTTCCATTATCGGGCTTAGCACTCCCATCATATAGGGTTGGGACCTGTAGGTCCGAAGGGCCCTCGGCAGGCCGTCTGCCTCCGCTAATAGGAGGGTCGCTACTACCTGTGATGGGGTCGACGGGCGTTCCTAGCGGGGGGAAATAGTAGATTAGCTATCGTGGTCCTTGCCCCTACGTGAGTAGGGTATCCCTATGTGAGAAAGCGGGGGAGGGGCCGGAAGCCGCGACGCTATTAGTAGAGAGGGCAGCGGCTAGCAATAAAAGAGGAAACACCTACGTATTAGCGCCCGGTGGGGGGGCGGCATAACGGCAATACTGTCGGCATAGAAGCCGTCGTCCTGGTCCTGCTTTGAGGTGCCTACGCCTTTGGGTTTCGACTTGCAGGGCTTATAGTGGATGGCGTTAAAATATAGATGGGTAAGTGTGTCGAACATGGCCTGCTGGGAGTAGGTTTTTCGTAGGTGGTATAGGCTTGCGTCTCCTAGGCTTTAGAGGGCCACCTCTACCTCGTGGATCTGGTCGGCTATCTCGAGTATCTCTACCTCCTTAGTCGCCTTTTGCTCGTGTGAGCCGGTAAGGGTCTTAAAGGGCCTATAGGTGAAGAGTCGACGTTAGTTAGTACGGTCTATATGGCGGCAGCAGAATATGGTGGCGATGGCCTCTGCCGTGCTCGCCTCGTCCTAGCTGGGCTGAGGGGGGAGCAGCTTAAGGAGGCGAGACATGCGCATAAGCAGTATTGGTTGCCAAAACTGTATTAGGTCCGGGTCTTATGGGTCGATAAAGTGCTATGGAAAGGCTGCGTTTAGTTGGTCGAGCAAGGTAGGGTCGGGGTTGGGACCCGGCCTGCAGCGTAGTATGGCGAGCAGTAGGTTAGCTTGTATTAGGGTCCGCCTATCCAGACGGGCATCTTCTTGCGTGCGCTTGCCCCCCTGCTGGAGCTACGCGAGGCTGATAAATAGTAGGGGGGCGTCGGCAGCACCGATCGGCGCCCCTAACCGGCGCATGGTATATGCGAGGCTGCTTAGGTGGTTATGGGTTAAGTCTAGTATTAGCGCGGCCACTAGCTCCTTATCGCGGCCGCGGTAGATAAACCACCTTTCGATGGCGCGGGTGGCTTCCGGGAGCTGCCGCACCAGGCCTAGCATTTGCGCGTAGTCCTTGGCCGGGTCCGGCAGGCTCGCCGGAGCGTACGCGTCCTAGGCCTCTAGCTGGCCGTCTGCCTCTATGGCGGTCGGTTGGCTCTATATTATGGCCCTAAAGGGGGTAAGGGTTGCGTCGTCAGGGGCGGTATCGGGGGGGGAGTTGGCGGGTGATAGGCAGGCTGATGTGGTGGCGTGGCGTAGGGCAGGGTGAGGCAGCCTGGTCAGGCGTTCGCGTTTGCGTTCGCGTTCGCGTTCGCGTTCGCGTTCGCATTCGCGTTCGCGTTCTGAAGGAGGGTCTGTAGGTTCCGGGCTGCCGTCCTGGCGGCTCCTCTTAGGGCGGGGCATGGTGAGGCACGAGGGGGGGAGGGGGGGGGGAGAGGGGGAAGAGACGGCCGTACTTCTGCCTTGCCGGGGAGGATGGAGGAAAGAGACGGATGGGGCTAGCTAGCTGGTGGTATGGTCTATAGCTAGGGTCAGACGAAAGGGCGGCGGACGCAAAAGATAACCTGGCGTATCGTATGATGCGGCGCGTATATAGATACCTGGCCTTTTCGCACTAGTATCTGGTGCCACGTTTGCCTACTTATAGCCTCGGATGGCCCCCTAAGGCGTTAATGGTGGTTACCTACTAGACCCCCTATCCGCACCTTAGATCGAACGTAGTTAGGATATACAGGTCCTAAGGGGGGCTCCTAGCCCTCCTCGCCGCCTGATTATATATCAGACTAGGCATCGCTCTCGCTTATAGTCCTATCGGTTGACTCGGCTTCCGACTCGTCCGACCTAATTGGCGCGCTGATTTCTTCCTATGGCGGCTCCTTCTGCTCTAGGAAGGCCATTATATCCCTGACGCCGTCGCCCTGGCTGTACTCCTCGTTAAACCTATTCCCGAGGGTCTCGGCGGCATCCAGCTCGGCGGGGGGGTACCACACGGGCTGGAAGGCGGGTCGCGATAGGCTGTCTATAAAGATATCGTCGTCGCCTTCCTTAGGCCTAAGGTCAGAAGACAGGCGGAGGCGTAGGGTGTACGAGTAGCGGAGCAGCGCTTCTATGGCATACTCGTCGGCTAGGCGATACGAGGCGATTATATACCCGATATGCTCTATAGTAAGGAACCGGGCCACTATGGCTAAGTGCCGCCGAATCGACCGCACCAACTCCCTATAGGGCACGAATATGGCCGGCTAGCTATTGTAGACCTCGCTATACTTGGCGACGGTGGCTTGCGGAACCTCGCGTATTACGTTAAAATTGCCGGCGGCATATAGGGACTAGGCCTTGCGTCCTCGGTCGAACCTCTGCCTATAGGGCAGGGGGGCCGGCGTATCTATGCCGAGCTATAGATTGATGCCGTCTAGGTCTTAGACATTAGTGAGTATATCGCACAGGCGCTACGCGTGGTGGGCAAGCGCTGTAACGGCTTGAATTATCGTGGGTCGCTCTATATCGCGGGGCTAGGCGGCGCGCAGGATAGGCAGTACCCGACGCTACTGCCGCAGCCGCATAAGCGTTATGAAGTGCTAGTAGTTATTGCGGCAGCGCTATCGCTGCCTGTCGTCGTGGCGGGACTCGGGGCCGCAGCCGTCGGCATATACGTACACCATAGGGGCCTGGAGCTGGATGAGGAAGAAGGACGGGATAATGCCAGCCCGCCTGGCGCAGGGGGTGGCGGCGCGCTGCGCCAGCGGGTTATTGTGGCTTGCCGGTTCCGGCATGCATTGTAGGGTGCCGACCTCTTTAGAGCGGTCCGAATTAAATATAATGAGTATATAGTTACCGATCTACTCTTGGAAAATATTGTCGAATGGGAGGGCGCCTGGGTGAGCGTTCCTATAGTAGGCATCGCGCAGCGTCTAGAAGAGGCTGCAGAACGCGTTTATCCTCTATGTCTTCTTCTCCTGGTCGTGGAAGAGGGTATAATAGACGAGCTAGGACCACCTATTGCCGGCCCCGCGCTTGGATAGCCACCTCGGGTATATGCCGTATAGCCTAATCTCGGCCCTAGGACCATCGCTATCGCCGTCGCTATCGCCGTCGCCACCACCGCGGCCATCATAGCTATCGTTATAGTAGCGGTCGAGTTCGGCCATAGTATGGCAAAACGGGTTCGCGTGTTTATCGTAGAAATATTAGGCCTTGGCGTCGCAGGAAGGGTCGGGGCGGGGCCTACCGCCCGGCCGCCGAAAGAGAGATACCACGGCCGTTTTGCTATCGCTAAAGATGGGCGGTTGACTATCCTCGAAGTAGATGGAGCACGCCTCGTAGTATACGGCGGCGATATCTATAGGGAGGAGGATGGCTGGCTTAGGGTTATCGCGGTAGTGCTTAAGTAGGAAGTAGAGGGTAGGCGGACCGCTGCGGACGTACTAGGCCTATAGGGCGCGCGCCGCCGATGTCCTAGGGAGGGCATTGCCGATGGCATTGGCCACCAGCACCGCCGGGACCTTGGGGGCGACGGCAGGCTCCTCCGCATCCTCGCCGGGGAGGGGCTGCAGCCCCTGGGCGGCCGTGGTCCAGTACTTATGTAGCTTTTCTAGGAGGTGAAGGCCGTACGAGCGCGCTACCTCGCTGACGATAAGAGCGATAACCTTACTCTCGAGCTTCCGGGCCTTCCGATTCGCCTGCCTGGCCGCGGGCGTAGGGGGGTCCGATGTAGAGACCTATTGGCGTAGGCAGGCGGTAGCGTGCGTATAGTACTCTACCAGGAAGCCGGTGCGGATGGGTCCTACGGTAAAGCTTTGCGTAACGCTCTGCGACAGCCACGCATTTATAAGCGGGTTGTAAGGGATATAGCAGGTGGCCAGCGTAGCGAAGGAGAGGTGTAGGTTTATCGGGTCGACCTGCCCTTCGTCGAGCTAGAGGCAGCTATCGCAAAGTAGCCGGCCGAGTAGGCCGAGCCTGCGGCGGCGCATGACGACAGCCCTGCCGCCGTCGCCGCGGACGCAGGCCCGCCATATGTCGCGCTATATCCAGTCGTCGTAGGGCATATCGACCTCGCTAGTCAGGCCTAGCTATAGCAGCCGCAGGAATAGCGACGCCGTGTAGTACCGCGCGATAGAGTGGCCGACCTGGGACTCGGGCGGGTCTGGCTGGGCTCCGATAAGGAAGATGTCGTCGAGTGCGGCGATAAGGCGGCTGGCGTTGGTAAGGACGATAGTGTTAAGGTCGCGCGTCGGGAGGATCTAGTAAGGGTGGTGGTGGTGATAATGAGGGTCGCCCGGCGGGGTCGCATTTCGGACGCTGCCGCCTACGCGCGCGTATAGCCGCACCTTTCTGCCCAGGGCGCCGCCGACGCGGCCGGCGGAGAAGCTGCCCTGCGCGTAGAGTGTGGCTATAATATCGAGGCGAAAGGTGATCTCCTTCCTAGCTATATAGCCCTGGGCGTCGACCCTGCCGTCGTGTAGGGTCCGCAGATGGGCCCGGTTGGCCGCCTAGGCTGCCTTAACTTTGGACCGCGGCGGCGCGCCGGCCCTGGTCGCCCTGCCCTGGTTATAGCCCGCGACGTATATCTTGTCTACCACGGCCTCGGGCAGGGCGAGCGTCGCTATCTTGGCGTTAGCGTAGAGCTTGTAGTCGCTAAATATGCTGCCGAAGAGCTCCTTGTACGAGTGGTAGCCCTTAGCCCGCACGACGCCTGTCTTGCGGCAGAGCGGGTGGCCGGGGTGTAGGTGGGCGGCGCCCTGCCTAACGATGCCGCGGGCCTTGCCCGTATAGGTGGCCGCCTCGCATATGCTATAGGAGTGGAAGAGGCTCCTACTTAACTTGATATCGAGGGAGGGCTCGCGTAGCGTCTGGTGATACTACTCTATACACGCGTGCTTCCATAGTAGCGTCACGCCGCTAAGGGCATCGCTATCCTCGTCGTTATTATCATTAATATCGCCGCTATCTTTATAGTTGTGGTCGATCTCTATAGCGTTATTGTAAGCCTCGGCCCGCCTGGCCTGCCCGGCCTGCCTAGCCCTCTTAGCTGTATCGCGGAAGCCAATATCGACCCAGGTGGACTAGGGATCGATGTAGCTTAGCTCGAGGGAGCCTAGGACGGCGGCGCTAAAGCTCTTTAGCGCCGACTCTACCGTCTCGCTAATTATAATGTTTTTCGTATCGTGCGCCTGGAAGAGGAGCTTAGGGTGCTTAAAGTAGTAGACTATCCTGCCCGACGCTAGCGCGACCTCGATAGAGCCACAGCGCCGGCAGAGGTCGTGCTATATATCGTCCAGGTGCTCGCCGGGAATGGTATGGCGTAAGTGGTACTAGCCGGGCCTTTCGCCCCTCTGCAGCGCGGCTATATCTGCCGGCCCTATATACGTGGCCCCATACCGCTCCTGGTTGGACTGCGACTTGGCCTTTACTATAGCGAATGATATAGGCATCTCCTGCGTATAGTGCTGCGGCACGTGGCCGCGGATGGCCGGCAGTAGGGCGCCGTCTACAAACTCGGCCTGCCTCTGGTGGCTCAGGGTAAACGGTTGGCTGCCCTACTTACTGCCAGGCATAATATAGGCGTTTGGGAAGAGGATGAAGATAGAGAAGGTGATGCCGCGAAACGCCGTAGCATAGGAGCCCAGGTAGGTATAATGTGTCCTCCCCAGCTGGACGCCATAGGGCTGGATCACCTGATCACCTTAGATAGATAGCATAAAGGGCGGCACAAGGGAGACGCATATATGCATTAATAGCGGGACCGCGGCGAGCGATGTAGCCCCTATCCAGCTGCTATCGATATCCCACGTGCGGCGGATCTCTATATTATATGGGCGCGCGAGGGCCTTCTGCGTGGCCTCTAGCAAGACGGGCAGTTTCGACGTCGGCCCGAAGCATATAGGCCACGGCCGCTCTTGGTCGGCCTTGGCGCTAGCCCCTATGGCCACCTGACGAGCGGAAAACTAACGAGCGGACGATTAGAGAGGGTCGACCGCAAGTAGCCGCGTGATGGTATCGCGGCTAAGACTGAGGGAGTCTGCCGTATCTTAGAAGTCGCCGGGGCTTGGCCTGGCGGCCCTATTGCCCTCAGGATCGTCGCTATTATCGCTGCTACTATCGCTATCGTCATTCTCTCGTGCGCTACAGGAGCATAAGGGTTGGAACGCCTCTTAGAAGATGGTCTTATATGCCGAGGCCTGCCGCTATAGGAACTCGTCGCCCTTATTATCGCTGCTAGTATCGCTATATTCGATCCCGCTATTACCGAGGCGCTATCTAGCTTGGTCTGCGATTGCAAGAAGTGGGTCACCCCTACTAGATAGGGGCCTAGCTGATAGATTAGGCGATAATGGCGGTGTTATAGAAGGATAATATAGCGGCTCGCTATCGGTCTCCTTAAGGCTGCTATGGTATTCTGGCTGTGGCAGGCTATCGTTGAAGCCCTATCCGCCGATACTATTACCGGGGCTATAATTAGTCTGGCTTTTCTTATAGTATTCTATTAGATAGAGAAGATAGGGGTACTACCTAGTATCGCCGCCGGCATTTAGTATAAAATTATTATCCGCTCTAATGCTATCGCGGCCGGTATCTATTATAGCGTTATCATCCGCTCCAGTGCTATTATAGCTGATATCCATTATAGTTTCGTTATCCGCTCTAGTGCTATCGCGGCCGGTATCCGTTATTATGTCGTTATCCGCTCTACTATCGCGGCCGGTATCTATAGCGTTATCATCCGCTCTAGTGCTATTATGGCTGATATCCATTATTATGTCGTCATCCGCTCTACTATCGCGGCTGGTATCTATAGCGTCGTCATCCGCTCTAGTGCTATTATAGCTGATATCCATTATTGTATCATCATCCGCTCTAGTGCTATCGCGGCCGGTATCCATTACAGTATCGTCATCCGCTCTACTATCGCGGCCGGTATCCGTTACAGTATCGTCATCCGCTCTACTATCGCGGCCGGTATCCGTTACAGTATCGTTATCCGCTCTAGTGCTATCGTGCCCGGTATCTGTTATAGTATCGTCATCCGCTCTACTATTGCGGCCGGTATCCGTTACAGTATCGTCATCCGCTCTACTATTACGGCCGGTATCTATTATAGTATCGTCATCCGCTCTAGTGCTATTGCGCCCGGTATCCGTTACAGTATCGTCATCCGCTCTACTATCACGGCCGGTATCCATTATAGTATCGTCATCCGCTCTAGTGCTATCGCGCCCGGTATCCGTTATAGTATCGTCATCCGCTCTAGTATTATTAGCCACTGGTATATGCTTTTATTCTTCGGCATTGCTTTCGCTATCTGAGTTTGGTATAACCCTAGTATTATTATATAATATAGCAGGGTCGCTAGCTGCTGGGGTATACCCGCGCTCCTTAGTATCGCTCTCACTATCCGAGTTTGGTATAACCCTACTATTGTTATCTATTTGAGCCGAATTACTAGCTATTGGAGTGTTCTAGTGCTCCTCGGTCTCGCTCTCGCTATATAAATCTGGTATAACTATAGTATCGCCTTGCGGTCCAGGTAGGGCATTAGCAGCTGCCGAGCCTGCATTTTGTAGGATATATAGCCCTTCTATCGATGTAGTAAGTGACTGTATATTGCCCTAGTACTACATATGGGCCTCTTCGCGCCTGATATAACGCTCTAGGGCGCCTGATGCCGAGCTTCCGGCGACCGCCACATAAGGCTCTAGTATAGGGGCGAGATAGTCAGCAATAGGGGATGGCCGGCAGAGAGGCAGGGCTATAGACGCGGCTAGGGATATAGTGCTGCGGCTACTCGAGGCCGGTCTAGCGGATAGCCTCGGTAATATCCTTCGTAGGCCGGCATATAGAGAGGCTGTAGATAGGGCCGGCGATGCGCTACCGCGTTGGCTCGAGGCTGGTCTGGCGGATAGCCTTGGTGATATCCTTCGCGGGTTGGCATATAGAGAGGCTATAGATAGGGCTGGCGATGCGCTGCCGCGTTGGCTCGAGGCTGGTCTGGCGGATAGCCTCGGTGATATCCTTTGCGGGCCGGTATGTAGAGAGGCTGTAGATAGGGCCGGCGATGCGCTGCCGCATTGGCTCGAGGCTGGTCTGGCAGATAGCCTCGGTGATATCCTTCGCGGGCCGGCACGTAGAGAGGCTGTAGATAGGGCCGGCGATACGCTGCCGCGTTGGCTCGAGGCTGGTCTGGCGGATAGCCTCAGTGATATCCTTTGCGGCGCGGCCCGTACTAGCTGCTCCTGCTGTAAAGGCTGGTTATCCTGAATAGCTTCGTTTAAAGCATTTACTGCCCTTTGCGCGCGCCACTGCCGCTGCCTAGTATTCCTATGCTGTCGTTATATTATAGGATTAACCTGGGGGCGGCCATAAGGACGCTTAGGGGGGGTTACTTCTATAGGGCTCGTGGCAAGCGCGCGGGATGACATGCTTCCTAGTATAGGGTGGCAAGCGTATATATCCTTTTTATTTAATAAATATAAGAGGCTGGCGCTACTGCTTTCTAGAGTACTAAAGGTAAGTAGGAATATATGGTAAGGTTGGTAGTCGTATAGAAAGAGGGTAAAGAAAAGAAAAGTTCTACATTATTGCCATATTAACCCTTACTATTACTGTATGAATATACTAGAGAAGAGCCGGCTGCTTCCCCTACCCTATCTATTGGCGTGGACTGGCGTATAATTTAGTATAGAAAAGCCGGCTGCTGCCCCTACCCTATCATTGGCGTAGACTGGCGCATGACTAGCGTATGCTCTGCGTTTATTCTAATAGCTAGCTAATAGGGGTGCGGTTCGTATGCCAGATTTAAATCGTATAAAGGATATAAGTTATATATACGGTCGCGCGCGAGGTAGTACGTAATAAGTAGTGGTGCGGCTCTACAGGGCTGCCTATGCACCCTATAAAAGAGCATAGGGAAAAGCGGGTTCACTACGTATATAATGGTCGCAGTGATTGGGCGATTGCGATATTATACGTATATAATGGTCGCGGTGATTGGGCGATTGCGATATTAATTCCATTTGGTAATGTAAGGGATACGTGGCAAAGAAGGCGCTATAAGGCTACGAAGGAAAGCATAGCGTATTGCCTATGCCTCACCCCTTACCTTATTGATATAGGCCTGCTATGGTAAATAAAGTAAGGGTTATAGTATAAAAAGGAGCGTTTCACCTGACTACAATAGCATAGCAAACAATCTACGGCGTGCTAACCTGGCCACCTTCTTTTTACCACGCAGTATCTACTATAGTAAGTGGTTGGACGGCCCAGGGCGACGCATTTCGGTATAGTGCTGACTTATCTCTCTATTATATTTGCTATTTTATAGCACGCCTTGCCAGTATATTATCAAAATCCGACCGCTTTCTATCCAGGCGGTAGCGTGAGGCATTAGCGCGCCGCCCCTAGCGCCGCCACCAATGGTCTTTACATAATACCAACCTCCTTATTAGGCTTATCCAGACCGAGAATGCTTACTGGTCTAAAATTGAGGAGAAATATAGGGATATGTTCGATATACCACATAACCAATAAGGCTTACGGGATAAAGCGCGCAATCTAAAGGTAGACTTCCTATTAGGGGATTGTTTACTACCCCGGTCGTTTGACCAAGTAGCTCTAGGAAAGAAAGAGATTATAAGGTTGGTTAACTGTGGCAAGAATCCTAATAGGTCGGAAAACGATATCGATTCAGATGGGAAACCTACCAATACCTCATACTAGTCGCCTTTAGCTCTATATACAATTAATTATCTATGCCTTGCAATACACGTTGCCCCGGAAAGTAAGAAGCATCCATATGCTAAGCCGCCCTAGTACCTGACTTCTATACGATATTACGTATGGCAAGATATGCCGAAAGAAATACCCTATGCCCCTTTTATGAGTGCGCCGCTATGACTATATACGGCCTAGCTATTGTTAGTTAGAGGGGAAAAAACAGAAAAGGAAAAAGGCCGCCTTACTATTCTGGTAACTAGTGGTAAGAAAAGGCATATGCGAGGAACTCGGCAGCATCCCATATACGCAGGAGGCGCTACTCGTCAATTGGTCTGCCTTATATAAAGTCTATCGCCGCATCTATATAGATAGATTGTTCTTCAGGGGTTGCCTATCTAATTATATCACGCAGCTGATTGTCGTAATGTCTAATAAAGCTGAGGAAAAATATCGATTCCAACTTAAAATCGTCCGTGAGTAGCATATAGTCGGGGTTATTTATATTGCTGCCAATAGTGCTCTCTTCGTCGCGGACCATATGCACGATTCTCTAGTATGTCTCGCATATATAAGGGTGACGATTGATTAGTTCTATCCTAGTTCGGCACTTTGCGTGAGGCCCATAGCGATAGCAAATATAGCAGACGGTAGATCCTTCCTCTGCAAGGCAGACGTCAAGGCCACAGTGGCATATAATTATAAAGCAGGGGAAGCAGGGATCCCTCTCGTTAGTCATAGCACTTTAGGCCGTGGTCGTAGGCGGGATAAAGTGTAGCGGTATACGATACGTGAAATGCTGGTCGCTAGCGGGGAAATAGTATTATAAAGAGGATAAAAAGGAAGAAGGGCGGGATACGCTAAGGCTTGCTTATATAAAAGAGGAAAAGAGAGAAAAAGGCAGGGCAAGCAGTAGGATAAGAAAAAAAGAGTGTAAGTTATAATAAGGGGGAAAGAAAGGAAGAAGGGAGGGAGAAATCAAGGCTTTATATAAGAGAAAGAAATTAAGGGAACGGGAGTAAAGGTAAAGGGAAAGTGAAGGCAGGAAGGCAAAAGGAAGGTAAAGGGAAAGTAAAGGCAGGAAATACATCAATTCTCTACTTCAATAGGCCTCGCTTCCGCTACTAAATAGGCAAGCACATGCGATAAGGTTAGGTGCACGGCTGTAAATCGCGGGTGGTTTTGGTTCGGACCTATAAGTCTGAGCCGGTTCTCCTGCTCGCCTACTTCGTCGCTATTCTATCGTGCTTTATTGTCTACGATATATAGATCCTATGAAATAGTAATAGTACCTTCTCTATAGACTGTAGTGATAAGCAATACTCTAACGGTGTTTCTATACTATTGACTGACTAGAAGGGATAAGAAGGGTAAGAGCAGACGTAAAGGCGAGATATAGGGCTGTAGCGCCATAGGTTCTATGGAAAGTATTTATAATGCTACGCGCTATGTACTATTATAAGGTGCTATCTGCTGCGATGCCCCCCTCTGTATTCTGGCAGCTTGGAATAAAGCTGGCAAGCTTTACCGTTAGGGAGGTTGGTATATAGGTCTTTATAGAGTAGGTGGTCGTAGAGACTATATATATCGGTAGGCATTCTCTACGTTACTAAAAGACTCTGACTACCGTGCCCCCCCGGTTAAGTCGTAATGATTGATATGTCTTATTCTTATATACGATAATAAACTACCATATAGAGCCTACTGGGGAAGAGGGAGAAGAGGATTATCGGGTCAAAATTATATTAGACTGAGGTCTCGGATCAACCCAGGTTTCCGATATCTAACACCCCCCTCCCCATTAGAACGTGGTTAGGCACGTAGGCTGGGCCGCGCTGCTTATATAGTAGTCACTATGGCATGTACATGCAACCTTGGTAGGTTGGGGGGCGACGCTATAGTGCGACTACACGGCCCGGTTGGGACCTATAGGTCTGAACTACCCTACCGCCCGTATAGCTTATCGTATTACGGCGCATATATATGGTGACACACTCTCAATTCGTGGTTAGCTATATAGGTATACATCTATCTATGCTGTGTGTTTGCATCTAATGTAATGCCATGCCAAATAAAAATATATCCCCCTATAGTCGTTCGATAAAACGTAAAGCAAAATGCCTGCAAATGCACCTAAGTTGTATACCGAGTAATATAGCCCCCCCCCCCTGGTATCAGCTAAAAACGAAAAAAACAAAACAAAACGCCACCTCATGTTTCCTATTAGTGGTTAATAAAAATAAAAAAAGTAAATCACCTCCTACTGCCGCGCGCCTAGCGGCGTATGTTCGTATCATCAATACTCATAAGTTAAATCATACTCCTATGATATGACATCATCTTCGAAGTAGAATCTATCTTCAAAATAGCTACTACCACGGTTATCGTATGCGGCATCTTTTGCGTCGCCGTTGTTATAGGCGCTAGAATAGGTGCTAGTGCCCATTTTCATGAATTCCCAATCCTCATCTATGTCGTAAAGCATGCTATTGGTGGGTAAGGGGGGGGGGACGCGATGCTGCTGGTACGGGAAGAAGCGATGCTGCCGGGGGGGGGAGGGATATGGCGGAGTGATTGTATGGGGTGTGGTCGGCCAAAGCACTCCTAATGCTACTAGTAAAGAGACTCGGCGATATCCCTTTTAAAGTCCCAATAGGCTGGACAGGGATGGTATATAGAAGGGTTCATAATATGCAAAAAATGCTTCTAGTATATAGCCTTTTTAAACTCTATCGCCTCGATATATAGCGTTCGTAGGCATCTTTCGGCCATCGCGAAATATTAGAGGAATATAGCCACTATAGACTAGAACGCCGGCGTTATCGTTATTATCAATATTTTATTGGCGCTAGGCGGGCGGGCGGCGGCACTATCGACCAGCTTCTAAAGGCTAGTTCTATTACGCATTATATCGAGGAGCGTGAGGTATTTGCCGGCCAATATCTCCTAGCGTATAATTAACTCACTCTTTTTGAGGCAGTAGCAGCTGTAGAGCAAATACTAATCGCAGGAGCTACCGTCTTATATGCTAGTGCAGTATAGGAACCCGGAGATGAATCCATTGTATGTGCAGTTATAGTATGGCTGCGCGGGCGATACTTGCACGAGAGCGTCCTAGTCTTCTGTTCGGATGGTTTTATCGGTGAGCCTATCGGGCAGATAGGTTTAAGCGTCTAGTCCACCAGTAATCCTCCTATAGGTTAACGCATAAAGGTTTGTAAACAGCTCGTCGAATGCGCTAAATAATACCGTGGGTATAATCAACTCTTTCTCTATGCCGTATTTTATAGCATCTGCAGCCGAGGTAGGTTGAGCCATTATATCCGTCTTGGTTGTCGGCATGAAAAAAAAGAAAGGAGGGATAAAGGGGGAAGAAAAAAGAAAGGAAGGAAAAGAGAGGAAGAACGAATTTATAGGGAAAAAAAAAAAAAAAAAATGGGTACTAGGATAAAATATAGTTAGATCGTATATATATGATTCTCTATTATCTATAATAAGAGTAAATAAGCTACGATAGTAGTTCCTATATGATTCTGTAGTAACTCAAGAGTATTAGGTAAGTCGGCGCACCGAATTATAAGGCATACCTTGCTTTTCCCCGCACTAGGAGTTGCTAGCCCTACTGCAGGACCTATAGTAGCAGAGCCGCACTAGCAGAGCTGTACCACCATGCCTACTAGTATATAGGCTATCTCATTAGGGCTTGCGCGTTATCCTCTGCCTATTACTTATGCACTCTAGTGCTTATGACTTCCATATGTGTGGTAGTCTGAGGGGCCGGTTGGGACCTGTAGGTCCGAATAGGTCTGCGCTAGTATATGCTAGCCTATGCCGAAGGTTACCGCAGTCGTGGGCCGATATAAGCCATATATCATGGTGCATCCATAGTAGATTCCATGATATAGGTTGTGTTGGGATCTGGTGGCCTGCGTGGCCGGTTGGGACCTGCAGGTCCGAACAGGTCTGCGCTAGTATATACTGGCCTATGCCGAAGGTTACCGCAGTCGTGGGCTAATATAAGCCATATATTATAGTGCGTCTATAGTAGATTCCATGATATAGGTTGTGTTGGGATCTAGTGGCCTGCGTGGCCGGTTAGGACCTGTAGGTCCGAACAGGTCTGTACTAGTATGTGCTAGCCTATGCCGAAGGTTACCGCGGTCGTAGGCCGACATAAGCCATATATTATGGTGCGTCTATAGTAGATTCTATGATATAGGCTGTATTGGGACCCGGTGGCGTGCGTAGCTAGTTGGGACCTACAGGTCCGAACAGGCCTAGGCGAGCCTACACACGAGGAGCATGCGGTCGTTCGCGAATATAGGAACCCTATACGGTAGTGTAGTATCTCCATAGTATATTACTTGCTCTAGGCTGTATTGGCATACGCGATGCTGGGAGGCTGGTTCGGACGTGCAGGTCTAGACAGGCCTATACTAGCCTATATACTAGGCAACCTTCGCTCGGTTAGTCTGTGGAGGCAGCTATAAGGGAGGAGTAGTTAGTCGGGGATAGGCGGCAGGCTTTATCCCCTCCTACGATAACTCTAAGGCTAAGTCTACCAGCCCCTACTAAAACCCACTTTAGGCTTTATAGGTGAGCTGCTATTACTAGGGTGGTATATTAAAAGGTCGGCTAGGATAAGACCGGCTAGGCTAAGACTGGTTATATGGCCGATGGGACGGGCGCTGCTAACGGGGGCGGCACTAGGTAGCTAGTTCAAACCTACAGGTCCGAAGCTTCACCTGGTCTGTGCATATGGGAGGGTTACCTGTATGGCTACGCTGCCCTACGCATATAGATAGGTGCCTTATCTAAGGGAAAGAGGCCAGTGAGAGGTCAAAGGCCGCGATCGGGCATTACTATATGTCTCAGCAACATGGTATATACGAGTGCCCTAGCTACCTAACCTATATATATGCTTCGAAGAGGGAGAGCAGTGGGAATAAGCGAGCCATCTACTGCACGACGAGGATGCGGATATAGCGGCGGTACTCGGCGTGGCGCGGCGATATATAGCACGCTATATATAAAGGCCTGATATAATTAGGTATACTAAACGATATCTACCTTGCTGGAAACAGAATATTGGAATCGGTAGTTGCATTAGCCTAGCTATAATAACTATGCCTATTGGAATCGCTATCGTAAGGTGCCTAATTAGGCATATACTGCGATAGATATACCGCGCGCCGCTACGCACGATATGGCTACTTTTGCCCGTTTACCCCCTATGCCTAGTAGGGCACGCAGGCAGCCCGGCCCGACCGCGCCGAGGCACATAACTACAGCATGCGCATAACCGAGGCTATATTATATAATTCCTCTCTTTTGCCTCTTTCCTACTTTCTTAGATAGTTATTAGCAAAATAATAGAATACCTTTGCTTCATGATCAATAGGTATATTATACCACACGCGCGACCCTACATATAAATAGGTACCCCTTGATATAGCACCAATAGTGCCAATATAGAATAGTTCCTACGTGCGAGGATGCACCGATATATAGTAGCGGAATCGACTCGCTGTATGTGCTTGGGTCAGGTGGCCGCCTGTCACCTGACTTACAGCAGCCCGCGGTATATATGTGTCACTAATAGGTGCCCCACCAAGGCTTATGGTCCCACCATATAAAACATACACATCGTCGGCTTCATACACATCCCGAATTTAAATATATGCACTAAACCTATACTTATTAATGCCGACTAGGAGCTAATGCCGCTAACTATAAGCTAATGCCTAGTAGGAGTATTATACATTTATAACCTTATCTCCCTTCTTTTATCGCTTATTATCTTATTAATTATGCTTATATAAATCCTTATTATTAAATGCCTCTGCTTTTATATCCTCTGCCTCTGCTATATTTCCTATTTCTATTTTAGTTGCAACGGACCCTAGAGTGGCTTATATAAAGCCCTCTTCCCGGAAAGCCTATTAACCAGGCCCGAAATAGCCTTATTGCAACGGTTAGTACGTTAGAATAGCTTATATAAAGCACTCTTTCCGGACCGATGCCGTATATTTTCAGGTACGGGTCCTTCGACAACTTCAAGTCCGCAATATTATTTTCAATATCTGCTCGTCGTTATTGCGGATTGACTAGGCCCGAAATAGCCTTATTGCGATGGTCAGTATATTAGAATGGCTTATATAAAGCCCTCTTTCCGGAAAGACGCCATACATTTTCAGGTACGGGTCCTCCGACAACTTTAAGTCCGCAATATTATTTTCAATATCTGCTCGTCGTTATTGCGGATTAACCAGGCCCGAAATAGCCTTATTGCGATGGTCAGTATGTTAGAATGGCTTATATAAAGCCCTCTTTCCGGAACGACGCCATACATTTTCAGGTACGGGTCCTCTGACAACTTCAAGTCCGCA
Source organism: Ustilaginoidea virens (assembly GCF_000687475.1). NCBI lineage: Eukaryota > Fungi > Ascomycota > Sordariomycetes > Hypocreales > Clavicipitaceae > Ustilaginoidea > Ustilaginoidea virens. The sequence continues at coordinate 27,496 of NC_057322.1, forward strand.
ATATTATTTTTAATATCTGCTCGTCGTTATTGCGGATTAACCAGGCCCGAAATAGCCTTATTGCGATGGTCAGTATATTAGAATGGCTTATATAAAGCCCTCTTTCCGGAACGACGCCATATATTTTCAGGTACGGGTCCTCCGATAACTTTAAGTCCGCAAAATTTTTTTCAATATCTGCTCGTCATTATTGCGGATTGACCAGGCCCGAAATAGCCTTATTGCGACGGTTAAGCCATCTTTCCGGAAAGACGATTAACCAGGCCTAAAATAGCCTTATTGCGATGGTTAAGCCATGTTTCCGGAAAGCCTTATAGGTTAATACTTTTATAAGAAAGAGTCTTTCGGCTAAAGTTTTTAATTAGAAACTTGTCTTTAAATCGCACTTGCTGCGCTATAGCTACGTCTGTAAGCCAGTCTGCCGCCACGATAGGCGGCTCTATATTCCCCTTCTCAGCCATGTCCCTAAAGCGCTACTATATCTACTGTTCGTCTGGGCTGCTGCTGGTAAGTAGGTAGACAGGCTTAGGCTTGGCGAAACCTTCCTCCTCGGCCGTTATAGGCTTGATTGTCGTGCCGCTATGCGTGCGGTATAGCTTAAATATAGCTCCGTTGGCCTTAGCAATTAAGCGGTAGCTTTTAGGTCCGTTGCGGATCTTCTCCATATAGTAGGAGTCCTTTATTTAGGGGTAAGTAGATAAGGCAGGTATAATCACTATATTAAATGCCGCTATAATATTTAGTTGAAGGAGCGAGTCTATATATATACTATAGTGGCCGTTCGCTTTAGCCTTTCGTATCCTAGGGAGCGGATTCCTTATCGCCTAGCGCTATATCGTAGCCCCTAGAATGCTCTCTTTATCCATTTACGGTAAATTAGTAAAGGTATACTAAGTAAGGCCTGCAGCCTATATAGAATTAGCGCTCTTGCTTGCTATCTGGCAAGGTGGGCGTAGTAGACGGCCGGATGCAGCGATACAGGCGTGGTCGATCTCGCGTACGAGTAATATTGCTAGTATATTATCTCAAGAGTGGCTAATATGCACTTTAGTTATGGCTTGCAGCGTGATAAGAAAGCATGCTAAATCTCGTATTAGAGCACTAGCTAGCTGCCTGTTTTCATCGAGGTTTATAGAGAACCATAGTTCTCCTTTATACCTATACTAATTAGTGGTAGTTAGGCATTAGGAAGATTGTAAGGTAAGAGTGGCCAATATGCACTTTAGTTGTGGCTCGCAGCATAACGAGAAAGCGTGCTGAATCTCGTACCGGAGCACCAACTAGCTGCCTGTTTTCATCGAGGTTTACAGAGAACCGCAGTTCTCCTTTATGCCTATACTAATATGGAATGACTATTAGTTGGTTGGTATTTTACCGCTAACTAAGGCGGATGAGAGGTAGAAGGGGGAAGTTAGAGCAGCTAGGTAAGGCCATACTGTGTGCTAAGACTAAAGCACGCCTAGCTATACAGTGCATATACAGTGCACAGTCTAGGTGAGCGGGGCAGACGGCTGCTATCAGCTGGCAAGTGATGTTGCCCCGCACTACGCGGTTGCGCCACTATAGAAAATTATTGATGCCTAGGGGCCGTGATGTTTATCTTCTTTAGTTATTATTTTCTTCCGCCGTCAATAAGCTAGATAGAATGCCTATAGCCTAAGGGCCATAATAATTATCTTCTTTAGCTATCATCTTCTTCAGCCGTTATCTTCTTTAGCCGTTAATAAGCTAGACGGAATGCCCATAGCCTAGGGACACCTCTATATCGAGTTAGGTGGTGAAAAAAAGAGCCGATACCGCCAAAAGACCTAAACTTAGGGGCCTAAGTCTCATTAGCGCCAGGTAGAGCCATTCCCCTCGCCAATTAGTTAATTCTAAAGTCTTTCTCTCTATAACTGCAAACGAAGTTAATACATTATAACTAAAAATCGGGTGGCATTTTGCCGCCAAGCTAAAATCCTTTGCTAGTTGCGATATTCTTGTGCGCTTTTGCTTGCTATTTGGCAAGGTACGTATAGAAAACGGGCGGGTATAGCGATAGAGGAGTGGCCGATCTAGCGTATAAGTAATAGTGCTGATATATAATTATCAAGAGTTGGCATTTTGCCGCTAATGTAGAATCTTTCGCTAGTTGCGATATTCTTAGGTCCTTCTCTCTGCAACCGTAAATAAAGTCAACGCATCTGGTTCTTATAGTGTCGCTTATAGGAATGATATCCTGATGACCTGGAAAAGAGAGCCTAGTGACGATAGCTTACATTCGCATAAATGTGCGAGAAATCTACTGGATTAATCCCCAATCTTTGCTTATTATGCCAAATCCCTCCCGATAAGGCTGAGGACTATATAGATAGTCCCGCTAGTTAGCTCTAAACGCAGCCGAGCAGGCATTGCTAACTCTACTTGGCCTCGTCTATTATCGCTATCCGGGATTGGTTTATTATTATCTTCGTCAATTTATTCAGCAATAGATATTTCCCCATACACATCCTTTACCTCGTCAAAGAACACCTGCGCTCTTATTCGCTATACTATAAGGTACATATAGTAAAAGGCCGGGTATAGCCATATAGGCGATATCGATCTTACGTATAAATAAGATTACTAATATATTATTTTCTATAGGTTATTAAAAGGCACCCCAATCTCGTCTAGGATGACGTGGTAGTGTATAGGCCGATATGTTCCTTATATAGCGATATGCGAACTAGTCTTCTCTAGTTTATCAGTCGACTTTTGCGCATAGTATAAGAAAAAAACGGTCCAACGGTCTGCATCGGATAAGTCTAGCGTAGGCGAGTCTGAATTAGGGTCCTAGCCAATATAGGAACCGCCCTCGATAAAAAGAGGAACTAAGATTTAGATACGTATATTCAGCTATAAAACTATAGGGTCAGCCAAGCTGCCCTTCCAGACTTTATATTTTCCATCTAGTCCCTCGATAGTTTCGTAAAGAGTGCCAGGAGGTATCCAATTATCGCCGAGTTATTAAGCGCTATTTTCAAAGTCGGAACCTTTTATAAAGGCAACTAGACCTAGTCAGCGCATACTATATAGTAAAGACGGGGGCAGCCTACTTTTAGGCAGATAGTTTCCCTCTTAAAGCAGAGCATTGATATCCGTAGGCTCGTCAACGCTAGTTGGCGGTTTTAACTTCTTGCTATAGATGGTTTCCACATATAGTCTCATGTCATTTGCTCGGTATTGCAATGTAATCCTTAAGTCTTTATAACCAAATATCTTTTCGTTATCGCCGAAAATGGCATACGTGTTTTGCCGCCAACCTATACTCCTTCGCTGGTTGCGATATTTTTGTGCGCTCTTGCTTGCTATCTGGTAAGGTAGGCGTAGTAGATGGCCGGATATAGCGATACAGGCGTAATCGATCTCGCGTATGAGTAACATTACTAGTATATTATCTTTTGCAGCTCAATCATAGGCACCCCCATCTCGTCCAGGATAACGCCTATATGGCTGCACCCGGCTGTATTCTACTACTATCAGCAATATTACTTGTACGTAAGATCAACTATATGGTAGTGGATAGGCGTTGGCGGTTTCCCGCTAATGTAAAATCTTTCGCTAGTAGCGATATTCTTATGCGCTCTTACTTACTGTCGTGCAAGGTGGGCGTAGTAGACGGCCGGATGCAGCGATATAGGCGTGGTTAATCTCGCGTACGAGTAATACTGCTTATATATGATGACTAATAATTGGCATTTTGCTGCCAATATAGAATCCTTCGCTAATAGCGATATTCTCGTGCGCTCTTGCTGCCTATCCTATAAGGTAAGTATAGTAAAAGCCTAGGTGCAGCGATATAGGCGTGGTCGATCTTACGTACGAGTAATATTGCTGATAAATCATTTTCTGCAGCTTATTGATAGGTACCCCCATCTCGTTAAAGATGATGTGGTAGTAGATAGGCCGAGCTAATCCTTATATAGGGATATGCGAACTGGCATTTTGCCAGGATGATATAATATTAGACCGGGCGAGCCATTGCTTATATAGCGATGTATAAACTGGCATTTTGCCAGGATAATGATCCTATAGCTCTGTATTAGCTAAGTTATTTTCAAGGAATTCTTTATACCCACTTATGATATTACTAACCTTATGAAAATATTTATGGGGCCGAGGCATTAATATAATAATGCAGGTATTATAATCCGGCGATAGAGTAGGGAAATTATATCTTAAAGGGAAGAAAGTAGAGGGTAAGAAAGAAGGATAAGAGTAAAGGAAAGGAAGATGGAAAAAAGTAAAGGAAAGGAAGAAAGATAAAAGTAAAAGTAGAAGAAAAGAGTAAAGGTAAGGAAGAAGGAAGGGAGTATAGGTGTGGCGGGTAGTAAATAAAGAGGCTATAAATCAAGCTAGTAAAGAAGAAGGTCGTAAGGTAGTAGTGAATTATAGGAAGTAATAAGCGTACCTAATAGGTATATAGGTATATGGCATATGTGGCCGCGTTATGGCAGCGGCTGCTCACGTGACCCTAGTACGCACTTATATCTGCGGCACGCATACGTAACTGCGGCACGTATATATGACTGCCGCATATATATATATAAAGGCCATATCGTTAGATATAGCGCTATCCGCCCTTTTCCTCCTTTTTCCCGCTTCGCCTAGTATAGATAGAAGCCTATTGGGACCTGCAGGTCTAAATAAATAAGCATGCAAGCCCTATGGGACCTGCAGGTCTAAATAAATAAGCATGCAAGGCCTGTTGGGACCTATAGGTCTGAATAAATAAGTATGCAAGGCCTGTTGGGACCTGCAGGTCTGAATAAATAAGTATGCAAGCCCTATTGGGACCTATAGGTCTGAATAATATGCATGTAAGCCTAAATTATATCCTATAAGGAGGAGAGTAAAGTGTAAGAAAGAAGGAAGAGAGTAAAATATAAGAAAGAAGGAAAAGAATAAAGTATAAGAAAGAAGGAAGAGAGTAATATATAAGAAAGAAGGAAGAGAGTAAAGTGTAAAAAAGAAGGAAGAGAGTAATATATAAGAAAGAAGGAAGAAAGTAAAAGTAAAGAAGAAAGAGAAGAGTAAAAATAAGAAAGAAAAAAGAGAGTAAGGGTAAGGAAGAAGAAGGAGAGTATTAGTATAAAAGGTAGTGCATAAAGAGATTAGGAATAAAGCTAGTAAGGAAGAAGGTCATAAGGTAGTAAATAGTAAGAAGTAAGGTAATAACGCTATTAGAATTATTAGTCAGTCGGTTAGTCAGCTAGTTATTTAGCGCATCTAACTAGGTATATGGCATATGAGGCCGCGGTACGGCCACGGCTGCCTATATAACCGCAGCACGTATATATAACTGCGGCACGCATATATAAAAAGGCTATATCGTTAGATATAGCGCTATCTGCCCTTTTCCTCCTTATTACCGCTTCGCCTAGTATAGATAGAAGCCTATTAGGACCTGTAGGTCCGAATAAATAAGCATGTAAGCCTTACTGGGACCTATAGGTCCGAAGAGGTAGGTATGTAAGCCTTACTAGGACCTGCAGGTCCGAAGAGGTAGGTATGTAAGCCTTACTGGGACCTATAGGTCCGAAGAGGTAGGTATATAAGCCTTACTAGGACCTGCAGGTCCGAAGAGATAAGTATGCAAGGTAATGTATGGTAGTACGATATATATATAAAGCGCTATATGCTATAGAGTGGTAGTACTAGTATTGGGAATTAAAGGGTACCTATTATAATATAGGGTGCGTATATAAAGGGAAATAATAAACGAATAAAGAAGATATATCTTACTTCTACTAAATCAATAGTATAGTTGGGACCTGCAGGTCTGAAGTGGTTTATTTGATGTGCACGCCTTTAGGGTAATATTATATATACTAATAGCGCGTCTGCCTGTGTTTAGAGTAAGGTCACGTATATTGCTTGCGCGCCTTTTGCTGTATGCCCTGTATGCCTTTAGAGTGAGGTCATGTGTATTGCTTGCGCGCCTTTTGCTGTATACACTGCATGCCTTTAGAGTGAGGTCACGTGTATTGCTTGCGCGCCTTTTGCTGTATGCACTGCATGCCTTTAGAGTGAGGTCATGTGTATTGCTTGCGCGCCTTTTGCTGTATGCCCTGCATGCCTTTAGAGTGAGGTCATGTGTATTGCTTGCGCGCCTTTTGCTGTATGCATTGTATGCCTTTAGAGTGAGGTTACGTGTATTGCTTGCGCGCCTTTTGCCGAATCCCCTGCCAGCCTTTACAGTAAGGTGATCACGTATATTGCTTGCGCGCCTTTAGGATACTTTACATGCACGCGAATTTTATAGTGCATAATATGTAGTGATACTTTAGTTAAATGTTTGCCCCTTACTTATAGAGCGGTACTTTATATACACGCCAAATTTAGCGCATACGAGCATATACTGAGTCGATTTAATATTTAGTAGGTACGTAGGTATAACACCCCTGTCGCCAGAGGATTTTCCAGATTTAGCTTAAAAAAACAACGACAGTCGGATACTTTACGTGCACGCGAGTTTAATAGTGCATAGTATGTAGTGATACTTTACTCAACTGGTTGCCCCAGGGAGCAAATGGTTGCCCCTTATTGTAGAGCGGTACTTTATGTGCACGCGAAATTTAGCGCATATAAGCATGTACTGAGTCGATTTAATATTTGGTAGGTACGTAAGTATAACACCCCTGTCGCCAGAGGATTTTCCAGATTTAGCTTAAAAAAACAACGATAGTCGGATACTTTACGTGCACGCGAGTTTAATAGTGCATAGTATGTAGTAATACTTTACTCAACTGGTTGCCCTAGGGAGCAAATGGTTGCCCCTCATTGTAGAGCGGTACTTTATGTGCACGCGAAATTTAGCGTATATAAGCATATACTGAGTCGATTTAATATTTGGTAGGTACGTAGGTATAATACCCCTGTCGCCAGAGGATTTTCCAGATTTGGCTTAAAAAAACAACGATAGTCGGATACTTTACGTGCACGCGAGTTTAATAGTGTATAGTATATAGTGATACTTTACTCAACTGGTTGCCCTAGGGAGCAAATGGTTGCCCCTTATTGTAGAGCGGTACTTTATGTGCACGCGAAATTTAGCGCATATGAGTATGTACTGAGTCGATTTAATATTTGGTAGGTACGTAGGTACAACACCCCTGTCGCCAGATGATTTTCTAGATTTGGCTTAAAAAAACAACGATAGTCGGATACTTTACGTGCACGCGAGTTTAATAGTGCATAGTATGTAGTGATACTTTACTCAACTGGTTGCCCTAGGGAGCAAATGGTTGCCCCTCATTGTAGAGCGGTACTTTATGTGCACGCGAAATTTAGCGCATATGAGTATGTACTGAGTCGATTTAATATTTGGTAGGTACGTAGGTATAACACCCCTGTCGCCAGATGATTTTCCAGATTTGGCTTAAAAAAACAACGATAGTCGGATACTTTACGTGCACGCGAGTTTAATAGTGCATAGTATGTAGTGATACTTTACTCAACTGGTTGCCCTAGGGAGCAAATGGTTGCCCCTCATTGTAGAGCGGTACTTTATGTGCACGCGAAATTTAGCGTATATGAGTATGTACTGAGTCGATTTAATATTTGGTAGGTACGTAGGTACAATACCCCTGTCGCCAGATGATTTTCCAGATTTGGCTTAAAAAAACAACGATAGTCGGATACTTTACGTGCACACGAGTTTAATAGTGCATAGTATGTAGTGATACTTTAGTCAAATAGTCACTTAAAGAGCGGTACTTTATATGCATATAGATTTTGCGTGCCTCTATAAGTATTTGCCTAGGGAAATGGTTGCCCCTTAATTATAGAGCGGTACTTTATGTACACGCGAAAATTTGCGTGCCTCTATATATACTAATGGTTGCCTAGGCAAATGGTTACCTAGTGAAATGGTTGCCTAGGTAAATAGTTTTTTAGGTAAATGGTTGCCTAGGCAAATGGTTGCCCCTCATTTGTAGAGTGGTACTTTATGTGCACGCGAATTTTGCGTGGCTCTATATGTACTAGTACTTTATATGAACGGTTGCCCCTCATTTGTAGAGTGGTACTTTATGTGCATGCGAATTTTGCGTGGCTCTCTATATATAAGTACTTTATGCGAATAGTTGCCACTTAGAGCAGAGCAACCAGTTGCCCCTCAATTGTAGAGTGGTACTTTACGTGCACGCAAAAATTTGCGCGCCTCTTAATGTACTGGTACTCTATGCGACTGGTTGCCCCTCACTTGTCTGAATTAAGCCAGGAAATTTTTTTTTTAGTGGAGCGGTACTTTGCGTGCACGCGAAAATTTGCGCGCATCTGCATGTACCGAACCTGCGACCCACTGGCCTGACCCTGCCCCCAGAAGGGACTCTGATCTCTATATACTGGCATTTGCTATATAGGGGTCCTTTCCGACAGGTCTTCTTCCTAGTCTTTTTCCTATATTTTGTCTTTCTACTCCGGTATTATAGCTAATAGCTTAGGAACTCTATGCCTTATTTAAGGTCGAAGGGTTAATGTATTGGGTTGCAAGCTATTATTAAATATATTACCTTCGTATTATAGTATATTAATAGCATGCGATAGCCTATTACTAGGAGTTTCCTAATTATCTAATACCTCTATCTCCTTTATCGCTTAAGCTAGGAGCTATATACGCTAAGATAACGCATTATTATAGTTATCTACTTCTAAGACTAGCATAATATATATATCGATCTGCCTGCTTAGTATCGTTTGCGCGATATACTGCCTTAAAGGCTGCTGCTAGTCCTACTAGCTCGGCGACTTTTAAGCGTATCTTATAAGTCGAATTATAGTCCTCTTAATGCTTTAGCGGGTTTTATGCACTATCTTATTATAGTCTATCTAGCTTACTAATTAGTAGGTTAGTCGCATAAAGGGCGGTTTAGACCTATAGGTCCGAACTTAAGCCCTCCTCTTCTATATAGAGTTTTACCTTTTTTTCGTTCTTTTATTTTATATAGCAAATTAATAGTATATAAAAAAACTAGTAAGTTAAAAAATATAAAAGATAACTAAATCGATTAGTCGGCCGTTATAATATAGATAGGTACTTCTAAAATAATACGAAAAGACCGGGCATAATCTAGGAATAGCGGTTTGGACTTATAGGTCCTAAAAAAGGTCGATTTATAGGATATAAAGAAGAAAAAGGAAAAAAAAAAGGTCGGTATAAGAAAAAAAGTTTTATAGACCTATAGGCGGTAAAGCAATAGAGCGGCAGAACGGACTTATATAATAATTAATTTTCGGACTTATAGGTCCTAATGCTGTAATATGCGTATCCTTATTCTCCTTCTAGGAGCTATTAGGTATATAGTTATAATAGATATTGCCTATTTAAGCAGTATTAGTAGTAGTATAGGCGGCGGGTAACGGTATTAGTAAGTAGAACCCGCACTTACCTACCTATACTATAATACCTTTTTTCTATCCTACTAGCTAGCCAGGACCTACTATACTAGATATATAGCCTCCGGCTCTCCGCATTATAGGCCTGGCCTAGCGCAGTCTCTACCGTGCATCGCTATATCTATATTATCTAGCGCCTTACTACTAGGTCCTTTAGGGGCAAAGGTAAGAGAGGGTTTAGCGGTTCGCCTCAATATACTAGGTATTAACTCGCAATAGGGTAGGTAGGTAGCAAATGCTCTATATAAGCCTACTCTCCTATAGGAAGACGTGCTAAAGTACAGCCTAGCTCGACCCACTTTTCGCATTATAATGCGTTCGTGCCGTTTTAGCCTAATAGGGGGGGGGGGGTTTCACACATTATATATATAATAATATATATAACCGTTACCTAATAGTCACCTTCTACCTTCCATTAGGAAGGTAGGTATATATAGGGTTTCTATAGGCCGGTTAGGACCTATAGGTCTTAGCGGCCCTTATTGCGAGCCAAGCTGCCCCCCCTATACGATAAGCGCAAGGTTATAGCCGTAGCCGTATACATACTATATATAAATATAAGTGGCCTTTATCTTACTACCTACCTTATATAACTAGAGTCTAGCGCTATACTTTACTACTTAATACTTTATCCTCCCTAGCTTACCCTTTTCCCTCCTTTCTATTATTAGGCTTAGCGCTCTTATTATATAGGGTTAAGACCTATAGGTCTAAAGGGCCCTCGGTAGGCTATCTGCCTCCACTAGTAAAAGGGTCGCTATTACTTATAATAAGGTCGATAGGTATTCTTAGCAGGGGGAAATAGTAGATTAGCTACTATAATCCTTACCCCTATGTAAGTAGGGTATCCCTATATAAAAAAGCGGGGGAGGGGCCAGAAGCCGCGACGCTATTAGTAGAGAGGGCAGTAGCTAGCAACAAAAGAAGAAACACCTATATATTAGCGCTTGGTAAAAGGGCAATATAATAGCGATACTATCGGCATAAAAGCTATCGTCCTAATCCTACTTTAAAGTACCTATGCCTTTAGGTTTTAACTTGTAGGGCTTATAGTAGATAGCATTAAAATATAGATAGGTAAGCGTATCGAATATAGCCTGCTAAGAGTAGGTTTTTCGTAAGTAATATAGGCTTATATCTCCTAAGCTCTAGAGGGCCACCTCTACCTTATAGATCTAGTTAGCTATTTTAAATATCTTTATCTCTTCGGTCGCCTTTTACTTATATAAGCCGGTAAAGGTCTTAAAGGGCCTATAGGTAAAAAGTCGATATTAATTAGTATGGTCTGCATAATAGCAATAGAATATAGTAGCGATAGCTTCTACTATATTCGCCTCGTCCTAGCTAGGCTAAAAGGGGAGCAGCTTAAAGAGGCAAGATATATATATAAGTAGTATTAGTTGCTAAAACTGCATTAAGTCTAGGTCTTACGGGTCGATAAAATGCTGTAGAAAGGCTGCATTTAATTAGTCGAGTAAGATAAAGTCAGGATTAAGACCCGGCCTATAGTATAATATAGCGAGCAATAGGTTAGCTTATATTAGGGTCCGCCTATCCAGATAGGCATCTTCTTATATACGCTTGCCCCCCTACTAAAACTACGTAAGGCTAATAAATAGCAGGGGGGCATCGGCAGTACTAATTAGCGCCCCTAACCAGCGCATAGTATACGCGAGGCTACTTAAGTGGTTATAGGTTAAATCTAGTATTAGCGCGGCCACTAGCTCCTTATCGCGGCTGTAGTAGATAAACCACCTTTCGATAGCGCAAATAGCTTCCGGGAGCTGCTATACTAAGCCTAATATTTACGTATAGTCCCTAGCCGGGTTTGGCGGGCTCGCCGGAGTATATGCGTCCTAGGCCTCTAGCTAGCTATCTGCCTCTATAGCGGTCGGTTAGCTTTATATTATAGCCCTAAAGGGGGTAAAGGTTATATCGTTAGGGGCGGTATCGGGGGGGGAGTTAGCGGGTAATAGGCAGGCTGATATAGTAGTATAGTATAGGGCAGGGTAAGGCAGCCTAGTTAGGCGTTCGCATTTGTATTTGCGTTTGTATTCTAAAGGAGGGTCTATAGGTTTTAGGCTGCTATCCTAGCGGCTCCTCTTAAGGCGGGGCATAATAAGGCATAAGGGGGGAGGGGGGGGGGAGAGGGGGAAAAGACGGCTATACTTCTGCCTTACTGGGGAAGATAGAGGAAAAAGATAGATAGGGCTAGCTAGCTAGTAGTATAGTCTATAGCTAGGATCGGATAAGAGGGCGGCAGATATAGAAAATAACCTAGCGTATCGCATAATGCAGCGTATATATAGACACCTAGCCTTTTCGCACTAGTATCTAGTGCTATATTTGCCTACTTATAGCCTCGGATGGCCCCCTAAGGCGTTAATAGTAGTTACCTATTAGACCCCCTATTTATACCTCGGATCGAATATAATTAGGATATATAGGTCCTAAAGGGGGCTTTTAGCCCTCTTTACCGCCTAATTATATATTAGACTAAGTATCGCTTTTACTTATAGTCCTATCGGTTGACTCGGCTTTTAATTTATCTAATTTAATTAGCGCACTAATTTCTTCCTATAGTAGCTCCCTTTACTCTAGGAAGGCTATTATATCCCTAATACTATTGCCCTGGCTATACTCTTTATTAAATTTATTCCTAAGGGTCTCGGCGGTATTTAGCTCGGCGGGGGGGTATTATATAGGCTAGAAGGCGGGTCGCAATAGGCTATCTATAAAAATATTATCGTCGCCTTCTTTAGGCCTAAGGTCGGAAGATAAGCAGAGGCATAGGGTATATAAATAGTAGAATAGCGCTTCTATAGCATACTTATCGGCTAGGCGATATAAGGCGATTATATACCTAATATACTCTATAGTAAGGAATTAGGCTACTACGGCTAAATGCCGCCGAATCGACCATACCAACTCCCTATAGGGCATAAATATAGCCGGCTAGCTATTATAGACCTCGCTATACTTAGCGACGGTAGCTTGCGGAACCTCGCGCATTATATTAAAATTGCTGGCGGCGTATAGGGACTAAGCTTTACGTTTTCGGTCGAACCTCTGCCTATAGGGCAGGGGGGCCGGCGTATTTATACCGAGCTATAGATTAATACCATCTAGGTCTTAGATGTTAGTAAATATATCGTATAGGCGCTGCGCGTAGTAGGCAAGCGCTACAATAGCTTAAATTATCGTAGGTCGCTTTATATCGTAGGGCTAGGCAGCACGTAGGATAGGCAATACCCGACGCCACTACCGTAGCTGCATAAGCGTTATAAAGTGCTAATAGTTATTGCGGTAGTGCTATCGCTGCCTATCGTTATGGCCGGACTTAAGGCCGCAGCTATTAGTATATACTTATACTATAGGGGCCTAGAGCTAGATAAGGAAGAAGGATGGGATAACGCTAGCCCGCCTAGCGCGGGGGGTAGCAGCATACTACGCCAGTAGGTTATTATGGCTTGCCGGTTCTAGTATATATCGTAGGATGCTGACCTCTTTAGAGCAGTCTAAGTTAAATATAATAAGTATATAATTGCCGATCTGCTTTTAGAAAATATTATCGAATGGGAGGGCGCCTAAGTAAGTATTCCTATAGTAGGCATCGCGTAGTATCTAGAAGAGGCTGTAGAATGTATTTATCCTTTATATCTTCTTCTCTTAGTTATAGAAGAGGGTATAATAGACGAGCTAGGACTACCTATTACTGGCCCCGCGCTTAGATAGCTACCTTAGGTATATACTGTATAGCCTAATCTCGGCCCTAGGACTATTGCTATCGCTATCGCCATTGCTATCGCTACTACCGCGGCCATTATAGCCATCGTTATAATAGCGGTCGAGTTCGGCTATAGTATAGCAAAATAGGTTCGTATATTTATCGCGGAAATATTAGGCCTTAGTATCGCGGGAAGGGTTAGGGCAGGGCCTGCCGCTTGGCCGCCGAAAGAGAAATACTACGGCCGTTTTATTATCGCTAAAGATGGGCGGTTAATTATCCTTAAAGTAAATAGAGTATGCTTTATAGTATATAGCGGCAATATCTATAGGGAGGAGGATAGCTAGCTTAGGGTTATCGCGGTAGTACTTGAGCAGGAGGCAGAGGGTAGGCAGACTATTATAGATATACTAAGCCTATAGGGCGCGCGCCGCCGATATCCTAAGGAAGGCATCGCTAATAGTATTAGCCACTAGTGCTGCTAAGACCTTGGGGATAATGGCAGGCTCTTCCGCATCTTTACTAAAAAGGGGCTATAGCCCCTAGGCGGCTATAGTCTAGTATTTATATAGCTTTTCTAGGAGGTAAAGGCCGTATAAACGCATTACTTTACTAACGATAAGAGCGATAACCTTACTCTCGAGCTTTTAGGCCCTCCGATTCGCCCGCCTAGCCGTAAGCATGGGGGGGTCTAATATAGAGACCTACTAGTATAGGCAGGCGGCAGCATGCATATAATACTCTACTAGGAAGCTAGTACGGATAGGTCCTACGGTAAAGCTTTATATAACGCTCTGCGATAGCTACGTATTTATAAGCGGGTTATAGGGGATATAGTAGGTAGCCAGTATAGCGAAGGAGAGGTGCAGGTTTATCGGGTCGATTTGCCCCTTATCGAGCCAGAGGCAGCTATCGTAAAGCAGCCGGCCGAGTAGGCCGAGCCCGCGGCGGTATATAACGATAGCCCTGCCGCTATCGCCGTAGACGTAGGTCCGCTATATATCGCGCTATATTTAGTCGTCGTAGGGTATATCGACCTTACTAGTCAGGCCTAGCTATAGCAGCCATAGGAATAGCGACGCTATATAGTACCGCGCGATAGAGTGGCCGACTTAGGACTCGGGCGGGTCTAGCTAGGCTTTAATAAGGAAGATATTATCAAGCGCGGCAATAAGGCGGCTAGCGTTAATAAGGACGATAGTATTAAGGTTGCGTATTGGGAGGATCTAGTAAGGGTAGTAGTAGTAATAATAAGGGTCGCCTAGTAGGGTCGCATCCTAGACGCCGCCGCTTATACGCGCGCGCAGCCGCACCTTTCCGCCTAAGGCGCCGCTAATGCGGCCGGCGGAGAAGCTGCCCTACGCATAGAGTATAGCTATAATATCGAGGCGAAAGGTGATCTCCTTTTTAGCTGTATAGCCTTAGGCATTAACCCTGCTATCGTATAGGGTCTGCAGATAGGCCCGGTTGGCCGCCTAGGCCGCCTTAACCTTAGACCGTAGCAGTATGCCGGCCCTAATCGCCTTGCCTTAGTTATAGCCCGCGATATATATCTTATCTACTACGGCCTTGGGCAGGGCGAGCATTGCTATCTTAGTGTTGGCGTAGAGCTTATAATCGCTAAATATACTGCTGAAGAGCTCCTTATATAAGTGGTAGCCTTTAGCCCGCACGATGCCTATCTTGCGGTAGAGCGGGTAGCCGGGGTGTAGGTGGGCGGCGCCCTGCCTAACGATGCCGCAAGCCTTACCTATATAGGTAGCCGCCTTACGTATACTATAAGAGTAGAAGAGGCTCCTATTTAGCTTAATATCGAGGGAGGGCTTATATAGTATCTAGTGATACTACTTTATATATACGTGCTTCTATAGTAGCATTATACCGCTAAAGGTATTGCTATCCTTATTATTATTATTATTAATATTGCCGCTGTTTTTATAGTCGCGGTCGATCTCTATAGCGTTATTATAAGCCTTGGCCCGCCTAGCCTGCCCGGCCTGCCTAGCCCTTTTAGCCGTATTATAGAAGCTAATATCGACTTAGGTAGACTAGGAATCGATATAGCCTAGCTTAAAGGAGCTTAGGACGGCAGTACTAAAGCTCTCTAGCGCTAACTCTACCGTCTCGCTAATTATAATGTTTTTCGTATTATACGCCTAGAAGAGGAGCTTAAAGTGCTTAAAGTAGCAGACTATCCTGCCTAATACTAATGCGACCTTAATAGAGCCGTAGCGCCGGCAGAAATCGTACTATATATCGTCTAGGTGCTCGCCGGGAATAGTATAGCGTAGGTAGTATTAGCCGGGCCTTTCGCCCCTCTATAGCGCGGCTATATCTGCCGGCCCTATATATATAGCCCTATACCGCTCCTAGTTAGACTACGACTTGGCCTTTGCTATAGCGAATAATATAGGCATCTCCTGCGTATAGTACTGCGGTATGTGGCCGCGGATAGCCGGCAGTAGGGCGCCGTCTATAAACTCGGCCTGCCTCTAGTAGCTTAGGGTAAACGGTTGGCTGCCCTACTTACTGCCAGGCATAATATAGGCGTTTAGGAAGAGAATAAAGATAGAGAAGGTAATACCGCAAAATGCTATAGCATAGGAGCCTAGGTAGGTATAATATATCCTCCCTAGCTAGACGCTATAGGGCTAGATCACCTGATCACTTTAGATAGATAGTATAAAGGGCGGCATAAAGGAGACGCATATATATATTGATAGCAGGACCGTAGTAAGCAATATAGCCCCTATCTAGCTGCTATTAATATCCTATATATAGCGGATCTCTATATTATATAGGCACGCAAAGGCCTTTTATATAGCCTCTAGCGAGATAGGCAGTTTCGACATCGGCCTGAAGCGTATAAGTTATAGCCGCTCTTAGTCGGCTTTAGCGCTAGCCCCTATGGCTACCTAATGAGTAGAAAACTAATAAGTAGACGATTAGAGAGGGTCGACCGTAAGCAGCCGCGTAATAGTATTGCGGCTAAGACCGAGGGAGTCTGCTGTATTTTAGAAGTCGCTAGGGCTTAGCCTAGCGGCTCTATTGCCCTTAGGATCGTCGCTATTATTGCCGCTACTATCGCTATTATTATTCTCTTATACGCTATAGGAGCATAAGGGTTGGAATGCCTTTTAGAAGATAGTCTTATATGCTAAAGCCTACCGCTACAGGAACTTATTGCCTTTATTATCGCTATTAGTATCGCCATATTCGATCCCGCTATTACTAAGGCGCCATCTAGCTTAGTCTGCGATTGTAAGAAGCTAATCACCCCTACTAGATAGGGGCCTAGCTAATAGATTAGGCGATAATAGCGGTATTATAGAAGGATAATATAGCGGCTCGCTATCAGTCTCCTTAAGGCTGTTATAGTATTCTAGCTATAGTAGGCTATCGTTAAAGCCCTATCCGCCGATACTATTACTGGGGCTATAATTAGTCTGGCTTTTTTTATAGTATTTTATTAGATAGAGAAGATAGGGGTACTACTTAGTATTGCCGCCGGCATCTAATATAAAATTATTATCCGCTCTAATGCTATTGCGGCCGGTATCTATTATAGCGTTATTATCCGCTCTAGTGCTATTATAGCTGATATCCGTTATAGTTTTATTATCCGCTCTAATGCTATTACGGCCGGTATCCGTTATTGTGTCGTTATCCGCTCTACTATCGCGGCCGGTATCTATAGCGTTATTATCCGCTCTAATACTATTATAGCTAATATCTATTATTATATCGTTATCTACTCTACTATTGCGGCTGGTATCTATAGCGTTATCATCCGCTCTAGTGCTATTATAGCTAATATCTATTATTATGTTATTATCCGCTCTAGTACTATCGCGGCCGGTATCTATTATAGTATTGTCATCCGCTCTACTATTACGGCCAGTATTTATTACAGTATTATCATCCGCTCTACTATCGCGGCCGGTATCCGTTATAATATCGTTATCCGCTCTAGTGCTATTATGCCCGGTATCTATTATAGTATTGTTATCCGCTCTACTATCGCAGCCAATATCCGTTATAGTATCGTCATCCGCTCTATTATTACGGCCGGTATCTATTATAGTATTATTATCCGCTCTAATGCTATTACGCCCGGTATCTATTATAGTATCGTCATCCGCTCTACTATTACGGCCGGTATCTATTATAGTATCGTTATCCGCTTTAGTACTATCGCGCCCGGTATCCATTATAGTATCGTTATCCACTCTAGTATTATTAGCTATTAGTATATACTCTTATTCTTCGGCATCACTCTCGCTATCTAAGTTTAGTATAACCCTAGTATTATTATATAATATAGCAGGGTCGCTAGCTGCTAGGGTATACCCGCGCTCTTTAATATCGCTCTCACTATCCGAGTTTGGTATAATCCTACTATTATTATCTATTTAAGCCGAATTACTAGCTATTAGGGTATTCTAGTGCTCCTCGGTCTCGCTCTCGCTATATAAATCTGGTATAACTATAGTATCGCCTTGCGGTCTAAGTAGGGCATTAGCAGCTGCCGAGCCTATATTTTATAGGATATATAGCCCTTCTATCGATATAGTAAGTGACTATATATTGCCTTAGTACTGCATATAGGCCTCTTCGCGCCTAATATAACACTCTAGGGCGCCTAATGCCGAGCTTCCGGCGACCGCCATATAAGGCTCTAGTATAGGGGCGAGATAGTCAGCAATAGGGGATAGCCGGCAGAGAGGCAGGGCTATAAATGCGGCTAGGGATATAGTACTGCGGCTACTTAAGGCCGGTCTAGCGGATAGCCTCGGTAATATCCTTTGTAGGCCGGCATATAAAGAGGCTGTAGATAGGGCTGGTAATATACTACCGCGTTAGCTTGAGGCTGGTCTGGCGTATAGCCTTAGTAATATCCTTCGCGGGTTAGCATATAGAGAGGCTATAAATAGGGCTAGCAATACGCTACTATATTAGCTCGAGGCTAGTCTAGCGGATAGCCTTGGTAATATCTTTCGCGGGCCGGCATATAGAGAGGCTATAGATAGGGCCAGCAATACGCTGCCGCATTAGCTCGAGGCTGGTCTAGCGGATAGCCTCGGTAATATCCTTTGCGGCGTGGCCTATACTAGCTATTCTTACTATAAAAGCTAATTATCCTAAATAGCTTCGTTTAAAGTATTTACTGCCCTTTACGCGCGCCACTACCGCTGCCTAGTATTCCTATACTATCGTTATATTATAGGATTAACCCGGGGGTAGCCATAAGGACGCTTAGGGGGGGTTACTTCTATAGGGCTTATAGCAAGCGCGCGGGATAATATACTTCCTAGTATAGGGTGGCAAACATATATATCCTTTTTATTTAATAAATATAAAAGGCTGGCGCTACTACTTTCTAGAATACTAAAGGTAAGTAAGAATATATAGTAAGGTTGGTAGTTATATAGAAAGAGGGTAAAGAAAAAAAAAGTTCTATATTATTACTATATTAACCCTTACTATTACTATATAAATATACTAGAGAAGAGCTGGCTGCTTCCCCTACCCTATCTATTAGCGTAGACTAGCGTATAATTTAGTATAGAAAAGCCGGCTGCTGCCCCTACCCTATTATTAGCGTAGACTGGCGTATGACTAGCGTATGCTCTGCATTTATTCTAATAGCTAGCCAATAGGGGTGCGATTTATATGCCAGATTTAAATCGTATAAAAGATATAAGTTATATATACAGTCGCACGCGAGGTAGTACGTAATAAGTAGTGGTGCAGCTCTATAGGGCTGCCTATGTACCCTATAAAAGAGCATAGGGAAAAGCGGGTTTACTATATATATAATAGTCGTAGTGATTGGGCGATTGCGATATTAATTCCATTTAGTAATATAAGGGATATATAGCAAAGAAGGCGCTATAAGGCTACGAAGGAAAGTATAGCGTATTGCCTATGCCTCACCCTTTACCTTATTGATATAGGCCTGCTATAGTAAATAAAGTAAGGGTTATAGTATAAAAAAGAGCGTTTCACCTGACTATAATAGCATAGTAAATAATTTACGGCGTACTAACCTGGCCACCTTCTTTTTACTATATAATATCTACTATAGTAAGTGGTTGGACGGCCTAGGGCGACGCATTTCGGTATAGTACTAACTTATCTCTCTATTATATTTACTATTTTATAGCACGCCTTACTAGCATGTTATTAAAATCCGACCGCTTTCTATTTAGGCAGCAGTATAAGGCATTAGCGCGCCGCCCCTAGCGCTGCCACTAATAGTCTTTATATAATACTAACCTCCTTATTAGGCTTATCCGGACCGAAAATACTTACTAGTCTAAAATTAAGGAGAAATATAGGGATATATTCGATATACTACGTAACCAATAGGGCTTACGGGATAAAGCACGCAATCTAAAGGTAGACTTCCTATTAGGGGATTATTTATTACCCCGGTCGTTTAACTAAGTAGCTCTAGGAAAAAAAGAGATTATAAGGTTAGTTGACTATAGCAAGAATCCTAATAGGTCGGAAAACGATATCGATTTAAATAGAAAACCTACTAATACCTTATACTAGTCGCCTTTAGCTCTATATATAATTAATTATCTATGCCTTATAATACACGTTGCCCCAGAAAGTAAGAAGCATCTATATGCTAAGCCGCCCTAATACCTGACTTCTATACGATATTATATATAGCAAGATATACCGAAAGAAATACCCTATGCCCCTTTTATGAGTGCGCCGCTATAACTATATACGGCCTAGCTATTGTTAGTTAGAGGGGAAAAAACAGAAAAGGAAAAAGGCCGCCTTACTATTCTGGTAATTAGTGGTAAGAAAAGGCATATACGAGGAACTCGGCAGTATCCTATATACGTAGGAGGCGCTGCTCGTTAATTAGTCTGCCTTATATAAAGTCTATCGCTGCATCTATATAGATAGATTGTTCTTTAGGGGTTGCCTATCTAATTATATCACGCAGCTAATTATTGTAATATCTGATAAAGCTAAAGAAAAATATCGATTCTAACTTAAAATCGTCCGTAAGTAGCATATAGTTGGGGCTATTTATATCGCTGCCAATAGTGCTCTCTTTATCGCGGACTATATATACGATTCTCTAATATATCTTGCGTATATAAGGGTGATGATTAATTAGTTCTATCCTGGTTCGGCACTTTGCGTAAGGCCTATAGCGATAGCAAATATAGCAGACGGTAGATCCTTCCTCTATAAGGTAGATGTTAAGGCCATAGTAGCATATAATTATAAAGCAGGGGAAGTAGGGATCCCTCTCGTTAGTTATAGCACTTTAGGCCGTGGTCGTAAGCGGGATAAAGTGTGGCGGTATGCGATATGTAAAATACTAGTTGCTGGCGGGGAAATAGTATTATAAAAAAGATAAAAAGGAAGAAGGGCGGGATACGCTAAGGCTTGCTTATATAAAAGAGGAAAAGAGAGAAAAAGGTAGGGCAAGTAGTAAGATAAGAAAAAAAGAGTGTGAGTTATAATAAAGGGGAAAGAAAGGAAGAAAGGAGGGAGAAATTAAGGCTTTATATAGGAGAAAGAAATTAAGGGAACGGGAGTAAAGGTAAAGGGAAAATAAAGGTAGGAAGGCAAAAGGAAGGTAAAAGGAAAGTAAAGGCAGGAAATGCATTAATTCTCTACTTCAATAGGCCTTACTTCCGCTACTAAATAGGCGAGCACATGCAATAAGGTTAGGTGCACGGCTATAAATCGCGGGTGGTTTTAATTCAGACCTATAAGTCTAAGCCGGTTCTCTTGCTCGCCTACTTTATCGCCATTCTATCGTGCTTTATTGTCTATAATATATAGATCCTATGAAATAGTAATAGTACCTTCTCTATAGACTATAGTAATAAGTAATACTCTAACGGTGTCTCTATATTACTGACTGACTAGCAGGGATAAGAAGGGTAAGAGCAGACGTAAAGGCGAGATATAGGGCTATAGCGCTATAGGTTCTATAGAAAGTATTTATAATGCCACGCGCTATATACTATTATAAGGTGCTATCTGCTGCAATACCCCCCTCTATATTCTAGCAGTTTGGAATAAAGCTAGCAAGCTTCACTATTAGGGAGGTTAATATATAGGTCTTTATAGAGTAGGTAGTCGTAGAGACTATATATATCGGTAGGCATTCTCTATATTACTAGAAGACTCTGACTATTATACCCCCCCGGTTAAGTCGTAATAATTAATATATCTTATTCTTATATATAATAATGAACTACTATATAGAGCCTACTAGGGAAGAGGGAGAAGAAGATCATTAGGTCGGAATTATATTAGACCGAGGTCTTAGATCAACCTAGGTTTCTAATATCTAATACCCCCCTCCCCATTAGAATATAGTTAGGCACGTAGGCTAGGCCGCGCTACTTATATAGTAGTCACTATAGCATATATATGCAACCTTAGTAGGTTAGGGGGCGACGCTATAGTGCGACTATATGGCCCGGTTGGGACCTATAGGTCTGAACCACCCTACCGCCCGTATAGCTTATCGTATTACGGCGCATATATATAGTAACACACTCTCAATTCGTGGTTAGCTATATAGGTATGCATCTATCTATACTATATGTTTACGTCTAATATAATGCTATACCAAGTAAAAATATATCCCCCTATAGTCGTTCGATAAAACGTAAAGCAAAATGCCTGCGAATGTACCTAAGTTGTATACCGAGCAATATAGCCCCCCCCCTTGGTATTAGCTAAAAACGAAAAAAACAAAACAAAATGCCACCTTATATTTCCCATTAGTGGTTAATAAAAATAAAAAAAGTAAATCACCTCCTACTGCCGCGCGCTTAGCGGCGTATATTCGTGTCATTAATACTTATAAGTTAAATCATACTCCTATAATATAATATCATCTTTAAAGTAGAATCTATCTTTAAAATAGCTACTGCCACAATTATTATATATAGCATCTTTTGCGTCGCTATTATTATAAGCGTTAGAATAGGTGCTAATGCCTATTTTTATAAATTCCTAATCCTCATCTATATCATAGAGCATACTATTAGTAGGTAAGGGGGGGGGGGACGCGATGCTATTAGTGTAGGAAAAAGCGATACTGCCGGGGGGGGGAGGGATATAGCGGAGTAATTATATAGGGTATAGTCGGCTAAAGCACTCCTAATGCTACTAATAAAGAGATTCGGCGACGTCCCTTTTAAAGTCCTAATAGGCTAAATAGGGATGGTATATAGAAGGGTTTATAATATACAAAAAATGCTTTTAGTATATAGCCTTTTTGAACTCTGTTGCCTCGATATATAGCATTCGTAGGCATCTTTTAGCTATCGCGAAGTATCGGAGGAATATAGCCACTATAGACTAAAACGCCGGCATTATTATTATTATTAATATTTTATTGGCACTAGGCGGGCGGGCGGCGGCACTATCGACCAGCTTCTAAAGGCTAATTCTATTACGTATTATATCGAGGAGAGTAAAGTATTTGCCGGCTAATATCTCCTAGCGTATAATTAACTCACTCTTTCTAAGGCAGTAGCGGCCGTAGAGCAAATACTAATCGTAGGAGCTACCGTCTTATATACTAGTATAGTATAGGAACCTAGAGATAAATCCATCGTATACGCAGTTATAATATAGTTATGCGGGCGATACTTATACGAGAGCGTCCTAATCTTTTATTCGGATAGTTTTATCGGTAAGCCTATCGGGCAGATAGGTTTAAGCGTCTAATCCACTAGTAATCCTCCTATAGGTCAATATATAAAGGTTCGTAAACAGCTTATTAAATGCACTAAATAATGCCATAAGGATAATCAACTCTTTCTCTATGCCGTATTTTATAGCATCTATAGCCGAGGTAGGTTAAGCTATTATATCTATCTTAATTATCGGCATAAAAAAAAAAAGGAGGGATAAAAGGGGAAGAAAAAAGAAAAGAAGGAAAAAAAAAGAAGAATAAATTTATAAGAAAAAAAAAAAAAAAAGTAGGTACTAGGATAAAATATAGTTAGATCGTATATATATAATTCTCTATTATCTATAATAAGAGTAAATAAGCTACGATAGTAGTTCCTATATAATTCCATAGTAACTCAAGAGTATTAGGTAAGTCGGCGTACCGAATTATAAAGCATACCCCGCTTTTCCCCGCACTAGGAGTTGCTAGCCCCACTATAGGACCTATAGTAGTAGAGCCGCACCAGCAGAGCCGCACCACTATACCTATTAGTATATAGGCTATCTCATTAGGGCTCGCGCGTCATCCTTTGCCTATTACTTATACACTCTAGTGCTTATAACTTCTATATATATAGTAGTCTAAGGGGCCGGTTGGGACCTATAGGTCCGAACAAGTCTACACTAGCATATACTAGCCTATACCGAAAGTTACTGCAGTCGTAGGCTAATACAAGCTATATATCATAGTACGTCCATAGTAGATTCCATAACATAGGTTGTATTAGGATCTAGTGGCCTATATAGCCGGTTAGGACCTATAGGTCCGAATAGGTCTATACTAGTATATACTGGCTTATGCTAAAGGTTACCGCAATCGTAGGCCGATACAAGCTATATATCATAGTGCGTCTATAGTAGATTCCATAATATAGGTTATATTAGGATCTAATAGCCTGCGTGGCCGGTTAGGACCTACAGGTCCGAATAGGTCTATACTAGTATATACTAGCCTATACCGAAGGTTACCGCGGTCGTAGGCCGACACAAGCCATATATTATAGTGCGTCTATAGTAGATTCCATAATATAGGCTATATTAAGACCTAGTAGCATATATAGCCGGTTGGGACCTATAAGTCCGAATAGGCCTAAGCGAGCCTACGCACGAGGAGCACGCGGTCGTTCGCGAATATAGGAACCCTATATAGTAGTATAGTATCTCCGTAGTGCATTATTTACTCTAGGCTGCATTAGCATACGCGATGCTAGGAGGCTGGTTTAGACGTATAGGTCTAGACAGGCCTATACTAGCCTATATACTAGGCAACCTTCGCTCGGTTAATCTGTAGAGGCAGCTATAAGGGAGGAGTAGTTAGTCGGGGATAGGCGGCAGGCTTTATCCCCTCTTACGATAACTCTAAGGCTAAGTCTACTAGCCCCTACTAAAACCCACTTTAGGCTTTATAGGTAAGCTGCTATTACTAGAATAGTATATTAAAAGGTCGGCTAGGATAAGACCGGCTAGGCTAAGACTAGTTATATAGCCGATAGGACGGGCGCTACTAACGGGGGCGGCACTAGGTAGCCAGTTCAAACCTATAGGTCCGAAGCTTTACCTAGTCTATGCATATAGGAGGGTTACCTATATAGCTATACTGCCCTACGCACGTAGGTAAGTGCCTTATCTAAGGGAAAGAGGCCGGTAAAAGGTCAAGGGCCGCGATCAGGCATTACCATATATCTCAGCAACATAATATATACGAGTGCCCTAGCTACCTAACCTATATACATGCTTTGAAGAGGGAGAGCAGTAGGAATAAGCGAGCCATCTACTGCACGATAAGGATGCAAATATAGCGGCAGTACTCGGCGTAGCGCAGCGATATATAGCGCGCTATATATAAAGGCCTGATATAATTAGGTATACTAAACGATATCTACCTTACTGGAAACAGAATATTAGAATCGGTAGTTACATTAGCCTAGCTATAATAACTATGCCTATTGGAATCGCTATCGTAAGGTGCCCAATTAGGCATATACTGCGATAGATATGCCGCGCGCCGCTATGCACAATATAGCCACTTTTGCCTATTTACCCCCTATGCCTAATAGGGCATGCGGGCAGCCCGGCCCAACCGCGCCGAGGCATATAACTATAGCACGCGTATAACCGAGGCTATATTATATAATTCCTCTCTTTTGCCTCTTTCCTACTTTCTTAGATAGTTATTAGCAAAATAATAGAATACCTTTGCTTTGTGATCAATAGGTACATTATACTATACGCGCGACCCTATATATAAATAGGTACCCCTTGATATGGCACCAATAGTGCCAGTATAGAATGGTTCTTACGTACAAGGATGCACCGATATATAGTAGCGGAATCGACTCGCTGCACGTGCTTAAGTCAGGTGGCCGCCTATCACCTAACTTACAGCAGCCCGCGGTATGTATATATTACCAATAGGTGCCCCACCAAGGCTTATAGTCCCACTATATAAAACACACACATCATCAGCTTCATACATATCCCGAATTTAAATATATACACTAAACCTATGCTTATTAATACCGACTAGGAGCTAATGCCGCTAACTATAAGCTAATGCCTAGTAGGAGTATTATATATTTATAACCTTATCTCCCTTCTTTTATCGCTTATTATCTTATTAATTATGCTTATATAAATCCTTATTATTAAATGCCTTTGCTTTTATATCCTCTGCCTCTGCTATATTTCCTATTTCTATTTTAGTTGCAACGGACCCTAGAGTGGCTTATATAAAGCCCTCTTCCCGGAAAGCCTATTAACCAGGCCCGAAATAGCCTTATTGCAACGGTTAATACATTAGAATAGCTTATATAAAGCCCTCTTTCCGGACCGACGCTATACATTTTCAGGTATAGGTCCTTCGACAACTTTAAGTCTGCAATATTATTTTTAATATCTGCTCATCGTTATTGCAGATTGACTAGGCCCGAAATAGCCTTATTGCGATAGTTAGTATATTAGAATGGCTTATATAAAGCCCTCTTTCCGGAAAGACGCTATATATTTTTAGGTATAAATCCTCTAATAACTTCAAGTCCGCAATATTATTTTCAATATCTGCTTATTGTTATTGCGGATTAACCAGGCCCGAAATAGCCTTATTGCGATGGTCAGTATATTAGAATGGCTTATATAAAGCCCTTTTTCTAGAATAACGCTATACATTTTCAGGTATAGGTCCTCCAATAACTTTAAGTCCGCAATATTATTTTCAATATCTACTCATCATTATTGCGGATTAACTAGGCCCGAAATAGCCTTATTGCGATAGTCAGTATATTAGAATGGCTTATATAAAGCCCTCTTTCTGGAACGATGCTATACATTTTTAGGTATAGGTCTTCTAATAACTTTAAATCCGCAAAATTTTTTTTAATATCTACTCGTTATTATTGCGGATTGACTAGGCCCGAAATAGCCTTATTGCGATAGTTAAGCCATCTTTCCGGAAAGACAATTAACCAGGCCTAAAATAGCCTTATTGTGATAGTCAAGCCATATTTCCGGAAAGCCTTATAGGTTAATACTTTTATAAGAAAGAGTCTTTCGGCTAAAGTTTTTAATTAGAAACTTATCTTTAAATCGCACTTACTGCGCTATAGCTATATCTATAAGCTAATCTGCCGCTACGATAGGCGGCTCTATATTCCCCTTCTCAGCCATATCCCTAAAGCGCTACTATATCTACTGCTCGTCTGGGCTGCTACTAGTAAGCAGGTAGACAGGCTTAGGCTTAGCAAAACCTTCCTCCTCGGCCGTTATAGGCTTAATTATTATACCACTACGCGTGCGGTATAGCTTAAATATAGCTCCGTTAGCCTTAGCAATTAAGCGGTAGCTCTTAGGTCTATTGCGGATCTTCTCTATATAGTAGGAGTCCTTTATTTAGGGGTAAGTAGATAAAGCGGGTATAATCACTATATTAAATGCCGCTATAATATTTAATTAAAGGAGCGAGTCTATATATATACTATAGTGGCCGTTCGCTTTAGCCTTTTATATCCTAAGGAGCGGATTCCTTATCGCCTAGTGCTATATTATAGCCCTTAGAATGCTCTCTTTGTCTATTTACGGTAAATTAGTAAAGGTATACTAAGTAAGGCCTATAGCCTATATAGAATTAGCGCTTTTACTTGCTATCTAGCAAAGTGGGCATAATAGACGGCCGGATATAGCGATACAGGCGTAGTCGATCTCGCGTATAAGTAATATTACTAGTATATTATCTTAAGAGTGGCTAATATGCACTTTAGTTATGGCTCGTAGTATGATAAAAAAGCATACTAAATCTCATACTAGAGCACCAGTTAGCTGCCTATTTTTATTAAGGTTTATAGAGAACCGTAGTTCTCCTTTATACCTATACTAATTAGTGGTAATTAGGCATTAGGAAGATTGTAAGGTAAGAGTGGCCAATATACACTTTAGTTATAGCTCGCAGCGTGACGAGAAAGCGTGCTAAATCTCGTACTAGAGCACCGGCTAGCTGCCTATTTTCATTAAGGTTTATAGAGAACCGCAGTTCTCCTTTATGCCTATACTAATATAGAATGACTATTAGTTAGTTAGTATTTTACCGCTAATTAAGGCGGATAAGAGGTAGAAGGGGGAAGTTAGAGCAGCTAGGTAAAGCTATACTATATACTAAGACTAAAGCACGCCTAGCTATATAGTATATATATAGTGCACAGTCTAGATAAGCGGGGCAGACGGCTGCTATCAGCTGGCAAATAATATTGCCCCATACTATACGGTTACGCTACTATAGAAAATTATTAATGCCTAGGGGCCGTAATATTTATCTTCTTTAGTTATTATTTTCTTCCGCCGTTAATAAGCTAGATAGAATGCCCATAGCCTAAGGGCCGTAATAATTATCTTCTTTAGCCATTATCTTCTTTAGCTATTATCTTTTTTAGCCGTTAATAAGCTAGATAGAATGCCTATAGCCTAAAGATACCTCTATATCGAGTTAGGTAGTAAAAAAAAGAGCCAATACCACTAAAAGACCTAAACTTAGGGGCCTAAGTCTCATTAGCGCCAAGTAGAGCCATTCCCCTCGCTAATCAGTCAACTCTAAGGTCTTTCTCTCTATAACCGCAAACGAAGTTAATATATTATAACTAAAAGTCGGGTGGCATTTTGCCGCCAAGCTAGAATCTTTTACTAGTTGCGATATTCTTATGCGCTTTTGCTTGCTATTTAGCAAGGTATATATAGAAAACGGGCGGGTATAGCAATAGAGGAGTGGCCGATCTAGCGTATAAGTAATAATGCTGATATATAATTATTAAGAGTTAGCATTTTACCGCCAATATAGAATCTTTTGCTAATTGCGATATTCTTAGGTCCTTCTCTCCGCAACCGTAAATAAAGTTAATATATCTGGTTTTTATAGTATCGCTCATAAGAATAATATCCTAATGACCTGGAAAAAAGAGCCTAATAATAATAGCTTATATTCGTATAAACGTATGAGAAATCTATTAGATTAATCCCTAGTCTTTACTTATTATACCAAGTCCCTCCCGATAAGGCTAAAGACTATATAGATAGTCCTATTAGTTAGCTCTAAATACAGCCGAATAGGTATTGCCAACTCTACTTAGCCTTATCTATTATTACTATTTGGGACTAGTTTATTATTATCTTTATCAATTTATTTAGCAATAGATATTTCCCTATATATATCCTTTACCTCGTTAAAGAACACCTACGCTCTTATTCGCTATACTATAAGGTATATATAGTAAAAGGCCGGGTATAGCTATATAGGCGATATCGATCTTACGTATAAATAAGATTACTAATATATTATTTTCTATAGGTTATTAAAAGGCACCTTAATCTCGTTTAGGATAACATAGTAGTGTATAGGCCGATATATTCCTTATATAGCAATATGCGAATTAGTTTTCTTTAGTTTATTAGTCGACTTTTGCGTATAATATAGGAAAAAAACGGTCTAATAGTTTGCATCAGATAAGTCTGGCATAGGCGAGTCTAAATTAAGGTCTTAGCCAATATAGGAACCGCCCTCGATAAAAAGAGGAACTAAAATTTAGATATATATATTCAGCTATAAAACTATAGGGTTAGCCAAGCTGCCCTTCTAGATTTTATATTTTCTATTTAGTCCCTCAATAGTTTCATAAAGAGTGCCAAGAGGTATCTAATTATCGCCGAGTTATTAAGCGCTATTTTTAAAGTCGGAACCTTTTATAAAGGCAACTAGACCTAGTTAACGCATACTATATAATAAAGATAAAGGCAGCCTACTTTTAGGTAGATAATTTCCCTCTTAAAGTAAAGTATTAATATCTATAGGCTTATTAACGCTAATCGGCGGTTTCAACTTCTTACTATAGATAGTTTCCACATATAGTCTTATATTATTTGCTCGGTATTACAATATAATCCTTAAGTCTTTATAACTAAATATCTTTTCGTTATCGCTAAAAATAGTATATATATTTTGCCGCCAACCTATACTCCTTTGCTAGTCGCGATATTTTCGTATGCTTTTACTTACTATCTAATAAGGTAGGCATAATAGACGGCTAGATATAGCGACATAGGCATAATCGATCTCGCATATAAGTAATATTACTAGTATATCATCTTTTATAGCTTAATCACAGGCACCCCTATCTCGTCCAGGATGACGCCTATATAGCTATACCCGGCCGTATTCTACTACTATCAGCAATATTACTCGTACGCAAGATTAACTATATAGTAGTAGATAGGCGTTAGCGGTTTCCCGCTAATATAAAATCTTTCGCTAGTAGCGATATTTTTATGTGCTCTTACTTACTATCGTATAAAGTAGGCATAGTAGACGGCCGGATGCAGCGATATAGGCGTGGTTAATCTCGCATATAAGTAATACTACTTATATATAATAACTAATAATTAGCATTTTGCCGCTAATATAGAATCCTTCGCTAGTAGTAATATTCTCATACGCTCTTACTGCCTATCCTATAAGGTAAGTATAGTAAAAGCCTAAGT
The DNA here is from genome assembly GCF_000687475.1 of Ustilaginoidea virens. Classification (NCBI taxonomy): domain Eukaryota; kingdom Fungi; phylum Ascomycota; class Sordariomycetes; order Hypocreales; family Clavicipitaceae; genus Ustilaginoidea; species Ustilaginoidea virens. The sequence continues at coordinate 57,395 of NC_057322.1, forward strand.
GTAGCAATATAGGCGTAGTCGATCTTATATACGAGTAATATTACTAATAAATTATTTTCTATAGCTTATTAATAGGTACCCCCATCTTGTTAAGGATAATATAGTAGTAGATAGGCCGAACTAATCCTTATATAAGGATATATAAACTGGCATTTTGCTAAGATAATATAATATTAGACTAGACGAGCTATTGCTTATATAGCGATATATAAACTAGCATTTTGCCAGGATAATAATCCTATAGCTCTATATTAGCTAAGTTATTTTTAAGGAATTTTTTATACCCACTTATAATATTACTAACCTTATGAAAATATTTATAAGGCTAAGGCATTAATATAATAATACAGGTATTATAATCCAGTAATAGAGTAGGGAAATTATATCCTAAAGGGAAGAAAGTAAAAGGTAAAAAAAAAAGATAAGAGTAAAAGAAAGGAAGACAGAAAAGAGTAAAAAAAAGGAAGAAAAATAAGAGTAAAAATAAAAGAAAGGAGTAAAGGTAAGGAAGAAGGAAGGGAGTATAAATATAGCAGGTAATAGATAAAAAGGCTATAAATCAAGCTAGTAAAGAAGAAGATCGTAAGGTAATAATAAATTATAGGAAGTAATAAGCATACCTAATAGGTATATAGGTATATAGCATATATGGCCGCGTTATAGCAGCGGCTGCTCACGTGACCCCAATACGCACTTATATCTGCGGCACGCATATATAACTGCGGCACGTATATATAACTACCATATATATATATATAAAGGCCATATCGTTAGATATAGCGCTATCTGCCCTTTTCCTCCTTTTTCCCGCTTCGCCTAGTATAGATAAAAGCCTATTGGGACCTATAGGTCTAAATAAATAAGCATATAAGCCCTATAGGACCTGTAGGTCTAAATAAATAATCATGCAAGGCCTATTGGGACCTATAGGTCTGAATAAATAAGTATATAAGGCCTATTAAGACCTATAGGTCTAAATAAATAAGTATGTAAGCCCTATTAGGACCTATAGGTCTAAATAATATATATATAAGCCTAAATTATATCCTATAAGGAGGAGAGTAAAGTATAAGAAAGAAGGAAGAGAGTAAAATATAAAAAAGAAGGAAGAGAGTAAAATATAAAAAAGAAGGAAGAAAGTAATATATAAAAAAGAAAAAAAAAAGTAAAATATAAAAAAAAAGGAAGAGAGTAATATATAAAAAAGAAGGAAAAAAGTAAAAATAAAAAAGAAAAAGGAGAGTAAAAATAAAAAAGAAAAAAGAGAGTAAGGGTAAAAAAAAAGAAGGAGAATATTAGTATAAAGGGTAGTACATAAAGAGATTAGGAATAAAGCTAGTAAGGAAGAAGGTTATAAGGTAGTAAATAGTAAAAAATAAGGTAATAATGCTATTAGAATTATTAGTCAGTCGGTTAGTTAGCTAGTTATTTAGTATATCTAACTAGGTATATAGCATATAAGGCCGCGGTACGGCCATAGCTGCCTATATGACTGCAGCACATATATATAACTGCGGCACGTATATATAAAAAGGCTATATCGTTAGATATAGTGCTATCTACCCTTTTCCTCTTTATTACCGCTTCGCCTAGTATAGATAGAAGCCTATTAGAACCTATAGGTCTGAATAAATAAGTATACAAGCCTTATTATGACCTATAGGTCCGAAGAGGTAGGTATATAAGCCTTATTAGGACCTATAGGTCCGAAAAGGTAGGTATATAAGCCTTATTAGGACCTATAGGTCCGAAGAGGTAAGTATATAAGCCTTACTAAGACCTACAGGTCCGAAGAGATAAGTATATAAAGTAATATATAGTAGTACGATATATATATAAAGCGCTATATACTATAGAGTAGTAGTATTAGTATTGGGAATTAAAGGGTACCTATTATAATATAGGGTGCGTATATAAAGGGAAATAATAAACGAATAGAGAAGATATATCTTACTTCTATTAAATCAATAGTATAGTTGGGACCTATAGGTCTGAAGTAGTTTATTTAATATATACGCCTTTAGGGTAATATTATATATACTAATAGCGCGTCTGCCTATATTTAGAGTAAGGTCATATGTATTGCTTATACGCCTTTTGCTATATGCCCTATATGCCTTTAGAGTGAGGTCACGTGTATTGCTTACGCGCCTTTTGCTATATATACTATATACCTTTAGAGTGAGGTCATATATATTGCTTGCGCGCCTTTTGCCGAATCCCCTGCTAGCCTTTATAGTAAGGTGATCATATATATTGCTTACGCGCTTTTAGGATACTTTATATACACGCGAATTTTATAGTGTATAATATATAGTAATACTTTAGTCAAATATTTGCCCCTTACTTATAGAGCAGTACTTTATATATACGCGAAATTTAGCGCATACGAGTATATACTAAGTCGATTTAATATTTAGTAGGTATATAGGTATAATACCCCTATCGCTAGAGGATTTTCTAGATTTAGCTTAAAAAAACAACAATAGTCGGATACTTTACGTATACGCGAGTTTAATAGTATATAGTATATAGTAATACTTTACTCAATTAGTTGCCCTAGGGAGCAAATAGTTACCCTTTATTATAGAGCGGTACTTTATATGCATGCGAAATTTAGCGCATATAAGTATATACTAAGTCGATTTAATATTTAGTAGGTACGTAGGTATAACACCCCTATCGCCAGAGGATTTTCCAGATTTAGCTTAAAAAAATAACGATAGTCGGATACTTTACATATACGCGAGTTTAATAGTGCATAGTATATAGTAATAGTTTACTCAACTAATTGCCCTAGGGAGCAAATAGTTGCCCCTTATTATAGAGCGGTACTTTATATGCACGCGAAATTTAGCGTATATAAGCATATACTAAGTCGATTTAATATTTAGTAGGTATATAGGTATAACATCCTTATCGCCAGAGGATTTTCCAGATTCAGCTTAAAAAAACAACGATAGTCAGATACTTTATATACACGCGAGTTTAATAGTGTATAATATATAGTGATACTTTACTCAATTAGTTGCCCTAAGGAGCAAATGGTTGCCCCTTATTATAGAGCGGTACTTTATATACACGCGAAATTTAGCGTATATAAGTATATACTAAGTCGATTTAATATTTAGTAGGTACGTAGGTATAATACCCCTATTGCTAGAGGATTTTCTAGATTTAGCTTAAAAAAATAACGATAGTCGGATATTTTATGTATACGCGAGTTTAATAGTGTATAGTATATAGTGATACTTTACTCAATTGGTTGCCCTAAGGAGTAAATAGTTGCCCCTTATTATAGAGCGGTACTTTATATACACGCGAAATTTAGCGTATATAAGTATATACTAAGTCGATTTAATATTTAGTAGGTACGTAGGTATAACACCCCTATCGCTAGATAATTTTCTAGATTTAGCTTAAAAAAATAACAATAGTCGGATACTTTACGTATACGCGAGTTTAATAGTATATAGTATATAGTGATACTTTAGTTAAATAGTCACTTAAAGAGCGGTACTTTATATATATATAGATTTTGCGTGCCTCTATAAGTATTTACCTAGGGAAATGATTGCCCCTTAATTATAGAGCGGTACTTTATATGCACGCGAAAATTTGCGTGCCTCTATATATACTAATGGTTGCCTAGGCAAATAGTTACCTAGTGAAATAGTTGCCTAGGTAAATAGTTTTTTAGGTAAATAATTGCCTAGGCAAATAGTTGCCCCTCATTTATAGAGTAGTACTTTATATGTATGCGAATTTTGTATGGCTCTATATATACTAGTACCTTATACGAACGGTTGCCCCTTATTTATAGAGTGGTACTTTATATGCATACGAATTTTGCGTAGCTCTCTATATATAAGTACTTTATGCAAATAGTTGCTACTTAGAGCAGAGCAACCAGTTGCCCCTCAATTGTAGAGTGGTACTTTGCGTATACGCAAAAATTTGCGCGCCTTTTAATGTACTGGTACTCTATGCGACTAGTTACCCCTCATTTGTCTGAATTAAGCCAGGAAATTTTTTTTTTACTGGAGCGGTATTTTGCGTGCACGCGAAAATTTGCGCGCATCTGTATGTACCGAACCTGCGACCTACTGGCCTGACCCTGCCCCTAGAAGGGACTCTAATGAGTTGCTAGCCCTACTGTAGGACCTATAGTAGTAGCGCCGCACCAGTAGAGCCGCACCACTATACCTACTAGTATATAGGCTATCTCATTAGGGCTCGCGCGTCATCCTCTGCCTATTACTTATGCACTCTAGTGCTTATAACTTCCATATGTATAGTAGTCTGAGGGGTCGGTTAGGACCTATAGGTCCGAACAGGTCTACGCTAGTATATACTAGCCTATACCGAAGGTTACCGTAGTTGTAGGCCGATACAAGCTATATATCATAGTGCGTCTATAGTAGATTCTATAATATAGGTTGTATTAGGATCTAGTGGCCTGCGTGGCCGGTTGGGACCTGCAGGTCCGAACAGGTCTGTGCTAGTATATGCTGGCCTATACCGAAGGTTACTGCAGTCGTGGGCCGATACAAGCCATATATTATAATGCGTCCATAGTAAATTCTATGATATAAGTTGTGTTAGGATCTAGTGGCCTATATAGCCGGTTAAGACCTGCAGGTCCGAATAGGTCTATACTAGTATATGCTAGCCTATGCCGAAGGTTACTGCGGTCGTAGGCCGATATAAGCCATATATTATAGTGCGTCTATAGTAGATTCTATAATATAGGCTGTATTAGGACCTAATAGCATATATAGCCGGTTAGGACCTATAGGTCCGAATAGGCCTAGGCGAGCCTACGCATAAGGAGCATACAATTATTCGCGAATATAGGAACCCTATACAGTAGTATAGTGTCTCCGTAGTGCATTGCTTACTCTAGGCTGTATTAGCATATACGATACTGGGAGGCTGGTTCGGACGTGCAGGTCTAAATAGGCCTATACTAGCCTATATACTAGGCAACCTTCGCTTGGTTAGTCTATAGAGGCAGCTATAAGGGAGGAGTGGTTAGTCGGGGATAGGCGGCAGGCTTTATCCCCTCTTACGATAACTCTAAGGCTAAGTCTACCAGCCCCTACTGAAACCTACTTTAGGCTTTATAAATAAGCTACTATTACTAAGGTGGTATATTAAAAGGTCGGCTAGGATAAGACCGGCTAGGCTAAGACTGGTTATATAGCTGATAGGACGGGCGCTACTAATGGGGGCGGCATTAGGTAGCCCGTTCAAACCTGCAGGTCCGAAGCTTTACCTAATCTATACATATAGGAGGGTTACCTGCATAGCTACACTACCTTACGCACATAGGTAGGTGCCTTATCTAAGGGAAAAAGGCCGGTAAGAGGTCAAAGGCCGCGATCGGGCATTACTATATATCTCAGCAATATAGTATATGCGAGTGCCCTAGCTACCTAACCTATATACATACTTCGAAGAGGGAGAGCAGTAGGAATAAACAAGCTATCTACTGCACGACGAGGATGCAGATATAGCAGCGGTGCTCGGCATAGCGCGGCGATATATAGCGCGCTATATATAAAGGCCTGATATAATTAGGTATACTAAACGATATCTACCTTACTGGAAACAGAATATTAGAATCGGTAGTTGCATTAGCCTAGCTATAATAACTATGCCTATTAGAATCGCTATCGTAAGGTGCCCAATTGGGCACATACTGCGATAGATATGCCGCGCGCTGCTGCGCACGATATAGCCACTTTTGCCTGTTTACCCCCTATGCCTAGTAGGGCACGCGGGCAGCCCGGCCCGACCGCGCCAAGGCATATAACTACAGCACGCGCATAACCGAGGCTATATTATATAATTCCTCTCTTTTGCCTCTTTCCTACTTTCTTAGATAGTTATTAGCAAAATAATAGAATACCTTTACTTCGTGATCAATGGGTATATTATACTACACGCGCGACCCTATATATAAATAGGTACCCCTTAATATGGCACCAATAGTGCCAGTATAGAATGGTTCCTACGTGCGAGGATGCACCAATATATAGTAGCGGAATCGACTCGCTGCACGTGCTTAGGTCAGGTGGCCGCCTATCACCTGACTTATAGCAGCCCGCGGTATATATGTGTCACCAATAGGTGCCCCACTAAGGCTTATAGTCCCACCATATAAAACACACACATCGTCGGCTTCATACACATCCCGAATTTAAATATATGCACTAAACCTATGCTTATTAATGCCGACTAGGAGCTAATACCGCTAACTATAAGCTAATGCCTAGTAGGAGTATTATATATTTATAACCTTATCTCCCTTCTTTTATCGCTTGTTATCTTATTAATTATGCTTATATAAATCCTTATTATTAAATGCCTTTACTTTTATATCCTCTGCCTCTGCTATATTTCCTATTTCTATTTTAGTTGCAACGGACCCTAGAGTGGCTTATATAAAGCCCTCTTCCCGGAAAGCCTATTAACCAGGCCCGAAATAGCCTTATTGCAACGGTTAGTACATTAGAATAGCTTATATAAAGCCCTCTTTCCGGACCGACGCTATATATTTTCAGGTATAGGTCCTTCGACAACTTTAAGTCCGCAATATTATTTTCAATATCTACTCGTCGTTATTGCGGATTGACTAGGCCCAAAATAGCCTTATTGCGATGGTCAGTATATTAGAATGGCTTATATAAAGCCCTCTTTCCGGAAAGATGCCATATATTTTTAGGTACGGGTCCTCCGATAACTTTAAGTCCGCAAAATTTTTTTTAATATCTGCTTATTATTATTACGGATTAACTAGGCCTAAAATAGCCTTATTGCGATAGTTAAGCTATCTTTCTGGAAAGACGATTGATTAGGCCTAAAATAGCCTTATTGCGATAGTCAAGCCATATTTCCGGAAAGCCTTATAGGTTAATACTTTTATAAGAAAGAATCTTTCGGCTAAAGTTTTTAATTAGAAACTTGTCTTTAAATCGTACTTGCTGCACTATAGCTACGTCTGTAAGCCAGTCTACCGCCACGATAGGCGGCTCTATATTCCCCTTCTTAGCTATATCCCTAAAGCGCTACTATATCTGCTGCTTGTCTAGGCTACTACTAATAAGCAGGTAGACAGGCTTAGGCTTAGCGAAACCTTCCTCCTCGGCCGTTATAGGCTTAATTATCGTGCTGCTGCGCGTGCAGTATAGCTTGAATATGGCTCCGTTAGCCTTAGTAATTAAGCGGTAGCTCTTAAGTCCGTTGCAGATCTTCTCCATATAGTAGGAGTCCTTTATTTAGGGGTAAGTAGATAAGGCGGGTATAATCACTATATTAAATGCCGCTATAATATTTAGTTGAAGGAGCGAGTCTATATATATACTATAGTGGCCGTTCGCTTTAGCCTTTTGTATCCTAGGGAGCGGATTCCTTATCGCCTAGCGCTATATTATAGCCCCTAGAATGCTCTCTTTATCTATTTACGGTAAATTAGTAAAGGTATACTAAATAAGGCCTGCAGCCTATATAGAATTAGCGCTTTTACTTACTATCTGGCAAGGTAGGCATAGTAGACGGCTAGATATAGCGATATAGGCATAATCAATCTCGCGTACAAGTAATATTGCTGGTATATTATCTTAAGAGTGGCTAATATGCACTTTAATTATGGCTCGCAGCGTGATAAGAAAGCATGCTAAATCTCGTACTAGAGCACTAGCTAACTGCCTATTTTTATCGAGGTTTATAGAGAACCGCAGTTCTCCTTTATACCTATACTAATTAGTAGTAGTTAGGCATTAGGAAGATTATAAAGTAAAAGTAGCTAATATACACTTTAGTTGTGGCTTATAGTATAACGAGAAAGCATACTAAATCTCGTACTAGAGCACCAGCTGGCTGCCTATTTTCATCGAGGTTTATAGAGAACCATAATTCTCCTTTATGCTTATACTAATATAGAATAACTATTAGTTGGTTAGTATTTTACCGCTAACTAAGGCGGATAAGAGGTAGAAGGGGGAAGTTAGAGCAGCTAGGTAAAGCCATACTGTATGCTAAGACTGAAGCATGCCTAGCTATATAGTGTATATATAGTGTATAGTCTAGGTGAGCGGGGCAGACGGCTGCTATCAGCTAGCAAGTAATATTGCCCCACACTACGCAGTTATGCCACTATAGAAAATTATTAATGCCTAGGGGCCATAATATTTATCTTCTTTAGTTATTATTTTCTTCCGCCGTTAATAAGCTAGATAGAATGCCTATAGCCTAAGGGCTATAATAATTATCTTCTTTAGCTATTATCTTCTTTAGCTATTATCTTCTTTAGCCGTTAATAAGCTAGACGGAATGCCTATAGCCTAGGGATACCTCTATATCGAGTTAGGTAGTGAAAAAAAGAGCCGATACTGCTAAAAGACCTAAACTTAGGGGCCTAAGTCTTATTAGCGCTAGGTAGAGCTATTCCCCTCGCTAATTAGTTAACTCTAAGGTTTTTCTCTCTATAACCGCAAACGAAGTTAATGCATTATAACTAAAAGTTAGGTGGTATTTTGCCGCTAAGCTGGAATCTTTTGCTGGTTGCGATATTCTTATGCGCTTTTGCTTATTATTTGGTAAGGTATATATAGAAAACGGGCGGGTATAGCGATAGAGGAGTGGCCGATCTAGCGTATAAGTAATAGTGCTAATATATAATTATTAAGAGTTAGTATTTTGCTGCTAATATAGAATCTTTCGCTAATTGCGATATTCTTAGGTCCTTCTTTCCGCAACTATAAATAAAGTCAACATATCTAGTTCTTATAGTATCGCTTATAGGAATAATATCCTAATGACCTGGAAAAGAGAGCCTGGTGATAATAGCTTATATTCGTATAAATGTGCGAGAAATCTACTAGATTAATCCCCAGTCTTTACTTATTATGCCAAATCCCTCCCGATAAGGCTGAGGATTATATAGATAGTCCCGCTAGTTAGCTCTAAACGCAGCCAAGCAGGCATTACCAACTCTACTTAGCCTTATCTATTATCGCTATCTGGGACTGGTTTATTATTATCTTTATCAATTTATTTAGCAATAGATATTTCCCTACACACATCCTTTATCTCATTAAAGAACACCTACGCTTTTATTCGCTATACTATAAGGTACATATAGTAAAAGGCCGGGTATAGCTATATAGGCGATATCGATCTTACGTATAAATAAGATTGCTGATATATTATTTTCTATAGGTTATTAAAAGGCACCCTAATCTTATCTAGGATAATATAGTAGTATATAGGCTAATATGTTCCTTATATAGCGATATACGAACTAGTCTTCTCTGGTTTATTAGTCGACTTTTGCGTATAGTATAGGAAAAAAACGGTCTAATAGTTTATATTAGATAAGTCTGGCGTAAGCGAGTCTAAATTAAGGTCTTAGCTAATATAGGAACCGCCCTCGATAAAAAGAGGAACTAAGATTTAGATATATATATTTAGCTATAAAACTATAGGGTTAGCCAAGCTACCCTTCTAGATTTTATATTTTCTATCTAATCCCTCGATAGTTTTATAAAGAGTGCTAAAAGGTGTCCAGTTATCGCTAAGTTATTAAGCGCTATTTTTAAAGTCGGAACCTTTTATAAAGGCAACTAGACCTAGTTAGCGTATGCTATATAGTAAAGATAGGGGCAGCCTACTTTTAGGCAGATAGTTTCCCTCTTAAAGTAGAGTATTAATATCTATAGGCTCATTAATACTAATCAGCGGTTTCAACTTCTTACTATAGATAGTTTCTATATATAGTCTTATGTCATTTGCTCGGTATTGCAACGTAATCCTTAAGTCTTTATAACTAAATATCTTTTCGTCATTACCAAAAATGGCATATATGTTTTGCCGCTAACCTATACTCTTTCGCTGGTTGTAATGTTTTCGTGCGCTCTTACTTGCTATCTAGTAAGGTAGGTATAATAGACGGCCGGATGTAGCGATATAGGCATAGTCGATCTTGCGTATAAGTAATATTACTAGTATATCATCTTTTGCAGCTTAATTATAGGCACCCCTATCTCGTCTAGGATAACGCCTATATAGCTACACCCGGCTGTATTCTACTACTATCAGCAATATTACTCGTACATAAGATTAATTATATGGTAGTGGATAGGCGTTAGCGGTTTCCCGCTAATGTAAAATCTTTCGCTAGTAGCGATATTCTTATACGCTTTTACTTATTATCGTATAAGGTAGGCATAGTAGACGGCTAGATGCAGTAATATAGGCGTGGTTAATCTCGCGTACGAGTAATACTACTTATATATAATGATTAATAATTAGCATTTTGCCGCCAATATAGAATCCTTCGCTAGTAGCGATATTCTCATACACTCTTACTGCCTATCCTATAAGGTAAGTATAGTAAAAGCCTAGGTATAGCGATATAGGCATGGTCGATCTTATGTATAAGTAATATTGCTAATAAATTATTTTCTGCAGCTTATTGATAGGTACCCCTATCTCGTTAAGGATAATATAGTAATGGATAGGCCGAGCTAATCCTTATATAGGGATATACGAACTAGCATTTTGCCAAGATAATATAATATTAGACCGGGCGAGCTATTGCTTATATAGCGATATATAAACTAGCATTTTGCTAGGATAATAATCCTATAGCTCTATATTAGCTAAGTTATTTTTAAGGAATTCCTTATACCCACTTATAATATTACTAACCTTATAAAAATATTTATAGGGCTAAAGTATTAATATGATAATATAGGTATTATAATCCGGCGATAAAGTAGGGAAATTATATCCTAGAGGGAAGAAAATAGAGGGTAAGAAAGAAGGATAAGAGTAAAAGAAAGGAAGACGGAAAAGAGTAAAAGAAAAGAAAAAGGATAAAAATAAAAGTAAAAAAAAGGAGTAAAGGTAAGGAAAAAAGAAGGGAGTATAGGTATAGCGGGTAGTAGATAAAGAGGCTATAAATCAAGCTAGTAAAGAAGAAGGTCGTAAGGTAGTAGTAAATTATAGGAAGTAATAAGCGTACCTAATAGGTATATAGGTATATAGTATATATGGCCGCGTTATAGCAGCGGCTGCTTATATGACCCTAGTACGCACTTATATCTACGGTACGCATACATAACTACAGCACGTATATATAACTGCCGCATATATATATATAAAGGCCATATCGTTAGATATAGCGCTATCCGCCCTTTTCCTCCTTTTTCCCGCTTTGCTTAATATAGATAGAAGCCTATTAGGACCTGTAGGTCTAAATAAATAAGCATGCAAGCCCTATAGGACCTGCAGGTCTAAATAAATAAGCATGTAAGGCCTATTGGGACCTATAGGTCTGAATAAATAAGTATGTAAGGCCTATTGGGACCTATAGGTCTGAATAAATAAATATATAAGCCCTATTGGGACCTGCAGGTCTAAATAATATATATATAAGCTTAAATTATATCCTATAAGGAGGAGAGTAAAGTATAAGAAAGAAGGAAGAGAGTAAAATATAAAAAAGAAGGAAGAAAGTAAAGTATAAGAAAGAAGGAAGAGAGTAATATATAAGAAAGAAGGAAGAGAGTAAAATATAAAAAAGAAGGAAGAGAGTAATATATAAAAAAGAAGGAAGAAAGTAAAAGTAAAAAAGAAAAAGGAGAGTAAAAATAAGAAAGAAAAAAGAGAATAAGGGTAAGGAAGAAAAAAGAGAGTATTAGTATAAAAGGTAGTACGTAAAGAGATTAGGAATAAAGCTAGTAAGGAAGAAGGTCATAAGGTAGTAAATAGTAAGAAGTAAGGTAATAACGCTATTAGAATTATTAGTTAGTCGGTTAGTTAGCCAGTTATTTAGCGCATCTAACTAGGTATATGGCATATAAGGCTGCGGTACGGCTACGGCTGCCTATATAACCGCAGCACGCATATATAACTGCGGCACGTATATATAAAAAGGCTATATCGTTAGATGTAGCGCTATCTGCCCTTTTCCTCTTTATTACCGCTTCACCTAGTATAGATAGAAGCCTATTAGGACCTGTAGGTCCGAATAAATAAGCATGCAAGCCTTATTGGGACCTATAGGTCCAAAGAGGTAGGTATATAAGCCTTACTAGGACCTGCAGGTCCAAAGAGGTAGGTATATAAGCCTTACTAGGACTTATAGGTCTGAAGAGGTAGGTATATAAGCCTTACTAGGACCTGCAGGTCCGAAGAGATAAGTATACAAGGTAATATATGGTAGTACGATATATATATAAAGCGCTATATGCTATAGAGTAGTAGTATTAGTATTGGGAATTAAAGGGTACCTATTATAATATAGGGTATGTATATAAAGGGAAATAATAAACGAATAAAGAAGATATATCTTACTTTTACTAAATCAATAGTATAGTTGGGACCTACAGGTCTAAAGTAGTTTATTTAATATATACGCCTTTAGGGTAATATTATATATACTAATAGCGCGTCTGCCTGTATTTAGAGTAAAGTCACGTGTATTGCTTGCGCGCCTTTTACTGTATGCCCTATATGCCTTTAGAGTGAGGTCATGTGTATTGCTTGCGCGCCTTTTGCTGTATGCACTGCATGCCTTTAGAGTGAGGTTACGTATATTGCTTGCGCGCCTTTTGCCGAATCCCCTGCTAGCCTTTACAGTAAGGTGATTATGTATATTGCTTGCGCGCCTTTAGGATACTTTATATACACGCGAATTTTATAGTGCATAATATATAGTGATACTTTAGTCAAATATTTGCCCCTTACTTATAGAGCGGTACTTTATATGCACGCGAAATTTAGCGTATATGAGTATATACTAAGTCGATTTAATATTTAGTAGGTATATAGGTATAATACCCCTATCGCCAGAGGATTTTCCAGATTTAGCTTAAAAAAACAACAACAGTCGGATACTTTACGTACACGCGAGTTTAATAGTGTATAGTATATAGTGATACTTTACTCAACTGGTTGCCCTAGGGAGTAAATGGTTGCCCCTTATTGTAGAGCGGTACTTTATATGCATGCGAAATTTAGCGCATATAAGCATATACTGAGTCGATTTAATATTTAGTAGGTATATAGGTATAATACCCCTATCGCTAGAGGATTTTCCAGATTTAGCTTAAAAAAACAATAATAGTTAGATACTTTACGTATACGCGAGTTTAATAGTGTATAGTATGTAGTAATACTTTACTCAACTGGTTGCCCTAGGGAGCAAATAGTTGCCCCTTATTGTAGAGCGGTATTTTATATGCACGCGAAATTTAGCGCATATAAGCATATACTGAGTCGATTTAATATTTGGTAGGTACGTAGGTACAATACCCCTATCGCCAGAGGATTTTCCAGATTTAGCTTAAAAAAATAACAATAGTCGGATACTTTACGTGCACGCGAGTTTAATAGTATATAATATATAGTGATACTTTACTTAACTGGTTGCCCTAGGGAGCAAATGGTTGCCCCTTATTATAGAGCGGTACTTTATATGCACGCGAAATTTAGCGCATATAAGCATATACTGAATCGATTTAATATTTAGTAGGTATGTAGGTATAATACCCCTATCGCCAGAGGATTTTCTAGATTTAGCTTAAAAAAATAACGATAGTCGGATACTTTACGTGCACGCGAGTTTAATAGTATATAGTATATAGTGATACTTTACTCAACTGGTTGCCTTAGGGAGCAAATGGTTGCCCCTTATTATAGAGCGGTACTTTATATGCACGCGAAATTTAGCGCATATAAGTATGTACTGAGTCGATTTAATATTTAGTAGGTACGTAGGTATAATACCCCTATCGCCAGATGATTTTCTAGATTTAGCTTAAAAAAATAACGATAGTCGGATACTTTATATGCACGCGAGTTTAATAGTGCATAGTATATAGTAATACTTTAGTCAAATAGTCACTTAAAGAGCGGTACTTTATATGCATATAGATTTTACATGCCTCTATAAGTATTTGCCTAAGGAAATAGTTGCCCCTTAATTATAGAGTGGTATTTTATATATACGCGAAAATTTGCGTGCCTTTATATATACCAATAGTTGCCTAAGCAAATGGTTACCTAGTGAAATAGTTGCCTAGGTAAATAGTTTTTTAGGTAAATAGTTACTTAGGCAAATAGTTGCCCCTTATTTATAGAGTGGTACTTTATATGCACATAAATTTTGCGTGGCTCTATATATATTAGTACCTTATACGAACGGTTGCCCTTCATTTATAGAGTGGTACTTTATATATACGCGAATTTTGTGTGGCTCTCTATATATAAGTACTTTATGCGAATGGTTGCTACTTAGAGCAGAGCAACTAGTTGCCCCTTAATTGTAGAGTGGTACTTTGCGTATATACAAAAATTTGCGCGCCTCTTAATGTACTGGTACTTTATGCGATTAGTTGCCCCTCACTTGTCTGAATTAAGCCAGGAAATTTTTTTTTTAGTGGAGCGGTACTTTGCGTGTATGTGAAAATTTGCGCGTATCTGTATGTACCGAACCTGCGACCCACTGGCCTGACCCTGCCCCTAGAAGGGACTCTAATGAGGGTCGCTACTACCTATAATAGGGTCGATGGGCGTTCCTAGCAGGGGGAAATAGTAGATTAGCTACCGTAGTCCTTGCCCTTATATAAGTAGGGTATCCTTGTGTGAGAAAGCGGGGGAGGGGCCGGAAGCTGCGACGCTATTGGTAGAGAAGGCAGCGGCTAGCGATAAAAGAGGAAATACCTATATATTAGCGCCCGGTAGGGGGGCGGCATAATAGCGATACTATTAGTATAGAAGCCGTCGTCTTGGTCCTACTTTAAAGTGCCTACGCCTTTAGGTTTCGACTTGCGGGGCTTATAGTAGATAGCGTTAAAATATAGATAGGTAAGTATATCGAATATAGCCTGCTAGGAGTAGGTTTTTCGTAGGTAGTATAGGCTTGCATCTCCTGGGCTCTAAAGGGCTACCTTTACCTTATAGATCTAGTCGGCTATCTCGAATATCTCTACCTCTTCGGTCGCTTTTTACTTATGTAAGCCGGTAAGGGTTTTAAAGGGCCTATAGGTAAAGAGTCGATATTAGTTGGTATAGTCTATATAGCGGCAGTAGAATATAGTGGCGATAGCCTCTGCTATACTTGCCTCATCCTAGCTAGGCTAAAGGGGGAGCAGCTTAAGGAGGCGAGATATACACATAAGTAGTATTAATTGCTAAAACTATATCAGGTCCGGGTCTTATGGGTCGATAAAGTGCTATAGAAAGGCCGCGTCTAGTTAATCGAATAAAATAGGGTCGGGGTTAGGACCCGGCCTATAGAATAGTATAGCGAGTAGTAGGTTGGCTCGTATTAAGGTCTGCCTATCTAGACGGGCGTCTTCTTATATGCGTTTGCCCCCCTGCTAGAGCTATATAAGGCTGATAAATAGCGGGGGGGCATTAGTAGCACTAATCGGCGCCCCTAACCGGCGCACGGTATATATAAGGCTGCTTAGGTGGTTATAGGTTAAGTCTAGCATTAGCGCAGCTATTAGCTTCTTATCGTGGCCGCGGTAGATAAACCACCTTTTAATAGCGCAGGTAGCTTCTAAAAGCTGCCGCACTAGGCCTAGTATTTGCGCGTAATCCCTAGCCGGGTCCGGCGGGCTCGCCAAAGTATATGCATCCTAGGCCTCTAACTGGCCGTTTGCCTCTATAGCAGTCGGTTGGCTCTATATTATAGCCTTAAAAAGGGTAAGGGTTATATCATTAGGGGCGGTATCGGGGGGGGAGTTAGCGGGTAATAGGCAGGCTGATATAGTAGCATAGCGTAAGGCAGGGTAAGGCAGCCTAATTAGGCGTTTGCATTCGTATTTATATTCGCGTTCTAAAGGAGGGTCTATAGGTTTTAAGTTACCGTCCTAGCGGCTCCTCTTAGGGTAGGGCATAGTAAGGCATAAGGGGGGGAAGGGGGGGGGAGAGGGGGAAAAGACAGCCATACTTCTGCCTTACTAAGGAGGATAAAAGAAAGAGATAGATAGGGCTAGCTAGCTAGTAGTATAGTCTATAACTAGGGTCGGACGAGAGGGCAGTAGATATAGAAGATGACCTAGCGTATCGTATAATATAATGCATATATAGACACCTGGCCTTTTCGCACTAGTGTCTAATGCTATATTTGCCTACTTATAGCCTTAGATAGCCCCCTAAGGCGTTAATAGTAGTTACCTATTAGACCCCTTATCCGTATCTTAGATCGAATATAGTTAGGATATATAGGTCCTAAGGGGGGCTCTTAGCCCTTCTTGCCGCCTAACTATATATTAGACTAGGCATTGCTCTTACTTATAATCCTATCGGTTAATTCAGCTTTTAATTCATCCGACCCGGTTAATACACTAATTTCTTCCTATAGCGGCTCCCTCTACTCTAGGAAAGCTATTATATCCCTAATGCTATTGCTTTAGCTATACTCCTCGTTAAACTTATTCCTAAGGGTCTTAGCAGTATCTAGCTCGGTAAGGGGGTATTATATAGGCTAGAAGGCGGGTCGTAATAGGCTATCTATAAAGATATTATCGTCGCCTTCCTCGGGCCTAAGGTCGGAAGATAGGCAGAGGCATAGGGTATATAAATAGTAAAGTAGCGCTTCTATAGTATACTCGTCGGCTAGGCAATATAAGGCGATTATATACCCGATATATTCTATAGTAAAAAACCGGGCTATTGCGGCTAAATGCCGCCAAATCGACCGCACCAACTCCCTATAAGGCACGAATATAGCCGGCCAGCTGTTATAAACCTCGCTATACTTAGCGATAGTAGCTCGCGGAACCTCGCGCATTATGTTAAAATTGCTGGCGGCATATAGGGACTAGGCCTTGCGTCCTCGGTCGAACCTCTGCCTATAGGGCAAAGGGGCCGGCGTATTTATACCGAGCTGTAGATTAATACCGTCTAGGTCCTAGATATTAGTAAGTATATCGCACAGGCGCTATATATGGTAGGTAAGCGCTGCAACGGCTTGAATTATTATAGGTCGCTCTATATTGTAGGGCTGGGCGGCGCGTAGGATAGGCAGTACCCGACGCTACTACTACAGCCGTATAAGCGTTATAAAGTGCTAGTAGTTATTGCGGCAGCGCTATCGCTGCCTATTATCGTAGCCGGACTTAGGGCCGCAGCCGTCGGTATATGCGTATACTATAGGGGCTTGGAGCTAGATGAGGAAGAAGGATGGGATAACGCTAGCCTGCCTAGCGCGGGGGGTGGCAGCGTGCTGCGCCAGCGGGTTATTATAGCTTGCCGGTTCTGGTATATATCGTAGGGTGCCGACCTTTTTAGAGCGGTCTAAGTTAAATATAATGAGTATATAGTTGCCGATCTACTCTTAGAAAATATTGTTAAATAGGAGGGCGCCTAGGTAAGTATTCCTATAGTAGGTATTGTATAGTATTTAGAAGAGGCTGTAAAATGCATTTATCCTCTATATCTTCTTCTTTTAGTCGTAAAAAAGGGTATAATAGATAAGCTAGGACTACCTATTGCCGGCCCCGCGCTTAGATAGCCACCTTAGGTATATGCCGTATAGCCTAATCTCGGCCCTAGGACCGTCGCTATTGCTATTGCTATCGCTATCGCTACCGCCGCGGCTATTATAGCTATCGTTATAGTAGCGGTTAAGTTCGGCTATAGTATAGCAAAACGGGTTCGTATATTTATTGTGGAAACGTTAGGCCTTAGCGTCGCGGGAAGGGTTAGGGCAGGGCCCGCCGCCCGGCCACTAAAGGAGAGATACTATAGCTGTTTTACTATTGCTAAAGATAAGCAATTAACTATCCTCGAAGTAGATAGAGCACGCCTCGTAGTATATAGCAGCGATATCTATGGGGAGGAGGATGGCTGGCTTAGGGTTATTACGGTAGCGCTTGAGTAGGAGGCGGAGGGTAGGCAGACTGCTATAGATATATTAGGCCTATAGGGCGCGCGCTGCTAATATCCTAGGGAGGGCGTTGCCGATAGTATCGGCCACTAGTGCCGCTAGGACCTTAGGGGCGATAGTAGGCTCCTCCGCATCTTCGCCGGGGAGGGGCTGCAGCTCCTAGGCGGCTATGGTCTAGTACTTATATAGCTTTTCTAGGAGGTAAAAGCCGTATAAGCGCGCCACCTCGCTAATAATAAAAGCGATAACCTTACTCTTAAGCTTCCGGGCCCTCTAATTCGCCTGCTTAGCCGCGGGCGCGGGGGGGTCTAATATAGAGACCTACTGGTATAGGCAGGCGGTAGTATGCGTATAGTACTCTACTAAAAAGCCGGTGCGGACGGGTCCTACGGTAAAGCTTTATATAACACTTTACGATAGCTATACGTTTATAAGCGGGTTGCGGGGGATATAGCAGGTGGCTAGTATGGCGAAAGAGAGGTATAGGTTTATTAGGTCGACCTGCCCCTCGTCGAGCTAAAGGCAGCCATCGTGAAGTAGCTAGCTAAGCAGGCCGAGCCTACGGCGGCATATAACGATAGCCCTACCGCTATCGCCGCAGACGCGGGTCCGCTATATATCGCGCTATATCTAATCGTCGTAAGGTATATCGACCTCGCTGGTTAGGCCTAGCTATAGCAGCCGCAGGAATAGCAACGCTATATAATACCACGCGATAGAGTGGCCGACTTAGGACTTAGGCGGGTCTAATTAGGCTCTAATAAGGAAGATATTATCGAGCGTAGCAATAAGGCGGCTAATATTAGTAAGGATGATAATATTAAGGTTGCATATCGGGAGGATCTAGTAAAAGTAGTAGTAGTAATAATAAGGGTTGTCCGGCAGGGTCGCATCCTAGATGCCGCCGCCTATACGCATGCGTAGCCGCACCTTTCCGCCTAAGGCGCCGCTAATACGGCCGGCAGAGAAGCTGCCTTATGCGTAGAGCATGGCTATAATATCGAGGCGAAAGGTGATCTCCTTCCTAGCTATATAGCCCTAGGCGTCGACCCTATCGTCGTATAGGGTCCGCAGATAGGCCCGGTTGGCCGCCTAGGCCGCCTTAATCTTAAACCGCGGCGGCGCGCCGGCCCTAGTCGCCTTACCTTAGTTATAGCCTGCGATATATATCTTATCCACCACGGCCTTAGGCAAAGCGAGCATCGCTATCTCGGCATTAGTATAGAGCTTATAGTCGCTAAATATACTGCTGAAGAGCTTTTTATACGAGTAGTAGCCTTTAGCCTGTATAACGCCTATCTTATAGTAGAGCGGGTGGCCGGGGTGCAGGTAGGCAGCGCCCTGCCTAACGATGCCGCAAGCCTTGCCTATATAGGTGGCCGCCTTGTGCATACTATAGGAGTAGAAGAGGCTCCTATTTAACTTAATATCGAGGGAGGGCTTACATAGCATCTAGTAATACTGCTTTATACACATATACTTCTATAGTAGTATTACGCCGCTAAAGGCATCGCTATCCTTATCGTTATTATTATTAATATCGCCGCTATCTTTATAATCGCGGTCGATCTCTATAGCATTATTATAAGCCTCGGCCTGCCTGGCCTGCCTAGCCTGCCTAGCCCTTTTGACTGTATCGCAAAAGCCAATATCGATTTAGGTAGACTAGGGATCGATATAGCCTAGCTCGAGGGAGCCTAAGACGGTAGTACTAAAGCTCTCTAGCGCTAACTCTACCGTCTCGCTAATTATAATGTTTTTCGTATTGTGCGCCTAGAAGAGGAGCTTAAGGTGCTTAAAGTAGCAGATTATCCTGCTTGATGCTAATGCGACCTCAATAGAGCCGTAGTGCCGGCAGAAATCGTACTATATATCGTCTAGATGCTCGCCGGGAATAATATAGTATAGGTAGTATTAGCCGGGCCTTTCGCCCCTCTGTAGCGCGGCTATATCTACCGGCCCTATATACGTAGCCCTATACCGCTCCTGGTTAGACTGCAACTTAGCCTTTGCTATAGCGAATGATATAGGTATCTCTTGCGTATAGTATTGCGGCATATGGCCGCGGATGGCCGGCAGTAGGGCGCTGTCTATAAACTCGGCCTGCCTCTAGTAGCTTAAAGTAAACGGTTAGCTGCCCTACTTACTGCCAGGCATAATATAGGCATTTAGGAAGAGGATGAAGATAAAGAAGGTAATGCCGCAAAACGCTATAGTATAAGAGCCTAGGTAGGTATAACGTGTCCTCCCTAGCTAGACGCTATAGGGCTAGATTACCTAATCACCTTAGATAGACAGCATAAAGGGCAGCACAAGGGAGACGCATATATATATCAACAGCAGGACTACAGCAAGCGATATAGCCCTTATTTAGCTGCTATCGATATCCTATATACGGCAGATCTCTATATTATATAGGCGCGCGAGGGCCTTCTGTATAGCCTCTAGCGAGATAGGTAGTTTTAATATCAGCCCGAAGCATATAGGCTACAGCTGCTTTTAGTCGGCCTTAGCACTAGCCCCTATAGCCACCTAACGAGCGGAAAACTAATAAGCGGACGATTAGAAAAGGTCGACTGTAAGTAGCCGCATAATAGTATTATGGCTAAGACCGAGGGAGTCTGCCGTATCCTAGAAGTCGCTGGGGCTTAGCCTGGCGGCCCTATTGCCCTTAGGATTATCGCTATTATCGCTGCTACTATCGCTATCATTATTCTCTTATATGCTATAGGAGCATAAGGGTTAGAACGCCTTTTAGAAGATAGTCTTATATGCCGAGGCCTACTGCTATAGGAACTTATCGCCTTTATTATCGCTATTAGTATCGCTATATTCGATCCCGCTATTACTGAGGCGCCATTTAGCTTAGTCTGCGATTGTAAGAAATGGGTCACCCCTACTAAATAGGGGCCTAGCTAATAGATTAGGCGATAATAGCGGTATTATAGAAGGATAATATAGCGGCTCGCTATCGGTCTCCTCAAGGCTGCTATAATATTCTAGTTATGGCAGGCTATCATTAAAACCCTATCCGCCGATACTATTACCGGGGCTATAATTAGTCTGGCTTTTCTTATAGTATTCTATTAGATAGAGAAGATAGGGGTACTACCTAATATCGCCGCCGGCATCTAATATAAAATCATCATCCGCTCTAATGCTATCGCGGCCGGTATCTATTATAGTATTATTATCCGCTCTAGTGCTATTATAGCTAATATCCGTTATAGTTTTGTTATCCGCTCTAATGCTATCGCAGCTAGTATCCGTTATTATATTGTTATCCGCTTTACTATCGCGGCCGGTATCTATAGCGTTATTATCTACTCTAGTGCTATTATGGCTGATATCTATTATTATGTCGTTATCTGCTCTACTATCGCGGCTAGTATCTATAGCATCGTTATCCGCTCTAGTGCTATTATGGCTGATATCTATTATTATGTTATTATCCGCTCTAGTGCTATCGCGGCCGGTATCTATTATAGTATCATTATCCGCTCTACTATTGCGGCCGGTATCTATTATAGTATCGTCATCCGCTCTACTATTGCGGCTGGTATCTATTACAGTATCGTTATCCGCTCTAGTGCTATCGTGCCCGGTATCTGTTATAATATCGTTATCCGCTCTACTATTGCGGCCGGTATCTATTACAGTATTGTTATCTGCTCTACTATTACGGCCGGTATCTATTATAGTATCGTTATCCGCTCTAGTACTATCGCGCCCGGTATCCGTTATAGTATCGTTATCCGCTCTACTATTACGGCCGGTATCTATTATAGTATCGTTATCCGCTCTAGTACTATTACGCCTAGTATCTATTATAGTATTGTTATCCGCTTTAGTATTATTAGCTACTAGTATATACTCTTATTCTTCGGTATCGCTCTTGCTATCTAAGTTTAGTATAACCTTAGTATTATTATATAATATAGCAGGGTCGCTAGCTGCTGGGGTATACCTATGCTCCTTAGTATCGCTCTTACTATCCGAGTTTGGTATAACCCTACTATTATTATCTATTTAAGCTGAATTACTAGCTATTAGGGTGTTCTAGTGCTCCTCGGTCTCGCTCTCGCTATATAAATCTAGTATAATTATAGTATCGCCTTGCGGTCTAGGTAGGGCATTAGCAGCTGCTAAGCCTATATTTTATAGGATATATAGCCCTTCTATCGATATAGTAAGTAACTATATATTGCCTTAGTACTGCATATAGGCCTCTTCGCGCCTGATATAACGCTCTAGGGCGCCTAATGCCGAGCTTCTAGCGACCGCTATATAAGGCTCTAGTATAGGGGCGAGATAGTCAGCAATAGGGGATAGCCGGCAGAGAGGCAGGGCTATAGATGCAGCTAGGGATATAATACTGCGGCTACTCAAGGCCGGTCTAGCGGATAGCCTCGGTAATATCCTTCGCAGGCCGGCATATAGAGAGGCTATAGATAGGGCTAGCGATATACTATTGCATTGGCTCGAGGCTGGTCTAGCGGATAGCCTCGGTAATATCCTTTGCGGGCCGGCATATAGAGAGGCTATAGATAGGGCCGGCGATATGCTGCTGTATTGGCTTGAGGCTGGTCTAGCGGATAGCCTTAATGATATCTTTTATGGCGCGGCCTATACTAACTGCTCCTACTATAAAGGCTGGTTATCCTAAATAGCTTCATTTAAAGCATTTACTACCTTTTGCGCACGCTACTGCCGCTACCTAGTATTTCTATACTGTCGTTATATTATAGGATTAACCCGGGGGCGGCTATAAGGATGCTTAGGGGGGGTTACTTCTATAGGGCTTGTAGTAAGCGCGCGGGATAATATACTTCTTAGTATAGGGTGGCAAGCGTATATATCCTTTTTATTTAATAAATATAAGAGGCTGGCGCTACTGCTTTCTAGAGTACTAAAGGTAAGTAGGAATATATAGTAAGGTTAGTAATCGTATAGAAAGAGGGTAAAAAAAAGAAAAGTTCTATATTATTGCTATATTAACCCTTACTATTACTATATGAATATACTAGAGAAGAGCCGGCTGCTTCCCTTATCCTATCTATTGGCGTGGACTGGCGCATAATTTAGTATAGAAAAGCCGGCTGCTGCCCCTACCCTATTATTAGCGTGGACTGGCGTATGACTAGCGTATACTCTACGTTTATTCTAATAGCTAGCTAATAGGGGTGCGGTTTATATGCTAGATTTAAATCGTATAAAGGATATAAGTTATATATATAGTCACGCGCGAGGTAGTACGTAATAAGTAGTGGTGCGGCTCTATAGGGCTGCCTATGCACCCTATAAAAGAGTATAGGGAAAAGCGGGTTCACTATGTATATAATAGTCGTAGTGATTAGGCGATTGCGATATTAATTCCATTTAGTAATATAAGGGATATATGGTAAAGAAGGCGCTATAAGGCTACGAAGGAAAGCATAGCGTATTGCCTATACCTTACCCCTTACCTTATTAATATAGGCCTGCTATGGTAAATAAAGTAAGGGTTATAGTATAAAAAGGAGCGTTTCACCTAACTATAATAGCATAGCAAACAATCTATAGCGTGCTAACCTAGCCACCTTCTTTTTACTATGCAGTATCTACTATAGTAAGTGGTTAGACAGCCTAGGGCAATGCATTTCGGTATAGTGCTAACTTATCTCTCTATTATATTTGCTATTTTATAGCACGCCTTACTAGTATATTATCAAAATCCGACCGCTTTTTATCTAGGCGGCAGCGTGAGGCATTAGCGTGCCGCCCTTAGCGCCGCTACTAATGGTCTTTATATAATACTAACCTCCTTATTAGGCTTATCTAGACCGAGAATGCTTGCTGGTCTAAAATTGAGGAGAAATATAGGGATATATTCGATATACTATATAACCAATAGGGCTTACGGGATAAAGTGTGTAATCTAAAGGTAGACTTCCTATTAGGGGATTATTTACTACCCCGGTCGTTTGACTAAATAGCTCTAAGAAAGAAAGAGATTATAAAGTTGGTTAATTATAGCAAGAATCCTAATAGGTCGGAAAACGATATCGATTCAGATAGGAAACCTACTAATACCTTATACTAGTCGCCTTTAGCTCTATATACAATTAATTATCTATGCCTTATAATACATATTGCCCTAGAAAGTAAAAAGCATCTATATACTAAGCCGCCCTAGTACCTGACTTCTATACGATATTACATATAGCAAGATATACCAAAAGAAATACCCTATGCCCCTTTTATGAGTGCGCCACTATAACTATATACGGCCTAGCTATTATTAGTTAGAGGGGAAAAAACAGAAAAGGAAAAAGGCCGCCTTACTATTCTAGTAACTAGTAGTAAGAAAAGGCATATGCGAGGAACTCGGTAGTATCCTATATACGCAGGAGGTACTACTCGTCAATTAGTCTGCCTTATATAAAGTCTATCGCCGTATCTATATAGATAGATTATTCTTCAAGGGTTGCCTATCTAATTATATTACGCAACTAATTATCGTAATATCTGATAAAGCTAAGGAAAAATATCGATTCTAACTTAAAATCGTCCGTAAATAGCATATAGTCGGGGTTATTTATATTACTGCTAATAGTACTCTCTTCATCGCAGACTATATGCACGATTCTCTAGTATATCTTATGTATATAAGGGTGATGATTGATTAGTTCCATCCTAGTTCGGCACTTTGCGTAAGGCCTATAGCGATAGCAAATATAGCAGACGGTAGATCCTTCCTCTATAAGGCAGACGTTAAGGCTATAGTGGCATATAATTATAAAGTAGGGGAAGTAGGAATCCCTCTCGTTAGTTATAGCACTTTAGGCTATAGTCGTAGGCGGGATAAAGTATAGCAGTATATAATACGTAAAATGCTAGTCGCTAGCGGGGAAATAGTATTATAAAGAGGATAAAAAGGAAGAAGGGTAGGATATACTAAGGCTTACTTATATAAAAGAGGAAAAGAGAGAAAAAGGTAGGGCAAATAGTAGGATAAGAAAAAAAGAGTATAAGTTATAATAAGGGGGAAAGAAAGGAAGAAGGGAGGGAGAAATTAAGGCTTTATATAGGAGAAAGAAATTGAGGGAATAGGAGTAAAAGTAAAGGGAAAGTGAAAGTAAGAAGGCAAAAGGAAGGTAAAGGGAAAATAAAGGCAGGAAATATATTAATTCTTTGCTTCAATAGGCCTTACTTCCGCTACTAAATAGGCGAGCATATACGATAAAGTTAGGTGTATAGCTGTAAATCGCAGGTGGTTTTGGTTCGGACCTATAAGTCTGAGCTGGTTCTCCTGCTCGCCTACTTTATCGCTATTCTATCGTGCTTTATTATCTACGATATATAGATCCTATGAAATAGTAATAGTACCTTCTCTATAGACTATAGTAATAAGCAATATTCTAATAGTGTCTCTATACGACTGACTGACTAGAAGGGATAAAAAGGGTAAGAGTAGACGTAAAGGCGAGATATAGGGCTATAGCGCCATAGGTTCTATGGAAAGTATTTATAATGCCACGCGCCATATACTATTATAAGGTGCTATCTGCTACGATGCCCCCCTCTATATTCTGGCAGCTTAGAATAAAGCTGGCAAGCTTTACTATTAGGGAGGTTAGTATATAGGTCTTTATAGAGTAGGTGGTCGTAAAGATTATATATATTAGTAGGCGTTCTCTATATTACTAGAAGACTCTGACTACTATGCCCCCCCGGTTAAGTCGTAATAATTGATGTGTCTTATTCTTATGTATAATGATAAATTACTATATAGAGCCTATTAGGGAAGAGGGAGAAGAAGATTATCGGGTTAGAATTATATTAAACTAAGGTCTCGGATCAACTTAGGTTTCTAATATTTAATACCCCCCTCCCCGTTAGAATATAGTTAGGCACGTAGGCTGGGCCGCGCTGCTTATATAGTAGTCACTATAGCATATACATACAACCTTGGTAGGTTGGGGGGCGACGCTATAGTACGACTATATGGCCCGGTTGGGACCTGCAGGTCTGAACCACCCTACCGCCTATATAGCTTATCGTATTATAGCGCATATATATAGTGACACACTCTTAATTCGTAGTTAGCTATATAGGTATACATCTATCTATACTATATGTTTGCGTCTAATATAATACTATACTAAGTAAAAATATATCCCCCTATAGTCGTTCGATAAAATATAAAGCAAAATGCCTGCGAATACACCTAAGTTATATGCCAAGCAATATAGCCCCCCCCCTTAGTATTAGCTAAAAACGAAAAAAACAAAATAAAACGCCACCTTATATTTCCTATTAGTGGTTAATAAAAATAAAAAAAGCAAATCACCTCTTACTACCGCGCGCCTAGTAGCGTATATTCGTATTATTAATACTTATAAGTTAAATCATACTCCTATAATATAATATTATCTTTAAAGTAGAATTCATTTTTAAAATAGCTATTACTATAGTTATCGTATGCGGCATCTTTTGCGTCGCCGTTATTATAGGCGCTAGAATAGGTACTAGTGCCTATTTTTATAAATTCTTAATCTTTATCTATATCGTAGAGTATGCTATTGGTAGGTGAAGGGGGGGGGGATGCGATACTACTAGTGCGGGAAGAAGCAATACTACTAGGGGGGGGAGGGATATAGCGGAGTGATTATATAGGGTGTGGTCGGCTAAAGTACTCCTAATGCTATTAGTAAAGAGACTTGGCGATATCCCTTTTAAAGTCCTAATAGGCTAGATAGGGATAGTGTATAGAAGGGTTTATAATATGCAAAAAATGCTTCTGGTATATAGCCTTTTTGAACTCTATCGCTTCGATATATAGTATTCGTAGGCGTCTTTCGGCTATTGCAAAATATCGGAGGAATATAGCTACTATAGACTAGAACGCCGGTATTATCGTTATTATTAATATTTCATTAGTGTTAGGTAGGCGGGCGGCGGTACTATCGACTAGCTTCTAAAGGCTAGTTCTATTATATATTATATTGAAGAGCATAAGGTATTTGCCGGCTAATATCTCCTAGCGTATAATTAACTTACTCTTTCTAAGGTAGTAGCGGCCGTAGAGCAAATACTAATCGTAGGAGCTACTGTTTTATATACTAGTATAGTATAGGAACCTAGAGATAAATCTATTGCATATATAGTTATAGTATAGCTGTGCGGGCGATACTTATACGAGAGCGTCCTAGTCTTCTATTTAGATAGTTTTATCGGTAAGCCTATTGGGCAAATAGGTTTAAGCATCTAGTCTACTAGTGATCCTCCTATAGGTTAACGCATAAAGGTTCGTAAATAGCTCATCAAATATACTAAATAATGCCGTAGGGATAATCAACTCTTTCTCTATGCCGTATTTTGTGGCATCTATAGCCGAGGTAGGTTAAGCTATTATATCCGTCTTAGTTATTAGTATAAAAAAGAAGAAAGGAGGGATAAAAAGGGAAGAAAAAAGAAAGGAAGGAAGAAAAAAAAAGAATAAATTTATAGAAAAAAAAAAAAAAAAAAGTAGGTACTAAGATAAAATATAATTAGATCGTATATATATAATTCTTTATTATCTATAATAAGAGTAAATAAGCTACGATAGCAGTTCCTATATAATTCTATAGTAACTCAAGAGTATTAGGTAAGTCGGCGCACCGAATTATAAGGTATACCCCGCTTTTCCCCGCACTAGGAGTTGCTAGCCCTACTGCAGGACCTATAGTAGTAGAGCCGTACTAGTAGAGCCGTACTACTATGCCTATTAGTATATAGGCTATCTTATTAGGGCTCGCGCGTTATCCTCTGCCTATTACTTATGCATTCTAATGCTTATAACTTCTATATATATGGTAGTCTGAGGGGCCGGTTGGGACCTATAGGTCCGAACAGGTCTATATTAGTATATGCTGGCTTATGCCGAAGGTTACTGCAGTCGTAGGCCGATATAAGCTATATATCATAGTGCGTTTATAGTAGATTCTATAATATAGATTATATTAGGATTTAGTGGCCTGCGTGGCCGGTTGGGACCTATAGGTCCGAATAGGTCTACGCTAGTATATACTGGCCTATGCCGAAGGTTACTGCAGTCGTAGGCCGACACAAGCTATATATCATAGTGCGTCTATAGTAGATTCTATAATATAGGTTGTATTAGGATCTAGTGGCCTACGTGGCCGGTTGGGACCTATAGGTCCGAATAGGTCTATACTAGTATATACTAGCCTATGCCGAAGGTTACCGCGGTCGTAGGCCGATATAAGCTATATATTATGGTGCGTTTATAATAGATTCTATAATATAGGCTGTATTGGGACCCGGTAGCGTGCGTAGCTGGTTAGGACCTATAGGTCCGAATAGGCCTAGGCGAGCCTATACATAAGGAGCATATAGTCGTTCGCGAATATAGGAACCCTATACGGTAGTGTAGTGTCTCTATAGTATATTGCTTGCTCTAGGCTATATTAGCATATATAACGCTAGGAGGCTGGTTCGGATATATAGGTCTAGATAGGCCTATACTGGCCTATATACTAGGCAACCTTCGCTCGGTTAGTCTATAGAGGTAGCTATAAGGGAGGAGTGGTTAGTCGGGGATAGGCGGCAGGCTTTATCCCCTCTTACAATAACTCTAAGGCCAAGTCTACCAGCCCCTACTAAAACCCACTTTAGGCTTTATAGGTAAGCTGCTATTACTAGGGTGGTATATTAAAAGGTCGGCTAGGATAAGACCGGCTAGGCTAAGACTAATTATATAGCCGATAGGACAGGCACTGCTAACGGGGGCGGTACTAGGTAGCCAGTTTAAACCTACAGGTCCGAAGCTTCACCTAGTCTGTGCATATAGGAGGGTTACCTGTATAGCTACGCTACCTTACGCATATAGGTAGGTGCTTTATCCAAGGGAAAGAGGCCGGTGAGAGGTTAAGGGCCGCGATCGGGCATTACTATATATCTCAGCAATATAGTATATGCAAGTGCCCTAACTACCTAACCTATATATATACTTCGAAGAGGGAGAGTAGTGGGAATAAGCGAGCCATCTACTGCACGATGAGGATGCGGATATAGCGGCGGTACTCGGCGTAGCGCGGCGATATATAGCGCGCTATATATAAAGGCCTAATATAATTAGGTATACTAAACGATATCTACTTTACTAGAAACAGAATATTAGAATCGGTAGTTATATTAGCTTAGCTATAATAACTGTGCCTATTGGAATCGCTATTGTAAGGTGCCTAATTAGGCATATACTGCGATAGATATACCGCGCGCTGCTGCGCACGATATAGCCACTTTTGCCTATTTACCCCTTATGCCTAGTAGGGCATACGGGCAGCCCGGCCCGACTGCGCCGAGGCATATAACTATAGCACGCGCATAACCGAGGCTATATTATATAATTCCTCTTTTTTGCCTCTTTCCTACTTTCTTAGATAGTTATTAGCAAAATAATAGAATACCTTTGCTTCGTGATCAATAGGTATATTATACTATACACGCGACCCTATATATAAATAAGTACCCCTTAATATGGCACCAATAGTGCTAGTATAGAATGGTTCCTATATGCGAGGATGCACCGATATATAGTAGCGGAATCGACTCGCTGCATATGCTTAGGTTAGGTGGCTGCCTATCACCTGACTTACAGCAGCCCGCGGTATATATATGTTACTAATAGGTGCCCCACCAAGGCTTATAGTCCCACCATATAAAACACACATATTATTGGCTTCATACACATCCCGAATTTAAATATATGCACTAAACCTATGCTTATTAATGCCGACTAGGAGCTAATACCGCTAACTATAAGCTAATGCCTAGTAGGAATATTATATATTTATAACCTTATCTCCCTTCTTTTATCGCTTGTTATCTTATTAATTATGCTTATATAAATCCTTATTATTAAATGCCTCTGCTTTTATATCCTCTGCCTCTGCTATATTTCCTATTTCTATTTTAGTTGTAACGGACCCTAGAGTGGCTTATATAAAGCCCTTTTCCCGGAAAGCCTATTAACCAGGCCCGAAATAGCCTTATTGCAATAGTTAGTACGTTAGAATAGCTTATATAAAGCCCTCTTTCCGGACCGACGCCATACATTTTTAGGTATAGATCCTTCAACAACTTTAAATCCGCAATATTATTTTCAATATCTACTCGTCGTTATTGTAGATTAACTAGGCCCGAAATAGCCTTATTGCGATAGTCAGTATATTAGAATGGCTTATATAAAGCCCTCTTTCCGGAAAGACGCCATACATTTTCAGGTATAGGTCCTCCAATAACTTCAAGTCCGCAATATTATTTTCAATATCTGCTTATCGTTATTACGGATTAACCAGGCCCGAAATAGCCTTATTGCGATGGTTAGTATATTAGAATGGCTTATATAAAGCCCTCTTTCCGGAACGACGCCATACATTTTCAGGTACAGGTCTTCCGATAACTTTAAGTCCGCAATATTATTTTTAATATCTACTTATCGTTATTGCGGATTAACCAGGCCTAAAATAGCCTTATTGCGATAGTCAGTATATTAGAATGGCTTATATAAAGCCCTCTTTCCGGAATAATGCTATATATTTTCAGGTATAGGTCCTCCAATAACTTTAAGTCCGCAAAATTTTTTTCAATATCTACTTATTATTATTGCGGATTGATTAGGCCCGAAATAGCCTTATTGCGATGGTTAAGCTATCTTTCCGGAAAGATGATTGACTAGGCCAAAAATAGCCTTATTGCAATAGTTAAGCCATATTTCCAGAAAGCCTTATAGGTTAATACTTTTATAAAAAAGAGTCTTTCGGCTAAAATTTTTAATTAGAAACTTATCTTTAAATCGCATTTGCTGCGCTATAGCTATATCTGTAAGCCAGTCTGCCGCTACGATAGGCGGCTCTATATTCCCCTTCTTAGCTATATCCCTAAAGTGCTACTATATCTACTACTTGTCTAGGCTACTGCTAATAAGCAGGTAGACAGGCTTAGGCTTAGCGAAACCTTCCTCTTTAGCTGTTATAGGCTTAATTATCGTGCCGCTATGCATACAATATAGCTTAAATATGGCTCCATTAGCCTTAGCAATTAAGCGGTAGCTCTTAGGTCTGTTGCGGATCTTCTCTATATAGTAGGAGTCCTTTATTTAGGGGTAAATAGATAAGGCGGGTATAATCACTATATTAAATGCCGCTATAATATTTAATTGAAGGAGCGAGTCTATATATATGCTATAGTGGCCGTTCGCTTTAGCTTTTTATATCCTAGGGAGCGGATTCCTTATCGCCTAGCGCTATATCGTAGCCCCTAGAATGCTCTCTTTATCTATTTACAGTAAATTAGTAAAGGTATACTAAGTAAGGCCTGCAGCCTATATAGAATTAGCGCTCTTACTTGCTATTTAGCAAGGTGGGCGTAATAGACGGCCAGATACAGCAATATAGGCGTAGTCGATCTCGCGTATAAGTAATATTACTAGTATATTATCTCAAAAGTAGCTAATATGCACTTTAGTTATAGCTCGCAGCGTGATAAGAAAGCATGCTGAATCTTGTACTAAAGTACTAGCTAACTGCCTATTTTTATCAAGGTTTATAGAGAACCATAGTTCTCCTTTATACCTATACTAATTAGTGGTAATTAGGCATTAGGAAGATTATAAGGTAAGAGTAGCCAATATACACTTTAGTTATAGCTCGCAGCATAACGAGAAAGCGTGCTAAATCTCGTACTAGAGCACTAGCTAGCTGCCTATTTTCATCGAGGTTTACAAAGAACCGTAGTTCTCCTTTATGCCTATACTAATATAGAATGACTATTAGTTAGTTGGTATTTTACCGTTAATTAAGGCGGATAAGAGGTAGAAGGGGGAAGTTAGAGCAGCTAGGTAAAGCTATACTATATACTAAGACTGAAGCATGCCTAGCTATACAGTATATATATAGTGCACAGTCTAGGTGAGCGGGGCAAATGGCTACTATCAGCTAGTAAGTAATATTGCCCCGCACTATACGGTTGCGCCACTATAGAAAATTATTAATACCTAGGGGCCGTAATATTTATCTTCTTTAGTTATTATTTTCTTCCGCCGTCAATAAGCTAGACAGAATGCCTATAGCCTAGGGGCTATAATAATTATCTTCTTTAGCTATTATTTTCTTTAGCCGTTATCTTCTTCAGCCGTTAATAAGCTAGATAGAATACCTATAGCCTAGGGACACCTCTATATCGAGTTAGGTAGTAAAAAAAAGAGCTAATGCCGCCAAAAGACCTAAACTTAAGGGCCTAAGTCTTATTAGCACTAGGTAGAGCTATTCCCCTCGCCAATCAGTCAACTCTAAGGTCTTTCTCTCTATAACCGCAAATAAAGTTAATATATTATAACTAAAAATCGGGTGGCATTTTGCCGCTAAGCTGGAATCTTTTGCTAGTTGCGATATTCTTATGCACTTTTGCTTGCTATTTAGTAAAGTATATATAAAAAACGGGCGGGTATAGCGATAGAAGAGTAGCCGATCTAGCGTATAAGTAATAGTACTAATATATAATTATTAAGAGTTAGCATTTTACCGCCAATATAGAATCTTTCGCTAATTGCGATATTCTTAGGTCCTTCTCTCCGCAACCATAAATAAAGTCAATATATCTAGTTCTTATAGTATCGCTTATAGGAATAATATCCTAATGACCTAAAAAAGAGAGCCTAGTAATAATAGCTTACATTCGTATAAACGTGCGAGAAATCTACTAAATTAATCCCTAGTCTTTACTTATTATGCCAAATCCCTCCCAATAAGGCTGAGGACTATATAGATAGTCCCGCTAGTTAGCTCTAAACGCAGCTAAATAGGCATTACTAACTCTACTTAGCCTCGTCTATTATCGCTATCTAGGATTAGTTTATTATTATCTTCGTCAATTTATTCAGCAATAGATATTTCCCTATATATATCCTTTACCTCATTAAAGAACACCTACGCTCTTATTCGCTATACTATAAGGTATGTATAGTAAAAGGCCGGGTATAGCCATATAGGCGATATCGATCTTGCGTATAAATAAGATTGCTAATATATTATTTTCTATAGGTTATTAAAAGGCACCCTAATCTCGTCTAGGATGACATAGTAGTATATAGGCCGATATATTCCTTATATAGTAATATGCGAACTAGTCTTCTCCGGTTTATCAGTCGATTTTTGCGCATAATATAGGAAAAAAACGGTCTAATAGTCTATATTAGATAAATCTAGTATAAGCGAGTCTAAATTAGGGTCCTAGCTAATATAGGAACCGCCTTCGATAAAAAGAGGAACTAAAATTTAGATATATATATTCAGCTATAAAACTATAGGGTTAGCCAAGCTACCCTTCCAGACTTTATATTTTCCATTTAGTCCCTTAATAGTTTCATAAAGAGTGCCAAAAGGTATCTAATTATCGCTAAGTTATTAAGCGCTATTTTTAAAGTCAGAACCTTTTATAAAGGCAATTAGACCTAATTAGCGTATACTATATAGCAAAGATAGGGGCAGCCTACTTTTAGGCAGATAGTTTCCCTCTTAAAGCAGAGTATTAATATCTATAGGCTCGTTAATACTAATCGGCGGTTTCAACTTCTTACTATAGATGGTTTCTATATATAGTCTCATATTATTTACTCGATATTGCAATATAATCCTTAAGTCTTTATAACTAAATATCTTTTCGTTATCGCCGAAAATAGTATATATATTTTGCCGCCAATCTATACTCCTTTACTAATCGCAATATTTTCGTGCGCTCTTACTTACTATCTAGCAAAGTAGGCATAATAGACGGCCGGATATAGCGATATAGGCGTAGTCAATCTCGCGTACGAGTAATATTACTAGTATATTATCTTTTGCAGTTTAATCATAGGCACCCCTATCTCGTCCAGGATGACGCCTATATGGCTGCACCCAGCCGTATTCTACTATTATTAGCAATATTACTTATATGTAAGATCAACCATATAGTAGTGGATAGGCATTAGCGGTTTCCCGCTAATGTAAAATCTTTCGCTAGTAGCGATATTCTTATGCGCTCTTACTTACTATCGTATAAGGTAGGCATAATAGACGGCCGGATATAGCGATATAGGCATAGTTAATCTCGCGTATGAGTAATACTGCTTATATATAATGACTAATAATTAGCATTTTGCCGCCAATATAGAATCCTTCGCTAGTAGCGATATTCTCATACGCTCTTACTGCCTATCCTATAAGGTAAGTATAGTAAAAGCCTAGGTGTAGCGATATAGGCGTAGTCGATCTTACGTACGAGTAATATTACTAATAAATCATTTTCTACAGCTTATTAATAGGTACCCCCATCTCGTTAAGGATGATATAGTAGTAGATAGGCCGAGCTAATCCTTATATAGGGATATACAAACTGGCATTTTGCCAAAATAATATAATATTAGACCGGGCAAGCTATTACTTATATAGCGATATATAAACTAGCATTTTGCCAAGATAACGATCCTATAGCTCTATATTAGCCAAGTTATTTTTAAGGAATTCTTTATACCTACTTATGATATTACTAACCTTATGAAAATATTTATAGGGCCGAGGCATTAATATAATAATATAGGTATTATAATCCGGCGATAGAGTAGGGAAATTATATCCTAAAGGGAAGAAAGTAGAGGGTAAAAAAGAAGGATAAGAATAAAGGAAAGGAAGATAGAAAAGAGTAAAGGAAAGGAAGAAGGATAAAAATAAAAGTAAAAAAAAAGAGTAAAAGTAAGGAAGAAAGAAGGGAGTATAAGTATAGCAGGTAGTAGATAAAGAGGCTATAAATTAAGCTGGTAAAGAAGAAGGTCATAAGGTAGCAGTAAATTATAAGAAGTAATAAGCGTACCTAATATGTATATAGGTATATAGCATATATAGCCGCGTTATAGCAGCGGCTGCTCACGTGACCCCAGTACGCACTTATATCTGCGGCACGCATATATAACTGCGGCACGCATATATAACTGCCGCATATATATATATAAAGGCCATATCGTTAGATATAGCGCTATCCGCCCTTTTCCTCTTTTTTCCCGCTTCGCCTAGTATAGATAGAAGACTATTAGGACCTATAGGTCTGAATAAATAAGTATACAAGCCCTATAGGACCTACAGGTCTGAATAAATAAGCATGCAAGCCCTATAGGTCTTATAGGTCTAAATAAATAAGCATATAAGGCCTATTGGGACCTGCAGGTCTGAATAAATAAGTATACAAGCCCTGTTGGGACCTGCAGGTCTGAATAAATAAGTATGCAAGCCCTATTAGGACCTATAGGTCTGAATAATATGCATACAAGCCTAAATTATATCCTATAAGGAGGAGAGTAAAATATAAGAAAGAAGGAAGAGAGTAAAATATAAAAAAAGAAGGAAGAGAGTAAAATATAAAAAAAAAAGAAGAGAGTAATATATAAAAAAAAAGGAAGAGAGTAAAATATAAAAAAGAAGGAAGAAAGTAATATATAAGAAAAAAGGAAGAAAGTAAAAATAAAAAAGAAAAAGGAGAATAAAAATAAAAAAAAAAAAAAGAGAGTAAGAATAAAGAAGAAGAAGGAGAGTATTAGTATAAAGGGTAGTGCATAAAGAGATTAGGAATAAAGCTGGTAAGGAAGAAGGTCATAAGGTAGTAAATAGTAAGAAGTAAGGTAATAATGCTATTAAAATTATTAGTTAGTCGGTTAGTCAGCCAGTTATTTAGCGCATCTAACTAGGTATATAGTATATAAGGCCGCAGTACAGCCACAGCTGCCTATATAACCGCAGTACGCATATATAACTACGGCACGTATATATAAAAAGGCTATATCGTTAGATATAGCGCTATCTGCCCTTTTCCTCCTTATTACCGCTTCGCCTAGTATAGATAGAAGCCTATTAGGACCTACAGGTCCGAATAAATAAGCATGCAAGCCTTACTAGGACCTATAGGTCCGAAGAGGTAGGTATATAAGCCTTATTAGGACCTGCAGGTCCGAAGAGGTAGGTATATAAGCCTTACTAGGACCTATAGGTCTAAAGAGATAAGTATATAAGGTAATATATAGTAGTACGATATATATATAAAGCGCTATATGCTATAGAGTGGTAGTACTAGTATTAAGAATTAAAGGGTACCTATTATAATATAGGGTGCATATATAAAGGGAAATAATAAACGAATAAAGAAGATATATCTTACTTCTACTAAATCAATAGTATAGTTGGGACCTGTAGGTCTGAAGTGGTTTATTTAATGTGCATGCCTTTAGGGTAATATTATATATACTAATAGCGCGTCTGCCTATGTTTAGAGTAAGGTCACGTATATTACTTACGCGCCTTTTACTATATACCCTGCATGCCTTTAGAGTAAGGTCATGTGTATTGCTTGCGCGCCTTTTGCTATATGCACTGTATGCCTTTAGAGTGAGGTCACGTATATTACTTGCGTGCCTTTTGCTATATGCACTGCATGCCTTTAGAGTGAGGTCACGTATATTGCTTGCGCGCCTTTTGCTATATGCCCTATATGCCTTTAGAGTGAGGTCACGTGTATTGCTTGCGCGCCTTTTGCTATATGCACTACATGCCTTTAGAGTGAGGTCATGTGTATTGCTTACGCGCCTTTTGCCGAATCCCCTACTAGCCTTTATAGTAAGGTGATCATATATATTGCTTGCGCGCCTTTAGGATACTTTATATGCACGCGAATTTTATAGTGCATAATATATAGTGATACTTTAGTCAAATATTTGCCCCTTACTTATAGAGCGGTACTTTATATGCACGCGAAATTTAGCGCATACAAGCATATACTAAGTCGATTTAATATTTAGTAGGTATATAGGTATAATACCCCTATCGCCAGAGGATTTTCCAGATTTAGCTTAAAAAAACAACGATAGTCGGATACTTTACGTATATGCGAGTTTAATAGTATATAGTATATAGTGATACTTTACTCAACTAGTTGCCCTAGGGAGCAAATAGTTGCCCCTTATTATAGAGCGGTACTTTATATGCACGCGAAATTTAGCGTATATAAGCATATACTAAGTCGATTTAATATTTAGTAGGTATGTAGGTATAATACCCCTGTCGCTAGAGGATTTTCCAGATTTAGCTTAAAAAAACAACAATAGTCGGATACTTTACGTGCACGCGAGTTTAATAGTGTATAATATGTAGTAATACTTTACTTAACTAGTTGCCCTAGGGAGCAAATAGTTGCCCCTTATTGTAGAGCGGTACTTTATATGCACGCGAAATTTAGCGCATATAAATATATACTAAGTCGATTTAATATTTAGTAGGTATATAAGTACAACACTCCTATTGCCAGAGGATTTTCCAGATTTAGCTTAAAAAAACAATGATAGTCGGATACTTTATGTGCACGCGAGTTTAATAGTGCATAGTATATAGTGATATTTTACTTAATTAGTTGCCCTAGGGAGCAAATAGTTGCCCCTTATTATAGAGCGGTACTTTATATACACGCGAAATTTAGTGCATATAAGTATATACTGAGTCGATTTAATATTTAGTAGGTACATAGGTACAATACCCCTATCGCCAGATGATTTTCCAGATTTAGCTTAAAAAAATAATAACAGTCGGATACTTTACGTGCACGCGAGTTTAATAGTGCATAGTATATAGTAATACTTTACTCAACTAGTTGCCTTAGGGAGCAAATGGTTGCCCCTCATTATAGAGCGGTACTTTATATGCACGCGAAATTTAGCGTATATAAGTATATACTAAGTCGATTTAATATTTGGTAGGTACGTAGGTATAATACCCCTATCGCCAGATGATTTTCTAGATTTAGCTTAAAAAAATAACGACAGTCGGATACTTTATATACACGCGAGTTTAATAGTGCATAGTATATAGTGATACTTTAGTCAAATAGTTACTTAAAGAGCGGTACTTTATATACATATAGATTTTGCGTGCCTCTATAAGTATTTGCCTAGGGAAATAGTTGCCCTTTAATTATAGAGCGGTACTTTATATACATGCGAAAATTTGCGTGCCTCTATATATACCAATAGTTGCCTAGGCAAATGGTTACCTAGTGAAATAGTTGCCTAGGTAAATAGTTTTTTAGGTAAATAGTTGCCTAGGCAAATGGTTGCCCCTTATTTATAGAGTGGTACTTTATGTGTATATGAATTTTGCGTGGCTCTATATGTACTAGTATTTTATACGAACGGTTGCCCCTTATTTATAGAGTGGTACTTTATATGCATACGAATTTTGCGTGGCTCTCTATATATAAGTACTTTATGCGAATGGTTGCCACTTAGAGTAGAGCAACTAGTTGCCCCTTAATTATAGAGTAGTACTTTATATGCACGCAAAAATTTGCGCGCCTTTTAATATACTGGTACTCTATGCGACTGGTTGCCCCTTACTTGTCTGAATTAAGCCAGGAAATTTTTTTTTTAGTGGAGCGGTACTTTGCGTGCACGCGAAAATTTGCGCGCATCTGTATGTACCGAACCTGCGACCCACTGGCCTGACCCTGCCCCTAGAAGGGACTCTAATCTATATGATAAAACTATCCACCTAAGATAGTACTACTAATGCTTTAAATTCGGATATATTGCGAATTACTGTATAGAGACCCCTCGATGCGGATAGTATAGCGCGGAGAGACACCCTAACGGAGATAAAAACTGCCCCAGTATTATTAGCAACAAAAGAGAGTACTGCCTTAACTGCTAGGGACCCCATCCGGCCTAGTCTCGACTCTACCCTATAGTGAACAGGCAATAGGACATCATAAGACAGGCTTACAGCACTAAACCAATATAGTTCGCAACTACCGGCACCTTATCGATGCCTCCCCCCCCTATCCCAAAGGATAGGGGCCGCAGACGCCTCGCTAGTAACTCCCTAAAGGAGGACTCCCTAAAAAAACAAATCGGCAGACCATATAAAAAAAGCTCCATCGCCCCCAAGAGGACTAATAGCAGTAGTAATATCGCTGTATTCTTCTAACCTAATTTATCCGAGCCTACCGCTACTAACGCACCGAAAGCCCCGACCCCCTAGCCCTAACACTAATAATAGAGGTACTATACTAGAACATACAAAAGAAATCACTATTAGCATACCTCGCCTTTAATTACGAATCCGAACCGGATATTATCGCCCTCTAGGAATTTATAGCCCTAGATAGACTCCCCCCACACTCCAGCCTCAGTAGATACTAAATAGCCGC
Source organism: Ustilaginoidea virens (assembly GCF_000687475.1). Classification (NCBI taxonomy): domain Eukaryota; kingdom Fungi; phylum Ascomycota; class Sordariomycetes; order Hypocreales; family Clavicipitaceae; genus Ustilaginoidea; species Ustilaginoidea virens. Next base: position 96,576 of record NC_057322.1, read on the forward strand.
CTACTATCGGAATCGCTGTTGCAAGGTGCCCAATTGGGCACATTACGACGGATGTGCCGCGCACACCCGATGCGCACGATATGGCCACTTTGGCCCCTTTTGCCCCTTTACCCCTGAGCCCGGTAAGGCACGCGGGCAGCCCGGCCCGACTGCGCCGATGCACATAATAGCGGCATGCATAAAAAGGCCACATCGTATAATTACCCTCTTTTGCTTCCTTTCTTTCCTTTTAGATATTCAGTCATTAGTAAAGCAATTAAATCCTTTACTTAGTGACCTCACAGTACATAATACCACGCGCGCGACCCTACGTATAACTAGGTACCCCGAGTTTATATCAACACTGATTAGTAGTAATAGATACCACTCACAGGATAATATCCCGCAAAGACGGTTTCATTATAGATTAGCAAGATCTACTCGAAGAGACGATTTCTATTGCAAATCGTGCTAATCAGGAAGGCAGATAACCTATTCCATTAAACGGTTACGCTGCCGACTAATTAGAAGGACGATGTAGACCCCTTCCACCTTCGTCTATTACGAAGGAAGAAAACATATTAACTATCACGATCTTTAAAGATACCCTCAGTATATATAGGAGGCGGCTAACCCATTCCGTTAAACGGTCTACTGCCAACTATAGGAGGCAAATAACCTATTCTATTAAATGGTTACTTTATTAATTAACCCCTTCTTTTCTTTCTTTTATCCTACCTCTTTCTTTTATCCTACCCCTACGGATAAAAGCCCTCATCAAATCTTGTACTCCTTACAAGAGTGAATATTACACTCCTTGCAACACATCCCCCCTCTCAAACCCTCCTCTCAATACTATAGCACGATCACGATCATCAATATCACAACCGGTACTGCCTAAAAGGTTATAGCGATTTGCCCCCTTACTCAATAACAATTAGGCTACTACGATAGAGCCAATTACCCCTGATGCCACCACTATAGCATTATATAACCGCCTGGCCTTCTTGATCTATACCTATAAGAAAGATTATATTATTAATGACGACCTATAGGAACTATTCCACGAAGACTATAGTGAATAGGATAAACAACTATTTAACCGCATTAATCCCCTATTCCTACGCGAATTCCGCACATACCTACGGGATCACGGCGTATATATCGGAGCATCAGGCTCCATCATAATACCTACCCTAATGGAATGCCTTCAACAACAATAGAACCCTAAATAGCCTTAAGAAGAGATCGACCATCAATTAAGGCGTAAAATATTCCAATCACGACTTAACCCTCATAGGGAAGCATTAGTACCTATCGGCAATTTCGACCAGGAAGTCATAGGCTCACAGAATTCATTACAAGCACCTACTACAGTAAGGCCCTCAAGAAGATCCTCACGAGCTTTAACAACAAGGGACTTCATAACACCAAGGGTGGCACAATCACAGTCATAATAACCCATCATCCCCCCCTCTATATCGAAAAAGCCTCTTGCCCCTGCCCCTACCGAAGAAGATAAGGGCCGATCCTAATAACAAAAAGGGAAGACGCCTATTTACAATAGGTCGCTATTTGAATCAGGGGAAAGCTCCCGCTAATAACAACATATAACGGCCGAAGATTATAGCCCAACCGACTAAATATTACACCCTAGGGGTTATACCCCTAGCCGGGCTAGCCGAGGCGGCTATTCTAATGCCCCTCGAGGCCATAGCATACCTAACAAAGCTCGGGTTACAGGCCCTAATAATATACTTCCTTCCACAGAGGACCCTGATAATACCCTCTAAGCCAATACCGCCAATGCCGCCCGTAATACCAGATATTAGGCCCAAACGCCTCACCCGATAATGCCAAAAATAAGCACGGCACCTAGCCCTTCCCGTCAATATCGGCCTACCTAGGCCGATGAACGGACCGTCTTGACGGGAGGACCGGTAAACCTAGACCGACCCAGGTTATAAGATAACCCCGCAAGAAACCCCGCCAGCCTACCGCAAGGCAACCGATAAGCTATTCTAGAATACCCTCCGGAATACCCCCAAAATTATACCCAAAAAGCCTACACAGAGGCCGGGTTTAATTAAGAAGATCATTCCCAAAACAGGTTTAATAATATATCGAAGAAGATATCTAACCTTTTACACAGCTATCATACAGAGGATAGATATAGCAGCAAAATGGATGATTTTATTATACTAAAAGTTATATCCTTCAAGAGCAAGTACCGCCTATTAGGATTACCCGATAATACATTCGCTAGAGCCTTCCAAATCATACTTATCGGCGATGCTAAGACCTATTACTTTAATAATATTAAATGTATTCGCAATACCCTTACTTTTGACGATATAGTCCGCAAAGTCAAAAGCCATTTCGAAAATGAGAGTACAAAGCAATTCTACTTATACCATTAGAACAAAATAATGCTCCAATCAACTATTGCGAAACATCCCGACAAATCAAAGCTAAAATGCCTTAATATCCTATTAGAAGAACTTCAACGCCTATATTATAGTCTTTTTCCCCCTTTTACAGCTAATATAGAGCTTCATCAGCAAGTGCTTAATACTATAAGGGATACCCCTAAGTGTAGCCAGGCCTTGTACCGTCATGCCCCTATATTCAAAGGCCTCGCCGCTAACCTACGGCGATCCCTTTCTATCTACGAGTCAATTTATACAAATCAATAGCATTATTTCCTTCAACAGCAACAACATTACGATACTAACGATATTGATGACAATATAGTGTTGTTCACTAACCGTAGATATAGTCAATCCCGCCCTCAATGCCGATTCGGCCCACAGCAGCAGTATTAACGGCAACAATAGAATCGCGCCTTTCCAACTAAGCCCCATTAAAGAAGATGCTTCATTTGCAATAAAACAGGATATTAGTTATCTAACTACTCTGCTAAAGAGCAACAAAAATCAAAGGAGTGATGGATGAAGAACCGATCCTACTGTACTGCCCCTAATAATAAGAAATTCCGTATTTTCTTACAGGAATACAAAAAGCCCGGCCCCTAAGGCCTTAAAGAAGAAGACGCAGAGGCTAACCTTGACGATATTATTGGTAATATCGAAGTAATAATAGCAGGGGACACACAATAGGATACAGAGAATACTACTACACCGCAAATCACAGCCACTCAGTATTTCCAAGCCCCTACGCAAGCAGAACCATCATTATCTATTAAGATATTACAGGCCCTGCAAGATAAATCATACCAACACGCCTTCTTACAAGTTAACCCCTTCTAAATACCCTCACCGAACCGTAATTCTGCCTTTCTAGAAGAAGAATACTATAGTAATTATACCTTCCGCGGAATCTTACCGGATACCAGCGCCTCCAGCCTATCAATAGTAGGCCTAGGTCAAGCAAAGGCCCTAATGCGATTGATGAAGACCCTGACCATCGAGACAATTGATAAAAAGTATATGGTGAATTTTGGAGTAGGCTCTGCCATATCTTCTGGTATACTAAATGTCCCGACGATATTTAGTAATATCCCCTTCCACGTTCTTGATAGTAGCACCCCCTTTCTCTATTCTATTACGGATATAGATAGGATAGGCATAAAGCTAGATAATATCGATAACCTATTAATCTAAGGGAATATTAAGGTCCCAATTATTAGGAAATGGGGATATCTATAGTGGACTCTTAATACCATAGATACTACAGCCTTCCATTTATCGTTATAGGAAATCTATTAGCTTTATCGTCGATTCGGGCACCCCTCTATTAATAGGCTCACCAAATTGCTTCAGCGGGCTAGATATAATGATGATATTAACCGCAATATCATCAAGAAGATTACCTATATGTGCCATTAATGCTAGATAAACGTAAAGGCACCTAGCCGATTTAAATTCACACTCAAGGATGACGATACCAGCCAATTCAATTACGAAATTATCGTCGATATCCTTTATATTGATAATCGGCTGGTATTACACATCATGGATGCTGCAATAAGCTTCCAGGCAGCTAGGTTCCTTAATCTATAAAGATAGAAGGCCCGAGATGTTTAGAATGCCCTTAAGGAATGCTGGATTGATACCTATCTTAGCCCGCCAGACTGGATAGTTTATAATGCCAGACCTAACTTCGCTTCTGCCGAATTCCGTTATAATACCCGGCTTCTATCTATCAATATAGATAAAATTCCCGTAGAAGCCTATAATAGTATCGGCAAAGTCGAGAGATATCACGCCCCATTACATAGAGCCTATACTATTATTAATAAAGAAGTAGGCGACCTATTAATAAGGGAACAGAAACTATAGCTAGCTATTAAAGCCATTAACAATTCTGCTAGGCTTAATAGCCTAGTACCTACGTTACTAGTCTTTAGAGTGTATCCCCGACTTACGGATAACTTACCTCCTAGCTTATCAGTATTATAATGCGCCTTAATATTACGAAAGGCCACTAATAAAGCTAGGAAATGCCTCGCTAAGCGACAAGTTCATAATGCCCTCAACCAACGGAACGGCCCAGATACGCAGCCTATCTACCGACTACCCCTATAATCCGACGTACGGGTATGGCGAGAGAAAGGTGGCTGGTATGGGCTATACCGGCTAATCAGCCTGGATGGTGAGACCTATATCGTATAAATGCCATATAGCCCGGTCAAGTTCCGGTTAACGGTCGTCAAGCCATATAACCACAACCCCGACGATACTAAAGATATCGTCTATGCCGAAGGCCCGGCCCGCCCCGGCAGGTTAGAAGTCAGGATACCGGCTGCAGCCGCACCTCTAGCCGCGATAATACCTACAGCCGAGACATCATCGACGATACCTACAGTCGCAACATATCCATCGCCAGCCACTAGCCCTAATCAAGTCAGGCCAGTATCACTATCACCACCGCCAGCATATGTAATATCTGATGTCATAATTAATAAGGATTAAGAAGAGGCTTTCGTTAATGCTATCGCTTCTAATACCATCATCAATGCCTCTTTCCTAACCATAAAAGAGCAAGCCGACCTACAGCTTACTAATTAATTACGCCGGGAAAGGAAGATAATAACCCCAGGAGCCCCCTTCGAATAGTCTAACTATACAGAGATAGAAGCGTTATAGGCCCGCAATATATTCCGATTTATTACCTTTAATATCGGTAAACATAGAGCCTAACGCCTCTTTAACTCACGTATAGTACAAGAGATTAAGGGTAAAGGCATAGATACGCCATACGAGAAGTCTAGGCTTATAATACAAGGTCATAATAATGACAAGAAGCAATTAATATTAACTCAATCCACCATAATTCAACAGGCGAGTCAAAGGCTACTAATATCAATAGCTCTATCACTATAACGTTCTCACAGCCTATTCCTTTGGATACATAATATCACACAGGCTTACATACAGTCATCCACCACCCTCAACAGATCAATTATCGCCAAGCTACCTAAGCAAATAGCATATCAATACCCCGATAATACGATCATAAAAATAGTCAAGCCACTATACGGAATAGCTAAGGCAGGCACCCACTGGTGGGCAATATACTTCCAGCACCATCGCGAGAAGTTAGGCATAACCACATCAACCTATAACCCCTGTTTGCTAATATCCGCCGGTAATAACGATACTAACCGTACTGGTAATACTGACTATACTAACGTTCCTAACCGCGATACTACCACATGCTTCGGTATCATAGGTATGCAGACTAACGATACCCTCGGACTTAATGACGATGCCTTCTTCCAATAGGAGGAATTAGAGCTTACCAAAGCAGGCTTTAACGCCAAGCCTAAAATAAAGCTATCACCAACCATACCCCTAATATTCAACGGGTGTATACTAACGGCCAATGCTGACGGTATGATATTACGCCAGAAAGGTCAAAGTAAAAAGATCGCAACCATCGACAAAAATGCGCCTACGGCCTAGCATAATTATGTCGAATAATATGCTCGCGGTGCTTATATGGCTACGGTCTGCCAGCCTAAGGCGTCTTTCGACCTATCCGTCGCGGCACAATATCAATAGCCTAACCCTAAGGATATCGCGAGGTTGAATAAGCGCCTTTAATAGCAGCGCGATAACCAGGATTATAGCTTACGGTACATCAATTTAGCCCTTACTACAGCTAAGATCTTTATATTTATTGACGGATCCTTTGCCAATAACAAAGATTTAAGCTCCTAGATTAGTTACATAATTATGCTAGGGAATGAGGCAGATACTATAGATAATGCCTTCCAGCTAACCGGTAATATCATTACTTATAGCTCTATAAAGAGCAAGCGGGTAACACACAGCGCACTCGCTTCGGAGCTATATAGTATAGTACAAGGGGTCGATATCGCATACGCAATAGGCACGACCCTCAATATGATTACCAACAGGCTGGGATTACCGAAGATCCCCACAGTTATATATACGGATTCGTTTTCGCTATACGAATGCCTTATTAAGCTGGGTACTACTAAGGAAAAAAGGCTCATAATAGATATCATGGCCCTACGATAGTCATACAAGCGCCGGGAGATTTATAAGATCCATTAGATCAATAGGAATGATAATCTCGCCAACGCAATGACTAAGGGAACGCCTAACAAAGCCCTTAAGACCTTTATCGACCGAAATCAGGCTATTATACGTATGGAAGGGTGGGTAAAGAGGCCGGTCAATATCTGACTGCGTTTAGAAGGTATTAGTGATATGATAAGTGGCAAGTGTGTGGATTTTCCTATGTTTAATGTTGTGTGCAATACTACTTTTACTGCGTTTACTGCTGCCCCTTTTGCCCCTTTATTTTGGCTGCGATATTCAACATACCGGCTATACAGTATAAGGCCGCGCGGCGCGACAGCATTATCGGCGGTACAACCTGCCGAGACCGCGCCGCACTTTCTTTTCTATATATGCGCTTTACGTCCTAGCGATTCCGATGTTTACTTCTATAAAAAGAGAAGCTGCCAGTATCGGAATCGCTATCGCAAGGTGCCCAATTGGGCATATTGCGATGGATATGCCGCGCACACCCGATGCGCACGATATGGCCACTTTGGCCCCTTTTGCCCCTTTACCCCTGAGCCCGGTAGGGCACGCGGGCAGCCCGGCCCGACTGCGCCGATGCACGTGACAGCGGCACGCACAAAAAGGCCACATCATGTAATTACCCTCTTTTGCTTCCTTTCTTTCCTTTTAGATATTCAGTCATTAGTAAAGCAATCAAATCCTTTACTTGGTGACCTCACGGTATATAATACCACGCGCGCGACCCTACGTATAACTAGGTACCCCGAGTTTATATCAACACCTACGGCAGACGCGCAGCGATCTATATCCACAAAAGACACACTCCTAGCTCTTAGGCAATAGACGCAGGTCTAGACTAATGCCGTATTATACTCTAAAATACCGATATTTACTCTATCTACTCCTTAATCCCTTCCCCGAATTAATCTACCCTCCTCTAGGAATTCGCCTAAACCACCCCTCACCCCTATAGCATCTTTACTAGTAACTTCAATATCCACCACCCTATATAGGACCACTCTCACAGAACCTCCCTAGGCTATAATACCCTCCTCGAACTCGCATTAAAATAGAAGCTAACCCTTATAATACCATAGGGAGAGATAACCAGATAAGCCCCAGGCAAATATAATAGTACTATCGACCATATATAAAGCATAAGAGACCTTAATATAGAGTTTATAGGGGCAGCAGATATCACTAGATTTAACTATATCCCTTAGGTAATCTAAGTAGAAATAAGACTAGATAAGTTTTATAAACTACCGCCGATACACTAATAAAAGAAACTTAATAAAATCCTCGCTCGAGCTAAAGCCGAAGTTAGGATAGCTATCCTATATACCTCGCACCCACCCTAGTCCCCCACAGAGATCAATGCTTTCGCCTAATGGCTTACGACCCAACTATAGGCTATCGCCAATATTACTGCGCCTAAAAGAGGAACCAAACCGCTAGGAAGGGCCCTATAGTAGACCCAAGAAATACAGTCGGCTATAATAGCAGCCCGTAAGGCTATAAGGAATTAGAGAAAAGACCGTACTAACCTTAACTGGTTAATAGCATAAAAAGCAAAGACAAACCGAACCAAGGTTATCCAATAGGAAAGGCGCTAGATATAGAGAGAAGCCGTCAATAAGGCCATAACGAAAAATGCAGACTTATAGTCCCTAGAGAAATAGGCCTAAATACGCAGCAGACTCCCCCTAGAATTAAAAGAAATCCCTATACTTTTCCGAAGCAAAAGAGCCCAAACATAAAAAATAAAAATATATTCCTCTAAAGCAGAAGTACTAGTAGAAAGATTCTTCCTGATATTAATAGCCACCTTTAATAATATCCCAGACCTACGATTCCCCTACCTTACTGATGCGATATTCGCCCCTAAAGACAAATTCTCTAAAGTAGATATCTATAATGCCCTCCGATATATAGCCAGCTAAAAAGCATTAGGCCCTAATGGTATACCGGCGGGATTCTTTAAAGCCTGCAGAGAATTAGTTCTTAAAGCCCTAATAATACTCCTCAATGCTATATATAGAACTAGTCACTACCTAACACAGTTCCAGGAAGCTAAAGTCGTAGTATTGAGAAAACCCGGCAAAATACCTAAGGAATATTAAAAAGTAGGAGCCTAGCGCCTAATATCCCTCCTAAACCTCCTTAGTAAAGTCTTTAAAGCTATAATAGCAAAAAGACTAATAATAATCGCAAAAGAATAGAAATTACTACTAGATATATAAATAGGCAATAAAGCAAATAGATCAATAGACATAGCGCTATATACCCTAGTAAAAGCAGTTAAGGCTACCTAGCAGCATAAAAGAATAGCATCGCTACTATAATTAGATATCTCTGCGGCATTCGATACCGTTAACCACACTAGACTTACGCACTTCCTCCTCTAAAATAGCGCCCCCCGATAGATAGCAGCCTAGGTCTAAGGCTTTACCGTATTATACTTAGCTAAAATCTTCTTTAAAGGCTAACCTACCTAAAGATTCTTAATTATAGTAAAAGTGCCCTAAGGCTTTCTAATCTCCTTAATCCTTTTCCTCTTCTATATCGCACCCTTATACCGCAGACTTAAAGTAGTAGATAACTTACTAACCCTAAGATTCGCAGATGATACTAATATAATCGCATACAGCAAAATAACGCAGGATATAATCGCAACCCTCTCGAAAGTATAGAAGATCTATAAAAAATAATCGGCAGAGGCTAGACTAAAATTTAACCCAGCAAAGAGCAAGCTAATATACTTCACTAAATAGCACCAACCGGATACTATAATAATACGACTCGGCAATACAACTATCTAGCCTATATAATACGCCTAATTCCTTAGAGTAGAGATTAACCGCAAATTTAGCTAGACTAACTATAGGGCCTAAATAGTAAAGAAGCTAGAAAGGCAGAAGCTCGCCCTTATCGCTCTAGCGGCCTCTATATAGGGATATTAGTTCCGCGAAGCCCGACTACTATATATATAGGTCATTAGAATTATAATCGCCTTTAGCGCTAGAATCTAGTATACTCTTACTAAGCCGGAAGAAGTAGCAAGAGGCATTATATACAGTCTAGCCGCTAAATAGTCGAAATGCCTCTATATAGTTATAGGAGCCTACCGAGCAATACCTAACGCAATTATAGAAACCGAAGTAGTAGTCCCTCTACTTAACCTTTACCTTAACCTAGCCTAATAACAATTCCTCACTAGAACCTAAGAAAATAGTATAGCCGATCTTATCTTTAATATATATACTATTATCCAGATTTAGCTACGATAAAGACCTACCTATAGATAAAGGCGACTGACCGAAAATAAAACACCAAATCATATAGCCCTTAAAGATTCAATTCTACTTTAGGATAATAAACTATCCCCTACTTACTCCCTAGCTTTTAAATAGATAAAGAGATAGTAATCAAAGTAATAACTCGCCTAAGTATAATACCCGCTAAAGAACTGCCCTACTACCGAATATACCTTTAACTTTACCTCTATAAAGAAGATGCTAGATCTCTATAAAAACCTCTATAAATATAAATCCTCCCTTTTTACCTAATTTAGAATAGAAAAAATAGGCCTTAATGAGTTCCTATATAAGATAAAGGTCCTATCTATCCGCTACCTATATTGCCGATGCGGTCCTAATATAAAAAACATTAAATATATAATCCTAGAGTATAGTAACTATTTTAGAAACCCTCCCCTCTATATCTAAGACCGCCCTATACTAGATAAGTATAGTATTACCTAAGCACTCGAAAATAAAAACTTAGCTAAATAGGTTATTAAATAGGTCCTTAATACCCGCCGGCTCGAATAATTTACCCTAACTATCGCACTTACCGCCTATATAGACTTCGGCTCTAATAATAACCCGATATAATTATACCCTAACCCTAGACCATATATGCATATATAGATAATTATAGATAAAGATACAATTGACTATATAGATAGGGGAAGAATATCCTTTTTATATAAGCTACCTATACAGTCGATAGACTTAGACCCCTAATCTTCTTAATATCCCTAACCCCCTAAACCTTTACTTACTCTATATTATCCTCTCTATCACTATAGCTATTATTAGAGGCTATTTTCGCTTTCCCTTTTCCCTTCTTCTTCCCCTTTAGGGAAAAAGAGACTATAGATCTCGAATATATCTTTCGTTTAACCCTAGCGGCTAGACTTAGTGTTTCTTTTATAGGCGACTCTATTGTCTTTAACTCCTTCCTCTTCCTTTTAAAGGGGGAGGGGGCAGGGGTATTAATATAGGGACGAGGAGAAGATAGCAATAGAACTACTAACTTAGCTTACTTAGGCTATACCGATCAAGCAGCAAATAGGGGAGGCTTCAATAGCGATATAGCTAGCGCTCTAGAGGTAGATACTATTAGCTAAGACTCCGCTTAGGACTTTATAAACTTTAAAAACGCAACCGCTTACTATAACTTACTAGAAGATGGCATTATAGGAGTCTTAGACTATATTGGCGAGACCCCTTCGCTATAAGGTAGTTCCTCTATAGTAGCAGGCCTAGGAGCAGGCTCGTCATCGATATCTAATGCAATAACGGAATTAGTAGGGCTTCTATCGCTAGTAGTAGTAGTAGGAGGCTGAATTCCTTCGACCGACGAGAGAGGCTAAGGCTTGCCGTTATAGGCGCGTTCTAAAGCTAAAACCCCTTTCTTAATAAGCCTAAGGAAGTCGGCTAGCAGTAAGATTAGGATTATAGGCACTATTATTTATATTATAATAGCAGAATCGTTTTAACCCTTTCGAGGCACTAAGGTAACTAACGCAATAGACCGATATGCAGCCTACTAGGCCTTATAGTAATTGTCTTTGTCTACCTACTAAAGTTAACTATAAAGTTAAGGGATACTAGTAAATTGATATACTTACTTCCTGCTTATAAGTGTAGGCCTTCTGTAATATAAGTATACTCTCTATCGGTTCGCGGTTCGTAGTATTACGCACTAGGATATAATAAGGCTTCTGCTTTGAAGTATAAGCGAAATAGGCACCCTTAAGCCCTACCTACTATTAGAAAAAGATAGATAACGATTAAAGAGAACCTCTTACCTTATTAGTCATAATAACAAGCGGCTATATCGGCATTACGGCGTGCGTAGGGACGATATAGCTATTTTCGAGCTAGGCTAGGACCTAACTCTAGAATAGTAGGCATATCGAAGAATAAAGGATACATAAAAACTACTATAGCGCAATCGAGGCGGAGGAGTGAAGGAAAATTCTTAGCAATTTTTAATAAGGAATAAAAAGGGAAGAGGAAAAGAATCAAAAAGGTAAGGCAGGTAAAGGAGACTTTATACCGCTATATGCCTACACTAGATCACTCGACCGTCCGCCAGCTGCCCCAACCTATATCAGACGAAGCCAATAATAATAAAACGCGCGACTCACCGCGATACTACCGCCCACCCGATACTAATGTTACCGCCGCCTCCTATACCTAATAATATTGACTACGTCGGTTCCGATTTATACCCACCCTAGAGCCTGACTAATGCCCAATAACTAATGACTAATGACTACTAAGGCAAATCACTGCGCCTATCGAGGCGCGCCTACTATCCATACTTTCCCAGCCCTGCCGCTAGACCTAGTCTCGCGCGATAGGACACCTCCTCGCAACGTATAGTAAACCCCCTTCGATTCTAAAGGGATACCATCGACTACGGACAGTATATAGGTTTTCCTCCCGGTACTCGGGTTTCCTATATAGATTAGGCATAGAGGTACTAGCACTAGGCTAGATAGGGGCTTATCCCCCCCCTAGATAGCTTAGCTAGTGTAATATATATATATATATATATATATATTAGCAGTAGTAATAGTAATATTAGCCTAACTTAATTAGGGCTAGTAGCTAGCGATAGGTATATCGCAGCTATAGGTATTATTGCGGCTAGAAGTATAGCTATAGCTAGTATCCTAACTTTTAGCCTACTAGGGCGGGCTAGGCCTTTAATATAGATAATATCTTTAGGATTATTTATATTAGGGTTATAGTTATATAGCTTAATAACTATTAATTAGAACTTAATAGGGCTATAAAGCATTTATACGATATAGGTCTTACTATTAAGGCTGATTAATTAGTATGGCTTATACTATCTACCTTTTTCTCTTTATACCTATATATTAGACTATAGGGGTAATTAGTAGATAGGCTATATATTTAAGCTATTCTATTAGGTAAAGGTATTATAAATCTACCGTTTAGCGAGGTATTTCTTAGCTTTATTAATAGCCTTTCGTAATATTAAGGTATATTATAATACTAATAATCTAGGGGGTAAGTTATCTATAAGTTAGGGATATACTCTAAAGATTAGTAATATAGGTATTAGGCCGTTAGGCTTCGTAGAATTATTAATAGCTTTAATAGTTAGCTATAATTTCTATTCCCTTATTAATAGGTCGCCTATTTCTTTATTAATAATAGTATAGGCTTTGCGTAATAAGGCGTAATATCTTTTAACTTTACTAATACTATAGTAGGCTTTAATAGGGATTTTATCTATATTAATAGATAATAGCCAGGCATTATAATAGAATTCGGTAGAAATAAAGTTTAGTTTAGTATTATAAACTATCTAATTTAGTAGGCAAAGGTATATATCAATTTAGTATTCTTTAAGAATATTCTAAACGTTTTAGGCTTTCTATCTTTATAGATTAAGGAATCTAGCTACTTAAAAGCTTATTATAGTATCTACAATATATAATACCGGCCGATTATTAATATAAAGGATATCGATAATAATTTTATAATTAAATTAGCTAGTATTATTATCCTTAAGGGTAAATTTAAATCGACTAAATGCCTTTATATTTATCTAGTATTAATAGCATATATAGGTAATACTTTTAATAATATTGCGGTTAATATTATTATTGCAATTCTAAAGGTCACTATAAAGCAAAGCCTTACTAGCTAGCTAAATGGCACAAGACTGTCTGCGACCTGTGACTTAATCTTAGTATAAATACTAGATTCTTCACTAAGTCCTAAGACTATACAAGTGCTATAAAGCGAGGCAAGTGTAAAGGCAAGGCAAATATAAGATAACCAGAATAACGCAGGGAAGGTGGAAGTTAAGAGGCATGTAGTGCATTAACAGGTTCGATTGTGCTGCCCTTCTACTATCGAGAAAGAAAGGGAAAAGCTATCCTATATATACACGAAGGAGGGGTGGGCCCAGGCATCCAAGGTAGCCAGTAAGAAAGCTCCCCGTAATGCTCGCTTTGCCACGTATATAATACGTCAGCAGCCCCACTATATCCAGCCTTTCCAACCACCCTAACCACCGCACTAGTAACTAGTCACCACACTAGTAACTAGCCACCACGCTAGTGACTACCCACCACACTAGTGGACTAGCCACCACACTAGTAGGCCGCCACCACACTAGTAGGCCCACCACGCTAATTTAGCAATACCACACCTTTTTAGCAAGGCCTACCTTACTTGATATACAGTAAATAATCCACTGAAAATCCTTAAGGTAAAAGGCAAAGGCCTAAGGTAATACTACCATAAGTCCAAGAGGCGGTATAAGGACTAGAAAGTCAGTAAGCCAGTAGGGCATTAGGCCAGCAGCCTAGTAGGCTACTATAGGATTTTAACACCCCCTCTGATTAGCTACTGTAGTAGCAAGCTAATCGTATAAAGGATAGGGAAAGAAAATGCAGTAAAAAAAATGCTAAGGAAAAACATAAGAAAAACCTTAGTAAAAGTAAGTTAGTATAAGTTAGCAGGCCCTAAGACCTAGTAACTCGCGGAACCTAGTAAATTTAGGGCCCGGCAGTGGCTTCGTAAGACCGTCAGCAGGCATACTATTAGTAGGTAAATAGGTAATTTTAACCAAGCCCAGCTGGGCTTGCTCCCTAATATACCGGAATTTTAATAGCGTATGCTTAGTGCGAGCGTGCTGATTAGGGTCGTTAGAATTCGAAATGGAGCCCTGGTTATCGCAATATAGCGGTATAGGGCGTAAAATATCAATTTCCAGCTCTTTACAAAGGTTAGAAAGCCACTGTACCTCACGGATAGTCTCAAGTAATGCATCAGATTCAGCTTCTAAAGTAGATAGCACTACTAAAGAGGCTCGCTTAGAACGCCAGCTAATAGGACCACTATTAATAGTAGTCAAGAAGCCTCCAGTGGATTTAGAGGTTTCTTTACAGCCAGCAAAGTCGCTATCAGAATAAGCGGTTATAATAGGCTGTTGATTGCTTTTAGTAGTACTAAAGCAAATAGCTAGGTTCTCAGTGCCTTTAAGGTAGCTAAAGCTGCCTTTCGCAGCATTTAGATGTACATTAGTTGCCTTGGACATAAACCGGGAGAGGTATTGGGTAGGAAATGCTAGGTCGGGCCTAGTCATCATCATAAGCCACATTATAGTGCCAGTAAGGCTCTGATAAAGGCTCTGATCAGTAGGGCTAAGGTCTTTTCCACTAGATTCATTTAGAATCCCTGGTTGAAGTGGAATTAGCTGAGGTTTAGTATCCTGTAGACCGAATTTAGCTAGGACCTCTGCTATAAATTGGGCTTGGTATAGCCACAATAGACCTTCCTTCCTATTTTGTATAATCTGTACGCCTAGGAAGAAGGAAGCCGGACCGCGGTCTTCTATAGCATAGACCTTATGGAATTTCCTTTTTAGCTGGTTAATATAAGTTATATTTGGACCAACTAATAGGCAATCGTCAACATAGGTGACGATAAAGGTGCTGGTTTGCTTATTATAAAAGACGGCAGCATTAGAAGCTAAAGGTAAAAAACCTTCACTAGAAATCAGGTCTTTTAGCCGGTGTTGCCATTTGCGGGGTGCTTGTTTTAGCCCGTATAGGGCCTTCTTTAGCAAGATAGCTTGCTTAATAGAAGGGTTAAATATAGCTTCTTTAAGCAAAGTTAGTAGCCGTTGGCGCTGTATATTAGACCAAAGCTTGCTATCAGTTAGTAAACTTTCCGTAAATTCAAGGAATCCATTAGGAATATCCATATAAATAGTCTCAGAAAGTTCGCTATTTAGAAAGGCGCCTATAAAGTCTTCTGACTTAGGAAGGTAATCTACGGTGGCATTAGTATTAGTAATATCATCCGGGGTAGCATTAGTAATGCTAGTAAAATTAGTAGGGTCCGGCATGCTTTCTAGGTCATCCGGTATAGCATTAGTGCTAGTAATGCTAGTAAGGTTAGCAGAGTTAGTAGGGTTAGGAATGCTTTCTAGGTCATCCAGTAAAATAGCAGGTTCTTTATTGCTAAATACCCCCTCTGAACCTGTATTTTGCCCTTTGTGAAAGTCTCCTTCTAGGCCACTAGAAATAGGGCCTATACCTTCATTTTGATGGATAAAGGTAATAAAGGTTGTTTTAGTAATAACCTTCTTATTTAAAAGGTAGACTAGGTAAGTATTATTACCTAGAGTGGCAAGGAGCCTACCAGGCTCGGTACGGGGCGCTAATTTGCGGCTTTTTACACGCTTTTCGTGTGGTATAAGCACTTCAATAGCTGCTCCAATAGCCCTAAGGTTAATAAGGTCAGGGTAGTGCTCCGGTGTTATCTGGTCGTAATCCTTTAGTAGCTCCTGATAGGGGCTAGAAGGTCTGTTAGTAACAGCTGTTATATTTACTAGCATAACAACGCCAGTAATTACAGCAGACCAGAGGTTAGATGGTAGCCTTGAACAGGCCATAGTAGCACGTAGCCTATCAGCTATAACCCTAATGGACCGCTCAGCTAGGCCGTTTTGTTCGTGAATATAGGGGCAAGATGTATTAAAAGTTATACCCTGTTCGACAAGCCAATCACTAAGCATTTTGTTGATTTCATTTCCACCATCATAGTGGAATTCAACAGGCGTTTTACCATATCTGACCTGTAGGCTCTATATAAAGCTCTGTAATGCTTTAAAAACAACAGTGCCTTCCCTATTAGGCAGTAAGTAAAGCCAACGGAATCGGGATTTTCTATCCACTAATATAAGGGCAACAGGTCGTTTATTGTATGGCATAGGTGATATAGCAAAAGTATCACCTTCTATAATATCCAGGCATTTAGCTGGATTAGGTATCGCATCCTTAGAAGGTTTTCTAACCTTCTTAGCTTGAATACAAGCTAGGCAGCGAAAATCAGCATCTTTAACCTTATTAAGGTTAGGAAGACCAGGGGTATTAGCACAGGTCTTTTTAAGTAGCTGAATACCTATATGCCCTAGCCGTACATGCCAAATGCCGGCTAACTGTAATAGCTTCTGATATTCTGTATCAGCAGCTATAGGGGCAGGAGTAGGGCTAGTAGCCACTACGGGATTTTCGCTAGTCGTAATAGCGGGCTCTTCGCTAGTCGTAATAGCGGGAGAGTTGGTAGTAGGGCTAGTAGCCTCTACAGGTTCCTTACCAGTTGCAATAGCAGAAGGTTGGATAGTAGGGCTAGTAGCCTCTATAGGGTCCTTGCTAGTCGTAATAGCAGAAGGTTGGATAGTAGGGCTAGTAGCCTCTACAGGGTCCTTACTGTTCATATTAGTAGGACCGGAGATAGTAGGGCTAGTAGCCTCTACTAGTTCCTTGCTAATTGTAATAGTAGGAACGTTACTATTTTGCCTACTAACTAAGCCTTGTATAAGGGTAGTTAGGGTATTCATCTGGGACTTTATATAGTCCATATCTAGCTGTAGTCGTGCAGTAAGATCAGCTTTAGAGTTGGAATCCAAAGTGGCCTTATAAGTGGAAGGCCTAGACTGTGCCATTATAGTGGTTAAAAGTCGTTAAAAATGGTGCCAATAGCTGTAGGAACAGATGAATAACCAGCTAAATAGCTGGCAAAATAGTCGAGTAACTAGCTGGACAGCTAGTAAATATAGTGGCTAGTAGCCTACTATAAAAGGTAACCGCAGAATATAGCGGTAGGTCTCAGTATAAAAGCACAGATGCCGTAGGCGTTGTGCAAGTCCAGAATATAGCGTTAGTATTCAAGGTGCCGTAAGTGCCGTAGGTGCCGTAGGTGCCGTGGGTGCTATAGGTGCCGTAATATAAAAAGGTGCCGTAAATGACGTACCAAAAGTGCTATAAGTGGGAGAGTATAACAGGTGCCGTATGGTGCAGTGGGTGTCGTGCACTAGGTGCAAAGGTGTTATACAGTGGTATAGTGTGATAGATATCACACTATAAAGTCCGTAGGTGCCGTAGGTTACTCCAAAAATAACGTAAGGTTACGCTAAAAGTGCCGTGAGGTTACGCCGTAAGTTGCCGTTAGGTACGCCGTTGATTGCCGCAGGGTAATACCGTAGGTAATAGAGGGTAAGCCAAAGGTAATAATAGGTAAGCCGAAGTTAATAAGGGTAAGCCGAAGATACCAAAGGATAGCTATATTAGTAGTACTAATAAGCAAAAGAGACCAAGGGGTGAACACAAAAAGGTAGGGTGAAACAAAGAAGTAAAACCCGGGCTCATAACCTATTGCAATTCTTAAGGTCACTATAAAGCAAAGCCTTACTAGCTAGCTAGATGGCACAAGACTGTCTGCGACCTGTGAACTAATCTTAGTATAAATACTAGATTTTTCACCAAGTCCTAAGACTATACAAGTGCTATAAAGCAGGGCAAGTGTAAAGGCAAGGCAAATATAAGATAACCAGAAACGCAGGGAAGGTGGAAGTTAAGAGGCATATAGTGCATTAACAGACTCGATTATGCTGCCCTTCTACTATCTAGAAAGAAAGGGAAAAGCTATCCTATATATATACGAAGGAGGGGTGGGCCCAGGCATCCAAGGTAGCCAGTAAGAAAGCTCCCCGTAATGCTCGCTTTGCCACGTATATAATACGTCAGCAGCCCCACTATATCCAGCCTTTCCAACCACCCTAACCACCGCACTAGTAACTAGTCACCACACTAGTAACTAGCCACCACGCTAGTGACTACCCACCACACTAGTGGACTAGCCACCACACTAGTAGGCCGCCACCACACTAGTAGGCCCACCACGCTAATTTAGCAATACCACACCTTTTTAGCAAGGCCTACCTTACTTGATATACAGTAAATAATCCACTGAAAATCCTTAAGGTAAAAGGCAAAGGCCTAAGGTAATACTACCATAAGTCCAAGAGGCGGTATAAGGACTAGAAGGTCAGTAAGCCAGTAGGGCATTAGGCCAGCAGCCTAGTAGGCTACTATAGGATTTTAACAATTATTATAATTAGCCTATTAAAGTAATTTAGTAAGCCTATTAATAAAGGGGTGCCTAAATCGATAATATAACTAATAGATTTCCTATAATAATAGATAGAAGGCTATAGTATCTATAGTATTAATAGTCTACTATAGATATCTTTATTTCCTAATAATTAGGACTTTAATATCCCTTTAGATTAATAGGTTATTAATATTATTAAGCTTTATGCATATCTTATCTATATCTATAATAGAATAAAGGAAGGGGGTACTACTATTAAGAATATAGAAAAGGATATTATTAAATATTATTAGGATATTTAGTATACTAGATAATATAATAGAGCCTACGCTAAAATTAATAGTATACTATTTATTTATTAACTTAATTATTAAAGATTTTATTAATCTTATTAAGGCTCTTACTTATCCTATACCTACTATAGATAGGCTAAAGGCGCTAATATTTAGTAGGATTCTATAGAAGGTAGAATTACTATAATATTCTTTTTTTAAAAAGATAGAGTTATAGTTTAGTAAGGGTATTTAGAAGGGGTTAATCTATAGGAAAGTATATTAGTATAATTTATCCTATAAGGCTTATAATATTTAGTTGGTAATGCTTTTATTTATAGAGGGGCTTAAAAGTACTAAATAGCTATAATTTACAGTATAATAGCATCCTCTATATCTTATTATATAATATTTGCTATTATAACTTCGATATCTTTAACGATATTATTAAAATTAATATCATTAAGGTAGTTTTAGTTAATAGTCCCTTTATATTCCTATAGGAAAATATAGAATTTCCTATTATTAGAAGTAGTATAATTAGAATAGTTTTTTAGCTATTATGCCTTTAATACTTATTATTCTTAGGTAGTATAGTTGGATAATTAATATCCTAATTTATTATAAATAAAGTAATATCTTTAATAAGGCCTAGCTAAAAGGGTACAATTCTATTATTACTATTAATATTACTACTACTATAGGCTAAAGCGGTATTAAAGGCGGGATTAACTATATCTATAATCTATAAATAATACTATATTATTATTAATATCTTTAATATCCTAATATTATTAAGGCGGCTATTATTAAAGGAATTAATACTATTAAGTTATATAGGTAGTCTTATAGATTAAAAGGGATTGCTATAGGTTAATAGTAACGCCTTTAAATATAGAGGTATAACAATATATAGCTTAGCTATATTTAGGGGTATCCCTTATAGCGTTAAATATTTATCGATAAAGATTTATATTAATTATAAAGGGAGGAAAAAGACTATAATATAGGCACTAAAGTTCCTTTAGTAGGATATTAAGGCATTCTAGCTTTAATTTATTAGGATATTTTACAATAGTTAATTAAAGTATTATTTGATTTTAATAGTATAAATAGAATTACTTTATACTCTTATTCTTAAAATAGCTTTTAATTTTATGGATTATATTATTAAAAGTAAGGGTATTATAAATGCATTTAATATTATCAAAATAATATATTTTAATATTGCCGATTAATATAATTTAAAAAGCTTTAGCGAATATATAATTAGGTAGTTTTAAAAGGTAGTATTTACTCTTAAAAGATACTACTTGTTACGGGCTCGGGCTACGCCCGTGCCACAATATGGCTAGGACTCGGGCTGTGCCTATATTTAGCCTAAGAAGGGCAATAGACGGAGTCACGGGACTATATTAGGACTCTAATATATATTATAATCGGGATATAAATAGACTAAATAGAAGGTTCCTATTTGGATCCTTTTCTTTCCTCTTTAGTCTATTTAATATATATTATTAATGCCTATTTGCAGTCGCCCTAAGGCCAGTCCTTTACATTACTTTTAATATAAAGAAGTTATCTATTTTACTACTATATCTATCCTTTATATAATAGCTATATAAAAGGTTAGATATTTTCTTCGAAATATTATTAAACCTAGCCTCTATATAGGCTCTTTAGGTATAATCTTCATAATAGTATTCTAAAAGGTATTCTAAAATAGCTTATTAGTTATTGCCTTATAATAGGAAGTTTATAGGGGCTTTATTTCCTCCCCTATTTGCTAAAGCTTTATTTCCTTCTCTATTAGCTAAAGCTTTATTTTCTTTTATTAAAACTATCTATTTATTAGCTTAAATAAGCTAATAATACTAAAAGGGATTTAATATTATACCTATCTTTAATATTATTAGGTAAGGTATTTATGCCTATAGGATATAATATTAAGGAGTTAGGTTATACCTATCTTATTAGCTTTAGTAAATATATAAGGCCAAAAGGGATATAAGTATTAATTATACTAAATATAGTAATTTAGTATAATATATACTCTTTTATTTAGCCTAATAGTTAGATAGAAAGTTAGGCTAAAACTTAAACAATATATATAAATACCTATTTAAGGCCCTTTAGGCTACTTTATTATATATAGCTATAATACTATAATTTATAATATTTAATATTAGGGGTAGCTATTTTATTAATATTAAGGGCTTACCTAATACTATTAGTAATAGTATATTAAGGAATATTAATATTAGTAGCTTAGAGGGTATTACTAGCGACCTTAAGGGTATTACTATTAGTATTTTCTATTAATTAAAGTATATTATTAAAGCCTATAACCTAACCTTTAACCTTTATAAATATAATATAGTCTTAAAGGGTATTAAAATAGCTATTTTAGCTAATTTAACTAAAGGTAGAATCTCTAAAGTAATATATTTAATCGGTTAGGTTATAATTATTAGCTATTATATATTATTATTATTTTTATTAAGAGCTTTCCCTTATCTTAAATAGCAGCCTATTATAAATAAGTATTTTCCTTTTTACTTATAATAATTAGCTTTTTTCTTTTTTAATAAAAATAAAGGCCTTTTTTAATATAAATAGAGGGATAAAAGGTTATTATACTATTAGTATTATAAAATCCCTAGGGGTTAAAAGGGCTTATAAAGGTTTTTATAAAGGTAATTATAAAGGTATTTATAAAGGTATTTATAAAGGTAATTATAAAGGGATTTATAAGGGTATCTATAATAGTATCTATAATAATATCTAAATAATTATAGTAAAAAGTAAATTCCTTAAGCTTATAATAAAAAAGGCATTTTAGTTTATTTATATCTCTTATTCGGTATAAATAGTAGGGACTAATTATTCCCTATCTAAGTTTAACCAAAATATAAAGGTTTTATATATAAATTAAAGATCTATTTCTTCTTAAGGCTATTTAAATATATACTTTTATTATATATAATAGAAAAGGGTCCTAATTATTAATAATCCTATATTTCTAATATATACCCTATATTCTTATAGGGTTATTTATAATTTCTATAAAAGCTATTTATTAATATAGCTAAATAACTTTTTAATCTATTTATTATAATCTTTATAGAATTATTCCTATAGATTATTATCTTTTTTATTGTATATTATATAACTATTAATAAGGTAGGCAATATAATTATATAATTATTCGTTTATAGTATTTATAAGGTTAATTTAGTCTATTAAATCGATTTAGTTTTTTATAATAATTTTAGTAAAAGGCTTAAGCTTTTCTAATAATAGTACCTCTATTATAATTTTAATAAAGGTAGGTATATATATTAAAGAGATAGTAAGTATTTAGTATAGGTATTAAAAAGAGGTAATTAATAAAAAAAAAAAGGAAATAAAAAATAAAAAAAAAAAGAAAAAAGTAAAAAAAGAAGTAATAATTAGGCAGAATATTATAAGTATTCTAATTATTTATTTAACTATATATTAGTAAATAGGTTTTTTACTATTATAAGGCTCTAAATTACTTATATAAAAACCTATATTTATGCCTGCTAATAGTATTATAATAGATTTAGTATTCTATAGTTCCTAGTATAACTAAAGGTATTATAATATTTAGCAATTATTACTAACTAATATAATTAATTAGTATAATATTTAGTAATTATTCCTTATAATAGATAAATATAGAAGGTTAGATATAATTAATTTATCCTTTAGTCTATAATATATAAGCCGTTTTAACTAAATTAAGATAAATTATATTCCTTATTAATATAATCTTTTTAAATTATCTCTTCTTATTAATCTTAGTTAATCTATAAAGTAAATTTTAACTTTACTAATTAGTATTAGTTTTACTAAAGGGTATTTAGTTATATATAGGGTAGTGCGTATAGTAATATATACCGGGTGATTATTAAGTAAAGGATTTAATTATTTTACTAATAATTATCTAAGAAAGAGGAAAAGAAGTAAAAGAGGGTAATTATATAATATAGTTTTTTTATATATATACTATTATTATATATATTGGTATAGTTAGGCTAAGCTGCCTATATATTCTACCGGGCTTAAGGGCATAAGGGCAAAAGTAGCTATATTATATATAATAGGTATGCGCGGTATATCTATTGTAATATGCCTAATTAGGCACTTTACGATAGCTATTTTAATACCTTTACCCCTTTTGCCCCTATACCTAATAGGGCATATAGGCAGCCCGGCCTAACTATACTAATATATATAATAATAGTATATATATAAAAAGGCTATATTATATAATTCCTCTTTTGCTTCCTATTTTCCCTTTTAGTTAGTTAAATTATAATTAAAAAAGTAATTATATCTTTAACTAGTAACCTTACGGTATATAATACTACGCGCGTAACCTTATATATAACTAAATACCCCTTAGTAAAACCTATAGAAAGAATTATATTAGGGTGCTACTAAATTCTTTAGTATTAAAGGCATAGGGAAAGCAGAGTAGCCAGGCGGGTAAATATTAGTCCGGTTTAGCTACTGCTTATTTGCTGCCTTTTTTTACTACTCTTTTTACTGCTTTTTTTACTACCTTATTTTACCTTTACCGCCTTTTTACTGTTTTTTTTACTGCCTTTTTTACTGCCTTATTTTACCGCCTTTTACTGCTTTTTTACTGCCTTATTTTACCATCTTTTACTGCTGTATTTTACCGCCTTTTTACTATCTTACTTTACCGCTTTTTACTGCCTTTTTTTACTGCCTTTTTTATGCTATTTTTATAATCTTATTTTACTATATTTTTACTGCCTTATTTTACTGCCTTTTTACTGCCTTATTTTACCATCTTTTACTGCCGTATTTTACCGCTTTTGCCCTGCCTTTTTTACCGCCTTTTTACTATCTTATTTCACCGCTTTTTACTGCCTTATTTTACTGCCTTTTTACTGCCTCATTTTACCATCTTTTACTGCCGTATTTTACCGCTTTTGCCCTGCCTTTTTTACCGCCTTTTTACTGTCTTACTTCACCGCTTTTTACTACCTTATTTTACTGCCTTTTTACTGCCTTATTTTACTATCTTTTACTGCCGTATTTTACCGCCTTTGCCCTGCCTTTTTTACTATTTTATTTTATTATCGTTTTTACTACCCTTTTTACCGCTTTTATACTACCTTCTTTCTATATAGTATTTAGTACTATTTTTTAGTAGAATAAAATATTATAGTATTTTAATGGTAGAATTAGTCTCTTTACCGCCTTTTATATAGTAGAATCTTACTGCCTTTTTTTATAGATATATATTCTTTAATACTAAGGCTAGTAGAAGTAGAATATTATAGTACTTTACCCGCTTTTTTCGTCTAATCCCTAGATAATTTAAAAAAATATCTCTATAGGATGGCTTTATTATATTTTAAAGAGGGAAAGTAGGAAAGAGTTATACCCTTCCTACTTTACCTTCCGATTTCTTTACAAATCTTAGGTAAAGTTTTGCTTTCCCTAATAATATAGTCTTTTATACATATACTGTAATTATAGGTAGTAATACGGCTCTATAGGCCGCCTATACGCCTAATTAAGGCATAAGGAAAAGCAGGTCTACTATATATACGGCGGCAAATATATCATATGCATAGCGTATATAACGGTATATTAGTCGCAATACCTAACTAAAAGGGTAATTGCGATTCTAATATTATATAAATATTAAAAAAGGTATATTTATTAGCTATTTAGTTATTATTAGTTTACCTATTAATCCCTATACTATCTCTAATTCTTAAGGTTCTATACTTTAATTCCTAAAACTTTATTATTTTCTAAAGAAAATATATAAGCTTATTATTCTAAATAGCTTAGGGCGTTCTTAGAGTAGTAGCGGTAGAGCGGCCTCCTTACGGTTTTAAATATCAAAATAGGGTTATAGTATTCTTCTTCTTCGAGAGAGGAGTTATAGTAAGACTAGTGCTAGAGCCCTTCTTTTGCCTAAGAGAAGTCTAAGTATTATAAATCTATATACTAGCATCTATAGTAGCTTTTTCTGGCTTTTTACTATCCCTTACGGTATATATATTAGATAAAATTTTTATAATCTCTGCCCTCTTTTGATTTATAGGGGAAGGCGAGGGGTCGGCAGCATTCTAAAGGTTAATAGTCTCTATCGCAGTAGAGAGAGATAGGCTAATAGGGAAAGTGCTATCTAATTGGGCCTAAATGCCCTTAAGAGCTATAATACCGTACTTAAAGATATCTAAAAACTCGCAATTAAAAGGGATAAGTGCTAATAGAATAGAGGCGAAAGACCCTAATAAGGTAGCAGTAGTAGTAAGACGCATAGGAGAATCTATTAGCTTTATAGCGCGGTAAGCCGCCTTTTAGGCATCTGACCACTCTTTTAGACCGACCTACTAAGGTTAGTAAGGCTAATAAAACAGAACTAAACCATTTACTTCTTCCCTAGATATAAAAGCCGTCTATAAAGCCATATACCGCTTGATAGCCTTACGGTTCTAGGGGGTTCGCTCTAGCTAATAAAATATTAATAGGAAAACGCATTATAATAGATAGGATACCTACCGGTATATAAAGACGATATAGCGAGGCATAATTAAAATATACTCCGCTAGGACCTATTGAGGTTAGTACGCCACTATAATACTGATTAAAGGCACTTTACCTTATTGATTATAATACTGCACTATAGGGTTACTATACTGTATACTACTGTAATACGGCTAAGAGCGTATAACCCTTAGACCCAACTTAAGTGTAATCGGCAGTATATAAGGTATCGCAATAAGAAAAAGGTAGGTTAAAAGATAGGATATAAGCAGTAGTATACTAGGTTAAGGAACTATTATATAATTTTACGAGAGAAAAAGGAAGGTTAACTTAAGGGAAGAAAAGAAAAAAAAAAGGAAAATAAAAGTAGGTAAGAAAGAGAAGAAGTTTTTATACCCTATAAGAGGCACCCCGATTTATATATGCATACGGCATTATATAGTCGGCTTTAACCTACCCTTTTCGGAAATAATAATATATATGCGCCCGACTATAGCACCGCAACTACCCTAAAGCCCCACTAAAATAATAACCGTACTTCCGAGCCCTAATAATTGAATGAATTGGGGCAATAAGCCTTATCCTTACGGCATCCGCGTTACTACCTATATACTCCTAGCCTAGCAGCCTAACGATATTAGTAGTAGGGCAATAAATTTCCATGCAATAACACCAAGCCCTTACGGACCAGTAGGGGCATATTATATGACCTTACCTATATAGGCACTCTACTATTATATATCCTAGCTTAGCTCAATTAAGCCTCCTTTATATCATATTATACCCCTTATAGGGCACTAACAGCCATACGACCGTATATAGGTTTTTCCCCCGGTCCTTAGGTTTCCCACGTATATTAGTATAGAGGTACTAGATACCAATATAGTTAGGGCTGCCTAAATATACCAGCTACAGTAGTATATATATATAAGCTTACTTTCATTTAGTTAACTTAACTATATATTCAGAGGGAATCTTTATGCAGTATATATATGAATTTATCTCTGTCTATCTAGATTTGCCTATATATAATAACTGTCTAGTATAAAGTAAAATGTAGCAAAAGAAAAAATAATAAGCTGCTAATTACTCGTCTAGGTCCCTATCCTCTCTTTCCCTGCTATTAATCGGTATATCTTAATACTCACTCTCCACCTTATCTACCCGCCCTACCGATAGTTCCTTACTATACTTATATAACCTATATAGGATTTGCGTTTATTCTTCGCTTTTATTGCGAGATTTAGCCGCACGCTAGGCTTTCTTCGCCTCCTCCTATATAATAGGCGATATCTCCTCTACAGATATTATATACCACCTTCGGATGGTAGGTATATTATACGTATTTAACCGATAGATAGCATATATAGATATTAAAATATTATGCATATTATTATTAAAAAATATTATCTTTTTAGTATCCTCGGGAGGGATAGTATAGATAAGCTTTATAAGGCAAAAAAGTATATAACCTAACTTGCGTATAGATTTAGCATTCGGCTTAAACTCCTTCTATGAGGTATCCTTAATAATCTACTATGCTATTCTATTGAAGGAATAACCGAAATACTGCCTCTGCAGTTTATATACTAAGGTTTCCTTAATAATACCGTCTGCCTAAGATAGTACTTTTATATCGGCCTAGAGCTATATAGTCTATCGTTTAAGTATGCCGTACTCTACATAGTCTTAGTACGAATCCACAACCTTAATAATATGCTAAATAATATACTAAAGCTATCCTATTCGATATAGCCTGGCTTACGCCTACTAGATAATTTATACGTTTAAGTGGAAATTAATAAAGATGCCTTTATAGTATTATCGCTGCAGGTTGACGCTAGTGCTTATAATCGATATATTAATAATAAAAACGTATAGGCCTATCTTCGGGTTGAGGAAGGCGTTTAATGCTGCTTGCTTTTCAGAGCCCTTATTAGTGCTGCGCGCTATAAAGGCCTAAACCCCGCAAAGTAAGATAATGCCGTAGAGGTACCTAGGTAGTTATATGGTTGGTCAGTTATAGTTACCGGTTTAGACCTATAGGTCCGAAGTAAGGACCTTTTCGGACCTATAGGTCTTAAAGGGCTGTAGCTAGCTTAGAGCTTATATTTGCAGAACCGGTAAATCATAAAATATTAGCAGCCTCTCCTTACCCTAAATGATATAGAGGTAGATAAGCTAGATCACGCGGTTAATAACCGGGCTGCTATATGCTAGGTATTGCAGCTAGTCTAACGATATGGATAGTCTATACCATCCCGGCTCTAAGTTTATCATTAAGAAGAAGGTACTAAGACCGTAGTAGAGGTCAGACCTTATAAGGTCCCGACAGCTATTAGTGCTAAAGGTGATAACCCTACCTTTATTAGTCTCTTTTTAAATCCGCTCGATCTTAGTATCAGTAAGTTTAATGCCTTTATAGGAAATCTCGTATAATATCTAGGCAATGGCCTCTTTACGCTTTACTATCTTCTTATATAGATTATATTCTAAAACTCTTTTAAATCTAGTATTGAAAGCAACTATATTACCGGCGCGCTATAAGCTAAAGTTCCTATTGGGCGGTTTCTCGATATTACCGGTTGCCTATAGCCTATTACTAGCTATAGCCGTCGTAATGATATTATCTATACCTTAGGATAGGGGGGTAAAGGATGATAAGGCCGACTCCTTGCTATATATCTTAACCAACTTTTTATACAAAATGCCGTGGTTTACTTCTTTATAGTATACCGTTTATAGCGGGAGGTCGATTCTAGGAAATATAATGCTATATCTATCGGGGCTATTAATAATAGCCCTTGCCGAGCGAAATATGCAAAAATTGTTTTTTAGTGCAGATATTATACTATTACTAAATATAAACTCCTACCTAATTATCCTTCCTATAGCTAATATAAGGTGCGGGTAGACCTACTATAGATGTATACTATTGTCGTAGTACTGCCGCAATACTGTCTTAATGTTGTTATTAAGCGCGAAATTATTATACAGAATGCTGATAATACGGCCTTTCTCTTTAGCTGCGATCCTATCCCTAGTATCGATATTGCTAGGCAATCGCCTAGAGTAGGGATTATACTCGCTACTCTAAAGTACGGTAAGGCTCTAGCGGTTAATAGCGGTAAAGAGAGAGTCGGCGAGCTATACTCTATTGATAGGTATATACTCGAAGAGAAAGCATATAAATCTAATAATATCCCTATTGCCAAATATAATTAATATACCAGTAATCTAGATGCTATACTCACGCTTAATAAGATTGAGATAGCGATTATAACTCTTCTAAAAGTTATAAGCAATATACGCCTTATTAAGTATAAGAAGCTTAAACGAGTATAAAGCGGAACTCTCGTCCTACTACTCATAATTAATTAGGTTGCCGTTTGGGTCTTTACTACTTTTTTTGCTAATAGTATGAATCTTACGGTAGCTAAGTTCTATCTTTATATAATAGGTAGTATGCTTTTAGCTTATATCCTTTTTTTTCTTCTTCTTTATCTCTTTACTAATATCCTATATCCTCTACTATAGCTTATTCTCTATTAAGGTGCAGCGAATACTATAGCGCCGTTTCTTTGGTATTAATATAAATGCATTATCGCTATAACGCTTGCGTTTATAGGGGGTATAGGGGGTATAGGGGGTGCTTATACGCGCCCGGTCTTTTATATTATCTTCCTCTTTATCCTCCTCCTGCTCCTCCTCCTTTTTATTTTTATCCTCTTTATTCTCCTTACGATTTAAAAGCTTATTATCTAAATTATTATTATCATCTACCTCTAGTATCTTTCGGTCGTCTTTAATATCTATATCTTTTTTAATAAATATAAACCTCGTTTAGGTTGTTCTAACCATCTAGACCCGCTATATATCGTACAAAGTAAAAATTACTGTCCTACTTATCTAGCTTATATATTAGTAATATTAATATATTTCTATAGGACTGGTTAGGACCTATAGGTCTTAAGCTCCCTAGCTAGGTTAGGACCTATAAGTCCTACGTCCTCTAGAGTGGCGCTATAGCCCGGCAGCGCTAATAGCTGCTTCCTCTTTCTATAGGACTGGTTAGGACCTATAGGTCCCGAGCTTCTTAGCCAGATTAGGACCTATAAATCCTATGTCCTTTAGAGTGGCGCTATAGCCCGGCAGCGCCAATAGCTGCTTCCTCTTTCTATAGGACTAGTTAGGAACTATAGGTCCCAAGCTCCCTAGCCAGGTTCGGACTTATAGGTCTTATACCCTCTAGAGTAGCGCTATAGCGTGCTAGAGCCGATAGCAGCATCTACTTACCTAAGGGAGATAAATAGCGTCTATAAGCTGCTTTATTACTTTATAAAACCGCCCTACCTCTAACAGCTCTACGCTAGTATTACTAATGCTTTTCTTATTAGAATTATAGAAGACGATAAGGCGGAAGCCTAGGTTGTAGGCGCTTGCTTCCTTAATAGTCTACTTTAGGATATTAACTAGGAGGATAAATAGTATAGGTGTATGCAATTACAGCTCGTCGCCAGACTTAATAGATTTATTATATAACTTAATCCGGCGAGCTATTATTTTAATAGTGGCTAGCGCGATCTTCGTCTTCTTTAGCCCTATATCAAGATTAAGGCTAATAGAAACCCCCCTCTTTAACTTTTTAATAATACAGCCGAGGTCTGCCACCTAGTATAGTAATAACGGCTCTACGCCGACTATATCGTATAGTCTATAATTAGTAGTAAGGGCTATCTATCGATATAATCTTTTAAAATCTATTATTTCTAGTGGCTGGAACGACTAGATGTGCGTATCTAAGAGGAATAATATGCGGTATATCTCATCGACCGAAAAATTTTAGGTAAATGCCTATCCTTGCAAATTACGCTATGCCTAGAGCTCGTCTGCTGATATACCTTACAATTAAAGGGCCTATAGTCTGCTATTTATTTTATCCAAGGCCTTACCGGTCTTAGTAGCATAGGCCTACAATTTGCGTATCGCTATAATATAATATAGACGTATAGAAACCTCCTGCATATAAGACTCGAGGTGCTTACTATAAAGGACTGCGGTAAAGCTCCACCTCTCTCGCTGTATTATAAATATATACTACGCGATAATAATGCTAAGGTCCATAGCCTTATACTATAGCACGCGGAGTATAGATACCTATTCGGCCTCTATTAGACCATTATAGGCCTTAGGGAGGCCTTTTCCGTTCGCCCTTATAAGACGATCAATTAGGGTAGAGGAACTAGAGAAAAATATACCGAAGGGGTTAAAATCGCTAGTAGTGCCTTTTAGCCTCTCGTCGGGCCTATCGCCACCATTGGTATTATTTCCATTATTATTACCAATATTATTATTATTATCATTATCTTCATTATTATTTTCGTTATTATTATTATTATCGTTATCGTTATTATTATCGCCTATCGGACGCTTAGCTGTCTTATCCTGCTTTTCGCCTAGCGCTAAAACTATAGACCGATAAATAAGGCTTAAAGAAGTATTTCTATTAAGAAAAGGCTTTTACTCCTCCCTATCCTTACTGCTTATTATAGGCTTATTATCGGGGTTATAATAGCTAGGGAATTTCGTGGGTAGTATTAATATAGCAGCCTTATGGTGCTTAATCTAATGCACCTTTCGGCCACTTATCGACTTTCGCTATATATTAATATATTTAATAATCGTAAGAGCTTATGCGATATCTTCTGCTGAGTATATGCCTATAAATAGGGGTTCCTTCCGAATAGGGACATTAAGTTCTCCCACTCTAATAGTAGGTATAGGTGTTAGATAGCAGTATTAGTAGGGAGTATCGCCCTCCCTACCTAAAATATAACTAGCCTTTATCCACTTTTTAACGTTAGTAGGGGCAAACTTAAGAAGCTATATCGTATACCCTATTGCTATTAGGTTGAAGTCGAATACTGGCGATAGTAGGTCGCGCCTAATCGCTAGCTTATTAGTGATCGGCAGGAAAAGTGGCGCTCTTAGGTCCTTTATAATAGCCTCTATTAGCCGGCGCACCCCTGCGTTTTCTAGGCGGCGAATTATAGCATTAGGTGCCTTAAAAAGTTTATTATTGGCAGCTTTGCCCTTTATATCTTTGATTCGATATATTAATATAAATAGCTTCTTTACTATCTCATCTAAAGGTCCCTCTTAGCTACTAGAAGTATACTATACCTCTTACGCCTCTGACGTCAGTTTGATAAGCTCTATATAGTCTAGGCCAGACCTAGCCAGCTGTATTAATAGTTATATAATACGCGGAACTAGGGATATAGGCGTTAGTTAGTAGTTTGGGGAGGGGGAGGGGGGGGGGCAACCCTAGAAAGGCGGGTAGGACCTATAGGTCCCAGCCGGGGTTATCACATACTAATCTCATCTGCAAATGACTTAAGGTTAAATGTCGTCTTAAAATGGTTATACTATATAATATTATAATTTCTTATTTATGAATTAGGCTTATTCTCTAGAAAATATGGGCCCTCTGCGTACCTAAACGCCTGCTATATACTCTCCCTCCAATACTACTTTTTTTGGTCTACTAGCGGTAGGAAGGGCGCTATATTGTACTCTATAAACTGCTTAAAATAAGCCGCCGGGAGTTATTTAAGCTTGTCGGCCTTGCCTTCCTTTTCTTTAGGTTTATTTATAGTGATCATAGAAATAGGAGCCTATATATTGCTAATAAAAGTGGTCGTAGGCTAGTATATATCGTAGCGCTGATTTACCTCGTTGTCTATTGCTATAGGAGAATATTCTATTTTATCGTTTTATTGCTTTTTTCCTTTTTTACCTCTATATACTGGTACTTACTATATAAAGGTCCTTTCCGATAGGTCTTCTTCCTAGTCTTTTTCCTATACTTCGTCTTCCTGCTCTAGTATTGCGGCTAATAGCTTGGGAACTCTACGCCTTATTTAAAGTCGAGGGGTTGGCATATTAGGTTGCAAGCTATTATTAAATATATTACCTTCGTATTATAGTATATTAATAGTATGCGATAGCCTATTATTAGGAGTTTCCTAACTATTTAGCACTTCTATCTCCTTCGTCGCTTAAGCTAAGAGCTATATACGCTAGGATAGCGCACTATTATAATTATCTGCCTCTGAGACTGGCGTAGTATATATATCGACCTGCCTATTTAGTGGCGTTTGCGCGATGTGCTGCCTTAGAGGCTGCTGCTAGTCCTACTAGCTTGGCGACTCTTAAGCGCGTTTTATAAGTCGAATTATAGTCCTCTTAGTGCTTTAGCGGGTTTTGCGCACTATTTTATTATAGTCTATTTAGCTTACTGGTTAGTAGGTTAATCGTATAGAGGGCAGTTTAGACCTATAGGTCCGAATTTAAGCCCTCCTCTTCTATATAGAGTTTTACCTCTTTTTCGTTCTTTTATTTTATATAGCAAATTAATAGTATATAAAAAAACTAGTAAGTTAAAAAATACAGGAGATAACTAAGTCGATCAGTCGGCCGTTATAATATAGATAGATGCTTCTAAGATAGTGCGAGAAAACTAGGCATAATTTAGGAAGGGCGGCTCAGACCTATAGGTCCTAAAAAAGGTCGATTTATAGGATATAAGGAAAAAAAAAGAAAAAAAAGAGGTTAGTATAAGAGAAGAAGTTTTATAGACCTATAGGCGGTAAGGCAATAGAGCAGTAGAACGGACTTATATAATAATTAATTTTCAGACTTATAGGTCCTAATAGCGTAATATACGCATCCCTATTCTCCTTCTAGGAGCTATTAGGTATATAGTTATAATAGATATTGCCTATTTAAGCAGTATTAATAGTAGTATAGGCGGCGGGTAATAGTATTAGTAAGTGGAACCCGCGCTTACCTACTTATACTATAATACCTTTTTTCCACCCTACTAGCTGGCTAGGACCTACTATACTAGATGTATAGCCTCTAGCTCTCCGTATTATAGGCCTGGCCTAGTATAGTCTCTATCGTGCGTTGCTGCATCTATATTATCTAGCGCCTTACTGCTAGGTCCCCTAGGGGTAAAGGTAAGAAAGGGTTTAGCGGTTCGCCTTAATATGCCGGGTATTAACTCGCAATATGGTAGGTAGGTGGCAAATGCTCCGTATAAGCCCACTCTCCTATAGGAAGATATACTAAGGTATAGCCTGGCTCGACCTACTTTTCGCATTATAATGCGTTCGTACCGTCTTAGCCTAATAAGGGGGGGGGTTTTATACGTTATATATATAATAATATACGTAACCGTTACCTAATAGTTACCTTCTACCTTCTATTAGGAAGGTAGGCATATATAGGGTTTCTATAGGCCGGTTGAGACCTATAGGTCCTAGCGGCCTTTATTGCGAGCCGGGCTGCCCCCCCCATACGATAAACATAAGGTTATAGCTATAGCCGTATATATACTGCATATAAACATAAGTGGCCTTTATCTTACTACCTACTTTATATAACTAGAGTTTAATGCTATACTCTATTACCCGATATTTTATCCTCTTTAGCTTACCCCTTTCCCTCCTTTCTATTATCGGGCTTAGCGCTCCTATTATATAGGGTTGGGACCTATAGGTCCGAAGGGCCCTTAATAGGCCGTCTGCCTCCGCCAATAGGAGGGTCGCTACTACTTATAATAGGGTCGATAGGCGTTCCTAGCGGGGGGAAATAGTAGATTAGCTACTATAGTCCTTACCCCTATATAAGTAGGGTATCCCTATATAAGAAAGCGGAGGAGGGGCTAAAAGCCGCGATGCTATTAGTAGAGAGGGCAGCGGCTAGCAATAAAAGAGGAAACACCTATATATTAGCGCCCAGTAGGGGGGCGGTATAATGGTAATACTATCGGTATAAAAGCCGTCGTCTTAGTCTTACTTTAAGGTGCCTATGCCTTTAGGTTTCGACTTATAGGGCTTATAGTAGATAGCGTTAAAATATAAATAGGTAAGCGTATCGAATATAGCCTGCTAGGAGTAGGTTTTTCGTAGGTAGTATAGGCTTGCATCTTTTAGGCTCTAAAGGGCCACCTCTATTTTATAGATCTAATTGGCTATTTTAAATATCTCTACCTCTTCGGTCGCCTTTTGCTTATATAAGCCGGTAAAGGTCTTAAAGGGCCTATAGGTAAAAAGTCGATATTAGTTAGTGCGGTCTGCATAGCGGCAGTAAAATATAGTAGCAATAGCCTCTATTATATTCGCCTCGTCCTAGCTGGGCTAAGGGGGGAGTAGCTTAAAGAGGCGAGATATATATATAAGCAGCATTAGTTGCTAAAACTGCATTAGGTCTGGGTCTTATAGGTCGATAAAGTGCTATAGAAAGGCCGCATTTAGTTAGTCAAGTAAAGTAGGGTCGGGGTTAGGACCCGGCCTATAGCGTAGTATAGCGAGCAGTAGGTTAGCTTATATTAGGGTCTGCCTATCCGGATGGGCGTCTTTTTATATATATTTGCCCCCCTATTAGAGCTATATAAGGCTAATAAATAGCGGGGGGGCATTAGTAGTACCGATCGGCGCCCCTGATTAGCATATAGTATACGCAAGGCTGCTTAGGTAGTTATAGGTTAAGTCTAGTATTAGTGTAGCTACTAGCTTTTTATCGCAGCCGCGGTAGATAAACTACCTTTTAATAGCGTAAGTGGCTTCCGGGAGCTACCATACTAGGCCTAGCATTTGCGTATAGTCCCTAGCCGGGTCTGGTAGGCTCGCCGGAGTATATGCGTCCTAGGCCTCTGGCTGGCCGTCTGCCTCTATAGCGGTCGGTTAGCTTTATATTATAGCCCTAAAGGGGATAAGGGTTGCGTCGTTAGGGGCGGTATCGGGGGGGGAGTTAGCGGATAATAGGCAGGCTAATATGGTGGTATAGTATAGGGTAGGGTAAGGCAGCCTAGTTAGGCGTTTGCATTTGTATTTGCGTTTACATTCTAAAAAAGGGTCTATAGGTTCTGGGCTGCTGTTTTAGCGGCTCCTCTTAGGGCGGGGTATAGTAAGGCATAAAGGGGGGAGGGGGGGGGGAGAAGGGGAAGAGACGGCTATACTTCTGCCTTACTAGGGAGGATAGAGGAAAAAGATAGATAGGGCTAGCTAGCTGGTAGTATAGTCTATAGCTAGGGTCGGACGAGAGGGCGGTAGATATAGAAGATAACCTAACGCGTTGCATAATATAGTGCGTATATAGATACCTGGCCTTTTCGCACTAGTATCTAGTGCTATATTTGCCTACTTATAGCCTTAGATGGCCCCCTAAGGCGTTAATAGTAGTTACCTACTAGACCCCCTATCTATATCTTAGATCGAATATAGTTAGGATGTATAGGTCCTAAAGGGGGCTTCTAGCCCTTTTTACTGCCTGACTATATATTAGATTAGGCGTTGCTCTCGCTTATAGTCTTATCGGTTGATTTAGCTTTTAACTCGTCCGATCTAGTTAATATACTGATTTTTTCTTATAGCGGCTCCTTCTACTCTAGGAAGGCTATTATATCCTTAATACTATCGCTTTAGCTGTACTCCTCGTTAAACCTATTTTTAAGGGTCTCGGCGGTATCTAGCTCGGCGGGGGGGTACTATATAGGTTAGAAGGCGGGTTATAATAGGCCGTCTATAAAGATATCGTTATCGCCTTCTTTGGGCCTAAGATCGGAAGATAGGCGGAGGCATAGGGTATATAAATAGTAGAGTAGCGCTTCTATAGTATGCTTGTCGGCTGGGCGATATAAGGCGATTATATACCCGATATGCTCTGCGGTAAGGAATTGGGCTACCGCGGCTAAGTGCCGCCGAATCGACCGTACTAACTCCCTATAAGGCATAAATATAGCCGGCTAGCTATTATAGACTTCGCTATACTTGGCGATAGTAGCTCGCGGAACCTTATATATTACGTTAAAGTTGCCGGCGGTATATAGGGATTAGGCCTTATATCTTCGGTCGAACCTCTGCCTATAAGGCAGGGGGGCCGGCGTATCTATACCGAGCTATAGATTGATGCTGTCTAGGTCTTAGATATTAGTGAGTATATTATATAGGCGCTGCGTGTGGTAGGTAAGCGCTATAACGGCTTAAATTATTATGGGTCGCTCTATATCGCGGGGCTAGGCGGCGTATAGGATGGGTAGTACCCGATGCCACTATTGCAGCCGTATAAGCGTTATAAAGTGCTAGTAGTTATTATAGCAGTATTATTGCTGCCTGTCGTTGTAGCCGGACTTGGGGCTGCAGCCGTCGGTATATATGTATACTATAGGGGCCTAGAGCTAGATGAGGAAGAAGGACGGGATAATGCTAGCCTGCCTGGCGCGGGGGGTAGTAGTGCGCTATACTAGCAGGTTATTATGGCTTGCCGGTTCTAGTATATATTGTAGGGTGCCGACCTCTTTAGAGCGGTCTAAGTTAAATATAACGAGTATATAGTTGCCGATCTACTTTTAGAAAATATCATCGAATAGGAGGGCGCCTAGGTAAGCGTTCCTATAGTAGGCATTATATAGTATCTAGAAGAGGCTATAGAATATATTTATCCTTTATATCTTCTTCTCCTAGTTATAGAAGAGGGTATAATAGATAAGCTAGGACTACCTATTGCCGGCCCCACGCTTAGATAGCCACCTTAGGTATATGCTATATAGCCTAATCTCAGCCTTAGGACCGTCGCTATCGCTATCGCTATTGCCGTCGCTACCGCCGCAGCTATTATAGCTATCGTTATAGTAGCGGTCGAGTTCAGCTATAGTATAATAAAACGGGTTTGCGTATTTATTATAGAAATATTAGGCCTTAGCATTATAGGAAGGGTCGGGGCAGGGCCTACTGCCCGGCCACCAAAGGAGAGATACTACAGCTGTTTTGCTATCGCTAAAGATAGGCGGTTAATTATCCTTAAAGTAAATAGAGCATACCTCGTAGTATATAGTGGCGATATCTATAGGGAGGAGGATAGCTAGCTTAGGGTTATTACGGTAGCGCTCGAGTAGGAGGCGGAGGGTAGGCGGACCACTATAGACATACTAGGCCTATAGGGCGTATGCTGCCGACGTCTTAGGGAGGGTATCGCCGATAGTCTCGGCTACTAATACCGCCGGGACCTTAGGGGCAATAGCAGGCTCCTCTATATCCTCGCCGGGGAGGGGCTATAGCCCTTAGGCGGCTATAGTCTAGTATTTATATAGCTTTTCTAGGAGGTAAAGGCCGTACGAGCGTGCTACCTTACTAACGATAAGAGTGATAACCTTACTCTCGAGTTTTTAGGCCCTCCGATTCGCCTGCCTAGCCGCAGGCACGGGGGGGTCTAATATAGAGACCTACTGGCATAAGCAGGCGGCGGCATGCGTATAGTACTCTACTAGGAAGCTAGTGCGGACGGGTCCTATAGTAAAACTTTATATAATGCTCTGCGATAGCTATACGTTTATAAGCGGGTTGCAGGGGATATAGCAGGTGGCTAGTATAGCGAAGGAGAGGTATAGGTTTATTAGGTCGACCTACCCCTCGTCGAGCTAGAGGCAGCTATCGCGAAGTAGCCGGCCGAGTAGGCTAAGCCTGCAGTAGCATATGACGATAGCCCTACCGCTATTGCCGCGGACGCAGGTCCGCTATATATCGCGCTATATCTAGTTATCGTAGGGTATATCGACCTCGCTGGTCAGGCCTAGCTGTAGTAGCCGTAGGAATAGTAATGCTATATAGTACCGCGCGATAGAGTAGCCGACCTAGGACTTAGGCGGGTCTGGCTAGGCTCTAATAAGGAAGATATTATCGAGCGTAGCGATAAGGCGGCTGGTATTAGTAAGGATAATAATATTAAGGTCGCGCATTAGGAGGATCTAGTAAAGGTAGTAATAGTAATAATAAGGGTCGCCTGGCGGGGTTATATCCCAGATGCCGCTACCTATACGCGCGTATAGCCGCACCTTTCCGCCTAGGGCGCCGCCGATATAGCTAGCAAAGAAGCTGCCCTGCGTATAAAGCGTGGCTATAATATTGAGGCGAAAGGTAATCTCCTTCCTAGCTATATAGCCCTAGGCGTCGACCCTGCCATCGTATAGGGTCCGTAGATAGGCCTGGTTGGCCGCCTAGG
Organism: Ustilaginoidea virens; assembly: GCF_000687475.1. Classification (NCBI taxonomy): domain Eukaryota; kingdom Fungi; phylum Ascomycota; class Sordariomycetes; order Hypocreales; family Clavicipitaceae; genus Ustilaginoidea; species Ustilaginoidea virens. The sequence goes on from NC_057322.1 coordinate 135,219, forward strand.
CTGCCTTAACCTTAGACCGCGGCGGCACGCCAGCCCTAATCGCCCTGCCCTGGTTATAGCCTGCGATATATATCTTATCTACTACGGCCTTAGGCAGGGCGAGTATCGCTATCTCGGCATTAGCATAAAGCTTATAGTCGCTAAATATACTGCCGAAGAGCTCCTTATATAAGTAGTAGCCTTTAGCCCGCACGATGCCTGTCTTGCGGTAGAGCGGGTGGCCGGGGTATAGGTAGGCGGCGCCCTGCCTAACGATACCGCGGGCCTTACCTATATAGGTGGCCGCCTTATGCATGCTATAGGAGTAGAAGAGGCTCCTACTTAGCTTAATATCGAGGGAGGGCTTATATAGCGTCTAGTAATATTATTCTATATACGCGTGCTTCTATAGTAGCATCACGCTGCTAAAGGTATCGCCATCCTTATTATTATTATTATTAATATCGCTGCCGTCTTTATAGTCGCAGTCGATCTCTATAGCGTTATCGTAAGCCTTAGCCTGCCTAGCCTGCCCGGCCTGCTTAGCCCTTTTGGCCGCATTATAGAAGCCAATATCGACCTAAATAAACTAGGGATCGATATAGCCTAGCTTGAGGGAGCCTAAGATAGTAGCGCTAAAGCTCTTTAGTGCTAACTCTACTATCTCGCTAATTATAATATTTTTCGTATTATATGCCTAGAAGAGGAGCTTAAGGTGCTTAAAGTAGTAGACTATTCTGCCTGATGCTAGCGCGACCTCGATAGAGCTATAGCGCTGGCAAAGGTCGTGCTATATATCATCTAGGTGCTCGCTAGGAATAATATAGCATAGGTAGTACTGGCCGGGCCTTTCGCCCCTTTATAGCGCGGCTATATCTGCCGGCCTTATATATGTGGCCCTATACTGCTCTTGGTTAGACTGCGACTTAGCTTTTGCTATAGCGAATGATATAGGCATCTCCTGCGTATAGTGCTGCGGCATATAGCCGCGGATGGCCGGCAGTAGGGCGCTGTCCACAAACTCGGCCTGCCTTTAGTAGCTTAAGGTAAACGATTGGCTGCCCTATTTACTGCTAGGCATAATATAGGCGTTTGGGAAGAGGATAAAGATAGAGAAAGTAATACCGCGAAATGCTGTAGTATAGGAGCCTAAGTAGGTATGATGTGTCCTCCCTAGCTAGACGCTATAGGGCTGGATTACCTAATCACCTTAGATAGATAGTATAAAGGGCGGCATAAGGGAGATATATATATACATCAATAGCGGGACCGCGGCGAGCGATATAGCCCCTATCTAGCTGTTATCGATATCCTATATGCAGCGGATCTCTATATTATATAGGCGCGCGAGGGCCTTCTATATAGCCTCTAGCGAGATAGGCAGTTTCGATATCGGCCTAAAGCATATAGGCTACGGCTGCTTTTAGTCGGCCTTAGCGCTAGCCCCTATAGCTACCTAATAAGCGGAAAACTAATAAGCGGACGATTAGAGAGGGTCGACTGTAAGTAGCCGCATAATAGTATCGCGGCTAAGACCGAGGGAGTCTACTGTATCCTAGAAGTCGCTAGGGCTTAGCCTAGCGGCCCTATTGCCCTTAGGATCGTCGCTACTATCGCCACTACTATCGCTATCGTTATTCTTTTATACGCCGCAGGAGTATAAGGGTTAGAATGCCTTTTAGAAAATAGTCTTATATACCAAGGCCTACTGCTATAGGAACTTATCGCCCTTATTATCGCTACTAGTATCGCTATATTCAATCCCGCTATTACCGAGGCGCTATCTAGCTTAGTCTGCGATTATAAGAAGCGGGTCACCCCTACTAGATAGGGGCTTAGCTAATAGATTAGGCGATAATAGCGGTATTATAGAAGGATAATATAGCGGCTCGCTATCGGTCTCCTTAAGGCTGCTATAGTATTCTAGCTATAGCAGGCTATTGTTAAAGCCCTATCCGCCGATACTATTACCAAGGCTATAATTAGTCTGGCTTTTCTTATAGTATTCTATTAGATAGAGAAGATAGGGGTACTACCTAGTATCGCCGCCGGCATCTAGTATAAAATTATTATCCGCTCTAATGCTATTGCGGCCGGTATCTATTATAGCGTTATCATCCGCTCTAGTGCTATTATAGCTAATATCCATTATAGTTTTATTATCCGCTCTAGTGCTATCGCGGCTAGTATCCGTTATTGTGTCGTTATCCGCTCTACTATCGCGGCCGGTATCTATAGCGTTATTATCCGCTCTAGTGTTATTATAGCTGATATCTATTATTATATCGTTATCCGCTCTACTATCGCAGCTGGTATCTATAGCGTCGTCATCCGCTCTAGTGCTATTATAGCTAATATCTATTATTATATTATCATCCGCTCTAGTGCTATTGCGGCCGGTATCTATTATAGTATCGTCATCCACTCTACTATCGCGGCCGGTATCTATTACAGTATTATTATCCGCTCTACTATCGCGGCCGGTATCCGTTACAATATCGTTATCCGCTCTAGTGCTATTATGCCCGGTATCTATTATAATATCGTTATCCGCTTTACTATCGCGGCCGGTATCCGTTATAGTATTATCATCCGCTTTAGTGCTATTATGCCCGGTATCTGTTATAGTATCGTCATCCGCTCTACTATCGCGGCCGGTATTTATTATAGTATCGTCATCCGCTCTACTATTACGGCCGGTATCTATTATAGTATCGTTATCCGCTCTAGTGCTATCGCGCCCGGTATCTATTATAGTATCGTTATCCGCTCTACTATTACGGCCGGTATCTATTATAGTATTATTATCCGCTCTAGTGCTATCGCGCCCGGTATCTATTATAGTATCGTCATCCGCTCTAATATTATTAGCCACTAGTATATACTCTTATTCTTCGGCATCGCTCTCGCTATCTAAATTTAGTATAACCCTAGTATTATTATATAATATAGTAGGGTCGCTAGCTATTAGGGTATACCCGCGCTCCTTAGTATCGCTTTTACTATCCAAGTTTAGTATAACCCTACTATTGTTATCTATTTGAGCCGAATTACTAGCTATTAGGGTGTTCTAGTGCTCCTTAGTCTCGCTCTCGCTATATAAATCTGGTATAACTATAGTATCGCCTTACGGTCTAGGTAGGGTATTAGTAGCTGCTAAGCCTACATTTTATAGGATATATAGCCCTTCTATCGATATAGTAAGTGATTATATATTGCCCTGGTACTATATATGGGCCTCTTTGCGCCTGATAGAACGCTCTAAGGCGCCTAATGCCGAGCTTCCGGCGACCGCCACATAAGGCTCTAGTATAGGGGCAAAATAGTCAGCAATAGGGGATAGCCAGCAGAAAGGTAGGGCTATAGACGCGGCTAGGGATATAATACTGCGGCTACTCGAGGCCGGTCTAGCGGATAGCCTCGGTAATATCTTTCGCAGGCCGGCATATAGAGAGGCTATAGATAGGGCCGGCAATACGCTACTATATTAGCTCGAGGCTGATCTGGCGGATAGCCTTAGTAATATCCTTCGCAGGTTAGTATATAAAGAGGCTATAGATAGGGCTAGCGATGCGCTGCCGTATTAGCTCGAGGCTGGTCTAGCGGATAGCCTTAGTAATATCTTTCGCGGGCCGGCATATAGAGAGGCTATAGATAGGGCCGGCGATACGCTGCCGCATTAGCTCAAGGCTGGTCTAGCGGATAGCCTCGGTGATATCCTTTATGGTGCGGCCCGTACTAACTGCTCCTACTATAAAGGCTGGTTATCCTAAATAGCTTTATTTAAAGCATTTACTGCCCTTTACGCGCGCTACTGCTGCTGCCTAGTATTCCTATGCTGTTGTTGTATTATAGGATTAACCTAAGGGCGGCCATGAGGACGCTTAAGGGGGGTTACTTCTATAGGGCTCGTAGCAAGTGCGCGGGATAATATGCTTCCTAGTATAGGGTGGTAAGTATATATATCCTTTTTATTTAATAAATATAAGAGGCTGGCGCTACTGCTTTCTAAAGTACTAAAGGTAAGTAGAAATATATAGTAAGGTTGGTAGTCGTATAGAAAGAGGGTAAAAAAAAGAAAAGTTCTATATTATTGCTATATTAACCCTTACTATTACTGTATAAATATGCTAGAGAAGAGCCGGCTGCTTCCCCTACCCTATCTATTAGCGTGGACTAGCGTATAATTTAGTATAGAAAAGCCGGCTGCTGCCCCTACCCTATTATTAGCGTAGACTAGCATATAACTAGCGTATGCTCTGCATTTATTCTAGTAGCTAGCTAATAGGAGTGCGGTTCATATGCTAGATTTAAATCGTATAAAAGATATAAGTTATATATACGGTCGCGCGCGAGGTAGTACGTAATAAGTAGTAGTGCGGCTCTATAGGGCTGCTTATACACCCTATAAAAGAGCATAGGGAAAAGCGGGTTCACTACATATATAATAGTCGCGGTGATTAAGCGATTGCGATATTAATTCTATTTAGTAATATAAGGGATATGTAGCAAAGAAGGCGCTATAAGGCTACGAAGGAAAGCATAGCGTATTGCCTATACCTTACCCCTCACCTTATTGATATAGGCCTGCTATAGTAAATAAAGTAAGGGTTATAGTATAAAAAGGAGCGTTTCACCTAACTACAATAGCATAGCAAACAATCTACAGCATACTAACCTAGCCACCTTCTTTTTGCCACGCAGTATCTACTATAGTAAGAGGTTGGACGGCCTAGGGCGATACATTTCGGTATAGTACTAACTTATCTCTCTATTATATTTACTATTTTATAGCACGCCTTGCTAGCATATTATTAAAATCCGACCGCTTTCTATCCAGGCGGCAGCATAAGGCATTAGCACGCCGCCCCTAGCGCTGCTACCAATAGTCTTTATATAATACCAACCTCCTTATTAGGCTTATCTAGACCGAGAATGCTTACTAGTCTAAAATTAAGGAGAAATATAGGGATATGTTCGATATACTATATAACCAATAGGGCTTACGGGATAAAGCGCGCAATCTAAAGGTAGACTTCCTATTAGGGGATTATTTACTACCCCAGTCGTTAAACTAAATAGCTTTAGGAAAGAAAGAGATTATAAGGTTAGTTAACTATAGTAAAAATCCTAATAAGTCGGAAAACGATATCGATTCAGATAGGAAACCTACTAATACCTTATACTAGTCGCCTTTAGCTCTATATACAATTAATTATCTATGCCTTATAATATACATTGCCCCAGAAAGTAAGAAGCATCTATATACTAAGCCGCCCTAATACCTGACTTCTATACGATATTACGTATAGCAAGATATACCGAAAGAAATACCCTATGCCCCTTTTATAAGTGCGCCGCTATAACTATATACGGCCTAGCTATTATTAGTTAGAGGGGAAAAAACAAAAAAGGAAAAAAGCCGCCTTACTATTTTAGTAATTAGTAGTAAGAAAAGGCATATGCGAGGAACTCAGCAGTATCCTATATACGCAAGAGGTGCTACTCATCAATTAGTCTGCCTTACATAAAGTCTATCGCTATATCTATATAGATAGATTATTCTTCAGGAGTTGCCTATCTAATTATATTATACAGCTGATTATCGTAATATCTAATAAAGCTAAGGAAAAATATCGATTCCAACTTAAAATCATCCGTAAGTAGTATATAGTCGGGGTTATTTATATTACTGCTAATAGTGCTCTTTTCGTCGCAGACTATATACACGATTCTCTAGTATATCTCGCATATATAAGGATAACGATTGATTAATTCTATCCTAGTTCGGCACTTTACGTAAGGCCTATAGCGATAGCAAATATAGCAGACGGTAGATCCTTCCTCTATAAGGCAGACGTTAAGGCTATAGTAGCATATAATTATAAAGTAGGGGAAGTAGGGATCCCTCTCGTTAGTTATAGCACTTTAAGCCGTAGTCGTAGGCGGGATAAAGTATAGCGGTATACGATATATAAAATACTAATTACTAGTGGGGAAATAGTATTATAAAGAGGATAAAAAGGAAGAAGGGTAGAATACGCTAAGGCTTACTTATATAAAAGAGGAAAAAAGAGAAAAAGGCAAGACAAGCAATAGGATAAGAAAAAAAGAGTATAAGTTATAATAAGGGGGAAAGAAAGGAAGAAAGGAGGGAGAAGTCAAAGCTTTATATAGGAGAAAGAAATTAAGGGAATAGGAGTAAAGATAAAGGGAAAGTAAAAGTAGGAAGGCAAAAGGAAAATAAAGGGAAAATAAAGGCAGGAAATGCATTAATTCTCTGCTTTAATAGGCCTTACTTCCGCTGCTAAATAGGCAAGCATATACAATAAGGTTAGGTATACGGCTATAAATCGCGGGTGGTTTTAGTTCGGACCTATAAGTCTAAGCCGGTTCTCCTGCTCGCCTATTTTATCGCCATTCTATCGTATTTTATTATCTACGATATATAGATCCTATAAAATAGTAATAGTACCTTCTCTATAGACTATAGTAATAAGCAATACTCTAACGGTGTCTTTATACTACTAACTGACTAAAAGGGATAAAAAGGATAATAGTAGACATAAAGGCGAGATATAAGGCTATAGCGCTATAGGTTCTATAGAAAGTATTTATAATGCCACACGCTATATACTATTATAAGGTACTATCTGCTGTAATACCCCCCTCTATATTCTAGCAGCTTAGAATAAAGCTGGCAAGCTTTACCGTTAGCGAGGTTAGTATATAGGTCTTTATAGAGTAGGTGGTCGTAGAGACTATATATATCAGTAGGCATTCTCTATATTACTAGAAGACTCTGACTACTATACCCCCTCGGTTAAGTCGTAATAATTAATATATCTTATTCTTATATATAATAATAAACTACTATATAGAGCCTACTAGGGAAGAGGGAGAAGAGGATTATCAGGTCGGAATTATATTAAACCAAGGTCTCGGATTAACCTAAGTTTCTAATATCTAATACCCCCCTCCCCGTTAGAATATAGTTAGGCATATAGGCTAGGCCGCGCTACTTATATAGTAGTCACCATAGCATATATATGCAACCTTAGTAGGTTGGGGGGCGACGCTATAGTGCGACTATACGGCCCGGTTGGGACCTATAGGTCTGAACCACCCTACCGCCCGCATAGCTTATCGTATTACAGCGTATATATATAGTAATACACTCTCAATTCGTAGTTAGCTATATAGGTATATATCTATCTATGCTGTGTGTTTGCATCTAACGTAATGCCATACTAAGTAAAAATATATCCCCCTATAGTCGTTCGATAAAATGTAAAGTAAAATGCCTACGAATACACTTAAGTTGTATGCCGAGCAATATAGCCCCCCCCTCTAGTATTAGCTAAAAACGAAAAAAATAAAATAAAACGCTACCTTATATTTCCTATTAGTAGTTAATAAAAATAAAAAAAGTAAATTACCTCCTACTGCCGCGCGCCTAGCGGCGTATATTCGTATCATTAATACTTATGAGTTAAATTATACTCCTATGATATAATATCATTTTTAAAGTAGAATTCATCTTTAAAATAGCTACTGCTACGGTTATCGTATGCGGTATCTTTTGCGTCGCCATTATTATAGGCGCTAGAATAGGTGCTAATGCCTATTTTTATAAATTCCTAATTCTTATCTATATCGTAGAGTATGCTATTAGTAGGTAAGGGGGGGGGGGATATAATACTGCCGGTGCGGGAAGAAGCGATACTGCCGGGGGGGGGAGAGATATAGCAGAGTGATTATATAGGGTATAATCGGCTAAAGCACTCCTAATGCTACTAATAAAGAGACTTAGTAATATCCCTTTTAAAGTCCCAATAGGCTGGATAAGGACGGTATATAGAAGGGTTCATAATATACAAAAAATACTTTTAGTATATAGCCTTTTTGAACTCTATCGCCTTAACATATAGCATTTATAAGCATTTTTCGGCTATTGCGAAGTATCGGAGGAATATAGCCACTATAGACTAGAACGCCAGCGTTATTATTATTATTAACATTTCATTGGCGCTAGGCGGGCGGGTGGCGGCATTATCGACCAGCTTCTAAAGGCTGATTCTATTATATATTATATCGAAGAGTGTAAAGTATTTACCGGCTAATATCTCCTAGCGTATAATCAACTTACTCTTTCTAAGGCAGTAGCGGCCATAGAGTAAATACTAATTACAGGAGCTACTATCTTATATACTAGTGCAGTATAAAAACCTAGAGATGAATTTATCGTATACGCAATTATAGTATAGCTATACAAGCGATATTTATACGAGAGCATCCTAGTCTTCTATTCGGATGGTTTTATTAGTAAGCCTATTATGCAGATGGGTTTAAGCGTCTAGTCTATTAGTAATCCTCCTATAGGTTAATATATAAAGGTTTGTAAATAGCTCGTCGAATGCACTAAATAATACCGTAGGGATAATTAACTCTTTCTCTATGCTATATTTTATAGCATCTATAGCCGAAATAGGTTGAGCCATTATATCTATCTTAGTTATCGGTATAAAAAAGAAGAAAAAAGGGATAAAAGGGGAAGAAAAAAGAAAAGAAAGAAGAAAAAGGAAGAACGAATTTATAAGAAAAAAAAAAAAAAAAAGTAGGTACTAAAATAAAATATAGTCAGATCGTATATATATAATTCTCTATTATCTATAATAAGAGTAAACAAGCTACAATAGCAGTTCCTATATGATTCTATAGTAACTCAAGAGTATTAAGTAAGTCGGCGCACCGAATTATAAGGTATACCCCGCTTTTCCCCGCACTAGGAGTTGCTAGCCCTACTGCAAAACCTATAGTAGCAGAGCCGTACCAGCAGAGCCGTACCACTATACCTACTAGTATATAGGCTATCTCATTAGGGCTCGCGCGTCATCCTCTGCCTATTACTTATACACTCTAGTGCTTATAACTTCTATATATATAGTAGTCTGAGGGGCCGGTTAAGACCTACAGGTCCGAACAGGTCTACGCTAGCATATACTAGCCTATGCCGAAGGTTACCGCAGTCGTGGGCCGATATAAGCCATATATTATAGTGCGTCTATAGTAGATTCCATAACATAGGTTATATTAGGATCTAGTGGCCTATATGGCCGGTTAGGACCTACAGGTCCGAATAGGTCTATACTAGTATATACTGGCCTATGCCGAAGGTTACTACAATCGTGGGCCGACACAAGCCATATATTATAGTGCGTCTATAGTAGATTCCATAACATAGGTTATATTAGGATCTGGTGGCCTACGTAGCCGGTTAGGACCTATAGGTCCGAATAAGTCTATACTAGTATATACTAGCCTATGCCGAAGGTTACCGCGGTCGTAGGCCGATATAAGCCATATATTATAGTGCGTCCATAGTAGATTCTATAATATAGGCTATATTAGGACCCGGTGGCGTGCATAGCCAGTTAGGACCTATAGGTCCGAATAGGCCTAAGCGAGCCTACGCATAAGGAGTATACGGTCGTTCGCGAATATAGGAACCCTATACAGTAGTATAGTATCTCCGTAGTATATTACTTGCTTTAGGCTGCATTAGCACACGCAATACTAGGAGGCTGGTTCAGACGTATAGGTCTAGATAGGCCTATATTGGCCTATATACTAGGCAACCTTTACTCGGTTAGTCCGTAGAGGCAGCTATAAGGGAGGAGTAGTTAGTCGGGGATAGGCGGCAGGCTTTATCCCCTCTTACGATAACTCTAAGGCCAAATCTACTAGCCCCTACTGAAACCCACTTTAGGCTTTATAGGTAAACTGCTATTACTAGGGTGGTATATTGAAAGGTCGGCTAGGATAAGACCGGCTAGGCTAAGACTGGTTATATGGCCGATAGGATAGGCGCTGCTAATAGGGGCGGCACTAGGTGGCCAGTTCAAACCTATAGGTCCGAAGCTTTACCTAGTCTATATATATAGGAGGGTTACCTATATAGCTATACTGCCCTACGCATGTAGGTAGGTGCCTTATCTAAGGGAAAGAGGCCGGTAAGAGGTTAAGGGCCGCGATCGGGTATTACCATATATCTTAGCAATATGGTATATGCGAGTGCCCTAGCTACCTAACCTATACATATGCTTCAAAGAGGGAGAGCAGTGGGAATAAGCGAGCTATCTACTATATGATAAAGATGCGGATATAGCGGCGGTGCTCGGCGTGGCGCGGCGATATATAGCGCGCTATATATAAAGGCCTGATATAATTAGGTATACTAAACGATATCTACCTTACTAGAAACAGAATATTAGAATCGGTAGTTGCATTAGCCTAGCTATAATAACTATGCCTGTTAGAATCGCTATCGTAAGGTACCTAATTGGGCATATACTGCGATAGATATGCCGCGCGCTGCTGCACACGATATGGCTACTTTTGCCCGTTTACCCCCTATGCCTAGTAGGGCATGCGGGCAGCCCGGCCCGACCGTGCTGAGGCATATAACTATAGCACGCGTATAACCGAGGCTATATTATATAATTCCTCTCTTTTGCCTCTTTCCTACTTTCTTAAATAGTTATTAGCAAAATAATAGAATACCTTTATTTCGTGATCAATAGGTATATTATACCACACGCGCGACCCTATATATAAATAGGTACCCCTTAATATGGTACTAATAGTGCCAGTATAGAATGGTTCCTATATGTGAGGATGCACCGATATATAGTGGCGGAATCGACTCGCTGCACGTGCTTAGGTCAGGTGGCCGCCTATTACCTGACTTACAGCAGCCCGCGGTATATATGTGTCACCAATAGGTGCCCCACCAAGGCTTATAGTCCCACCATATAAAACACACATATCGTTGGCTTCATACATATCCCGAATTTAAATATATACACTAAACCTATGCTTATTAATGCCGACTAGGAGCTAATGCCGCTAACTATAAGCTAATGCCTAGTAGGAGTATTATATATTTATAACCTTATCTCCTTTCTTTTATTGCTTATTATCTTATTAATTATGCTTATATAAATCCTTATTATTAAATGCCTTTGCTTTTATATCTTCTGCCTCTGCTATATTTCCTATTTCTATTTTAGTTGCAATAGACCCTAGAGTGGCTTATATAAAGCCCTCTTCCCGGAAAGCCTATTAACTAGGCCCGAAATAGCCTTATTGCAACGGTTAGTATATTAGAATAGCTTATATAAAGCCCTCTTTCTAGACCAATGCCATATATTTTCAGGTATAGGTCCTTCGACAACTTCAAGTCCGCAATATTATTTTCAATATCTACTCATCGTTATTGCGGATTAACTAGGCCCGAAATAGCCTTATTGCGATAGTCAATATATTAAAATGGCTTATATAAAGCCCTCTTTCCGGAAAGACGCCATACATTTTCAGGTATAAGTCCTCCGATAACTTTAAGTCCGCAATATTATTTTCAATATCTGCTCGTCATTATTGCGGATTAACTAGGCCCGAAATAGCCTTATTGCGATAGTCAGTATATTAGAATGGCTTATATAAAGCCCTCTTTCCGGAATGATATTATACATTTTTAGGTATGGGTCCTCTAATAACTTTAAGTCTGCAATATTATTTTCAATATCTGCTTATCGTTATTGCAGATTAACCAGGCCCGAAATAGCCTTATTGCGATAGTCAGTATATTAGAATGGCTTATATAAAGCCCTCTTTCCGGAATAATGCTATACATTTTTAGGTATAAATCCTCCGATAACTTTAAGTCCGCAAAATTTTTTTCAATATCTGCTCATCATTATTACGGATTAACCAGGCCCGAAATAGCCTTATTGCGATAGTTAAGCCATCTTTCCGGAAAAACGATTAACTAGGCCTAAAATAGCCTTATTGCGATAGTCAAGCTATATTTCCGGAAAGCCTTATAGGTTAATACTTTTATAAGAAAGAGTCTTTCGGCTAAAGTTTTTAATTAGAAACTTATCTTTAAATCGCACTTACTACGCTATAGCTACATCTATAAGCCAGTCTGCCGCTATAATAGGCGGCTCTATATTCCCCTTCTCAGCTATATCCCTAAAGCGCTACTATATCTGCTGCTTATCTAGGCTACTACTAATAAATAGGTAGACAGGCTTAGGCTTAGCGAAACCTTCCTCCTTAGCCGTTATAGGCTTAATTATCGTACTGCTATACGTGCAGTATAGCTTAAATATGGCTCTATTGGCCTTAGCAATTAAGCGATAGCTCTTAGGTCCGTTACGGATCTTCTCCATATAGTAGGAATCCTTTATTTAGGGGTAAATAGATAAGGCGGGTATAATCACTATATTAAATGCCGCTATAATATTTAGTTAAAGGAGCGAGTCTATATATATGCTATAGTGGCTATTCGCTTTAGCCTTTCGTATCCTAAGGAGCGGATTCCTTATCGCCTAGTGTTATATTGTAGCCCCTAGAATGCTCTCTTTATCTATTTGCAGTAAATTAGTAAAGGTATACTAAATAAGGCCTGTAGCCTATATAGAATTAGCGCTCTTACTTGCTATCTAGCAAGGTAGGCGTAATAGATAGCCGGATATAGCAATATAGGCGTAGTCGATCTTGCATACGAGTAATATTGCTAGTATATTATCTCAAGAGTGGCTAATATGCACTTTAGTTGTAGCTCGTAGTATAATAAAAAAGCGTACTAAATCTCGTACTAAAGCACCAGCTAGCTGCCTATTTTCATTAAGGTTTATAGAGAACCGTAATTCTTTTTTATACCTATACTGATTAGTAGTAGTTAGGCATTAGGAAGATTATAAGGTAAAAGTGGCCAATATACACTTTAGTTATAGCTTGCAGTATAATAAGAAAGCGTGCTAAATTTTATACTAAAGTACCGGCTAGCTGCCTATTTTTATTGAGGTTTATAGAGAACTATAGTTCTCCTTTATACCTATACTAATATAGAATAACTATTAGTTAGTTAGTATTTTACCGCTAACTAAGGCAGATAAGAGGTAGAAGGGGGAAATTAAAGCAGCTAGGTAAGGCCATACTATATGCTAAGACTGAAGCACGCCTAGCTATATAGTATATATACAGTATACAGTCTAGGTGAGCGGGGTAGACGGCTGCTATCAGCTAGCAAGTAATATTGCCCCGCACTATACGGTTGCGCTACTATAGAAAATTGTTAATGCCTAGGGGCTATAATATTTATCTTCTTTAGTTGTTATTTTCTTCTGCTGTTAATAAGCTAAATAGAATGCCTATAGCCTAAGGGCCGTAATAATTATCTTCTTTAGCTATTATCTTCTTTAGCTATTATCTTCTTTAGCCGTTAATAAGCTAGACGGAATGCCTATAGCCTAGGGATACCTCTATATCGAGTTAGGTAGTAAAAAAAAGAGCTAATACCGCTAAAAGACCTAAACTTAGGGGCCTAAGTCTTGTTAGCGCCAGGTAGAGCTATTCCCCTCGCTAATTAGTCAACTCTAAGGTCTTTCTCTCTATAACCGCAAATAAAGTTAATATATTATAACTAAAAGTCGGGTGGTATTTTGCCGCTAAGCTAAAATCCTTTACTAATTATAATATTCTTATGCGCTTTTACTTACTATTTGGTAAGGTACGTATAGAAAACGGGCGGGTATAGCGATAGAAGAGTGGCCGATCTAGCGTATAAGTAATAGTGCTAATATATAATTATCAAAAGTTAGCATTTTGCCGCTAATATAGAATCTTTCGCTAATTGCGATATTCTTAGGTCCTTCTCTCTATAACCGTAAATAAAGTTAATACATTTAGTTCTTATAGTATCGCTTATAGGAATGATATCCTAATGACCTGGAAAAGAGAGCCTGGTAATAATAGCTTATATTCGTATAAATATACGAGAAATCCACTAGATTAATCCCTAGTTTTTACTTATTATGCTAAGTCCCTCCCGATAAGGCTAAGGACTATATAGATAGTCCCGCTAGTTAGCTCTAAACGCAGCCGAATAGGCATTACTAACTCTACTTAGCCTTATCTATTATCGCTATCTAAGACTAATTTATTATTATCTTCATCAATTTATTTAGTAATAGATATTTCCCTATATATATCCTTTACCTCGTTAAAGAATATTTACGCTCTTATTCGCTATACTATAAGGTACGTATAGTAAAAGGCCGGGTATAGCTATATAGGCGATATTAATCTTGCGTATAAATAAGATTGCTAATATATTATTTTCTATAGGTTATTAAAAGGCACCTTAATCTCGTTTAAGATGACGTAGTAGTGCATAGGCCGATATATTCCTTATATAGCGATATACAAACTAGTCTTCTCCGGTTTATTAATCGACTTTTATGTATAGTATAGGAAAAAAACAGTCTAATAGTTTGCATTAGATAAGTCTAGCATAAGTAAGTCTAAATTAGGGTCCTAGCTAATATAGGAACCGCCCTCGATAAAAAGAGAAATTAAGATTTAGATATATATATTTAGCTATAAAACTATAGGGTTAGCTAAGCTGCCCTTCTAGATTTTATATTTTCTATTTAGTCCCTCGATAGTTTCATAAAGAGTGCTAGGAAGTATCCAGTTATCGCTAAGTTATTAAGCGCTATTTTTAAAGTCGGAACCTTTTATAAAGGCAATTAGACCTAATCAGCATATACTATATGGCAAAGATGGGGGCAGCCTACTTTTAGGCAGATAGTTTCCCTCTTAAAGTAGAGTATTAATATCTATAGGCTTATTAATGCTAGTCGGCGGTTTCAACTTTTTGCTATAGATGGTTTCTATATATAGTCTTATATTATTTGCTCGGTATTATAATGTAATCCTTAAGTCTTTATAACTAAATATCTTTTCGTTATCGCCGAAAATAGCATATATGTTTTGCCGCTAACCTATACTCTTTTGCTAATCGCGATATTTTTGTATGCTTTTATTTGCTATCTAGCAAGGTAGGCGTAATAAACGGCCGGATATAGCGATACAAGCGTAGTCGATCTTGCGTATAAATAATATTACTAGTATATTATCTTTTGCAGTTTAATTATAAGCACCCCTATCTCGTCCAAAATGACGCCTATATGGCTGTACCCAGCTGTATTCTACCACTATCAGCAATATTACTTGTACGTAAGATCAACCATATAGTAGTGGATAGGCGTTAGCGGTTTCCCGCTAATATAAAATCTTTCGCTAATAGCAATATTCTTATGCGCTCTTACTTACTATCGTATAAGGTAGGCGTAGTAGACGGCTAGATGCAGCGATATAGGCGTGGTTAATCTCGCGTACGAGTAATACTACTTATATATAATAACTAATAATTAGCATTTTACCGCTAATATAGAATCTTTCGCTAGTAGCGATATTCTTATGCGCTCTTACTACCTATCCTATAAGGTAAGTATAGTAAAAGCCTAGGTGTAGCGATATAGGCGTAGTCGATCTTACGTACGAGTAATATTACTAATAAATTATTTTTTGCAGCTTATTGATAGGTACCCCTATCTCGTTAAGGATAATATAGTAGTAGATAGGCCGAGCTAATCCTTATATAGGGATATACAAACTGGCATTTTACCAGGATAATATAATATTAGACCGGGCGAGCTATTACTTATATAGCGATATATAAACTAGCATTTTGCCAGGATAACGATCCTATAGCTCTATATTAGCCAAGTTATTTTTAAGGAATTCTTTATACTTATTTATAATATTACTAACCTTATGAAAATATTTATAGGGCTGAGGCATTAATATAATAATATAGGTATTATAATCCGGCGATAGAGTAGGGAAATTATATCCTAAAGGGAAGAAAGTAGAAGGTAAGAAAAAAAAATAAAAGTAAAAGAAAGGAAGATAAAAAAGAGTAAAAGAAAGGAAAAAGGATAAAAATAAAAGTAAAAAAAAGGAGTAAAGGTAAGGAAGAAGGAAGGGAGTATAGATATAATAGGTAGTAAATAAAGAGGCTATAAATCAAGCTAGTAAAGAAGAAGGTCGTAAGGTAGCAGTAAATTATAAGAAGTAATAAGCGTACCTAATAGGTATATAGGTATATAGCATATATAGCCGCATTATAGCAGCGGCTGCTCACGTGACCCTAGTATGCACTTATATCTATAGCATATATACGTAACTGCGGCACGCATATATGACTGCCGCATATATATATATAAAGGCCATATCGTTAGATATAGTGCTATCCGCCCTTTTCCTCCTTTTTCCCGCTTCGCCTAATATAGATAGAAGCCTATTAGGACCTATAGGTCTGAATAAATAAGCATACAAGCCCTATAGGACCTGCAGGTCTAAATAAATAAGCATGTAAGGCCTATTAGGACCTATAGGTCTGAATAAATAAGTATATAAGGCCTATTAGGACCTATAGGTCTAAATAAATAAATATGTAAGCCCTATTGGGACCTATAGGTCTGAATAATATATATACAAGCCTAAATTATATCCTATAAGGAGGAGAGTAAAGTATAAGAAAGAAGGAAGAGAGTAAAATATAAAAAAAAAAGAAGAGAGTAAAATATAAAAAAGAAGGAAGAGAGTAATATATAAAAAAGAAGGAAAAGAGTAAAATATAAAAAAGAAGGAAGAGAGTAATATATAAAAAAGAAGGAAGAAAATAAAAGTAAAGAAAAAAAAGGAGAGTAAAAATAAAAAAGAAAAAAAAGAGTAAAAGTAAAAAAGAAGAAAAAGAGTATTAGTATAAAGGGTAGTATATAAAAAGATTAGGAATAAAGCTAATAAAAAAGAAGGTCATAAGGTAGTAAATAGTAAGAAATAAGGTAATAACACTATTAGAATTATTAGTCAATCGGTTAGTCAGCTAGTTATTTAGCATATCTAATTAGGTATATAGCATATAAGGCCGCAGTACAGCTACAGCTGCCTATATAACCGCAGCACGCATATATAACTGCGGCATATATATATAAAAAGGCTATATCGTTAGATATAATACTATCTGCCCTTTTCCTCCTTATTACCGCTTTGCCTAGTATAGATAAAAGCCTATTAGGACCTATAGGTCCGAATAAATAAGCATGTAAGCCTTATTGGGACTTATAGGTCCGAAGAGGTAGGTATATAAGCCTTACTGGGACCTATAGGTCCGAAGAGGTAGGTATATAAGCCTTACTAGGACCTGCAGGTCCGAAGAGATAAATATATAAGGTAATATATGGTAGTACGATATATATATAAAGCGCTATATGCTATAGAGTAGTAGTACTAATATTAGGAATTAAAGGGTACCTATTATAATATAGGGTGCGTATATAAAGGGAAATAATAAACGAATAAAGAAGATATATCTTACTTCTACTAAATTAATAGTATAGTTAGGACCTATAGGTCTAAAGTAGTTTATTTAATATATACGCCTTTAGGGTAATATTATATATACTAATAGCGCGTCTGCCTGTATTTAGAGTAAGGTCACGTGTATTGCTTGCGTGCCTTTTGCTATATGCCCTACATGCCTTTAGAGTAAGGTCACGTATATTGCTTGCGCGCCTTTTGCTATATGCACTGCATGCCTTTAGAGTGAGGTCACGTATATTACTTACGCGCCTTTTGCCGAATCCCCTGCCAGCCTTTATAGTAAGGTGATCACATATATTGCTTGCGCGCCTTTAGGATACTTTATATACACGCGAATTTTATAGTGTATAATATGTAATGATACTTTAGTTAAATATTTACCCCTTACTTATAGAGCGGTACTTTATATGCATGCGAAATTTAGCGCATACAAGTATATACTAAGTCGATTTAATATTTAGTAGGTATATAGGTACAACACCCCTATCGCTAGAGGATTTTCTAGATTTAGCTTAAAAAAACAATAACAGTCGGATACTTTACATACACGCGAGTTTAATAGTGCATAGTATATAGTAATACTTTAGTCAAATAGTCACTTAAAGAGCGGTACTTTATATGTATATAGATTTTGCGTGCCTCTATAAGTATTTGCCTAGGGAAATGGTTGCCCCTTAATTATAGAGCGGTACTTTATATGCATGCGAAAATTTGCGTGCCTCTATATATACTAATAGTTGCCTAGGCAAATAGTTACCTAGTGAAATGGTTGCCTAGGTAAATAGTTTTTTAGGTAAATAGTTGCCTAGGCAAATAGTTGCCCCTCATTTGTAGAGTGGTACTTTATGTGCATGCGAATTTTGCGTGGCTCTATATATACTAGTACCTTATACAAACGGTTGCCCCTTATTTGTAGAGTAGTACTTTATATGCACGCGAATTTTACGTAGCTCTCTATATATAAGTACTTTATGCGAATGGTTGCCACTTAGAGCAGAGCAACCAGTTGCCCCTTAATTGTAGAGTGGTACTTTGCGTACCTGTAAAAATTTATGCGCCTCTTAATGTACTAGTACTCTATGCGACTGGTTGCCCCTCACTTATCTGAATTAAGCCAGGAAATTTTTTTTTTAGTGGAGCGGTACTTTGCGTGTACGCGAAAATTTGCGCGCATCTGCATATACCGAACCTGCGACCCACTGGCCTGACCCTGCCCCCAGAAGGGACTCTGATCTAATCGTGCCTTATATTTAACCGGGTTATTATTCGCATCTTTCTTAACACGAAAAACAGGCCGGTTACGCAATATTTTCCTACTAGTAGGAATATTAGTCTTAGGAATAAATTAGAAGATATTTAAATCGATTAATTACTCGAATTCCGAAAATAAGGCCTTAACCTAGCTATCCTTTTGTGGGTTATATAAGACTTCCTTCCAGCTATTAGGCATACCTTCTAGGGCCCGTTTTGCAGCCTTTACCTTACAGCAGATATCGTGCATTTGTTGGTAAAAGGCATAGGAAGGGTGGAAATCCTCTGTAGAAGCCTCTGGGGGGCTGCCTGGGTATCCGAAAATCTAGTCGTTTTTCGGCTGGGTGGGTGGGAAAGCACCCTATTAGTCAGTCTATAGGTC
Organism: Ustilaginoidea virens; assembly: GCF_000687475.1. NCBI lineage: Eukaryota > Fungi > Ascomycota > Sordariomycetes > Hypocreales > Clavicipitaceae > Ustilaginoidea > Ustilaginoidea virens. The sequence continues at coordinate 154,132 of NC_057322.1, forward strand.
AGACTATTAGTCAGACTGTTAGTTAGTCTGTGGGTCAGGCTGTTGGTCAGCCTGTAGGTCTAAAAGTGACCTATAGTATCTATAACCTAGGATACCTTATACGTCTCGTATCCGTGGCTGTATTCTTCCTCGAATTCTACCCCTAGTAGCCCTAACCTAGTATGGCTAAATAGGCACCTTTTCTAATACTCGAAACATTTTCTCCCACGGTCTCTCATTTGAGGCGATATCTAGACTCTCGAATTTCAGATATTCTAGTATAGGCAGCGTTTTACTATAGCGAAATGCTGCATTTACTAGGAAGCCGGGCGAAAAGGCAGAATTTATTATATTGGAAAGTCGCAGAAAATCAGTATGTATGGGCCTTTGAGATTCGGACCATTAAAAATTTGCTATATGGGGCGAGTCAGAATTTTCATATGTGCGGGGTATGCCCACTTTTGTGACGGATTCGGAAAATCTCTATAGTTGAGATTCCTGGTGATGAGAGCTTTCTGTATTTCCTAGTATTTGTAGCCTTTTTATATAGGAAAAAGGCGCAAATTCCTTAGCCGGTGAAAAAGGACCGTCTTGCCTAAGCTGAAAAGCTGAGTTAGGCTAAAGCGATTTAGAATCAAAAGACGGCGAATTGCTAGGAAATGTTGCAGAGTGCTGTAGCAGGCCAATTGGTAGGCCCACTGGTTATGGTGGATCCGTGTGCTGTATTAGGCCCATTTGTGGTGGGCCCGTGGGCTGTGTTGGATCCGTGGCCTGTGGTAGGCCTGTGCCTTCGACTAGGCCTATATCGTCGGTCTTAGACGAAATAGGCATATTTAAGCGAGGCGACTTCTAGATAGGCTCTTCTAAGGTGATTTGGTCGGCGTTTACCCCCTCTAAAATGGAAGACGGTAGGAAGTCGAATTTGCCCTCTAGGCCACTTGAAATAGGGCCTATACCTTTATTTTGGTAGGTGAAAGTAATGAAAGAGGTCTTGGTGACGACCCGGCGATATGGGATGTAGACGAGGTAGGTGCCATTACCTAGCGTAACTAATAACCTACCTGACTCGGTCCGGGGGGCCAGCTTGTGGCTGATGACCCGTTTTTCTAGAGGGATTAGCACCTCTACAGCCGCACCAATAGCCCTGAAGCTAGTAAGGTCGGGTAGGTAGTAGTGCGTAATTTCCGGAAAGTCTTTCTTTAATTCCTCAAAAGGTGACGAGGAATGGTTTATAACTGCTATTAGATTTACTAAGGTAGTAATACTAAGAATCACTGCAGACCAAAGGTAAGAAGGTAACCGAGACCAAAGTATAGTAGCTCTAAGTCGGTCAACGATAACCCATATAGAGCGTTCTGCTAACCTATTTTGCTTGTAAATGTAAAGGGAAGAGGTTAAAAAATCTATACCCTTAAGAGCTAGCCAGGCTGTGATAACGTCATTAATTTCCTTGCCACCATTATAATGGAATTCAATAGCTGATTTGCCGTAGCGATTCCTAAGACCTTAGAAGAACCCCTGTAATACTGGGAATACCGTGGGTCCTTCTTTATTGGGTAGTAAATACACCTAACGGAAGCGTGATTTCCGGTCAACTAAGATGAGGCAAATGGGGCGTTTATTGTATGGTAGAGGGTTAATTTGGAAGATATTGCCCTCTATGATATCCAAACAATGCATAGGGTCTGGTATAGCCCCTAATGTAAAACGCCGAACTGACTTTGCCCTTTTATAGGCGATATAGTTAAAGTTAGAATCCTTTACCTTACTGAGATCAGGTAACCCTATAGTTGATGCACAGGTTTTCTTTAAAAGTTGGATTCCAATATGCCCAAGCCGGATATGCTAAAGTCCGGCTAATAATAGCAGCTTTTAATATTCTGTATCAGCAGCTAGTATTGTGATTAGGGCTGGGTTGAGGGTGACCGGGGCCCTCTGTAGTGGTTGGGCTGTATTGGGAATAGTAGCCTCTATTGGTACCACCGAAAAACCAGGACTAGCTGGTGGAAGTAGAAGGTCCGAGTCAGCTGGTGGGGTAGGTAAATCCTCTGGCAGGGGATATTCCTCGTATTCTTCTGGGTTGGCTGGGGCAGGTAATTCGACCGAGATACTATATAAAGCCGGGTGATTTTAGCTGGTATAGTATAAAAACGGCGAATCTACCCCTTTTTATTATAAAAAGAAGCTATATCTCTTAAAGTTAAGAAGCCCAATACACTTATTATTGCTATTAATAAGGCTTTGGCCCTAAATACTGCTACGATTCAGATAGTATTTAACGCCGCTAAAGATGTTAATATCAAAAGCTGGTATGAAGAGGGCGTTAGTAAGCTCTAAGGTGCCCTACTGAGGTGGGTTGGTGCCCTATAGCACAGTAAAACGCGCTGTGCCCTACCTACTAGGCTTAATTGGGCCACCACCTGTGCTAATAACTAGTCTATTTCCGGTATAGTGTTGGAAGTAGGTAAAGTGCTTTTTATCGTTGATGATATGCACCGTAGAACTAGTATCGTAGAGTAAAGAATCTATTGGCGTTTTCCCACCGGATTGTGCACTATAGCTAGTAGCTAGAAATTGCATATATTTGCGGTCCTAGAAGGAAGAATAGGCTATCTCACTAGGTATAAGACTTAGAGTATTATAATTCCCTAGTACGAAGGAATTAATAGTCTTTTCCTTTTCGTCGGTCTTTTATAGGGTATCTGCTTTATTAGCTGAATCTTTCTTTTCTTTCTTCTTCTTATTTTCCGGCTTGCCTTATATGGCTAAAGAAGACCCTTATTAGGTAGAAGACCCCTATTTCTTTTTGTTGGCGTTAGTGGTAGTATTTTTACCACCCTTGCTAGTATTATTACTAGCTGGCTTACTACTATTATTAGTGTTAGTAGTAGCACCTTTGACCTTTGCGAGGTGGGTGGTAGCCCTTACTACTGATGATCCTTTAATGCATTATTCTTCTAGTAAATCAACTATATAAAATTGCAGGTTAATATTTGATGTATTTCCCTGAGTATAGGCGATTCTCATCATTATGCGGTGCCGTTCTGCCCACTGAAAAAAGACCCCTTCTACAGCATATAAATACTGGCTGATTTAGTCGAAAGGTTGTATATGGGAGCCTAAAATTTGCAGCCTGGATAGGTAGCTAGTAAAGGAGGCGTTGAAAGATTCTAAGGTACCCTTATAGCCTATAAAATTTAGTTGATGGAAGGCAGGGTATAGGTGGGTCCATTATACGTCTAATAAGTAAGAATACTATTTGGTGAGTAACGTAAAGGCTGACTCTGGGTCAGTGCACTAGTTGATAGCGGCAGCTGGTCTTTCTGTGCAACTATTCTTAATAAGTAATAGTAAAAGTGCTTGCTCTAAATCGTTGAAACTGCTGGCAATAGAAGGATTTTCGATGAATTTAGCGATATTAAGTGCCCTAACTTGAATCATAAGTGTAACGATATGGCCCAAAGGGCCCTAAGCGGGTGTCTGCGCACATCGCCAGGTAAAAACCTACCCTCTTGACCATACGGCCAAAAGAGTACGTATTATACCAAGTTACCATACTTGGTACAATTGACACCTATATCCTCTTGGCACTATGCTGCGCGCATACTCGAGCTTGCCCTTAGCATGATACGGGCGTAGCCCGAATCCTTGACAATAAGGGCCTGTTTCTATTGGTTGAAGTTAGATGCCCCTCTTAGCTTTTGGGATTCCTAGAATCCGTTGGCTATTTTGGCTAGTTCCTTAATAGCTATAGCGCTGACTTGGCTGCTAATGCTGGATAGAACCGGCAGGGGTTACTGCTAGGCTTTAGGTAGTGATGGTAGGTTATTTCCTTTACCCATAGGGGTTTAGAAGGTATCCACATCTATTATATCCTGGGATGGTGGGCTAGTAGCAGGCTTAATTAGTCTATCTACTAAGGTGCCCACCTTATCAGCCAAAAAATCGATTTTAGAATTAATTCGATTAAATTTATAGTTGAATTCTTTTCTTATTTCCTATTGGTCTTCCCTGAGCTGGGCAATTTCCTGGTTATTATCAGATTCTTCTACCTCTGCCGTATTAGGGACTTGGTAGCCTGGGTTATTGTGGCCTGGGTTATTATGGCCTGGGTTATTAGCAGGAACGTTCTGACTGGCTATTGTAGGAAGAGAAAAGGTGCCGGAATGTCTTAAAAATGCGAAGAAAATTAAGACAGAAAATCTAGATAAAACTAGAAGAAAGCTGCGTTAAGGAATAACCTTAGAAAATCCTGTTGCAAGGATATATTGCAGCTTGGTGTGGTAGCTGGGTTCCTAAATCTGGGATGATCAGTCCCTTATTAGTAGATTTCTGGAAGGTTAGCTGCCAAATGCGTTAAAATCCTAAGTTAGCGTAAAAAAGTCTTAAGCTGGAAGCCTTGAGACACCGGGCTTATAACCTGTTGCAAAATGGTGACTCAGAACACTGTTGGAAAGTATACTAAGTACCGATAGTGGCGTATAAGGCGTTGCAGAATAAAATAAGCTGGTTAAAGATTAAAAACGCACATACGGGGTTAACCAGAGTAAAGATGTCAGGGAAATCTGATTCTAATTATTGGTGACTATTCTAGCTAGAAAGAGGGAATTTTGGGTATATTTCTACCATCTTGAAAAAGTGGTTGAAAATAATGAAAAACCGCAAAAATAGCGAAAAACCCGACGAAAAGTCGGTCTGCCCAACCGTGCCCAGTCTGTGCCCAATATCCTACCCAGTGCATACCCAACCAAGCCCAGTGGCTTATAGCGGTGTGCCGGATGCCCTATAACAGCCTGCCGTACGGGCCAGAAGCCCTATATCGGTCTGCCGTAAATGACCGGTGTGGCGGGTGACTGTATGTAGAAGGCCGAAAGTGCTGGTATTAGCAAGGTTTGCCCATTTGGTAATCCCGTAGAAATGCGCAGCCTGTTGTGGGCCCTGTGGCCCGCTGTGACCGGCCGCTGTGGCCGGCTGTGGGGCGCTGTGCCGGTGCCGTGACCGGCGCTGTGGCCCACTGTAATCGGCGTTGTGGGGCGCTGTGCCCCACCATAGCGCCTGGTATAGCCACCGCGATATCTCAACGTAGAGACGTCGTACGGTAGCGAGACCAGTACCAAAATACAGCTAAAAAGGCGCTGATTTCAACAGAGCCTATTTACCGTTACATTCAATAGTCAAATAAGCAACCGGAACGCCTATAATATCCTGCCCGACTGTTGCTTCTTTCTTTACTTCCTTTCTGACCTTCTTCCTTACTTCCTTCCTTCCTTCTTTTTATTAATTACTTCCTTCTTTCTTTTATTAATTACTTCCTTCTAATACATATGCCTACCCCTATTAATATTACGATAGAGGGATCACTACCCGAAAGGCTTAGGCCTTACGCCGATACTATTATAGAGGATTAGGCCAATTTAAAAGGGCAGATTGACCCTACTAATACTATAGACGAATAGTTATATAATTGTATTGCCTACCTCATCAATAACTACATAACAGGCGATGAGATAGATAATAATCTATAGGAATAATTCCGTGATGATTATGAGGAATAGACCGAGGAACTATTTAACCGTATTAATAAATGGCTTCTACAGGAATTCCGAACAACCCTACGGGAATATAGGGTATACGTTGGAAGCATAGGATCGTTAGTAGTCAAGACCCTTACCTACTATCTCCAATAAGAGTATATGCCTGAGTGGCCTTAAGAGGAAATAGATCTCTAATTTGTACGTAAAACCTTTATATCCCGGTTAAATCTAGATAGGGAACAATTAGTCCCTACTGCTTATACCGAACGGGAGATGCAAATAAACTAGAATGCCCCCTCTATTATAAGCTCGAGGAATTTACTTCCTACTATAATTATTCGAATACCCTTACGGATACCCTTACGGATGCCCTTATAGATACCCTCGCGATTGCCATCACGAACACCCTCGCAATTACCCTCGCGAAGACCTTTATAAGCCCCTTCGACCCCTAGGGACTTTGTAATACTAATAGCACAACAACCCCTTATCCCTCTATTTACGTTAAAGAAGGCCCCTATTCCCACCGAAGAAGAAAGGGGCCGGCCGCTATAATAGAAAGGGAAAGCGCCTATTTATAATAGGCCGCTATTTGAGATAGGGGAAAGCTCCCGACAGTAATAATAGCACACAACAGACGATAACTATAGCCCGACCGACCAAATACTATACCCTAGGGGTTATACCCCTAGCCGAGCTAGCTAAGGCGGCTATCCTAATGCCCCTCGGAATTATAGTATACCCATAAGGACCAGAGGTCAGGTTATAGGCCCCGATAATATGCTTTAATTAATAGAGAGCGCCGACGGCAATACCCTCGAAGTTGCTAGCGATACCCTCCAAGCCACCAATATCAATATTCCCCGATATACCGCTACTAGCGGCACCGGGCAAGCCCCTAATATTGATAAAACAGCTGCCCCTAATGCCAGATATCACGAATCATGGTATCGCAGCTATAACCCACAGGCCCGGATGCCTTAACTATTGGCTCTAATGCCTCACCCGATAATGCCAAAGATAGGCACGGCACCAGACCCCTCCCGGCACTATCGGCCTACCTAGGCCGATAAACGGACCGTCTTAATAGGAGGACCGGTAAACCCAAACCGACCCGGGTTATAGGATAACCCAGCCAGAGATCCTGCTAGCCTACCGTAAGGCTACCGATAAGCCGTTCCAGAATACCCTCCGGAATACCACCAAAAAGATCATACCCGAAGAGCCTATATAGAGGCCGGGTTTAACGATATTTCGAAGAAGATATCTAACCTCTTACGTAGCTATCGTATAGAGGATAGATATAGCGGCAAAATGGATAACTTCTTTATACTAAAGGTAGTATCCTTCAAAAGCAAATGCCGCCTTCTAGGATTGCCCGATTATACACTTATAAGAGCCTTTCAAATCATACTAATCGGCGATGCTAAGATATATTACTTTGATAATATCGAACGCATTTGTAATACCCTTACTTTCGATAATATAGTGCATAAAGTTAAGAGCTATTTCGAGAATGAGAGTATAAAGCAATTCTATTTGCACCGTTGGAATAGAATAATGCTTTAATTAACTATCGCGAAATATCCTAACAAGTCAAAGCTTGAATGCCTTAATATCCTACTAGAGGAACTTTAATGACTATATTGTGGTCTTTTTCCCCCCTTTACAGCTAATATAGAGCTTTATCGATAAGTACTTAATGCTGTCAGGGATACCCCTAAGTGTAGCCAGGCTATATATTGTTATACCTCTATATTCGAAGGCCTTGCCGCTGACCTATGGCGATCCCTTTCTATTTATAAGACTACCTATATAACTCAATAGCATTAATTCCTTTAATAATAACAGCAGCCTTAGCAACATTAGGATATTGAAGATGCTAATATTGATGATAATATGGCATTATTTATAGATCGTAGATATAGTCAATCTCACAACCGGTATTAATGCCCCTAATGATATGGACCCCCTTAATGGCAATAGCAGAATCGCGCCCTTCTAGCTAGGCCCCGTTAAAGAAGATACTTCGTTTGCAATAAATTAGGTTGTTAGTCATCTAATTATACTGCCAAAGAGCAATAAGAATTAAAGGCATAATAGCTGAAGAACCGCTCTAACCGGACCGCCCCTAATAACAAGAAATTCCGCGTTTTCCTATAGGAATACGAAGGGACCGCCGATTAAGCCCTTAAAAATGCCGATTTTAATGATATTATTGAAGATATTGAAGTTATGATGGCAGGGGTTACATATTGGGATACAGAGGATACTATCGCACTATAATTTACAGCCACTCAGTATTTCTTAGCCTCTACACAAATAGAACCGCCACCTTCTTCATCTATCGAGATATTATAAGCCTTATAGGATGAATCGTGCCGATATGCCTTCCTATAGATTGACCTATTCTGAATACCCTTACTAGACCGTAATTCTGCCTTTCTAGAAGAAGAATACTATAGTAACTATACCTTCCGCGGGATCCTACTGGATACCAGCGCCTCCGGCCTATCCACAGCAGGTATAGGTCAAGCAAGAGCCCTAATAAGATTAATGAAATCTTTAACGATTAAGTCAACGGATAAGCAGTATACCGTTAATTTTGGAATAGGTTCTGCCATATCTTCTAGTATATTAAATGTCCCGACGATATTCGGCAATATCCCCTTCTACGTTCTTAATAGCAGTACCCCCTTTCTCTATTCTATTACGGATATAGATAGGATGGGCGTAAAGCTAGATAATATTAATAATTTGCTTATCAAAGGGGATATTAAGGTTCCAATTATCAAGAAATAGGGATATCTATAGTAGACTCTTAATGCCACAGATACTGTAGCCTTCTATCTATCGTTATAGGAAATCCGTCAGCTATATCGTCGATTCGGGCACCCCTTTATTAATAGGCTCTCTAAATTGCTTCAACGGGCTGGTTATAATGATATTAACCGCAATATCATCGAGAGTATCACCTATATATGCTATTAATGCCAGATGAACGCAAAGGCACCTAACCGGTTTAAATTCACCCTTAAGGATGACGATATTAGCCAATTTAACTATGAAATTATCGTCGATATCCTTTATATTGACAATCGGCCGGTATTACATATCGTGGATACTGCAATAAGCTTCCAGGCAGTTAGGTTCCTCGATCCATAAAGATAGAAGGCCCGAGACGTCTAGAATACCCTCAAGGAATGCTAGATCGATACTTACTTTAGCCCGCCGGATTAGATAGTTTATAATGCCGGACCTAACTTCGCCTCTGCTGAATTCCATTATAATACCCGGCTTTTCTCTATTAATGTGGATAAAATCCCCATCGAAGCCCACTATAGCATTAGTAAAGTCGAGAGATACTACGCCCCATTACGCAGAGCCTATACCATCGTTAGTAAAGAAGTAGGCGACCTATTAACAAGGGAATAAAAACTACAGCTAGCTATTAAAGCCGTTAATGATTCTGCTGGGCCTAACGGCCTCATACCCATATTACTGGTCTTTAGAGTATATCCCCGACTTATAGATGACTCACCCCCTAGCCTATTAGTATCACAACATGCCTTAATATTACGAAAGGCTACTAACGAAGCTAGGAAATGCCTCGCTAAGCGATAGGTTCGCGATGCCTTCGCCTAACGGAACGGCCCGAATATATGGCCTATCCACCGACTACCCCTATAGTCTGATATACGGGTATAGAGAGAAAAAGGTAGGCCATACCGGCTAATCAGCCTCGAAGGTGAGACCTATATCATGCAGATGCCATATAGCCCTATTAAGTTCCGGTCAATAGTCGTCAAACCCTATAACTACAACCCCGATATAGACGATCCCAAAGATATCGTCTATGCCGAAGGCCCGGCCCGTCCCGGCAGGATAGAAGTCAGGATACCGGCTGCAGCCGCACCTCTAGCCGCGACGATACCTGCAGCCGCGATATTATCATTACCAACCCCTAACCTAGCCAGGGTACCGGCGTTACGGCCAGTATTACCATCACCAGTAAGGGTGGTATCTGATATTATGATCAATAAGGACTAAAAAGAGGCTCTCGTCAATACTATCGCTTCTAGTACCATTATCGATGCCTCTTTTTTTACCGCGAAAGAGTAAGCCGATCTACAGCTTATTAGTTAATTACGCCAGGAAGGAAAGATTATAACCCTAGGAGACCCCTTCGAATAGTCTGACTATATAAAGGTAGAAGCGTTACAGGCCCGCGATATATTCTGACTTATTACCTTTAATATCGGTAAATATAGAGCCTAGCGTCTATTTAACTCACGTATAGTACGAGAGATTAAGGGTAAAGGCATAGATATACTGTATAAGAAATCACGACTCGTCATATAAGGTTATAATGATAATAAAAAGCAATTAATATTAACTCAGTCCCCCACAATCCAACGGGCTAGTCAATAGTTACTTATATTATTAGTCCTATCACTATAACGCTCTCACGGCTTATTCCTCTGGATACGTAATATCACACAGGCTTACGTATAGTTATTAACTACCCTCAATCGGTCGATTATTGCTAAATTACCTAAGCAAATAGCTCACTAGTACCCTAATAATACTATTATGGAAGTGGTGAAGCCACTATACGGAATAGCTGAGGTAGGCACCTACTAGTGGGCGATATACTTTAGGTATTATCGCGAGAAGTTAGGCATAACCATATCGACCTATGACCCCTATTTGCTGATATCCACTGACGTTACCGACCGTATTAGCGATACTATATGCTTCGGTATCGTGGGTATGCAGACTAACGATACCCTTGGCCTAAGTAACGACGCCTTCTTCCAATAGGAAGAATTAGAGCTTACTAAGGCAGGCTTTAACGCTAAGCCTAAGACGAAGCTATTACCAACTATGCCCTTAGTATTTAACGGATGCATACTCACATTTAATAACGCAGACGGCACAATAACGTTATGCTAGAAAGGCCAAAGCAAAAAGATCGCTACTATCGATAAGAATGCGCCTATAGCATAGCGTAACTATATCGAGTAACGCGCTCGCGGTGCTTATGTGGCTACGGTCTGCCAGCCTAAGGCATTCTTTGACCTATCTGTTGCAGCATAATACCAACAGCCTGACCCTATAGATATCACGAGATTGAATAAGCGCCTTTAATGGCAGCGCGATAACTAGGATCGTGGCTTATGGTACATCAATTTGGCCCTTACCACAGCTAAGATCTTTGTATTTGTTGATGGATCCTTTGCCAATAACAAAGATTTAAGCTCCCAGATTGGTTACGTAATTATGCTAGGGAATGAGGCAGATACTGCGAATAATGCCTTCCAGCTGACCGGTAATATTATTACTTATAGCTCTATAAAGAGTAAGCGGGTAACGCGCAGCGCACTCGCTTTGGAGCTGTATAGCATGGTGCAAGGGGTCGATATCGCATACGCGATAGGCACGACCCTCAACATGATTACCAGCAAGCTAAGATTGCCGAAGATCCCTACGGTTATATATACGGATTCGTTTTCGCTGTACGAATGCCTTATTAAGCTGGGTACTACTAAGGAAAAGAGGCTTATGATAGATATTATAGCCCTGCGATAGTTATACGAGCGCCAGGAGATTTATGAGATCCGTTGGATTAATAGGAATAATAATCTCGCTGACGTAATAACTAAGGGAACGCCTAATAAAGCCCTTGAGACCTTTATCGACCGAAATTAGGCTGTTATACATATGGAAGGGTGGGTAAAGAGGCTGGTCAATATCTGACTGCGTTTGGAAGGTATTGGTGATATGATGGGTGGCAAGTGTGTGGATTTTCCTATATTTAATGTTGTGTTTAATGCGGCCGTTTTCCCTATGTTTACTGCCCCCCCCCCCTTTTTTTTGCCCCTTTGTTTTGGCTGCGATATTCAACATACCGGCTGTACGGTATGATGCCGGCCGCGCGGCGCGATAGCATTATCGGCGGCACAACCTACCGAGACCGCGCCACACTTTTCTTTCTATATATGCGCCTTATATCCTAGCAATTCCGATGTTTGCTTCTATAAAAAGAGAAGCTGCCAGTATCGGAATCGCTATCGCAAGGTGCCTAATTGGGCACCAATTGGGCATATTGCGACGAATGTGCCGCGCACACCCGTTACGCACGATATGGCCACTTTTGCCCCTATGCCCCTAAGCCCGGTAGGGCACGCGGGCAGTCCGACCCGACCGCGCCGAAGCACGTGACTACGGCACGCACAAAAAGGCCACATCGTGTAATTACTCTTTTGCTTCCTTTCTTTCCTCTTAGTTAGTCAGTTATAATCAAAGAAGTAATCATACCTTTAACCGGTGACCTCACGGTACTTAATACCACGCGCGCAACCCTACGTACAACTGGGTACCCCTTGATGTGACACCAATATAAACAACGACCAAATAGCTCTAGAAGAGCCTATTTAGAAGTCGCCTCGCCTAAATATGCCTATTTCGTCTAAGATCGACGATATAGGCCTAGTCGAAGGCACAGGCCTACCACAGGCCATAGATCCAATACAGCCTACGGGCCCACCACAACCAATAGGCCTAATACAGCATACGGATCCACAACAGGCCATAGGCCTACCACAACCAGTGGGCCCACTACAACCAATAGGCCTACTACAGCACTCTGCAATATTTCCTAGCAATTCGCCGTTTTTCGATTCCAAATCGCTTCAGCCTAACTCAGCTTTTCAGCTTAGGCAAGACGGTCCTATTTCACCGGCTAAGGAAAATACAGCCTTTTCCCATACAAAAAGGCTGTAAATGCTAAGAAATGCAGAAAGTTCTCATCACTAGGAATCTCAATCTTAGAGATTTTCTAAATCTATCATAAAAGTAGGCATAACCCACATAAGTGAAAATTCTGACTTGCCCCACACAACAAATTTTCAATGGTCCGAATCTTAAAGCCCCATACACACTGATTTTCTGCGACTTTCCAATACAATAGATTCTGCCTTTTCGCCCGGCTTCCTAGTAAATACAGCATTTCGCCATAGTAAAACGCTGCCTACACTAGAATATCTGAAATTCGAGAGTCCAGATATCGCCTCAAATGAGAGACCATAGGTAAAAATGTTTCAAGCACTAGAAAATATGCCGCCTATTCAGCCATACTAGGTTAAGGCTACTAGGGGTAGAATTCGAGGAAGAATGCAGCCACAGATACGAGACGTGCAAGGTATCCTAGGTTATAGATACTATAGGTCACTTTTGGACCTACAGGCTGACCAACAGCCTAACCCACAGACTGACCAACAGTCTGACCAACAGTCTGACCCATAGACTAACCAATAGGGTGCTTTCCCACCCACCCAGCCGAAAAACAATAGAATTTTCGGATACCCAGGCAGCCCCCCAGAGGCTTCCACACAGGATTTCCACCCTTCCTATGCCTTTTACCAATAAATGCACGATATCTGCTGCAAGATAAAGGCTGCAAAACGGGCCCCAGAAGGTGTGCCTAATAGCTGGAAGGAAGTCTTACATAACCCACATAAGGATAGCTAGGTTAAGGCCTTATTTTCGGAATTCGAGCAATTAATCGACTTAAATGTCTTCCAATTTATACTAAAGGCTAGTATTCCTACTAGTAGGAAGATATTGCGCAACCGGCCTGTTTTTCGTATAAAGAAAGATGCGAATAATAACCCGGTTAAATATAAGGCACGATTAGTTATTAAAGGCTTTATACAGGTATCTAGGCAAGACTTTATAGAGACCTATGCCTCTACTTCGATCCTACCAACATAAAGGATTATCCTTGCTCTTACTACTGCAAATAACTAGGAAATAGAGCAAATCGACTTTATTAGTGCCTTTCTAAATAGTAAACTGCTGGAGACGATTTATATAGAGATTCCAGCTGGTTTTCTAGAATTTGCAGAAAGCCTACTCTTACCTAATCCAGCCTTATAGTCTGACCTATAGCGTCAACGACTTCTAGCCTTGCTTACTAAGGTTGGATATAACCCCTCTGTATTACAGGTTATACTATTGAAGAAAGCCTTATATAGGCTAAAATAAGGCCCTCGCGAGTGGCAGTTACGGTTAAAAGACCTTCTAGTACAAGAGGGTTTTACGCCATTACTTTCTAATACTGCCGTCTTCTATAATAAAGGAACGCATACCTTTATTATGACCTATATAGATGACTGTTTAATTATCGGTCCAGACCTTAGCTATATTGACCAGCTTAAGGCTAAGTTCTATAAGGTATATGCTATAGAAAACCGGGGACCTGCCTCCTTCTTTCTAAGAGTGTAGATTATTAGGGATAGAGAAAAGGGCCTATTATAGCTACACTAATTGCAATTTATTGCGGAAGTCCTTAAGAAATTCAACCTAAAAAATACACGACCGCATCTAATCCCACTATAGCCCGGTATACTTGCTGAGTCTAAGGCTAGTAATATGCCGCTAGATGCTAATAATTAACACTTATTCTAGCAGCTGGTAAGGACATCGATGTAGTTAATAATGATATTAAGACCTAACCTTGCCTTTCCAACGCAATACCTATCACGATATATGCAACAGGCTTCCACTATACAGCTTAATGCTGCTAAGGGCACTTTCCGCTACTTAGCTGGTACGGCAAATACAGCCATTTATTACCGAGCCGCTAAAGCTACCATAGTATTAGCTGCATTTTCTAATAGCGATTTTGCTAGATACCGGCTGACTTCGAAGTCTACTAGTGGTTATCTTACTACCTTAAATAGTGGGCCTATTAGCTAGAGGTTAAAACGGTCTTCGACTATAGTTTTATCAATGCTTAAAGCCGAGTCTAATACAATGCTTAAAGCGATTCGCGAAGTGGAGTGGATATCTAATTTATTTAAAGAAATCCAGGTCGATATTCAACGCCCGATACCACTATACTGCGATAACCAAGGGTCTATTTCTAACGCAAATAACCCAAATCAGTATGCCTGCACTAAGCATACCTTGCTTAAATTCCGGTATATACGTAAGAAGGCCTATAGTGGCCTAGTAAAAATATCTTATTTACCTACGATAGATATGCCTACAGATAGACTTACCAAACCACTTCCAAGCCCGAAATTCCCCATATTTCGGCAGCTATTAGGGCTACAATCCCTATAGCATCATCATCTTTTTTTCTAATTTTTTACAGGGTTTCTTTCTTTTATTCTAACGCTAGGATTAGCCATATTGCTAATCAGAGGGGGTGTTGAAATCAGCGCCTTTTTAGCTGTATTTTAGTACTGGTCTCGCCACCATACGACGTCTCTACGTTAAGATATTACGGTAGCTATACCAGGCGCTATAGTGGGGCACAGCGCCCCACAACGCCGATTATAGTGGGCCACAGCGCCGGTCACGGCACCAGTACAGCGACCCACATCCGGCCACAGCGGCCGGTCACAGCGGGCCACAGGGCCCACAACAGACGGCGCATTTCTACGGGATTACCAAATGGGCAAACCTTACTAATACCAGCACTTTCGGCCTTCTACATACAGTCACCCGCCACACCGGTCATTTACGGCAGACCGATATAGGGCTTCCGGCCCATATAGCAGGCTGTTATAGGGCATCCGGCACACCGCTATAAGCCACTAGGCTTGGTTGGGTATGCACTGGGTAGGATATTGGGCACAGACTAGGCATAGTTAGGCAGACCGACTTTTCGTCGGGTTTTTCGCTATTTTTGCGGTTTTTCATTATTTTCAACCACTTTTTCAAGATGGTAGAAATATGCCCAAAATTCCCTCTTTCTAGCTAGAATAGTTACCAACAATTAGAATCAGATTTCCCTAATATCTTTGCTCTAGTCAACCTCTTATGCACTTTAAATCTTTAACCAGCTCTTTGTTTTATTCTGCAATGCCTTGTACGCCACTGTCGGTATCCAGTACATTTCCAACAGTATTCTGAATCACTATTTTGCAACAACTTAATACGAGTAGAAGATTATATAGAACGGTTTCTCGATTATTAGTAGCGGCACTATAGGTTCCCCGCCTAGATTATTAGCGATAGAGGCTTAGACTAAATAGGCTAATTCTAGACTATAATATATAAGGCTATTAGGACTAAATAACTCCTTTTGATTATATATTATATATAGACCGATAGTAGTATAGAGTATATAAATTAGAAGGTCTAGGCTATCTTATATATTAAGGTAGCATTCGACTAATACGATTAGCCCTAATATCTTACGATTTATTAATATACTCTAAATAACTATACTTCTTTAGTTACTAGATATAGTCCGAACTATCTCCTAAATAGCTTTAATTCTCCTATTATAATACCTCCCCCTAATATTATACTAAGTTTAACGACCCCTAAAGGGCAAGCAATATGCTTTTTAGCTATAATACGGGAGGGGGGCGAACTTGCCTAAGCCGCAATTGCCTTTACTTAATAGTAGTGGTAGGATGCAATAAATCGTTCCTAACGCCTAGTAGAGCGCTACTAAGTTAGGGACCGAGTTTAGCTAAGCCTACGGAATATTAAAATTAACCGGCCCTATAAGAAGCTCGATTAGGTATCTACAAAATATATTATTATAGCCGTTCTATCCCCACTTAATATCTAATTCGATATCCCTAATGGTATTTACCCGGTCTTTTATATTAATCTTATAAAATATGCCGCTATCGACCTACTATTGAGCTAAGTCCTTATAGATATTAGGCCTAATCCCCTATTAATTCTGCTAGAGGACTCTAATACCCTACATAAGGAATTTAAGGTTAAGGAGATATTAGCCGTAAAAAACGCTTGGGATTAGGGCAGAAAGCATAATATTTTAGTAAAATAGAAGGGATACGATTTGCCGTCTTAAGAGCCCCTTAAGAACTTTAAGGATACTATAGCGCGGGGAGCATTTAAGGATAAATAGGGGGATATTTAGATATATAATAGGCCCGGTTAAACCCTATTGTAACCCTAATATGGAAATAGATAAAATTTTTCCTGGAAAAGGGGGGTATATTACGGACTTAGGCTATGCCCGTATTATAGATTAATTGAGGCTCGGGCTGCGCCCGTGCCTAGTCTAGGACGGATGATATAAGATAGACGCGCGGGCCTATAGGGTAACGTTAGGGCTTTAGCCCGCGCTATATATGGATATATAGACTGCAGAAGAGACCCGATTCGGGCTCTTTTCCCTTCCTCCTTAGTTTTATTAATATATCCGATTAACGCTTATTTGCAGTCGCCCTAGGGCCAGTCCGTTATAAAAAGCGCCTATTAACGCAGCATAAAATAACTTAAATGCCTCTACCTATGACTTATAGTATAGGACGACTAGGTTATCTATATAGAAGAATACAATAAAGGCATTATTAACGAAGATATAGGGGTCTTTATAGACCTATATAAAGCCCCTTTCCATTAGGAATCGTAATAACTCCTTAAATTATAGTAATATCGACCTTCGAAGCCTATAGAGGGCACGCAATAGCTTAATATATAAGTAACTATTGTGAAATCCATTAGGCTGTTTACAATAAACAGTCTCGTCAAGTAGCGCATTTAGAAAGGCTATAACGAAGTTGTATTAATATGTATCTAGGTTAAAGTAATATATTAGGGCTATTAAGAGGCAAAAAGTGCGTGCCGCAAGCGTAGTAGCCTAGATATTACGAAGGTCGAAAGGTTATTAATTACTACGAATATATAATCGGGCCTTATAACTAGTAAGGAAGCCATTTTTGTCCTATTTATAGGCGAATACCTACTTTAGGTCTAATGGCTTAATTATAGGGTCTATAGATAAATTATTCCGACGAATAATACACCTAATCTCCCTATTAGTGACCTTACTATATTCTTCTTTAGCGGCCGTAATAAATTCCTTGCACTTAGGGTGCTTTTAAAGTTCCCTCTATATTGCCGGCTCCTTAGGCATATTCGTAATATAAGGGGTCTCTATTATCGCTAATAGCTTTATAATAGCTGCCATAAAGACCTTATAAGCCTTCTTCTCTATCTTAATATAAAATATATTATTAAGGGGAGGTATTAGCTCGGTCTAATCGTTTAACTTAGGGGAAAATAGTAGGGATAGAAGTAATATTTAAGCGATCGACTCTTTAGGGTAGTCTCTAACCTTTAAGTTAATAATAATAGGTTAAGAGGCATCATTAATAGTATCAACAGCCTCAATTATATTAATTAGTATAATGCTCTAACTAATAGCCTTATCTGTACCCTATTTAACGGTAGCTTTATCAGTAAAGGGGTTCTTAATTAGATTCCCTAATGCAATAAGCTCGAAGTTATTTATAATAGTGGTTTTCTCTATATTACTAATAAAGGTGTTTAGGTCCTCTCTCTATTTAGCTAATATTAGCAACTATTCCTTATCCTTTATCACGGGCTCGGGCTACGCCCGCGCCACAATATGGCTAGGACTCGGGCTGCGCCCGTGCCTAGCCTAGGTAGGGTCATATAAGTCAGCGGCACGGGGTCATAAGACTACGTCAAGACCCCGACCCGTACCAATATAGGGTTAAATAGACCATCGAGAGGCCCTTATTTAAATCCTCTCTCTTTCCTCTTTAGTCTATTTAATATATTCATTCGACGCCTATTCGCAGTAGCCCTAGGGCCAGTCCTTTACATTTAAATAGACTCTCTTAGCCTTACTATTATAACCTTATATTATAGAGCTAATGATGCAGGCTATATAAGATATCGAGATAAATATACCCGGAGAATTAAGTAGAGAGAACCTAAAGTTATAATACCCCCGACGTAATATATATGCCCGAGTGGAGCAGCTTATAATAGGGTTATAAAAGATAGAGGCGCAAATACATACTAACGCGTAATACCTCGCTATTATAGCCGCCTTACTATAGACCCTTTTCGCGAACTAGTTAAATAGCTCCTAGGCTGCTACTTAACTAGCCCTAGTTGCATAATAGAATGCCCCCCTCCCTATTGCTTAGGATACCTAGCTAAAGCGTAAGCCGATCCCAATAGGGGACCCCTTTAATAGCAAAAAGACTATATTTACAGCCTAGCGGACCTTTATATAATATAAGCTTAAGGTCGATAGGGACTTTATTAAAGATAAGAAGACCTAATAGATATTTATCTTTTAGAACCTTTCGTCTATAGTCTAATTATAAATCGCAGCCTTCTTTAAGAATAGTACGGCTTGCAATTATAATATAATAAAGTTCTTTAAATACCTCTAATATCTCTTTAAAGACCCGCACTAATAGGATCGCGCTATTATTAAGCTTAAGTACTCCTTATACTAGGGCCCTAAGGAACCTTTTGCCGCCTTTTTTATGCGATTTAAGGAAAAACTTATACTTACTAATAGTCTCGGTTAGCCTAAGGAAGTTAAGCTAAAATATCTCTAATCGGCACTTAATACTCGTATAGCTAATAAAATTATCGGCCTTAGGGTCTTTTATTATAATTATTAATCGATAGTAGACTACTACCGATAAATTGCTATCGATATTAAGATTAGCCTAACTATTAACTACTAATTGGGCTCGGCCTATTCCCGACCAACCTATGCCTAGGATTCTAAAGGCAATATATAAATATTAGGCGTTAATAAGCTAAACTCGAAGGGTAATCTACTTAAAGCGATATAGGTCTCTATAGAATAATATAAAGAATATAAAAAGAAAGGTCTTTATCTTTAATATAGCTCTTTTAAGTATTAAAGGAATATATACTACTTATTGCTAGTAATCCGGCTAGATATAGTTAAAGTAGCCTCGCTAGACTTATAAATTATAAAGGTCGAAAGTAGCGATAAAGATTAAGGAAAAAAGTAGCCTTTAAGTCTAATCTCGCTAGAGGGCTTAAAATATATATTTAGATCCCGACTTAATTATAAAAGGAATTAAATAAAATCGCAGAATAAATAGATAGATACCCCTTTTTAGTACTAATTTTATATAAATCCTATACCTTTATTAATACCTTAATCGACTTAAGATATAACTATTATAGCGCTATAAGGGAAAAGATAGTATAACGGTTAGGTCTTTAACCTATTTACTTACTATAATATAGGGAAATCGGAATAGTAGTAAATATTTAGAGCCGTTTAGGAGAATATAAAGTAATATATTTCTTTATTACCTATATCGTCTATATTATAATTGATGTTAATAGATAGCTATCTATAGTTATACTTTATATTATCCTAAGTCTTACCTGCGATATTATGCTTAGGATGCTTTAGATAGAGTATTATAATATTATACTATAGGTAAAACGGTACTAATTAAAGATCGGATCGGTAGGCAATTTTATTATTAAAAAATTGATAAGAAGAAAATAGGGTTTAACTATAGTAAATATCTTTAGCTTAGTCTTTTATAATATACTAAAGCAGGCGAAATACTCTAGGGATTAATTGACCTCTTTTATTATAATAATCTTATAGGAGATAATATATATCTTCTATATTATATTTCTACCTTATTAAGACTCTGCCCTATAATTATAGAAGCTATAAGTGCTCCTGATAGAGTTATAGGAATTCGCCGACCTTTTTAATAAAGAGAAGGCTTCTAGTCTCCCTTTATATTAGGGTATATTAGATTACTATATCCGGCTTAAAAAGACTATAGATAAAAGCTAGCTAGATTTACCTTAGGGCCTATTATATAATATACTATAAGACTAGTTATTTAAGGTTCGGAGATAAGTAATTAACCTTATAGATAAAGGATAGATCTATATAAGCTCTTTATTAATAATAGTATTAATCCTACTCGCTAGAAAGAGGAATAATAGGTAATATTTTTATATCGACTATTAGGCCCTTAATAAGGTTATAGTCTAAGACTAATACCCCCTCCCTTTAACTAAAAAGACCTTATGATCCCTATCCTAAGCGAAATAGTTTACTAAAGTTAATATATATATAGCATTCTATAAGATATATATTGCAGAGGGCGATAAATACTTAACTATATTTTATATATAATTCGGACTATTTAAATGGCTTATTATGCTATTTAGCCTAATTAGGGCCCCTACGATCTTTTAAAGATATATTAATAAGGCCTTAGGGAATATACTAGGAGACTTTATAACTACTTACTTTAATAATATCCTAATCTATATTAGGAGATTAAAGGTAGACTATATAGGGCGTATTAAAGAAGTCTTTCGATAATTATAAAAGGCCGGCTTAAATTTAGACCTTAATAAGTGCGATTTTATAGTAAAGGAGGTCTAATACCTAAGATATATTATAACGGCTAGAAAGGAAATCTATTTAGACCTTAAAAAGATTAAAGCTATTTAGAATTAAAAAGCACTTACGAAATTAAAAGGCATTTATAGTTTCTTTAGTTTTATTAATTTCTATTACGACTTTATTTTAGATTTCTCCTGCTTTATTGACCCTTTAATTAAGTTAATAAAGAAAGGGGTTTTATTCTAATAGTTAAATAAAGAAAAGGCGGTATTTTAAGCGCTTAAATAGTGCTTTATATTATCTCTGGTTTTCGCCTAATAGGACCCTAATAAAGAGATAGTCTTTAAGGCAGATAGTTCTAATATAGCCTTTAGCGGCTATCTATTATAAGTTAGGGAGGATAATATACTTTACCTTATTATATATTATTCTGCCTGCTTATCGGATGCGGAATAGAATTATACTATATATAATAAGAAATTCCTTACTATTATCTCCTACCTTAAAGTATAGTTAGTAGAACTCTATTTAATAGCCTCCCCCTTTATTATCCTTATTAACTATAAGAACCTAAAGTATTTTGCCTAATTATAAGAAATATCTAAGCGATAAGCCTAATAGGCTAAGATTTTAATACTCTTTAATTTCTATCTTTAGTATAGGCTAAGGTTATAAGCTTAATGCCCTAATACTCTTTCTTAATAGGAATAAAAAGCAGATAGGGTAGAATTATAAATTAAATAGATCCTAAAACTACTATTTATTTTAGTACTTAATATAGATAAGATAGAAGGTATTAAGATCCTGACTTTAGACCTAAAGGTCACCCTACCTTATAGCCTATATATCTTTGCTAATATTTACCTTTAGGCTCTTTAGGACTAAATAATATCTAAAGATAATATATACTAGGCATAATAGATAGTAATAGCGAATAGAGAGTAATAATTCCCTATAGAGGTAGCAATATAGGAATAAATTATAGATTATACCCTAAATGCATATGGTATACTACTTTACTAGGGGTAAGTATAACTCCTATCGTTTAAGCCCCTAACTATAACGGTAATTTAATAGTGCTATAATTCGCCTATAGTAGGTTACCTAGGGAAGAATACTACCTTCTAATTGCTATAATAAGATTATTATTTCGATAATATATTATCTAAAGTAATAAGGTTTATTTAGAACTATTAATAATATAGGGTATATAAGAGCCGCTAATTATAATAGGGTCTACTATAGCCTTTACCGATCCCAGACTATTTTTAATCGTAAATATTAGTAGACTTTATAATAGACCTCCCCGCCTATAATTCTTCTAACCTATACTTCCTTATAGTAATTATTAACCGCTTATCAAAGTATATCTAGCTAAAAGTAATATATTCTATAATAGCTAAAGAGTATATAGAGCGATTTTAATAATACTAATAGCGCTTTTATAGATTCCCTAATAAGATTATTAGTAATAGAGGCTTAGATTAGGTAGGATAATTCTAAATAATACTTTATAAGGCAGTTGGGACCGAATAATTTTTTTCGACTATATACTATCCCTAAACCGATAGCAGTATAAAATAAATAGACTAAAAAGTCTAGGCCATCCTTTATATTATAATCTCTTTTAACTAATACAATTAGCCTAAGTACCTTACTATATGCTAACTTATCTTAAATAACTAGATATTATTAATAATAAGGTTTAGCCTGAACCGACTCTTTAATAGGTTTAATATGCTAACTATTATACTAGCTTTAGAGGTAATATTAAGCTTAAAGATACTAAAAGGGTAGGCAGCTTTTTTCCTAGCTAACCTCTAGGAGGGAGGTAAATTAGCCTAAGCTACTATCGCTTTTATATAATAATAATAATAAGATATAATAAATATTGCAATTCTCAAGGTCACTATAAAAGCAGAGCCTTACTAGCTAGCTAGATGGCACGAGACTGTCTGCGACCTGTGAACTAATCTTAGTATAATACTAGATTTTTCACCAAGTCCTAAGACTATACAAGTGCTATAAAGCAGGGCAAGTATAAAGGCAAGGCAAATATAAGATAACCAGAAAACGCAGGGAAGGTAAGAAGTTAAGAGGCATATAGTGCATTAACAGACTCGATTGTGCTACCCTTCTACTACCTAGAAAGAAGGGGGAAAGCTATCCTATATATATATGAAGAAGGGGTGGGCCTAGGCACCTAAGGTAGCTAGTAAGAAAGCTCCTTGTAATGCTCGCTTTGCCACGTATATAATACGTCAGCAGACCCACTATATCGGGCCTTTTCAACCACCCTAACTACTGCACTAGTAACTAGTCACCGCACTAGTAACTAGCCACCACGCTAGTGACTACCCACTATACTAGTGGACTAGCCACCACGCTAGTGACTACCTACCACACTAGTGGACTAGCCACCACGCTAGTAGACCCACCACGCTAATTTAGTAATGCCACACCTTTTTAACAAGGCCTACCTTAAGGCCTATCTTGCTTGATATACAGTAAATAATCCACTGAAAATCCTTAAGGTAAAAGGCAAGGGCCTGGGTTGGTAAGACCACCGTAAGTCAAAAAGCGGTAGGAAAGCCAGCAGCCTAGTAGGCTACTATAGGATTTTAACACCCCCTCTGATTAGCTACTATAGTATCAAGCTAATCGTCGTATATAAAGGATAGGAAAAAAAATGCAATAAAAGTGCTAAGGAAAAACATAAGAAAAAACCTTAGTAAAAGTTAGTATAAGTTAGCAGGCCCTAAGACCTAGTAATTCGCGGAACCTAGTAAATTTAGGGCCCGGCAGTGGCTTGGTAAGACCGTCAGCAGGCATACTATTAGTAGGTTAATAGGTAATTTTAACCAAGCCTAGCTGGGCTTGCTCCCTAATATACCGGAATTTTAATAGCATATGCTTAGTGCGAACGTGCTGATTAGGGTTACTAGAATTCGAAATAGATCCCTAATTATCGCAGTATAACAGTATAGGGCGTAGAATATCGATTTCTAGCTTTTTAAAAAGGTTAGAATGCCACTAGACCTTATAGATGGTCTCAAATAAAGCATTAGATTCAGCTTCTAAAGTAGATAGTACTACTAAAGAGGCTCGCTTAGAACGCCAGCTAATAGGACCACTATTAATAGTAGTCAAGAAGCCTCTAGTAGATTTAGAGGTTTCTTTACAGCCAGCAAAGTCGCTATCAGAATAAGCGGCTATAATAGGCTGTTGGTTGCTTTTATTAAAGCAAATAGCTTGGTTCTTAGTGCCTTTAAGGTAGCTAAAGCTGCCTTTTGCAGCATTTAGATGCACATTAGTTGCCTTAGATATAAACCGAGAGAGGTATTGAGTAGGAAATGCTAAGTCGGGTCTAATTATCATTATAAGCCACATTATAGTGCCAGTAAGGCTCTGATAAAGGCTTTGATTAGTAGGGCTAAGGTCCTTTCTACTAGATTCATTAAGAATTTCTAGTTAAAGTGGAATAAGCTGAGGTTTAGTATCCTATAAGCCAAATTTAGCTAGGACCTCTGTTATAAATTGGGCTTGGTGTAGCCATAATAGACCTTCCTTCCTATTTCGTATAATTTATACGCCTAGGAAAAAGGAAGCCGGACCGCGGTCTTTCATAGTATAGACCTTATGAAATTTCCTTTTTAGCTGGTTAATATAAGTTATATTTGGACCAACTAATAGGCAATCGTCAATATAAGTAACGATAAAGGTGCTGGTTTGCTTATTATAAAAGACGGCAGCGTTAGAAGCTAAAGGTAAAAAACCTTTACTAGAAATCAGGTCTTTTAGCCGGTATTGCTATTCGCGGGGTGCTTATTTTAGCCCGTATAGGGCTTTCTTTAGTAAAATAGCTTGCTTAATAGAGGGATTAAAGCCGGCTTCTTTAAGTAAAGTTAGTAGCCGTTACCGTTGAATATTAGACTAAAGCTTGCTATCGCTATTAGTTAGTAGTAAGCTCTCTATAAATTCAAGAAATCCATTAGGAATATCTATATAAATGGTTTCAGAAAGCTCGCTATTTAGAAAGGCGCTTATAAAGTCGATCTGCTCTATTTCCCAATTATTACTAGCTGCCAAAACTAGTATAACCCTCCAGGTGGGTGGGATAGAGGTAGAAGCATAGGTATACTGAAAGTCCTTTCCTTCGACTTGCATAAAGCCTTTGACTACTAATCTAGCCTTATATTTTATAGGCTGATTATTAGCATCCTTTTTAACCTAAAAAACAGGCCTATTGCGTATAATTTTCCTATCAATAGGAACGCTAGACTTAGGGATAAATTGGAAGACTTTAGTATCTAAAAGCTGCTCAAATTTCTTAAATAGTGCCTTTATCCAAAGGTCTTTTTCAGGACTTCATAGCACATCCTTCCAGCTATTAGGCGTACCATCAGGAGCCTTTTTAGCTAGCTTACGCTTAGCTGCATAGAAGGAATCCCATATTAGGTGATATAAATCATAATTAGGGAATAAGTCGGTAGGGCTAGTAGGGTTAGTAGGGCTAGCAGGGCCAGCAGGGCCAACAGGGCCAACAGGGCCAACAGGGTCAGTAGGGTAAGTAAGGTCGGCAGGAGTAAGGCTAGTGAGGATATCTATAAGGTCATCCTTTGCAGTAGCCGGGGACTGTAGTATAGTACCTTCTGACTTAGGAAGGTAATCCACGGTGGCATTAGTAGTATCATCCGGGGTAGCATTAGTAATACTAGTAAAATTAGTAAGGTCCGGCATGCTTTCTAGGTCATCCGGTATAGCATTAGTGTTAGTAATGCTAGTAAGGTTAGCAGAGTTAGTAGGGTCAGGAATGCTTTCTAGGTCATCCAGTAAAATAGCAGGTTCTTTACTGCTAGATACCCCCTCTGAACCTGTATTTTGCCCTCTGTGAAAGTCTCCTTCTAGGCCATTAGAAATAGGGCCTATACCTTCATTTTAGTGAATAAAGGTAATAAAAGTTGTTTTAGTAATAACCTTCTTCTTTAGAAGGTAGACTAGGTAAGTATTATTACCTAGAGTAGCAAGGAGCCTACCAGGCTCGGTACAGGGCGCTAATTTGCGGCTTTTTATACGCTTTTCGTGTGGTATAAGCACTTCAATAGCTGCTCTAATAGCCCTAAGGTTAATAAGGTTAAGGTAGTGCTCCGGTATTATCTGGTCGTAATCTTTTAGTAGCTCCTAATAGGGGCTAGAAGGTCTGTTAGTAACAGCTATTATATTTACTAGCATAACAACGCCAGTAATTACAGCAGACTAGAGGTTAGATGGTAGTCTTGACCAGGCTATGGTAGCACGTAGCCTATTAGCTATAACCCTAATAGAGCGCTCAGCGAGGCCGTTTTATTTGTGAATATAAGGGCAAGATATATTAAAAGTTATACCCTATTCGATAAGCCAATTATTAAGCATTTTATTGATTTCATTTCTACTATTCTAGTGGAATTCAATAGGCGTTTTACCATATCTGACCTGTAGGCTCTGTATAAAGCTCTGTAATGCTTTAAATACAACAGTGCCTTCCCTATTAGGTAGCAAGTAAAGCCAGCGGAACCGGGATTTTCTATCCACTAATATAAGGGCAACAGGTCGTTTGTTGTATAGCATAGGTGATATAGCAAAAGTATCACCTTCTATAATATCCAGACATTTAGCTGGATTAGGTATTGCATCTTTAGAAGGTCTTCTAATCTTCTTAGCCTGAATACAGGCTAGGCAGCGAAAATCAGCATCTTTAACCTTATTAAGGTTAGGAAGACCAGGGGTATTAGCACAGGTCTTTTTAAGTAGCTGAATACCTATATGCCTTAGCCGTACATGCCAAATGCCGGCTAATTGCAATAGCTTTTAATATTCTATATCAGCAGCTATAGGGGCAGTAGTAGGGGTAGTAGGGTTAGTAACCTCTACTGGGTCTTCGCTAGTCGTAATAGCAGAAGGTTGGGTAGTAGGGCTAGTAGCCTCTACAGGTTCCTTACTAGTCGTAATAGTAGGAATAGAGGTAATAGTAGTATCCTCAGGATCACTATAATCAGCAGGGTTAATAGGGCTAGGGACCTCTACTGTTATACTATTAGTAATAGTATAATGGCTGCAAGGTTAATTCAGCAGTGGGGTGTCTATTCCTTTCTGTGGAAGGAAAAAGCCGTATTTTTCAAAGTTAAAAATGCCAATGCATTTACGGCTTGCTGACTAAAGCTGATTTTTAATTAGTACCCCTTTAGCAGCATAATGCTTTACACCGCTAATAATGTTAATATCCAAGGTAGGAATATATAGGGCATTCTTAAGCTCTATAATACCCCATTTCGTAGGATTAACGCCCTATAGCACAGTAAATCGTGCTGTGCCCCAACCAGTAGGGGAAATAGGGCCACCACTAGTAGTAATTACAGGCTTATCATCCCTCTTAAAATAGTGAAAAGTGGTGAAATGCTTCTTATTATTAACAATATAACAAATAGAGCCGGTATTATAAAAGAGGGCATCCTTAGGGGTCCTACCGCCTAATTTAGCACTATAGCTTATATCAGTAGATATAGTAGAAGAAGAATAAGATATATTAGTATCCTGGGTATTATAGTTGCCTATAATAAAGGCCTCGATATCTTGCTGATTATTGCTGGAGTCCTATTTCTTCTTCTATTGCTGCTTTTTTTTCCTATTATTAGTAGAATTATTCTTACTATTATTAGTAGTAGAAGCGGCATTAGCAGACCCTTTATTCTTAGAGTCCTTAGAAGCCTTGAGCTGCTTGGGGTTATTATTAGCAGCTACCTTATTAGACCCTTTAGAACGCTATTCTTCTAGTAGGTCAACCATAAAATACTGGAGGTTAAATTTACTACTGTTAATAACACCTTAGGCGCTATAAGCCCTAATTATAGAGCGTTAGCGTTCCGTCCAGCGGGTAAATACCCCCTCTACAGCCCATAGATACTAGTTAACTTAGTCGAAAGAGTCGATTTTAGAACCTAAGATTCTAAGGCGAGAAATGTAGCTGTTAAATTTGCTATTAAAAGCTTCTAAAGTGCCTTTATAACCGGTAAATATAAGGGTATGAAAGGTAGGGTATAAGTGTGCCCGCTATACTTCTAGTGAGTGGCAGTATTAGGCCACTAGCAAAAGGTAGGCTTCCTCTAGGTCATTATACTAATCTATAGCCTCTACAGCTTCTTTACCATAGCTATTCTTTAGCATTAGTAGTAGAAGTGCCTGCTCAGACTCATTAAAATGCCTTACTATAGAGGGGTTGTTAACAAAATTAGCTATTTTAAAGGCCCGAAGTTGTATAGTAAGGGCCTACTTCTACTAGTCGAAATTATAGGGGCTTTTTAGCTTTTGGGACTCCTTAAAACGGTTAGCAGTCTTAGCTAATTCTTTAATAGCCCCATCACTAATTTGGTTAGTAATAGTTATTAGTAGCATTATATAAATAGGCTCTTTACCCTTATATTTTATAGGGGTAGAAGGTTGGTCGATTTCCATAACATCAGCTTCACTATCATCATCCTTAGTAGTAATTATCTTAGTAGAAGGTCCAGCTTCAGTGGCTTTAGTAGGCTTCTTATTAGTAGCCTAGGTGTCGTTATTTTGCCTACTAACTAGGCCCTATATAAGGTTAGTTAGTGTATTCATCTGGGACTTCATATCGTCCATATCTAGCTATAGTTATGCGTTAACATCAGCCTCAGTATCAGATTTAGGGACTTTATAGGATCCTAACTCTGCTATAGTGGGCAAAAAGGGTTTAAAAATCCGTTGAAAATTGGTGCCGATAGTTGTAAAACTAGAGGAATAATTAGCTAAATAGCTAGCAAAATAGTCGAGTATTTAATAAAATAGCTAGTAAAACAGTCGATTAACTAGCTTTATAGCCAGTAAATATAGTGGCTAGTAGCCTACTATAAAAATAACCGCAGATTATAGCGGCCGGTCTCAATATAAAAAAGCACAGATGCCGTAGGCGTTGTGCAAGTCCGTATTATAGCGTTGGTATTTAAGGTGCTTATATGGTGCCGTAATATAAAGGTGCCGTAAGTGCCGTGGGTGCCGTAAGTGCTATAGAAGCCGTAGGTGCCGTGGGTGCCGTAGGTGCCGTAATATAAAAAGGTGCCGTAAGTACCGTACCAAAGGTGCTATAAGTGGGAGAGTATAACAGGTGCCGTATAGTGCAGTATAAGTCGTGTACTAGGGGAAAAGGTGTTATACAGTAGTATAGTGTGATAGATATCACACTATAAAATCCGTAGGTGCCGTAGGTTACTCCGAAAATAACGTAAGGTTACGCTAAAAGTGCCGTAAGGTTACGCCGTAAGTTGCCGTTAGGTACGCCGTTGATTGCCGCAGGGTAATGCCGTAGGTAACAAAGGGTAAGCCAAAGGTGATAATAGGTAAGCCAAAGTTAATAAGGGTAAGCCGGAGATACCAAAGGATAGCTATATTAGTAGTACTAATAAGCAAGAGAGACCAAGGGGTGAACACAAAAGAGGTAGGGTAAAAACAAAGAAGTAAAACCCGGGCTTATAACCTATTGCAATTCTCAAGGTCACTATAAAAGCAGAGCCTTACTAGCTAGCTAGATGGCATAAGACTGTCTGCGACCTGTGAACTAATCTTAGTATAATACTAGATTTTTCACTAAGTCCTAAGACTATACAAGTGCTATAAAGCAGGGCAAGTGTAAAGGCAAGGCAAATATAAGATAACCAGAAAACGCAGGGAAGGTAAGAAGTTAAGAGGCATATAGTGCATTAATAGACTCGATTGTGCTGCCCTTCTAAAGTCTAGAAAGAAGGGGAAAAGCTATCCTATATATATACGAAGAAGGGGTAGGCCTAGGCACCTAAGGTAGCCAGTAAGAAAGCTCCTCGTAATGCTCGCTTTGCCACGTATATAATACGTCAGCAGACCCACTATATCGGGCCTTTTCAACCACCCTAACTACCGCACTAGTAACTAGTCACCGCACTAGTAACTAGCCACTACGCTAGTAACTACCCACCACACTAGTGGACTAGCCACCACGCTAGTGACTACCCACCACACTAGTGGACTAGCCACCACGCTAGTAGACCCACCACGCTAATTTAGCAATGCCACACCTTTTTGACAAGGCCTACCTTAAGGCCTACCTTGCTTGATATACAGTAAATAATCCACTGAAAATCCTTAAGGTAAAAGGCAAGGGCCTAGGTTGGTAAGACCACCGTAAGTCAAAAAGCGGTAGGAAGGCCAGCAGCCCAGTAGGCTACTATAGGATTTTAACAATAAACTATTTATACTGCCTAATAAAGCGTTTCTAGGTTAGAGACTATATATAGCTTAGCCTAAGAAATATTAAGATAAACCGCCTTTATAAAAAGCTTAATTAGGTCTCTACTAAATATATTATTATTGCTATTTTATCTCTACTTACTATCTAGCTTAATATCCCTAAGGGTATTTACTTAGTTTTTTATATTGACTTTATTAAATAGGCCGCTTCTAATCTACTTTTCATATAAACTATAATTAATATTAGGCTAAGGCTATCACGGGCTCGGGCTACGCCCGCGCCACAATATAGCTAGGACTCGGGCTGCGCCCGCGACTAGCCTAGGGAGCATCAGCACGGGGTCACAAGGCCTTACTAAGGAATCGGCCCGTACTACATACGGGCATAAATAGACTACTTAGAGGCCCCTATTCGGGTCCTCTCTCTTTCCTCCTTAGTCTATTTAATATATTCATTCAATGCCTATTTGCAGTAGCCCTAGAGCCAGTCTTTTACATTTAAATAGACTCTCTCAGCCTTACTATTATAACCTTACATTATAGAGCCAATAATGCAGGCTATATAAGATATCAAGATAGGCATACCCAGAAAACCAAATAGAAAGAATTTAAAGCCACGACGCCCCCGATATAATATATATACCCGAGTAGAACAGCTTACAATAGGGTTATAATAGATAGAGGCGTAGATATATACTAACGCATAGCACCTTACTGCTATTGCCGCCTCGCTATAGACCCTTTTTGCGAACCAGTTAAATAGCTCTTAAAATGCCACTTAATCGGGTCCGGTCGTATAATAGAATGCTCTCCTCCCTATTACTTAGGATACCTAGCTAAAGCGTAAGCCGATCCCAATAGGGGACCCCTTTAACGGTAAAAAGACTATATTTATAGCCTAGCGGACCTTTATGCAATATAAGCTTAAGGTCGATAGGGACTTTATTAGAAATAAGAAGACCTAATAGATATTTATCTTTTAGAACCTATCGTCTATAGTCTAATTATAGGTCGCGGCCTTCTTTACGAATAGTGCGGCTTATAGTTATAATATAATAAAGTTCTTTAAATACCTCTAATATCTCTTTGAAGACCTATACCAGTAGGATTATGCTATTATTAAGCTTAAGTACTCCTTATGCTAAAGCCTAAAAGAACTTTTTGCCGCCTTTTTTATACGATTTAAAGAGAAACTTACACTTACTAGCGGTCTCAGTTAGCCTAAAGAGGTTAAGCTAAAATACCTCCGATTAGTATTTAATGCTTATATAGCTAATAAGATTATTAGCCTTAGGGTCTCCTATTACGATTACTATTTAGCGGTAGACCGCTACCGATAAATTATTATTAATATCGAGACTAACCTAATTATTAACTATTAATTAGGCTCGGCCTATTCCCGACTAACCTATGCCTAAGATTCTAAAGGCGATATATAAATATCGGGCATTAATAAGCTAGACTTAAAGGGCAATTAGTACGCTCCTAAGGCGATATAGGTCTCTAAAAAATAATATAAAGATTATAAGAAGAAAGGCCTTTATCTTTAGTATAACTCTCCTAAGTATTAGATATTTATATATTACCTACTGTCGGTAATCCGACCTAATGCAGCTAAGGTGGCTTTATTTAACTTATAAATTATAGAGGTCGAAAGTAGTAATAAAGATTAAGAAAAAGAATAGCCTTTAAACTTAATCTTATTAGAGGGCTTAAAATATATGTATAAACCCTAGCCTAATTATAAAAGGAATTAAAGGAGATCGTAAAATAAATAGATAGATACCTCTTTTTAATACTAATCTTATATATATATATATATTACACTAGCTAAGCTATCTAGGGGGGGGGGATAAGCCCCTATCTAGCCTAGTGCTAGTACCTCTATGCCTAATCTATATAGAAAACCCGAGTGCCGGGAGGAAAACCTATATACTATCTGTAGTCGATGGTATCCCTTTGGAGTCGAAGGGGGTTTACTATATGTTGCGAGGAGGTGTCCTGTCGCGCGAGACTAGGTCTGGCGGTAGGGCTAGGAAAGTGTGGATAGTAGGCACGCCTCGATAGGCGCGGTAATTTGCATTAGTGGTCATTAGTTATTAGTTATTGGGTATTAGTTAGGCTCTGGGGTGGGTGTTGTTAAAATCCTATAGTAGCCTACTAGGCTGCTGGCCTAATGCCCTACTGGCCTACTAACCTTCTGGCCCTTATACCGCCTCTTGGACTTACGGTAGTCTTACCAACCTTAGGCCTTTGCCTTTTACCTTAAGGATTTTCAGTGGATTATTTACTGTATATCAAGTAAGGTAGGCCTTGTTAAAAAAAGGTGTGGCATTGCTAAATTAGCGTGGTTGCCTACTAGCGTGGTGGCGGCCTACTAGCGTGGTGTGGCATTGCTAAATTAGCGTGGTGGCCTACTAGCGTGGTGGCTAGTCCACTAGTGTGGTAGTTAGTCACTAGCGTGGTGACTAATTACTAGTGCGGTGGTTAGGGTGGTTGGAAAGGTCGGATATAGCGGGGTTGCTGACGTATTATAGCGAGCATTACGGGGAGCCTTCTTACTGGCTACCCTGAATGCCTGGGCCCACCCCTCCTTCGTGTATATATAGGATAGCTTTTCCCCTTCTTTCTAGATAGTGGAAGGGTAGCACAATCGAGTCTGTTAATGCACTATATGCCTCTTAACTTCTTACCTTCCCTGCGTTTTCTGGTTATCTTATATTTGCCTTGCCTTTACACTTGCCTTGCTTTATAGCACTTGTATAGTCTTAGGACTTGGTGAAAAATCTAGTATTATACTAAGATTAGTTCACAGGTCGCAGACAGTCTTGTGCCATCTAGCTAGCTAGTAAGGCTCTGCTTTTATAGTGACCTTGAGAATTGCAATAGGTTATGAGCCCGGGTTCTTACTTCTTTGTTTTAACCCTACCTTTTTGTGTTCACCCCTTAGTCTCTTTTGCTTATTAGTACTACTAATATAGCTATCCTTTGGTATCTTCGGCTTACCCTTATTAACTTCGGCTTACCTATTATCACCTTTGGCTTACCCTTATTACCTACGGTATTACCCTGCGGCAATCAACGGCGTACCTAACGGCAACTTACGGCGTAACCTCACGGCACTTTTAGCGTAACCTTACGTTATTTTCGGCGTAACCTACGGCACCTACGGATTTTATAGTGTGATATCTACCATACTATACCACTGTATAATACCTTTGCACCTAGTGTACGACACCTATTGCACTGTACGGCACCTGTTATACTCTCCTACTTATAGCACTTTTGGTACGGCACTTACGGCACCTTTTATATTACGGCACCTATAGCACCCACGGCACCTACGGCACCTACGGCACCTATGGCACCTACGGCACCTACGGCACTTACGGCACCTTTATATTACGGCACCATATAAGCACCTTGAATACCAACGCTATAATACGGACTTGCACAACGCCTACGGCATCTGTGCTTTTTTATATTGAGACCGGCCGCTATAATCTGCGGTTATCTTTTATAGTAGGCTACTAGCCACTATATTTATTCGACTATTTTTACTAGCTATTTTACCAGTTACTCGACTATTTTGCTAGCTATTTAGCTAGTTATTCCTCTGCTAATTATTCCTCTGTTATTACAATTATTGGCACCATTTTTCAACGGATTTTTAAACCCTTCTTGCCCACTATGGCAGAGTCAGGATCCTATAAGGTCCCTGAATCCGATACTGAAGTTGATACTAATGCACAGCTACAGCTAGATATGGACGATATGAAATCTCAGATGAATATACTAACTGACCTTATACAGGGCTTAGTTACTAGGCAAAATAATAACACCCAGGCTACCCAGGCTACTAATAAGAAGCCTACTAAAGCCACTGAAGCTGGACCTTCCACTAGGACGACTACTACTAAAGATAATGATGATAGTGAAGCTGACGTTATGGAAATCGACCAACCTTCTACCCCTATAAAATATAAGGGTAAAGAGCCTATTTATATAACGCCACTAATAATAACTATTACTAACTAAATTAGTGATGGGGCTATTAAAGAATTAGCGAAGACTGCTAACCGCTTTAAGGAATCCCAAAAGCTAAAAAGCCCCTATAATTTCGACCAGTGGAAGCAGGCCCTTACTATACAACTTAGGGCCTTTAAAATAGCTAACTTTGTTAACGACCCCTCTATAGCAAGGCACTTTGATGAGTCTGAGCAGGCACTTCTACTACTAATGCTAAAGAATAGCTGTGGTGAAGAAGCTGCAGAGGCTATAGACTGGTGTAATGACCCAGAGGAAGCCTACCTTCTGCTAGTGGCCTAGTACTGCCACTCACTAGAAGTACAGCGGGCACACTTATACCCTACCTTTCACACCCTTACCTTTACCGGTTATAAAGGCACTTTGGAGGCGTTTAACAGCGAATTTAACAGCTATATTTCTCGCCTTAGAATCTTAGGTTCTAAGATCGACTCTTTCGACCAAGTTAACCAGTATCTATGGGCTGTAGAGGGGGTATTTACCCGCTGGACGGAACGCCAACGCTCTATGATTAGGGCTTATAGCGCCCAAGGTGTTATTAACAGCAGCAAATTTAACCTCCAGTATTTTATGGTTGACCTACTAGAAGAACAGCGTTCTAAAGGGTCTAATAAGGTGGCTGCTAATAATAACCCCAAGCAGCTTAAGGCTTCCAAGGACTCTAAGAATAAAGGGTCTACTAATGCCGCTTCTACTAATAATAGCAAGAATAATTCTACTAATAATAGGAAAAAGAAGCAGCAATAGAAGAAGAAACAGGACTCTAGCAGCAATCAGCAAGATATTGAGGCCTTTATTATAGGCAACTATAATACCCAGGATACTAATATATCTTATTCTTCTTCCACTATATCCACTGATAACCAGCCCTTAGCTATAAGCTATAGTGCTAAATCAGGCGGCAGGACCCTGAAGGATGCCCTCCTTTACGATACAGGCTCCACTTGTCATATTGTTAATGATAAGAAACATTTCACCACTTTTCACCACTTTGAGAAAGATGATAAGCCTGTAATTACTACTGGTGGTGGCCCTATTTCCCCTACTGGTTGGGGCACAGCACGATTTACTGTGCTATAGGGCGTTAATCCTACGAAATGGGGTATTATAGAGCTCAAAAATGCCCTATATATTCCTACCTTGGATATTAACATTATTAGCGGTGTAAAGCATTATGCCGCTAAAGGGGTACTAATTAAAAATCAGCTTTGGTCAGCAAGCCGTAAATGCATCGGCATTTTTAACTTTGAAAAATACGGCTTTTTCCTTCCACAGAAAGGAATAGACACACCACTACTACATCAACCTTGTAGTCATTATACTACTACTAATAGTATAGTAGTAGAGGTCCCCAGTCCTACTAACCCTGCTGATTATAGTGATCCTGAGGATACCACTATTACCCCCGTTCCTACTACTGCGACTAGTAAGGAACCTGTAGAGGCTACTAGCCCTACTACCCAACCTTCCGCTATTACGACTAGCGAAGACCCTGTAGAGGTTACTAACCCTACTCCTGCCCCTATAGCTGCTGATATAGAATATCAGAAGCTATTACAATTAGCCGGCATTTGACATGTACGGCTAGGGCATATAGGTATTCAGCTGCTTAAAAAGACCTGTGCTAATACCCCTGGTCTACCTAACCTTAATAAGGTTAAAGATGCTGATTTTCGCTGCCTAGCCTGTATACAGGCTAAGAAGGTTAGAAGACCTTCTAAAGATGCGATTCCAAATCCAGCTAAATGCCTGGATATTATAGAAGGTGATACTTTTGCTATATCACCTATGCCATATAACAAACGACCTGTTGCCCTTATATTAGTAGACAGAAAATCCCGATTCCGCTGGCTTTACTTACTACCTAATAGGGAAGGCACTATTGTATTTAAAGCATTATAGAGCTTTATACAGAGCCTATAGGTCAGATATGGCAAAACGCCTGTTGAATTCTACTATGATGGTGGAAATAAAATCAATAAAATGCTTAGTGATTGGCTTGTCGAACAGGGCATAACTTTTAATACATCTTGCCCCTATATTCACGAATAAAACGGCCTAGCTGAGCGGTCCATTAGGGTTATAGCTGATAGACTACGTGCTACTATGGCCTGGTCAAGGCTACCATCTAACCTCTGGTCTGCTGTAATTACTGGCGTTGTTATGCTAGTAAATATAATAGCTGTTACTAATAGACCTTCTAGCCCCTATCAGGAGCTACTAAAGGATTACGACTAGATAACACCGGAGCACTATCCTGACCTTATTAACCTTAGGGCTATTGGAGCAGCTATTGAAGTGCTTATACCACACGAAAAGCGTGTAAAAAGCCGCAAATTAGCGCCCTGTACCGAGCCTGGTAGGCTCCTTGCCACTCTAGGTAATAATACCTACCTGGTCTACCTTCTAAAAAAAAAGGTTGTTACTAAAATAACTTTTATCACCTTTATCTACTAAAATGAAGGTATTGGCCCTATTTCTAATGGCCTGGAAGGAGACTTTTATAGAGGGCAAAATATAGGTTTAGAGGGGGTATCTAGCAGAGAACCTGCCATTTTACTGGATGACCTAGAAAGCATTCCTGACCCTACTAACTCTACTAACCTTACTAACATTACTGACACTAATGTTATACCGGATGACCTGGAAAGCATACCGGACCCTACTAATACTAGCGTTATTAATACTAATGCTACCTTGGATAACCGTCCTATAATACAGTCCCCGGCTACGGCAAAGGATGACCTTATAGATATCCTTACTAGCCTTAATCCTACCGATATTGCTAGCCCTGCTGGCCCTGCTGGCCCTGTTGGCCCTGCTGGCCCTGTTAGCCCTGCTATACCTGCTAGCCCTACCGACCCTACTAGCCCTACCGACTTATTCCCTCAGGAAGGTAATACTTTACACCACCTGATATGGGATTCCTGCTATGCAGCTAAGCGTAAGCTAGCTAAAAAGGCCCCTGATGGTACGCCTAATAGCTGGAAGGATGTGCTATGATGCCCTGAAAAAGAAAAAGACCTTTGGATAAAGGCACTATTTAAGGAATTCGAGCAGCTATTGGATACTAAAGTCTTCCAATTTATTCCTAAGTCTAGCGTTCCTATTGATAGGAAAATTATACGCAATAGGCCTGTTTTTCGGGTTAAAAAGGATGCTAATAATCAGCCTATAAAATATAAGGCTAGATTAGTTGTTAAGGGCTTTATGCAAGTCGAAGGAAAGGACTTTCAGTATACCTATGCTTCTACCTCTATCCTACCTACCTGGAGGGTTATACTAGCTTTGGCTGCTAGTAATAACTGGGAAATAGAGCAGATCGACTTTATAGGCGCCTTCCTAAATAGCGAACTTTCTGAGACCATTTATATGGATATTCCTGATGGATTTCTTGAATTTATAGAGAGCTTACTACTAACTAATAGCGATAGCAAGCTTTGGTCTGATATTTAACGGCAACGGCTACTAACTTTACTTAAAGAAGCCGGCTTTAATCCCTCTATTAAGCAAGCTATTTTACTAAAGAAGGCCCTATACGGGCTAAAATAAGCACCCCGCGAATGGCAATACCGGCTAAAAGACCTGATTTCCAGTGAAGGTTTTTTACCTTTAGCCTCTGATGCTGCCGTCTTTTATAATAAGCAAACCAGTACCTTTATTGTTACCTATGTTGACGATTGCCTATTAGTTGGTCCAAATATAACTTATATTAACCAGCTAAAAAGAAAATTTCATAAGGTCTATGCTATAGAAGACCGCGGTCCGGCTTCCTTCTTCCTAGGCGTACAAATTATACGAAATAGGAAAGAAGGTCTATTGTGGCTACACTAAGCCCAATTTATAGCAGAGGTCTTAGCTAAATTCGGCTTATAGGATACTAAACCTCAGCTTATTCCACTTCAACCAGGAATTCTTAATGAATCTAGTGGAAAAGATCTTAGCCCTACTGATCAGAGCCTTTATCAGAGCCTTACTGGCACTATAATGTGGCTTATGATGATGACTAGGCCTGACCTAGCATTTCCTATCCAATACCTTTCTCGGTTTATGTCGAAAGCAACTAATGTGCATCTAAATGCTGCAAAAGGCAGCTTTAGTTACCTTAAAGGCACTGAGAACCTAGCTATTTGCTTTAGTGCTACTAAAAGCAACCAACAGCCTATTATAGCCGCTTATTCTGATAGCGACTTTGCTGGCTGTAAAGAAACCTCTAAATCTACTGGAGGCTTCCTGACTACTATTAATAGTGGTCCTATTAGCTGGCGTTCTAAGCGAGCCTCTTTAATAGTGCTATCTACTTTAGAAGCTGAATCTGATGCATTACTTGAGACTATCCGCGAGGTATAGTGGCTTTCTAACCTTTGTAAGGAGCTAGAAATTGATATTTTACGCCTTATACCGCTATACTGCGATAACCAGGGCTCCATTTCGAATTCTAACGACCCTAATCAGCACGCTCGCACTAAGCATACGCTATTAAAATTCCGGTATATTAGGGAGCAAGCCCAGCTGGGCTTGGTTAAAATTACCTATTTACCTACTAATAGTATGCCTGTTGACGGTCTTACGAAGCCACTGCTGGGCCCTAAATTTACTAGGTTCCGCGAGTTACTAGGTCTTAGGGCCTGCTAACTTATACTAACTTACTTTTACTAAGGTTTTTC
This sequence comes from Ustilaginoidea virens, assembly GCF_000687475.1. Lineage (NCBI taxonomy): Eukaryota > Fungi > Ascomycota > Sordariomycetes > Hypocreales > Clavicipitaceae > Ustilaginoidea > Ustilaginoidea virens. The sequence continues at coordinate 192,828 of NC_057322.1, forward strand.
TTATGTTTTTCCTTAGCATTTTTACTGCATTTTCTTTCCCTATCCTTTATACGATTAGCTTGCTACTATAGTAGCTAATCAGAGGGGGTGTTAAAATCCTATAGTAGCCTACTAGGCTGCTGGCCTAATGCCCTACTGGCCTACTAACCTTCTGGCCCTTATACCGCCTCTTGGACTTACGGTAGTCTTACCAACCTTAGGCCTTTGCCTTTTACCTTAAGGATTTTCAGTGGATTATTTACTGTATATCAAGTAAGGTAGGCCTTGTTAAAAAAAGGTGTGGCATTGCTAAATTAGCGTGGTTGCCTACTAGCGTGGTGGCGGCCTACTAGCGTGGTGTGGCATTGCTAAATTAGCGTGGTGGCCTACTAGCGTGGTGGCTAGTCCACTAGTGTGGTAGTTAGTCACTAGCGTGGTGACTAATTACTAGTGCGGTGGTTAGGGTGGTTGGAAAGGTCGGATATAGCGGGGTTGCTGACGTATTATAGCGAGCATTACGGGGAGCCTTCTTACTGGCTACCCTGAATGCCTGGGCCCACCCCTCCTTCGTGTATATATAGGATAGCTTTTCCCCTTCTTTCTAGATAGTAGAAGGGTAGCACAATCGAGTCTGTTAATGCACTATATGCCTCTTAACTTCTTACCTTCCCTGCGTTTTCTGGTTATCTTATATTTGCCTTGCCTTTACACTTGCCTTGCTTTATAGCACTTGTATAGTCTTAGGACTTGGTGAAAAATCTAGTATTATACTAAGATTAGTTCACAGGTCGCAGACAGTCTTATGCCATCTAGCTAGCTAGTAAGGCTCTGCTTTTATAGTGACCTTGAGAATTGCAATAGGTGTGAATTGGAACCGATGTGATTAATGTTGTTAGGTATAGGAGGCGGCGGTGACGTTAGTATTGGGTGGGCGGTAGTATTGTAGTGAGTCGTGCGTTTTATTGTTATTGACTTCGTCTGATGTAGGTTAGGGTAGCTAGTAGACGGTCGAGTGATCTAGTGCAGGTATACAGCGGTATAAAGTCTCCCTTACCTGCCCTACCTTTTTAATTCTTTTCTTTTTCCCTTTTTATTCCTTATTAAAAATTGCTAAGAATTTTCCTTTATTTCTCCGCCTCGATTGCATTATAGTAGTTTTTATGTATCCTTTATTCTTTAATATGCCTATCGTTCTGGAGTTAGGTCTTGGCCTAGCTCGAAAATAGCCGTATCGTCCCTATATACACCACGGTGCCGATATAGCCGCTTGTTATTATAACTAATAAAGTAAGAGGTTCTTTTTGATCGTTATCTATCTTTTTTTAATAGTAGGTAGGGCTCGGGGGTGCTTATTTCGCTTATACTTTAAAGTAGAAGCCTTATTATATTCTAGTATGTAATGCTATAAACCGCGAACCGATAGAGAGTATGCTTATATTATAAAAGGCTTATGCTTACGAGCAGGAAGTAAGTATATTAGTTTGCTAGTATCTTTTAACTTTATGGTTAACTTTAGTAGGTAGATGAAGATGATTACTATAAGGCCTAGTAGGCTGTATATCGGTCTATTGCGCTAATTACCTTAATACCTTAAAAAGGTTAAGACGATTCTACTATTATAATGCGAATGATGGTGCCTATAGTCCTAATCTTACTGCCGGCCGATTTCCTTAGGCTTATTAAGAGAGGGGTTTTAGCTTTAGAGTGCGTTTATAGTGGCGAGCCTTAGCCTCTTTTATCGGTCAAGGGACCTTAGCCTCTTACTACTACTGCCGGCGATAGAAGCCCTATTAGTTCTATTATTATATTAGATATCGATAACGAGCCTACTCCTAGGCCTGCTACTATAGAAGAACCACCTTATAGTAAGGGGGTCTCGCTAATATAGTCTAAGACTCCTATAATGCTATCTTCTAGTAAATTATAGTAAGCGGTTGCGTTTTTAAAGTTTATAAAGTCCTAAGTAGAGTCTTAGCTAATAGCGTCTGCCTCTAGAGTGCTATCTATATTGCCGTCGAAGCCTCCCCTACCTGTTGTTTAGTTAGTATAGCTTAAATAAGCTAAGTTAGTAGTTCTATTGCTATCTTCTCCTTATCTTTATATTAATATCTCTGCCCCCTCCCCTTTTAAGAGGAAGAGGGAAGGGTTAAAGACGATAGAGTTGCCTATAAAAGGAATGCTAGGTCTAATTATTAGGATTAAACGAAAGATATATTTGAGATCTATAATATCCCTTTCCCTAAAAGAGAAAGGGAAGGGAAAAGGGAAAGTAAAGGTAGCCTTTAATAATAGCTATAGTAATAGAGAGGGTGGTATAGAATAAATAAGGGTCCGGGGGGTTAAGGGTACTAAGAAGATTAGGGGTCTAAGTCTATTAACCGTATAGGTAGCTTATATAAAAAAGATATTCTTCCCCTATCTATATAGTCAGTCGTATCTTTATCTATAATTATCTATATATATATATATATAGTCTAGGGTTAGGGTATAATTGTATCGGGTTACTATTAGAGCTAAAGTCTGTATAGGTAGTAAATATAATAGCTAAAGTAAACTATTTAAGCCGGCGGGTATTAAGGACCTATTTAATAACCTATTTAGCTAAGTCTTTATTTTCGAGTGCTTAGGTAATACTACGCTTATCTAATATAGGGCGATTTTAGATGCAGAGGGGAGGGTTTTTAAAATAGTTATTATACTCTAGGATTATATATTCGATGTTTTTTATATTAAGACTATATTAGCAATACGGATAGTAGATAGATAGGACCTTTATCTTATATAAGAACTTATTAAAGCCTATTTTTTCCGTTCTAAATTAGGTAAGGAGGGAGGATTTATATTTATAGAGGTTTTTATAGAGATCTAGCATCTTCTTTATAGAGGTAAAGTTAAGGGTATATTCGGTAGTAAGATAGTTCCTTAGTAGGTATTATACTTAGGCGAATTATTACTTCGATTGCTATCTCTTTATCTATTTAAAAGCTAGGGAGTAAGCGGGGGATAGTTTATTATCCTAAAGTAGAATTGAATCTTTAAGGGCTATATAATTTAGTATTCTATTCTTAATCGGTCGCCTTTATCTATAGGTAGGTCTTTATTATAGCTAAATCTAGATAATAGTATATATATTAGAGATAAGGTTAGCTATACTACTTTCTTAGGTTCTAATAAGGAATTATTATTAGGCTAGATTAAGGTAGAGGTCGAGTAGGGGGACTACTACTTTAGTTTCTACGATTACATTAGGTATTATTTAGTAGGCTCCTATAACTATATAGAGGCATTTCGACTATTTAGCGGCTAGACTATATATAATACCTCTTGCTACTTCTTTTAGCTTAGTAGGAGTATGCTAGATTCTAACGCTAAAGGCAATTATAGTTCTAATAACCTATATATATAGTAGTCGGGCTTCGCGGAACTAATATCCCTATATAAAGGCCGCTAGAGCGATAAAAGCGAGTATCTGCCTTTCTAGCTTTTTTACTATTCGGGCCCTATAGTTAGTCCAGCTAAATTTATAGTTAATCTCTACTCTAAGGAATCAGGCGTATTATATAGGCTAGATAATCGTATTACCGAGTCGTATTATTATAGTATCTAGTTAGTACTATTTAGTAAAGTATATTAGCTCGCTCTTTATTAGGTTAAATTTTAGTCCGGCCTCTGCCGACTATTTTTTGTAGATCTTTTATACTTTTGAAAAGGTTGCGACTATATCCCGCGTTATTTTACCGTATGCAATTATATTAGTATCGTTTATAAATCCTAGGGTTAATAAATTATCTACTGCTTTAAGTCTGCAATATAGGGGTATAATATAGAAGAGGAAAAAGACTAAAGAGATCGGGGAGCTTTAGGGCACTTTTACTATAATTAGGAATCTTTAGGTAGGTTGGCCTTCGAAGAAGATTTTAGCTAAGCGCGATATAATAAAGCCTTAGACCTAGGCTGCTATCTATTAGAGGGCGCCACTTTAGAGGAGGAGGTATATAAGCCTAGTATAGTTAATAGTATCGAATGCTATAGAGATATCTAATTATAATAGCGATGCTATTCCTTTATACTACTAGGTGGCCTTAACTACTTCTATTAGGGTATATAGTGCTATATCTATTGATCTATTTGCTCTATTGCCTATTTGTATATCTAGTAGTAATTTCCGTTCTTTTGCGATTATTATTAGTCTCTTTGCTACTATAGCTTTAAGGATTTTACTAAAAAGGTTTAAGAGGGATATTAGGCGCTAGGCTCTTACTCTTTAGTATTCTTTAGGTATTTTACCGGGTTTTCTTAATATTACAACTTTAGCTTCCTAGAACTATATTAGGTAGTGACTAGTTCTATATATAGCATTAAGGAGTATTATTAGGGCTTTAAGAACTGGTTTTCTATAGGCTTTAAGGAATCCTACCGGTATACTATTAGGGCCTAATGCTTTTTAGTTAGCTATATATCGGAGGGTATTATAGATATCTACTTTAGAGAATTCGTCTTTAAGGGCGAATATCGTATTAGTAAGGTAGGGGAATTATAGGTTTAGGATATCATTAAGGGTAGCTATTAATATCGGGAAGAATCTTTCTGCTAGTACTTTTGCTTTAGAGGAATGTATTTTTGCTTCCTATATTTAGGCTCTTTTACCTCGGAGAAGTATAGAGATTTCTTTTAATTCTAGGGGGAGTCCGCTATATATTTAGGCCTATTTCTCTAGGGACTATAGGTCTACGTTTTTCGTTATAGCTTTATTAACGGCTTCTCTCTATATCTAGCGCCTTTCTTATTGGATAACCTTAATTTAGTTTATCTCTACTTTTTATACTATTAATTAATTAAGGCTAGTATAGTCTTTTCTCTAATTTCTTATAGCTTTATAGGCTGCTATTGTAGCCGACTATACTTCCTAGGTCTACTATAGGGCCTTTCCTAGCGGTTTAGTTCCTTTCTTAGGCATAGCAATATTAGTAATAGCCTATAGTTGGGTTGTAAGCTATTAGGCGAAAGTATCGATCTCTATAGGGGATTAAAGTAGGTGCGAGGCGTATAGAATGGCTATCCTAACTTTAGCTTTAGCTCGAGCGAGGGTTTTATTAAGTTTCTTCTATTAGTATATCGGCAGTAGTTTGCGAAACTTATCTAGTCCTATTTTTACCTAAATTACCTAAGGGATATAATTAGATCTAGTAATATCTACTACCCCTATAAACTCTACGTTAAGGTCTTTTATACTCTATATATAGTTAATAGTGCTATTATATTTGCCTAGGGCTTATCTAGTTATCTCTCCCTATAGTATTATAAAGGTTAGCTTCTATTTTAATATAAGTTTAAAGAGGGTATTATAGCCTAGGGAGGTTCTATAAGAGCGGTCCTATATAGGGTGGTAGATATTAAAGTTACTAGTAAAAATACTATAGGGGCGAGGGGTAGTTTAAGCGAATTCCTAAAGGGGGGTAGACTAATTTAGGGAAAAGATTAAAGAGTAAATAGAGTAAATATCGGTATTTTAGAGTATAATATAGTATTAGTCTAGGCCTAAATCTATTGCCTAAAAGCTAAAAGCGTATCTTTTGTGGATATAGATCGCTATACATCCGCTATAAGTAGCTACTTAGTATCTACTAAAGCTAGGATATAGGGGGAGTCTATCTAAGGCTATAAATTCCTAGAGGGCGATAATATCTAATTTAGATTTATAGTTAAAGGCGAGGTATACTAGCAGTAATTTCTTTTATATATTCTAGTATAATACCTCTATTATTAGTATTAGGGCTAAAGGGTCGGGGCTCTTAGTGCGTTAGTAGCAGTAGGCTTAGATAAGTTAGGTTAGAAGAATGTAGTGATATTACTACTACTATTAGTCCTTTTAGGGGTAATAGAGCTTTCTTTATATAGTTTACCGATTCGTTTTCTTAAGGAGTCCTCCCTTAGGGAGTTATTAGCGAGGTATCTGTGGCCTTTATCCTCTAGGATAAGGGGGGGAGGCATCGATAGGGTACTAATATTTGCAAACTATATTAGTCTAGTGCTATAAGCCTATCTTGCGATATCCTATTGCTTATTCGCTATAGGGCAAAGTCGAGACTAAGCTGGATGGGGTCCTTAGTAGTTAAGGTAGTACTCTTTTTTATTGCTAATAATATTAGGGCAGTCTTTATCTCTATTAGGGTATCTTTTTATGCTATATTATCTGTATCGAGGGGTCTTTATGTAGTAATTCGCGATATATCCGAATTTAAAGTATTAATAGTACTATTTTAGGTGGATAGTTTCGTTATATAGTTTAGCCTTAAAGATTTCTATTTAGTAGATAACTTTAGTCTTATAGAGTCGGTTTACTGCTTTTATATTAGTTACTCTAATAATTAGGGGGGCTTTTATTACTTCTTCGCGGGGTTTTCTTATAGCGATTCTACTAATATTTAGGCCGTTAGCTTAAGCTAGGTTTAGTTTAATATCTTTAATAGGGATATTCTTAGAGAATCGGATAAGGAATCCTTTAATAATAATACTAAAGGTATGGATATTTAGTACGGCTCCTATACTAAATACGAGGGGGATCTAGGTAGTTTCTATAGTAAAATAAGATGCGGCTTCTGCGAAGGTGACGACTATATCTCCGCTATAGAGTCGGCGAGTAGTAATAGCGTTAATACCTCTAATAGTAGTATTTACTACTTTTATAATCTTAATGGGGGTTCTCTATTATAGGTTCTTAGTAATACTATCTCTTTTAATTATTATTTTATAGTAGATTCTCAGTAGTATAGGTAAGGTGGTCGGTCTAAGTAGTATAGTCGTTAGTATGCCTTTAGCAGCAATGCTAGCCTAGGTCGTTCTAAAGGGGGTCTTTAAGGCAAAAGCTTTATTTATAGCGCTCTCTACTACTTTTTCTAGATTATTAGTTATAATAAGGTTCGAGTTCGGGTTTGAGGCGGGATTAGTTCGATTAATGCATTTAATGCTATCGACCAGGCTAGTAATAGCATTCTATATATTTCCCAGCGTGGCTGCCGGGATATAGTCTACGATCTTTTAGTAATACTATTTAAGTAATTCGGTTTCTTCTCGGGTTCCTATATTAGTTTGTATAGAGTTACTGCTGATTCGTCTGTAATTATCGTTAGCGATAGTAATATGGTGGTTATAGTGGCTTGACTTAAGTCTACCCCTGTTTCCTCTATCTAAGTCTATAATTTCCGCTGCTTTGACTGTGTCTTCCTTTTGGTGCCGATACACTATCGGCAGATAGGGTAAGACGAGGTGAGGGATTGATCTAGCAACTTTTTGACTGTTTTAGGGGTGTATTCGCGCCGGTACCGAGATGCGGGCGAAATCGCGAAAACTTTAATACTAATCTTATATAAATCCTATACTTTTATTAATACCTTAATCGACTTAGGGTATAACTATTATAGCACTATAAGCGAAAAGATAGTATAATGGTTAGGCCTTTAACCTATCCGCCTATTATAATATAGGGAAATCGGAATAATAGTAGATATTTAGAGCCATTTAGGAGAATATAAGGTAATATATTCTTTTATTACCTATATCGTCTATATAGTAATCGATATCGATAGATAGCTATTTACGGTTATACTTTATATTATCTTAGGCTTTACCCGCGATATTATCCTTAGGATGCCTTAGATAGAATACTATAATATTATATTATAGGCGAAGCAATACTAATTAAAGATCGGATCGATAGGTAGCTTTATCGTTAAGGAATTAATAAAAAGGCGATAGGGTCTAACTATAATAAATATCTTTAGCTTAATCTTCTATAATATACTAAAGCGAGTAAAATACTTTAGGGACTAATCGATTTCCTTTATTACAATAAATTTATAGGAGATAATATATATCCTCTATATTATACTACTGCCTTATTAAGATTCTGCCTTATAATCGTAAGAGCTATAAATACTCCCAATAGAATTATAGGAATTCGCCGACTTTTTTAATAAAGAGAAGGCTTCTAGTCTCCCTTTATATTAGGGTATATTAGACTATTATATCCGACTTAAAAAGACTACAGATAAAAGCTAGCTAGACTTACCTTAGGGCCTATTATATAATATACCATATGTTGAAATCAGCGCCTTTTTAGCTGTATTTTGGTACTGGTCTCGCCACCATACGACGTCTCTACGTTGAGATATCACGGTGGCTATACCAGGCGCTATGGTGGGGCACAGCGCCCCACAACGCCGATTACAGTGGGCCACAGCGCCGGTCACAGCACCGGTACAGCGACCCACATCCGGCCACAGCGGCCGGTCACAGCGGGCCACAGGGCCCACAATAGGCGGCGCATTTCTACGGGATTACCAAATGGGCAAACCTTGCTAATACCAGCACTTTCGGCCTTCTATATACAGTCACCCGCCACACCGGTCATTTACGGCAGACCGATATAGGGCTTCCGGCCCATATAGCAGGCTGTTATAGGGCATCCGGCATACCGCTATAAGCCACTGGGCTTGGTTGGGTATGCACTAGGTAGGATATTAGGCACAGACTGGGCACGGTTGGGCAGACCGACTTTTCGTCGGGTTTTTCGCTATTTTTGCGGTTTTTCATTATTTTCAACCACTTTTTTAAGATAGTAGAAATATGCCTAAAATTCCCTCTTTCTAGCTAGAATAATCACCAACAATTAGAATCAGATTTCCCTAATATCTTTACTCTGGTCAACCTCTCATGCGCTTTAAATCCTTAAACAGCTCTTTATTTTATTCTGTAACGCCTTATACGCCACTATCGGTACTTAGTATACTTTCCAATAGTATTCTAAGTCACCATTTTGCAATAGGTTATAAGCCCGGTGTCTCAAGGCTTCCAGCTTAAGACTTTTTTACGCTAACTTAGGATTTTAACGCACTTAGCAGCTAACCTTCCAGAAATCTAACTAACGATATTACTATCTACAGTAAGGGACTAATTATCCCAGATTTAAGAACCCAGCTACCACACCAAGCTACAATATATCCTTTTTGCAACAGGATTTTCTAAGGTTATTCCTTAATGCAGCTTTCTTCTAGTTTTATCTAGATTTTTAGTCTTAATTTTCTTCGCATTTTTAAGACTTTCCGGCACTTTTTCTCTTCCTATAATAGCCAGTTAGAACGTTCCTGCTAATAACCCAAGCCATAATAACCTAGGCCATAATAACCCAGGCTACTAAGTCCCTAATATAGTAGAGGTAAAAGAATCTAATAATAACCAGGAAATTACCCAGCTTAAGGAAGACTAATAGGAAATAAAAAAAGAATTCAATTATAAATTTAATCGAATAAACTTTAAAATCGATTTTTTAGCTAATAAGGTAGGCACTTTAGTAGACAGACTAATCAAGCCTACTACTAGACCACTATCCTAGGATATAATAGATATAGATACCTTCCAAACCCCTATGGGTAAAGGAAATAATCCACTATCACTACCTAAAGCCTAGCAACCCCTGCCGGTTCCATCTAGTATTAGCAGCCAAATCAGCGCTATAGCTATTAAGGAACTAACTAAAACAGCCAATAGATTCTAAGAATCCTAAAAGCTAAAGGGGGCATCTAACTTCAACCAATAGAAATAGGCCCTTATAATTCAACTTAAGGCACTTAATATCGCTAAATTTATCGAAGATCCTTCTATTACTAGCAAATTTAATGATTTAGAGCAAGCACTTTTACTATTACTTATTAAGAATAGTTATATAGAAGGACTAGCTGCTGTTATTAACTGGTGCACTGACCTAGAGTCAGCCTTTACGTTACTCACTAAATAGTATTCTCACTCATCAGACGTATAGTAGACCTACCTATACCCTGCCTTCTATCAACTAAATTTTATAGGCTATAAGGGTACCTTAGAATCTTTTAACGCTTCCTTTAATAGCTACCTATGCAGGCTGCAAATTTTAGGCTCGTATATATAACCTTTCGACTAAATCAGCCAGTATTTATATACTATAGAAAGGGTCTTTTTTCAGTAAGCAGAACGGCACCGCACAATAATGAGAATCGCCTATACTTAAGGAAATATATTAAATATTAACCTGCAATTTTATATAGTTGATTTACTAGAAGAATAACGCATTAAAGGATCATTAGTAGCAAAGGCTACCACCCACCTCGCAAAGGTCAAAGGTGCCGCTACTAATACTAATAACAATAGTAAGCCGGCTAGTAATAATACTAGCAAAGGTAGTAAAAACACTACCACTAACGCCAATAAAAAGAAATAGGGGTCTTCTCCTACTTAACAATAAGGGTCTTCTTCAGCCATACAGGGCAAGCCGGAAAATAAGAAGAAGAAAGAAAAGAAAGATTTAGCTAATAAAGCAGATACCCTATAAAAGACCGACGAAAAGGAAAAGACTATTAATTCCTTTATATTAAGAAATTATAATACTCTAAGTTTTACACCTAGTAAAATAGCCTATTCTTCCTTCCAGGACCGCGAATATATGCAATTTCTAGCTACCAGCTATAGTGCACAATCCGGTGGGAAAACGCTAATAGATTTTTTTATTAAAATCCTATAGTAGCCTACTAGGCTGCTGGCCTAATGCCCTACTGGCCTACTAACCTTCTGACCATTATACCGCCTCTTGGACTTACGGTAGTCTTACCAACCTTAGGCCTTTGCCTTTTACCTTAGGATTTTCAGTGGATTATTTACTGTATATCGAGTAAGGTAGGCCTTATTAAAAAAGGTGTGGTATTGCTAAATTAGCGTGGTGGGCCTACTAGTGTGGTGGCTAGTCTACTAGTGTGGTGGGTAGTCACTAGCGTGGTGGTTAGTTACTAGCGTAGTAGCTAATTACTAGTGCAGTGGTTAGGGTGGTTGGAAAGGCTAGATATAGTGGGGCTACTGACGTATTATATACGTGGCATAGCGAGCATTACGGGGAGCTTTCTTACTGGCTACCTTGGATGCCTAGGCCTACCCCTCCTTCGTGTATATATAGGATAGCTTTTCCCCTTCTTTTTAGATAGTAGAAGGGCAGCACAATCGAGTCTGTTAATGCACTATATGCCTCTTAACTTCCACCTTCCCTGCGTTTCTAGTTATCTTATATTTGCCTTACTTTTACACTTGCCCTACTTTATAGCACTTGTATAGTCTTAAGACTTAGTGAAAAATCTAGTATTTATACTAAGATTAGTTCACAGGTCGCAGACAGTCTTATGCCATCTAGCTAGCTAGTAAGGCTCTGCTTTTATAGTGACCTTAAGAATTACAATATTTTTGCTCTACGATACTGGTTCTATAGTATATATCATCAACGATAAAAAGCACTTCACCTACTTCCAATACTATACCGGAAACAGACCAATTATCAGTATAGGTGGTGGCCTAATTAAGCCCAGTAGGTAGGGCATAGCGCGTTTTACTGTGCTATAGGCCACCAACCCACCTCAGTAGGGCACCTTAGAGCTGACCAACGCCCTCTTTATACCAGCTTTTAATATTAACATCTTTAGCGGCGTTAAACACTATCTGAATCGTAGTAGTATTTAGGGCTAAAGCCTAGTTAACAGTAATAATAAGTGCATTAGGCTTCTTAATTTTAAGAAGTATGGCTTCTTTTTATAATAAAAAGGAGTAGATTCGCCGTTTTTATACCATACCAGCTAAAATTACCTGGCTATATATAATATCTCGGTCGAAATACCTGCCCTAGCTAACCTAGAAGAATACGAGGAATATCCCCTACTAAAGGATTTACCTATTATATTAGCTAACCTACTAGCTGATTCGCAAGCTGACCGACTAGCTAATCTTGGTTTTTCGGTGGTACTAATAGAGGCTGCTATTCCCAATACAGCCTAACTACTACAGAGGGCCCCGGTTGCCCTCAACCTAGCCCCAGTCATAATACTAGCTGCTGATATAGAATATCAAAAGCTGCTATTACTAGCCGGACTTTAGTATATCTGGCTTAGGCACATTAGAATCCAACTTCTAAAGAAAACCTATGCATCAACCATAGGGTTACCTGATCTCAGTAAGGTAAAGGATTCTGACTTTAACTATATCGCCTGTAAAAAGGCAAAGTCAGTTCGGCGTTTTACATTAGGGGCTATACTAGATCCGATACACTATTTAGATATTATAGAGGGTAATATTTTCCAAATTAATCCTCTTCCATATAATAAACGCCCTATTTGCCTCATCTTAATTGACCAGAAATCACGCTTCCATTAAGTATATTTACTACCTAATAAGGAGGGACCTATAGTATTCCTAGTATTATAGGGGTTCTTCTAAGGTCTTAGGAATCGCTACGGCAAATCAGCTATTGAATTCCACTATAATAGTAGCAAGGAAATTAACGATGTTATTACAGCCTAGCTAGCTCTTAAGGGCATAGATTTTTTAACCTCTTCCCCTTATATTTATAAGCAAAATAAGTTAGCAGAACGCTTTATACGGGTCATTATTAACCGACTTAAAGCTATTATGCTTTAGTCTTAGTTACCTTTTTACCTTTAATCTATAGTGATTCTTAGTATTACTACCTTAGTAAATCTAATAGCAGTTATAAACCGTTCCTTATTACCTTTTAAGGAATTAAAGAAGGATTTTCCGGAAATTATATACTACTACCTACCCGACCTTACTAGCTTCAGGGCTATTGGTGCGGCTATAGAGGTACTAATCCCTCCAGAAAAACGGGTCATTAGCTATAAGCTAGCCCCTCGGACCGAGTTAGGTAGGTTACTAGCTACGCTAGGTAATAGCACCTACCTCGTCTACATCCCATATCGCCGGGTCGTCACTAAGACCTCTTTTATTACTTTCACCTACCAAAATAAAGGTATAAGCCCTATTTTAAGTGGCCTAGAAGGCACTTTTGATTTCCAACCGCCTTCTAATTTAGAAGGGGTAAATATCGACTAAATTACTCTAGAAAAGCCTATTTAGAAATCGCTTCAGCAAAATATGCCTATTTCTGGCGTAGCCAAAGGCACAGGCCTACCACAGGCCACAGATCCAATACAGCCCATAGGCCCACCACAAATAGGCTTAATACAGCATATAGATCCACCATAACCAGTAGGCCTACCAATTAGCCTACTATAGCATTTTGCAATATTTCCTAGCAATTCGCTATCTTTCGATTCTAAATCGATTCAGCCTAACTCAGCTTTTCAGCTTAGGCAAGATAGTCCTTTTTTACCGGCTAAAGAATTTACGCTTTTTTCCTATACAAAAAGGCTGCAAATGCTAGGAAATACAGAAAGCTCTCGTCATTAGGAATCTCAACCATAGAGATTTTCTAAATCCATCACAAAAGTAGGTATACCCTGTATATATAAAAATTCTGACTCGCCCTATATAGAAAATTTTCAATAGTCCGAATCTCAAAGCCCTATACACACTAATTTTCTGCGACTTTCCGATATAATAGATTCTGCCTTTTTGCCCGGCTTCCTAGTAAATGCAGCATTTCGCTATAGTAAAATACTGCTTATACTAGAATATCTGAAATTCGAGAGTCTAAATATCGCCTTAAATGAGAGACTATAGGAGAAAATATTTCGAGTATTAGAAAAAGTGCCTATTCAGCCATACCAGGTTAGGGCTACTAGGGGTAGAATTCGAGGAAGAATATAGCCACAGATACAAAATATACAAGGTATCCTAGGTTATAAATACTATAGGTCACTTTTAGACCTACAGGCTGACTAACAGCCTAACCTATAGACTAACCAATAGTCTGACCTACAGACTAACCAATAGGGTGCTTTCCTACCCACCCAGCCGAAAAACGACCAGATTTTCGGATACCTAGGCAGCCCCCCAGAGGCTCCCACACAGGATTTCCCCCCTTCCTATGCTTTTTACCAGCAAATATACAATATTTGCTATGCAGTAAAGATTAAGGCTGCAAAACGGGCCCCAGAAGGTGTGCCTAATAGCTGGAAGGAAGTCTTATATAGCCCACAAAAAGATAGCTAGGTTAAGGCCTTATTTTCGGAATTTAAGCAATTAATCGACTTAAATATCTTCTAATTTATACTAAAGGCTAGTTTTCCTACTAGTAGGAAGATATTATGCAACCGGCCTATTTTTTGTATAAAGAAAGATGCGAATAATAACCCGGTTAAATATAAGGCACGATTAGTTGTTAAAGGCTTTATGCAGGTATCTGGGCAAGACTTTACGGAGACCTATGCCTCTACCTTAATCCTACCAATATAGAGGATCATCCTTACTCTTGCTACTACAAATAACTAGGAAATAGAGCAGATCGACTTTATTAGTGCCTTTCTAAATAGTAAACTACTAGAAACGATTTATATAGAGATTCTAGCTGGTTTTCTAGAATTTATAGAAAGCCTACTCTTACCTAACCTAGCCTTATAGTCTGACCAGCAGTATTATCGACTTCTAGCTTTACTTACTAAGGTTAGATATAACCCCTCTGCATTATAGGTTATACTGTTGAAGAAAGCCTTATATAGGCTAAAATAAGGCCCTCGCGAGTAGTAGTTACGGTTAAAAGACCTTCTAGTATAAGAGGGTTTTACGCCACTACTTTCTAATACTGCCGTCTTCTATAATAAAGGAACGCATACCTTTATTATGACCTATATGGATAACTGCTTGATTATCAGTCCAGACCTTAGCTATATTGACCAGCTTAAGGCTAAGTTCCATAAGGTATATACTATAGAAGACCGAGGACCTGCCTCCTTCTTTTTAAGAGTGCAAATTATTAGGGATAGAGAAAAGGGCCTGTTATAGCTATACTAATCGCAATTTATTGCAGAAGTCCTTAAGAAATTCAACCTTAAGGACGCACGACTATATCTAATCCCGCTATAGCCCGGTATACTTACTGAGGCTGACGATACACCGCTGGATGCTAGTAATCAATACTTATTCCAGCAGCTGGTAGGGATATTAATGTGGTTGATGATAATATCAAGACCTAACCTTGCCTTTCCAGCGCAATACCTATCACGATATATGCTGTTGAAATCAGCGCCTTTTTAGCTGTATTTTGGTACTGGTCTCGCTACCGTACGACGTCTCTACGTTGAGATATCGCGGTGGCTATACCAGGCGCTATAGTGGGGCATAGCGCCCCACAACGCCGATTACAGTGGGCCACAGCGCCGGTCACGGCACCGGCACAGCGCCCCACAGCCGGCCACAGCGGCCGGTCACAGCGGGCCACAGGGCCCACAACAGGCGGCGCATTTCTACGGGATTACCAAATGGGCAAAACCAGCACTTTCGGCCTTCTACATACAGTCACCCGCTACACCGGTCATTTACGGCAGACCGATATAGGGCTTCCGGCCCGTACGGCAGGCTGTTATAGGGCATCCGGCACACCGCTATAAGCCACTGGGCTTGGTTGGGTATGCACTGGGTAGGATATTGGGCAGACCGACTTTTCGTCGGGTTTTTCGCTATTTTTGCGGTTTTTCATTATTTTCAACCACTTTTTCAAGATGGTAGAAATATGCCCAAAATTCCCTCTTTCTAGCTAGAATAGTTACCAACAATTAGAATCAGATTTCCCTAACATCTTTACTCTGGTCAACCTCTTATGCGCTTTAAATCTTTAACCAGCTTGTTTTATTCTGCAACGCCTTATACGCCACTATCGGTACTTAGTATACTTTCCAACAGTATTCTAAGTCACCATTTTGCAACAGGTTATAAGCCCGGTGTCTCAAGGCTTCCAGCTTAAGACTTTTTTACGCTAACTTAGGATTTTAACGCATTTAGCAGCTAACCTTCCAGAAATCTACTAACAAGGGACTAATCATCCCAGATTTAAGAACCCAGCTACCACACCAAGCTGCAACACATCCTTACAACAGGATTTTCTAAGGTTATTCCTTAACGCAGCTTTCTTCTAGTTTTATCTAGATTTTCAGTCTTGATTTTCTTCGCATTTTTAAGACTTTCCGGCATCTTTTCTCTTCCTATAATGGCTAGTCAGAACGTTCCTACCGATAACCCAAGCTATACGGCAGAGGTAGAAGAATCTAATAATAACCAGGAAATTGCCCAGCTTAGGGAAGACCAATAGGAAATAAGAAAAGAATTCAACCATAAATTTAATCGAATTAATTCTAAAATCGATTTTTTGGCTGATAAGGTGGGCACCTTAGTGGATAGACTAATCAAGCCTGCTGCTAGCCCACCATCCCAGGATATAATAGATGTGGATACCTTCTAAACCCCTATAGGTAAAGGAAATAATCCACCATTACCACCCAAAGCCTAGCAGCAACCCCTGCCGGTTCCATCCAGCATTAGCAGCCAAGTCAGCGCTATAGCTATTAAAGAACTAGCTAAGATAGCCAATAGATTCCAGGAATCCTAAAAGCTAAGGGGGGCATCTAACTTCGACTAATAGAAATAGGCCCTTATGATTCAACTTAGGGCACTTAATATCGCTAAATTTATCGAAGATCCTTCTATTGCCAGCAAATTTAACGACTTAGAGCAAGCACTTTTACTATTACTTATCAAGAATAATTGCATAGAAGGACCAGCTGCCGCTATCAACTGGTGTACTGACCTAAAGTCAGCCTTTACGTTACTCACTAAATAGTATTCTCACTCATCAGACGTATAGCAGACCTACCTATACCCTGCCTTCTATTAACTAAATTTTATAGGCTATAAGGGTACCTTAGAATCTTTCAACGCCTCCTTTAATAGCTACCTATCCAGGCTGTAAATTTTAGGCTCCCATATATAACCTTTCGACCAAATCAGCCAGTATTTATATACTATAGAAAGGGTCTTTTTTCAGTAGGCAGAACGGCACCACACAATAATAAGAATCGCCTATACTTAGGGAAATACATCAAATATTAACCTGCAATTTTATATGGTTGATTTACTGGAAGAATAACGCATTAAAGGGTCATTAGTAGTAAGGGCTACTACCCACCTCGCAAAGGTTAAGGGTGCCGCTACTAACAGCAATAGTAGCAAGCCAGCTAGTAACAACATTAGCAAGGGTGGTAAAAACACTACCACCAACGCTAACAAAAAGAAATAAAGGTCTTCTACCCAATAAGGGTCTTCTTCAGCTATATAAGGTAAGCCGGAAAATAAGAAGAAGAAAGAAAAGAAAGATTCAGCTAATAAAGTAGATACCCCATAAAAGACCGACGAAAAGGAAAAGACTATTAATTCCTTCGTACTAAGGAATTATAATACTCTAAGTCTTACACCTAGTGAGATAGCCTATTCTTCCTTCTAGGACCGCGAATGTATGCAATTTCTAGCTACTAGCTATAGTGCATAATCCGGTGGGAAAACGCCAATAGATTCTTTGCTCTACGATACTAGTTCTACGGTGCATATCATTAATGATAAAAAGCACTTCACCTACTTCCAACACTATACCGGAAACAGACCAGTTATTAGCATAGGTGGTGGCCCAATCAAGCCCAGTGGGTGGGGTATAGCGCGTTTTACCGTGCTATAGGCTACCAACCCACCTTAGTGGGGCACCTTAGAGCTAACCAACGCCCTCTTCATACTAGCTTTTAATATTAATATCTTTAGCGGCGTTAAATACTATCTGAATCGTAGCAGTATTCAGGGCCAAAGCCTAGTTAATAGCAATAATAAGTGCATTGGGCTTCTTAATTTTAAGAAGTATAGCTTCTTTTTATAACAAAAAGGGATAGATTCGCCGTTTTTATATTATACTAGCTAGAATCACCTGGCTTTACATAATATCTCGGTCGAAATACCCGCCCCAGCCAACCCAGAAGAATACGAGGAATATCCCCTGCCAGAGGATTTACCTACCCCACCAGCTGACTCGGATCTTCCACTTCCACCAGCTAATTCACCAGCTGACCCACCAGCTAGTCCTGGTTTTTCGGTGGTACCAATAGAGGCTGCTATTCCTAATACAGCCCAACCACCACAGAGGGCCCCGGTCGCCCTCAACCCTGCCCTAATACCAGCTGCTGATACAGAATATCAAAAGCTGCTATTACTAGCCGGACTTTAGCATATCCGGCTTAGGCACATCGGAATCCAACTTTTAAAGAAAACCTATGCATCAACCATAGGGTTACCTAATCTCAGTAAGGTAAAGGATTCTGATTTTAACTATATCGCCTATAAAAGGGCAAAGTCAGTTCGGCGTTTTACATCAGGGGCTATACCAGACCCTATGCATTATTTGGATATTATAGAGGGCGATATCTTCTAAATCAACCCTCTACTATATAACAAACGCCCCATCTGCCTTATCTTAGTTGACTGGAAATCACGCTTCCATTAGGTGCATTTACTACCTAATAAGGAAGGGCCCACGGTATTCCCAGTATTACAGGGGTTCTTCTAAGGTCTTTAGAATCGCTACGGCAAATCAGCTATTGAATTCTACTATAATAGTGGCAAGGAAATTAACGATATCATCACAGCCTAGCTAGCTCTTAAGGGTATAGATTTTTTAACCTCTTCCCCTTACATTTATGAGTAAAATGGGTTAGCAGAACGCTCTATACGGGTCATCATTAACCGACTTAGAGCTACTATACTTTAGTCTCAGTTACCTTCTTACCTTTGGTCTGCAGTGATTTTTAGTATTACTACCTTAGTAAATCTAATAGCAGTTTTAAACCGTTCCTCGTTACCTTTCGAGGAATTAAAGAAGGACTTTCTGGAAATTATACACTACTATCTACCCGACCTTACTAGCTTTAGGGCTATTGGTGCGGCTATAGAGGTGCTAATCCCTCCAGAAAAACGGGTCATTAGCCACAAGCTGGCCCCCCGGACCGAGTCAGGTAGGTTACTAGCTACACTAGGTAACGATACCTACCTCGTCTATATCCTATATCGCCGGGTCATCACTAAGACCTCTTTTATTACTTTTACCTACTAAAATAAAGAAATAGGCCCTATTTTAAGTGGCCTAGAGGGCACTTTTGATTTCCAACGGCCTTCTAATTTAGAGGGGGTAAATAACGACCAAATTGCTCTAGAAGAACCTATCTGGAAGTCGCCTCGCCTAAATATGCCTATTTCAGGCTTAGCCGAGGGCACAGGCCTACTATAGGCCATGGATCCAATACAGCCCACGGGCCCACTACAACCAATAGGCCTAATACAGCATATAGATCCACTACAATCAGCGGGCCTACCACAACCAGTAGGCCTACCACCAATTGGCCCGCCATAGCACTCTGCAATATTTCTTAGCAATTCGCCGTCTTTCGATTCTAAATCGCTTCAGCCTAACTCAGCTTTTCAGCTTAGGCAAAACGGTCCACTTTCACCGGCTAAGGAAAATACGCCTTTTTCCTATACAAAAAGGCTGCAAATGCTAGGAAATACAAAAAGCTTTCATCACCAGAAATCTCAACCACAGAGATTTTCCGAATCCGTCATAAAAGTGGGCATACCCCGCATATATGAAAATTCTGACTCGCCCTATATAGAAAATTTTCAATAGTCCGAATCTTAAAGCCCCATACACACTAATTTTCTGCGACTTTCCGATATAATAGATTCTGCCTTTTCGCCTGGCTTCCTAGTAAATACAGCATTTCGCTATAGTAAAACGCTGCCTATATTAGAATATCTGAAATTCGAGAGTCTAGATATCGCCTCAAATGAGAGACCGTGGGAGAAAATGTTTCGAGTATTAGAAAAGGT
Organism: Ustilaginoidea virens; assembly: GCF_000687475.1. NCBI lineage: Eukaryota > Fungi > Ascomycota > Sordariomycetes > Hypocreales > Clavicipitaceae > Ustilaginoidea > Ustilaginoidea virens. The sequence goes on from NC_057322.1 coordinate 212,484, forward strand.
GCCTATTCAGCCATACCAGGTCAGGGCTACTAGGGGTAGAATTCAAGGAAGAATACCACGGATACGAGACGTGTAAGGTATCCTAGGTTATAGATACTATAGGTCACTTTTAGACCTACAGGCTGACTAACAGTCTGACCTATAGACTAACTAATGGGGTGCTTTCCTACCCACCCAGCCGAAAAACGACTAGATTTTCGGATACCTAGGCAGCCCCCTAAAGGCTCCCACACAGGATTTCCCCCCTTCCTATGCTTTTTACCAGCAAATGTACGATATTTGCTGTGCAGCAAAGATTAAGGCTGCAAAACGGGCCCCAGAAGGTATGCCTAATAGCTGGAAGGAAGTCTTACACAGCCCACAAAAAGATAGCTGGGTTAAAGCCTTATTTTCGGAATTCGAGCAATTAATCGATTTAAATATCTTCTAATTTATTCCTAAGACTAGTGTTCCTACTAGCAGGAAAATATTATATAACCGGCCTGTTTTTCGCGTTAAGAAAGATGCGAATAATAACCCGGTTAAATATAAGGCACGATTAATTGTTAAAGGCTTTATACAGGTATCTAGGCAAGACTTTACGGAGACCTATGCCTCTACTTCGATCCCACCAACATAGAGGATTATCCTTACTCTTGCTACTGCAAACAATTGGGAAATAGAGCAGATCGACTTTATTGGTGCCTTTCTAAATAGTGAACTACTAGAGACGATTTATATAGAGATTCCAGCTGGTTTTCTAGAATTTGCAGAAAGCCTACTCTTACCTAATCCAGCCTTATAGTCTGACCTGCAGCGTTAACGACTTCTAGCCTTGCTTACTAAGGTTGGATATAACCCCTCTGCATCATAGGTCATACTGTTGAAGAAAGCCTTATATGGGCTAAAATAAGGCCCTCGCGAGTGGCAGTTACGGTTAAAAGACCTTTTAGTGCAAAAGGGTTTTAAGCCGTTACTTTCTGATGCTGCCGTCTTCTATAATAAAGGAACGCATACCTTTATTGTGACCTATATAGATGACTGTTTGATTGTCGGTCCGGACCTTAGCTATATTGACCAGCTTAAGGCTAAGTTCCATAAGGTTTATGCTATAGAAGACCGAGGACCTGCCTCCTTCTTTCTAGGAGTGCAGATTATTAGGGATAGAGAAAAGGGCCTATTATAGCTGCACCAATCGCAATTTATTACGGAAGTCCTTAAGAAGTTCAACCTTAAGGACGCATAACCGCATTTAATCCCGCTACAGCCCGGTATACTTGCTGAGGCTGATGATACGCCGCTAGATGCTAGTAATCAACACTTATTCCAGCAGCTAGTAGGGACATCGATGTGGTTGATGATGATGTTAAGACCTGACCTTGCCTTTCCAACGCAATACCTGTCACGATATATGCAATAGGCTTCCACTATACAGCTTAATGCTGCTAAGGGCGCTTTTCGCTACTTAGCTAGTACGGCAAATACAGCCATTTGTTACTGTTACCGAGCCGCTAAAGCTACCGTAGTATTAGCTGCATTTTCTGACAGCGATTTTGCTGGGTGCCGGCTGACTTCGAAGTCTACTGGTGGTTATCTTACTACCTTAAATGGTGGGCCTATTAGCTGGAGGTCAAAACGGTCTTCGACTGTGGTTTTATTAATACTTAAAGCCGAGTCTAATGTAATGCTTGAAGCAATTCGCGAAGTGGAGTGGATATCTAATTTATTTAAAGAAATCCAGGTCGATATTCAACGCCCAATACCACTATACTGCGATAACTAAGGGTCTATTTCTAATGCAAATGACCTAAATCAGCATACCCGCACTAAGCATACCTTACTTAAATTCCGGTATATACATAAGAAGGCCTATAGTGGCCTAGTAAAAATATCTTATTTACCCACGACAGATATGCCTGCGGATAGACTTACCAAACCACTTCCAAGCCCGAAATTCCCTATATTTTGTCAGAATGAAATTATTTGTTATTTTATTTTATTATTTTTGGATATTAATCGCCGACAATTCTTACGCATCGCCGCATCATCAGATTGAAAAAGGTATTAAGTATTCAGTACTTATATTTATATGGCGGCTGCTAGCAAAGTTGAGTACCTAATACTTACACACATTCCCTTACGCGCAAATGTATGATGCATCACAAATTGATCATACTACTTTATCGTCGCAAATCTCGATGCACTACAAATGCACATTTCGCCACATATCTATGATATCACAGTATGGTCAGGATATTTACGTCAGATTGATTTCACTAGGGATATTCTATGTTGGAATATTATGTATTTAAATCCCTAGATATTCCTACCCAAATAGTGGGAAGGAATGGAGGGATGGATGCATATAAGCAAGTATGCAGAATTAATGCACATCAGATTGTCCCTACGCCTTAGTCTCGTATCTTATCTGTGCCGTTACTTTACCTTACGGCGATTTTACTATTCTACTGCCTTTATCCTTCGCATACTGCATTATCTTAGCAGGCGAAAACGTTTGACAGTTATAAGCCCGGTTTGCACCCGGTAAATCGCTTTATTCTATCTATTTTATCCTTTCGATTTCTCTCCGACTATTATTCGCGTGCATTTATTGCCAGCTGCACGCCGATAAATTACCAGCTGGTCCGACGGATTACCAGCTGTTTCCCCTTTTATTATATACGCAAACAACTGCGTACTGACTTTAGCCAGCTGCACGCAGCTGTGCATAGGTTTGCAAGAGTGCAATTACGCATTCTATGCAATATCAATCTTTTCTTGCTGCTATATTTCTTATACCTCTGTGCTAATATTATTACTAGGACCGTATAAACGCGTGATAAATAGCGTGCAAACCAGCACAATCGCGCATTTTCACATTGCAATTCTGTTACCTTAATCCGACCTTCGCCGTGCAACGCGCAATAGGCATACCAACTGCTTACCTACGCACCTTCTATTATATCGTCGCTATCTTGCCAGACGATTTTCTACGATTAAATATTCTTTCCGACGAAGAAATCAGCCTCAGGCAAAAGTTCTGCTAGGGCACCCGTGCCGCCATACAAATTGCTAGTGCAAGGCACAGCCCAAAAGAACGCAGCAGTGCCGACACATTTGCCTGCGCGAAACATTTCTTCTGACTTAAGAAGCCGGCAAGCGACTTTTGACTACTAAGGCCGGAAGACCATAAGTGTGGTATATTGTGACTGGATTGACTGGATTGATCCCTTTTGCCTAGGACTATTTACCGGGACTATTTTGCCCTTTGGATTTACTTGGACCTTTATCCGTTAGATTTTCTTTGACTAAGGCTAGGTTGTTATTCTTTCTTATTGTTATTCTTTCCTATCTATCTTACTTATCCTACCTATCCTACCCATCCTACCTATCCTACCTATCCTGCCTTTCCTACCTATTCCACTATGGCTACCAATACCGACCTGGGGAACCCGGCAAACTTCCAACTGCTAGGCAGTAAAGACTGGTTTAAATGGATCTCGATTATTGAGAAGTTCGCTGTCAACGAAAATATCTGGGCCTATATCAACCCTTCTATGCAAGATAGGCCTACTTTACAACAACCCGTTGAGCCTACTGCTTCTACCATCAAGCCTCATGCTTCCTCTATCCTTGACCTTGACGATTCTGATTTTACTAGGTTGCAGTATATGACGAATGTCTATAGGACTGCCCTACAGGATTATAAGGATAAGAAAAAGGCTCTCGTCAATATCTAATGTTGGATTATCGCAACTATAGGCAACTACTACGATACTATAAGCCAGGAGAATGATGTTGCCGCACAGCTATACCTGTTAAAACAACGCTTGCAGCCCACCACTTGGGACCATGAAAAAGATATCCGCCAGCGCTATACAGCTATACTGCGAAGTCCTAATAGGACTAAGATATCCAGCTAGATTACTTCCTATAAAAAAGTCCTTGCAGAAGCTATTAATATCAACATACCAGATACATAAGGACTCCGACCAACCTAGGATTTTATCGACGCCGTGGAATCTATTGCACCAGCCTTTTCTAATTATTGGAAGAATAGAATCAAGGAAAAGCAACGCAATAACAAAGAAGGATGGGAGAAGAAGATACCCGACGGTCATTATATTAGTGATTTATTCGAGCAAGAGTTTGCCTCACAACAATAAAGAGCATAAGGTGCCTTTGCCTCTTTCCAGGATATGGATACCAAAAAAAATCAACAAAAAACAACTGACATTACCAAGCTAAAACAACCATGCATTTGTGGCCTTTTACATCGCTGGGAAGATTGTTATGTTTTAAACCAGCAAAAGGCGCCTAAGGATTGGAAGCCCAATACCACTATACTTAACAAAATCTAATCCAAGTTTTCATCTGACCAGCGCTTCAAGGATATAGTTATCAAAGCATTACAAGCGAAAGGAATCACGATTAATCCTATTGTGTTACAACCACCCTCTCCTTCTATATCACTTGGAATTGCGTTTGCTAGTAAGGATAGTAATACGTTACACAACGTTGTGCAACCCGAACCAAAACGGCCCAGCTGAACGCTCGGGGGGTATTATAGGGACTAAAGCTAGGACCTTACGACTAGCTGCTAACCTACCTGAAGACCTATGGCCGGAGCTATGGAAAGCCGCAACCTTCTTATATAATCGCATACCACAACAAGGCCTTCAGTGGATTACACCACATCAACGACTTCATTCCTGGCTAGCTAATAACGCTAGGGATACCTAATATACTGATCCTAGGCCTTCTATATCATTCCTCAAGGCTTACGGTTGTAAGGCCTATCCATTGACAACAACAGCGTTAAAAGGCACTAATCGACGAGAATTAAAGCTAGCACCATACGCTGAGATAGGATATTTAGTAGGTTACGATTCTACTAATATCTATCGTGTGTGGATTCCCGACCCTTATGAAGTACGACGAATTCGCGATGTTACCTTTGATGAAAATAGTTACTATAGTAGTAAATCCGCCGCTATACCACAACGACTTGAAATACAATTACCACAATATATCGACAACGCATCTGAGTATGAGGATATAGACGAGCTCTATATATCTCACCCTTCTACTACTGTTATACCTGTTCCTTCTACCCCTAGCACTACCCAGCCTTATATTCCTAGTCCTACCATGCCTTCTACTAGCATAATATTACCTTCGACTTCTATACCTACTGGTGAACAAGCTGTTCCTAGTAAACAACAACATCTTATAGTCCAGCTACCTACCCCAGCCTCCATACATCCTTCTGATACATATCCTTCCGAAGCAAGTACTGAGACTAGTAGCAGTCCTACACTACGAAGGTCAGCTAGGCTGGCTAGTAAGAATGCTTCTAGTACGGCTTTTATTAGCAGTTTTTTTCTAGGCACTAAGGAACGCCTACACCGATCATCCCTACCGCCTGAACCAAGGTTTTGGAAAGACCTAAAAGGTCACCGTTTCGAACCAGAATTTAAAGAGGCCGCAAAGAGCGAATTCTACGATAACTGGAATAAAGGAACCTTCAAGCCTACCCAACTATCAGACCTTCCAAATAATTATAAGCCTATACCACTTACGTGGGTGTTTAAATACAAGTATGATAAACACGGCTTTCTCACCAAATTTAAAGCCCGAATTTGTGTGCGTAGTGATCTTCAACCTTATAGTGATAAAGAGACTTATGCTGCTACGCTAGCTGCTAAGTCCTTCCGAATCTTAATAGCTATTATGACGAAGTTCGACCTTAACACTATACAAATGGATGCTGTATCGGCATTTACCAATAGCCTATAGGACGAAGTCGTCTATATCGAATATCCGGATGGATTTAAAAGACCTGGATGGGCACTATTATTACAGCGCGCCTTATATGGTCTTCGCAGGTCCCCTTACCTTTGGCAACAAGAGCTTTTATCAACTCTTACATCCCTCGACCTTACTCTTATCACAGAAGACCCTTGCATTATGATTACTACCACTGTAGTAGTCTTTTATTTTGTGGATGATATAGTAGTACTATTTCAACCAAAGAATCATCCCAAAGCAGAATCCCTCGTCAATAAATTAAAAGCAGCCTATAAAATGAAGGATCTTAGTACTCTAAAATGGTTCCTAGGTATCCGAATTATACAGCATCAGCCTATTAAGACCTGGCTATTGCAAGACTCTTATATAGAAAAGCTTGCGCACGACTTCTTAAAAGGAAGAAATATTACACACAAAGACTATCCAATTCCAGAACAGCCTCTTGATAAATATACTGGTATCGCTACGGCACACGAGATATACCAGTACCAAAAGCTTATAGGCTCTATAAATTACCCAACCACTATGACCCGACCTGATACTGCTGTAGCAGTCTCCCGCCTTTCAGAACATCTACACAACCCTTCTCCTTACCATTACCTACTAGCCATAGGGGTCACAATGTACCTCTATATCACACGTTACTTAGCTATTCAATATACTGCCATACAACAACCAAATGATAATATCTAGCAGCAACCGTCTACTAAAGAGCTATTAATATCTTCTAATGCTGCTTTTGCCGATGATAAAGAGACCCGAAAGTCTACCCAAGGCTCTTTCTTCAGCCTATTTGGCGGACCTATTAGTTGGGAAGCCACTAAACAACACACTATTACCACATCTTCCACCGAAGCAGAGCTACTAGCACTATCATCAACTGCTAAGACCACTATATCTGTAACCCGTCTTATGGAACAACTAGGACTTAAGCTTGATCATAAGGTTACTATTAAGTGCGATAACCTACAAGCTATACGCCTAGTAACAACAACAATGCCCCGTATTAACACTGCATTAAAGCATGTTGATATCCACAACAGCTGGCTGCGATAGGCTTATCAGCAGGGTTTATTCGACCTGACTTATATCCCTACTAATAATATAGTAGCAGATGGGCTCACAAAGGCTCTTATAGGTCAACGATTTACTACCTTCCGTAACCAACTAGGCCTAGTAGATATTGAGGACCTAGTACGAAATACAGAAGATGACGAGAGTAATACCGACTAGCTAGATAGAGCTATATTCTAGCCTATCTAGGGGGGTATGTCAGAATGAAATTATTTGTTATTTTATTTTATTATTTTTGGATATTAATCGCCGACAATTCTTACGCATCGCCGCATCATCAGATTGAAAAAGGTATTAAGTATTCAGTACTTATATTTATATGGCGGCTGCTAGCAAAGTTGAGTACCCAATACTTACACACATTCCCTTACGCGCAAATGTATGATGCATCACAAATTGATCACACTACTTTATCGTCGCAAATCTCGATGCACTACAAATGCACATTTCGCCACATATCTATGATATCACAGTATGGTCAGGATATTTACGTCAGATTGATTTCACTAGGGATATTCTATGTTGGAATATTATGTATTTAAATCCCTAGATATTCCTACCCAAATAGTGGGAAGGAATGGAGGGATGGATGCATGCAAGCAAGTATGCAGAATTAATGCACATCAGATTGTCCCTACGCCTTAGTCTCGTATCTTATCTGTGCCGTTACTTTACCTTACGGCGATTTTACCATTCCACTGCCTTTATCCTTCGCATACTGCATTATCTTAGCAGGCGAAAACGTTTGACATATTTCGGCAGCTATTAGGGCTGCAATCCCTATAGCATCATCATCTTTTTTTTTTTTTCTGATTTTTTACAGGGTTTCTTTCTTTTATTCTAATGCTAGGATTAGCCATATTGCTAATCAGAAGGGGTGTTGAAATCAGCGCCTTTTTAGCTGTATTTTGGTATTGGTCTCGCCACTATACGACGTCTTTACGTTGAGATATCACGGTGGCTATACCAGGCGCTATGGTGGGGCACAGCGCCCCACAACGCCGATTACAGTAGGCCACAGCGCCGGTTACGGCACCGGTACAGCGACCCACATCCGGCCATAGCGGCCGGTCACAGCGGGCCACAGGGCCCACAACAGGCGGCGCATTTCTACGGGATTACCAAATGGGCAAACCTTACTAATACCAGCACTTTCGGCCTTCTACATACAGTCACCCGCCACACCGGTTATTTACGGCAGACCGATATAGGGCTTCCGGCCCATATGGCAGGCTGTTATAGGGCATCCGGCACACCGCTATAAGCCACTGGGCTTGGTTGGGTATATACTAGGTAGGATATTAGGCACAGACTGGGCACGGTTGGGCAGACCGACTTTTTGTCGGGTTTTTCGCTATTTTTGCGGTTTTTCATTATTTTCAACCACTTTTTCAAGATAGTAGAAATATGCCTAAAATTCCCTCTTTCTAGCTAGAATAATCACCAACAATTAGAATCAGATTTCCCTAACATCTTTACTCTGGTCAACCTCTCGTGCGCTTTAAATCCTTAAATAGCTCTTTATTTTATTCTGCAACGCCTTATACGCTACTGTCGGTACTTAGTATACTTTCTAATAGTATTCTAAGTCACCATTTTGCAATAGGTTATAAGCCTAGTATCTTAAGGCTTCCAGCTTAAGACTTTTTTACGCTAACTTAGGATTTTAACGCACTTAGCAGCTAACCTTCCAGAAATCTAACTAACGATATTACTATTTATAGTAAGGGCTTGATCATCCCAGATTTAGGAACCTAGCTACCACACCAAGCTACAATATATCCTTTTTGCAATAGGATTTTCTAAGGTTATTCCTTAACGCAGCTTTCTTCTAGTTTTATCTAGATTTTTAGTCTTGATTTTCTTTGCATTTTTAAGACTTTCCGGCACCTTTTCTCTTCCTATAATAGCCAGTTAGAACGTTCCTACCAATAACCCAAGCCATAATAACCTAGGCCATAATAACCCAGGCTACTAAGTCCTTAATATAATAGAGGTAAAAGAATCTAATAATAACCAGGAAATTACCTAGCTTAGGGAAGACCAATAGGAAATAAGAAAAGAATTTAGTTATAAATTTAATCGAATAAACTTTAAAATCGATTTTTTAGCTAATAAGGTAGGCACTTTAGTAGATAGACTAATTAAGCCTGCTATTAGACTACCATCCCAGGATATAATAGATATGGATACCTTCTAAACCCCTATGGGTAAAGGAAATAATCTACTATCACTACCTAAAGCCTAGCAACCCCTGCCGGTTCCATCCAGTATTAGCAGCCAAGTCAGCGCTATAGCTATTAAGGAACTAGCTAAAATAGCCAATAGATTCTAAGAATCCTAAAAGCTAAAAGGGGCATCTAACTTCAACCAATAGAAATAGGCCCTTATGATTTAACTTAAGGCACTTAATATCGCTAAATTTATTGAAGATCCTTCTATTGCAAGCAAATTTAACGACTTAGAGCAAGCACTTTTACTATTACTTATTAAAAATAATTATATAGAAGGACCAGCTGCCGCTATTAATTAGTGCACTGACCTAGAGTTAGCCTTTATATTACTTACCAAATAGTATTCTCACTTATTAGACGTATAGTAGACCTACCTATACCCTGCCTTCTATCAACTAAATTTTATAGGCTATAAGGGTACCTTAGAATCTTTTAACGCTTCCTTTAATAGCTACCTATCCAGGCTGCAAATTTTAGGCTCCTACATATAACCTTTCGACTAAATCAGCTAGTATTTATATACTGTAGAAGGGGTCTTTTTTCAGTAGGCAGAATGGCACCGCACAATAATGAGAATCGCCTATACTTAGGGAAATACATCAAATATTAACCTGCAATTTTATATGGTTGATTTACTGGAAGAACAACGCATTAAAGGATCATTAGTAGTAAGGGCTACCACCCACCTCGCAAAGGTCAAGGGTGCCGCTACTACCGCTAACAATAGTAGTAAGCCGGCTAGTAATAATACTAGCAAGGGTGGTAAAAACACTACCACTAACGCTAATAAAAAGAAATAGGGGTCTTCTCCTACTTAATAATAAGGGTCTTCTTCAGCTATATAAGGCAAGCCAGAAAATAAAAAGAAGAAAGAAAAGAAAGATTCAGCTAATAAAGCAGATACCCTATAAAAGACCGACGAAAAGGAAAAGACTATTAATTCCTTTATATTAGGAAATTATAATACTCTAAGTTTTACACCTAGTAAGATAGCCTATTCTTCCTTCCAGGACCACAAATATATGCAATTTCTAGCTACTAGCTATAGTGCATAATCCGGTGGGAAAATGCTAATAGATTTTTTTATTAAAATCCTATAGTAGCCTACTAGGCTGCTGGCCTAATGCCCTACTGGCCTACTAACCTTCTGACCATTATACCGCCTCTTGGACTTACGGTAGTCTTACCAACCTTAGGCCTTTGCCTTTTACCTTAGGATTTTCAGTAGATTATTTACTATATATCAAGTAAGGTAAGCCTTATTAAAAAAGGTGTGGCATTACTAAATTAGCGTGGTGGGCCTACTAGTGTGGTGGCTAGTCCACTAGTGTGGTGGGTAGTCACTAGCGTAGTGGTTAGTTACTAGCGTAGTGGCTAATTACTAGTGCGGTGGTTAGGGTGGTTGGAAAGGCTGGATATAGTGGGGCTGCTGACGTATTATATACGTGGCATAGCGAGCATTATGGGGAGCTTTCTTACTGGCTACCTTGGATGCCTAGGCCTACCCCTCCTTCGTGTATATATAGGATAGCTTTTCCCCTTCTTTCTAGATAGTAGAAGGGCAGCACAATCGAGTCTATTAATGCACTATATGCCTCTTAACTTCCACCTTCCCTGCGTTTCTGGTTATCTTATATTTGCCTTACCTTTACACTTGCCCTACTTTATAGCACTTATATAGTCTTAGGACTTGGTGAAAAATCTAGTATTTATACTAAGATTAGTTCACAGGTCGCAGACAGTCTTATGCCATCTAGCTAGCTAGTAAGGCTCTGCTTTTATAGTGACCTTAAGAATTACAATATTTTTGCTCTACGATACTGGTTCTATAGTATATATCATTAATAATAAAAAGCACTTCACCTACTTCTAATACTATACCGGAAACAGACCAATCATCAGCATAAGTGGTGGCCCAATCAAGCCCAGTAGGTAGGGCATAGCGCGTTTTACCGTGCTATAGGCCACCAACCCACCTTAGTGGGGCACCTTAGAGCTAACCAACGCCCTCTTCATACCAGCTTTTAATATTAACATCTTTAGCGGCATTAAACACTATCTAAATCGTAGTAGTATTTAGGGCCAAAGCCTAATTAACAGCAATAACAAGTGCATTAGGCTTCTTAATTTTAAGAAGTATGGCTTCTTTTTATAATAAAAAGGAGTAGATTCGCCGTTTTTATACCATACCAGCCAAAATTACCTGGCTATATACAATATCTCGGTCGAAATACCTGCCCTAGCTAACCTAGAAGAATACGAGGAATATCCCCTGCTAGAGGATTTACCTACCATATTAGCTAACCTATTAGCTGACTCGCAAGCTAACCGACCAGCTAGTCCTGGTTTTTCGGTGGTACTAATAGAGGCTGCTATTCCCAATACAGCCTAACTACTACAGAGGGCCCCGGTTGCCCTCAACCCAGCCCCAGTCACAATACTAGCTGCTAATATAGAATATCAAAAGCTGCTATTACTAGCCGGACTTTAGTATATCCGGCTTAGGCACATTAGAATCCAACTTCTAAAGAAAACCTATGCATCAACCACAGGGTTACCTGATCTCAGTAAGGTAAAGGATTCTAACTTTAACTATATCGCCTGTAAAAAGGCAAAGTCAGTTCGGCGTTTTACATTAGGGGCTATACTAGATCCGATACACTATTTGGATATTATAGAGGGTAATATTTTCCAAATTAATCCTCTTCTATATAATAAACGCCCTATTTGCCTCATCTTAGTTGACCGGAAATCACGCTTCCATTAAGTATATTTACTACCTAATAAGGAGGGACCTATAGTATTCCTAGTATTATAGGGGTTCTTCTAAGGTCTTAGGAATCGCTACGGCAAATCAGCTATTGAATTCCACTATAATAGTAGCAAGGAAATTAACGATATTATTACAGCCTAGCTAGCTCTTAAGGGCATAGATTTTTTAATCTCTTCCCCTTATATTTATAAGCAAAATAGGTTAGCAGAACGCTTTATACAGGTCATTATTAACCGACTTAAAGCTATTATGCTTTAGTCTTAGTTACCTTTTTACCTTTAGTCTATAGTGATTCTTAGTATTACTACCTTGGTAAATCTAATAGCAGTTATAAACCATTCCTTGTTACCTTTTGAGGAATTAAAGAAGGATTTTCCGGAAATTATATACTACTACCTACCTGACCTTACTAGCTTCAGGGCTATTAGTGCGGCTATAGAGGTACTAATCCCTCCAGAAAAACGGGTTATTAGCTATAAGCTAGCCCCCCGGACCGAGTTAGGTAGGTTACTAGCTACGCTAGGTAATAGCACCTACCTCGTCTACATCCTATATCGCCGGGTCGTCACTAAGACCTCTTTTATTACTTTCACCTACCAAAATAAAGGTATAGGCCCTATTTTAAGTGGCCTAAAGGGCACTTTTGATTTCCAACCGCCTTCTAATTTAAAAGGGGTAAATATCGACTAAATTACTCTAGAAGAGCCTATTTAGAAATCGCTTCAGCAAAATATGCCTATTTCTAGCGTAGCTAAAGGCACAGGCCTACCACAGGCCACGGATCCAATACAGCCCATAGGCCTACCACAAATAGGCTTAATATAGCATATAGATCCACTATAACCAGTAGGCCTACCAATTGGCCTGCTATAGCACTTTGCAACATTTCCTAGCAATTCGCTATCTTTCGATTCTAAATCGCTTCAGCCTAACTCAGCTTTTCAGCTTAGGCAAGATAGTCCTTTTTCACCGGCTAAAGAATTTACGCTTTTTTCCTATATAAAAAGGCTGTAAATGCTAGGAAATGCAGAAAGCTCTCGTCATTAGGAATCTCAACTATAGAGATTTTCTAAATCCATCACAAAAGTAGGCATACCCCGCATATATGAAAATTCTGACTCGCCCTATATAGAAAATTTTTAATAGTCCGAATCTCAAAGCCCTATATATACTAATTTTCTACGACTTTCCGATATAATAGATTCTGCCTTTTTGCCCGGCTTCCTAGTAAATGCAGCATTTCGCTATAGTAAAATACTGCTTATACTAGAATATCTAAAATTCGAGAGTCTAAATATCGCCTCAAATGAGAGACTATAGGAGAAAATATTTCGAGTATTAGAAAAAGTGCCTATTCAGCCATACCAGGTTAGGGCTACTAGGGGTAGAATTCGAGGAAGAATATAGCCACAGATACAAGATATATAAGGTATCTTAGGTTATAGATACTATAGGTTACTTTTAGACCTACAGGCTGACTAACAGCCTAACCTATAGACTGACCAATAGTCTGACCTACAGACTGACCAATAGGGTGCTTTCCCACCCACCCAGCTAAAAAACGACCAGATTTTTAGATACCTAGGCAGCCCCCCAGAGGCTCCCACACAGGATTTCCCCCTTCCTATGCTTTTTACCAGCAAATGTACGATATTTGCTATGCAGTAAAGATTAAGGCTGCAAAACGGGCCCCAAAAGGTGTGCCTAATAGCTGGAAGGAAGTCTTATATAGCCCACAAAAAGATAGCTAGGTTAAGGCCTTATTTTCGGAATTTAAGCAATTAATCGACTTAAATATCTTCTAATTTATACTAAAGGCTAGTATTCCTACTAGTAGGAAGATATTATGCAACCGGCCTATTTTTCGTATAAAGAAAGATGCGAATAATAACCCGGTTAAATATAAGGCACGATTAGTTATTAAAGGCTTTATGCAGGTATCTAGGCAAGACTTTATGAAGACCTATGCCTCTACCTCAATCCCACCAATATAGAGGATCATCCTTACTCTTGCTACTGCAAATAACTAGGAAATAGAGCAGATCGACTTTATTAGTGCCTTTCTAAATAGTGAACTACTAGAAACGATTTATATAGAGATTCTAGCTGGTTTTCTAGAATTTACAGAAAGCCTACTCTTACCTAACCTAGCCTTATAGTCTGACCAGTAGTATTATCGACTTCTAGCCTTACTTACTAAGGTTAGATATAACCCCTCTACATCATAGGTTATACTGTTGAAGAAAGCCTTATATAGGCTAAAATAAGGCCCTCGCGAGTAGTAGTTACGGTTAAAAGACCTTCTAGTACAAGAGGGTTTTACGCTACTACTTTCTAATGCTGCCGTCTTCTATAATAAAGGAACGCATACCTTTATTATGACCTATATGGATAACTGCTTGATTATCGGTCCAGACCTTAGCTATATTAACCAACTTAAGGCTAAGTTCCATAAGGTATATGCTATAGAAGACCGAGGACCTGCCTCCTTCTTTTTAGGAGTGCAAATTATTAGGGATAGAGAAAAGGGCCTGTTATAGCTACACTAATCGCAATTTATTGCGGAAGTCCTTAAGAAATTCAACCTTAAGGACGCACGACTATATCTAATCCCGCTATAGCCCGGTATATTTACTAAGGCTGACGATACGCCGCTGGATGCTAGTAATTAATACTTATTCCAGCAGCTGGTAGGGATATTAATATGGTTGATGATAATATCAAGACCTAACCTTGCCTTTCCAACGCAATACCTATTACGATATAAGCAATAGGCTTCTACTATACAGCTTAATGCTGCTAAGGGCGCTTTTCGCTACTTAGCTGGTACGGCAAATACAGCCATTTGTTACCGTTACCGAGCCGCTAAAGCTACCGTAGTATTAGCTGTATTTTGTGATAGCGATTTTGCTGGGTGCCGGCTGACTTCGAAGTCTACTGGTGGTTATCTTACTACCTTAAATGGTGGGCCTATTAGCTGGAGGTTAAAACGGTCTTCGACTGTGGTTTTATTAATACTTAAAGCCGAGTCTAATGTAATGCTTGAAGCGATTAGCGAAGTAGAGTAGATATCTAATTTATTTAAAGAAATCCAGGTCGATATTTAACGCCCAATACCACTATACTGCGATAACTAAGGGTCTATTTCTAATGCAAATGACCTAAATCAGCATACCCGCACTAAGCATACCTTACTTAAATTCCGGTATATATATAAGAAGGCCTATAGTGGCCTAGTAAAAATATCTTATTTACCCACGACAGATATACCTGCGGATGGACTTACCAAACCACTTCCAAGCCCGAAATTCCCTATATTTCGGCAGCTATTAGGGCTGCAATCCCTATAGCATCATCATCTTTTTTTTTTCTGATTTTTTACAGGGTTTCTTTCTTTTATTCTAATGCTAGGATTAGCCATATTGCTAATCAGAGGGGGTGTTGAAATCAGCGCCTTTTTAGCTGTATTTTGGTATTGGTCTCGCCACCATACGACGTCTTTACGTTGAGATATCACGGTGGCTATACCAGGCGCTATGGTGGGGCACAGCGCCCCACAACGCCGATTACAGTGGGCCACAGCGCCGGTTACGGCACCGGTACAGCGACCCACATCCGGCCATAGCGGCCGGTCACAGCGGGTCACAGGGCCCACAACAGGCGGCGCATTTCTACGGGATTACCAAATGGGCAAACCTTGCTAATACCAGCACTTTCGGCCTTCTACATACAGTCACCCGCCACACCGGTCATTTACGGCAGACCGATATAGGGCTTCCGGCCCGTATGGCAGGCTGTTATAGGGCATCCGGCACACCGCTATAAGCCACTGGGCTTGGTTGGGTATGCACTGGGTAGGATATTGGGCACAGACTGGGCACGGTTGGGCAGACCGACTTTTCGTCGGGTTTTTCGCTATTTTTGCGGTTTTTCATTATTTTCAACCACTTTTTCAAGATGGTAGAAATATGCCCAAAATTCCCTCTTTCTAGCTAGAATAGTCACCAACAATTAGAATCAGATTTCCCTGACATCTTTGCTCTGGTCAACCTCTCGTGCGCTTTAAATCCTTAAACAGCTCTTTGTTTTATTCTGCAACGCCTTGTACGCCACTGTCGGTACTTAGTATACTTTCCAACAGTGTTCTGAGTCACCATTTTGCAACACCATAAGACTAATTACTTAAGGTATAGAGATAAATAATTAACCTAATAAATAAAGGATAGATCTAAGCGAGCTCTTTATTAGTAGTAGTATTAGTCCTACTAGCTAGAAAGGGGAATAGCAGATAGCATTTTTGCATTAACTATCAGGCCCTTAATAAGATTACGGTTTAAAACTGATATCCCCTCCCTTTAATTAAGGAGACCTTATAATCCCTATCCTAAGCAAAATAGTTTACTAAAGTTAATATATATATAGGATTCTATAAGATATATATTATAGAGGGCGATAAATACTTAATTGTATTTTATATACGATTCGGACTATTTAAATAGCTTATTATGCTATTTAGTTTAATTAAGGCCCTTATAACCTTTTAAAGATATATTAATAAGGCCTTAGGGAATATATTAGGAGACTTTATAATTGCCTACCTCAATAATATTTTAATCTATACCGGGGGATTAAAGGCGGACTATATAGGGTATATTAAGGAAGTCCTTCGACGATTACAAAAGGCCAGCTTAAATTTAGATCTTAATAAATGCGATTTTGCAGTAAAAGAGGTCTAATACCTAGGATATATCGTAACGGCTAAAAAGGAAATCTATTTAAACCCTAAAAAGATTAAGGCTATCTAGAACTAAAAAGCACTTATAAAATTAAAAGGCATTTATAGTTTCTTTAGTTTTACTAATTTTTACTGCGATTTTATCCTAGACTTCTTCCGCCTTATCGACCCTTTAGTTAGATTAATAAAAAAAGAGGTCTTATTCTAATAATTAGATAAAGAAGAGGTAGCATTCTAAGCGCTTAAATAGTATTTTATATTATCTCTAGTTCTCGCCTAATACGACCCTAATAAGGAAATAGTCCTTAAGGCAGATAGTTTTAGTATAGCTTTTAGCGGCTATCTATTATAGATCGGGGAGGATAATATATTCTACCCTATTATATATTATTCTACTCGCTTATTAGATATAGAATAGAACTATACTATATACGATAAGGAACTTTTTACTATTATCTTTTGCCTTAAGGTATAATTAGTAAAACTCTATTTAATAACCTCCCTTTTTATTATCTTTATCGACTATAAGAACCTAAAGTACTTTACCCGACTATAAGAAATATTTAAGTAATAAGCCTAATAGGCCAAAACTCTAGTGCTTTTTAACTTCTACCTTCGGTATCGGCTAGGGTTATAAGCCTAATGCCTTAATACGCTTTCTCAATAGGAATAAAAGGTAGATAGGGTAAAGCTATAAATCGGCTAGATCCTAAAACCGCTATCTATTTTAGTACTTAATATAGATATAATAGAAGGTAAAAAGATACTAACTTTAGCCCTAAAGACCACCCTACCTTATAGCCTATATATCTTCGCCGACTCTTACCTCTAAGCTATTTAAGACTAAGCGATATCTAAAAATAGTATATATCGGGCCCAATAGATAGTAGTTATAAATAAAGAACGATAATTTCTAGCAGAAGTAGCGATATAAAAATAAATTACTAATTATACCCTAAACGCATATAGCGTGCTCCTTTACTGGGTATAGGTATAGCTCCTATTATTTAAGCCCTTAACTACTACAATAATCTAATACTACTATAACTTGCCTATCGCAGGCTACTTAAGGAAAAATACTACCTTCTAACTATTACAATAGGATTATCACTTCAATAATATATTGTCTAAAGTAGTAAGATATATTCGGAATTGCCGATACTATAAAATATATAAGAGCCGCTAATTGCACTAGGGCCTATTATAACTACTACCAATTACAGACTATTTCTAATCGTAGATATTAATCGATTTTATAACCGATCTTCCTACTTATAATACCTTTAATCCGCAATTCCTAATAGTAATTTTAGACCGCTTATCGAAATATATCTAGCTTAAAGCTATACACTTAATAAAAGCAGAAGACTATATAGAACGCTTTTAATAGTATTAATAGCGCTTTTATAGCTTCCTTAGGGAGATTATTAATAATTAAGGTTCGGATTAGGTAGGCTAATTTTAGTCTACGCTATATAAATCAATTAAGACTAAGTAATTTCTATTAATAGTATACCACCCCTAAACTAATAGCGGCATAAAGCGAATAAACTAAGAAGTATAGGCGGTCCTCTGTATTATAGTTTTCTTTAACTAATACGATTAGCTATATTATCTCGCGGTATATTAACTCGTATTAAATAATTGGATATTATTTATTACCGGGTTTAGCCCGAATTAGCTATTTAATAAGTTTAATATTCTAATTATCGCCCTACCTTTAGAAGTAACCCTAAGCTTAACTACCCTAAAGGGGCATATAGCTCTCTTTCTTAATAACCTTAAAGAAGGATAGAAATTAGCCTAAACTACTATCGCTTTTGCATAATAACAATAGTAAAATACTACTAACCGTTTATAATGCCCGGCCGAGCGCTTTTAAATTAGCGATTAGGTATAATTAAACCTCTAGAATATTAAAACGAACCGCCTATATAAGAAGCTCGATTAGGTCTCTACTAAATATATTATCGTTATTATCCTATTACTGCTTAATATTTAGCTTAATATCCTATAAGGCATCCGTCTAGTTTTCTATATTAACCTAATCGAATAAGCTGCTTTTAATCTATTACCTAATTAGGTAATAACCAATATATAATTTAGGCCTTTATTTGTCCTCCCTTAAGACTCTATAAATCTATATAGAGAGTATAAAATTAAAAAGATACTTATAGCAAAAAATATATAAGGCTAAAGATAGAAATATAATATACTTATAAAGTAGAAAGGGTATAACTTACTAATATAAGAACCCTTAGAAAACTTTAAAGATACTACTATATAAGAAATATTTAAAGAAAAATAGGGAGATATTAGGACTTACGATAGGCCTAGCTAGGTCTTAAAATAGGGTCTATTAGACCGGTAAATAATACCGAATGCCTACTATTATAAAATAAATTAAATAAAAACAATAAAAATACTTTAAAAAAAAATAAATTAAACCAGGGCCAATATAGGCTTACCCCTAATACGCCCCCTCTTAGGGCTACTCTTTATCTCCCTAAGCCTCCTTATATTCCTACGGCGGCATATAGGCTAGTAGCAGCGGGGGTCTTTACGGGGCAGGGCGCGCATATAGGCTATATATTAGATAAAGATAATTCCCTATGCGTCTACAATATAATAAAGTCTATAGGCCACTATAAGGCGAATATAGCGGTAGCATATTAGGAGATAATAAGACCTTTTAACGAGATAGGGCCGGACGATATAGCATCTACGGCGGCAGCTGCGATAAAGATGGCAAAGGCATAAGGGGCTATAGAGCGGGTTTTGCCTATTATTATAGGGGTTATATTAGATAACCTTATACTAGCGGCGGCAGAGCCTCTATATAGTACCAACCGCCCTAATTATACGATAGTTCCCTTTTTGCATAATACGCAGGGAGGGCAGGCTAAAATAGAGGCGGGGGCAGCTAGGGATATTAAGCTCTAACTTAGTACTGCTCTATCCTGGCATAATATTCCCAGGCTTCTACTTATATTTCCCTTATAATATTTAGCATAGGGGCGAGATTTATAACGGATCTAGCCTAACGCCGGGAGGGCATTAACGCTATAGATATAGTAGAAACTATACTAGAGGCATCTTTTAGCCTAAACGCTAAACGCGGGGCGCAAGGGGCTACCTACTCGGCAGCGAAAGTATAATGCTATTAATTATTTAAAGCCTAAAACTCAAGGGTTAGGATAGCGGCATACGCTTTCTATATATCCATCTTAGGATAGGCAGGCTCTATAATAGCCCTCCCCTCCTTTACTGCTTTAATCTAGCTATATAAAATGCATCGCAATATAGGGTTCCCCGTAAAACGTTAATTAAGCTATACGCAGGATATATAGGAATTAGTGTAGCTTTTATACCCCTTTACTCTTCTATAGCGCTTATAAATAAGTAGTTCTCCAATCGCTTGCATATATTTAGTATATCTATTATATAGGAACTCTTTATCTTTTATATATTAATACTCCTTATCTAAAAAGTCCCCCTCTAAAAGAAAGTCGCTAGTAGCGCAGTATAGCTTCTAGGGATAAATAGGACCCGATTCCCCCCTAATAGGGGCACTACTAGTAGCAGATAAAGATATATTCGGGTTCTAAATAGGATTAGTACGAGACGCTTATAAGATAGGTAAAGACTTAAAATATACTAATAGGCTTAATAATAGGCTATACCGGGTCTGACTACGAAAGGAGTTAGTAGCTAATTGCAATAGAGATAAAATTCGGCAAAAAATACTAATATAATCGGGGCAGATATAATGCTTCAACCAATTAGCATATAATACAAGCTCAACGCAGGATAAAACTTATAACAATAGGGACCTTCGATATTTATTAATAGCTTTAATAGGAAGAAAGGAAGTAGGAAAAAAGCCTCTAATAAGAAACAATAAAGACTATAGAGAGATTTCCAGCCGGTAGCTAGCAAAAAAATTTTTATAACATTCCTAGCTATATCGGTTAACTCTAGCTAGCGGTGCAATAATGAACTTTTATGCGCTTCTACTATACTATTCCTAATTGGCGATTATACGACTCCTGCTAATTATATAACTATATCCGCTATGCTTTTAGATGAATCCCTCTTATACCCGATAATTAGCCTATATACGGATTTAAAGATATTGCGATATAGTAACCGGCGATATAATTAGTCCTAGTAGGGGACGAATTGACGATAGAGGGCGATTTTCCGACTCTAAGGCGGAGGAGGGGGGTATATTACGGGCTCGGGCTACGCCCGCGCTATAATGTAGCTAGGACTCGGGCTACGCCTATAATTAGCCTAGGGAGCATTAGTATAGGGTTATAAGGCCTTACTAAGGAATCGGCCTATACTACGTACGGGTATAAATAGACTACTTAAAGGCCCCTATTCGGGTCCTCTCTCTTTCTTCCTTAGTCTATTTAATATATTCATTCGACGCCTATTCGCAATAGCCCTAGGGCTAGTCCTTTATAAGGGCCCCTATTTATTCTCTTATAAGACTCTAATTAGCTATATAAGGAATATAAAGTTAAAGCGATACTAGCGGCGAAAAACGCTTAAGGTTGGGGTAAGAATTATAATATATTAGTCAAATAGAAAAGGTATAATTTACCTATATAAGAACCCCTAGAAAACTTTAAAGATTTAGTAGTATAAAAGGCATTTAAAACCAAATAAGGTAATATTTATATATATAATAGGCCCTCCAGGCTATCGAAATAAGGTCTATTAGACCTATAAACGATGCCTAAACGCCTACTTATAAAAAAAAAACCCTTAAAATATCAAAAAAAAAAAACTATTAAGTTTATACGCCCTTCTCTTAGGTTAGTATTATCCTCCCCCCTCTCCTATATTATAACTACTATACTTATCGTTATATAGGCCCTCTTTAGCATTATTAGGATCGGTATACCCCTATAGCGGCTACTACTGCGGGGGCGGTAGTAGTAGGGGCGGCTACATATAGCCCCTATAATAGTATCTATAGGGGGTCGGATATATATATAGCGAATAGGCCTGGCGTGGATAGTTGCCTATATGACCCCAATATAATAGCATTCTAAGGGACATACTATATAGGGAATATAGGGGGGGCTATAATAAGGCCTAATAAGGATGCCGCAGGGTCTATAGCGGCGGCGGCAGGGGATACGGTAGTGCCGGCTAGGGCTACTATAGTGCTAGGGCGTTCTACGGCAGGTAGTATAGCTAGGCCTCTAGGGGAACCTATATACCCTACTTATAGGCAGGCGGTTCCCCGGCATAATAGGTTAATAAGAGGCGGGCTAGAGGGGGGGCTAAATAGGGCTAGGTAAAAGCCATTAGGTACTACTTTATTTAGGCGTAGTGCTCCTAGGCCTCCCATTATATATCCCGCATTACGCTTAATATAGGGGCTAGATCGACGATTAACCTAGCTTAGCGGCGGGAGGGAGTTATAGCCTAAGAAATATTAGTTAATACCTTATTGGCGGTACTGTAGGGACTAAAAGTAAGATATAGGATATAAGGAGTCATTTAGTCGGCAGTTATAGTATGCCGCTACTAGTTATTAAAGGCCCGAAAAGAGGGCGAGAGGATAATAGCCTAAGCTTTAGTTATTTCAGTTGCAGGATATATAGGTTTAATAATAGCGGTACTATCCTTATAAGCCTTAATCTACGCTTAGTAGATCCACTAGAGTTTAAAATTGCCGGCAAGCTTAAAGTCGAGCTATATATATAAGCTATATATATCTTAGTAGTAAGAGTAGCCTTTACTTTTGCCTTTTCGTATATAGATAGGGAGAATACTAATTGCCTATATTTTTTGGTTATATCGCTTATATAAAAACTCTTTATTGTAGGCGTATTTATACTCCTTATTAAAGGAATCACCCTCTAATAAGTAGTCGCCTATAGCGCATTATAGTTTATATTTGCACTCTAAAGGGCCAGAGCGCTTAGTAGATAGGGCGGTTAGACTACTTATAGATCGTAGGATTTCTATAATATTAGGATCTATAAGGGTTGTTATACTGCCTATAGCTTAGCTGCTACTAGGGTTCGGCTTAGATATATTTAGGGTCCTAATACGGTTAATTAAGAGAATATAGAGTCGTATTAGGCTCGAACTAATATATATATTAAATATAGGCAGAGATAGAGTATAGCCTTTTAGATATTAACTCTTAGAGAAGAAGGATAAGCTTATAGGGGCTATATATATAGGCTCGGGAATATATAGGTAATTAGTCTATTAATATTAGCATCTATTACAACCTTAAGCAAGGGGGATAATACTTATAGTAAGATGCTAATAATAATTAAATCGGCTATAGGAAGGAAAAGGAAAAGAAGAAAAAAGGTGATAAAAAGGGCATAAGAGAAAATACACCTTTACCTAGGGGGATTACCTACCGATAGCTAGCGAAAAATTTTTCATGATACTAATAGCTGCTATAGATAGCTTCTAACTAGCGATATAACGCCAGCCTTCTATATGCTTCTACTATATTACTATCGAATTGGCTATTCTATAATACCCTTTATTTATACGAACTAGACCCAACGAATAGACTTAAGGTTATCGCGATAAAAACTTAGGCGACCTGATTAGGCCTATATAGAGGAGGGGCGGGTTTTTAAATGCAATTAATTCGATTACGAGGCAGAAGAGGGGGGTATATTATAGGCTTAGGCTATACCCGCGCTATAATATGGCTAGGACTTGGGCTATGCCTGTGTTTAGCCTAGGTAGGGTTATATGAGTTAGCGGCATAGGGTCATAGGACTACGCTAGGACCCCGACCCGTGCTAACGTAGGGTTAAATAGACTATCAAGAGGCCCCTATTCGGGTCCTCTCTCTTTCCTCTTTAGTCTATTTAATATATTCATTCGATGCCTATTCGCAGTAGCCTTAGGGCTAGTCCTTTACATCCTTATAGAAAATCGTCTTATCAAATATAATATAGCTCAAGTTAAACTAATAGCTTCTTTTTAATAAAAGCACCTAAATTAGGTATTAAGTTGTAGAGATATATCCTGCTAAAAAGCCGATATGAGCCTTCTAATTAAACTTTAGACCGGCGCGTAATATCCTATCCCTTATTATTATGTAGGCCTTATATCTATAGGCATAAAGGTAATGAATTTGAGGGTGTATATCTTCTGGTAGATATCCCTAGGCAGGCCGATTCTACTAAAGCTAAAGTTAAAGGATTTAGAGTAGTAATTTCTAATTATTGTAAGATCTTTCTGACTTCTTAAGCATACGATTTAATAGGTAAACCACTACTTCTGCTATAATAGGCTATAATTTCTTAGGAAATCCTACTTAAGTGCTTAAAAGCAATATCTTCGTTTTTAATACCCCCCTAGAATATTTAATATAACCGTTCTAATATTAGTAATTAGGGCTCGATAACTAAAGCATAATGCCTTTCTACTTAACTTTTTCCCGACTTTATAATATCTAGAGCACTATTTCGTTATTAGAGATAACTATCGCGATTTTTATATTATATAGGCGTAGAACTTAATACTTAAAGGTTAGCTAATAACCCAGAAGGTCTGATTTCCTAGGTATTATAAATATTAACCTTATTTCCGTAAATCAATAGGTAAATAGGGCGATATATTTATGTTAAAATCCTATAGTAGCCTACTAGGCTGCTGGCCTAATGCCCTACTGGTCTACTAACCTTCTGGCCTTTATACCGTCTCTTAGACTTACGGTAGTCTTACCAACCCAGGCCTTTACCTTTTACCTTAAGGATTTTCAGTGGATTATTTACTGTATATCAAGCAAGGTAGGCCTTAAGGTAGGCCTTGTTAAAAAGGTGTGGCATTGCTAAATTAGCGTAGTGGGTCTACTAGCGTGGTGGCTAGTCCACTAGTATGGTGGGTAGTCACTAGCGTGGTGGCTAGTTACTAGTGCGGTGATTAGTCACCAGTGCGGTAGTTAGGGTGGTTGAAAAGGCCCGATATAGTGGGTCTGCTGATGTATTATATATGTGGCAAAGCGAGCATTACGAGGAGCTTTCTTACTGGCTACCTTGGGTGCCTGGGCCTACCCCTTCTTCGTGTATATATAGGATAGCTTTCCCCCTTCTTTCTAGGTAGTAGAAGGGTAGCATAATCAAGTCTGTTAATGCACTATATGCCTCTTAACTTCTTACCTTCCCTGCGTTTTCTGGTTATCTTATATTTGCCTTGCCTTTACACTTGCCCTGCTTTATAGCATTTGTATAGTCTTAGGACTTGGTGAAAAATCTAGTATTATACTAAGATTAGTTCACAGGTCGCAGACAGTCTCGTGCCATCTAGCTAGCTAGTAAGGCTCTGCTTTTATAGTGACCTTGAAAATTGCAATAATTTATTATTATTGAAAGCAGGCGATTATACGAAAAGATTAAAAGATATAATTTTAAAGGGTTCCTAAGGTATTAATGCCTCTTGCGGGTATTTTAAAATCTACTACATAATTTTTACGCTACTATAAACCTTATAATCCGATTTTGCCTACTTAGGAGGTATATTTAATATATCCTTAAAGATATAATCTATTAGATCCCTTCCTAGGTGCCTAAATCGGGCATACTATATAGCATAAGGTATTTTTATCGAAATCTTTAGCTAGCAACTATCTCTTTAAGCTAAAAAGGTATATTTATTAGGTTTTTTAAAATTCTAAGCCCTTATAAGAAATTCGCTTATAGGCATATTATTTCCGCCTATTTAATATAAAATATAGGGTTTTTTTTTAATTCGGCGGATCTAAAAGATATTTTTTTATATTCTTCCTTTCTTAAGGTAAATTCTATCTATCTTGATATTCTAATATAATCCTTTCTTTTTTATTAATAATTTAAAAAGAATATTAATAAATATCCCTAGAATATATAGAATATTAGCAAAAGTAATAATTTATCTATCTTCTAATACGATTTAAACGGTTTTAATATCTTAGACCCTAGTAATGCCTAATATATCTCGAATATACTAATTGATAGCCTTATTGATATACAGAAACTACTTTTCGTCGTTAAATATATATATTGTTGCACTAGTATTAACGATAATATAAGCCTATAAAGTAGGAGACTTATTAGAAAAGGATTTAGTAGAAATACCCTCTATAGTAAAAGCCTATTTCTCCTTTTCTTTTTTTTTTAATTTAATCAAATTATTCTTATTATTATCGTCATTATTATATATATCTTAGAAGGCTTTAAATATAGCTTGCACTTTTTTGCTTTCCTACTTTATTTTTGCTATTACGGCCTTTTTAGTTTCCTTTTAAATCCTTAAGTGGAATTTATTAGGCGTTAGAGAAGGAATAAAAGCCTTATAGCTCTTATAATATAGTCCCTTCTTCTTAATATATAGTTACTTATAGTATTTATAAGGCATTAATTCTAATAATGGTTCTTTTAAAGCTAAAGCTAAAGTTATACCGGTAGTATTCCTAAGGGCGGCGGTAGCCTTTAATAAAAGCTTTCTTTTAATAGTAAATACGGTATACTTCTCTTTAGTAGTAATATTCTTTTTCTTTTAAAGCTCTACCTACTACCTTGCATCTTTAATAATCTCACAAAAGTTAATATATTATCTTAGCTTTTTAGCTCTAATAATTTCCCGATTGATATTATCCTAAATGCTAAGATACTTCTAAAAAAAGGCTTTCGCTAATATATTAGCAGGCTTATTCCTAGATAGAAAGATTAAGCCACTTTATTCTAATCGGTCGTAAATAGTTAATACTTTACTAAGCTATTCCAAAACGTTATATTTATTAAGATTCTATTCTATAACCTAAATAAAGCACTATATAATGTGCTTAGTAATTGCGGTCTTTACTGGCTGCATACGCTCAATAAGAATATATAATTTATCCCTTATTATCGACCTTATTGCTGTTATTTGCTTGAATTCTAGGCCGAGTATTATATTAAACCACTCTATATATTTAGAAAGGGCCCGTTCTAGCTTAGTATAATTATGCCAGTCGTTTCTTAATAAAATATTAATGAGAGTAGCCTATTTATTAAGGCCTAGGCTGTTTAGGATTTATCTCTATTTAAAATAATTATTCGGGTCTTTTGGCTATTAGTCTGGCTGCAAATAGCTTCGCGTTAGTATAGATACTGCCCTTAACGCTAAGGCTGCCCTAGTATTATTAGAAGGGCTGCTTTCTATTAGTATCTCTTCTAATAATAATACCGGAATAGGTCGATATAGTTAGAGCGTAACGTCCTTAGGTTTATTAAGGATTATCGCTTAATTAGGATTAATGAGATCCTATACCTTTTTTGCCTAAGCCTCGCTTTGAATATAATTATACTAGATATCCTACTCGTATTAGGATATCAGGATATATATAGGTTTATTGTAATCAACTGTATCGGCACCTATCTTTACTATCTATAACGTTCTGGGTATGAAAGGCTAATAATCTGACTGAATAGGTTAATTATAAGATAAATTGCAAAAATGAACTATAAAAGATATCGCGATCTTCTAAATAGCTTCCTTTTTTATTATAGGAGGCTATATAAGTATAATAGCAATATAAGGTTTTAATAGATCTAGTAGGAATCTATTATTATACCTTAATAGATATCTAAGAAGAGTGGTAACTATAGCATAATCTTAGATATCGAACAATATAGTGCTATAGCACCTAACAAAAGGATGAGAATGAGGTTATTGTGTTATTTTACACAATTGCTACTATATCAGGAAGCAGGGAGAGAAAGCGGTATATTGTAAAGGGTTGACCTAACTTGGCTCAATAATACTTAGGTCACCAGCTATTTATAGTGGGCATGGGGGTAACCCTAAGGGGCTACTGTTCCCTCGGTTATATGTGCCATATTCGTAGCCGAACATTCCCGATACATCCGAATCCACCGGTATCTCCGCCGACACCTGGCAATAATTAGTTACTAGAGGGCTGACAAAGCCCAGGTATATTCTCTTTATACCACGGCCATAAGATTTCAAGAGACCATCTTCGCAGGCGTCGCAGACCAGCGATGACTTGGAACACGCCAATTATAGAACTGGTATTTCCAAATTCAACGCTACAATGAACAGTCTATCCCAACAAATTAGCACAATATTCATTTCAACGCAATCATCTTGACATACCGTCATAGCTTGGGACCTCGTCGTGATAACAAGTGACCAAATATGACCCTGTACTACAACGCCTGGTAGGAATTCGAGCTTATTTGTAGCCATTGAGCCAGTCCTGGATATTAAGAACTCCCACTGAGCGGCGTGCCAAATCCCCATCTGCTGCTCCCCTTTTGCCGTGTTACCACCGTAACGCTTAGTTTCAATGCTAAAGGCGAGTGGGTACTGTTGCAGCAGTCTGTCGGACGTCCAATTGAAGCAGGGCGCCATAACGTCAGATGGGGCATGAAAGGTAGAATCACGTTCTGGTATAAAACGTAGGACGTAGTCAACCCGACTTGCTGTATCGGGGAATCTATGATATGCTGAGTCGACGTTTGCCGTCGTGCTACAGGGTTCTAAGGTCAGTGGTGGATGAGGTATGGATAAAGTCCCAGCTTGAACATACCAAGATATGAGGTCAAGAAGTTCTTGATTTGTACAGCTGTACATATCGCGAGCAAACAGTTCGAGCAGAGGAGTATGCACCATATTATTCCACGCCGACTCGTCGCT
Source organism: Ustilaginoidea virens (assembly GCF_000687475.1). Taxonomy (NCBI): domain Eukaryota; kingdom Fungi; phylum Ascomycota; class Sordariomycetes; order Hypocreales; family Clavicipitaceae; genus Ustilaginoidea; species Ustilaginoidea virens. The sequence continues at coordinate 240,769 of NC_057322.1, forward strand.
AAGCAGCTGGGAGCATTGGCCAGACCGGTCAGCGATGCGCAAAGCACGACGAAGGACTTCCCTATCTGACGCCCAATCAAGTGATTCGTCGAGGTCCTTGATATTAATGGTATCCTCAAAGAACATAAAGCCGTGCAGTCGATCAAGTGGTGCGGTGTTCTTGAAATGCTGATCTAAAGCTGCCTTCATGCTTTGTGGAATAATGCTGAAACCTCTGGATATGTCATTAATATCTTGGATTAATTCAGAAAGGGACGGAGGCAAAGTCTGCCGCGGGGCTGTCATGCTGAATGCGTCTCTAATCAATCTTTGGCCCTCTGGCCCGTACATAGGAAATAGTTTGGTCGGTGACTGCGACCGCTTTGAGCGTTTGCTGTCCCGTGATACGGATGTATCACTACGCGAAGCAAAACTCGAAGCATTGCTTCTCAACCCAAGATCCGGAGGATTATCCGGTGGATGCCTGCTTGTGCTTATGGTTTCAGCTCGTGGGGTTTGTTCATTTTCGAGATTTACGTCGTCACTATGAGCCCGTTTCTTTCCGGGTGTTGACGGTAACATCTTTAATGACGTTAAGTCTTCAAAGTTCTTGTCTCTTGACCTTGGAGGTGATGCGGGATAACGACGCTTTCGGGCCTCGCTGGGTTTAAGGGATTGTCGTCGTTTGAGGGCGCAAGCTTGGTCGGCTTTCGAAATGTCTGGCCTGGATTGTGCAAAAGGGAGATGATCAAGCCAATGCGTGACTTGAGGGAGTAAGTTGAATTCCATATGTGCTATCACAATGCGTGGAATGCAACTAGTTTTGCTGCGCTGGCATTGGTGATGTAGATGACAAGTTAACAATGAATAGAACAGTAGTTCTAAAAGTAAAAGAATGCCCTGCTATTATTTCGTTCGCGTAATTTGTTTATCGCTCGGTTGGCGGGGTGACTTGACCGAAATTTCGACTTCTTATCAGATACAATCCCCAATTGGGTCGAATGGTTATCACTTTAGCAGGCAACCTACACTGCATTTTCGCATTCAGATCACTCGATATCGTATACCTTATTTAACATCTCATTAAAACATTATCACAAAATAACTATACGGCTTAGACTTTATGTAGAGGAAGCCTTTATAGCATGACCCGAATGAGAGCGCAGAAAGACCCACTATAATGAAGGGATTGACTACAGTAATAGATGATAGCTTATCCGCCTAATGGTCTTTATCGGGCACAATAAGCCAAATAGCTAAGTAAAGAAGCAATATGGGAGATTATCCGAGGGAATATTTAGTGGGCGATTTAGCTCAGCGATTCATTTAGCTCTCAATTAATTGCTTCAATTGAGCGGCTCTTTTGCGAGCTGTAATCGCCACTCTTACGATGATAATTTACCGGCTTCTAGGCTGGATCTATAATCTCATCGGCTTATTAGCAATCCTCAATTGGACCTCTAATTATAATGGCCTCCAATTATATCAAGGCAAACTCTATCAAGCGTTCATTCTTTATAGTTCAGTCCGCCCTTAGATGTCGCAATGGTATCTATTGAATTCCCCTGAAGTTTACCTCTGTGATAGCCTGCATATACCTCAAGCAACGAGATTCACAGTTACAAAACACATTGCCCGGAGTAATGACAAAGTCGATTAAAAACTTTCGCCGTTCTTCCCGATATGCCTTATTATCCAGATCGCTGTCATCGAGCGGCTTAGGAAGATGCTGACTCCGGAGGATAATTATCAATCTAGGAGCGATAGGCGCAAAAATAGTAAAAGGCAGGACCCAGACGAACGTATTCGCCAGTATTTTTGTCTTCAAAGTCGATAGTTGGTCCTTTGCAGACATTGTAGCCTGTGTCAGTCAATACGAATTCCTCGTCCACATTCGCAGGAGTGCATACGGCCATCCAATAGCTTGTAATATGCTGCAGAAAATGCTCAGCGATAGCAAAGTATGCGGTTGAAGAAATTGTCTTTGCCCACTCATCCTCCTTATCCATCTCAAGGCTAAAAATAGCACCTAAGCCATATAACCAGACATATATCTGTCGTTTAATTGCATGGCTTTCTATACAGTCTCTGAGCAGTGCCTGGTCTTTAGGATGGTAGTCCCTGTAATTTCGCAGTTTTATCTTCAAAGGAACCCCGAGCCGAACCCAGAGCCACGGATATCTAGTAGGAAAAGAAACTTTCGTAGGATATTGCGTTATATCCTGATCAGTTTAACATCCTCCTGTCCATGCTCATATGCCATAACAATCTTGCAAATTATAGGACTGGTACTACAATCAAGCCAGCTGAGTTTCGTCTCCAGCTAGTGAGGAAATTTTACTGTTAATGAGCATGAATAGTACCTGTAGCTCTGGGTCGATGCATGCTTCAACAGCCACTGGCAGAAGAGGCCCTCGGGGCACTTTCCTTCTACTTCTTTGTCGCCAATGCTTTCTTCATCTAAACTTGGTGCCTTTGGGACAGATAAAGCAGCAGTAATGCTTGGAAACGCTCTCACCCGACCATGTCATGTCATAATTGATCTAGTATCTTATATGTGGCCTCTATATGACGTTATCACTTCTGGCTGTCTTTAAATCAGAACAGAAGGCCATTTGATACTCTGTTAGGGAAATAATTTCCTTTTGTTTGTTTTATCTTATTAATAGTCTAAGCCCTAATTAGCTGCACGTCTACATCTGGAGCTTTTTCTCCATATATTACAAGATTTGTCTACCTTCTGGCCTTCTTTTTTCCTCTAGGCCTTAATCTGAGGCATACCGCCTTCGTTACATCTTATAGGTAGGTTCGAGTTTGGTCCATAGGGCCTTATTGATAATCGTGCGATAAATTGGCGTCCTATCTCTGAATTTGACTTTTAGGGTGCAAACCTAGCGGATGGACTCTTTGCCTTGCATTCCCTTGAGACCATAAATATCCTCATATTACAACTTAAAAAGATCTTGCTCTCTATAATATAATGGTCCATATTTTATTTCCCTCCTCGTTAAAGTATGTACTAGGATCAAGACTCAGATCTTCACAGCTATAGACAGAAACCTGGGTATAAAGGGGAATGGGGGATTTTCTCAGGTGGATCATATTCTTTTGGCGCTCGTCGAAGTTGAAGTTGTGCAATGAATTATAAAGTTTCTTTTTGGCGAAACGGATATCACCGCCCTAATTATTCATTAAGAATTAATCTATTTCCAAGTGCAAAATTCTTCCCTAAGAGAGTTACCAGTGGGTTAGGTTAAGATTTATAAATACGATCTTCAACCACTTTGGTCTATACGTCGGTCTTAAAGATCTTCTTCTATATAATATGATTCAAGTTTTCTTTCTTTTTCCTTCGCTTTGAAATAACGACGAGAAAAACCTGCGATTGGACACAAGATATTGGTTTGTAGCGCCCTTCACAGATGGAATTTCATCATGTTTTATTTGAGTTGCACAATTCACCCGAAGGAATAGTGAAACCTGTCGGGAGACTGATCCTACTACTTCTACCTATTACATCCAATCTAGAGAGCTACAGCGGATTTTGGACGTTTCTGTAGACATTATCGGCTGTGTAGCAACTGGATTTTCGACCTACTCTTTTCACTATTAACCACACTGCATTGGTCTTATTTCAACGCTTTCTCGACAATTTGACGCCCCTGCCTGATAGCCAAGATGACGACGGAAAAATATACATAAGACAACTCGGGAATGCTGAGCATGCAAATAGCATTACATGCAGCGGCTACTGTAAATCCCATAGGAGAAGCCACAGTCTAAGGGCATTTCTGATTTCGCAGCCGACATCGCTGGTATGCACTTCGCAATCTATATATCCAAAATTAGGATTATCTTGCTTTATGCTAACATGTAGGCCAGAGGCATGAAGGGTAGTAGACTTTCATAAGTCAGAATAACATAAGTCCGATATTTCGGAACAACTAAAATATCCGATGTCGAACAATTTGACACACTATACGTGCTTAATATCAATGTGAACGCCATTCTTCCGTAAGACAGGCTCCTCCTCTCTTACGTAGAAAGAGCTCGGCGCTGCAGTAAAGCCCCGCGGAAGAAGCAAAGAGGTGCGGAAGAAAGCATGCTCCGCAAATATCCTGCTAATAATACTCCAGGCTTGAACCCACTCATCTAAGGTGCCGCGAAAGGACTCCCTCGGGACGCAGTATTTTGCGAGCGTTTGTTGATATCTAAGAGAGGCGGCAGTATAAGCAAGGTAAAGTCAGGAAGGCGGGTATATAGTACGGAAAGGGACCCGACATACTCGTTCCTGCCAGACTCCTTATCCTTCTGAATAGCTGTTGCTATACCCATCTCCACCGTCACTAAGCCATTTTGCTTGGCGAACCGGACGGCCGGTATAGGCCCAATCCGAGAGTGGAATAGTAGCTTGGTTCGAGGCAAAGATGAAATGGCTTGAAAGACATGCAAAGCAAATTTAGCAGGGAGGGGCTGGCGCGCATCGAAGATATTATCGCCTGAACTTTGGACTGCAGCTGCAGGGTTAGGCAGTGCCTGAACTTGGGAGGTGGCTAGGAGGGCGATGCCGGCGATAAATTTAGAGAAGAGCATTTTTTTAGGTTCAAAAGACAGGTTATAAGGGAAGTGGGCGTGAAGAAGGGGACAAGGGGTATCCAAATTTGTAAGGAAAGCAAGACCTTGAAACGAGACTTGATAAAGCCGAGCTGAGGATGATCAAGAAGTATAAAGGTAGATTTAGCTAGACCGGCGTTATCTATTCTTTTCTAAGCCCGGAAATGCTTTGTAGCGTTTGCCTTACTGTCTTAGCCGCTGTCAAGAGGAAGTCCGGTATCTGCAACGGCCCTCCGGACTGCTGGTACTAGCCTGTCCTCCGGCCCGGGTGACGCTGATTGACTGGAAATCGCCAGTTGGTTGTCACCGCACTAGGTTTCAGGTGGGTTTATCTTGGGTGCGATTTAGTCAGCCGTTTGGTGCTTTACGTACAGCTTTTGCTAAATCCGCGCAGAACTTGATCAAATGATCTAATATATCCGACATATTACTAACTACTTCACGCATGCTTGTTTCACATTGCTTTTTTGTGACTTAGTTCCTCGCCTACTGCTCGTCACGCTCACGTGGCAAATAGCCTATCGCCACGCCTCCTTTCCACATTGAAGACATAATACTGCTTGCCCACTAACCCGGTTTAAAATACCCGCATCGGCGCATACATGCATCGGGCTTTTAATCGCAGTTCGGTGTTCAAACTTCAGTTAGTCAGGGAAAGAGGAGCTTTGCCTGGAAATTTACAAAGAAATGGAAGGCAAGCAGAAAGAGCATAGCTCTTCCCCCTTTCCCTCTTTAAAAAATAGTGAGGCCTTCCTATAGAGACATCTTTTCATATTAACCAGGGATTATACAATAAATGTGGGTAAAGTATCCCGGTGTTTTTACTTCTCTTAACCTGAGTGTTGAAGAACACTACACATAAAAGGCGGCAAGATTCTGCTATATAAAAGGCGGTGAAGGGATGGATTTTGCCATCCTTTCTAAGCAAAGGCCCGCCAAGGCCCGCCGCAAGCGGTCCCCGACAGGGCCCCCGGAGGGAAACAGTAAAAAATGCATTATTCCTTATAAAAATATTTAAGTAAGTAAATAATGCGGATAAAGAAGGCAGTTAAATAAGGCTGTCGCTACGTCGGACTAATATTTACCCGCCTACCTACCTCTGCTTTTACTGTGCCTTTAGCACCGAAGAATTCGGCGGCACTCTAGTAAGATACTGATAAATGTGGACTTTTGCCTCCGTGTCTTAATACTTCTACGTCGCGGCGTAACTTTTCGCTGCGCTTGATCTATACACGGAATCGTTCCTCCTGTCCCGGATGAATATTCATAGGCTGCAAATTTTGACTGCGATTTAGGGCTTAATACTAGTCGAATGGCCCAGGACGTCATTACAGCAAAGCTATGTATCAACACTTCGCTAGCAACGCCCGACATCATCTCTAGGTCTGCTCGATATAATGCCAGCGGAGCTTCTCCTTATCATTCTCAAACTTCTCGACTTTCAGTCACTCTCCCGCGTCTCACGTGCCTGCTTTAGAGGCAAGATGATCGCCGAAAGTCTTTCAAAATATCGACAAGTAATACAGCACGCGCTAAAGGTTCCAACAGCATTAGCGAAGACCAATCTCATTAATTGTTATTCGGCTGCCTTTATTCAGCACGCCCTTGAAATGTGTCGTTATATGTCCTATTTCGACTTCGCTGCTTTTCTGTATCTACCTATATGCGAAAGAGTCTGCTTTAAATGCCTTTTCTAAAACGGTCGATTGCGGATGATAACCACAGCAACTGCGAGAAAGTGCTTCGGCTTAACCCAACGTCAGCTTCGAGCTGTTCCAATCATGCGCAGCGTACCTGGGACTTACTCTGTCAGAGAACCTTGTCAGCGTGGGGCACGCTAAGCAGCTGGGCCTCCTTATGCATGAAAAGTTGGCCAAGTTTATGCCCTGCACCCCAGCCAGAGGTGTATATTCGAGGGAGTTCTATGAATCCAAGTGGTATTATGAGACCCCCCTGGAGCTCCCAGGTCGCGACATGTCAAAACTGCCAGACAGGGCTAGCATTAAAAACGATGGATTCGCCGGCATGGCAAGCCTCCGAGTGCCATATATAACAGACTCTGGCGCGGATTGGGGGTTATCTTTGCCGAGGATATCAAATTACATACCAGCATTTTAGATCTTGGTCTCTACCTTTAGCTATTCTTTTGAAATTATGCCCGCCTGATATACACCCGGATCCCTCCCCTATTTGCATTAGCAACGAAATTTTATTCTTATGATAGGTAACTAGACCATATTAAAGACTGCTACGGAATATAGCGAGTTTTAAGAGAAGGAGAATCTATATAGCTTCAACATATATATAAATGTAAGGCGCGCCTCGCCCTGACTCGTCCATCAGTTTAGATCCAAGCTCTTCAAATTCAGCCACTGCTTTCTTCTCGTTATATATCTCAGCGTGCTTAAAGTCGATTAATTTGACATTACCAGTGGAATTTTCGATGATAAAATTGTAGCGATTGGGGTCTCTGTGGATAAAGCCCATACTATGCAGCTTACGCAAAGCCGCTTCGCACTAGGAAGATCAGCCAATGTAGAATATCTACCCTCTATTTTCTCCAAGAGGAGCCCAACATTTTGGCCCCCTTAGAAGAGATATCCGAGGACTCTATGTGTTATTAGGGTCTCATCGGAGTTTTGCAACCAGGTCAAGGCTTCATATATCCTTATCTCGTGCTCGGAATGAGCCATTCCAGAACTACAACTTTCGATATTGCAGTTTTGCCTTAGAACTCGATCTCTCGAATGCGGTTCTTATAATACTTAATGAGTTTCACTGAGAGAATATCGATATATCATGGGTGCCAGGTTGACTCTATCTAAGCAAGCGGCTCAAAGGAGATAGTCGAATCCTCACGGCCGTCTAAATCACGAAATAACCGCACGGTCGTCCAGTCTATATCCAGAAATGGTGGAAGTTTAGGTATAAGAAGGTACAGACGGCACCTAGTAAGCTCGTCAAAGATGCATTCGCGGCCCGTATAGCAGAGTATTGTGAGATAGTGTACCCTTCTACTAGCCCGAATACAATAGAGTCCTTTACATCGTCTATCTCCTGACTCAGAACTTCAATATCTGACTTAGGTATAATGTTTGACTGGTCAGGCATTGTGTTGGCCATACGATAGAAGCTAATCTTACACTAGGTTCATTGTAAAGCTCGAGCCTTATCTTGCTTCCTGTTTTCTATTCTCATTTAAGGGAAAAAGAAAAAAAAAAAGCTCGGCGACTTTCCACAGTCAAAGAACGATAGTGATTGCATTTTTCTCATAACTAGTGTCTAGTGCAACATTCGGAGTTTGCTACTACCTATATAGGTAAGGCTAAGCCCGTAAACCGCGTAATAAGGTCCCTACCGCCTCCGGCGGCTGCAATAAAAGAGCAGTAAACAGAGCAGCAAAGAGATCCTTCAATAGATTCTGCCTACTAACGCGCCTGCACCAGGCTATAGAGGGCATTAAGCCCGTCACACTATCTAGTCGCCGGCCGTAAGTTTATACAAGTTGATGCTAGACTGCGTATTAAGTGAAAGCACTTTCTGATTACCTCAGGTCCCAAATTACTTAAGGCGACAATCTGCAACTCTCCCGGCTCATAGCTACTCTAGCAACCTAAAGACTGGTTTTCAGACGACTTTGTAAGCAACGTCTCTTATAACGCAATAAGTCACCAATTGCCTTGAGAACCAGTTTGATCCGCTAAGATTCATTCCCCTTACAGATCGACAAGTCGCTTTGCATAAAAACCATAATGTATCGACAGGTATATTACGTGTATAGATGCGGTTGCACTAAACTAGCACAGTTTGTACAATGTGCCGAAAAATATAATGCAAAGTCGAATCTAAAAGGCGATAGACCAATTCCGTTTGTCTTAGAATCTCGAAATTACTGCGCCAGGCATCTCGTAAAGAAAAGTCAGGCGAGAGATGGGTACAGAGGACGGGTGCCACGTTATAGTCAACCCTGTACCAGTCGTCGTCTTCAATTATATGGTTGTCGAGGGCTGTATTCATGTATGTAGGTGTCGGAAAGTCCTCTTACTGACTAGAGTGTGGTACAAGATCGCCCGCCTGTACAGGGTATTATATCTGAGATACAAATACTGAGACATAGACTATCCCCTGCTTCAGGTAAGCTCTGGAAACAGACCAACATCCTGAGCCTGATGGGGTACGAAGGAGGCAAATTATACAGAATAGCTAGGCCTTACATATTTCCTTCGTCAATATTTTCTAAATGATAAACGTTCTTTACTCTCTCAATTGCCTGCCTATCCCCGTTTGTGCGTCTTGCCTAACGCTTAGAGACACCATGTACTTCAGTCCAACACGAATCCATCTTTAACCAGGCATACGGTTGGAGCTAAAAGAACTCCAGGCTCTCACGACTAAGACAAGGAAATCTTCCAACTCTGAGTCTAAACGGGAAAGAATACCCTCACCATACACAGCAACACAAAGAGAGCTATCAGCTCCATCATCAGACAGACACGCACAGGCGAGATAAACCAGCGGGCTAATCTCTTTATCATCAATGAAGCAGGCATCTAGGAGTGGTCGTGTGGACGCAGGCGGAAAAATATAAAGTTACATCCTGCTCGAATGCAGGAACTGGATTGATAAACGACACCAAATCTTGGCAGGCAAAACTCCTTGCGTAGGTAGTATCCACCAACAGTAGAGACGCAGACTCAGCACCATCAATTCTAAACAAGCCGTCGTGACTATTATGGTCCAGACCCGAACGTGCGGGCAGTGCTGGAAGACGACCTTCATCGTTGCTGCTAAACTCGCACTGCTCCTCGACTCTGTCGTCTTCTTTTGAGTATCAAGGCGCGAAAGAATGGGTTCTGATGCTTTCTTCGGCCCTCTACTACTCATCCGTCATTGTTGCTCGCCATCATGATGTACTTTATCTAACAGCCACACGGACATACTTCTTAAAGCATAATAGCACCAAATTCCCAGGTTTAAGGCCCCAGTTTCAATCCTAGAAATAGAGAGTGATCGGGGATTTTATTCAAAGGGTCAGCTGTGGGCAATATCTATATGGTTACATGATTAAGTGTTGGCAAAGTCGACCGATCGTCTTCCGGTGTAGAATCTCCCCAGTTGGAATGTCAAGACCTAAAGAACGAGCACTAGAGGATATCTGCATGGCAGTCATCGAGTCGCCGCCTAAGTTGAAGAAGCTGTCGTCAATGCCAATAGTAGTTTCGTCGATTTTGAGTACCCTAGCCCATAGGGCACTCACTGCCTTTTCCGCCTCACTGAATGGCATTCGCTTCTTCCCACTCTGCCTGTGAATACCAAGATCGGCAAGATGCTGCGTCGAAAAGTCGGCTGCCATAGCACGCAGTTTCCTACGATCAGTTTTGCCGGTCGCTGTCAGGGGCATTTCCAGTAAAGCGAAAAATACGCGGGGGATCATGTATCCAGGAAGACTCTCGGCCAGCTTGTCCTCAGCCTGGCTAGAAAGTCCCAACACTGTGAGGGATCGACTCATCGATTCGTGTTGGTCCGTAGAAATGAATACAGCCAGTACATTAGCCCCGCCGCCACTTGTGGAAATAACTTCTGCCACCACTTGCGCAGCGCGCCGTGCTTGCGGAACACATGCTCGGACCTGGTATTCCACTTCGCCCAGCTCGATGCGTTGTCCATGGATTTTGACTTGCGTATCCTTGCGACCTACATAAGAAAGGCTGCCATCTTGATTGTATCGAACCAAATCCCCAGTCTTATATACGACGCCGCGCCGGCCGTCCTGCTTCCGGGAACCTTGTAACAACCACGCCGGATCTTGGATGAATGCTGCGGCTGTTCTTTCTGCGTCCTTAAGGTAGCCGATTCCCACAAGAGGGCCCTCTATAACCAATTCGCCTGTCATGCCAATAGGCAATAACTTGTTGTGATCGTCTGGGTGGACAATCCAAGTGACAGACCCAGAGCCTTTGCCAATTCTAGTGGCCTCTTCGGGACTTTTAGCGTCTGCATTGACGACTGTATTCGTCGTGCACTCAGCTGGTCCGTATCCATTGACAAATCTACATGCACCACGACGCCACCAGCGTTGGGCGTCATAGACTGTGACGACTTCACCACCCAGCTGTATTGTCTCCAGGGTCGTCAACCGAGCAGGGTCTAGGACACGAGACACGGAAGGCGTCAAATACAAAATGGTTGCCTTGGCGGAAGTAATCGACTGCATTAAATTTCCGTTCCGCTCCTTCTCTTCAGGTACACAAAGAGTGCATCCTGTAATAAGACCAATCATCGTATAATGTATAAAGTCGTCAAATATATGATTAGTAAAGTCGTATATGCGTGATAAAGGAGTAAAGCCAAACTGGTCTGCTTGGAATGTAACATTAGTTGCGAAAGCGGTATGTGAAATAATTGCTCCTTTGGGAACACCGGTGCTTCCAGACGTGAAAATCACGTACATGGGCGAAGATGGGCTGACTGAAGGCAGTCGTAATGTGCTGTCCAGGGGGTCTGGGATCAGTCCAGGGCCCACTGCAATGACTCGATCGATTAGCTTCGAGCTGAGGGAAGCATTTGAAATCGATGACAAGAGTACCGTAGCGTCTGTCTTCTTTATGATGTACCGGAGCCTTGATTCTGGGTGTGTGGGATCCAAAAAAACAAAGGCGGCCCCGGCCTTTAGAGAGGCCAGCATGCTGACAGAAACCCAAACTGACTTTTCAAAACAGAGGGGCATAAAGCTTCCGGGGTTGGTACCAGTCTGAATCAGGTGGAGTGAGAGGCAGGTAGAGATGTCATCGAGCTGACGATAAGTCAGCTCACCGTCCCAAGCAGATACTGCCACATGATCTGGGTGACTTTCTACTTGTTCATGAACCCATTCATGTATACAGCGATTCGTTGGCTTTGGTACCGTCTTATTCCAGGTCCAGATCTGATTTTCGTCCTCCGCGGTGACGCCCTCGAGAGGGCGGATGGTATCCAACCGGCTTGGAATAGCGAACCTTCGCATTTTTTAGCAGATCCGGCTAGTATTGTTCGATTGTGTCGCTCGGGGCAGAGAGCTTGCGAAGTGTGCATGAATTCCTTGATTCAACGGAGGAAGTGACCAACTGCGCCGCTTTATAATACACGATACTCGATAATACTTGTCTGTACAGAGCTTTTGCCCGTGGAAAGTTTTGCACAGCTTAACTCTGACTTGCATACACTAGCAGGAAACGCAATTATGCGAATGCGGAAGGTAGTCGTTAGTAGCAGCGCCACCTAATGCAACAATCTACCAATGTTCCGCGGTTCGTGCATCGTAGATGGCCTAGACCATGATACTGTCCTTTACAAGACAGCATCATAGAGAGATGGAGTAGGTACTTGTGTTCCACTCCTCCGACTCTACGTGCCATTCTCTAAACAAGGTAATCAATAGGCAGTCCATCCAGAGCCTGGACGACTAATAGAGCGTGGATATCGCATGGTCTTTTGACTTCGGGGCTAAGTTTGGCGATGCCCAGCAGACCTTTTTTGAATCGCCGCCGCCTAATGGGAAGAAACTGATATCCAGACCAATCGTCGAGACCCGAGGGGTTAATGTTGAGCAGACTCTGTAGCTCCCTTTCCTCGGCTGGTTACACGCATCCACATCTCTCAAGGGAAGGGAACACATCGAACCTCTGCGGGGGACGATTCGGGCAGTTTTCATTTTCGCAGGAAAGGTTTTCCCCCGTATTCGGGTTTATCCTCTCCGAATTTTCTGCAGAGGTACTAAATAGGTTATTTGGGCTTAAATAGCCCCGGCGAGATTAATAATAATACAACAAGCATCCACAGCTCCCCTAGACTCTGATTGCGAAGGTTTGCGAGCTCCTATTTCCAGAAGAATTTATTTATTTCGTGTAGACTTTTACAACCAACTATTCCGGTTACTGCTATCAGGAGGCGGCGATGTGAAGGTGACGGAAGGCTCTATGTAACTGGATAGATTCTTAGCCAATCTGTCCCCCTCTTTGTCGGAGATTGCTTGCCCTACACATTTACTACGACGCGTCGAAAGAGGCTAAACGGCTTAGCTCTCGCGCTAGGAGGCCCGCCCGCAAGCGTTGACACCTGCCTGAAACGGAAGGTGCCGATTCACACGCAATGAGTTCATGGTATGGGAGAACTTGAGGAATGAAACAAGACTCCAAAGTCCAGAGTCCAGACGAAGGGTTCAGAACATCGATGGGGGGCGTTTCATGGATGGCGCCGCAATATCACGGTAGAGTTTCGAAAAATTTGCTTCATAGTAGCTGGATCGGTGGCCCAGAATTACCAACCTATAGCAGCGAACCTTCGAGTGCAACCGGCCGTGACCGGCCTACCTTAAAGTAGCCGTTAAGTTCGTCTGCAAGCTTATCGTCCTTAGAATCGAAGGACGTCACACTAAGAGCAGCAAAGTCTCTTTGCATAAATATCGAAGAGCTCCAAGAATACGCCCCTGTCTGCGTCATGCATTAAGACGCAACAAATTGCATTCTGGCCAGTGTATAGTGGCTGGTCTTTTAAATTAGCGAATAGCCAGTTAGTACTCGCCACTCTATCAACTTCTTATATAAGCAAGTATAAGTCGGTTCCTAGGCAAAAGACCGAAAAGAAGCTAGCCTAGATATTGTGAATTTTGCTGGATATATTATGTTTGAATTATATAGCATCTCATCGTTATTCCCCAGCATATATATAGTCCCACTGACGCGTCGGCTTGTGGTCGATGTTTAATCACCTTTCTAGTGCGATACTTTCTTCCTCTGCGCTCTACGCCTCGTATCCTGCTCTCTGATAGATGGTCTTAGCGATAGGAAACCCATTCGCTTCACGAAGTCATATAAACATTTAACGTATTATAGACTCTAAAAAGTCCTTATCTCGATCAATGGTCGCTAGTAGTATGGTTAGCAAGAGCGTTATCGGCCTTGGGACTTGACAAGCTTTTAATTGGGTCTTGGGCAATCTTGGTCTTGTTTCTACAGTCCTATGCTCAACTAGCATGTCTTAAAGTCATAATAGCCGAAGTATAACGCTTGCATTTGCACCTCTAGAATTTAGAAGGGTAAAATTCAAACACTGCATACTACGGTAGAGACTTTGACTAACATAATCATGTACTTGGGTGACAAGTCACGATGCTGAGTACATAGGTTTGTTCACGTAGAGTACGGACGGAGCTGGGTTCTAATTCCTGACTCCTGGGCATGGATAGTTCCTCTTGAAGGAGTGTCGCCGCAAGCGCTAGATTAAAATCACTAATAATCACACTATTACCTGCTATTACTAAGTGACACTCCTGAAGATATCCACATCCCGATTTCTCTTACATCTCTTATACAGGGGCGGAGTCCATGCAGCGCGGTTTGCCCATCTGCATCAAGTCCAAAAAACGATTTGAGGCAGTACCGGCTAGAATGCTACAGAAACGGGATTCCCCCAAGAATAAACCTTGTTTTGGGCTCTCTGAATAGTCTAGTTAATATATATTCCGCTTCACGTGCGCAAAATCCTAGGTGTCTTGGTACGAGCGATTCTTTCAGAGGTAGATTTTCCGCGTCTGCCGCTTGCGCGCCGTGATTTTCTGACCAGAAAATGGATTCATTATGGATAGACTGTACGTTTTCGTCTAATCTCGTACTTTTCTCTATATATATGCAAATCAACAACCATATACGCGAGTTTGTTGGGCGTCCTAGGCAGGGTGTTCCTGTTGCTCTCTTGGAAGCAAGGTAATGTGACGCATGAATTCTCATGTCTGTGTTCTCTATATAAAAGCGATGTAAATATGCTAGAGACTATCTGTTTCAGGAGATATTGTAGGATTCGACCCGGTTGCCGCCGAATTCTGGGACGGTTGTGTCTGAGGCTACCCCTATTCCCACTATGTAGTCTCATATGGCGTTGCTTGAGGACCTGCTGACTTGGCTATGATTATTCACAATAGAAACTTAAGCTGTGCACTTTCAAGCTATCTGGCTTATTATTAAACGGAATGCAGTATCAAGGGGCGCGTGAGTGGCGACGAAACCTTAATGCTGTACGATTGCTTAGCATGCCGGGCAAAAAATCAACGCCGCTGCTTAATAATGTTTTTACTGACAACACCTCTATTTCTTAATGCATCGACGGAAATTCTTTTGGTATTTTAAAGTCACTACTTTATTTATCCGGCTTCATGAACGATTTCTTATATGGTAACTCTACACCACCATGTACCGAGCGCACTAAATCTTGCCACTAGAAAAAAGGGAATGCTATACCAGACTTTTATAAGTCATCATATCAACGGGGCTGCGATTTAATCAAAGTGCAATACAAAGGCATATGGTATTACTCTTAGGGCATGCAAAGGACGTCTAGTACCAGATGGCTATTGTACTTGTAATTATATTGGGCGATGATACCTTGAATAATTTCGGAAAAGAGAATTGTTCAATATTTTGAATTATTGCTCTCATGCCATGACGACTAGTGGAGAGAGCTGATTTACCCTTGGGCGCTAAGAAGTTATTGCATCTTTTATCTCAGCGTACGTACGCCGCAAGTCGCAAAACGAATTATTTTTCTCGGGGGGTCAGCGGCGACAGTATACCAATCAAGTAGATAGGCAGTGAGAAATGAACTAAAAGAATACTCTTTATAACTTCTCCCACCCGAGGTGAATGCTATGCTAATGTCAGAGTCTACTACGGGAAAACTAAGGGACCCCGGAACTCCGAGGTCTAGATTGCATTTCTTTCAACGACGTGCTACTCGACATAACATGCTATTCTATAGATTTATGATCTGCGGGTGATGGTTCTCGGACGTACCCTCTCGCCTCCAAACTTTCCGCCAAATGAGCAATCGTCAAATCGTCAAACCTGCTTGCATAGTGTATTAAACAAACCTTCTCTTCACGTCCACCTTGACACAGCTCGGATTCTGCGGGTTTGCATTGCCCAAGACCCACGCGAGGGTAGTATAAGTGTAACCGAAGTACGTCTTACAGATGTACCAGTTATCCAGGACGCGAGGAGTCCTGCCGTTGGGAGGGTTTTTTGTGTCATCGAGGTAACTCACGATATTGAGGATATCATTCGAGTCAAAGCTGACGTATTGGACGTTTTGGCGACCGGGATAAAACAGGGGTAGGGCGACGTTGGTGGAAGGGTCGATGGAGAAGGTCATGGTCGAAGGAATAGGTGGCTCTATTCGCGAGTTGGTCAGTCCCATGTTTGAAGAAAAAATTGCGACCGAAGAGAAAAAGGCTTGCCAGCAGGTAAATCCCACGTCAGGGCACCGGAAACCCCCCCGGGGCCTGGTTCTTCGCCCGTGGTGGTGTTGAGGTGGAACGTGGCTTTGCTGCCTGGCAAAAGGCAAAGCGATTCAATGGCCGCACCGGAATGGCATGTGCTGAGGGCGCGTCCATCGAGTTCCTTGTTTTGGGACTTGATCACCAGGTTGAACGGCTGAGATTGCACCTCTTGAGCGGTGGCGAGGCCGATAAACGCAAGGGCGCTGGACAATGCTGAAGTCTTCATGTTGTTTTCCGCTGCCAACAGACGTCTATTTGTATTAGGGAAGAGAGTTACTAAAGTGATGAGCCGGAGCTGTAGTGTCGTGCGATGCGGATGAATGCTCCTGCCCGTCCAACACAGAACGAAGATGGCCATTTATATCTTGGGTGAGGACTTGCATCCCTCAACGGGCGATGGCCGGTCTGACGTCGTGCTGCTACACCAACTCGCCTGCTTATAGCGACGAGGTAGCAAATACGAGTAGCGGGTGCGGCTGAGAACCGCTGCAACGTTGTCGCCATAGCATTTTCGGTTGGGGAAAAGTGACTTGACTAGATCTGCGCGATGATGGCATGAGTCTTTGGCGGTGGCGCATAATGTTGCAAGGGATATCGCTGGTTGGATAAGACACGGTAATCGCCAAATTTCGGCTTGGTTGTGCCTCTGTAACCTCGATAACAGGTAGCCCTTTAGGGCTATCCCTATTGCCACTATGTAACAATAGCTCGTATAACGTGGCCCAGATAGCTCGTATAGCGTCTGGTGGGGCAGGGCTTGCTGACCTCGCTGTATAATATCGCGTTTTTCCTGTCCATTCTGACCCCTGTTGAGCCTTGTTTGGACATGGGTCAAGTGCCAGGGCGGATGGGACGAACTGCTACGTCAGATGGGTTCTGCCGATATAACCGAAGAAGGTCGCAAAGAATCTTTGTGAAGGGTCGTCGTACATGGCACTTGTGTGCCGCATCCCAGTTGCAGGACCTGGCCGACGATTGCGCCAATTGCATCAGTGGCCTAACAAGTGGGTTTAAGAAGTCTAACAAGAAATAGGTATGTTTCTCTACTCGGTGACATCTGGCCATAGTCCACCCTTGGCTGCCACGGCGGGCATGCTATGTACTTATTTAAACCAGGGAAAAGGACCCAATACGTCTGACATTCACGTAATACAAGCTACTGAATGAACACGCTCGCTGTTTGGTAGGTTCTGCATAAAAATGAGGATGGGTACCTCCCCAAGATGTAGATAAATGCTGCAGGCCAGTCGCCCTTTCTGGCAATAATAAACGTCATTCTGGCAAAAGTCCGAGAAACACGGCTATAAACGGGCCGTCATTATCAGGGCTTCGTCATGCCCAGCTTCACTTACACTTGTCCGGAAACGCAGTACCTCAGGACCAACCCGGCCAGCCCAAGTCCCGTCTGGGCGAGCGGCAGGCCCACGCGCCGCGCCAGGCTAAATGGAACAAGCCAGCATTCATCCACTGGAAGCCTGGAAGGGGGATATAATATCCACGGAGCCGTCAGTGACATCCAAGCCACGACCCACACAAAGCCCGCCAATCTGACCAAGGGCCGAGCCTCGGCTACCCCACTCTTCGTTTTCTCGTCGGCCAAATCTTCTTGCTCGCGCGGCCCGAACCAAAGCAGCGACACCCAGTCCTCGATTGCGATCCCCTGCGCCGACGACACGAAAAACGCGAGCTGCATCTGTCCTGGCGAGCTGTAGACATAGCGCTCTGCCACGAGGTGCAAGGCCCCAGATGCAAAAAATACCAGGAGCACGTTGCCGTGGCGCTCCCACCGCGAGTGACGCGGGATGCGAAGGATATTTCGCAAAACGCTACGGCTCAGCATAGTCAACGGCCGCTGACCCAGCTGGTGCCAGTATTTTCTAGGGCCACTTAGCATAGGCATAGTTTAGGCAGCCTTGTCTCGCGCACTTACGTCCAGAATCTCCGCAGGGAATAAGCACGCGTCACGCTACCAAACAGCGGCGGATAATGCTCTGGTTCGCAAAGACCACTTGCAACAGCGACAACGCTGCACAGTCGGTAAAGAAAGTCGATCTGGACACGTCCGGGACCCAAGCCCACGAAGATGGTAAAGATGACTCGCACTGCCCACTGTTCGAGCGTGGACCCCAGGTAAACGAATTCGGAACCGGCTGCGACTAGACTGGAACCATGGTTCCGTGAGCTCTCGACAGCTAATTGGTGAAAGACGTCGAGGAATAGGTACTGCCAGCTCGTTATGAGCATCTGCCGCAGTAAGTATTGCCGGCGTCGCGTCTGCCTTGCCTTGGCTTCGACTTCGACGCCTTTCTCCCCTCCGAGAACGCCGCGCCCATCAGCCACATGCTTGGCTTCCCAGGGCGTACCTATTCCCCTCAGATTGACGAGCACACTCGCTGTTCGGAGGATCTGCAAAGCAGAGCCGTCTTGCGATGCGAAAACTTCAGCCTGGAGAAGAGTTTGTCCGTCCGACGGCGCAATTACCAGGAGGTTGACGCACTGGATCAATACAAAGAGGGCTTCCCCGACGAGAACATTACCGAGAACGACGCTCGTCGTGGCAGCTGCGATATTACGCAACAGGTTGTGCGCGAGAAAGACGAGGCAGGCAAGCCATGCGAACCGCAGCCCTGATGCCTTTGGCGTGGCGAGCACAACAAAGGCTGTCGGCACGATGCAAAGCGGGAAAAGGAAGAGGGATCGAGCGAGCGGCGCAGCGTGATCTGATTTGCTTGCCCTCGACAGCATCTTGACGATTTATCTAGAGTGTCAACGACCAATATCAGAGACTTTTTCGCCTGTCAGCAAAAGCAAAAGATGGAACTCTGTGCAAAGCACGTGATTCATCGGCCAAACCAGCGGTACCTCCTTGACAACCAGCCCGGCCGCCAATCTCGCGCTTTGCACTACATTTAATAATCATGGTAAAAAAAAAATTCAAAGGGAAACTCCATGCAGGTTCGCACACGTGGGCAAGAGATACCCTTTTGTGACCAAGTGACCAGCACATGTTGGGCCTACAACGTGATGTAATCTTGACAATCTAGGCTATTGCCCTCGCCTGATTTCAACCAGACCACACAGTCACTGAAGAGACCTGGGCGCTAGACCCACAAGCACCGTGGCAGCGACTGGTTGACATTGAAAAACATCAGACTCTCTAGGCTCCATATATTCCATGGCAAAAAAAAACAGAAAAGAAGCAAATATAGTATCATGGCGAAATCGTCAATCCTCATCCCCAGTTTGAGTCCAACTTGTATCTTACACCTCCTCATGACGATAACTCGCCGGGGCACCTTTCCCCCCACTAGGGACGGCGTCACCCCGCGAGTGAGATTTATATCCACTAAGGGATCATTAGCTGCAGAAAAAGGCGTCACAAGATAAAAAAAAAATAAAAAAAAAAAAAAAAAAAAGAAGGAAAACAATGGAGGGGAAAAACGGGGGGGAAGGGGGAGAAGGGGGGGTGGTGCGTGGCTGACGAAAAAGGAAAACTCACAAAATCTCATCCATCTCATCCAGTGTCCGGCCCTTGGTCTCTGGAAGAAAGACAAACGACCATACCGCAGCTATAATCATCCAAGAAGCAAAGAAGAACCACGTGCCGTATCCAAACGACTTAAAGATGTACGGCAGGGCTTTCGTGATTGCAAATTGCGTGAGCCTAAACCACGTAAGCATCTTCTCCAGCTTGCGGAAAATGGACGCAGCGGGATTCACCATTGAATAAGAGCAGCGTAAGTGCCCGTCAAGTTACGCAGTGCTCCAGGGAAGATTTCCGCAGAGACAATCCACGGGATGCCGTTCAGCCCAAACGACCAGCTACGTCACAGTCAGATCAGGCCAGGCTTTCGCCGACATCGAGCAGAGACGCTGTTTCTTGGCATTTGCAACTCACAACACGGAATATATCATAATCATTGCAGTGGAAGCTCTTCCTCCAGCCGCGTTTGACGGGGAAAGGCTCTGTCCGGCGGCAATAACGTCTGCCGGGTGGCCAATCTTGACGTATGAGCCGACAATCCACAAGCAGACCGAGCACATGACGGACGAAACGATGGTAGGATTCCGTCTTCCCCAGACGTCAATGAGGAACCCGTAGAACGCGATCGACGCAATAGCTAGGATGCCGCTTGTAAGCAGGCAGCGCATAACGAGGCCGGCCATGTCGGGAAAGGGGCTCACCTTTGACCAAGCCGTAGATGCCGGTATAGAGCGCAACATCGCTTATTCCGATCGAGGCAAACAGCGTCGGGGAGTAGTAGTTGATGGCGGCCGCGCCGGACATGTTCTGCAGGGCAAATGCGCAGAACACCAGCGCGACACGATTCCTCATGCCTTTTCGCGACAGTTCATACAGCATGCCTCTGAATAGCGCCCACGATTTTGCGCCGTACCTGTTTGCGATGTCGAGCTCGTCGGCCAAGCGGAGTCGGATCATGTCCAGGTCCTCTTGCAGGTCTGGGGCAGATAGTCTCAGCACATCGTCCATCATGGACACACTTACAGCTGCCTCGGCATAGACTTACAGACATGCTCCCGCGGCAGCTTTCTGACCGCTTCAAGAACTCGCGTCGCCTCCTCCTCGCGACCCTTGCGCATTAGCCACAGCGGGCTTTCGTGCAGGAAGAAGCCCCCGACAAAGAGGACGCCCGCCGGGACGAGCTGCACCGCCATGGGCACCCGCCAGCTTGCGGTGGACGTGACATCCATGTGCTGGTTGATGCCGTAGTTGATCCAGAAGCCTACCAATGTGCCCAGCTGGTACGCGACCTCGAAGAGGCCCGTCAGGATTCCCCGGATGGACACTATCGACAGCTCTGCGATGTAGCTGGGGACAGTGGCGGTGATGGCGCCGCACGCGATTCCCGTGAGAACACGGCCGGCATCTGCAGTGTTCAGCGTGCGGTCCCTCGTGGCAACCTTTTACGGCGACTTACAAATGTAAGATAGTTGATGAGTGGCAGCCGTCATGAGACTTGCGCCGACCAGGAACAAGGCCACGTTTGCCTGCAAAGCCCATTTGCGGCCGACGCGCTCCGTTACTTTTTGCCGGTTAACAGAGAACAAGAACCAGGGATAGCAACGCGGAAACCCGTACCATTGCCGAGATCAAGCGCAGACGCCAGAAGGGGGAGGAGGGGCGGGAAGCACGACCCAACGTACAGAGAAAGCAGAGAATCGCGCCGAAAAAAGCACCCGCCTGGAACGCAGACGTAATGTTGCTCGAGATTTCCGCCGCAGAACTCTTTTGAATATCAAACGCTGTCTTGAAGCTCTGTCTTGCAATGGTTGTGCCAACAAAAGCAGAATCGTATCCGAATCTGCGCAGATGCAGCCAGTCAGCATCACGTCTCGCATCAGATTTATAGCTGGGGGAATCCTGAGCGCGACGCACAGCACCGAGCCGGTGGCAATGATGGCAGCCTCCCCGTACAGCCGCCAGTTGTACACCTCCTTCGGCGTCGGCCGGTCTTCTTTCGCGTGGAAGCCTCCCATGGTGAATGCTTGTTCCAAAACAACCTCGTAGCGGCCAAACACGATGCTTGAGGCAAGGATTGGCTCTGGTATATTCTGGGGAAACATGCCTCTATTTAGCTGATTTGGTAAACGAGGGGCCGTCGGCAGGCCGAAGCTGGGGAAGCGTGGTGGCTTGCCGTCTAGCGTTACATAGCTTGGAACGGGGAGACTACGAGGCATAGCATTGGCCGCTTCCGTGTCCGTGTCCCTCCCCAATTGGGGCCGGGTTCTGTCCCAATCCGCTCATCTTTGGGCGCTTGGGGATTGGTAGGAAAAGAAATGCTTGGTGGAATAGGTGGCTTGGCTTGTCGGTAGTCGGATGAATCCTGACCTGGCGTTTTTACGACTCCCTTTGCCGACAACCGACCCGACCCGATCGATGCGATGAGATGCCTGGCCAAGAGCGCACACGAATCTGCCAGCAGGAATGAAGCGTCTTGTAAACAAGGCCGTAAACATTTGATAGGCACGCAGGCATCAACATTTCAGATAGACAACGCAAGGGGGAATGTATTCAGATAGACAACGCAAGGGGGAATGTATTCAGTCCAAGAAGCGAAACGCAAGCGTCGTATTCATCACTACTAGTCAATGAAAAAAGCAAGCACTCCAATTTAGTCCCAGGGCTTTCGTTGGATCAAGCTGCGTCTCGCTTTAACAGCGCTTCTTCAACTTCTCGCAACGACTCAACCGTGCTTAATATCCAGGCCTGCTTCTCCGTGTCGCAAAACTCGGGATAAGGTCTTCTGCAATGCCAACTTCCTTCGGGATACCCTCTCAACTTGGCCACAGCCCATTTTGTGCCGTTAATCCCTCCTTTGCCGAACCCTACTTCCATTTGCGCGAGCTTGAGTTGCAAAAGCCGAGCCTTATCGACCTCCCCTCCGTGGTAAAGCTTGATAATTCGCCGGCAGACCTATGAGGTGGTGAATTTCGGGTTTCTCTCGTCACATTCGTACAGAATCAGTGGGTTGACAGCTTACCTGGGGATACAGGTTGGCAACGCCCGTAATCGCACCGACGCCCCCAACCGACAGCGCAGGAACAAGCCAATCGCTCTGTCCTGCCAACGCCACGAATTCATCGGCCAAGAAATTGGCAGAAATCCGCGCGACTTTTGCGATTCCCCCGCAAGTCAGTTTCACACCAGCTATATTCTTATGCTTTCCGAGACGGCCCAGGATTTCCGAATCGAGGTCAATTCCAGCTGCCACGCCGGGGAAGTTGTAGATTATAATTGGCAGCGGACTCGACGCCGCCACGTCTTCAAAAAAGGCGGCAATTGCGGCGGGGGTCATGGCAAAGTGGAAGTAACTGGGTGTTAGTACAAGGGCGTAGTCGCCGCCGGCTTCCTTGGCGAGTACAGTTTCTGCGATCACATCCTTTGTGCACTGACTGGTTGTGCCGACCGTTATCACGACATCTGGGCTACCTAGAGACGTGGCTATCTCGCGGGTATCTGAGACTAGTCTCGATTTTTCTCGCGGCGAGAGGGTGACGGCTTCGCCATTGGTTCCGGCAATGACCACTGGGGGTTGTGTGGGTAAGCGTTTGCTGGCGAATGCACGAAGGAGGGGGATCAAGGCGTACCTCCATCTACACCGGATTCAATGAGATATCGGATGTGTTGTTTTTGGAGAGTCCAGTCGATGTCTTGCGTCTTGGTGTTTTGGAACCACGTTAGGCAAGGGACGTGGATCCCCGAAAGCAGAGGCTGGGACTTGTTTGGCGCGGCTGCCTCCATTTTGAAGCTGCTCTTTGGAAGCTTCTGGTGAAAAATATGTGCGCAGAATATACGAGAGAATGCAAAGTGAGTTGCAAGCAACTTGCTGGCTTAAGATCAGTGTCTCTGGGAGAAGAGATATAGTGAACACGGCCGCAAGCTTTATGGCGTCGTCCGCGACCGACCGTAGCGACCGTAGCGACCGTAGCGACCGTAGCGATTGGTTTGTTGTTGCCGATTGCCGACAAACGCGACATCAGAGTACCAGTAAAAATGACGGCTGGTTTATCATGCTGAAAAGCACGATCCACCAAAGCATTTTCGCCCATGCTCATACGATAGCGAAGCATGAATTATGTACCGAATGCATCACCGACCGAATATCTATCCTCTGCTTTGCGGCATCCTGTCTTGCCTGGACCTCTTCTAGCACTTTGGTCGTCAACCGCGCATTGCCTGCTACCTTCTCCATGCGCAAGATCTGCTCTTTGATCCATAGTCTTTCTCCCTCGTCTCCTTCCTCAGCTCCGAGCATGAGTAGCGGCCAGAGCATGGTAACGGGCAGGTTTTCTGAAGGGTCCAGCTCGTCTACAATCCAGTGCGCCATCGTGCGGATGTGAGCCAAGGCATCCTCTGCCTCCTTGGTTAGTGGGAGAGATTTGTATGCCACTCGATGGAGGTGGACCCTGCAGGCATAGAAGTTGGACAGGTATGTTCGATACGTTCTTGTGATGGAGCCGGAAAGAGCACGCGAGAGGTGTGGTTCCGTTACTTTTCCTGCTATCGCTAGGTCCATCAGCAGAGGGCGGTGGTCGTACAGCGAACGAAGTCCTGCGGCGATTGATGCGCCGATATTCACTACTTCAATCTCGTCCTCCACGGTGCCCCGAGATCGGTGCCATGGGTCGATCTTGGATATCCGACCGCTGAAACTCTGCACTTTTTGGAAGAAGACAAGTCCTGGGTGGTAGAGAGTTTGGAACAGAACGTCCTCGACCGCATCCTCGACCACATCAAGGTGCGTTTCGGGACTGTCCGTGTTGCAGCCATGGCAGGCTGGAGAGTTTTCCGTCAGGATTGCCTCATTATCGTCGATGAGAAATAAACCCTCTCCTCCAGCTGACACAGCCCGTGCGTCCAACAGGCGGATCCAAAGGAGAAACTGCTTCTCAGTGCATGAAAAGGTCGTTTTATCTGCGCCTTGGAAGACATTGAAGGCCCTTTTCAGATGGGCGTGAGCCGCCTCCATCCTTGTCTCCAAAATGTCAATGTAGCAAAGAAAGAAGAGCACCACCAGAGCATGTTCACGGTGGTGACTGTAGCTCAACGAGGCTGGTTCGGCCAAACTGGTCAGGGCAGATGATGCCTTCTGGTAGTAGAAGATTCCGTCTTCGACATGCACGTTGCCCTTTCGAGCCATTAGCAAGGCTGAAAAGGCGCATATCGCGTTTCTGACCATGGAGGACATTCGCGCCATGCCCACTACGTCATGCCGTACCGTTGACCACTTCTGCCGCGCCTCGACATCCTCCAGAAGTGGCAGTGTTAGTGAATCGACAAAAAACCTGATGAATTCACCGTCATCCAGTTCGCTAGACTTGTTTTTGGGTCGACTCGTCCAGTGAGGTTGGGGGCTACAGACGCTCGAGTCGCCGCCTCCGGCAACTTCTTCTGTTGGTCGGTTTGGCCGCTCAGATATTGCCTGCGCGTCGGGTCAGCACATGTAAATATTCGGTGTATTCACGCCAATGTGTATGTTACATAGTCGAGCGAATCACCCAATGGTCCTCTGCTGAGGTCGTCGTTGTACTCTGACCATGGCAGATTTCGCATCAAGGGCATAGAATCGAATCCATCGGCGGGCAGAAACGAGGGATCCAAGGTTTCGCTCCATGCCAAGGGTAGAGAATCGTCCGGTGTTGCAAATTGCTGCAACCGCAGGAGCTGGTCGGCCGAAGGTGATGTTGATGGAACAGGCGCACGACGTGGGAATGCCCATATACATTCCATGTTGAGCCTCTCGCAATGGGAGCACTTTGGATGCTGCTCGTTGCATTTCACCTTGCGTTGCCTGGTCGCCGCTGGTTAGCGTACAGGCAGGCAGGGTCATGAGTGACGCTTTTGCTCGCTCGGGCAACACACTTGCATGTTAGACATCCACTGCGGGACCGCATATATTTTCGCGTTGCTGATGGAGTGCCAACTCCCGTGCCTTGTACGTGGCTCGAAATCATTTCCGTTGATTTGGCACGGCGATTCTGGCGGGCGAAACAGGCAAGTCTTGTAAGGTATGCCGAGACCTTGGCAGTATTACCTTGCCTAGCATCACTTTAGAATTGCCAAACCATGTAGTGATGAAGGCCGAGACCGGTGGAGAGAGGTTGCCAGTCCTGGCCACTGTTTGTTGTGGTGAGTAGCATCGTATCAAAGCTCAGAACCATCACAATTCTGGGGCCAACTTGAGGAACTGCGGGGTTGTCATCGGTTGTCATCCCCTTTACGACTCTGTACGTACCTGGCAGGTACATACCTCGGGTCAAAACACCCCAAAATGGCAACGCCACACCAAGTGTGGCTCAGGAAGTTGGTGGATTGACTGGATAGTTGCAGTGCGATGCGGCGGAGTCGGAATGCGGCGACTGGTTGCACTGACGGTCAATTGGGTCTTGTTGCGTCTGGCGTTTTGGCACAACTCTAGTTCTGACAATGACAAATCCGACTCGGCACCTCTATCGACAATCGAATAACTTGCGTAGTGTACTGTCGCAGCATGAACCCCTTGATATTGGGCCTTGATTGTAGGTCAAGGAGAATGTGTGCCCACCAGCCGTTTACAAGGTTCGCCTAGCATCTGCTGGCTGGGGCCATGTACCAACAGTACCTGTTACAGCGTACAGACCCACAACTTCAGCCGTCTGTGTTACATCAGATCAGACCGTCTCCAGCGAAGGGGCACCACCGCTATATCCACGGAGTAGCATCAGCGCTAGTACATTATCAATACAGGAGTGGTTTTTTACATAGTAACATTATCAACGCAGAGTCACCATCGAAGCAGTGGATGAATCATGTAGCGGAATTATTAACATGGCGGCAAGATATTAAGATAGTGTGCCCTATTCCTTAATAACCGCAGCACCTCACTGCTCGTCAGTCGCACATCCTACCAGTTGACCTTATTACGGCTCGGCAACTCGGTCAACAAGATATTCACGGCAAGTCATTAATAGACGCGCGAAAACTGATTTTGATGGCGAAAAATATTTTACACCTTATGTTGAGTGTGATGCTTCGTATTACGCCACCATCACAAACAAATGATTGTCTTACTGCGTGATGAGGGGACTTGGACCTGGAAGTGCCTAATTATCCCCAAATCCTATGTCAATACCAATAGTTACCGCGGCTAAGGGGACCGACATCCTGCAACTTGGCTGGGCCTTCTGAGATGTGCTGGGCATCGCCCATAGAATCGCCTCCACCTACATCCCCGGACCTAGAGCATAACAGGCACCAGCACCTTTTGTGGCTTGGATGCTTCCCGACCTGATAGCAAGTTATGATGACGCGTCTCGGCGGAGACGAGATCTAAGAAAGGATTCATCGGAGAAGCCAGTACGGAGTAAGCGGCCCAACATACAAATGAGTGCCTAGTCCGCTGCGCCTTCTCCCGTGACATTGCAATTCATCAGCTACATACCTCCTAGTGTCATCAGTAGCGTTGGAGGTATTTAGTTACAGTTGTGGATGGTGATATTGCCTATCTGGTAGGTCCCTACCTTATATATCGTCTATAGTACAGCCTGCTTACTACCTATGGACCTTAGTAATAGTCCCTCCTAGTGTCCTTTCCACGAGCGCCAGACACGTGTCGTTTAAGCTCAGGTGGCTTGATCAGTGGACTCAATCATCTGTGCCAATTGATATGCGGGGGATCCGCAAAGTAGGGCTGGCAGCTGACCAATCACTCTCGGCCGGCTGGAAAGCAGTTGAGATGTAGCGGGAAGCATGCCAAGGGCGTAACCAAAGTCTTGAATTCTGTATTAAAAAATGGCGGATTGTGTCGCTATTTCTGCCACTTCATCTCAGGCCGCGTTACATATCACCAGTTAAACATATGATTACAAGACAATCGTAGCAAAGGGCACCTGGGGTCAATTCAAATGGTCAACTGTCTGGTGGAGTCGATCGTCTCGGCGATAAACCTAGCGCGCCAGTACTAACACCCACCCACTTACCCGCCCGCACAACGTGCTGCAAAAGCTCCACCATGCTATGCCATGCGGACGGCGCCCCCGATTCCCAAACACCGCAATCGGCTACTGCCAGAAGCGCCCGGCCATCATGAGAGGAAAGAAACGAAAAAGACAATTGTCATTCCTCTCCAGGGCTGAAACGCTCGGCGACCCCAGCCCTTCATATGGCAGAGTCCTGCTCTCGTCTTGACAGTCAGGGCCATCTCCTCCCCTCATTCTTTTGTTGGCAACTGCGGACTTGTTTTTCCTTCGGGTCCAGCATCCAATTGTCGGACCAATCAGTTGGAAATCCTGATGAGACAACATGAGCCGGCTCATGCGTCTTCTATTCGCCGCCTCTGTCGTCGGCCTAGGTGCATTTCCCTCGCTTGGCGCCGCGGCTGCCGTCAACATTGCCATCGAACCACATGACAGCGGTATGGCTTTCAGAAAAACCCGCCGTCTACTTGTTCAAGCCACTTCTAATAAATGATTAGACGCCATAAAGATAGCCACCATTCAGGAGCGTGGATATGCTCCCGCATCTGACAAGTGTCCGAGCAGCCGACCCGAGGTACGAAGCGGCCCCTCGCTGAGTCCGCGGGAAAAGGCATGGCTTCCAAAACGCCGACAACAGACAATCTCCCACATCAGAGACTTTCTCAAAAGAAACGCCATTCCCGGCTTCGACAGTGACAAATACCTCGGCGGAGTCGGGCCCGACTCCCCGGCTCTACCCAACATCGGTATCGCGGTTTCTGGTGGCGGCTACCGGGCCATGCTCACTGGAGCTGGAGCCGTCGCTGCTTTCGACAGCAGATCTCCAGGAAGTACTTCCAAAGGCAACATCGGAGGTCTTTTACAGAGCGCAACGTACCTGTCGGGCTTGTCGGGCGGAGGCTGGCTTGTCGGCAGCATCTACGCCAACAATTTTACGACCATACAGGCTGCTGTCAACTCAGGACGCATCTGGCAGTTTGGACGGTCTATACTGAAAGGTCCGAGACTATTCCTACTGGATGCTTGGACGGAGCGTACTTCTGCAAAGGCGTATGCTAACGAGACGTAGGTCCCGCGGGTATGACAACATCGGAGTACTACGCCCTCATTTTCCTTGAGCAAGTACGCAAGAAGCACAAGGAGGGATATCGACGGACAATCACCGACTACTGGGGCCGGATGCTGTCATACCAACTGGTGGATGCAAAGGACGGCGGATCGGGCGTTAGCTTCTCGTCCATCGCCGAAATGCCCGATTTTGCGGCCGGAGGAGCTCCCCTCCCTATCCTCGTCGCCGACAGTCGCGCACCCGGTCAAAAGCGCACCACTCTAGACGATGCGATGTTTGAAATCAACCCCTGGGAGCTGGGATCGTCGGATTCTGTGCTCAACGGATTCGTGCCTCTCAAATACGTAGGGTCCAACTTTGACAATGGCAAAATCCCCAGTCAGGAGCCTTGCGTAACTGGCTTTGATAATGTAGGGTACGTCATGGGAACTTCGAGCAGTCTCTTCAACCAGATTGTTTTGCGCCTCCGGGATAACCCCGCCCAGTACGTCCCGCCCGATGTGCCAAAGTCCACGGTCAAGATGGTCGTGTCGGTCCTAAGGGGGCTTAGCTTTGCCAACTACGACATTGCCGACTGGGGGCCAAACCCATTCCGAGGCTGGAACAGGGCGGCAAACAAGGCCGCGCGCGCGGATAGTCTCACGCTTGTTGATGGCGGAGTAGACGAGCAAAACGTCCCTTTCCTTCCGCATTTGCAGCCGAGCCGCAAAGTAGACGTCGTGTTTGCTGTGGACTCGACTGCGGACAGAAACTCGTGGCCGGATGGCTCGTCGCCCATGACCACGTACCAGCGCTCGCTAAGGCCCGTGTCCGGCGGCACGGGCAGCTTTCCCGTCATCCCCGGCCGCAACACGTTTGTCAACCTGGGACTCAATACCCGGCCAACCTTTTTCGGTTGCAATTCAGCCAACACCAGCACCCCAGCCCCTCTGGTCGTCTACCTGCCAAACTACCCGTATCTGTTTCGGTCAAACATCTCGACGTTTTCCCTGACGGTTAGCAACACCATGCGAGACGCACTGATTGCCAACGGCTGGGCTGTCGCTACCCAGCTCAACGGCGCTCGCGACCAGGACTGGCCCGTCTGCGTCAGCTGCGCCATGATTCAGCGCAGTCTTGAGCGGACAAAAACTGCGCTACCGAGCAAATGCAAGGAGTGCTTCAGTCGCTACTGCTGGAATGGTACGATTGATGAGCGTGAACCCGCCAAAGGATACTATCCACCGCTTTACGGGAAGGAGTTCGTTGGTTGAGGGGGCGGAAGCAGAGCGCTGGTGCCATTGTGCTGAGGCCCACCTCGAATAGCATTACCCTTTTTATTTCTTAATTTTTATAGAATCGGTCCAGCTTTAGCTTGTTTATCCTTACATAAATAACCAAAAAAAAATTTAAAATTCAAAGATAAGGGGGATCAGCACTAGGAGAACACTATACTAAACGAACAAGAATTTTTATATCAACTTATTTTCTCAAATTTAGGGTTATTATCATTAACATAAACGTGTTTATCTTCTCTATATAACAAAGGGTTCTTACCTTTTAAGTATTGACTGATAGTTTTCCTATCACCTTTTAGATGATTAGCTATAACAATGAAGATAGTAATAGTCATGATGATAATGAAGCTGAAATTTTTTTTTGAATTTAGAGAATCTTCAGATGAAGAGATTGCTCGGTTCATAGCCGTTAAGACCGCTGTCGAACTCTCGTTATTCATGTAGACATAATAAAAGTCATGGAGCGGTGTCTGTTGTGCACTTCCACGGGAGGGAGGGCTTGTACTTGTCACTTCAATTTCACGGCCATGTAGCTATTTGAATTTTGCCACGATCCAGGATGCCAGCGAGTGGTTAGTCGGAATTACAACATTGAACCTATATAATTAAAATACGCCGCTCGGGCCAATGACATATGGGAGGAAATTTCGTGCAGTCAAATACGCTAACCCAAGTAATCCTTGTTTCTTTGCAAGTCAAGTGTTCAACCTATCTTCGCGGTTTGCCTCCGTGATTACGGTCGTCGTGACGGTTCTCATGATGCCAGCTTCTCCGGGGAAATAGGCAAGCGGTATGTTACTTTCGTTACCCTCCTTTTGGATCTCGACGTCATTACCATAGGTGTCGCTCGGATTCCCGTTACTGGAAGAGGTGACGACGCAACCGCTGGGGTCTTGAACCTTGGCGTACATCCTTCCCTTGTTTCTGCTGGACTGGTGATTGTTGAACTGTCGGTGGTTGACGGATCGCTTGACAATCTTGGCAATGAGAGACGCCATGGTGAGTTCGATGTTGAGCTTGACAATGTACACAACCGGCGCGAACTGAACATAACTAAGTGTTGCCCAGACTAGTCAGCGGGGATTGGGGGGGAGGGGGGGACGACGGACGCGACGGCGACGGCGTTTGCATACAGGTATGGATTGGGCAAGCTCAGCATGCCCAGCAGAGCTGCGTCCATGGCAGTAGACACGCCAACAATGGCGATGTTGTAATTGAACAGCTTCCAGTACTTGTGCAATCCCTGAGCAATCAGCCTGAAGCGGACCATGTACAAGAAGGTCATGTTCAGCCCGAGGTCGACCACCAAGAAGAAGGACTTTTCCGCCTTTTCGAAAATGTTGTTGAGCTCGATTTGCGCGGGCGTGGCGTGGTCATCGTAGGCGGCGGGCCAGATGACGGCGACGGCAATGTTGACGCAGAGGATGGCTCCGGCGAGACCCAGCTTCATCATCTTGACCTTTTTCTTGTTGACCATGATGAGGCCGACTCTGTTTGCGATGATTTGCGAGAGGAGCTGCGTCTGGATGGCCCATAGTCCCGCTACATCTACCTGTTAGCATCGCCGGCCGGTTGGGGGACCTTCGGCCAAGAACGGGCTGGGTGTGTGGCGATGTTTACCAGTGCCCAAGTAGAAGCCCAGGGATCCGGGAATGATCTTGATCAGATAGAGATAGGTGATGATGGTGAAGACGAGGTTGACAATGGCCTCTATCCATATCATGTAGAGGTAGGCGTTTTGGTAGGTCCGTGATTGCAAGACGATTTTCCGGGTCTGGCGAATGATTTTGGACATTGTGATGGGAAACACGCCGATGAAGACACCGAGGTACACCGCCGCGAGGTCTATCATCTTGGCGATTTTGCGCGAAGGGTGTGATGCTGGACGACGACGACGAGGGGGAAGGCAAAGCTAGCAAAGGCTCGGTGGCTAAGGGCCTGCGGCGGCAGTCATATATCGAGCATTTACTGGACGGACCAGCCCCCGGTCGGTTGATGTTTTTGCACCCGACTGGGCATGGCATGGTTCTTGACTCTTGACGCTTTGAACTATTTACGGGGGGGGGAGGGTTGTTTGCCGGCCAACGGCCACAGGCGAAGCCGAACGCACAGCGCTGGGTAATCCTAGCGCGCCGGCGACCCATCTTTAATAAAAGGACTGTTGACTTATCGTCATGTGCTGTCGCCGCTCAGACGGCAGAGCTTGGACCCCGGACTAGGTTGCTATCTACAATGCTGCAAGGCCCTGTTGACTTGCGCATCTTGTTGCTGGTAGAAGGGGGAGGGGAGAGACATGCCAACCAGCCCTGGTCATCATGTCGTGCTTGCGTCGTAAGGCTGAGGATTATGTTCTAGCAGCCGGTGGTGCGCACAGAAACTCGAGTTACTCTATTATATGGGGATCCTCGACCTGGACGCCATTTACGTAGGTAAGAGGGATGAGAAAAGTACAAGGGAAGAAGGCGGGGATGGCGGTGGTGACGATGGTTGATAGAACCAGGACCGTTTCAAATGGTTGCATCGCAGCCGACAGCGATGCACAGTGACTTGTTGTTCGTTCTCTCAGACTTTGAGGGTTACACCTAACAAGCGGGGGATGGGAAACAAAAACCAGCATACATGATACATGTAGGATTGGCCTTTGTCTCGGGATGCCAACCCAGACTGGCATACTAACATTGAAGTGACCAGACATAATCAATGTTACATTGTCAGTCAGCAATAGCCTCAGTACAGTACGGTACGACTGCACGCTGGGGTAAGGTAGTATGTACATAGGTAGGCAAGGGGCCGCCACCCAGCGAGCGAGGGTCTGGGGGCGTTGAGCGGTGTGTGCCGCCGGACGGCCCTGCCCGCTGGTTGCGGGGGACCGTGCCCTCGTATCGTCGCTGTTGGAGTTGTCCCTGGCTCAGCCGCTGGCACCGCACTACGAGACTACATATCAACCGACCTGTGCCCCCCCCTTGTCATCCGACCCCCCCATAATAACTTAACTGACCTGACCAATGCTCTTTCCTAATATAGAGATACGCTAATAAAGAGTAGTAGATCCTTTAATCTACA
This sequence comes from Ustilaginoidea virens, assembly GCF_000687475.1. NCBI lineage: Eukaryota > Fungi > Ascomycota > Sordariomycetes > Hypocreales > Clavicipitaceae > Ustilaginoidea > Ustilaginoidea virens. The sequence goes on from NC_057322.1 coordinate 273,557, forward strand.
GTAGCCACTAGACTATAGGTATCTTTACATATATTTTCCCATAGAAAGTGACTTCTATTATATTTTTATTTGGTATCCCTACCTTAGGTACCTAAGAACCTAGTATTAAAAATAAATAAAGTACCTTTATATAGACTATTCTATAGAAAGTGACTTCCTCTCTTTTTTCTAAGTAGTACCCCTACCTAAGAGCCTAGTAAAACATAAGAGAAAGTACTTTTCCATATATTTTTATATATAAAGTGACTTCTTTAATTTCTTTTACAGGTAGGTACCCCTACCTAAGAACCTAGTAAAATAGCAGAGAAAGTACTTTTTATATGTTTTTCTATATAAAGTGACTTGACCCACTATTCTCTAGTAAACCAATTATATTAAGAATATAGCCCACAGCAATGGTCAGGTCAGTTAAGTTATTATGGGGGGGTCGGATGACAAGGGGGGGGCATAGGTCGGTTGACCTGTACCCTCCCGCACTACCGCCTTTTGCATTGTCGATTATCGCTCGCGCCACCTATAACAGGCGGGCAGAGCGGGTAGAGCGAGCACTGTGATGGACGCCCACGTGGTTCAAGGTTGTGTCATGGCTCCGTCCAACTGGCCAGTACAAGGACGGAAACCATAAGGGACCCCCTTTTCCCCCCTTCCTTCTCTCTCTTTTTTTTTTTTTTTTCTTGACCGTGTTCGTGCACGCGGTGAACTCTTGTCGGCGCGTTGCGACCAGACAACAGAAAGGGCTACGGTCGGCATCAGATCGCCGTGAGTTGGCCACCAGACCCAACTGAAACCCCGGTGTCATGGGGGTTTTCGACATGGTTGATCGGCTCCGTACGCGAGATTGTGCCCGCGCGCCACTATCGGCGTTCCGGAGCGGCGGGCGCGGGGAGGACAGACGGTTAAGACCAACAGACAGACATCAATCAGATCAATCCGATGGCGTCCTTGCAGACCTGATCTTTGGGCCGGGGGACCTCGGACCGTTGTTGGTGGAATGTTTGCTAAATATGACCGCGCTGCTACGGAATACAGTACTATGTACCCGGGGGTCGAGCGAGGTCCGTCATCCAATCGCTCCAGACCCTGGCAGGGACCAGGACCTCAGAGCCAGCTGGCTCGCCCTCGCAAGGAATTTCCGAGGCAAATCGGGCTGCCCGACGGCGGTGGTGCGATGACGCCCACAGCAGCCATGTGACTTGTTACAAGACGGCTCGGGCCATGATGGCAAAACGACGACGAGTTGGCCAACACACACGGTCAAAGTTTTTACAAAGCAGGATTGGAGCCGGATTCCGCTTCATCTCCGATGGTCCTGTTTTTTTTCTTGTTTTTTTTCCTTTTTGCAAAACGACAAGCGCGAGGGTCGCCGCATTACCGTGGCAGACGACTGGGCAGCGCAACGAGCTAGATTCGGTAGTTGAATTGGGACCGAGATGAAATACCGGCAAACCCCGTTTATCATCCCGGCCGTGGCCCGACCACCTAATGTAGATGTAGGCTCAGCTTCCCCGTACGTCGGCGCTGTTCGAGGTTGGTTTGGGGGTTCGCCGTTCATTTTCAAGTGCCCGTGTCTCGATGCCGCGGCTGTGAAAACTTGATGCCGGGTTCGATCGGCTGGCTTCCTCACGCCTGCGGCCCCTATTTCCGGAGAGGTACTACGTCGCATGCTTTTGATAATGCCCGCCAAAGAATCTTCCGTCCCTGAAATTCAAGGCCTTTATCTCACCGTCCCCCCCTCCCCACCGCTTCTTATCAACCGGCATTACACTGTGACTGGCATTGTCATATCAAGTATGCGGTTCGGGAAGCTGACCTATCTCATCACTTTTGCCAGCCTTACTTGTTGTTGGTTTCTAGTCGGAAAGTCGGGAGAGGGACGATTTTTTTTATTTACACGCAGAGTTGGGGTCGTGCATTGTCCCGTCCCCGTCCCGCCCGTCCTTTCCAAGCCCAGAGCAACTCCTCGACTCCCGCGTTCCCAGCGCACCAGATTGACCCGATGATTCGTGCAGGGGCTAGCTGAGCTGGAAGCCTAGAAGAAGCTGCCGGCAAAGCAAATGCCAATGACCCACTTCGGGCTTTACACAGGCCTCGCCCCTTTGAGCTTTATAACCAACAAAAGGACGATGCATCCTATCCCCGTTCGTTGGCTCCATCTTGATCCGTGGAGCTGAGTTCCATTCCACACCCAGCCATAGCAGTTTTCCCTGCTCGTTAAGCAGAAACGCGTATTCACCCATTTGCTAGCAGGGACGACCACGTTTGGACATGAACAAGTGCTAGCAATTGGTTTGTGTTGGCTTCCTGGCCTGGCTCTCGGGAGGGGATGCTGGTTTTGCAAGGTGCCGCGGCTAGGTCGGCTACATACAGTACGGTGTACCAAGTCATGGCCCTGAGTTGGACAATGCCGGAGGTGCGGGTATAGGGCCCAGTGCAGTGGTAGCTTGTACTAGCAGCCGTTTTGGGCCGGTTGCAGCGTCGCACAACCAGCTAGCATCTTACATGAAGGACCAAATGTCAAATTTGAACGCCTCTTACAGGTTCTGTCTTGATCAATCTGATCGTGTGGGACTCCAGACTCGGAAGCAAGGTGTGCAACATCGTTCGGCCTACTGTCCCAAGGCCCGTGGGTGCCCGCTAGCAGGCAAGAACACACAAGGAATTCCGGGGACTCCGTGTGCTAATTAGGCTCCCTGGCAATTGCCCATTGCGCTAAAAGAGAAGCGTCTCATTTAGTTGAATCAGCTGAGAAGGCAATTGTTAGATTATTGGGTACCGCTGAGCACCCATGGGTACGGTGAACCTAATTTTACCGTTGACCTTGCTTGGGACGATCCCTTGTCAGGTTTAGTTACGCAAAGCGTAAGTGGTGGCGGCGCTCATGAGATTGCGCTTAATCTTGTCAGATCTCGGGCAGAGGGAGAGCAAGCAAAGCCCAGATTGGAAACATGTGGGAGAGTAAGGGGGATGGCTTCCCGTATTGCGTCTTGAGATGACTCTTCAGACCCGGTTCGATATTTGGGGAGAGGAGGGGTATCTTCCTAATAAATGGTGGCCCGAAAAAAATTTCCAAAAAGCCGTTGTGGTGAACGGTGAATGAATAGAAGCCATACGTCAGCGACATGCAGTTGATAAAAGTAGAGGCATCAATCGCGGCAGCTTCAACAGTGGTTGGATATTCCAAATACCCCGCGTCATTCATCAAGAGCGGTGTCACCTTTCGGTAAATCACCACCGCGGCATTGGCAGCATCATCGGTGATAGCGGTGGCACAGCTTTGGCCAAGCCTCTCCATCTGCCTGGAATGCTGGAAAACCGCGAAATTTACGCGTAGCTAATTATACAACTTCTAGAGTTTCGGGATTTCCAGCGTTCCCTCGGCTGCGATTTGGAAATAGGGCACTGGGCCCATCATCGGGAGTTATTAAACAAAAGCATCTTGGCCATGTTTCCAACTGTACGTTAGTATCACAGGGTGGGGGGTAAACTCGTCAAGCTTCGTATGATTATCCGGTCATTCCTGACCCAGTGTATTGTAGCGTCTGGGTGGCGGACCAGTCTTTTCTAGCACTTTCAAGAGTGTAAACCAAGACTCCTCCCGGCCCAAACACGGCGTCCTGTGAGGCCCAGGTGGTCGAGGAAATTTAAAAAGTTCTAACCTAGGAACGCAGCTGCAGAATCGGTTTTTGCTTCCCTCGCATTAGTAATGCGTGCGATGAATACCGAGTCTTATGTCTTATGGTATGTAGCTCGACCTGGATGTAAAACACCCGTCGCTCTCCCTGCGCCTAGGAGGGCGATGAAATCCGCCGGCATAGGGACTAGTACGGGTAGGTTGGTGCTGCAGATCATGATCAACGTCGGGTAACATCTCGAGTATAGACGGACAGCCGATGTATATACATACCTAGGCGCGAATCTTGACTCCCCTTGAGTAACCATCAGAACACCCCGGAAGCCTACCGTGAAACTGAGTAATCTCCACATTTGCCCCCGTGCGATGGGTCTGAATTCCTTTGACACTCGCGACAACAACTCGCGACAACAGTCCATCGCGAGCCATGCCGATGAAAAGTGGGGGCCGATGCGACAGAATTCGCCGGATTCTGCAATCGGGCCGGTCTGGCAAGGCATAGTCATGCGAGAAAAGCTCGGGTGGATGGAGAGGGTTGATTCTGCCTATTCCAAGGGGCATTGTAGATAATTGATATCCATGTGAGCCGAGTTGAATGAAATGCCCACCCGTTTGGCCTGCTTTGCTCGATCGAAAACGCCGAGATCAGAAAAGGAGTCATTTATTTCCAAACCGCGGCTCGTGCAAAAGCAACACAGCAGATGTACGGATACGTCATGATTCATGACCCTGGCCACAGAGCCAACTGCGCATCAAGATGCTGCAGCAGGAGGGACAATGATGTGCTTTTAATCCATCTACTTACATAGTATGGAGTAGTAGAAGAATTTTCTATGCAATTAACCGCGCCTTTTCGCTTCTCTTCTCCCCACTGTTGAGTATTCTCAATCTTGGCAGAGAGGAAAAAAAAAAAAGACGTGCCAAGGCCGACTATGCTTGAAGCCTATTTAAGGTCTAGTCCGCTGCAAGTTTCAATTCCGGCGCGGGTTTGCGTATCGCACCTTCCTCATCCCATCCCGCCCCCCCGCTTATGCTTACGGTGGGTCGCCACAGACCTCGAAACGCTCGAAACGGGTCCGAATGTCGAAATCCTCAAGCCTACCTGCCAAGCGAGGCATAAGCACAGCGTCAACAAGGATGGCGTTGGTCTGGTACGTATCTGCCGCCATGTGTTGCGAATCTGCAACTGCTAAAGATGGTCTTGTCTCGGAGCAGTGCATGTCCTGTGCTCGACAAGTCTGCCGAGATGCCACTACAAGTGAACGGGCGTGATGCAACGGAACGGAACGCTCGAGGCGACTGATTTGATGGAGAAAAATCCTCCTGGGAGTCGTGGCACCATCGGCAGCCTCTTGCTGGCAACCCAAAGCACATTGACCCAGCCCGTCTTCATTCCGTTCGCGATCCTGTTCCCCGCCCAGGTCAATCTACAGCCACCGATCAGCCACAACGACGGCACGTTGCCAGGGAAATGGGAATGAGGTGCCGATGCAATGCAGAAGCCCACAACCCAGCCCTTGCCGAGTTTCCGACACGAGACCCAGATTGCTTTTTGCATGCAATCGAGGTGTCTTATGGGTCGTAGGGAAAAAATCGCATCGTTTGCTTTCTTGATAAATCCAGTCACTGCCGTCGATTACCTTTCGCCTTTCGCCGCCATGTTCCAATCAACAGGCCCCCCCTTGGCACGATGCATTCGTCTTGCTATAGACTTGCCCTCTTGGCCGCCGCTGTCGCCCAGTCGGCCGCAACAGTGGTCACCGATATCCCCAGCATTTACCGGCTGTGGGGGGAACTTTCCATCTATGCGGACAATGCGGATAATGCGTTTGGCGTGCAGTACGTTGGACTGCCAGATGGATGTCAAGTGGTAAGCTGCCGGCCGTCGCACTGCATATGCTTTGGGAGATGCGGCCCGCCCGTCAGATTAACGAACCGACGCTTTTTGCTCCGCAGGAAACCGTGAGCACCCTCCAACGCCATGCACAAAGATTCCCAGATAGCATCGACGGCGCCGTAACAAGGGCGTTTGCCCGGAAGGTGGCCAACCTCACCACCCAATCCAACCAGGGCCAGGTATTCCGCGGCCCTCTAGAGTTTCTCAACTCGTACACGTACATCCTGAACGACACAGGCCTTCTCACCGGCATTGGCGCGGGCACAGAGTTCGCCGCCGGCGTCTCCTTCTGGAACCGCTACGGCCGCACCCTGTTTAATGCCTCGGCCGCGCAGCTCCAGTACAGCCCCGTGTTCGCCAGCAACGGCAGCTCGAGACCCAGAATGACGTTGCGGACGACAGGTCAGTCTCGTATCGAAAACAGCCAAATCAACTGGGCGCTGGGCTTCTTCGGTCCCTCATTCAACTCAACGCCGGATCCGTCATTGACGCTGTGGCAAGCCCCCTTCAACGTAACCATCATCCCGGAAGGGGGAACCGAGAACAACACCCTCGCCTCGTACGATAGCTGTTTCAACGACAACAACGCCGACAATGGCAACATTGCTGCTTCGCACCAGGACGCGTACAAGAAGATCTATCTGAGGGCTGCTGTTCACCGATTGCAGGCCTATGTGCCCTCTGGCTTCCAGATAGAATACAATGACGTGTATGCCATGCAGATGACCTGCGCGTACGAGTATGCTTTTATCGGCATGTCGGAGTTTTGCAGCCTGTTTACGGCCGAGGAATGGGCGGGTTTCGAGAATGTCCTCGATATTCAGTGTACGTCTCTGCGCCAGCCGCGACTGTGAAGACGGCGTCATCCTCCTAACCTTGCCCCCAGACTACTACCTGTACAGCTACGGCAATCCAACCGGACGCGCGCAAGGCATAGGATATCTCCAAGAAATGCTGGCGCGCATCAACCACGAGTACATCACCTCATCCAACTCGTCCGTCAACTCCACCCTCGACAGCAACCCGAGCGACTTTCCGCTGGGCCAGCAGTTGTACGCCGACTTCTCCCACGACGACATTATCATCTCAGTTCTCACAGCAATGTCGCTCGACTACTTCAAGGACCCGCCCACACTGCACAAATTTCCTCCCAGCTCCAACAACCACTTCACCCTTTCGCACCTCACACCCTTTGGCGCGAATCTCATCACCGAAATAATTGGCTGTGCAGAATCCGACCCAAAGCCAGTGGAGCAGAGTCGCGTCGCGTATTCGCCCTCTCAGTACGGGTACGACGCTTCCAACTCGAGCCACAAATTTGTGCGGATGCGTCTGAATAACGGAATCTTGCCGCTTGCCACGATCCGCGGCGGGAAATGCGGCAACGCGACGAGCGGTCGTCTCGACGGGCTTTGCGAGCTAGGCAACTTCATAGAGAGCCAGCAAGATGCCTACAGGTTGAGCAATTATGACTATGTCTGCTTCGGCAACTATACCATTGTCAATTCCACGGCGGCGATAGACTATGATGGTACTTTTGAGCAGGGCAAGAATTACACTGCTTTGTAGCAAGGTGGTGAGGCCGCTCGAGTTTGAAGGGGGGGAAGCAGTGACAAGAAGAGCATCATGGCATGAAGACGGGAGAGCCTGTTTCGCGGTGAGGGCCGAGAGGACAAGTAGTTGATATATAGGCCACATGATGACACGTAGAAAGCAGTGCTTCTTGACGACGTTGGGCAAATGCCGCCACGGGAGCTGCGGAAGCATACAGGCCTTTTGTTGCAGCTCCTAATAGCTGTTGTCCTTTTGTCTGGGCCTCGATGCTCGAAGCTGCTGAAACACGGCTTCGAACATCTCCAGCTGTTTTAGCAAGCTGGAGATTTCTCAATGAATCAAGAACAATTCAACTATCATCTCCCTGCTTGACAATGCCAGGATGCGCCGGCAACGACAGGTCAGCGTCGCAAAGAACATGTGCCTTGGCAAGCAGCATAGCCATTACTCCGCCGGGCTTTTTGGCGCGCTCCCGTGCCAGGCGGTTCAGGTCTGCCAAGGAGAGCAAGCCTGACAAAAGCAAGCGGTTGATTGTCAACAGAGTACGACACGCGTCTCTTGACATCGAAGGTGCGGCTGGAGACCCGGCCGACGACCCGGAAAATGTTTATCCGCTCCAGCCCGTGGGAGTCCATATATCCCGGCTACCCGGGCCCTTGAACGTCAGGTCTTCATCCATCAACCAACGATGAACCATACGGCTTGACATGTCTGGCGTTTGGGAGCCAGGACCTACCTACTTCTCGCGCATGTCTTTTCGCCACCCCACAGATCATTAGGTTGGTGGGTTTCGAAAAAGCCCCAGCTTCGTTGTTGGCGCCGGGCTTTGGCATGAACTGGTGCCGTGCCACTGCAGTCTCTATGGGCCCACTAGTTTCGGTGGCAGACATGTCGAAAGCCGAATTACAAGGGAATATAAACGCTTCGTTTATGAATAGCAAAAGGCGCTTGGGCTCAGCCTCATGACCCTTCCGTGTTGCCGGACGTACGCGTTTGCCGCGAGATTAATGAATGGCACGGTCACGACTTGCGTCAGTTCGACTACTGGTCTGCACTGACTCCTTTTCCGTTTACGAGTGCCTCGCGAACAGCTCGGCACCAATGAGGAAGAGAGGCTTATGATTGACATCACGGCGTTGAGACAATATACGCGCGTTTGGGGATATACGAGGTCCGCCGATGCTATGTATGACTTGAGCAACGCCAACAAAGCCCGCGAGGGTCTTCGTCAGCGATACCCGCGCGGGGGCACGCGTGGAAGGGTGCGTAAAACGCCCGAATTGTGGATGGCTAGCTGCCTTCCGGTATGATCTCCACTATCAACCATGTCGTCTGGTCCATCTTGACGACCAACAAATCGGGGGAATCGAGTTCTCAACAAGAGAAGACGGCTATCGTGCAGGATCGTGCTGATGAGGGAACGAGTTTTAATTGGTGTTCTGATAGTATTATATGCTACGCTAGTAAACCTCTTGGAATATCACCTACTCAGAATGAGACCTAAGAGTATCACAGAAAGCCAAGTTTGCTAGGCCGTGTCCTCCATTCCCATTATCTGCAAGAAGAAAACGCTTCAAACGCCCAGAGATTCCGGCTGCCATAGCGAGATTACCACTCAACTCAACTATCATCATCAAACGGCCTACTTCGCCAAAAAGGCTCTTTAGAACTACCATACATGGACTTGAACAGCCAATATATATGACGATTGCGGGCTAGAATGGATTTAAAAATATTTTCCCGGGCCTCTGGGTCTCTGGTCGGACCTCCGATAATGTTTCCTGGAATCCCCGCTGCAAACAAATACAACCCACCACTAGGACAATCGAGGCAAGACACTGAAAAGCCAGACCCTTGGCCAACACAGATAACGGCATGGCGCTTTCATGCGCGCAACATAGTTCCCACAAATCGCCATGAAGCACCGACTCGCTCGGGACCGTCGGCCGCAGAATCTTCTGACGAGAAGCTGCAGCATAGCTTCGGCCAGGGGCTCATCTGGACGGCCACTCGCTTGCCAAAACGATTGGTTGGTGCTGATTTTGGGCACAAGTGGTCGCCGGACAGTCGCTCGCAAGGCCGTGAACTTCCTGCCTTGCCCTGCGGCAGGGATCAACGAGGTTTGCAAGTTTGACGAGCCGCCGCTTAGCTTGCTGCTCAAATAACCTGTATGCTGCGGCAGTAGTGGCGACACCCGTCTGGGAAAAGGTGTCGTGTGAATTCCGAGACCGCACCCGGTGTTGAAAAGAGAACGAGGCCTGCTCCAAAACAGCTGGGCAGTATCGGCCAACATACACCGTGGTTCGTTCGAGCACGAGCAACACCAACATCGACCGTGCCCCTCAATGTAGTTTTATTGCTTCTCGACGCGTTCAGCACGTCGGCCTATGACTAAATACCTGCATGAGTTATGGCGCATCCCGTCAAAGTCCCTCGTTTCGACTCAAGCTCGGCGGAAGGTCCTTCGCCGCTGTTCCCCAGGCGCTCTCCTTGCCTCCCAGCGTGAGAACAAGCTCCTTGCCCTCGGTAAAGAACGAATGATCAATCCAGTTTTTCGTATACGGCTGTCCATTCAATGTCGCCTCTTGGATATAAATGTTCTTGTACGTGGGATCAAAGTTGACGTTTCGAATGGTGGCCGTCTTGCCGGTAAGAGGATGCTTGATCTTGACGCTCTCAAAGTACGGCGGGGTGATGAGATAGACGTTTTGGCCGGCGTTGGGGAAAAGGCCCATCATGGAGAATGCCACAAAGGCTCCCATGGTGCCGCTGTCGTCGTTTCCGGGCAGACCCGCTGGCGTGGGGGAGAAGTACTGAGGAATGTAAAAGTGAGAGCGGCGGGCCGACTCGGCGGGACGGCCGGCGTAGTGATATTGGAAAACAGTGAGGAAGCAGGGCTCATTGCCAATGTTGGTCATGGACTGGTCGTGCAAGTAGTTGAGGCGGGAGACAAAGGAGGAAGGGCCGCCGTTGAGGGAGATGAGTTGGGCCTGATCGTGGGGCACGAAGCTTAACATTCTGTTAGTCTGGGAACTTTTCCATGTGATGCAAAGAAAAAAGAAAAAAAAAACAAGAATAAACTCACAAGCTGGTCTCCCAGATACTAGTTTCAAACGTTTCCAGGCCACTGTTCTGGAGCGAGCACACGGAATTGTCATCTCTAGTGCACTTCCAGGGATCCTGATATCCCCACGTCTTGTTCAAGTATCGCGGCTGCAAGAAACCCTTGAATCCCGTATCCACGCCATTGGGTCGTTTGGAAACCTGGTCGGCTTTGTACAGATTACGCCAGTTGCCGCTGCTGGCAATGTACTTTTCCTCCTCGGCCTTACTGCCGAGCCCCTTTGCCATTTGCGCGATGCAGAAATCGTTGTAGGCGTACTCGACAGTCCGACTGACGGATCGCGTCATAGTCCCGAAGCCCTTGTAGTCGAAATCCTGCACAGGCACGTAACCTAGTCGGTTCCACGAGTCGATGCCTCCGCGACCGCGGCAGCACCAGTCATAGGGTTCCACCTCGGCATCCTTCTTGACTGCTTGGTAGCCCTTGGTCCAGTCTATGCCGCCCTTGATACCCTTCTGGAAGACGTCTGCCAGGACGACGTCGGCATTGGAACCTCCCTGGGTGTAGCCCCTGTTCAAGCTCATTCGACAGTCGGGCAGCCACCCATCATGCTCGTAGGTGGAGATGAGTGAGCGAACCATTTGCGCGACAGCTTCGGGATCCAATATGGTCAAGAAGGGGAGCTGCGAGCGAAACAAGTCCCAGATGCAGTAAAACGAGTCGAAATACGGCTCTCCGTCGCTCCACAACGGGTTCTCACCGGTGTAGTTTTGCGGGTTGATCATTGTGCGGTAGATGCCCGAGTAGAAGCTCTTGACGAAGCCTACATCGACTCCCTCGGTGTTGACGGTAATGGGGCTCAATTTCTGCCTCCATGCCGCTTCCGCATCGCGCTGGTGCTTGGAAAAGTCAAAGTTGGGCATCTCACGCTCGGCACTTGCACAGGCCTGCTCGACGCTGATGAAGCTGACACCGACGCGCGCGTACACAGGCTTGTCAGCATTGGCGAAGCGCACAAAGGCTCCTCCGGGCAAGGGGTAGCCATTGATGGAGCGCGAGATGGTCAGGTCGTGAACCTGAGTGCTGGCGCGGCTATCCACAAAGATGCCGCTGTCGGCGATATCAGCGCCGTGAAAGTCTGTGCAGAAATAGGGCTTGTAAGAGCCCTGGCTGAAGCTCGAGACAAAGACTGCGTTGCCGGTGATGCGGCCAGTCTGGGGATCAACTTTGACGGTGCCGTTGTCCTGGCGCGAATCAGACAAGTCGCTAAGGTCCTGCAGAATGAGGGGCTTAGCGCCGGCGCCGGCGCCCTTGAACTGGAACCGGAACAAGGCCGTGTGCTGGGTGGTTGTCATTTCCACCTGGGGCCCGGACTGGAGCGTGATGCCGAAATAGCCCGGTTCGGCCTTTACAGATTCGTTGGAAAACTTTCCAAAATTGGCACGGGTCTTCTTGGGAAAGGCACAGTTGTCGACGTCGTCGCCGGGGCAGCCGTTGTAGGGGAAAAGCGGAAAGTTGCCCAGGGAGGGCGATCCGCCGGTTCCTGAATCGTGAAGCACGCTGAAGCCGGTGACGGGGGAGTTGTCGAGGGTGAAGCCGCCTTGGTTGCTGCCGCTGTTGGTGTCGGCGACGGCCTTGGCCATGCCGTAGGGGAGGGATGCGCCAGGGAAAACATTGCCGCCGTTGGTGGACCCAATGAGAAGGTCAACGTATTGCAGAGGATCGAGCTGGGCGTCTTTGGCTGTGGTGCCGACAGAGAGAAGGGTAAGCAACCAGGCTGAACGCCAGCCGGCAGTATAGGCTTGAACCATGATGGCGTCAAGAGACCTGCAATGGCACGACCGTGACCATGGCCGATGAAAAGTCGAGCGTCGCGGGCCAACAGGCTTGATTTATACAGTCCACGCAGCATGGCCGGAAGTGAGTCCGCTGGTACGTAGTCAAACATACTTTGGGGTTGCATTGTGCCCTTGTCTTGGAGCAATTCGGGTAGCCTGCAAGTCCCAGCACTCGTGTTATTTATTTTGTGCATTTTGCGAGTGGCCGGTTGTCATGGCCATGCTGTGCCACTGCTAACAGACCTTTTTGGGCGTTATCATGTGCTATTATGTCGAGGGGGGGGGGGGGGGGGGGTGGCAGGTGACCATCGGCTCGGCTGGTTGCTATCCTCGGTGTCAGTGAATGATGGCGCGCATGACGGTGCGTTGTATTTTCCTCTCTTTCGCATCCGTCTCTTCCTATCGGTCTTCTGCTCAATGGCCACCCCCCTGCGACCATGGGCATTGGGCACGGTTGTCTGAGACAGCCTGTCTTTCATCATGGATAGCCCCAGCGTTGTCGTCAAGACGGGCGTTGTGAGACAAGGGCATGCGCATATTCAGGGGCAAACGGCCGTTACTGGCCTGCAAGAAGACCCACCGCATCCAGCACTTCTGCCTTCTGGTCGTCCTCGCAGATCCGGCGACGCACGATGCGCGGGAACTTGCCAGGCATGGCATGATGGCTGGCTTGCTGCGACACACTTATTCAACTGTTCGGGCGCGATATTGTGGCTCAACCGAGGCTCCCCCGAGAGCTTTAGGTTGGTACCTGTCGCACGGGATGTAGGGCATCCGAACTCATTATTAGTCGACGGTTCTGGTGCAACAGCGCAGAGTAGAGTTGAGGAGAACGTACGGACTCGAAGAGTCATTTGAGTTGAGACTTGGACCTACCTGATTACCCGAGCTGGCATTAGTTTTATTGGCTAGCTTTCCTATTGGTTTAAAAAGCAGCTAGCCGATCATTTCCCGTAGCTCCCCCACACCCCCCCTTTTGTTCTATTACGGACTAGTTATTGATCCCGCGCCTTTTATTGTTTTACTCGGAATATTCAATTCACTTATCTGTACGGAGTATTTGTAGCCGTTCGAAAGTTTTCTTTGTCTTGGTTTATTTTTTCCCTGCTAGTATAATCCGATTCTTGCTATGATTAGCGAATCAAAGTCGCGCTGCAAACGTTCAGCTCCGAATCGCAAAAGTCCTACCCACGCTCGTCAATACCAAGGTAAGACACCTTCAACTCCGCCATTTCCGAGATGAGCCATGCTGCACCCCTGCACATAAAACCTTATTGATCAAAGCCTACGCACGGTTCCCTGGAGCAGATCACCCTGGTGCAAAACTTTCAAGGTTTCGCCCTCGCGGCAGGTACCATCGTATACGTCTCCAGGTGACGGCAATGGTGGGCCAAAGCATCCGCATCAAGCAAGTCGATATAAACAGAAAGTTTTGAGTACTGCGAGGAGCTTACAAACAGACCTCTTTCAGCCTGGCATGTCGCTCGTCGCTCCGCTTTTCCCGGAAGCAAATATCCCGTCTTTCTTGACCCTTTGTCGAATGAATTGTCGGTCTTGCAGTCTTTAGCTAGAGCAGGTAGTTGTGGTTGCTGTGCGCCGCCCACGGAACTGGACGGCGCGCGGGCGCCGATTCGCCATCACCCCTTGCGAATAACGCTGGCAATAATCCTCCAAATAGAACATCAAGGAAGAGTTGTTTTCGACTGTGACTTGACACGGTGGTGCTGGAGAGAGCTTCAGCTGAAGCATGGGCAATGACCAGAGATTTTCATATCAGCATAGGGCTAAACCACCAGTGCACCAACGTTGGCCTGCGCGTCGTAAGGTAACAACCTGTGGTGTGTAATTATAGCTTTCGAGCTTTCTACAAGATTACAACTACTAGCACGAGTACTCTTACGTACCATTCTAGACTTTGTTTGTGCAGAAAAACCAAAGTGCCGGAGGGGAAACCTGTTGCTTCATTTTCCACGTCGACAGCTCCTCTCTTCCGAGGCGCGCGTCCCTCAATCCGGTTGCTAAAGCCTGCTGGTTGGTAGGCAAGTTGTAGTGCGCAGTACCCGAGCCTATATAAAAGCCATGTGTGACGAGGCCTCAAAAGGCTGGCAGCAGGATTTTCCAATTCATGCCGCAAACGATAGAAAGGATTACCTGCATACCATACATGGTACAGCGGAATAAGGCCATATCAACACACCATGACTGATATCTATCTGATCGGCGTCTCAAACTCCAAGTATGTTTAGAACTCTGGCTGCATGTATCCTCAGACTTTGTTATTCCTTCAGTCTCGGACTGTAATGCCAGTAGAGGACTGTCCGGAGTTCATTAATCCTCTCCTTACCAGCAGTCTCTCAGCGATTTGTATTCAAAAGCCTAGAGATAATTCGCAATGAAAGCGGCACCTGGCGTCCACAAACCGTCATCTTGTACTGTCAGCTTTGAGACCGCATCCGCCGATGTGCTTACAAGCAGCATGTGCGGTGTCGAAATTTTCTGTTTCAATTCAACCACGAAGGGCTCCACAAAGAAGGGTATGTATGAGCATCATAAAGCCGAGGGGCAAAAAAAAAGGAGGAAGGAAAATGTCGTCCCTCGAGGACGCGGCCAGTTAATGAGCGTTGATGTGTGAGAAGATGGCTGAAAACTAACACGCTCTCTCCAGCTGATTTGTCCCAGCTCGTTTGGAGCGCACGGCTGTAGCTGCTTCACTTGTTGACATCTAGTTCAAGGGAGCCCCTTTTTTGAACCTGCTAAATTTCCCCCGATGGCTCACTTATCGCTTGCCTAGCACGATGCCCCCTTGAACGTCGGCTGTTCTACGTAGCTTTTCAAGTAGTTCCCAGGTTCCCTTTACATAGTGCCTTTCCGCTATTAATTTAACCTCTTCAATTAAGGCGTGGTATGCTCCAATGAGTAGGCAAGTACTCTAGCAACAAAAGAAACTCTGGCCCTTGAGCTGCCGCGGTGTCTGCTACGCCCCGATAGATGTACTAACCTCGCATCTAGCCTGATATTATGATACCCGCCCCTTAAACAGTGGAAAATTTTCGAACAACCCGTCAGAATTGGATTCCCACGGTGGATCTTCACCTTTGTAGCCATGCCAGACCCAAGCCGGTTGTCCTTCCGCTCAAATAGCAACAAGGTCTCGCGGGCATACGCACGAGAAATGCCGCTGCTCCATTCAGTTGCCCGGTCTCCCCATCCATGCGCATCTCCAGCGCTTCGGTAAGATGCTTTCAGAGAACAAGATGACAAGGACTGCCTTGTGCGTCTTGAAGGACTTGCGTTGTCAGGCAAAGGCGATGACGTCGGCAGTCTTTTGCGTTACGCCGGAGGTACATTTATACGTTCGCTCATTGCTGCAGTCAGCTCGGTCAGCTGAGTTATCACGAACACGAGGCTTGCAGCTGTGCGGCGTACGTGTTACGCAAATCTTGAAACTCGGCCGAGTTCAGCTCTAGCCACTCGGTCACACCTAGCGCCCCTGCTGACAAGGCAGGGCTATTGAATTCTGCGTGCCACAGAGCGCCCGGCTTTGCAGGCCGATGAGCTGCAATCATCAGCCGAGTGGATCCTTGCTTGCGCCCAGGATCCTGCTGCATTCGCCGCGTCCTAGCTGGCGCGCCCGATCCATCACCAACTTCGGATGGTCGGCATGTGCTTGCCAAATCCAAGAATATTGCATGCCAAACAGCCACAAAAGAGCAAGCCACGGACTTGTCGGAGCCGAAAATTCATCCGGAGAAGGGACCTCTACCACAAAATCATACTTTCACAAGGGGCCTATCGGGTATTAGCAGGTATTTGCAAGATATTCAAACCTGCGGCCTCGTCACCTTCCTGTTTCCTGCCTCTCTTGCCAGACCGTAAGCCCAACGCAACGAGGCGTTAAGCAGCAGGGGTGGCTGGGCCGTATACGACTTCAAAGATTCCCTGGTCAACGTTGCTTCCAGTCCCGAAGCTGACGCCTTGCGCGGCTTGCCAAGACCATGACAGGATGGGCATTTGTAGCCACGATGTAAAGCGTGCATGAAACGCCGAGCGATGGCCCAATTTCCGGTGCAAAAGCATCTCGAAGGAGTTGGAAGGATCCGGCGGGATGAGTGACGCCCCCAAGAGCCAAGGCTGACCCAAAATTGCCCCGACCCAAGAACGATATGCAGATCCCTCGGCGTCTCGTGTCTGCTAGCAAAGCAAAGACTGTTTCACGAGGCGCGGGTTTTCATTATAAAACCGCGCTGGTCGCCGACAACTCCTCTCGTTCTTTTTCGAGACAATCCGCAGCGCAGTCAATCTCTTTAGCACGAATCTGCGACCGCCACAACTCACAACTCGAAACTCGCAACTCGCAACTCGCAACTCGCAACTCGCAACTCGCAACTCGCAACTCACAACTCGCAACTCACCATGAAGCCCGTAAGCGCCCTCGCCTTTCTCGCCGCCCAGTGCCACCTCGCCTTCTCCTCCCCGCTGGAAAGCGCCGCCGCCGAATGCGGCTCCCTGGGCGTCATGAAAGTCGACTCTGCCTCCCTCCCGCCGGGAGTCGACGCAGCCGCGATCCGCAAGTGCGCCGAGCACCCTCTGGCGGCGTCTCCCAACCCCGTGTCCAAGCGAGACTGCTGGTACGGCAAGCCGTCCGGGTGCTCCAAGGGCTATTGCTGGAAGTCTTGCGGCGGTACCGGGCAGTGGTGCTGGACTGCCTTCAACGACGGCTACGGCAACTGGATCGGGTGCAAGAACGACGGGCAGTGCAACACGAACCAGGCCTGCGGGATCGGTAACTGCAAGAGCTGCGGCTGCAGCTGCTGAGTGTACGTACGGACGTGCCGTCGTCAACTCCACGTCAGAGCGACGAGTTGTTGGGAACTGGGCTAGAACGCGCGTCATGGTGCTCGCTTTGAAAATGGCACGAGGGAGTAGTGGCATATGACAGAAAGCATGTATCCCGTCTTCTGTACTCTTTCGATGTATCTTCTTTGTTCGAGCCGTTGCTTCGACCTTCGTTGGACGACTGTCACTGTTCGACCGGGAGCAATAGAAGCAAATGACCATGTGACCGATGCTGACCGTGATGATTTGAATGACAAACTTTGTTGTCAAAGTTGGACACCTTTGACTGTCTTGACGAGTGGACGGTAAATGTGCAGAGCATAGTTGCTGCAATGCGGCACTGCCAGGACATGCCTCTGGAACGCTTTCCTCTTGAATGTGGCGCACCAGCCCTGTCGTTCAACGAGAATTATAAGTATTCAATTGCCATTGTGCATTCAAGTTTGGCATTTTAGGCCGACCTACGCAGTATGGAGTATGGTCAGTCGCGCATTCTGGTCTCCAAGAACCACCACCTGGCATTTATGCATTCCCCTTAGGAGCTGATTGCCTCGCATCTGATACCATAATATAGCCATCCAGCCAGATGAAGCGCTACAGGGCGACGAGGGCCTTACTCGCGGAGGTTGAGGCAGCGACAGAGCTAGGCTCGAAATAGTAGCCTGTTATGCCGCGTCAGTCTACTCAAATGCTAGAGGCGCTTCTCGCCTAGGCAGGTGCAAAAGAAAGTAATAGGCAGCTTACAAGGCGCCACTTTTGAACATTGACTCGGCTGCTATTAAGCGCGTTTTCGAACGGATGCAGCTGTATCATATGCGCTCGCATTATGCGGTGTTAGATGGTCGAGGGTAGACTATGCTGTCATCCTCATCCTCGTTATCACCACCGTCATCATCGTCATCGTCATCATCAACTGCCGAATCCATCTTTTACGCGCCGCATGACTTATACACAAGCTCACCTCCTCTTTAGGTGTAAAGTGGCAGCACTGCACATCCATCCCCTTCAGATCAGGGTCGCATGTAAACCACGTAGTCGCGAGCCCCTAAACCAGATGCAGCCTCTCGACCCGAGTCATCATCCAAGTGGGCATTGCGAATTACCGCGCTGCTTGCTCTGCTTACGTTCTGACTTCGAACAGAACAACTGTTTGGCAAATAGGCTCTACTTCCATCCTGCTTTCTGTCCTCGTCTGCCTGCTTGCTGATCTACGAGGACAGTAAGCCGTAGAATGCAAATCCGCGCATTGCTTCACGACCGGGTTATATGTACCGAGACGAGGGGCTTTTGCGTCGCTGTTCATCGTAATATCTGCGCTCTACTGAATACGGCTTCAGCTTCTGCTGTTGGCACAGCTGTCAGTAGAGTAAGCAACTTCAGCCCTTCTTAAGCAATCTCTGTTTCTCCAAAGGGGTCTGTCTTCACACGAGGAAAAGGTCGCAAAAGTACATCCGGAAGGCTGGAGAACCCTGGCAAAGGCATTTCAGCCTAAGCAAAAAGTAACCAAGTCGGACACCAAATTCCTCATCTGGATTCACCAGCCTATTTGTCCACATTTACCACTCGTGCAAAAGCATGGGGCAGCCGCCAATAGTTACATATCACGAAGCGCTGCAGTACTTTTATTTTCCAGGTGGCAAGCGGAAGAGCATGGTCTGCACTGGCGGTACTCACAACCGTTGTACTAGCAGCGTAGCCGGCCATTGAGATTTGTCCTAGACCTCTGCGCAGAGGACGCGTGGCAGCCTAAATATGAATCAAAGCTTCTTTCCTGTAGTGCACGGTGAGCAATTGTAGACAGAACACGAAAGCCACAACACGTCTTGGCAATACACCCGAGCCATGTTCCACTCACTTGCTCCCTGTACAAGACCGCAGCCCTGTGCTTCCGTCGGTTTCGGAGCCCACGGTTCCGCGATCCCACCTGACATCTTGGACACCACTGATGCCGAGGCAGCTTGAGTCGCAAACAGAAACAAAGCCTGCGCAGCGGGAGATCGCATAGCGCACCGTAAACATGTCCGTCTCATGCGGAGGCACCGCAGAACAAGTCCGCCAGGTTAGGATCCCCCAACTGTGTCGTATTTGTCTGAGCAGACATATTACCACCAGTCGTCATTTCCATGTTCTCCCACCATTTGACAGACGCCTTTCCGAGGGATTCCTCTGTCCGCAGCATGCCATAAGCGGAAGCACCAAAAGGTGCTTGATTCCTAAGATCTTTCCGCATGATGCCGTCGTGCAATTCGTGGTCTGCTCGGTTCGTAGCAACGTCTCTTTTTGGCGAGGCGAGACATGACGAGGCGGGCTTTGCGAGTAGATGGTGACAAGGCACAGAGGGCTTTACTGAATGATGTATGTGCACCATGCCTGCAATACCTGGTCCCCTAGAGTTCATGGTATATAGCCTGATACTTCTCTGTGCTTTCTTTCGATCCATCATCGCCAAACTGTGTGTTCTTTTCTGATCTCGTGTTGCACCACAAAATTGTGACGTCACATCAAGTGCGCCGCGGTTGGGCTTCTCACACCATGACATCTTGCAAGTCCAGGCAATCGAGGCCAGATTTAGAGCCACAGCGATTATTCATGCGAGACACCATTGATCGACCAAGTTTTTACCCCACGCGGCATACAAGTCGCCTCTCCCACAGCAGGCCAGCATTCGTCACCGAGACCCCAATTATTTCTCTGGTCGGGATCCAGAGCGCATCCTGTCATGTCGAGGGCCACGAATTGGTTGCAAAAGTGCGCTGTCGTGTATTCTCTTGAGTAAACCACAACGCAGCAGCTGATGCAATGGCGCTTCAAGGTTTGTGAATATGTGGCTTCGAAAGGATTGCGTTACTTGGTTGTCCCGATGGCCATGTCGCATGTCCCGTGAGTTTTCGAAACCCATTACTGGGATCAAGGTCCATTGGTAGGTTCGACAAGTCGATATTGCATGGCTTCTGGTGGTGCTATACTGGATTATATAGTCCCTTGGTTAATTTGGACGCGTCATCAGCAAGGCGCACCACGCTTGAGGACGCCTTGAGGAAATGCAAACGCAACTCATGCGGCGTCCAGAGCTAAACTGTATTCAAAAAGACTATCAATGATCAATGCAGCAAAAGATGGCTGGCTTAAAAGGCATGTGATCTGTACCGATACGACTCCACCACCAAGCAAAAAGCAACACGTACCGGACGCATGGCCTCGAAAATTTCAATTTACTCTATGCTTTTTCCAAATCCTGTTTATCGAGACGCCCCTGCTTCCAAACTATGCTGCAGTATGTACCTAGTAACTCGGAAAGATACCGTTCTCTATTCGTGAAATGGTCCTGCGTAACACTGTCAACAACTTTCTTGGCAGCATCCATCAGCATGGGGTGCAGCTCGCAAGGGAGAGCAAAAATGTCGTAAGGACTAATCTCCAACGCAGTAGCATCGCAATCGTTTCCACCCAGAGCTTGACGAAGTTCCGTATTTGCCAAGGCCTCAAGGCAATACTGGTGGAATAGCGAGTGCAGAGACAGGAAGCTGAGCATGTCCCCCAGCCGCGTCGGCATCTCGGAGCACCATTTTAGTGCCTCAGCGTCATGCCGGCTCCTGACCTTGGCTGCGGCGGCAAGCTCGAGTGCTTTGGACAGCTCCTCAGAAACCATGTTGGGATGGCCTTCTGATCTGGTATAACCGATCACCCTTCTCCACCACATGTTACAAAGGATGGAAGATATAATGACGGGAAGGAGGATCAGGTATCCCCACCACCGTGTAGCGGTTACCATGGAGCCTGCGCCGCCGAGAATTGTAGCAGTTCCGTTGATAACGGAAAAGGCTTGTACTCTGCGAGCTCGTCTCTTGACGAGGGCCGCTGCGGTACAAGACCCCAAGAGCCTCCGTGACGCAGTCACGTGTCCTTGGGCTTTGAAGAAGACGAATCCAGCCCAGCTGGAGTTGACGAGGCCAAACAATGCAATGGGCGTGTTACCGACGTATCCGGAGAGCAGGTTGGAGGCAAGGAAGACTTTGGGATCCGCACCACCTATAGCCATGAATGTACCTATGGAGATGAGAATGGCGCCGCAGCCCATGAGCAGGTCCATGATCCACCTAGCCAACAGTTCCGTGCCTAGCTCGCGAGTGTTTATATCAAGGACGACATCCAGCTCCATGGTTGAATCAAACTTGGCCTCGCGTTGGCGCTGGCTCTTCTCTTGGAGAAGCAGCGTTCTCTGCTTCCGCAAGTACCGGCAATTGTAACAAGCTCGCTTGGCGTCTCGAAAGGCAAAGATGGACAAGAAACCTGCGACCGAGCCGCCAATGGCCATCAGGACTACGGCATAAAGGGGGACTGGGATGCTGTTCCAGACATTGGCAGCAAAATCACATGCGTTGGCAAGTTCCATAAACCCCACGACCCAGGAGAGGTTGTTGACGAGCCGTGCGTCTGGAGCGGGAAGCCAATTTCCATCCTTGCCTTTAACGAGCTTGACGCGTTGCTGAGCCGCTAAGACAGAGACTGTGCATGCATCTCTGGTGTCGATATCGGTGTCGGTGTCGGTGGGCTTGGATAAAGATTTCGGGGTCGATAGCCGTGTCGTCGCTGCGACATGATGGCGCGGCAGGGCTGGCAGCACAGCCTCCTCGGCGGGAGGGAATTCTGGGGTAGCGGGCCGGTCGTTGGTACCCAACGAATTGGGACCGGCAGCTAGGCTGCTAGACATGTTTTTGCAAAGGGGGAGGCGGTGCGATCTGAGCCTTGTGCGTAAACATGAGTCATTTGCCAGAAATCGTGCAGCCCTTTGACCACTGAGCACGGGTGAGGATTCAGGACTGACCAGGATGGCTAGGAGAAAAGAGAGAAGGAACGATAGCCACGTGCTTCCCTCGCCTATCGATATAACCGGACCGGCAGGTGCTGCTGCTTTTCTGCTGCTTCAATCCATGTCTAGCACGCTCTTTGCTGATGGCATGAATGGAGAAAAAGGGGATGGAAAACAGGGGCAGCGCGTGCCCAAGTTTTGAGCAGAGAGCTCCTCGTAAAAAGTTGCAAGCGACAAATGGAGCGGCATTGGAACCCGTACTTTTGATGAAATGGACCAGACCCATGGTTGACGGGATAGCGTCTCCCAGCCAGCTGCGGGACTTTGTTGCCAAGTTTCAGGGCCCAACCTAGTTAGATTGGCCCCGCAGTTTTATGTAGTTTATGTCTGGTGGCAACTGCAACTGCGAGCAACTGGGCAGCGTACCTAACACCTGTATATACACCCACCCACTGTGGCACGACATCCCCTGGCGCCACTTCGGCAAAGGCAACCGGCGGCTGGCGCTTTAGTTTCGCTTTAGTTTATCCCCCCGACGCACATCTTCTTCCTCTGGAACGTCAATCTTACCCAGTGGTAATTCGCCATGCCTTCTGTGATGGTGAGGCCACTGGAATTACTGTAGAAATCAATGAGCCAAATTACGCGGCTTGGCTGCCTTGGTAGGTAGGAATCGAGGATAATCAGCATCTATCCATCGATCCTTGGACAACTCCTCAACACCATCACACGACATTATTTGGGGTTGCATCCTCGCCCGCCATGTTTCATCACCTCAAATGGCCATCTTCATGGCAGCCAGCGTTGCAGCAGGTGAAGCAAAGCGCGGGCCGGTTTCGCCGTCAAGACGAGGTTACATGACCATCCCCGAGGGCCTCTTGCAGAGGCCGTCCTTTGCTGCTTCGTATTTATCCAGCATACAACAGGCAAACAGTTGCAGGGCCAAGAAAATGGAGAAGCCGCCTCTGGTGCAATGAGCACGCGAAGTCGAAACCCAAGACGGGCTCGGCACCCGCCATCGACGTAACCTGTGCATTCAAAGCCGGCTGTCGAAAAATGTGCTCTACCACCGGTCAAAGTTGTCACCAAGGTCATGTCATCATCTCATCGCTCTGCTTGGCCTCTACCACAAGTACGCTGTAGAGTAAAATCGTTTGAAACCCTACTAAGACGTTCTACATATGAACAAAAATTGCCGCCCGACGTGCTGCAAGACAGGGGATTTCCATTGTCTTGCCTTCCGCCCGCTCACAGCTTTGCCCCGAGATTTCTTCATTGAAGCCGAGAATCGAGTTTGACGCAAACATAACTTGCTGCGCACAATGCACTTCGCAGCTCTGTCGCATAATGTTGGATCGGACGCTATGATGGCAGATATGTACGTCCTAATTCGGCGCATCTGTTAGTATTGGCTTGAATGTTAATTGCAAGTGTCTTGCGCCGTGCCGACGGGCATCCTGGCACAAAGTACGCGCGCAACTGGCCATGTACTATCAAGACTTTGTTTTCTCGTGGAGAATCAACTCGACTCTCCTGCAACACACGCCGTATTACTTTTCTTTCTATCCTGTAAGACGGGGGATCAATTCACAACGCTGTCTTTTAAAGCAGCATACGTATTATGGCCACCTAGCTGACGAATCACAGAACGAGCTGGGGGTAGCTGGACCTTTTTCCTTTATTTTCTTTATTTCCTGTGTTTCTCGGGCCGTTTCTCCAACTTCATTGACTGCAAGTTAGCGGTTCTGGTCGAGTGACGCAGTATAGTCTGGCGGACTACAGCTGTTCGAAGTCGCTCCAACGATAAACCCACAGCTCACACAAAGAGCAAAGCTTTTTCTCCCTGCAAATGGATCGGTTCTTGAAGAGAGGTGCCCCGAATACACTAGGACGAGCACTCATGACAATTCAGTCCTTTACGGCGGTCATCATTGTCAATACCAACGAGGGTGAATGGCCCAAGCAGAATAGGCAGGCATGGTATATACCTCATCCTCCTCCACAAGTCTACAATGGCAAAAGAAGATGTTCCAATATTTGGAATGAGAGATGTCTGTCTCTAGATACTTGCCCTTTGGTCTTCTACATTGGCATTAGGCTTTACTTTTCTTTCCGAGTTCTTGCACAGGGCAACGAAGTAATAATGCGTCGTCACGCCTTAGAGCTGTCAGACTGGCTTTCAACGTCACGCAGTTTCTCATCAGCTCTTGCGCCAATCTGTGGGGACTGCTTTGCTGAATAGACAGGCGGCCTTCCCTACAAATGTGACAAATCCGAGGATGGATGCTGCTGCCCGGGAGTGAAGGGGGAAGGGGGGGTTGACAAGAAACGGTCCAGAGACACAAAGACTGTCTGTGCCTGGCCCCGACATTCTGATAAAGCAATCTCAAGGCCGTTTTGGCATCGGGATGAGACTTCGTAGACTTCAATGTGGTCTTGGCTTACCCGATGGTCCGATTGCGCGACTCCATGCTCGTTGCTTACTCGGAACGTGCAGCTGCGTTGCATTGCATTGCGAAGCGTCCAGGTTTGCCTACTGAGCAAGCTCGAGAAGCGCCCGCGTCTGACTCGCCTCCTTGACGGCGCTGTCTGGCTGCTGCTGTGGCGGAGCCGGCAGGTCCGAGACGTAATGGGCGGCTACATGAGCTGCGACGCTGGCATCTCAGCCTCACACAGGTTCTGAGGGAGGGCATCTTTGTCCCGCCGCCAACAACCATCACGCTTGTTGCAGGCTCCTCGGCCTGACAACAACCCTCTGGTCTATCCCGACTCTGATCCGAACTCCCAGGTGGTAAGTGGCATCGTGACGGCTCTCGAGATGGCATCCTCATCCGCTGCGAAGCAATACAAACCCTCGCCCAACGCCGCATGGGCGCCCGAGACCCCAACCGCGACAAAGAACGCCGCTCCCGAGACGACAGTCTCGCCGTGCCACACGTGTCGCCGTCAACGGCTCCGCTGCGACGCCTCAAAGCCCGCCTGCCGGAAGTGCTCCACCCGCGGCGTCGAGTGCCTAGGATACGGCGCGCGGCCCATCTTCTGGGTGCAGCCCCATTCACCACCCGAGGCGGCGAGGCCGCTTGCGCTCGCCAGCTGCGGGAGCGAGCACCGGCCCAGGGCCGCGTCGGCAGGCAGCAAGAAAAGGGGAAGGCCAAAGCTGGTTTTGATGCAGAAGCCCCGGGCGGACGCACTGGCGGAGCCCTTCCAGGCCGGTTCGCCTCGGGGGGCCTCGCAGCCTCGCCACAGGTGGGTGATGGTGAGCCATGCCGACGCAAGAGTCGCCAGGGGGCATCTTCCGGCAAGACGGCCGGGCGGGACCATCACGCCTGAGTTGGCACCGGCTGGATACCACGACGAGGCGTTGGCTTTGTCCATGTTGGAGTACAGTATGTCAACGGGCCACATTGTCTCCACGCTAGATGCGCGGCGACTGACAACCTCCCCACACCAAGTGAATGACTTCATCGTCCCGGACCTCGTGCTCCTAGACACTGGCGCCAACCCCCACAGATTCGACCTCAAGTACTGGCGATTGCTGCCCGACGTTCTCACCGACATGATCATCTCATGCGCTCTCACGCACCAGGTGATACGGAGTCAGGCCAGGCAAGACAGCTTCCCGTTGACCGTTCACGACGCGGGCAGCCATCCCATAGCCGTAGTGAGACACCGCATGATTTCGTTTCCCGATCCATCCGTCAAGACAATCTACAAGCATCAACAGCGGACGTTGAAGGAACTGAGCGAAAGCCTGGACGAGAAGGAGCTTCGGTTTAGCGATGCTATACTGGCGGCGGTCGTCACGCTGATGAGAGTAGAGGTAAGACTTGTTAAGACGCGGCAGTCTTGACGCATGCATACGCGCATGTGCGAGTGTCATCAAACTGAGCCACTGCTCTTCTTGGGTAAATCCAGGCTCCATGCTGCTGATGAACACGTGGGCAGATACAACAGTCGGCATTTGGGGCCTGGCCGACACATCTCCACGCCGCGAGAACCATCATCACAGAGCGCGGCGGCTTCAAGCCTCTTATCATGGATCAAGGCTCCATGATGGGCGATACTCTGACAACCTTTATGCTGTAGGTGCCTGTCCTAGATCAATCAGACCCCCTTCTTTCGCAAAGCTGACTTGCCTAGCATGGACATTCTCAGCGCCATCTGCATCCCGAGCCACTTGCTGGATGAGCAAAACACCCTCAGCCAGCTTGAATACATTCCCCTGCTAGAAATAGACTTTCAAGACGGCAAGTATTACGACTTCCCTTGCTCCAATCAGCTTCTCGAATCCATCATTAGAACAAACCACGCTCGCCTGCTCAGCCAAGGTCCCATGAACGACGCCCCAGACCTCGACATGACCTGCGCACAAATCTTGGGCCGCGTCGCCTTGTTCGACGCTCCGCTCTGGGCGTCGGCCCAGCTTGAAGAATTTTTCTCGTCTCGTCCGCCGACCTCTCACCCCGGAACGGCAGCAAAGCGGGAAAAACCCCCCCCGGCAGCCGTTATAAACAGGGGCGTCATCCACGCCATGTGCGTGCATCTCGCCAAGGCGTTCCAATACGCCAGCATGCTGTACTGCATCCGAACACTATACATGGACCGCGGCAAGGCCACAGCCGCCGAGTTGCTCACGTCCCAGCTCGCTGCGGACCTATCCTACCGAGAACGGACCATCCACGTGCAACCGCTGCACCAGTCAGCACTGAATGCCCTTTTAAAAGCTTTGCACCGACTGTGGGATGTGGAAATGAGTTGTGGAACGACCTGGATGGGCAGGTTGACGTTTTGGCCGTTGTGGGTTGGGGGCATGGAGCTCGATGCAGGGGAGGACGCGGCGCACGAGCGCGCCTTTATCTGCACCTGCCTGCAGAAACTTTGCTATCACCTTGGGTCGTTAAGTCCGTTGGATGCTGTTTCTGCGCTGCACGCGGTTTGGGATGCGCAGGGAGATGGGAGCAATACTTGGGATGCCAAGCTGGATATTCCCGGTGTGCGGGGGGTGTTCTTTTTCTGACTGAGCAGCAGCATCTGAAGTGAATCAAGTCTCTGGGTTGTCGACGTTTGATCCGCCTCCGTCCCTTACAAGATGTTGGGTTTCGGGGAAACGCCTCGCAGGTGGGCCACATCTTTAGCCCAAAGGCAAAGGGGAATTTTCCCCATCGTCCGTGTCGCAGTTGGGTTTCGGAAATACATGTCCCCTGACAGCGCTGAGTCCAGCTTTGTGTCCAACAAAATCCGCCTGGATGGACCATGTCGTTCATGGTTTGGTCTGCACCCCCCCCCCCCCCCCCCCCCCCCCCAAAGCAATGCATCAACTAAATGGCAACGATAGATGCGACTGTAAGGCTGGGTCAATTTCGCATCCTGCATTGTTGTACTCCGTAGATCGGGCTTGATCTCGGCTGCCACTTGGGTTTTGCCAGTAATTTCCGCAAGATAGCCCCATGCGGAAAGTGCCCGTCTGTGGACTGGATTACGATCATGTCGGAAATGGGCGAACAGAGTTTCCACCGCAGGCTCATGACGACCCAGCGAAGGCGATATGTTACTCCCGTTGGAGATTGCATACCCACCAGCAAACAAATACAGAGATACGGAAACGGCCACGGCCACGGAGAATGGGTCCATGTCCACCGCAAGGCAGATGTGCATGGCAGTATCGGGCATCGTCAGAAACATACCTGCTTTCAACTGCGATTCCAACCGCGTGTCCAGCCCTGGAATTTCATCAGGTCCTGTCCGAGGCCGTCAATTGTGAACTCTTTTTCCCGACACTCTTGGTACCAATGCCGGTTAATGAAGCTTGTCATGTGGCTCGCTGTTGGCCCTCGGCTACGAAGCAGCTGCACGAACCTAAATGCCACCCACAACACCTGAATGAACGATTGGGGGGCTTGATCAACAGGGTCCAGGAACAAAGCGAGGTGGAAGAAAAGGCAGCGGCCCTGCGTAAAAGGATGCTTCCAATGAGAAAATGGGCTCGTTCGAGGATGGTTTTGCTCGTCTTGCCGCAACTCAAAGCGACTTGCAATGCAGCCCCTTGAATCAAAGGCCTTGTTTTGCGAGGCCGCCCCCAGCATGGTACATAGATTCAGTTGCCTTGGCAGAATTGTGTCTGGGAGCCTGGAGATGCGTATTCAACAGAGACCTAGGCAACCGGTGTCTTGCGTCACCAAGCTGAATCTTGTTGTGAAGCCATAGCAAGGGCGTCAAATGCAACCACCCCGCACGGCTATGTAATGCTGCCCCAGACGTAAGCACAGAATTACAGTTTCCGTTTGTGGACGCACATCGCTGTCTCCTGGATCGCTCATAAAGGCCCAGCAGTCATCACCATTATCTCGCATTCTTGCCCCATGCGATATTTCCCTATGCAGCATTCACCTGCAAGGTCCCGGCCTGCCCTCAAAATGCATTTTTGGTGCAGATAGCCAGGGCACTGCCTATCGACCTAGCTTAGGATCGTCGCTTAGTGGGCTTCAGTCTTCCCATTTAAAGGCATTAAAACCACCCGAGCCTCTAGTCCAATTTAAAAGGAACACGGGACTTCACAAGGTGGAAGATTTGCGACTGTAATGGCGATAATCTTATTGTGCGGCTCTGCTGTGTAAAGTGAGATTTAGCAAGAGGGAATTGCGGCGATGCGCACGCGGATATATTGCTGCTTCGAGGCGTCCTTGCCCGTTAAAATACTATAGCGCTTCTAGCAGAGGGGCTCTCGATAATATATTCTATAGGGTTATTCGATGTGCCATGGTAATCAGAATGAGTGAGTGGCTCACGATGACGTGGTGAGAATCAAGCCTGCAAGCTTGCAGCGCGGAGGGCATTGCCTTGCAGGAGACGCGAAATCGAGGAACGCAGGCTGTTGGTTCGGATCGTAACTTTTCTCCTGTCTTGGTCCGCTGTAGTTCCGCCATGACATCAAAGAGGATGGTTTCGTTTGAAGCTTATCGCACCAGCGGCGTCCGTCTCAGGAACAAGCTGCCTACCTCGAGCAATTTCTTGTGTTAAAAAAAAAATAACAGAGAAGATGTATTACCTATGCAGGATAGGAAAATCTCCCCAAAAATTGCGGCCATCGGGAGTCGAACCCGAGTCGGCTGAATGGAAATCAGCCATGCTAACCGTTACACCATGGCCGCTTTCCGTCTTTGGATGCGTTGGAGGCCTTCTAAGTCAAATATTATAGCTTTACACCGGCTTTCGCGACGATCGAGTCTCCTCCATCAACACTCATCGCTAGAGACAATAAGGCAGGTGGTAGTGAGCGGCAAAGCACGGCACGGATTTCCAGCCCCATAAGCTGCAACCCAAGCGTTATCTGATATCATTGCACTAGTATCAAGTCTTCCAGCTTGGCACGAGGTAGAAAAATCTCCCAATCTTGGCGCAGGTTTTACTCCGTTTAGTGGATTATCGAACGATGCAGAATGCGGAGTGTGTTGGAATGGTGAGGGATATACGCCTGTAGCAAACGAGGCTGGGATGTCCCCCAGACGAAAATAATCCGCATGACAACGTAAAGTCTAGGCGGCAAACTTACTAAAACTTAGTTACGCGGTAGCCACGCATATCAAAAGAGATGATGCATTAACCTCGTACCCAGGGTAGTTGATTGAAACGTTTAATATAGTAATGCCCATGGACGTGCGGTATTTCCTCTTGCTATTCATGAGTCACGATCAACGACGCAGGAGCACTTGGTCTTGGCTTTATTCGCACCGCCTAGCTACCTGTAAGCGAGCTGCCAATTACTTGGGCATTTGGTCTAACCCACCCTCTTCTGGAGTGGCGCATGAAACATGGGCACTTTCCATTCTCGAAACCATGGCATGAACCGGGCGTGTTGCGGGGCAATTACATACCGCTTGCTGGTCTCGAGGTCTTCAGAGATAATGAAGGTCACTCCCAACCTGTTCGCGACGTTCATTTCTGCCACAGCAAAAACTCGCCGGGAAATTGTTCAGTCGTCGAGGCACAATGTCACCCGTAGCCAATAGCCCTCCAACGAAATACGGCGCCATCCTCTTCCCGGGATTTCAAGCCCTCGATATCTTCGGACCTTTGGACATTCTCAACCTCATATCGCGAGACGCCCCCGTGGAGCTGTCCGTCATATCCGCTAGCCTGGATCCCGTATCGACCAAGGACCCCATGCTCAAAACAACCATAGGCCAGTCTGTCCTCCCGACGCACACCTTTGATGACGCGCCTCGGGACCTGGAGGTGCTTATTGTCCCCGGGGGCAGAGGCTCCCGCGATGTAGAGTCTACGGCGAGACTGGTCGACTACCTGCGGCACACATACCCGAGGCTGCGGTACCTGCTGACGGTGTGCACTGGGAGTGCCTTTGCTGCGAGGGCGGGCGTGTTGGATGGGAAGAGGGCTACGACCAACAAGATATGTTTTGGATGGGTGAGATTTTGTTTCATTCGCGCGGCACGAACCTGCCAAGTCAACCGAAACACTCCAGGTTGGAGTAACAGTAACACGCTGAGCCGAGCTGACTGGTCTAGGTGACGAAATTCGGGGACAAGACGGAGTGGGTTCCGAAGGCAAGATGGATCGCAGATGGCAATGTGTGGACCTCGTCAGGCATCTCGGCGGGCATCGACATGATGTATGCTTTTGTGACGGAGACGTACGGGGAGGGCATGGCAAGGTATATCGCAGCCGAGTCGGAATATATTCGCAACGCGGACCCTAGCGATGACCCGTTTGCGCATTTGGTGTGAATGGGCTGTTGCACACGGGTGTTATTGTAAAAAGAGGGAAAAGGAAAACTGGTAGAATCGAAACCAGTCTTGCAGATCAGAAGGCAGTCTACCAGTGAAACTTGTGACCCCACCAAGAAGTAGAGGTACTGTACAGTACTCCGTACCGCTTTGCTACGAAAGCTCTCCACAGTCGCCCCTTTTTCCTCCTCCATCTTTCCTCCTTTTCTATTTCTTGTTTGGCTGCACAGATCTCTGCTCTGGAAACGGGTGACGGCGGCCTTTTGCAACCAGCTCGTTGAAGCAAACAAAGCTGGATGTAGAGAGATCCTAGTTCCAACTTCCAACCCGCCCCCGCCACCCACCTCCGCCCAAAGATGACGGTTCCAAGTGCAAGCTTGCAAAAAGTCCATGTGTGGTGAGGCGGTCAGGCGAGCCCCTTTCAGCCCTTGCACTGGCTAGGGAGGTAAAGTGTGCGACGGATCACCAGGTACCTCCCCCAAACCCAAGGAAGCCAGCCTTTTCTGCAGATGGAGGATCTGCGACACAAAAAGGACACGGCTAAATCAATAAAGTAAATAGACTGATACCATGAACATCTCTCGTGCCAAAAACCCTTGTCGCCCAGGGCTTTTGGCGCATGTTTTCAATGCATGTAATAATGTTTGACCTTGCTGATGACCAAGTGACTCCCTGAAGCCTGTCTGTCATACGACGCAGCTCTGTGGGCCCTGCGGACACTGCGCCTATCAGAACCAGTGACCAGTTGACTCGTTGGTTGTTAAGTCCGAGTCTGGGCCCTGGAACGGCCCGTAAAATCCTTCGTTGCTGGGATGTGGCTGCGACCAGACATTCATTCATCATCCACCACCGTCGCACAGACCGAAAGGGCACACACACCCTTACCCTCCTACCCTGTCTCCTATCCTAATCTTATCTGATCTGGCCCTTGTCCGCGCCAGCCGCGCCAGCTTTTCATCTTCTTTGGGGGAACCAGGGAACCAGGGAACCAGGGCGCCATCAGCTCTGTTTCGGAATGGGCTTTGAATAATGCCCACCGGACCAAGGCTACCCGCCAATAATTGTAAGCAGTAACAAATGGGGTCTGCCTAGAGTGAGTACTACCGTCGGCCTTGTTCATTGCCTGGGCTGCCTCTTCTTACTCATCACCATGTGCACCCTGTCCTTCCATCTGCAGTCTTCCAACATCTTGGGTTGCTAATCCGTCGGCAGATGTATTCCTTCTTCGTCTTGCACACTATTCGACGTCGACTCCGGCCTACATGGCTACCAAGCGATACCTGGGTACACCTCTCATCCGCCTAGATGGCACCCTCGACTTCACAAGCACACTCATTTGGTCGTCACTCTAGGCGTTCCTGCTCTGATGGACCGTGGTCATGTTGCGACCGCCACAATTCCCACGAGCAGTCATCGCTCCTCTCGGCATCCTCGCGGGACGTTTCCCGCACCAGAGCTCCGGGCGTCGCTCGCATGGAGCTCGTAGCCTCGCAACTGGGTAGCGCCGAGAGGGCGTTTCTCTTCTTTGGCATATTCCTCGTCGGATACGCTTACGGCCTGGAAAGCCAGGTCCGCTCGACCTACCAACCTTACGCCACCTCGAGCTTCTCGCTGCACTCATACCTCTCTACCATCAACGTCCTCCGTAGCGTCATAGCCGTCGCTGCACAGCCGACGGCGGCCAAGATCGCCGATGTGTTTGGCCGTTTCGAGATCGTCCTGGCGTCCACGATATGCTACGTCCTCGGCATGGCTATCGAGTCCACCGCCTCTTCGGTGTACGCCTTTTGCGCCGGCGCAGTCGTATACCAGGTTGGGTACACTTGCATCGTCTTGCTCCTCGAGGTTTTGATCGCCGATTTCTCGTCCATGCGCGCTCGCGTCTTCTTCAGCTATATTCCTGCGCTGCCCTTTCTCGTCAACACGTGGATCAGTGGCAACGTCACCTCTGCCGTGCTTGCTGTCACAAGTTGGCGCTGGGGTATCGGCATGTGGTGCTTTATATACCCCGTTTGCTCGCTGCCGCTGCTAATCACCTTGCATTCCATCGATCGCCGGGTCGTGCTGCCAAAGGACCATGCGTCAAGAGGCGTTGGCAACTACACGTGGAGCATTCGAGCATTCGGCAAGTCGGCGTGCCAGTTGTCGAACCAGCTGGACCTTGTTGGTCTTGTCACCATGGTTGCCGCATTCAGCTTTATACTTGCGCCTTTATCCGTCATTGGCGGTACGACCTCGCATTGGAGGAATCCATACGCTATCAGTTCG
Organism: Ustilaginoidea virens; assembly: GCF_000687475.1. NCBI lineage: Eukaryota > Fungi > Ascomycota > Sordariomycetes > Hypocreales > Clavicipitaceae > Ustilaginoidea > Ustilaginoidea virens. Next base: position 306,196 of record NC_057322.1, read on the forward strand.
CTGGTTGTCGGCTTCGCCCTCGTGCCGATATTCGTTGTCTGGGAGCAACGCAGAGCCCGGACGCCTCTCATTCCGTTTCACTTGCTGACCGATCGCGGTGTCTGGGCTGCTTTGGCCGTGAGAAGCATGCTGAACTTTGCTTGGTATGTCCAAGGCAACTATCTGTACACGGTCCTCATTGTAGCGTTTGACTTTTCCATTGGAACCGCCACGCGAATCTTGTCCTTCTTTTCATTTTTCGGCGTCATCAGCGGCGTCATTGTCGGGCTGGTGGTTTACAAGCTCCGCAGGCTGAAGGCCATCATTGTCGCGGGAACGCTGCTGTTCACGTCGGCCTTTGTCGTGCTGCATTCTTTCCCCGGCGGCACAACAGCTCCTTCGCAAGTAGGCGTCATCGCTGGCCAAATCCTCATGGGCCTGGCCAGTGGCTTGTTCGCCTACCCAACACAGGCATCTATCCAAGCCTCGGCATCCCGAGACCACGTAGCGATCCTAACGGGACTCTACTTGTCCTTCTACAATGTTGGCAGCGCCTTTGGCACGTGTCTGGCTGGCGCCATCTGGAGTCAGGCACTACCCCCCGCACTGAAAGAGAACCTGTCTTTCCAATCGAATGAGACGCTGGCAAGGGATATGTACAACTCGCCGTTTTCCACAGTGGCCGGATACCCTGTCGGAACCGAGATTCGAAGCGCAATTGTGGAGAGCTATACGTCTGTTCAGAAGCTGTTGTGCTGGGCGGGTCTCGTCTTGTGCGTCCCGATGATTGCATTCTCGCTGGCGCTAAGGAATCCCAAGCTCTCTGAGCAGCAGGTTCAGGAGGAGGCACAGGAAGCGGATGAGGTGCATGCGCGATAGAAAATGGTGGGTTAGCGCGGTATTCCTCGTGGAAGCATGACTCCGTTCCGTTTTTATATTGCACTTTATATGAGGAGGACTCGACGTCTTTAATTCTAGTGCATCCGTTCTGGGAGAGGATGCACTATCCGTTTGCATGGCTGTTTGGTCGTGATTTTTTTTGTCATGAACTAGATTTCTATACGGAGCAATGGGGCATGAATCTGGCATTCACTACCTAGAGTTGGAATACACAGTCGCCTTTTCTCGTGATGCGCGTCTCCATCAGCTAGGGCTGAACAGCAATATGAGCCCAGCACACGAGGTCAATCAGAACACCTCGGTTTCTGCAAAACACCCCTGGACCTGGTACTTTGTCGCACTGCTGGTCATTTCAGAAAAGTCGCAGCGCTATTGACGCAAGTTCCTTATGACGGCTGGATCAGTGGACGATAGCTTTTTAATACCGGGTGATAGACCAGACGCAACTGTATTTGCCTTTGATTTTGAACCTTGGCGTTGCATTGCTACTTTGCAAAGTAAGAATTGAAGACACTTGAGAATAAATATACTCTGCGTTAAATCTTATAATTTAACGTGATATACACATATACACATGGAAGCTTTAGTTTGCCCTAATAACCGCAAGATTCGCCACCAATCGCCGGCACTTGAACCCTGCCATTGTTATCCAGGATGCCCGACGACCAAGCCGACTGCGATACCGGATACCTTGCCTATATTACAAAGCCTGTACTTTGGAGTCATAGTTGTTTTAATCTCGCTTGGAAGTTTGGATATTTTCTATTTCATATTTACAAAAGTTGCGTGGTTCATATCCAGGATTGATGCGAAAATGGAGACCTGGCTGCGGCTTATCGTCCGTCCTCTGATCCAATGACGTCTGGTGCGTCCATAGTCCCCAATGGGTACCTGCAGCCCCACGTCAAAGCCAACATTGAACTTTAAACCTCTCCAAATCATCGGCATCGGACTAATTCTGTCCATACAGTTGCGGCCAAGCCAAACCACCCGCCGCGATTCCCGAGCCCTCGACAATTTCCCTTTCTTTCCTGGCAGCGACCTTGCCGACTTTCCGCCATCATGTCGCCCTTACCCCAGGATCCAGCTAATTCGGACAAGAAGAAGAGCCCCAGTGCTCTGCGCTCCATCCTGGCAGGCTCAACGGCTGGTGCCATCGAGATTGGTGCGTCGTCAACTCCTCTACCATGACGCCGACGATTACGGAGACCAACGTTGACAACTATTTTCCTTAGCTATCACGTATCCTGCCGAATGTAGGTTCGCCGACCCAGCCGACCGTTGCGCTTGAAATACGAGTTTGGTGCTGATACGTGAATAGTCGCCAAGACTAGATCACAGCTCAACAGACGCTTAGCAGAGGGCCAGAAGCTGCCGTGGCCGCCGTTTGGCAAGCAATGGTATGCTGGCTGCACAACGCTGATCATTGGCAACTCGGCCAAGGCGGGGATACGTATGTCCTGCCATATCCCGACCAAGCCCTCTACGATGTGGTAAGCTGATGGTGCCACTGTTGCAGGGTTCGTCGCCTTTGACCACTACAAAAAGCTGCTTGCCGATGAAAACGGCCAGCTTTCCGGCCCAAGGACAGTTCTCGCCGGCTTTGGTGCCGGCGTTACAGAGTCGCTCCTGGCTGTGACGCCAACCGAGAGCATCAAAACCACGCTGTACGTTTAGCAGCAACCAAGCTTTTCTTCTTCTTCTTTTTGCACACATCTCTAACAGTTGCGTAGAATCGATGACCGCAAGTCTGCAAACCCTCGCATGCGCGGCTTCCTCCACTCCGTCCCCATCATCGCCCGAGAACGCGGCATCCGCGGCTTCTTCCAGGGGTTCGCGCCCACCACCGCTCGGCAAGCCGCCAACAGCGCCGTGCGCTTCGGCTCGTACAATTTCTTCAAGCAAATGGCCGAGTCGTATACTGCTCCGGGGGAAAAGCTCGGCGCGATCGGCACGTTTGCCATGGGCGGTCTGGCCGGGCTGGTGACTGTTATTGTCACGCAGCCTCTCGATACCATCAAGACCCGGATGCAGAGCATCGAGGCAAGGCAGCAGTATGGAAGCACGATTCGATGCGCGTCCATGATTTTCAAGCAGGAGGGTGTCTTGACTTTCTGGAGCGGTGCGCTGCCCAGGTTGGCGAGGCTGGTGCTAAGCGGCGGCATCGTGTTTACAATGTATGAGAAGAGCATGGAGTTGTTTAGCAGGTTGGATCCGGAGATGAAGTACATTTAGGCGATTTCGGTTGAAAAGACATGGCATCGGCGGGGCGGTTCCTTTCTACTTTTGGCATCCCTTGAGAGTTTCATGTTATCGTGGCTACGGAGGAGTCATTAGCGGATGAAATTTTCCGGGTTTTTTTTCCTTCTCTTTTTTCAGGTTTGCATATCACAATATGATACAGATTATATAGCTCTGCTTCCATGGTTTCGCTTCTCTCACGCACACTGTACCATTGTGCGTATGTGACGGGCGTAAAGACGGGGGTATCGTTCCAATATACAATCATTTCGTCCCTGGCCTGCGTCCCCCCATCGTTCTAATAAGGTCGTTTTCCGCCGCCAACCTCCCCAATTTCCAATTACCGCTCTTGCACAGAAACGCAAACCCCCCTACTGCAACCGAATCATCCCCGACAGCCGCTTGCCCAGCCGTTCCAGCCATGTCCGCTTCGGCGCTTCCTCAATCTCCCGAACCAGATCCTTGAAATACGTCGGCTGACTCTTGGGCTCCAGCATCGGCCCCTTTAGCTTAAACTGCACACACATCAGCTTCGGGCCACCTTGCTCGAGCACCGGATGCCGGCCGTTCAGTTGTGAGCACCCACCCTGTCTTTGTACTTGTTCTGCACCAGAAACTGCAGCGCTCTCGCCTTCAGCGTCTCCTCGGCTTCCATCGCGGGCGTGGGATTCCTGTAGCGCTCTTCCACGGCGGCGCGCAGGACATCTTGGAGCTGGTAGTCTGGTCGGAGGTCTTGCTTGGGCCACCTGGCAAAGGCGTCGGCGTAGATGCGGCGCTGGAGAGGAACTTAGCTTGGGGTGAGGACCCGAGGGGAGCTGGGACGGTTTGGGCTTACTGCTATTCTGCTTGCCATGCTGGCTGGGGACGCGGCGATGGAGGAGGATGGAAATTGTTGTTGGACCGAGTGGATCCGCTTGGTTGGGTTCGGGTTCGCTGAGCCGGACCTTGTCATTATGTCATCTTTCATGCAGGGTTGTGGAGTGGGCGAATAGGAGGGGCGAGTGGGGAGCGGGGGGAACAAGATGTTAAGCAAGCCTTCGCGCCTGCTGCTAATAAGGGAATAAGTCTGTGTTGATGTCTGGGGAGGCAATACAGACCTGCTGCAGCATCGCTTCTGAAATTGCAAACCGTCCGCCTAACCACTCCAGAAGCAGTGGAATCCCTCCGCCTAGAGAATTAACTCTTGAAGCATAGCTGATAACTGTTCTCTAGGGACCATCTCCAGACGAGACAAGGGAAAATATCGCGACTTTTAGTTTGCAATAGTTGAAGGAGATGTGAAGGAGGCTGTGTTACGGAGTGCCCGATAGTAGATACCCGCCCTGTTCATGGCTGCACCAGCGCACCTCAAGGCTCAAGCTGTGTGAAGGGAAAGGGCCAGTGTCACTGACCAGCTGACCAGCGGGTTGCCGAGTACATTGAGTACTCCGTACAGCGACGAAGTTCCAGGGGCTTCTAGCCCTGGGCCAAACTTGGCAGTAGTCAGTAGTTCGACTGCCAAGCGTCTGGTGGTTCCACGCGGGCGTCCCTGTATCGTCCATCGCCATCCAACTAGGCCAGTGACTTGTTTTCCCCCTTCCCATCATTCCTCCCGACCAACCTACCTCTCACCTTCGCTCCTCATCCCCCCAGCGACCTTTCCCTTCCCTCATTTGTCTGACTTTACGCATCATATCACCTAGCACCTAGTCCTCTGCTTCTCGAGATCGATTTTTCTTGTTTTCCTTCCTTTCGATTAATCCTAGAGGCAGTCCCTTTTGTGTGGGGAGCAAGTACCAGTGCAGTGACTTTGCCACCTGCTTGGAATCCATCATTGGAGTTTTGCCTTCCTTCAGCCATCTGTAGTTAGTCGCCGCCATCAAAGCGGCATCTAACTCCTGCGATGCCTGCGCCTGGAAGATACGAGAGGGCATGTGTACTTTACGTTCCGATCCTGATGCATGAACTGACACGCCGCAGGTCCACGACCGCGACGACGACGACGACAGTCATTTATCCATCGAACCAAAATCGATGCAACCGATCCCCAACTCCCCTCCCCCGTCCTTTCGCTCTCGAGCCTCATCACCCACGCGACGAGATGCGGTCGATCCCGACTTGGCTGATGCATTTGACGATGATGCCAGTGATGAAGAAGCCGATGACAGACAACGCCTAGTGCGGCGAAACGCTCCGCCCTCGGATTCATCATCCATCAGCTTGCGCGTCGATGACGGAACTTCACTTGCCCAGTCTGCGCCGACAACGCAATCAAATGTCGCTTCGTCGGCAATAAGAGGCCGGGTGGTTGGTGGCGGTGGGGGGTCGGATGGAGTTTTTGCGAACCTGTCTGCGAAACCCGAAAGAACAGATTCGGAAAAGGATGAGATGCCTCCTGTAAGCAGGTCGACTTTATGTTTGCGCTGGAATCGCTTGCTGATGATTGCGTGTAGTCATATGAGCAAGCGGCCGCCGATGCCGCACCTCCGTACTGGGAAACCACCATTCTTGCGCCTGGCATGGGTGGACTTGACGAGGTCTACATTGAGGGAATGCCCGTTGGATCAGTGTTTTCCTTCGTGTGGAATGGCATGATATCCACGTCCTTCCAGCTGGTTGGGTTCTTACTTACTTATCTGTTGCATTCGACCCATGCCGCCAAAAACGGCTCTCGTGCTGGTCTTGGCATCACTCTTATCCAGTATGGGTTCTACATGAAGGACTCTGGGAGTAGTAGTCCTCCCGTCATGAACGGCCCTGATGGCTATGCCGCTCCTCCCGATCCAAACTCGCACGACTTCAACTCGGGCGAAGTCACCGATGGCGGGCCTGTGACGATAACTGGTAGCGAGTGGATGGCATACGTGTTGATGGTGGTTGGCTGGTTCATTCTGATTAAGAGCGTGGCAGAATTTCTCAAGGCACGACGGCATGAACAACTGGTTCTGCAAAGCCCCGATCGAGGGCTGGGTGTTCCAGTGGTTGCAGACGGAGAGCGCCCCGAGCACGTGGTCTAGTTGCGAATCGCTCCCCTCTTTGCGGGTACGTTCGCACGAGCTCTCGCCTCTGACGTAGTATGCAGTGGAAGCGGAACCTGCTCTAGGGGTAAGGAGGCTCTTTTTGGAAACATGGTAATGGGCGTTTTTTCAATCCTTTGCTTTCTTATCGACGACGTTTTGGAATGGCACAGGATGCGACTGGGAGGGATCTCGGCAGGACGCGGAGCACGCATATGTTTCTTTGGGTTCACCGGTAACTAGCCTAGCAGGGCGTTTCTTCAATACTAGATGAGTCTTTTGAGCCGTATTGTCTCTGCACAGCTGTCGCCCTGCTCATGTACGATGCCGTACAGGCTTACGGCTTAGCCTATATGTCGATCAACAATGGACGAAGCTAATCGCATAAGCAACAAGAATCATCCCATGGGTCACGTGTTAAGACGGCATACAATGGTATACACACAGTAGAGCCATGCTCTCTCACATACCCAAGTTGCCACCCACAACCACAATTCCCCAAGACATCATGCTAACATCACCTTGATGCAATCCAACCACCCACAATTCCCGGTACCGATGGCTCTTTGTTACTATTGATAAGTATACATCAAGCAATACTCGCTCAATTTGTATCGCTGCTCCAGCTTGCTTAATTTCATCATCTTGCTCGCGCGACCCCACGTCATAGAGCGATTTGCTCAAAAACCGGTGCGAATCAAGAACCGCAACTCAATACCAACCATGCTAGCTGCTCGCTTCTTGATTGACGCATCTTTCTGAAATTGTTACATGCGACGATCTTTCTTATTGAACTTGGTGGCGCTTTATACCATTTCCAGCATGGCGTGGTTTTGTTCCGGCAGAACGAATAGCCAGCTCATCGAGAACTTGTGGCGCAGAGGGCTGATAACGGACGCCCGTGCAAAGGAGGCTTTCCTCAAGGTACCGTGATAAATCCCCTCATCAGAGCACTGGCACGATGATGCGCAGCGTGAGTCCGCTCTTGGCAGCAGCTTATGATGAAGCAGGTCGACAGAGCGAATTACTCCCCCGCAAGTCCATATGAAGACTCTCCCCAACCGATCGGCCATCAAGCCACCATCTCGGCGCCACACATGCACGCCATGGCCATAGAAAACGTCATGCCGTATCTCTTGCCCTCGGAGACGAACCCGGCTCCTCGCGTGTTGGATGTTGGCTCTGGATCGGGGTATCTGACGCACCTGTTTGCCGAGTTGGTGGGCGAGAGGGGTTTGGTAGTGGGATTAGAACACATCCCCGCGCTGCAGAATCTGGGAGAGTCCAACATGCGGAAGAGTGTAGAGGGAAGCCGTTTGCTCGATTCCGGAAAGGTCAAGTTTCGACTGGGAGACGGCAGATTGGGGTGGGAGGAGCCGCCGCGGCGGGGAGAGGAGAAGCTTGGCACGGCTTGGGACGTAATTCACGTGGGGGCTAGTGCTAAAGAGCTGCATCCTAGCCTGACGGAGCAGCTTAAAGCCCCAGGGTGGTAAGTGTTGGATGATGCCTGTTGCAGTTTGAGGTGGCTGACGTGCAGGACAGCATGTTTATACCCATCGATGATGATGAACGCGGTATTTCGCAGTCCATTTGGCGTATATCCAAGGACAAGGATGGCAGGGTGGTTAAGAAGAACCTTTGCGGTGTTCGCTATGTCAAGCTGACTGATCCGCCGGCTTGACGGGCGTTTACAGCACGCTCAAATTGCCGGGAGTTCGCCGAGGCACTGATTTTGAACTGGGGGTTCCAAATGGCGCAAGCTCCAAAAGTGTCCGAGCCGAGGAAGCCGCGAATCCGCAGGACGTATTACTTCAAGCCTGCTTAGGCGCATGTCACAAATTCGCGCGCCGTCGAAAACGCATGATATCGCCAATCGTGGGGAATTATGTCGAACGTGGAAACTGAAGAAAAAAAAAGCAATAAAATAAAAAATAAAAAAACGAAAGAGAGGCAGGCGTAGGGAAAAAAACAAAGAGAGAAAATGCAACACAGAAAGAGGTCGGTCCGCCCCAGGCCGTGCGGCTTGAATCGTTGATCGATGATAATATCTCCCGTCTCCGAACACTGCTACAAGACGCGCCAACGGCGAGAACAATGGCCCCAAAGCTCAAGGGAACGGCAATGCTGGCTGAATGTACGGAAGCCTCAACTGACAATGACGGGTTAACTCCTGGCGGCGGGCTCCAACACTAGAACTGACCGGCACCTATATTCCGGTCGAATTGTGCTGCACCCCGGGACAGGACACTCGAGAGCTTGTGCTGAGACGTGTGTCACTTTGCGGACGGATCAAGTATTGGGAGGGACTGGTATAGGATGGCCTCTGGGGCAAGGCTCCGAAGGTAGAATGTCAGCTGGCAGCGGAGGTTATGCGGGAAACAAAAAAAAAAAAAAAAAAAAAAAATTGGAGAGGCAGCTCAAAACACCAGGAGCGCACGTTGTGCTTGTCTATCAAGTCTGTTGAAAATTCCCGGTAGAAGACTGTCTGCCGGGGTCGTGTCCTACTACCCCCTGATTGCCCGGCCTTGTTGAGGATGGGCTTTAGGATGCTGGGCACTTTTGGTGCGATAAAGTCGAGGTCGAAGTCGACCGTGGTGCTTTCTGCTTTGCTGGGTCAAATCTGCGTGCGTATGGCGGAGGGTTTCCCAATGAAGCATCAAATCTGGATAGATACGAGGATGTGGACAGCACGGTTCTGCGCAAGAGACTGGAGTGCTGCCGTCGCAAGGTCATCCCCAACTTTCTGGGTAAAGGGCGGGGAGTCATGGCACAAATGGGAGGACTGGCGAAGGTGGAAACGGCGCTCAACGCTACCAACCACCGACGAAGGATGCATGTGCTTTTTGCGAGATATCCGTGGCGCATCCCGGGTTCGCCCGCTCCAGGAGGCAGCGGCAGTCGCGGGCATAGGATTCACAAACCGAGAGGGGCAGTTGGAGGCCGCCAAGTTGGTGTTTGACAACGGCCAAGCCTTTTCCAAAGAAGGCCCAGGGACAGTACCGTCGGGAGAATGGAATGGCTATCAGTCGAAACGCAGAGTATTCCAGATCATATATTACTGCTAGAAACGGTTGAAACTGATATCTGCCGTGGCCACAGGCCGTTTGCCGAGGGCTTGCCGGTGTTCTTGTTGGCAGTATCGCGGGTGAAACGCGGTTGACGTTTTGTACACGGAATAGGGTTGGGGGAATCGATCATGTCCAGGTCCGGAAAAGGGGGCCTGCCAGCCCAGCCTGCCGAGCCGTGTTTTTCCTCTGCTTGAAAGAGTTCTTGGCAATTCAAGGCCACCACATCCGTACGGACTCGCTGGCGGCTGTCCAAGATCGGAAAGAACACGTCTGGATCGACGTTCAAGGCGAGCCAATGCTCTCATTCCTCAAGATGCAACCAAATGCCAGGCCCCCCTTCGAGTGATGACAAGGACAGCAACTGTCCTGCGCAAAGGCACAGCAAGGTAGCGGGGTGGCATAGAGATATACATTATAACCCCTACAGCTAGCAAGTAATGGCATGCCGGAGGGTCGTGTAGATGCTCTGACATATGGGATATAGCGACAGCTGCGTCAGGCCTGGTCATAGTAGAAGGGTAATTGATGGAGCCCGTCAGCTTCTGGTATTGATACACCTTCATCAGAAGTAGCCGTTCACACATAGAGTTCTCACTACTCACCATAACCATATAACCAGGCCTGACACGGAGCATCTGCACTCCCTCATTTCCACATTCCGCGCAATCCCAACCCAACCACGGCCTACACCGCCGTTCCCGGCAGCCAAGACTGAAAATCTGCGCCCAAAAAAAAAAAGAAAATTCTGCGACAGCGCCGTCCTTTTACCAACACCACCACGCGATACTGACCCTCGGGACGACTTCCTCCTCCAGGCCAACCCGAGATCGGCCAACCCGAGGTCGGCCGCACAACCGCACAGCGTGCTGAGGACCAGCGTGCCCAGCTCGTGGCGACGGCCAGGTCCCGCGAGCCCACCGCGCCAGACAAGCCCAGGAGGCTCTCGGGATCAGACGCCGCCGCCGGGTCGCCTAGGGCCCTGATGCCGGCGCGCTGGGCGGTTCGTCCGGGGCAAAACGGTGGCGAGGCCCGCTAAGAAGGAGCCAGGTGGAGGCGACGCCGAGGCCGAGCGTGCTCCATGCTGGGGGGGAGACGGTGCTGGGCATTGTGATGCGATTTTGATGCTGGTTGACGGGGCGGCTAGAGATGGAGGCGTGCAGGGCGAGGGTGCGTATTTGAAGTGTTGCTCAAGGTGCCGAGTGTTTTGGGGCAATGAGGCTGGTCAGCAGAACTCTTGGTCGGGAATGGGCGGCTGATTTCAAGAGACACATGACAAGATCTGCGTGGGGTGATGCACGGTGAGCAAGGGCAGGGTGCTTCTGCAACGGAAGGGTGCTTTTGCAAAGGTAATGAATAAGTCATTACAATATTCTGCGCATTGGAAGGAACGTTGTGTGTAGGAGCATGACCAAATGAGATGCGTCTAGATGGCAAGCCAGAGCTGGACATGAAAGTGCAAGACATGTAGGTTCATAGTAGCCAATAGGGAGTCAGCTTTCAACAATCACTACGACGGTTAAACACCTTCTATCTTCCGTAGTATAGTGGTCAGTATGCAAGCTTGTCACGCTTGAGACCCGGGTTCAATTCCCGGCGGGAGAGCCACTTTTACTTTTGCCCCATAGATTATCAACGGGAGTGTTATGCCCATTTTTTTATGAACATATTTCCATTCTCTCTGTTAGACAACTAGGTATATATAACCCCTACCCTACCCTACTTTCCCTGTTTAATCTGAACCTAGGCCTTATTGGGGGGCCGATGTGCGGACGTCATGCTGCCCTCTCGCGTTGCACGGCTTGCATCTGGAGCAAGGCGGCCGGTTCCATTTCTCCAGCATAGTCACACTTGCCATGTGTGAAAAGCAGCAGCACGATGAATGCTAGGAAAATGAAGACGATGATGACTCTCTAAGCTGTCTGTCTAGAAGAAGGGAGAAATGCCCATCTCTGTATATATCAGGCGCTTTGTCTGATATGCGAGGCTAGCATGCTACACGACTGGCAGCGCCGGCTAGCAAACCGCTCGGCTACCTAGTCAAACAGGGCACAAAGGCTGCTCAAACAGAGCCTTTATGGACATGGCCCTCAACACCATGTAGCAAGCTGACCCCTCTACAGCCCCGGATCACGTTCAGCTGTGGCTTGCTCCCCGCCGCCCATACCAACACCAGCCTAGGGACAGGACAGAATGCAAGCCAGCCCGCGCGAGGAAATCTCCCATCGGGCACTTGTCCAAAGTCTGGAGTGACGTCATCGGCGCAGCATGCGGGGGAAGCGGGGGTGGGAAGCGCGGCGTTGTCACCGATCCAAAACGCCATTAATAAGGACGGACGTAGTGGAGAGATTGACCGTGACCCGTCACTTGCACGCGTCAGTCAAGCGCAGTTGCGTTTGCGCGTAACTCGTCGCTTGCCCCTTGGCTGCGGCGTAAGAATCATAATGATGCCACCACATCTGGGGCACTCGGTGGTCGGTGGATACGGGATGAACGGGGCTTCGTTCCAGCGGCGGCGGGACCTTTGAGTGCTAAGAAGCCAGACATCCCATGCCATCCGTCACTTTGTTGGTCACGCCAAGCTACATACCTCGCACCTAGGTGCTTGGTTTAGGCCGGCGCACAGTGCAGCCGTGCGTGTCTGCAATGCGTCCGGCACGGCGCAAGTGGGTGGGATCGCGATCGGCGGAGCCTCTGCTCCGCCTTTGCCAGATGCTTGCGCCTTGCCTTCAATGTTGCTTGCCGGGTCCTAACTTAGCGCAGTCCGGGGCCCCAGGGCAGTCTACTGGCTGCCAACCCTTCCGCCATGCGCCGCTTGTGCGGGCGGCTCGCCGGTCAAGTTCGGGGGGGGGGCATAAAATAAAAAACAGGGAAAAACAAAAAAAGCCCAGGGTTCCGCATATAAAGGCAGCCCCAGCGAATTTTGGCGCAAACACACCCCTCCCCCCCCCCCCCTGGCTCTGTTTTATCCGCAAGACTCATGCCAGACGCAAAGCGCCCTTTTGCTGCAAAACCCCCCCAAACAACGCCGGTCTTCTAAAACCAAACGATACACTTCTTCCCTGCATGCGTGCGATGCCGGCCTGCATTGCCCGCCGCTCACGCTGCCCCAAAAACATGTCTCGAAGCATCATCATCAACACCAGCATGCCCACCGAGGTGGAACTCAACACGCCCCTCTTCGCCCACGAGTGTCTCTCGGGGGGCCGTGCCACCGCCGACGACCGCCTTGACCGCCCCTTGCGCGACGACGAGCCGCTGCACCCGCCGCACGAGTCGATGCTGCGCGTGCTGCGGTCGAGGGCGCGCCGCCACTCGCCGCCCGTGCTGTGGGAGGACTCCAACGAGGAGGCCGCCGCGGCTGCGAACCTGAGCCTGCTGCCGGGCGCGGCGTCGAGGAGCAGCCCCTGCCGGAAGGGGGAGCGCGTTGCCGGCAACAGCGCCGCGAGGGCGGGCGAGTCGCTCGAGGATGTCGAGGGCCTCGCCGGCCCGGGGAGCATGATGCCGATCCACAAGAACGCCATCAGCTGCGCCTTGTCGTCGATGGCGCCCAAAAAGCCGTGAAGGTTTTGCTGCTGCTGCTTTACCGCGTGCGTTCTTTGGTTTTTTTCTTTTTTTCCGGTTTTCTGCTCTTATTCAGTGTATTTTTAAATCGACGGCTGGCTGCCGTGTGGCACCCGGGCCGGCAAGCTTTCTCTTCCGCGAGTGAAATAAAAAAAAAAAAAAAGGGGGGGGGGGGGGACGTAGGGGCCCGGCCGGGCCTTGTGCGTCGCCGGCAACCCCTGGAGGGAGGAATTAGACGTCGTGTGTTCGCGTCGAACGTCGAGCGTGCTCGCAGCCATGAGAGTGTAGCCAGAACCCTATGTCTGCTCTTCCCCCGGTGGCAAGTCACACCGATCCGGCTTCAGACGGTGGTTGGTTTTCGCAAACCGCTGCTTCTGGGAAGCCGTGCCTGCCCCGGTTGTCGTCAGATTTCCCTTCCCGTCATAGCGAGCCCCATTTCATCATAGCGCAGAAAAGCTTACCTTTGGGGTCGGCCCTGTACACAAATGTCCACATGTCCATCTGCCTGCTCCCGGCTTTGCGTCGCCAATGCAAACCAAACTCGCCCAAGCCGCCGCCATGACTGCATGACTGCGCTGGGTTCCTACACCCTCCCGGGGGAAAACCGCGGCTCGGACCCAGATCGACGACGACAAGAAGCGTCTTCGGGAGACGCTGGCCGACCAGATGGATCTGCCAAGCGGCGTCTCACCGGCCAGGCCCACGAGCAGAAAAAGCTCGTCGACCAGAGCGCCCAAGGGCCATTTGATACGCACGATGCAGGGATACACGGGCAAAGCGAGAACACGGTTGATGAGGTAGTCCGCCGGGAGAGGCGAGGGCCTGCTTGATGCTTGTCAGCAGAAGCTGCAGGCGTCGGGGGGGTGTCTTGTGCTGGACTATTTGCTCTTTTTTTTTTTCTTCTCTTCTTACATCTTATTTGCCAAGGTGGACAGTTGGGCGGACACGGGATCGGAAACGCATCTGGGAAAAGCAGAAAAAAATGTATTAAACGCCCGTTATCAAAGGGCAGTCCAACATGTACAATTTCACCAATCATCACCAAGCCGGAAAGGAGGCGGCATGATCGTAGTCCCCAGCCCTCATCAAGTGACTCTGCCACAGCTCCCTGGGCTACTGTCGCAAGTGCACCTCGACGGCGCGTTAACCCACCCGGTAAGACGACTAAGGACGATTTAGTCCCCTTGGAACCCAAAACAGCCGGATCGAGGGGGGGGGGGGGGGGGGGCAGACTCACTTGGCAATGTCGCTGGCGTAGCAGTGCGTCGCAATCCCGTCCTGCAAGAGCCCAGAGCTCGCAATAGACCCCGAGTTGTAGATCCTGGAGGCCCGGTAAAAGGCGGAAACGTCATCCCTGCCGGAACGGTTGATGCAGCCGGCCAAGCCGTCGCCCGCGTCGGTCCCCGCCGTCCCCTCGCTAATCATCTCTTGGATCGTCCCCGACGGACACGGATTCAGCGTGTGCCCGTTGTCGTTGCAGGTGCCGCGGCCGTTGTGGCACTGCATCAGCCCGGGATTCCGGACGCCGTTGTTTGTCGTCGGCGCGCGGACGCACCCGTGCGACTCCTGCATCACGACCGCGAGGATGAAGCGATGGTCGACGCCTGTCGCCGCCGCGGCCCTCTGGATCCCGTCCCAGATGTCGACGAGCTCGGCGCCGCTGTTGTTGGGCTGGGGGGGGTTCTGCCAGCCGCACGACTGGAGCATCTGGCTCTTGTAGTTGTCGAACATGTTTTCAAACGAGACCCAGCGGGACCGGTCGGGCCAGCCCTCCGAGACGGATCCCGTCCCCAGGTACGTGGTGTAGGAGTCGACGCCGCTGCCGACGCCGTCCCGGACGTTGGCTGCGTCGTGTGACGCCAGACGGGGGTTTTGGACGCGGCCTCCTCGCTGGTGCCGTCGCGTCCCCTTTGCCGCGACGGCAGAGGTGCGTTTTGCCGCCCTGAGCGGCGTCAAGTGGCCGCTGTTGGCTGCTTTCCTAGCCGAGAGGGCAGGGGCAGTGCTGCCGAGTGAGCTGGAGGGAGCCGCGGAGGGGGCACAAGGCACGGCCCATGCTGCGCCCAGAAGACATGCTGCGATAATCTTTTCACGTTAGCCGTCCGGTGGCTGCCGACTGCAAGGCCAACACTGCGCCCTCGTTCCCTCCCAACGCTCAACCACATGTTAAATGCCGGACAGCGACATACCTTGGTCGACATTGTTGGCATGCAGCTCGCATTTTTTTCTTTTTTTTTTTTTTTGCCCACACGACCAGCTGATACCGCCTCGGTCACCGACATTGTGCGACTGACGCACCATCCGGTAGGTATAAATAATCTCGGCATCACGGAGACGGCGACGTTGACGACACCCTCCCCCTCGTCGGAGGTTCCGAAGGCCAGACGACGGTTGCACCACGGACCGCGACAGGTCGCCACGGCCCCATGGCAGGCTATCCCAATGCCCGCCGCAGAGACAGCAGGCAAGCAAGCGAAGCAAGCGTCGAGTCGTGGCCGCGGCCATGTCGAGCGACAGCCCGCAGCGGAAGCGTTCTTGCATCGTGTCGGCTCCGGTTCCCATGCGTGCGTGGCCCAGTGTACATGCACCTGGGGCGGTGCTTGTCGCCCACACGCCCAAGCGGCAGCAACAGATGTCGGTGTTTGAATTTCAAATCCCGGCGCGTTCAGATGGCTCGTTTCGACGCCGCCAACCGCAACGGGGGCGCCGTTTGCCACCGCTGCGGCTGTTTCGCTCCGAGACGACGGCCAATTCCTCTGCAACTACCGGCCTTGCGCTGGCCGGCACGCTGGGAAAAACATGGCTCCTTGCTCATGGGGACGATGGCTGCTGGATGGCGGCGCGCGCCAAGTGTTGCTGAACCGGGACAAAACGTGTCCGGAGTTGGCCCCGTTGTCAACCAGGGCTTGCGAGGGCCCGATTCCACTTTGACCCTGGGGAGTATCCTCTCGAGGGCGACTGGGAGCCGAGGCGGCGGCTTGAGCTGTGACTTGGTCCGTTGGGCGGAATCGCCGGGGTTGTTCTGCTATTAGACTTTGGTCGCTCCCACGCCGGTTCCAATGCTGGTCCATGACTCCATGGCACGGTACTACTCGCCTCTGGTAACCGGGGATCAAGTAGCGCAAAAGTGTAGTCTCTGGAAGCCCTGCTCCTTGTCCATCCTGGTCGTCCCATTGGTGCACGCCGCACCATTTACCCAGACGGCGCCCATGCCTGTCTCTGTTCATGTGATCTTGTACCTTGTCCTGAACCACCATAGTGCCGTAGTACCTCACATTGCCCGAGGTATCAATCAATACACAGAAGCAGCCACCATACTCCACGACTCCCACGGCAGCTCGAAAGTTCCACCAGAGACAGGCTTCTCATCGAGCTTGTGCAAGATCGAAAATCAGGAACCCCCATCAAACCCGCCCCCAAGACAGCACCGACTCGTAAGGCGACGATGAAAATCCCCGTCCACGCAGAAGCCCATGAGCCAACCCGCATCGTCGCAAAGGGCCGGGCGCGCGCCCTCGCCAAGCAGTTCGCCTACTTCCTCCGCGGCAGCTACGGCGTCGGCGTCGGCGTCGGCAGCTCCGGGCCCGGCCTCGACGCGGTCGTCCGCCTCGTAACCGGCTAGTGCGCCTTGCCGAGTCTCTTCTGGGGCGCCGTTGCCGACGAGGGCTTATACTTTGCTGCTTCGGAGCCCAGCACGCCTGCGGATATGGCGCGGCGGAACGGGAATGGCCCCGGCCTGCTTGTCCGCGCGACAGGTTGTGCTGCTGAGTACGTGCCCCCCACGTCGAGCTGTGCAGCGCAGACGGCTCGCCGCGATGCGACTTTTGGCACGCGCCCGAGTGGCCGCGCATAACGGATGGCCACGAGCTGGGGAATCGCTCCGTCTGCATGCTCCATTCGTCTGGAACCACCAGCCGTCCCAAGGGTAACGACTACTCCTCCTCAGCGCAACCGCACCCCGCCAACTTGGTTGATTTTCAGCAAACGGAACTGCCTCGCAGGCGTTTGAGTCTCCCAGATGAACATGGTGGCAGAAGCGGCTCTGCCGGCGATGGGAAACCGGCCTCGTGTATGAAAAATGGCCCCGCGCCCGGCCGGCCCTTCCAGCGCCGAACCCTGGGCCATTCCCCCACGGCCCACACCGCCGGCGCCCAGGGCAACTTCGTCAACGCCATGGGCGATGGCGCCTGCGTCTACTGGAAGCCCAGGTTCGACTTTGACGACTTCCTCAAGCACTGCAGAGAGCTGGAAAACATGCTGAATGTGACCATGAGGCTCGGTTCTTTTTTTTATGCCATTATTCTCAACGGATGCGGTGACTGATGCTGAAGGAAAAGATACAAAAGCCTAGTAGCCGATGACGGAAACGACGTCCAGCCAGGCCAACCAGGCGACGCATGGGTCAAAGGCCAGGTCCCGTCATCACCAAGGGACACCACAACAACCCTGAAGTCACACGTAAAGGGACGACTAGCTATTCATCGTCGATCGGGAAAAGGTGCCCCCCTCCGTCCGTGTCGTCATGGTCAGAAACGGGAGGGTTGTACGGCTATGAACTCGTCAAGTACAAAGGAACGCAGGTTGCGCCCGCCAAACTGGAAGGCTTCTTGATTGCCCACCCTGCAGCCATGGACATGGCAGTGATGGGGCCATCTCGGAATGGACACGAGTTGCCCAGGGCATATGTGGTGCTGGCGCCACCTGCCAGGGGCGAGGTATTCGGGCGTGATATGATGGACCATGTCGGGAAGCAGGTCGACTCATGCAAGCAGTTGAGGGAAGGGGTGGTTTTTGCGGACGCGGTTCCGAGGATCCCCTCGGGCGAGATTCCTGGACGGCAGCTCGGGAATTTGCGGTGTATAAAATCTGCAGGTCAGGTTGCGAGGGCTGGCTGGTTGCTTGGTGCTGATTTGATTTTGCTCATCGTGCTGGCCCGGGTAAGGCGCCCGGCTGCTCTGAGGAAGACGACGCTGTTGCTGTTGGTCCCCGACTGGCCTGGCAATGATTCGATCGAGCAAAGACGGAGAACGGCTCATTGAAGTATTCTAGGTGGTTGGAAATGCGTATCTGGGCACGACGGGCTTTGGAATTTGATTTTCGTTTCATCCTAGGCCGAGTTCGGAGCTGCTGCCCTTCCGAAGCTGCGGCCCGCCCACCAGACACCCAATGAAAACTTGTGCTGCGCCGAGAAAAGCTGCGCCAAGAAAAGCCGCGCCACCGATCGGCCTTGCATCCACGCGTTTTCCTTTTCTTCCGCCAAACATCGTGGGCCAACCATGACCCCCATCAAGAACGTGTGTCTCGTCGGCGCAAACGGCACCGTCGGCTCCGTCATCGTCAAGGCCCTCGTCGACGCCGGCACCTTCCGCGTCTCTGTCCTCCGCCGGGCCAACTCCTCATCCCCAGTCCCCGCCGGCGTCAGCGAGGTGGCCGTGTCCCCCGCCCTGAACCTCGACGAGCTCACCCAAGCTCTCGCCGGCCAGGATGCGGTCATAGCGTCGTTCCCTCTTCACGACGTCTCCCAGCACATGCGACTCGCGGAGGCCGCCTACGCGGCCGACGTTGCCCGCTACATTCCCGCCGACTTTGGCTCCTGCGACGCCGCCGCCCCCCAGCCCCAGCACCACCTGCAGCTCTACCGGGACAAGACAGCCGTGCGGGCCAGGTGCGAGGCGCTTGCCGACGCGGCCGGCCCGGCCGGCAAGCCCTTCACATGGACGTCCATCGTCTGCGGCCACTTTTTCGACTTTGGCCTGCGCAGCGGCCTGCTGCATTTCGACCTCGACAAGCAGAGGGCGCAGATGCTGGACGGCGGCGGCATCAGGGCGTCGGCGAGCACGCTGGGCCGCGTGGCAGAGGCCGTGGTTCGCGTTCTGCAGCGCCCGCGGGTGACGGCCAACCGGGCCGTCTACGTGCAGAGCTTTTGCGCGACGCAGCTAGAGGTGCTGGCGTCGCTGGAGCGCGCCACGGCGACGAAGTGGCACACCGAGCAATTGGACTCCAACGCCTACCTGGAGCGCGAGAGCAGAAAGGTGGCCTCGGGCGATCGCAGGGCCGTCGAAGAGGTTGTGTTTGTTCTGGGGACTGTCGACGCCGACTGGACCCGGAAGGAAGGGTTTGCAATGGAGCTGCTGGGGTTGGAGGATGAGAATCTGGACGAGGTGGTTGCCAGGGTCGTGGCAGAGCACAAGGCGAGACGGCAGGCCTGACTTTCTCTTCTCGGCTGTTTGAGGAGGAGGAAACGACGGCTCGTGTACGGGAGTAGACTTGCGCTTGTCCAATCAAAGCACCTACGGCGTGACGACAGTTCAGAAGAGGTCAGATTGTTTGTTGCATGTGGCTTTCCTGCTCCGCGTGCCGTGTTGCAAGCCGCCAAAGTCACCACACCACATTCATGCCCATGACTTGCGCCAGCAGGCCCTCGGACAATCGCCAACCAAAGCTTGCGGTATTCAATCCGCCGCGTCTGCCCACGATTTGGATTGCATCTGAACTTGCCAGGATGCTTGAGCAGGCTCCAAGCGCGAAAAGTCTTGAGGGGCCGGCGGCATGTGCACCTGACGGGTACCCTAGACTCCTGAGCTTGTTCATCTATTTACGCGTCGGTGTCGGGGCCTGAAATGCCCATGATTGGGCGAATGTCCGAGATGCAACCCGCGCGGTCGGGGCTGTGCCGGTTGACAAACGTTAATGGCCCGATCGCGAGGCGCCTTTCTATCCGCAGCGCCCGGTCTGCTTGTCCGTTGGTGATGCAGTCTGGTGAAGTCGTGAGTCGCGCGGTCTGCAACGCGGAAGATGACATGCCATGTTTGAGACAGAAGCAGGACAATTGGGTCGCCCAAAATGAATCCAAGACACCACGTGCAAGGAGCCCACTAATGCCCAGCCTGACGCCGCTCTGGGGCGCGAAGCTTCCAAGTGTTGCACCAGCTGAAAGCCGCACTGGGAGAGCGCAGCGCCATTGGGCCAGGCCCTCGTGAGCCTGCGGCCTGTGGCCTCCAGTGAGACACGGGCCACGGCGGCTGGCAGAACAGCGCCCCTCTAGTGACGTAATCTGAGCCAGGCACTTTGGACCCTGACTGAGCAGCCCAGCCCAGCCCAGCCCGGCCCGGCCCAACACAGCAAACCGACATTTCCTCTGAACATTCATTGACCGCGCTGACTGAACACTGCCGACGTGTCGTGGCCAACTCCGTCTGTCCAGGACTTGACATCTTCATCCCCCCAGCCATAATCATAATAGTGGCTTGTTTCCCTCGCTTTCGCGGCCGGCGTCTCACGCTTTTCACACTCCTACCCGCTGCGCATCGTCAACCACCACCCTGTCGCCTTGTTCTTGCGCTCTTTTCAGCTCGCCCCTCTTCGCATCGATGCAGTCGTCGTCAGCCGGCGACGATGGAGGCGAGGTCATTGAGTGCCCTCAACAGACTCGCGGCGAACCCGCCACAGTATCCGGAGAAGCCACTGAATGACAGAAAGGACCCCCTCACGCTTTATTTTTCCAGAGTGCCCGGAACGAGAGGTAGGCAGTCTCGTTGGACCCCGAAGCTTCGCAAGCCGCCGCCCTCTAATCGCACGCCAGATGTTATTCTTTCGCCCTTCAGGCCTCAGGAGAAAAACGTCACGGGCCAAGACGTCAACTCGTCCTTGTACTATGCTCACCTGATGCTGCCAGAAGACTTGGCCGCCCCAGGGGATGAAAACACATGGCTCTCGAGCCCAGAAAGCGCCACTTTACCCCTGTCAATACCACGAAAACCTGTCCCCGACGCTGCCCGTCCCTCGACGCCCGAAAGCTTACCGAGTCCGTGTCCCCAGATTCAACATCAAACTCCAGCCGCCCCTTCGGACCCCACTCCATCTCGGAGCAACTTGCCCGTTGGCCACGATGGGGCTCCCGTAGGAAATCGTCCTCGCCCTCAAACACCTGAAGCTCTTGCGCTGCGAACAAGCCCTGTCGTGCTAGACAGCCCCTTGGACGCAAACGAAGCCCCTGAACGAATTTCTGCTGGGTTGCAAACAAAAATGCCCGCCAGGAAGCCCCTCGGCCCCCGAGCGATGGCGGCGTCTGCCGCTGCGCATGTACCCGGTGCTGGCTCGCCGACAGATGTCGACCAGGTCTCCTTCCCAGGCAATCTTGGCATGCCAATAGGAGAGGCCGTCGGGTCAAACGATCAGATCAAACAAATGCCACTCGCTTCGCCAACAAGACTTGAAGGCAGCCGTACGCAAAGTATTCCAATCCGACGAAAGCCTGTATACCAAACGCTTAGCCGATCTCCGTCTCCCCGGAAACACAGCATAGTTTCCATCAATGGAACTGGCACGCCATTTACCCTGGTCCTCATCCGGCGAGACCCCAGCTCCGGACTGCAGTGGAACGTCGGCAGGGTTTCTTCACGGCAAGTCGACCCAGCTGAGGACGGATCCGACCAAGCAGCTCAAACGGATTCGACATCCCCGCCGACGGCGATGCCTTTCCCACGCCGCCACCCTCCGATAGACATTGAGCTGGAGAATTCGGGCTATGCCAAATTCCGATTCACAACGGTCAACAAGAGCTCCCGAACCGAAGGCAGCGTGGAAAAAGCTCTCCAGTCTTTGGCGCGTGATGGTGCGAAGCAAGCTGTTGGCGTCTTCTCACGACAAGTGGCCATGGAATATTCCAAAAGCTTCGCTACGAATGTGCGAGAGACCATGCACCGCATCGGACATGCGAGCCGCACGCGGATCGATCGCTATCGCAGCGACAGCGTTGGGTCCACGCTATCGAACACGAGTGACGTGCCCGAGACGGCCGAGAGCATCGTGACGAGCGGCCCGCCCCCCGAAGGCATGAAAGCCCGCGGATACACGTTTGAGAGCCCATGGAACGACAAGTGCGAGTTTCGAACGGGCATGGCTGGTCGAAGCGTGATTTGCAGGCGCGTCCGGCACGAAGCAGGCAGCAGCGCCCAGAATCCCTTGGCATCGGACCAGGGGGGGTTGCCCGGTTTAAGGGGGGATTCCCAGCTCGTCAGCGAGCTGCGGTTCAACCTGCCGGGCGCGGACTTGTTCTCGGAGCACGCAAAGAATTCCAAGGAGCAGTGGAAGGGCAACTTTGGCAAGCTGTTCAACAGCGTGCACTACGGCGACTGCGACGACAGGGACGAGGACGAGGACAATGGCGGCGTCTCGCCTTTCAAGATGAATTTAGGGAGTGAGAAGGCCGGCGGCGGCAATCGCGGCAAAAGAGCCAAGCTGGCCAAGCTGATTATTTACGACGACGGTTTGCAGATGCTGGACCTGGTGGTGGCGGCGAATATCGGCATGTGGTGGGGGGCATGGGAGAAGACGTTTTAGAGCGAACATGGCCTGCGGCTGTCTTTTCTCTCTTATTTTTCCTTTTCTGGTACGTTGGTGGCATGGCGGTAAGGACAAGGGACATTGGCTTAGATGAGTCGTCTTGGCAATGGAACAGATACGACCGACGTATAGTATTTTGGTCCACGGCGGGGTTACAGCGAGCGAGCGATGCGGGTAGAAAACTAGCAAATGAAAGATGTTTGGGTCGTTGATCACGCTGCCTAAGAAGAAGAGTTTTTACTATGTACTTTGAACGGGGATGTCGTCCAGGCTTGACTGCCGGCTTGTGGCAAAGAGTGCAATTTGGGGAACAGCGAGGCTTTTGAGTTGATCAAGGAAAACTGAGGAGAGCGGAGAGTTCGTAGTAACTTGAGACGTTGAATTTGGCAATGAGCAGCAACATGAAGACGAGTTAAGCACCGAATAAAGAGGTTCCTAACTATGATTCACGTATCAATACGTGTGTCTTGGCTTAAAAAAATTAAAAAAAAAATATATAAGAAAAAAGAAAGGGGGGAGGAGGGGGGGGTTGGACGGGGATAGGAGAAGGAAAGGGGAAAAGAGACAAATACAAAGACAAAAAAGCGCACGTGTTCACATCCCGCGCTCTTATCCATGGAGAACCCCAACCGGCGTCGCGTCCAGTGCATACCGATCAGCCCAACACCTCTACGGATCTTCCATCTTGCAGCTCAGCCGTTCCAAGGGTGACACTCGCCCGAGACGCGCTCGATGCTCCCCACTGACTGGCCTGTATTTCGGTCGTTGGATGCGGAAACCCGAAACCCGTGCTTGCTGCCTTGCCGGAAGATTCTGCCCAAGCAGGCACTGCCCGACAGGGAATCAGACCAGGCGAGTCTGGAGGGTGCAGAGCTGCGGGACAGCGTCGCTTCGTATTCGAATCGCTGGCAGGATGCTTGTCGTGCGGCCGAGCATCCGGTTTTTGATTTCCGTGCTGGGGGGAAAGGGGGGGAAAGGGGGGGGAAAGGGGAAGGGGGGCGACTGGAAATGTTCGCGATGGCGACAGGCAGCGCAGAAACGGACATCGGCATCGACAAGGGCCTCGGGTCCGCGCGTCTTTGCCCTCAGTTGCAAGGTGTAGGTGGCGCGCTTGGCGGAATCACGGACGCACAGCGGCGGCGCCTGCCTACATGTAACAACACACTTCCTGCCCGGACGCTCCAGTGCAAAGCCACATGATGCCCGGCCCCATGTGGGCATTAACATTGAACATTAGTAGGTTTCTGCTCACCGCGCCAGGACTTTAGGCCGCAGGACTCTCGGGGGTAGCGAGCGCCATCCCCGTCAGAGCCCATCTGCTGAGCCAGATCTGCTGAGCCAGATCTGCTGAGCCAGCCGGGCTGCAAGGGGGCACGCGCTGCTGCAAGCCCAGACGTCCTCCAGACGTCCTATCCTAGCGCCGTGGCACGGGAGGGCGAGTCATCGTTTGCTTGGACACGGACCAGTCGTCTCGTAGCGTAGTCGTCGTCGGCCATCACCACCACCCACAAGCACAAGCCAGGGGGAAGGCGCAGCCGACAAGCCACTTTTTCTGTTTCTTTTTTTCCTTTTTCGATGTCGGGCCTCCTCCTTCCTCCCTTGGTCCTGGCGAGACAACCTGCGGCCTGCGTTGAGGAAACTACGCCGCACATGTAAGCAAGCCCCTGGGCACTTGAGAGTCGCGGGCCTTTTTTTTTCTTCTTTTTTTTTCTTCTTTTTTTTTCTCGTTTCACTAGGCCTACCTTGTCTGGGGGAAGCTATAAGCATCTACGGAATACTCCGCTCGCGGAGCACTTTCTCCTCGATTACAATTACGGTTACGGCTGCTTGTTCAGTCAAGGGCCTACATGTGGCCAGGGTCAAGACCCCCCTTGCTTGGTTTGGCTTGCCATTGGCGCCTTCGTACCTTGGATCGTGGAAAGCCGCGGCACAGCATGTCCGTGATCGAGCCCTGGAAGCTGGATACGTAGTCTCGGCAACGATTGCCGGCTCGCTCTTCTCTCTGGGGCATCAAGGGCAAGAACCGCTGGATGAAAAATCCAGACGGCATAGCCCTGACCAGCCGTTGCAGGTACGATGCCACCACAGTATTCACATTGCCCAAGTCTACCAGCGAGGTCCGTCCTGGCACCAGAGTCATGACGACACCAGAATCCTTCATGGCGTACGGACGTGCGTAGCCTACGTACGAATCGAGCACGACGGACCGCCTCCACGCACCTGCTGATCATCACGCCATCGTCAGATCGAGCTTCCGAAGCAAGGGCCTTTCCAAACAGCGTGCCGTTCCGCAAACCGCCCTGCTCCGACAACGACTTGCGCAAAACCGAAGCCGACGTTGACAATTTCAAAGGGCACCATCCGACTTGTTGCAGCCAGCCCCAGCACCACCCCCACGATGAGCTCACCATGAGCTACGCGTGACGGCTACGATGACGAGACAGAAAACACAGTACCATCTACCATCTACTCAAGACAGTCCTCCGGCAACGTAGACCGGCCTGACATCCCAATGACGTTCCATCACTCCAACTCCTTCGCTTGACCCGGTCGGCCTGCAGAGCGTAGCTTCGTCAACGACAACCGCCAACCTACCAGTCCTTTTGAAGTGACTGAGACGAATATGCATGGTTGCGGCAAACGACGACATGGAGGACTTGCTTTGGGCTCGCTTTTATTCAATTCAGGTAGTCCAAGCGCTGTGGCGCTGGATGCGACGAATCCCACAAGGACATGACAAATTCTTATTGCCCGGGTCCGGAGCATCTCGTGCTGGATCGGGCTCTCGAACAATCTTGGTGTGTTTCCCGTAATCTTTATTGGAGGAGATTTGCCTGGCACTTTGTAGAGCAGTTCCAGCAAGATCGCCATGGTGTCGTCATGCGTGCCACAGTGTGAATAGTGTGATGAAGCATCACTCGGCTACCTCCGTCGAACGGTAGGGCCGTTGACGGCATTGGGGAGTTGGGTTGCCATGTAAACTGGGGAATTATGAATCCAACAAGGGTCCCCCTTCTCTAGTATACAGAATAGGATAGGAGCTAAGCCATTGTGACCAAGACGTCGCGGGGACTTACGACCTAATACGGCTTGCGTCGCGATTACAATGTGCCCTTGGCAGCTTCCAGCTTGAGAGTTTGAAATCTTGATCGACCTGCTTGACGACGGGTCTGCCGTTTGAGACACGTTCGACCCTGGCTCTTTGTCTGAGAAAAGTCGACGCCGCAGTGCGTGAGCATGACACGCTCGACTTTGAAAGCTATGTATCGACTGATAACACTACAAAAAACTTTACCAGCGCTCCCTCTCCCCGAAGATGATGAGAAAATAAAATCGCAGATTCTGCACAATGAAAATCACCAACGAAGCCAAAATGATGCAAATTCACTCCTTTTATCCCTCCCTTGGTTGCTTACATCTCGCACAACTTTGACCATCTGTACCAGGGGAGGCAGGGGGGGTGGGGGCACTAGGGGCGCTGTCAGCCTTCAGCGTCTTCGATACTTGGAATGAACGGTTCGATAACGAGCACAAGACTCTGCATGGTCGTGGGTTATGCCTGCAAACTCTAGGTAGCCTTGTATTCCATCTCTGGTTTCAACTGACGAGGGCTCCACAGCGACGTCAGGTTATTTGAGACAAATAACCCTTGAGAGGCCGCGTGGGTAGCAGGTTTGCAGCGTCTCGAGATGGCCGAACGGGTCCTTTTTCCCCCCCTCAAATGTCGAGAATTGTGTCCAGCCCCCGAGTGCCAGTCGCAAGTCATGGGACAGGGTACTACTCTGCTCTGTGGCTCACCCAGGATTCAAAACTCATTGCTGCCAAAGAGTTCACAGTAAAGGTGCATCGTGTTTGGCCCACGAGACTCGTCCCGATCCTATCCATTCCGAGGCAGGCCGACGTTTACCAACAGCTTGCAAAAAAGCCAGTGTCAAGCCATCCGTGTTTCATTCTCGAGTCAGGCGCTCCAGAGGTTGGCCTTATTCCCGACAGAAACCTTGTTGCGCGCGAGAATCGTTGGCTCTTGGGGCCCGTCAAGCACAGGGGCGTGCTTTTGACTGCATCCGTAATGGGGCGCTGCACTCAACTGTCGGTCTGGACTCGGAGAAGAGCAGCGAGAAATGGGACGCCACCATTTGCAGACGGCTGGGGGGAACGAAACCGGCGATGGAATTCGATGATGGGAATTCGATGATGGGAACTCGATGATGGAATTCGATGATGGAATCCGATGATGGAATTCGACCCGATATAGAATGATGCGTTGAATATAAAGCCAGTCGAGGAAAACACCAATGAAACATGAGACTCCCGTCTCCTGGTTATTGGTGAGGGTGGGGCCAGCCTGGTCAGGTCCCGTGCAACGCGACTTTCGCTTTGCGGGGAGAGGACATGCGAAAAAACAAAAAGTGCATTAGGTGAGAGTGGATGGATTGCGCTTGCCCGTAGCAAGAAAAAATAATAACCCGACCATCCGACATGCATTAGTCTCGTTGAGGTAGGATGCCGCCTGGTACCTAGCTGATCCTTTCCTCTTCCGGATACTCCGTGGATCCCACCCGGGCGTGAATGTTGAATCGTCGGCTGATTCCAGCAAGTACCGGACGTGACGCCGAGAAAGCTCGGATAAATATTTAGGTAGGCAGGCAGGCCTTGCATGAGACGATGAAACCTGGCCACAGCCCATCCTGAAAAAGGAAATACAACTGGGCTAGTTTATACTCGGGTGTTTTTTGTTCACCATTTGGCTTTTTCTTCAGTCGCAAGTTGCACTATTTTACTATTTTCCCTCCAATGGGGGAGAGGCGGGGGGGGGGGGGGGGGGGGGGTCATTTACCTTACCTTGATATTTTAGGTTGGGTAGCCATAATGACGTGGGCAGACGTCAACTCAAGCGCGTGGGAAAGCCTGCCTCTCTATAATATAGCCACGCCAAGCAAGATGCCTTATCCTGGGTGCTGTCTAGGACCGCTTGGTACATGTAGTGAATTTTTGGGCATTGACGGGGAGAGTAAAGTACGTGGTTGACAGTGCCGAGCTCCAGGTGAATCATGAATCATGAATCGTGGGAAAGCACAGAAGACCTCTATAGTGGGCTTATAAGCGGCCTGGGGCGCTTGGGGAAGTCTGGTGCCAGCCGCGTCGGAAGCGCCTGTCCTCTGCGTGATGCCAGGCTCTGCGTGGTGCCCAGCGTGGTGTCCCGCGTGGTGCCCCGCGTGGTGCCCCGCGTGGTGCTCTCTCTGCCTTGGTCCAGCCTCTTATTAAATGCCTGGTCCTCCGAGTGCCAAGTGTGGCCCTTGGCCATTGGCTCGTTTTGTTATGGAGTCGATGCCAGACATGATGGAGGTCTCGACTTTCCACGGTTCCTTCCGATTAGTCTGTACGGGTTCCTTCCGATTCTGGAGACCCCCTCGAGACTAATAAAACATGTAATGACCTCTCTCGCAGAATGCCCCATCGTGCGCAATTTGCATCGCGCTGCCCATCGACGTACAGCAAAACACATGGCTAAACGTTCGCCACTCCTCGCGACACCTTCCCCCTCCTGTCCCCCTCGCTTCTCATGTAGCGCCGCAATCCCCTCCGCTTGACAAAACGTAGATTTCCCTCACCATGACATCTGCGTCGCCGCCGCCCGGCACTCGTGATTCTGAAGGGCAGATCCAGTCACGACTGCGCCAACTGGCACCGGCGCCCAAGAGGCGAGATGCTGCTAGCCCCCCTGAGAGCTCGTCGTCCAGCGTCGCTGGCCAGGTATCCATCGCTTGCGAAGCGTGTCGTAAACGCAAGGCCAAGGTGCGGTGACATACCATATGCTCGAGCCCTGCTGACCGGCCATCATTCGCTCAAACGGCTTCTTCCCCCAAAAGCCAGACATTTCGCCTGGGTTCCACGCTAACGCTCGCAGTGCGATGGAGGGCTGCCCAGTTGCTATTTCTGCCAGAAGCGAAGACTCGCCTGCGTCTATCGCGAGGCGCCCAAGGTGCAACTCAAGAAGATGCTGACCGAGCTGCAGAGATCCTCTGCCGCCCTGGACATTGTTCGCGCCATGCAGTCGCGGAATGACGGGGATGCCATGGAGATATTCAGGCGGATCCGCGAAGGCGTAGACCCTGATACCATTCTTCGCCAGCTACGTGCCGGGGACTTGCTCCTACAGCTCCATGTTGTCCCCGAGACTCGGTTGCGCTACGAATTTCCCCATCTCACCCAGCTGCCCGACCATCTGCAGAGTTTTGACAACCCATACCTCAAGTCACAGCTTTTCGAATGGACGTGGACCGACTCTGCCCCAGGCACCGTGGCAACATCATCACAAAGCAGCTCGGACGACCGCAACAGCAGCCAGGTTCAGTATCTAATACCATACAGAGCGGCGACCTTGATTGAGCCCACCATCGACCAGCTTCATCTTTCACAATGGACTACCGTGTCCAAGGACGATTCCCTCTTGAGAGACATCCTTAGAGCTTACTTCCTGTTTGAATATCCATACTTTTCTATTTTCCACAAGGACGTCTTTCTGGACGACATGTTGTCCGGACAGGGACCGAGCTGCTCTCCTTTGCTGGTGAACGCCGTTCTCGCATCAGGTTGCGTACGTTGTTCCCTACCACAACCCACCCCCCCCCCCCCCCCCCCCTTCTTTCTCTAACCTCGAACCGTTCAACAATTTTGTGCTGCATGTAGGCCATGCCGATCACCATAACCATCTTGGCCCTCCCTGCTTCTTATCCCACAAGTACTGCCTTTTTTTTTTTCTTTTATCTATCCATCTATTTATTTGATTTTTTTTTTTTTTTGGGCGTGGTATCGTGCACTGACGAGACTTTTTTTTTTTTTACCTCTTTCTGCAGCACTGTCTTGAGTCGATTCCGGACCGGTCGGAAAGCTGGAACCCACGGAACCTTACCTCCAGGTTTACCAAGGAAGCCAAGAGGCTGTGGGAACAAGATGTCTCAGAAGAAACCCTACTGACAAAGTTGCAAGCATCTGTGTTGATTCATGCGCTGCATATCTCTTCCGGCCTCGACAAAATTGGCAGCGAGTACCTTCTCCAGGCTGTTACAATTGCCTTTCATCTTGAACTATTTGAGTCTCCTGATTGTGTGCCGGATCTCAAACTACAGCACGCTCGCGATTTTACAGCATGGTGTTTCTTTTGGTGGCAGAGGTGAGAAACAGCATGCTAGAAGGATCTGACACAAGATCTGACGACATTTTCCATCTAGTGTGGTGTGTTACGCGTACAGACAGTTCCCACTTTTCAGAAACCCTCCAAAATCGCTTCTGCCAGATCCGTTTGAAAAACCAGCTTGGTACGGCGAGATACTGGTCAGGTATCCGCTAAGCCCACTTCTCGTGCCGCTGCAAAACCCACAAACGCAAAAGGCTCGATTGCAACTCGGCATCCTAATCAACCGGGCATGCCTCAAACTCTTCCCAGATGATTCAGAAGGCAACACTCCACCCTACAACCGCCGGGCCGTGGTGCTGGATCTGATTACTGGCTTTGAATCATGGCACTCTGCGCTCCCAGAAGCTCTTGGTCCGCAAAACATTGTATTTCCATCGCAATTTAGAGTCCAGTGAGTTTGCTGTTAAGTTTTACAGAACCTATTCAAAGGTGGAAGTGCGTTCTCTGGCAAGCTTACTTGGGCAAATTTAGTCTACATTATTTCAATATTCTCTCAGAACTGTACCTAGTTCTGTCCGCCGAAGCGGAAGCGGACCACACTCCTCCCCAGGGCCGGCGTCCTAAGCCAATAGGACTGACATATGCAGAAGCATGCTATGAAACCCTTCTACGGCTTTACTTTTTACGGCACAGCTTCGCAATTCCAGACATCATGTTGGCGCAGTTTCTGACTATATTCGCAATGACTGCAGTCCATCATCTAGACGCAATTCGGAACGCGAACGCGGCAGATGATTCTCACTCTAACGACACGTCTTCAGCGATGCCACCAGCTCGGGATCTCAATTCGCTTAGGTCCGCAATCGCCCTGGCTGGAAAGGGTCTTAGTGACCAGGGTCGAAGCTATTATCTTGCCCAGACAATGTCTTATATTCTTATAAGCCGTTTGCAGCCGGAGGATGCAAGCCTTGTGCGCACATCTGCGGGAGTGAAGCAGGAAGATGACCTGTCACGCCAAATGAGGGCTCTTTACATACAGAGCCAGTATCCTATTGAAACGACGCATATCATGTCTTTTAGAGGTAGAAAGTGCATGGATAAACTGGTAAAGGAGTATGCGGAGGTGACTATTGATGAAGGCGATTCGGCGGAGGCGCCTGACCCGAATCCAGGAGATGGCGATTCTCCTATTAAATCGGAATAATATCCGAGAAGACGCCGCGCGCGTGGTGGTCATGGTTTAATGTTTCATCTAGAAGAAGGATCTTTTTTTTCTTTTTAAATCAAAGCTTAGCAAGCATGAATTACGTTTTACTTCCAAGGCTGCATGAATCTTGGTCGTAAATTGTGAACGTAGCGGATATAAAGAGCGGAGTGCCTACATAATACACGGCAGACTAATATCACGAGCCGTATTACTGAATTTCAGATGCTATCAGTGCTTCTTCCGTATCCGAGCAATCCACTACCACCCTGTATTTGCGCCTTTTGCCATGTTGGGCCGGCCGGCGGTTCAAGTCGTATGGGAACTCGATACAACATGGCGATGCAACGCAGACGGGTGGCCGCGTCGGCCAACAAGACTTTGAAAACTGCATCAAGACCTGAGGCAGGAGATTAATAAAAGCCAGTTTTCTATGTTAATAGTAAGCCAATAGAAAAAAAAGATCATTAGTCTTTGTACTGGCTTCATACTATCGGATACCAAAGGCAAAGATTCCACGCCGAGTCCGAGCCCGACACGTGCCGCTGCACGTGCACCCAGCTGGCCCAATCACGTCCCAGACAATGTAATATCCCGCGAGCTCGCCCCCAGCCAAAGAAGTCTCGAGGATTAAATCTCATAACCTCATCTCAGCAGCCCCCCCCCAACTGCCGCCGGCTCCCCCCTTCCAAAGCCCGCAAGGCCACCCCCTCGAACTTGTCGTACCCGCCGCCAGTCTAGGACGTCGAAAAACGAGCCAAAAAAAAAAAAAAAAATCCACACAGAGCCAGGTATAAAAATATGCGGTCGCCAGCTCTGCCGACTTTTGCGGGCGGGCTCGCACGACGACAGCTGTCCTCGGCTCCGAGAGCCGCCCCCGTGGCCAGCAGCCTGGTCGCCCGGACGCGAGGCTACGCCACGCCCAACGGACCGCCGCCCGCGAACTTCCGAACGAGCAGGCGCGTCGAGTGGCCCTGGGACAAGGAGCGCACGTCGGACCGGCTGGGCAGGTACTTTCTCCTGACGGAGATGGCGCGCGGGATGTACGTCCTGATGGAGCAGTTCTTCAGGCCGCCGTACGTTCATCATCATCCCACATCTGGTTGCTGCCGCTCGCGCGTGCGAAGCGGGGAACGGGGGAGGGCAGAAGGCCGAGAGCTGACCGCAAAGGCAGATATACCATCTACTATCCGTTTGAAAAGGTAACGTCTGCACACATTGCCTCCCGCGGGGAAGGGTGGGGGGTGAAGTAGCTGCTTGCTGGGGCTGCGGCGGTAGCTGACGGGGGAAAAATCGCTGCAGGGTCCCATCTCGCCCCGGTTCCGCGGGGAGCACGCCCTGAGACGGTATCCCTCGGGCGAAGAGCGATGTATTGCCTGCAAGCTGTGCGAAGCGGTACGTGCGGAAGCCCCCCCCCGTCGAGATGCCATTTGCGCGCGTCGTTGTGAGGCAAGTTTCTGACCTTGGTGGCTCTGCTTGCAGATCTGCCCGGCCCAGGCTATTACTATCGAAGCCGAGGAGCGTGCCGACGGCTCCCGGCGGACGACCCGCTACGACATCGACATGACCAAGTGCATCTACTGCGGATTCTGCCAGGAATCCTGCCCTGTCGACGCGATTGTGGAGAGCCCCAACGCCGAGTATGCCACCGAGACGCGAGAGGAGCTGCTGTACAACAAGGGTGGGTCGCGAACTGCCCTTTCTTTCGAAACTCTCCTTTTCTTATTCTTCCTTCCGTTTTTGGCTTCCCCCCCTTCTTTCCAGAGGCTAATGAGCGTGCCGGGCTGCAGAGAAGCTGCTGGCCAACGGAGACAAGTGGGAGCCGGAGCTGGCGGCTGCCATTCGCGCCGATGCTCCGTACCGATAGGCACCGTATCCCCATGCTGGCGTCCCGTGGCTCGCACGGCTCTTGCCGATGGGCCCTTTGTATTCAATGTATAGTGCGTGCGGTGGGAACATGGGTGGGAAACATCGGGGGAAAATGAGAGGCTCTTCGCTGTACATGGCGTGGCTAAAAGACCAGGCTGTTTTTTGTTGCCATCTGACCCGGTTGCCGTGTCGCCCTGCACTCTGCGCCAAAGCCGTGCCGGCGACCCGAGTTTGCCAACCCCAAGCCTTTGCGCCCGTCGTTTCAGCAGAGGCGTGAGCAGCAGCAGCAGCAGCTAAACAATGCCACCTCACCCGTCAGTCCATGTTGACCTCCATCCAAACCGTAATCTCGCCGACCAGATCCCCCCCACCAATCACACCTCCGCAACGCGGAACCCGCCAACCCACCCGCCGCATCACGTGACCCCGTTCTCCGATCCAACCCCCAACCTCCCTCCTCCCATGGCCAAGCAGCAGACGATGCAAAAAAAAAAAAAAAAACCCCCCCAAACGACGCGAGAACCTTCCTTCACACCAGCCGAACCCTGCATCCCGACGCGCTCTCCCCCCGCAAACATGTTCCGCACGGCGCTCCTCCGCTCCGCCCGCGCTGCCTCGCGGCCTACCCTCCTCCGCCCGTCGGCTGCGCGCCTCGCCATCGCCCTCGCCCCCCCGTCCAAGATGCACCCGCTCCTCCCCCCTGCGAGAATGTACAGCGCCGCCGCCGCCCTCAGCAAGGACGAGGTGCAAGGCCGCATCATGAGCCTGCTCCAGGGCTTCGACAAGGTGAGTCCCCTGCTGCTGCTGCTGCCTAGTGCCGCCGCCCGAGAAACAAGGCGGCGTGGCTAACCTCGCCGGGCCGCAGGTCAACGACACCGCCAACGTAGGTTCTCCCCCATCCCCCCCTTTTTTTTTTCTCTCCCCCGGACGGATGATTTTTCTCCCCCCCGGGCTGCTGGTGCTGGTGCTGGGGCTGACGCGCGGGGGGTTTGGGCAGATCAAGCCGGCTGCGCATTTCGCCAACGACCTCGGCCTGGATTCCCTCGACACGGTCGAGGTCGTCATGGCGATTGAGGAGGAGTTTAGCATCGAGATCCCCGACAAGGACGCCGACGCTATCCACTCTGGTGGGTTGATTTCTCCCCTAGCTGCTGCTGCGGCTGCTGCGGCTGCTGCAGGCCGGCGAGGGGTCTTGTTGCTGACGCTGCGTAGTGGACAAGGCGGTCGAGTATATCCTTTCCCAGCCGGATGCTCATTGACGGGACGGCGCGGGGACGGCACACGTGTACGATTCAAGGCTGGCTGGGGCAAGATGGGTTGCTGGAGAGTTCGGGTGTGTGCAGGACGGGGCGGAGAAGAAGAGATTGCGAATACGTGGCTTGCGCGAGACGAGACGTGATTCCGGTGGCGGGGCCGCGGCGTCGCCTCGTGGCCGTCACACATGGAAAGTAAAGTCGTGCTAGACAGGAACTCGGTATCTGCAGCTCTGGTTCATTACATCACCCTCTTGGGCATCATGAATGGAAAAAGCCCAAGCCATGCAGGGCAGAAACTCGCCATCTAGCAGCTCAGATTCATCGCGTCACATCACCTCTGGGCCATCACACGTGGAATAGTAAAGCCGTGCAGGACAGAAACTCCACAGTCTACAGCAGCTCACGAGGCCGTCGCACCACCCCATCCGGGCCGCAACGCAAGCAAAAAAAAAAAGAAAGACCAGACGTTCACGTTCAATTACCGCGGCTCCGGCCGGCCCGTCGGCCCATCGGCCCACGCAACCGTCGCTGGCTGCACCCATCTGAACCGTTTGAAACCCAGCCCCGTCTCCCCATGTCCCGATTATACACAGAAATGCTCCATCAAGATCCAAGCACGCAACTTGCGCAAGGCGGCGCCGAAGAGCTGGCAAAAGGACGCAAAACAAGGACCGAAGAGGGAAAAAGACAAGGAAAAGAAAGAAAAGAAGAGAGATGAAAAGAGAAAAGAGAAAAGAGAAAAGAGAAAAAGAAGAGAGATGAAAAGAGACAAGAGAAAAGAGAAAAAAGAAAAGAGCGCAAATAGAAAGGGAAAAAAGATGGAAAGAAGAAGAATAAAACTAGAAAACAAAAAGAACCAAGATAAAAGTGCTGAAGCAGCCTGCCACGCCCCGTTTCCAAAACTAGAAAAAATAATCGGATATAGTTTTGAGCACCGTGGTATAAGCCTTGCCGTGATTTTTTGTGTCCGTCCCTGCTTTTCCTCTGGCGGTCCAGCAACGCGCCCGTCCGTGCAACATGTTTTGTTTTTGTTCGAGATAAAAGCCCCTTGCCGCCCAGCTTGTGCCATGTCGATATCGAGTCAGAAATGAGAAGCAAGAGACAAAGGAAAACGAGCGCAAATAAATCAGAAAGTAAAGCGAAGCAATCTATGCCATGATATGCCGGGTCTCTCGAGCCTCTTCTTCCACCCACACACACCCACACCCACACCCACACACATGTCTTATCTACCTCTATTATTCTTTTTTTTATTCTTTTTTTTGTTCTTTCCTTCTTTTTCTTTTTTTTGTTTCTTGGCAATGGTAGCATGTAGCGTCAACGAGAGGAGCCTAGCAGCGTGCTGCTGTGGAGCACATCATTCTCATCCTCGTTCATCGTCGGTTGACGGGCACCGAGTCCCTCGACTCTTTGACCGCGCTGTTTGGGGCGCCTTTGTTGCCGACGGCATTGGCGTAGTTGCTCAAGCCCCCAATGTTGAGGCCGGCCGAAATTCTTTTGCGCATCCTTGCGCTCGGCGCATCGTCTTCCTCTTCCATGCTGAACACAAAGGCCGGGTCCTCCTCGTCAATGGGAGTGGTGAACCGACCCGTGAGAGACGAGCTGATGCTGCCACCGGAAACGTGCCGGTCCATCCCTCGGTCTCTGCCAATCGGGGCGAGGCTGCTTGAAGGGAGTCGCGCTGGCGTGGGATGAAGATGGGGGCTGGAGCCGGCGCCGGACCCAGATCCACTGAAACCCTCGTCGAGTCTGCTGCGCTGCAGCTGTTGCGAAAGAACCGACATGGAATCGCTGGTCGAGCGCCCTGCCGAAGGGCGGCTGCTGGAGCCCGAGCTCTTGCAGTCATCGCCCATTTCCTGGGCGAGCGTGGACTTGCGCAGGGGACTCCCTACGTGCCCAAAGGCCGATCCAGCATTGCGAGCCGCCTTGGCCGCGTCCTCTTCTTCCTTTTGGCGTTGGAAAAGCGATCCCCAGCGGCTTGGACTGGTCCCGATGGGGCTGCCATATTTCGGGAAGCCGTCCACAACAGGGTCTTCTGCTCGCATGGAACCTCGTCTAGCCTTTTCTGCCGGGGTCAGCAGTTCCTGCAGGTTTTGGGGGACGTAGTTCTCGGGCAGGTTGTCGTCGTCAAAGGCAAACTCGGCCTCCCAGTCTCTGTCCACCGACGAGGTCTTGGGCATGCTCGAGCTCAGCATGCGGGGTTTTGCGTAGCCCCGGGACGAATGCATAGTTCGCTTCCCGAAATATTCGTCCCAAATCGCAGGCTGAGAATTGGGAGGGCTACTGGCCGTCGGTGTAGCCAGGTGCTCCGAGGGGCCGAATGCGGAGGTGTGCAGCAGCTTGAGCGTCTCCGACGTCCTAGAATCCTTGGCGTTGTTCAGGGACGGGGTGGGAGACTCGAGGCCGAATTTTGAGGGCACCGACGACGGCCATGGCGCAGCGGGAAAGCGAGCAGCGTTGGAGATGCCGTTGGAGTCGAAAGACGCGGGTAAGGGAGCATCGAGAATAGACAGGCCCTTGCCGTTTACGGGTGAAAGGCCAAACCCGAGGCGGTTGGCGTCATTATTGTCTCGTGGCGAGCCGTAATTGGAGTGTGTATAAGGTGATTCGATGGTGATGAGACCGTTATCGAGGCTTGGCTGGTGGCCGAGGTGGTGGGAGGGACTTGGAAGTTGGCGATCGTCGCCTGAGAAGGCAGCGGAGTAGCCGGGCTGATCCACGCCGTAGAATGATTTTGTGAGAGCGCTGGCAGATGACTGCTGGTAGATGCTGAGGGCTGGTAAAGGCGGCGAGGCAGGACTGGGAGAGGGCCGACCGGAGAGATTGATGGAAGTCGTGCCTATCGTGACGCCGTTTTTGCCGTAGTTTATTCGGCGACCGTCGGGCAGAATGTGGATATTGGCGCATTTGGGTCCGAACTTGCAATTGCCCTAGGTAGAAAAATACGTGTCAGGCCAGAGTCTTGTGTGTGTGTGTGTGTGTGTGTGTGTGTGTGTGTGTGTGATTTGTCATTGCAGGATCGCGTTCATCGCAAACCGCTAGGCAACGTCTGCTCTGGAGTCGGCAGATAAATCAAAGCAAAGAGGCATGGTCGCGACTCGTGCAAACGCACCTTGGCAAAATACTTGCAAATGGTTTCAGAAGCGGCTCCGAGGTCATGGCTGAACGGGCAGGCATTGCCTGCTTGACAGGCGCCTTGACGGAAGAACTTGCACGGGACGTGAGAGGTATCTATATTTCAAAACGGACACCGAAAGAAGCAGGGTTAGCCAATCCGTCGTTGGATCCGGGGAGCTTGGCGGCTCGGAAATCTCGGCGACCGAAGCCGGGCAAAAGGGGCCATGATGATGTATATTGTAGCATTTGTTGGTTGTGCCGGTTGTCGGATGGTGATGATGATGGTTGGTGGGGGCGGGACTCGTCGTCGCAGCGCAGCACAACGAGGGGAAGATGGGCCAAAAAAAAAAAAATTGGAAAAAAAAGGAAAAAGCAGGCGCACGCAGCATTCCGGCATGTCACTTGAGGAAGGGGAATCAAACAAACTTACTTGGAGGGCTCCGTGGCATCATGCTGGCGGAGTTGTTGGATGCAGCATTGCTGGGAATGTTGAGGCTGCCGCTTCGGACGTGACGATGCTCAGGCATTGCGGCCGAGGGAATTGAATGTCTCGTGTACGGTGGTCGCCTCTGGCCTGGAGAGAGAAGAGGAGGCGGAGGGAAGCCAAAACCGGTTGGAGGATGAGAGGCGAGGCTAGGCGTAGGCGTAGGCGTAGGCGAGACGGTGAAGAGAGGGGACATGGTCGACAGACGATCCATCTTTGGAGCTTGGAGGGCTGGCGCGGGGTTGGCCTGGAGTTGGCCTGGAGCTGTTGTCGCCTGGCCTGGCGCTTGGCTGGCGCTTGGCTAGCACCTGGCTGGCGCCTGGCTGGCACTGGCCCCAGCCTGGAGCTAGAGGGGCCCGCCGGGAGGTCTTGGCCTGGCTGGGGCTTGTCAGGTGGGCTCCCTGGTGGGCTCCAGGTCTGGTCAACTGGTTTGAATGGATGGCCAACTGGCCTTGTCTCGGGCCTTGTGGCTTGGCAGTTGGGCCCTGCTTTGGGGGGTGCCGGACTGGGAAAACTTGCGCGACCAAGAAGCCAGCCCAGCCGGCTGGAGCATGGACCGAGCTGACCAAAGCATCCAAGTATTGACGTTGACGTGTCCGCCCTGCACAACGATGCTG
This sequence comes from Ustilaginoidea virens, assembly GCF_000687475.1. Taxonomy (NCBI): domain Eukaryota; kingdom Fungi; phylum Ascomycota; class Sordariomycetes; order Hypocreales; family Clavicipitaceae; genus Ustilaginoidea; species Ustilaginoidea virens. The sequence goes on from NC_057322.1 coordinate 343,968, forward strand.
AAAGCGCGTCGAGAGCAAGCTGGCAACTACCGAGCCTGCTGCTTCCGTCAATAGCAGGCGGGGCGGCCGCGCGTTCGATTCTCTCAATACTCTGCTCGCCAGGCTGGGTGGGTGGCGGGTTGTTGCGCAATGTCGGGTACTCCGTAGTTTCTGGCGTCTGGTCTGGTTCTGGTCTGGTCTGTGGTGTCTGTGGCCTGGTGCTTCACTGCTAGATTCAGTGACCCCTGCGGCCACTCGGAACCGGCTGGGCCAACTGAGGGGATTGATGTCGACGTCTCCGACCTTTCGGACAAGCCGCCGTCACTCTTTGCGAGGTGGTCAAAGGTCAAACGCACTCTAGCCGGGGTAAATAAGGGGGAAGGGGGTTGGGCAGGATACCAGACGGTATTAAAGCAAACAGCACCCGTTGAGCCATGGGACCCGATCAAACCGTCTCGCTCCATGCGGTGCCAGCTTCCAGGCAGGCAGGGCAGGCAGGCAGGCAGCAGGCACTCGGACTAGGTCCCCCCCCCCCCCGTCGCCCCCTCAGCCTCGTGCAACGTCGTGGTCGTGGGGCGGTGACTTTCCGATCCTGCCCTAGTCTTTTCTATTTTTGCTGCTCGTCGATCTTCCCCCACGTCGGACAGTATGTATCTCTGTGCAACTTGCGCCGCAGTTGCCCCCTGCCAGATCTGAGCATCAAAAAGTGTGGAGTTGCTTTCGTGGTTGTCAGTCACGGGCGGGCGACCCGGAAGTTTGCTGGGGATACCGAGACGCCGTCCTGGTTGGAGGCTGGGGCTTGGCTTTGGCAGCGTGCGTTGCGTTGGGGGGGAAGACGTTTGGGTCGGGAGAAGAGAGCGAGGAAGCAAAAAGGGGGGGAAGGGGGGGGGAGGCGGAAAGGCTCAGGTCAAGAGTAGTAGTAGATGACGACTGGAAGTTTCGGCTTGCCGTTGCAGAGGCGACGCAGACCGCCAGGGTTGGTTAGGCCGAGTCTTCGAGGAATACAGTTTCGGGGCTTGGAAAGGAGATCGGCTAGTCCGTACGCACGTCCGCAGCCGCCATGCCATGCTATGCTATGCTATGCTATGCTATGCTATGCTATGCTATGCTATGCTATGTCGAGGGCAAATCGGCAACGGGGGCACGGGATGCCTTTGTAGCCCGAAACACCGCAAACCCAGGCAAGGCAAGGCAAGGCAAGGCAAGGCAAGGCAACAAGGCAAGGCAACAAGGCAAGGCAACAAGGCAGCAAGGGCTTCGATGCGGCGTCGGAAATACCACAAGACATCAATGCAATGAAGGTATGTACGTAATCAGGCAGCAGGCTTGGCAAGGAGAGACAGAGACAGACAGAGCCGAGGGGCAAAGGAACAGGAACAGGGGCTATGTGAGAGACCGATCAACAGGCTTGCAGGTCAGCAGGGATTCAGGATTTTGGGGCCGTTGCGAGACAAAGCGCCTCCGTCAACCGCATGCTCTTATTATTTGCACGAAACTTGAAAGGCAACGATTGATGCTACAGTACCTCTGCAGGCAGGTAGGGGGCTGGGCTGGCAGCTACCAGACACATGCATCCATCCATCCATCCATCCACCTCGACACCCACATAACAAGACCCAATGCACAACGACATCATGGGGGACCATGCCCTGTGTGTATGTACCCAGGGATAACGCCAAGTCGATTGTGATTATGCCAAATCGGGACATCCGGCCAGAATGTGTCCCATGTCGGACTCATCGCCCCCCCCCCCCCCCGCCAGCGAAAAAAAATAAAAAAAAAGGAAGAGAAAAGGAAGAGAAAAGGAATCGAGCGTTACCGATCACGCTCCAGGAGCACCGGGCTGGCAAACGTGAGCTTTTGCTGCAACTTGGACAACGGACAACGGTCAGAGTTCCGGCCGTGAAATAACGGCCAAAACAGACAACGGAACAAACTTGGCCCCCCGTATGTATGTATGTATGTATGTATGTAGCGCTTCCGGACGTGGCCATCCTAAGAGACCAAGCGATTCCTGGGTCAATGACATGGCCCCATCGAAAGCCACCCGAGACCCCAAATTGGCTTGTTCAGGGAATATTGCGCTAGATTATGCTGGGGACCAAAAGCGCCAAGCCGACGCGCCAACCTAGCAAGATGGCGTCGTCATATTGCCTATATTGGGGGGGGGGAGCGCCCAGGCTGGCGCTCTCACCTCACCTTGGCAGCTTCGGTCATACACAACTTATCGATGCGGCGAGTGCCACAGCCACACTTAAGATCGTGAGACAGGACTAGTCAGGTAGTAGTCTAGTCGGTGGCTTGCCAGCCTTGGGCGGCGCAAACAAACGAACGCCTCCCTCCGGACGTACCAAACAACCGGATCGTCCGTCAGGCAGGTGAGATGAGACAACGTGCAACCAAAACTTTTGCTGGTGGAGCAAGGGGGGGGGGGGGTCCGGGTTTGAATAGATGGTTGATTGCCGGTCTAAGAATAGGCCATATGCCCATCCCAACCCAACTTTGCAACTTTTTGCTGAAACAACACGGTCGGCTTTTCCCCTTGTGTTGCTTGTCTCCGCTCCAGCTCGCATGTCGTCCGCCCTGGTGATCCCAATTCAAGGCCGTCCGTCGCCCATTCTCCCTGGCTGGTCAAGGCGGCGCGGCGCGGCGCGGCGCGTTTTGGATAATAATCAGGGCGCGTTCCCCTTGCGCATTGCGCCGTTGCGCCGTTGCGGCTGGGAAAGGGAAGAGCGCCCAATCGACCAACGTTGTCGCTTCGGTTTGTCTGCAAAAAAAAAGGAGCCGGGTTTCCGGTCCTAGTGTGCCGCAAAACGAACCCGCCAAGCTCGCAATTCGCAATTCCCCGATTCGGAACTACCCCTGATGACGGCTGCGACCGGCGGTGATTGTCGTGGAAACCGAACCCATTTTAGCTTGCTGCGGTCATGGACCCGTGGCTAGCCGTCGAGGAATTTACCGGAGATATGGCCGTGTCCTTTTGTCGAAGCTGGTTCGAGGCTGGCCATTCCCAGGATACACCGATTTTTCGCATGAAGATTCTAGTCAGTATGCTGTCAGTAGATCGCCACGCAGGAGTCCCTCACATGATGATGGTATCATGACAACACTGTTCTGGGAGGGGGGGGGGGATGGCACGACTTCTGCGGATCTCTCTTTTTCGAAACGTTGGGGGCGGCCGGGAAGGAAAGAGGAAAGAAAACGCGTCCATCTGTTTCCCATCGTGTCCGGTCGTGTTTCCTCGTTTCCCCATGGTTTAGCGGCAGAGGATCGTCGCCGCAAGTTCGCGACTAGCGAGCGTGGCGAATTGGCAAAGGCCGAGCGATTGCTGGCACGGGAGCACATTAGGTAACTTGTCACCCGAAAGCTACGCCCCGTGCAAACGCCCCACACTGTTGCATCCCCAGCGGCCCAGCCCTGGCCCTTGCTATTGCGCTCGCTGTAATACCAGTCTGTATCCAGCCATCCTCCCCCAGCTCCATCTGACCCATCCCATGCGTTTGATACCATTTTCCTGCCATCTTGCATGACTTCTCCATGCTTTTTTTTTTTTTTCTTTTTTTGCCCCGATCTGCGACTTGCACGCACACCCCCGAGACTTGGGCTGACGCATGGTAGCATGCAATATCGTCTCAGAGAAAAAGCAGCTTCTTCCGCCAGCGGCTTTGGAAAGAGATGTCAGCTGCTGGTGTGGATTTCCATTTCCCTCGCCCGCTCGGGAAACGCTCGGTGATGATCCGCTCGCTGGTGAACAATGGCCCCTGCTCGTCCGCAACACGATCGGCCCAGCTATGTAGCCAGCCTTGCATGCATACGCCCAACATCTGCGGCCAGACCTGTAGACTCGATACGATGCTTGTTGATGCAACAGCTCCATGCTCGGCCACTTCTCCCAGGTAGGTTTGAGACTCTCCGACTCCCCACGCTAGCCACTCGACGGATTACTTTTCAGTCCTGCAACGCATGCAGCAAGTGAGACAAGCATCGTTCTGCATGGCCCATCAAGCGACATGGTTGTGTCGCAATTTCCGGAAGGGTGACAATTTGACGACTGGGGCATGCTTCTTGTCGCTGCCATGAACGGATTCTCTGCTCCAGAATCTCGTCACGTCACGTCTTGTCTTGTCGTGTCTTGTCTTATCTGGGATGAAACACTGGTTTTCTGCGACGAGGACTGTTGCGTGCCGAAAGGGCCAAGGGATTGGAGACGGATTGACAACCTGCCTCTGTAAGCAATGATTGACCATGATGGTGCACCCGAGAAATCGACTGGAATACCGACACCCCCCCCCCCCACCCCGGTCCTTTTCGGCTGCACGATTTCACTGCAGGTGGTTTGTAGTTGTGTGCTTCGCGTGTGCCAATAGCTTCCTCGCGCCAAAACTGTCAAAGCTGACTTTTGTCTTCTTGCGAGTGAGAAAATTTCATGATCCGTGGCAATATCAAATGTTCCGTCTTTGGCCACTTGGACACTTGAGCATCACTTCTAACGCGCCCCGAGAAGACTAGAGACAGACAGTCTTTGGGGACTTCCGTGCTGAGGATAACGGCTGGGGGTAACTTGAAATCAGTCAAGGCGTTTGCTGTCGAATGCAGCAGCAGAGGATATGAATCAGTAGCACTGCGATGATGCAGCAGACTTGGGACGAGTACGGAGTACGACGCATCAAAACACATCCAAGCCCTGGAAAGCCACTGCTGACACCGCAAAAACGTGTTTACCTTTAGAGGGGTGCTCTCCGGGCGCTCTCCTTTGACCTTGTCCTGCAGGAGGTAGGGCAGCATAAGCCCATGCTCAATGTCCAATCTGGAGCTGAGCCCGTCTTGACTTTGCCTGCCCTTCCAACACAGCCAGAAGATTGCAGGGCTCGAATTCTCGAGCCATTACACAAGACCTGCAGTAGACACTGTCGTCACTCACAACCATTGCACCGGGCTTCAATCAAGGCTTTTCCTGAATCGTGACCAATATTGACTCTAAAGGAGGGTGTTGGCTACGTCACGTCACACCCAAAGTTTGGGCGCGACTTGCGCGCGGGGATTCATCATCGGACCTGGGAAAGTCAAGCTGGAAAACGCAAAACGCGCCACCTGGGTCACATCTTGGCCTACCGCGCGTGCCAGTTTGTGGGGAACCTGGTCTGTCCGGATGACCTTTTGGCTGGGATTTCCAGGACACCTCCTTCATCCAAAGGGGTGCATGCCGCGCAGCGCCAGTCGCCTCCACCCCTGTCTTTGATGTCGACGACTCGGCCGCGAGAGTGCCATTGCAACGCGCAAAAGTCCGGCATCTCCGTCGGCCTAGTCGAATGTCGAGGGGGGCTGAGCATATCAGCAAGACAAAGGAAGGAAACATGCAATTTTTGCGCATCCCGCCTGAGCCGCTGCCGTTGGCCATCCCCTGAATCACGAATGCGGGTTTGCCCCCCCCCCCCCCCTTTCCCTCTCCTTCTCCCTTCCTTTGCTAAATGCCGGTAAGCGTGTGGTCATGTAGAAAGACAAGCCAGCCAGTCACGGTGCTCTGGCCTGTCGCCCATGACGTCAATAGCGTATGGGTGGTTGCGAAGCTCTCGCGGATAAAAGAGTCTACTGCTTATCCGTCTTGGTCGCGCCAAAATGCTCCATTTTCAGACCCCGTCGTTTCCTGAACAGGTTTGATCAGCCTCGATATAGCCTCGTTGGTCCCAAAACCGGTTCGGACGGGTTTGAAAAGACGGGTGGCGTTAGCATTCCTACACTGCCGTCCCACGACGGGCGGAAGCATCCTGATGGGCTTCCCGTGCCTCAGGCCCCCAAGTTGATGCATTCAGACAGTCCGTCCGTCCGTGTACAACGTAGAGGCTGACCAGGGCTAGGGCCCAGGATTTCCGACCGTCTGGGAACCCCCTCCCCCCCTCGTGACAAGCCTCCCCCAAACTTCACAAACTCGGAGAGGTGGCTTTTAGTGGCGCATGTATGTCCTAGTCCCCGAGCCAGCTTCTGACGACCACCTTTTCCAGCCTGGTCCACGGGAGCACGCATCTGGCGACTGAACAAAGCTCGCCATATTGACACCGAGCGCCTGGCAAGACGTCTGGCCGACCGCGTAGCCTAGGGCCCTTCCATCCACCAGACCCTTTTTCAACACCCGCTCCATCATCGCCCGGGGCCCTGCACCGTCGGCCAGCATCCATCTCCATGGCGTCTCGGCGACCAATGCTGGCCACAAAAAATCGTCCCGAATCCGTCCACTGCTCCTGGTCCGCACTAGACTAGCGTCTTTGGCCCTCGGCAGCCCGAGGTAACGTGCGTGACATGTCGATGCGCGGGCTTGCGGCAGCTCACGGGAACAAACTTGCCCTTTGCAGCGTGGTGCCACCGCCAAGACGGCGGGCTTGCTTTGTCCTACGGAGTGCATTTCCTGGTTAACCTGCGCGATTGGCGAGGAGAAAGGGGGGCTATACGCTCCGCAGGGCCTTCGTGTGGTGCGGGAGATGCAGCTACGCCCCAGCCGTTTCAGGGGCGTGGGAATCGTCATCGTCCCTTTTTTTTTGCCTCCCTCTCTTTTTTTTTCTTCTTCTTGGGCCCCGTTTCCGCCAAAAGAATACTGGGAAATAAGCACGGCCCCCAGACGCATTGCTGTGCGGGATGTGTTTGGAAATAGAGGATTCCCGCTGTCCGGCTGGTCGGTTTCAGTGTTAACGCTGAAGGATGTGTCGAGCTTACTGGCGGCGTGCGCCTCGGCAGGTGGCCTCTGTTTTGCACGCTCAAAATGTACACATATTCCACGGAAGCCCATGTCAAGGGAAAAAACGCTGTCCACGCGAGGGTCTCCGAAATGGCCACCGTGTCCGTGATGCTGCCCGGCAAGGAAACCCCCTCTCGGCTGCCGATTCACACTCATGCCGTTCATCCTGCCGCATGCCCTTGTCAACCCCCCTATCACCCCCCTCGGGATAGCCCTGCGCAAACCCGCCGCCGAAAAGAACAGAGTTGAAAAGGCTGGCCGCACGACGGCGCCCATGGCGAATCCCTCGGCTGGCTATCCCAACGTGAAGCCCGCCTTCTGACGGATGGCAGTGACCGTCGGGTTACCCCGACCTGGCTGCTGACACAGCGCTGAGAAGAGATCCGTCCCCAGCCAGAGGGTGTCGCTCCCACTACATCTCCGCTTTGGCGTCCCAGTCCGCTCGGCAGACGATTGCCAGGGTGGTCGGTGGGCCGAGCCGCATTGAGCTCGTGGGTCAGTCGGCCGCGGCTTTTGTTCAGGTCGAATTGGTGTCGTCTGGTGTGATCCCGAATCGCCGCCCCGTTGCCGAGTTTCATACATTCAGCAGGGAGGGGGGAGGGGGCCAAGGGGGCCAAGGGTCTTGAGTTTGAGCTCATCCGTCACCGCGTGCGTCTTGAAATCCTGGCGTGCCTGTTCGGTATCCAGCCAGGGTTGAAGTAAGGCTGGAAACTCGACTTGGTCAAAAGCGTGTGTGGCCGTGTGGAGACCGGCGGTCGAATAGATCCATCCATCTCTTTCTGCTGATTCTGATGCCGGTAAGCCCTCATTTGGCGTAATGTGCCGTTGATCTCCAACGGTGCCGAGCATCCCTTGGACGGTGGGTGGCCACGGTGGTCCGGCGCGTGTCCGCCTGGTGCACGACTCTGGCTGGTGACGGAACGTCAGATTCATGCGCTTGAGGCGGGGACTTGAATCCGCTCGATGCGATTCCCAGGAATGCTAGTTGATTCCTGGCTGGTTATTTCAGTCTCTCCTGCAAGGTGCCAGGCCAGCCTGTCAAGAGACCATACTCCATGCCGGAGGGCGCGCAGAGACGGCAGGGCTCGGGCTTGTTTGCGTCCAAACGGCCGGCAGCCTGGCATGCAGAACGGACTACCACATTTCCTCTCGCGGGTTCCATTCGTACGCTTTGTCGTGTGTTGGGGGGTAGACTGGCCGGCGAACATGAGGCCCCGTTGCCGCAGCAGCAGATATTGGATGCTTTTGACACGCCATGTTGGACTGCTTGTGCCAGTTGTCGAGCGGCTTTCCCCCAGCGTCGGCTGATGATCCCTGGCCACTGGTCGTCAAGGCCGTTGCCGACAGAGCATGCCGCCATATCAACCGCCGCATTCGATGCATTGCGCTGCCGGCGGTGGCGATTTGACGCGACGCTGCGCACTGATTGCCTCGTCCCCCCCCCCCCCCTCAGCATCATCAACGGACTTTCCCTTTCCGTTGATGACGTGTTTCCACGCGGGAAAGCTGGCGCCCCCTCCCGCCCGGCATCGCACTCTGCAAAAACGTCAAAAACTCTATCACGACTCGGCAACGGATCCGAGTCAAACGGCAGGTTCGAGAGGCAGCTGGGCTGGAAAAGAGCCGACGGAGCTCGTGTCAAGGAGCGCCAGTGACGGATTGGCCAAGGGCCTACGGAGCACCTGTCAACGACGGCCACCACCTATTTCAGAGCGTCCTGTTAGCTCGCCTGCAGACGTCCATGGCGCGAGAAGCTCTACGGAGTACTTGCCGTGGTTTTGGCCCGGACAAAGGCGAGGACCAAGACGCCTCTTGGGACAGAAATCAGGCCATGGGCGTCCAGAAAAAGAGGTTGGGGGGGGCGGCGACCTGGATAAGAGCGCGCTAGTGGCGTGGCGTGGCCATGGTAGCGCCGCCACAGCGCCGCCACAGCCCCACCCCGCTTCATGGCCTCAGGGTCAATCTGCATCAGCCAGCGAAATCGATTCGACCATCACGGGCAGTCTGGAGAACCAGAGACGTCTTTTTCATCGTCAGTCTCGCAGACTCGCGCATTCACGGACGACCCGCGCCCCCACCGGACCGCAACCGGTCTCGCTCGCTGCAACAAACTAAACGTTTGCTTGCCCCGTCCGGTTTCTCTTCGGCGGACAGCGTCGTCATCTCAACCTTGTTTGCTCTCCTCCCGAGTCATGTCAAGGTTGAGTGAGACATTGTCGATCCGACATGCCAATCAGTTGCGTCCGCAATCGCTGCGCTTATGACGCGACTCTATCTTCCTCCTGGCCCGAAAACGATGCCGCCGTTGCGCCGTCCAGTGGGTGTTTTTTCGGCACATGGAACAAAAAAAGAAAAAAAAAGAAAAAGAAAAAGAAACTCCTCCATCGCAAACCCCGCTCTGTCCCACCCCCCTCATTCGGGGGTTCCAGAATTTTCTTGACAATCGGGCGTTTGGCTTTCTCTGGCGCCATCCCGCCGCCCTTCGGCCATGCTTATGTCGGATAGGCGGCCCTGACGTGGGTGATGTGATTAGCTCGGTTTGCCTCCGACGTCGCAGCAACCCTCTGAGACGTTTGAAGCGTCCCGACAACTGGTTTATATCCATCCCCGAGACTCTTCTCCGTGGGCGACAACTGCCAGCGGGCGGCCTTCAATCAACGGGGCTTACATGGCAGTCCCTCTCGAGCAAAACACCCAGCCATGGACGAAAGGGACTCTTCAACGACCATGACAGCAACCGATGCCAGCAGAACCGGGCAACATCCTTGCCGTTGCTCCCTGGCAAGTCGCGCCGATGCGCATGACCAAGAAAATGGCGCAAACCGCTCCTCTGCTTGCGACTCGGGCAAGTGCCCCGAAGCCGAGCCTTCGGGTCAGAAGCCAACGAGGATGCAGAAACTGCTTCGAGCCGGTCGCGTTGAAGAGAATGGCATCCGTCCGTTGCCCGTGGAGGAACGCAGCGAGAGGCGCTTCTTCAACATTTTCACCATCTGGTTCTCCATCAACTCCAACATTCTGGCGTATGTTTTGGCTGGTCCCCACGTCCAAGTCATGGTGCTGACCGTCGTGGTAAACAGCATACTTTTCGGCATGCTCGGTCCCTTGGCGTACAACTTGAGCCTGCGCGATTCGGCATTGGTCATCCTCTTCTTCAACCTGCTTGCCACGACCGCACCGGGCATCCTAGCCACATTCGGCCCCAAGACAGGCATGAGGCAGATGGTCCATGCTCGCTACAGTTTCGGGTAAGTTCCCTTGCCCATGTCCAAGACGCAAATTTCCGTTGCTTTCCTGCCCTCGCCCCCAGGCGACTTGCTTTCGCCGCAGCATCAGCTGTTGGCATGATGACGCTTGCTGACCACACGTCCTCCCAACAGGCGGTATCTCGTATCCGTTCCAGTTCTGCTGAATCTCGCGACCCTGACCGGTTTCAACGCCATCATATGCGTGGTTGGCGGCCAGTGTCTCTCTGCGATATCTTCCGGGTCCGTCACACCCACCGTTGGCATAATCATCATCTCCATCTTGTCGCTCGTCATCTCTTTTGCGGGATTCAAGGTGCTGCATATTTTCGAGACGTATTCGTTCATCTCTGCTCTGCTCAGTATAATCGTTGCCACGGGTGTGGGTGGAAATGGGCTCAAAGAACAAGCCGCGCCTTCGGCACCTGCCACTGTGGCCCAAGTCTTGACTTTTGGCATGATTGTTGCCGGGTATCAAATTCCCTGGGCGGCCATCGCCAGCGACTTGACGACGTATTTCGACCCCAAAGTTCCCTCGTAAGAATGATGCCCCCCCCCCCCCCCCCCCCCCCCCCCAGCCGCCTCCATTTATCTTTGGTACTGCGCAAAGGGAACTGGCTTTGTGGATAATTTGCGCCAGCTAACTTTTTTTTTTTTTTTTTTTTTTTTGCGTGTTTTTCCCAGATGGCGAGTGTTTCATTACACGTACTGGGGCTTGCTCTGCCCAACAGTCCTGCTCATGACCCTCGGGGCAGCCATTGCCGGCGCCTTGCCCAACAACCCTACGTGGCAGGAGGCAAACGACGCGTACGGCATCGGAGGCGTCCTGGCAGCGATGCTGAGCGGCGCGGGAGGATTCGGCAAGTTCGTCGTGGTGCTGCAAGCGCTCTCCTTGCTCGGCAACACTTGCAGCAGCTTCTACGCCATCACGCTCAACTTCCAAGCCCTCCTTTCCGCGCTTTCCAACGTGCCCCGGTACGTGTTCTCGGTGGTCATCACGGCCATCATCATCCCGGTGGCCGTATACGCATACAGGGACTTTTACGCCAACCTGAACCACTTTGTGGCGCTGATTGCGTACTGGTCCGCCTCCTTTGTCGGCATCATCGTGGCAGATCATTTCGTCCTCCGGGGCGGGCGGATGGCGTCATACGACGCGTCTGTTTGGAACCAGGGCGACAAGCTGCCCTGGGGTGTTGCAGCGCTCGCCAGCGGCATCGCGTCCTTTGTGCTAGTCGTACCGTGCATGAGCGAGGAATGGTACGTCGGTCCGATTGCAGCCCAGACGGGCGACATTGGGTTTGAGGTGGCCATGGCGCTGAGCGCCCTGGCGTACGTGCCGCTGCGGATGCTCGAAAGAAGGGTCTCGGGTCGCTAGATGTCATCGATGGACGGTGTTCGCCCCGGCGGGGGGGGGGGGAGGCGGGAAGTGAGGCAGCTTAGAATCTTTTGCGAGTTTAGTACATCGGAACGCGCGTATCTTTGTTTGACCAGACCAAGACCAGTGCGGCCAGCCAACGGGAAAGGGGAGCGGAGGGGATATACGCTTTTTAAAACCGTGAGCTGGGGTCGTGGGCCGTTTGCCTGCCGGGCGGGCGGGCAGCGGGTGGGGCCAGGTCCCGTGCAGCACATTGGTCCACTGGACAGGCTGCGGGATTTGGTTGGCCGGCAGGGGTGCCTTGCCTGCCGGCTGCGCGTCAAGACAAGCGAATCAGGTACGGACTAGCTCGCGGTAGGATGTTGCGGGGGCAATCCCGCCATGCATCCTCCTGGCGTGAAGCTTGCTGGGGGAGAGACGGCGTCTCGACACCGCCTGCGACGTAACGTAGGCTTTGATGGGTGTCTGCGTGCGCAAGAGCCGACCGTCACGGGCCAACGTGTTCTGGTGAGCGTTGTGGGGTTGATGCCAGCCTCGAGACAGCTGGATAACCAGCAAGACGTCGTAAGACTTGTGACAATGTTATTGGCAGTAAAACTGGTGTCTTGTAGGAGCCGCCGAGCGCATGACAGTCGCTACCCTGTACTCCGTATACTGGCAGGTCTCTCTCCACAAGGCAAGCACAGGATTGGCTGGCGTCACTTGCCGCCAGAGGATGATGAGTCAGTCACCCATGCAAAACAAAGCCTTGCGCGCACAAAGACCGAAATCCGAAACCTCGCAAACCCCCCCCAACGGCGAGCTTAAAAGGGACCTACCTCGTGACGCGCCGTCCCTCGTTCGTCCTCGACCTCTATTGCTTCTCCCCGCCCTCGAGGTCCCATCGCACCGCAGCTGCCTTGGCGCGTCGCTTCCGAACCTTCTGCCTGGCAGCTTCATCTTCCTTCACGGACCGACCGCCACGCATCTTTGCTCCCGCCTCTCCAGGTACGTCCGGGGGGAGGCTTCCCAGCGTGAGCTCATGGACGCCTCGGCAAGCACCGTCGCCGCGGGGTTCCGACAGACCGCGCACGGCCCGGAGCCGCCATTCGCTCCTTGGTAGTTGTCGGGGCCCGTCGTCGTCGTCGGGTGAGTCTCGTCAGCATGGCTGTGTGGGTGTTTGCTTCGCACCTGCGGCTGCCTTGGCCGCTTTTCTGGACGACGAGCGTGCGTGGGCGGCCTGGTCTCCCAGCGCGTCTCTGTCTTGGCCGCTAGCTGAGGGAGGCTCGGGTTGTCTCGGTCAGTTCGGTGACGACCTCTTTGTTGAACCGGCAGCTACTGCTGTTGGCTCCTTTTCGACGCCACCCGGGGATGGTAGCCTTTGCTGGGGTTGGCTCCCGGATCGGCTCGTGTCAGAATGGTACGTGGGACCACTTGGCGTGTGCTTCGCTTTGCCTGGTTTTTTGCTCACCTGATGTAGATTCGTCCAGCTATCGCGCCCGTCATGTACGAGATTCAAGTCAGGACATGTTGATCCAGCATCACAACGACTTTCTCAGCTGCGGCCTTTACACTCTGCCCCGTGCCCACCAGGATCCCTCCTCTTTGCATGCAAACCCAGCAGTCGTCACGTACGCCAAGAACGCAGCACCTTCATCGGGCATCTCTCCATCTCCCCCAGCTACATCATCATCATCATCATCGCCGTCGTCGTCGTCCTCCTTCTCATCAACGACACCCCCTCGGCCGACTTCACCCCCGTCGCCGCAGCGTAAAGCTCCCGCGTCTTCTGGCTCCAGCAGCACTGGTCCCCAACGCAAGCGCGCAGCTTCCTCACCCCTGGCACACGTGCATCCCGACAGCGAGGATGCACAGGTCGCTATCAAGCGGCGGCGGAACACCATGGCCGCGCGCAAGTATCGCCAAAAGCGCCTCGACCGCGTGTCCCATCTCGAAGACGCTCTGGCCAGCGTCACCGGCGAGCGCGACCACCTCAAGCTGCCGCTCGCCAGGCGGGAGGCACAGGTTGAAGCGCTCCGGGAAATGCTGCTGCGGAAGTGAACTGCTCATGCCAATTGGGGAATGCGTTTGGCTGTTGCGACGGGTCTGCGTGATTTGTGGCAGTGCCTTGTTGTGATGAGCCAGGTCATGGGTCAGTTGGAATTTCTAGTCTTCCAAAACAGACATCTGTCTGTGTACGTGGTATGATGATGGCTCGGCAGTTTCCTCGTCAGCTGACGTCGTGCTTTTGTACTATAAGTAAATACAACACGGAAACGTCTCAGCGAGACTGTCCATCGTCGACAGCATTTTACTTGAAGGCCGTGAATTTGAAGTTTGCGACGCATTTCCCCTAATGCCTGCAAGTGTTGGCTCGGCCGTGAAAGAATTTGCTTTCCTCGTCAATGCTAGGTATATTCAACCTCGAGCAATTACGACATATTACAGACTTTCCCTCGGGTTGGTCAGTCCACACCATACACGCCGCCCACCAGTATCAAGACGCAGCCCTCCTTCTGCAGCGCTGGTGACAACACCCGACATATTGCACGTGGTCCGCCGCCGCAGTTTGCCTGCCTCTTATGCTTCAGAACCAGAATCCTCCCGACCCTTGGGCACCCACTCGTACTCGTCAACATGTTTGTACACATCCACACGTCTCGGGAGCCGGTTTGCGAGGAGGAAACGGTCATCTTCGTCGCCGCTGTAAAGTTCCTCGGCGCAAATCCTGCATTCAAAAAAATCGAGCCTGATTTGCGCCCACCTCCTGGGAGGAGACTGCTCCATGCCGACGTCGCCAGCTTCGGGTGGAGGCGGAACCGGCGGCTGCTTCCGTTGCCGATGGTCGACACCTTTCCCGCGCTTCACAACGACCGCGAGATCCTTCGCAACCTTCGGCTCCTCCTTGCGGGGCGTGATTGGGGCGTTTTCCTGCGCTGCCGAGGCGGCTGCTGCTGCTGCTGCTTCACCCGCCTCTGGCGGCGTCTGCGTCGGAGGCACACGCGTCGCTTCGCTAATCACAGGGCAGGTCACGCCAGCTCGCGCATACTGATAAACAGTGACCGACGGCTGGCTTTCGACGCCGTCTCGGCTGTTCATTTCGTCGATCCAGCCGGCTGGCTGCGGGTCGCGCTGGTACTGATCCTTGCTGACCTCGTCGACAAGGTCGCGCAGTGATGAATGGTGGGAGATGAACCGCAGCTCCTTCCACCCCTGGCCGCATCCTATGAAGCCGTGCAGCGCAACGATGTTGCGAAGGCGCCCGCAGCCCGCTGGCACGTCAATGCCGTGCCGGTTGAGGACCGTCAAGGTATCGAGCTGCAAGCCAGGCAGGCGCTTCAGAAGGTCGGGCAGGTAGTAAGGATTCGTGCAGATGGGATCCACGTCAAAGGACGCTATTCGCGCCCGCAGGTGACGGATCTTGGATAGAGTTGCCGCAGGAAGCGCCATGAACTTCACCATCATCTCTTCGCACGTTTCAAAGTTGAACAGGACCTGGCCAAGCCAGCTGCCGCCAATCTCATCTCTCACCCGGCGGCAAGTTTTCAACAACGCGAGAGAATGAGGGGCAGGAATGATTGTGGTCCGGTATGATACGCCGTGCGTGATTCTGGTGTTACGGAAATGACAATCGTATATCGAGAGTCGCATCTCCGACGGCAGTTGGAAGAGCCAGCACGTTTCCTGGGCATTTGCTGCCCGCAAGGTAGAGTGGCCACTGGCATTCTTCCCCGATTTGTCTTTGGTCTCGTTGTTGCCCGCCATCATGACTGTGGCACACGGCTGGAAGGGTTTGGAAAACGAGGGCTTCTAGAAAAGTAGCGAAAGGGTAGATGAATAGGTTGATTCCTCTAACTGATATTGATTTCCACGTCCCCTTTTTTATACCTCCTAATCCCCACTTAATAGCATGTCCCTTCTCGATATAGTATAAACTAGAATACACATGGGAAAAAGAAAAAAAAAAGAAACCTTGTCTAAAAAAAAAGAGCAAAACTTTATCTGGGACAGCGGAGCTTTGCCTGCGATTCGCGAATAGCAAGAGGAGGCGAGCTAGAAGCTACCTTTGCTTTTCCCGCTTTATTAATGGGCTGTATCAGGCGTGTGAGTCATTGGCCGTCTCAGGTTACCGCGGGTGAAGTGAAGTGCTTCCGAGCTGTGCGTCCGTGATGCGGATAGTCACGCTCATAAACTTCTCGGATACCATCCACTGTCTTGCGTGGTCTGGGATATCTCTTGCCCCCTCGCTTCGAAAACATAACACAGTGCACAATCAGTCGTAGGGGGCCTCCGCACGAAAGAATGCTTCGCAATAACGCGCCAGAAATCCGCGTCGGCACGCCACATCCCTTGCGGTCTTGCGGTTGCGTCCTCCTACCGCTGCGGCTTCTTGTCCCTGAAAAAGGCTCCCAGGGCGCCCATCAGGCCCCCCAAACTGTTTGACGCTGCCTTGCCTTGGGCGTCTTTCGGCCCGAGCCCCATGCCATCACGGATCCAGCCCGGCAACTTGCCCTGGATCCGGTCCGTGGAATATCTCCCATCAGCGAGAACAATCGCCGCGTAGTCGCCTCGGTGACGAATTGCCCGGCCGATGCTCTGGTTGACTGCCCTCATGCACGCGTTTTCGTAAAAGTCCCTCGCTGCCTGCCTGGCGCGAGACGCAGCGTCTTCTTTGGGCAAGGCGGGACCGTCTTGCTCCATCAAGCTCGCCGTGGTGGTGGTCTCAATGTATTCCATTTTCGCTTTCCATTCCGGCGACGCCATGTTTGGGTACGGCAGACCTACTACCATAACGCAGCGGCCTAGTCGGTCCGAGAAGTTGATTCCCTCAGACATCTTGCCGCCTACGACGCTGAGAAGTAGCGCCCCGGGGTTGGGTTTCGTCCCGGTTTCACTGGCAGCTTCGGTGCCGCCCACGCTGCCGAGTATGGCTCGAGTGTATTCTTCGAGCACTTGATCGCTCGAGCACCCTTTGGTTTCGCGGAAAACCCTCTTCCGGGACTGCAGACGGTCCCAGATAGTTTGGGGACCTGGCTGCTGCCGACTCCATGCCGCAACCACCTCGTCGAGATATCCGTAGCTGGGGAAGAACACCACTACCCCGTCTGGAACCACCGAGCAAATGTTCAGAATGGCCAGACCGAGTTCCTGCACCATGTCTTGATCGCCTCGTCGGTGATAGCTAAACTCAAATGTCGGTCCGCCAGGACGTGTCTTGGCAAGAGTCCACACGCACAAGTTCTCTCGGGGTATGACGTGTCCGCAACTCAACGTCGTCACTTTTTTCTCCTTCACTTGTGGGAAAAGATGGTTCTTGTAGTCGTCGAACGGTGACATGGTTCCGCCAGCGAGGATGACGGCCCTGGCACTTGACACGATCGAGGAGAATGCGTGTGTTGGTGACAACAACAGGTACGACAACTGCACGTCTGTTGTCGGCCGACCGATCTTCTGGTAGAATATCCGGCCTTCTGAGCTGAGGTTTGTAAGAGATGCAAGGAACGAGACGAGCTTGTGAAGAACAGGAGTGCTCGACATGACCGTGCCTGGCTTGCTGCCGTCCTTGTCGTTCTCAACGTGCGCGGCATAACCTTCAATCTTGTACGCTAGCTTGGACTCTTGAATGTATTGGATAAGCTCAAACAGGTTGATTTGGTCAATACCTTTATGACGGGTCAAGTCGTTGGGTTCCACAATGCCATGCTCGTGCTGTGAAAAAACAACCCATTAACTGCCAATATGAACCGGATCGACGGGTTCGGGTCGGATAACGAACCTTTGAGGATTTGGCGCTCTCCATCCACTCGCTTAACCCGTCAACAATTCGCCCTACCCTGCCGACATTGACTCGGTTGGCTCCCTTGAGCTTCTTGCCAAAGCGCTTCACGTACACGCCCAACATGCCACGTCCCTTGCGGAGATCGCTCAGTTTGAGCTCCGCGGCGTGGACGTTGGCGATTGCATCCATAATGTTGTGTGCTTCGTCGACGATGACGACATTGCCGTCCAGCTTGATACCCAGCGCGTCCCGGGCGCTCTTTTGAAGAAGCAGCGGATACGGGAGAGTAATAATCTCTGACCCGGGTAAAGCCGAGCGCGAGGCATAGTATGGGCAGACAGCCAGCGCCTTTCCCAGCCGATGCAGGTCTTCAATATCGGGTATGGTGGCCAAGGCGGTATCACGAAACTCGTGGCTTTGGCTCAGCAGCTCCTCTTTGGGGACAAAGGAGCACTTTTTGGCGGACTTTGGCTGCTGAAGCTCTGCGCAGCGGTCGTTGATGGCTTGGACAGAGCCCAGGCGCGCAACAGATGGGTTGATGCAGAGTCTTTGACGGGACGATAAAGGGAGCAGTTTCACGGGCTCGGCACAAGACGGCTTCTCCCCAGAGACAGAGGCCGGCAGAGAGGAAGGGAATGCTGGGCGGCGCAATTCGGCGATGAACTGCGATAATTGCGAATGGGTCCTTGACGTGTAATAGATCTGGCAAGGGTCACTAAACGGGGGGCTTGGATGCTGGATTGGATGGGAAAAGCTCTCGTCGCACCTTGATCTCCTCTTCGAGGACGTCATCATCCTCTTGTCTCTTGCGAGGGCCTCCAAGGCCAATGCGTTCTAGTACTTCACGCGATTCTTTACTTAGTCCGGAGAGGGTGTCGAGCGAAGCGGCATTGCCGTCTTCCCAATCATCCAACAGCCACTCGGACTCATCAGCTTCTACGTCGCTTTGTTTACCCGAGGCGACGGACGCAGCATCCAGCCGTCGCCGTTTTCGGACGCGCTCCTCCAGCGCTTTTTCTCTTGACCTAATGGCCTCGAGGCGCTTTTCTCGGTCTGTCCACTTGTGAGCAAGCTCTTCGCGTTTGCGTCGTAGCAGTTGGTCGATTAGCCACGACGGCTCGTCCTTGTACGCATCGCCCGCATTGTGCATGGAAATCTCAAACTTGTTGGCCTTGTGGTGTCGAAGCCATGTGAGAGAGGCGCATATTAGGGAAAGAGATTTGCCCTGGAATGGGGTCCGAGTCAGCGCATCAACGCAGGGCCCGCAAAGAACATCAACGGGATTTCGTTCAGACCGCGCAGTAAGCTGTTCGGATTGCCTGTCGAGGATGAACACGAATCACTCACAGTGCCGGTTGGGCTCTCCAGGATGCCGATTTGGCCCTCGCCCTTGTCCAATACATCGTACACTGTTTTCATAAACTGTTCCTGGACATCGTATGGCGTGTACGGATGATGAAAGTCCAATTTTCGCAGGGTCTGCGCCGCATCATCCACCTCTACTTCTGAAGTCATCTCCAGCCCATGGTGCTCTTGGCTTGAACATCCGCATCCGGTCGCGGCATTAAGTTGTCGCCACATGCAAGCTGCTAGACGCGTGCCAGCGGTGGGGCTCGACTGAGCTGGCAAGCCGCGAAATCACCTGACCTTGTCGGTGAACCCACTCCTTCCCCCAAAGCGGGGCGAGTCTCCCACCGCACAAACCACCGCACAAACGACCTTAGGGCTGGTCTGCCCTCTCGCTAACAATTTTCCGGCATTCCGTGACAAGGACTGCAAACGACCCTAGGCGCAGAATCATCACCCACTTACCAGTCTTCGACGCAACACATCGGAAAAGCGACAACACCGCAACCGTCGCCATGCCTACCCGAACTTCGAAGACCCGCAAGCTGTACGTGATCAATTCCCTTCGAAGAGCAGAGAAAAAGAAAAACCAAAGTTGGAGCTGCTGGAGAACTGGACTCGACTGCTGTCGGAAATCTATTGTCACCAACAATGGTTTTTGCGAATCAGCTTCTTATTTCGAACTATACCCAGAGGACATCGAAAATGAATACTGACACCATTTCTTGTGAACAGTCGCGGCCACGTCTCTCACGGCCACGGTCGTGTCGGCAAGCACCGCAAGCACCCCGGTGGTCGTGGTCTTGCTGGTGGTCAGCACCACCACCGCACCAACATGGACAAGGTTCGGCTTGATTACCCTGAGAAAACCCGGGAAACTAGAGTCGCGATGTCGGTAATTGAGAGCTAACATTGTTGACAGTACCACCCTGGATACTTTGGTAAAGTTGGTATGCGGTACTTCCACAAGCAACAAAATCACTTCTGGAAGCCAGTCATCAACTTGGACAAGGTACATTTCTCACTCTTCTATCCGGCGACGCCAAACACCAGCCATTTATTCCCCATCTGCACATAAATTTCAGCTACGAGTTCCGCTCAAGTGCACCAAACTCTGAGGATGCTCTGTATGGAGGAGCATTATTAACCAATGTCCACAATTACACAATGGGCTGCCATCTCGCACGAACCAAAACAATACTAATTTTCTCACAGTTGTGGACTCTCGTCCCCTCCGAGACCCGCGACGCCTACATCTCTGGATCCAAGAAAGACACCGTCCCCGTCCTCGACCTCCTACCGCTCGGCTACTCCAAGGTCCTCGGAAAGGGCCGTCTCCCCGAGATTCCCTTGGTTGTCCGCGCAAGATGGGTCAGCAAGCTGGCTGAGGAGAAGATCAAGAAGGCTGGCGGCGTTGTGGAGTTGGTTGCCTAAATATTTCGAGCAAGACAATTAAAAGGGAATGGAATAAAAAAAACCAGATTTCGTTATTTCAAAGCCTCGTCAATGAACGCGCTTATGAGAGTCGGGAGGCTGGTGGCGTCAAACATCCCTTCGACTCGTGAGGTGAAACCCCCTCAACATGGTGAAGGGGGGAAGAAAACGAGGATTCCTAGGGTTTCGGGTTCGGGTTTTTTCGAAGCATTGCATCAGGGAAACTCGCATGGAGTTTTTTAACGACTTGAAAAATCGATTTTTTTCACCTACAAATGCTATGCGTTGGTTCCAAGGCGACGGCAATGTACCGTGAAGCGACCTAACCGATGCAAATACTCTTATCTGCGCTACTATGGAGCCTCGCATCTACAGACTGTCGTCGCATCCCGTTCTCAATTGCCAGGTGTGGTCTAGAAACATTTCTCCAGGTAGTTCACATTGAGCAAATTGTTGTCAAGAGTTGATTCAAACGGCAAAGGCTTACCCCACGACAAGCGCAATCGACCACACTTGAAGTACAGCATCCAAAGCAGAGCATCATTTCGAGCAAGCTGGTGGGAGCTGCTGCGGTCATTAAGCATGCGTATTCCCTGTATTCATCTCTTGCCTCTACATTTCCAACGCCATAGACCGAAACGCCCAGAACAAAATTCCCATATGCCTCAACCTGTTTACAACCGTCATACCCCTAGGAGGTACCTCTAATATTTGACTAGAAAAAAATATGGTATCACGGAAATAAAACTCCGCCAATTGCTCCATGTAATCGTCAGTTTCCCGCCATTTCACGCTGCCAGTATATCAACCTCATCCTCATCACCGAGCGGTTGGCCCGCAGGCTGATCAATGTGTAGAAGAGGATGCTGTAATGCCTCCTCTGCCGTGAGTCTCCTGGAGGGGTCCAACTCCATACATCTTTCCAAAAACCTCACGGCCAGCTTCTCGTCGCTTGTCAGTGGCTTGTCATCCGTCCGACAGGTACTCCACAGAATAATCTTTTCCATAGTGAAGCCTTGCTGGCCAATTGTTGGGATGTTGGTTTCAAAAACACACCCGTGCAGTAAGCCTGCGGCTTTCATGCGTTTGCTGCCGAAAATAGTCGCAATCTCAATCATGGCTTCCAAGTCATCTGCCGAGTTGAAGAAGGGAAATCGCTTTGACAAGATGGTGAGGAGAATCACGCCGGCCGACCAGATATCAATGGCCGTGGTCTGCTCGGTGCATTTGAACAGCACCTCTGGAGCACGGAAACCTCGCGTTCCGGCGCGGTTGGCTCGTCTTGATAATCGTGTATCGGATTTGGGATAGCCTGGTTGAGCACTGGTCGCCGTCTGTGCCCAAACAGAGTTTACCTGGCGGTGCTTACGCACCTCGCGATACTCGTGGCAGAGGCAGGGCTTGGAATCAGAACCTTCACGTTCCGCCAAGCCAAAGTCAACCAGGACGCCGTGTTGGGTAGCTGGGTCGTACAGGAAGTTTGTTGGTTTGATGTCGCGGTGCAAGATTTTGTGCTCGTGCACACTTTTCAAGGCGGTAAAGAGAGACCGGAGATAGATGGCAATATCCGGGATTGTCATGTCTCTAAAATACTCCCTGAAATCACCATGTCTGAAGTAAGGCAGGATGGCAACTACCTGGTCAGTGTTCCGGAAAGCGGTGATGAGGGGGCAGACGGATGGACATTGGCGCAGATCATGTAGTAGTTCGAGCTCGTTGAGAATTCTTGCAGGACTTGAGGTGACGTAAATCTTCTTGACGGCGACGTATCGCGGTTTCCATCTGTGGGAGCGTCCCGACGAGCTATGGCTTGCATGTCTCTTGAGAGGAGGAGGCGTCCATTTTGATGAATCGTCGCCAAAATCCCAGCTATTGTCGTATCTGTCGTACTGGCAATCCTCCGCCTTGTAGACTGTAGAGAAGGTTCCTGGTTGAATGCATCCCACGTCAGTGGACCGATGTCACGAAGCCAGACAATGATGGGGCTGGGTTGTGATTTCCGCACAAACCTTCTCCAATCCTCTTGATGAGGCGATACTTTCCACGGAATCCAGGGAAATCATGCCCCAACTTGTCCATGTCGGCCCGGACGCTGTTGCCAACGCGCTCGTCATCCGAAATTTCTTCCTCGTCTTGGTCTTCTGCGTCTACTTCCTCCTCCTCTTCTGCTTGGTCCATTAGTTCGTCTGTTTCGTCTATGCCGGCATCATTTTCCAGATGGTCAACCTCTTCTTCAGCCATCACTTCCGTCTCTTCTGTGCAAGTGTCTTCATAAATGTCGAAGGGATCGTCCGGTCCTCGACGCATGACGGCAGTCGCCATGCTGGCAAGCGAATCGAGGTCAATGGGGGTCGTTTGCTCTAGAGTGATTTCGGTTATTGCTGACACCTGTAGCTGACGATGGTGAAGGGAAATTCAAATGGGCCAGCTTATCAATTGGCGCGTTCAAGAATAGCTAGGACATGTAGATCAGCTCGGGGCCCATGGCAGCATGACGATAAGACCGTGAGGGCAAATATATTATTTTGTTTTGCCCACCCTGGTAATCCAAAGAGTGAGGGGCCGACTGTGAGCTTCCACCAGAAAGCAATTTGAACGTGTCGAAGCACTGAAGGGATCATCAATGATTGGACAAAAACGCGATACTTAGTGCCAAGCTTGGGCGTGGATGTGAGCGAGTGTGGGGCTGTTCTTCACCTTTTTGGCCAGGCACGTAAGACGCAAGGCAGTGGGCAAAGTGGCAAAGTGGCGCGGGCAAACTCGCGTTGCTGAGCTGAACAAAACAACAACATCCCGTTGCCAAGGGACACAATCTGCATCGCAACTCCACCATCGATCCTGGTTCAGCGGCATCTCCGAGAGCTCCTGCAACGTCATTCAGCCTCTCCAGCAACATTTGTCAAGCTCTGTGCTCTGCCACCCTTCCGCGGCCTCGCGGCGACACGGCTGCCCATCATGGCGACTATCAGCTTCGACATCAACGATGCGCTCAAGCACTACATGTCTGATCCCACTTCAATACCCACGCCGGAAGCGGACAGTGCCTTGTTTGATTGCGAAAATGATCCCGAAAGCCTTACCAACCCCGTCATTAATCCGATTCTGAACCCGATTGTGGACGCTGTCGCGCACGACCCAGATGCGATTCTAAAAGCTGCCAACATGGACTCATTGCAGTTTTTACTAAAGTGAGGGGGCAAACTATTCTCACGGGAATTCCATCTCTTCCGTCTTCTCCATCGTATGCTGACATCTTGTCAATCCCTTCAGATACCCGTCATTTCTCCCTACACACGCATTAAGCAAGGTGTTCGACTTGGTGATGAGTGGTCTCAGCGCTGAATGCGATTACATGTATAACGACATGGACACAGCAGACGAACAGGACTCTGTACCCCATCACAAGCAACTTCTCGAGATTTACGGATTCTTGCTGCAGTGGACCATCGCCGCTGTCGAATCCAAGGCCGCGGAAAAGTCGTCCACCGCACCAATGGGACGTGGCCGAGGCAAGGCCAAGAAAAGTACATCCAAGGAAGAGGTATGGGATTCTGCCTCGCAGCTTCAGGCCGCTCTCGAAATCATGTGCAAGGTTTTGAAGCAGAAGCTGTCCAAGATTTTCTTGACTACCAGTGAGCGAGACACCTTCATCAGCCTCCTCACCAGGCCAGTCTACATGATCTTGGAAAGCGAACAGCGGTCCAAGGCTACGTCCATTCGAATGCACTGTTTCAAGGTGCTATGCATTGCTGTGAAGCATCATGGCCACGGATATGGTTCGTCCCCCCCCCCCCCCCCCCTTTCCTTTTTTTTTCTTTTCTTTTTTCCTTCCGTTTTAGAATATCGATTTGAAACCAGGGCTAATGAGGTGGCAGCTGCGCAAATCAACGTTATCCAGAACCTCACATACTTTGAGCATCTATCAGAGCCCATGGCCGAATTCTTGCATATTCTTGCCGAGACATACGATTATCCACAGCTTGCAGACGAGGTATTGCGAGAAATCAGCAACAAAGAATTCAACTCAAACGACACCAGAGGCCCAAAGTCTGTCTCGGCCTTTATTACTAAAATCTCGGAGCTGGCGCCGAGACTCGTCATCAAGCAAATGACCATGCTGGCTAAGCAGCTAGACAGCGAGTCCTATACCCTGCGGTGCGCACTGATTGAGGTGTGCGGTAACATGATTGCGCACCTCAGCCAGCAGGACGAGCGTAGCGAGAACCTTAAATCCCAACTCAATGCATTCTTTGACGTTTTGGAAGAAAGGTTTCTAGACATCAACCCGTACTGTCGCTGCAGGACCCTACAGGTGTACATGAAACTCTGCGAGCTGGACCAAAAGTTTCCTAAAAGGCGGCAAAAGGCGGCAGAGTTGGCATGCCGGAGCCTGGAAGACAAAAGCAGCAACGTGCGCAGGAACGCGATCAAGCTTCTGGGTATGCTGATCAAAACCCATCCGTTCACGGTCATGCATGGAGCCCAGCTGTCTCGAAAGGAGTGGCAGGAACGTCACGACAAGGTGGAGGAGGAGCTCAAAGCTCTAAAGCCGCCTCCCGGAATGCCGGGATTTGGTGAAGACAACGCCAACACAACGGTCGACAACGCACTCCTGGATGAGGTAACCCAAATGGATTCACCACGAAAGCCCAAGGAAATGACGGAGGAGGAAAAGACGGCCGCCTTCAAGAAAGCACAGGAAGAGGCCGCCACGGGGGAAGCGATTGAGAAGCTAACGCTTACAAAACGGTACTATAACGAAGCTCTCCGATTCATCGACGTTCTTCACGACGCCACGGAGACCGTGTGTCAACTGCTGGGTGCCCGAAACAAGAGTGAAGTCGTTGAAGCTATTGATTATTTCGAAATCGGCGACGCCTACAACATTGAGAAGAACAAGGTTGGTATCCGCCGCATGCTGAGACTCATTTGGACCAAGGGCAACAGCGACGAAGGAAAAGGTGTCCAGACGCACCTCATCGAGTGTTATCGGAGGCTGTTTTTCGAGGCTCCCGATTCCTTTAGCCCCAATGATGCGGCGAATTACATCGCCCGAAACATGATTAGTCTGACGTTTGGTGCGACTCCAGCCGAGCTTACATCCCTGGAACAGCTCCTTGCCACCATGATGAAGGGCGGCATCATCCCTGACGTGGTAATAAGCAAGCTATGGCAGGTGTACGGCGTACAGAAACGCGAGATTTCTAGAACGCAGCGCCGAGGTGCCATCATCGTTCTCGGGATGCTTGCCACTGCCAGCCCCGGGATTGCGGTTGATGAGATTGAAACTATGCTTCGCACTGGCTTGGGATCGCGTGGACGAAACGACTTGCAGTTGGCCAAGTACACATGCATTGCTCTGAGAAGGATCAATCCGGTTGGCCGTCACGCCAAAGAGTCTACCGTTACATTCAACAGACTTGCCAACGACCATGCCGTGCTGGGACGTCTTGCGGCCGTTGCCGAGGTCCAGTCCGAGTCCAAGGAGTGGTATGGGGTGGCGGAGCAGGCCATCAATGCAATCTATGCCATATCGAAACATCCCGATGTCCTGTGCTCCGAAATCATTCGACGCAAGACCAAGCATGTCTTTGCACAGTCGCGGCCTGGTTCCAGGCCGACTTCGAGAGACGAAGGCAAGGGCGGTCCCGACATGACCATGAACCCGACAATGAACCCAACCATGCAGGAGGACAAGCCAAAGAAAAGCCGCGACAATGCGGTCAACTTGTCGCAGTTGCTCTTCATTGTCGGACATGTCGCCATCAAGCAGATAGTCCATCTTGAACTGTGCGAGCTCGACTTTAAGCGTAGGAAGCAGGAGAAGGAGAAGCAGACACCGGCCAAGACGGACAAGGACAAGGAGGATGTGGACGAGTTGGATCTCATCGGAGGCACGACGGAAGACGACTTCACCGAAGCCATGGCGCACATCAGAGAGCGAGAACTCTTGTACGGGCCTGACTCACTATTGGCCATCTTTGGCCCGTTGGTTTCCGAGATTTGCGCCAACAACACGAAATATGCCGACAAGGGACTTCAGGCTGCCGCGACGCTATGCCTCGCCAAGCTCATGTGCGTGTCTTCGGAGTATTGCGAGACCAACCTGCCCTTGCTCATCACCATCATGGAGAGATCGCCAGATGCTACTGTTCGGTCCAACGCGGTCATTGCGCTGGGAGACATGGCGGTTTGCTTCAACCATCTCATCGACGAGAACACCGACTTCCTATACAGGCGACTAGCTGACGACGATGCTTCCGTGAAGAGAACGTGTCTCATGACGCTTACTTTTCTGATTCTGGCCGGTCAAGTCAAGGTGAAGGGTCAATTGGGAGAAATGGCCAAGTGCTTGGAAGACGAGGATCGACGCATTGCTGACCTGGCAAGAATGTTCTTTACCGAGCTCAGCACCAAGGACAACGCGGTGTACAATCATTTTGTCGACATGTTTAGCCTGCTCAGTGCGGGTGGCAGAATGGAGGAAGAGAGCTTCAAGCGAATTATTCGTTTCTTGCTCGGCTTTGTGGAAAAGGTCAGTAGGGCGAAAGCTACCAGTTCCCCGCGCTCATCCGGATTGTATGTCGTGCTATTCGGGAGGATGTGCTAACTTGCCTTTTTTTTTTTTCTTTTTTTTTTGGGGGGCCACAGGACAAACACGCCAGGCAGCTCGCCGAGAAGCTTGCGGCCAGGTTACCGCGATGCGAGACGGAGCGCCAATGGAACGACGTGGCGTTCGCCTTGGGACTGCTACCGCATAAGAACGAAGAGATTGCAAAGTTGGTGTCTGAAGGTTTCCGGGTGGTGCAGGCTGCAGCTTGATGCTGTTTGATGAGCGCGCGGAGGGGATGGAGGGAAAACAACGTAGAGAGTTCATAAGTTGATGTCGTTCATGACCTTGCACGATATGATGCCATGGGAGGTTTGGGACGAGGAGTTTGTTTTGCATGGGCTGGTAGTGTCGGTTGCGTTGCGACGTATCGTTTCAATGGTTCAATGGCATGACTAACTGTCGTGCCGCATCTTGGCGGACGTACATCTGGTTCGTCGTGTGGCAGACTCGCGACAGGATGGATGGGTTACGAGCACCAATGACGTCATTAGCAACTCGGGCCTTGCAGGAGGAACAAGCACTTGACATGGAGTTTCCGACGTTGTGGTGTTCAGGAATTACAATGGTAGCTGTGAAAACCCAGAGCTCTGGCTCACCATCCTTCAGTTCAGGACAGCTCCATCCCAATATTGGGCAGAGTAATAAAAAAAAAAAAAAAAAAAAGAGAAAAGGTCGTGGTGAACAAATCATGAACTTTGCCCCAGGGTAGGAAATTTCTTGGTGGGCTCGGCTTGAACAGATGACAGCCCCCGCCGTTCCACTGAATCACGTCCCTTATTGTTGAGATCTGGCTGGCTGCGTCGGCCAATCCGGCCACTCTGCCGCGGCGCGTGCCCCACATTTGCACGTTTGCAAAGGAGGGGGGTAACGAAAAGTACAAAAGGGCGGGGTGTTCCCAAGCTTTCCAGCTCCCGTAACCGGCGAACCAGACGGCATCGTTCCTACTGTCCACTCCCCCCCCGCCTTTGTCTTCAACTGCGGCCACGTGACTCCAATCACGTGATCCCGGACGTGACTCTAGACGTGATTGTCGTAGGGGCCTCGTCCCATCGTCGCGTCAGACAGGGAGAAAGCCCGGCTTAGCGTTTGGGTGGGGGCAAGTGGGCGTGCGTTCCACTGCGGCTCCCTTTTTGCTTATAACTGGGCGTTGCCGCTTGCGGGCAGGTGCGTCACGCCAACCGCCTCGACTGGTCACAGGTTCTTTGGAGGTCAATCTGCTAGCTGCACTTGCACTTGCACTTGCACTTGCCCTTGTCTTGCCCGCTTCTGACCAGAACACCGTGCCCCTTGGCGATTGATCAGGCCAGCAGCCACGTCCAAAGATCCAGCCAGTTGCACGAACCGTCGCAAACCTCGCACACCTCCCAAAACCATCGAAACAAGCTGCAACTTGACGACATTGATACCTCTGAGATAGCTAGCGCAATAGTCTCTCGACCAATTTGCCATTGCCGCTCCCGTCACGTCCCAACACATCCGACACATCAAACTCCGGATTACGTCGTCGTCGTCGGCTCCCCCCTCTCTCACCCTCACTTCACGGGTTCACGTCGCCGCAATTGTGCTCACCACCGCGCATTGCAATATCGGCGCATAGACGGTACCTGCGTTGCGAATTGAATAAACGGCAGGCCATGGGCTTGATCCAGGTCGTCTGCACGAGACGGAACGAGACTGGGGGAAGATCCTTGGGTAGGTTTTTATTTTTTTTTTATTTTATTTTTTTACTTTTTTATTTCTTTTTTCTTTGTTCTCCTTGGGGAATCGTCTCGGCATCCCTCTTGACGGCTGCATTGGTGGGCATCAAGACGCAAGAAAAGAGCTGACGTTGACGGCTTACCAGTTGGGAGTGTGACTACACACTTGGAGCCTCATCTTTACCACAACACTCAAAAACTAGCTCCCGCGTCGCAGTAATCACTTGACCGAGACGAACAATCGCAAGCCCCAACATGCACGACAAAGTCGTCTCGTTGGGCTCCCGCCTGCATTATCCCATTACAATCACAAAGCTCCTCAAATCACCAGGAGACTCCATAAAGAAGCAGGAGACCATCATCGAGTACAAGTTCACTTGGCGGAGAAGAGTCAGCGACGACGTGTGGGCTGACGAGACGACGTACACCGAATATGATAGCCCGGCCGAAGGAAAGCTGAAGGAATGGCGCGTCACAGAAGGCAGCGTTATCAATGCCGACACCCCTTGCATGCTGGTTGAGGAGGCTTGCGGGCATCAAGTGCAGATCCAGGGCCTCTGCGGCTATTGCGGCGCCGACATGACCGGGGTGAACTGGGCCAGTGAAGAAAAGGACACGGATCGTGCCATGATCAACATGACTCACGACCAGACGGGGTTGATGGTGAGCAAAAGCGTGGCAATGAAGGCAGAGCACGACACGCAGAAGCGACTCCTTCGACAGCGCAAGCTCAGCCTGGTGGTTGATTTGGACCAGACCATTATTCATGCGTGCATAGAGCCGACTATTGGCGAATGGCAGCGAGACCCTTCGAGCCCAAACCACGAAGCAGTCAAGAATGTCGAGAGCTTCCAGCTCAACGACGATGGACCCCGGGGTGTGGCCAGCGGCTGCACGTACTACATCAAGCTGAGGCCAGGCCTGCATGAATTTCTCGAGGAAGTGTCGCGCATGTACGAGCTGCACGTCTACACCATGGGCACGCGCGCGTATGCGCTCAACATTGCGCGCATCGTCGACCCGGACCGGAAGCTGTTTGGAAATCGCGTCATCAGTAGGGACGAGAACGGCAGCATCACGTCCAAAAGCCTGCAACGACTGTTTCCCGTCAGCACAAACATGGTCGTCATCATCGACGACCGCGCCGACGTGTGGCCCCGGAACCGGCCCAATCTCATCAAAGTCGTGCCATACGACTTCTTCAAGGGCATCGGCGACATCAACTCGAGCTTCCTGCCCAAACGGACGGACGTGTTGCCTGCTGCTTCAGCTTCACAATCCAACGGCTCGCCACCGGCAGCCAAGAAGGGCAGCGGCGACGGAGACAGTCGTGGCCACAGCTCCGCAAGCAACGGCACCCTCCCCGACGGCAAGGCGTCACCTTTGGAGGAGATTGCGAGGATGGGCGGAGCGGATGACGAAGCTAGCCTGAGGATGCAAGCCGCAGAGCAGGAGAAGACTTTGCAGAAGCAACTGACGGACCGGCCGCTGCTCCACATGCAAGAGGAGCTGGACAAGGAGGACCAGCTTTCGGCGCAAAGCCCAGAGACGGGCGATTCACCTGCAAACCACCCGAGACAGCATTTGCTCAACGACGACGACGAAGAGCTTATCGCTCTGCAGGATCACCTCACCGATCTACACTCCTCCTTTTACGATACCTACGACCGAAGGCGACGAGAAAGACGAAAATCGGACCCGACCATCAAACCGGGCCACATGCATCTGCATCGACGGCCCTCTGTTGATGACGGGGTGGACCTGTCCATGGTTCCCGACGTTGGTGACATTCTCGACGAGCTGAAATCAAACGTCTTGTCCGGCCTAGTCATTGTGCTGTCCGGACTGGTGCCTCTGGGAATCAGGGTCGAAGAGTCCGAGGTTGGGATGCAGGCGCAAAGCTTTGGCGCTCAAGTGCTCGACAGCGTGTCCCGCCGGGTCACGCACTTGGTTGTGTCACTGGCGCGACCTCGGACCAAGAAGGTGCAGCAAGCGGCCAAGCTGCCGAGCATCAAGATTGTGAACCACAAGTGGCTGATTGACTGCCTCAGCCAGTGGCGTCGACTGGACGAACGGCCGTACTACTTGAACATAACGGCGGAGCGTGATCGAGCCGACGACGCCGCAGACCCCGCGTCGGAAGCGGAGAACGCGGACCCGGAACCAAGGGACCTGAAAGACTTTGACTGGGCCACTGCGGACAAGGATTTGGAGGAATTCCTAGGCACAGACAATGAGGAAGACGACGGGGAGGACGAGGAGGACGAGGAGGGAGGGGGGGAGGTGGTGAAGGATAAGGATGGGGATGGCGATGACGAGAATGAGGATGCCTCGGACAACGGCGACTCGGAACTGGACAATGGCACCGAGAGCGGTTCCGAGGCGGACCGAGACGTCGGCACGGACAGCAGTGAAACTGTTGGCCGGGAGGAAGCAGGCAGGAAGCGGAAGCAACCTGCGCAACACGTTGGAGGAGAGTCGGGGGCCGACGAGGGCGGGGACGCGGGCGAGAGCGTCTTGGCCAAGAAGCGGCGGCTGTCGCGCAATCGCGGAGCATCCGGCCTCAGGTCAGTGCGCACGCCAAACGGCGACGATGCAGATGCAGACGCAGACGCAGACGCAGACGCAGATGCAGATGCAGAATACCAAGGCAGCCACGCGCCGACGCCTGGCCTTGACCATGCGCAAGGCGCAGCAGCAGCAGACGCAGCAGCAGACGCAGCAGCAGACGCAGCGCCAAGCCAAGACAAGGACGTTGACGCGGACGACGAAGAGCTCGAGCGCGAACTCTTGGCGGAGCTCGAGGCCGCAGACGGATGAGGGGAGCTTGTTTCAAAGCTCTTTGTCGTGCGATGCATTTGCTGGGGGCCAGGACTGTTTTGCCTGGCGGGACGGGTGCATGTTTGACGAAGCGGGTTGGCGGAATGGGGGCTGTGGATCGTTGGTTTGTACATTGACGGCTTTTGCGGGGACTGGAGGCGATGTTGGATTTTGCAGGGTACTGGGATCTGGCGAGGAGTTTGTTTGCGTTTGTTTTGCCTGGTTTGCCTGGTTTGCCTGGTTTGCACAGAGAGGGTAGGAGTCCAACATGTTGTTGCCTGATGACTGGTGGCTGATGGTGATGGCTGATGGTGATGACTGATGGCTGATGGTGATGACTGATGGCTGATGGTGATGACTGATGGCTGATGGTGATGACTGATGGCTGATGCTGTTGACTGATGGCTGATGGTGATGGCTGATGCCTGTAGAAGCGTGATGTGATGGTGATGGCTGGCTGGTGTTTCTATTGTGCCGAGTCTGCAGTCTGGACGAGACAAGGCCCGTGCAGCCCGCCCGCCCGCCGCCAGCCAATCACGGCCTTGGAGCGGTCGGAACTCGGCATCTCTGGCTGAAACCGGAGCATTGGACAATGCAGCCTGGGCGCCGCCCAATGTTTCGACCAGGTCAACCGACGTCAACCGACGTCAACGTGCTGCCCCCACCAACCAGTTCCAGCGAGCCAAACAAACCGGCCCCGTTGCCTGCCCAGCCCCTGGCATGCCTTGAAACGTGAAACAGAAGAGCGCGACGGGCGGCCGCAGCCAGGCAGGCGCCACCGGACGCGACGAAACATGCCCTGCCGGCGCCACCGAAACGGGCTGGCTTGGGCGCGAGTAAAGAGTGCGCAGTGTGCGCATGTTGCGGAGGACGGAGAGGCTCGGAGGCTCGGCCACGGCCCCGCCTCGGGGGCGGGCTTCCCCTGGTGGGGTGTCTGCCGAGTCAGCGGCGGCTTTGGGCCGAGTCAAAGGGGGGGCGGGGGGGGGGCGGAGCGCGTGGAACAGCAGCGCCAGCCGGGGACGAGGAGTCGCGCAAGCTGCCGGCGGCAGAGACGGCAAGAAGGGGCTTCAGATGTTTTGCGTATATATAAGGCGGAGAAGGGGGTTGCCGTCATGCGAACCGCCCGGCTCGGCTTGACTTGGGGCACGCAACACTTGCACGGCAGCATCACATCCCCCACGCCAGGCCGCTCTGCCCACCGCATTTACATTTTACCCCCCGCCCTGTTGCAACACCATCATCCGCCCCCGCGCGTTCCGCCCTCCAGCAGCATGCTCCTCCTCGCCGCCCTCCTCGCGGGCCTCGCCTCCGCCCACATGCAGATGGCCTACCCGCCCCCCTTGCGCTCCAAGCACAACCCCCACAGCGCCGCCGTCGACTACTCCATGTCGTCGCCCCTGCTCGCCGACGGCTCCAACTTCCCCTGCAAGGGCTACCAGGCCGACCTGGGCTCGCCGGCCGGCCGCCCCACCGCCGCCTGGTCCCCCGGCGGCACCTACAACCTCACGCTGGAGGGCACCGCCGTCCACGCCGGCGGCTCCTGCCAGGTCGCGCTGTCCTACGACCGGGGCGCCTCGTGGGCCGTGCTGCGCTCCTTCGTCGGCGGCTGCCCCCTCACGCCGACCTGGTCCTTTGAGCTGCCGCCCGACGCGCCCGCCGGCGAGGCCCTCTTCGCCTGGTCGTGGTTCAACAAGCTGGGCAACCGGGAGATGTACATGAACTGCGCGGCCGTCACCGTCCGCGGAGGTGGGGGGACGGGGACGGGGACGGGGACGGCGGCCCGGCGGAGCAGGATCGACGCGCGGGCCGGCATGGCCGGCCGGCCGGCGCTGTTTGTGGCCAACGTGGGCAACGGGTGCGCGACGCTCGAGGGCAAGGACGTGGCGTTTCCGCACCCGGGGCCGGACGTGGAGGATGTGTCGGGGGGGAAGGCCGCGCCGGTGGGCCGGTGCTGATGCTGATGCTGATGCTGATGCTGATGCTGATGCTGATGCTGATGCTGATGCTGGGGTGGGTGTCACTGCTGCACTGGCTGCAGCAGCAGACGGGGTAAGAGAGCAGTCTCTGCTTTCCATGGCGGGCTAGGCGGGAATCCTGGTCTTTATCGTGGAAAGCTACATAGAGAGGGGAATGCTTGGTGTTGCACTGGCTGCAATGACGGGAGAAGGGGAAAACTGCGCTACAGGACTGGTTCTTGTATCATGGAAAGCTTCATAGAGAGGGGAATGCTTGGTGTTGCGCTGGCTGCAATCGGAAGCAGGGAGAATAGAGGATCAAGAGAGGAATCTCGACTTTTTGATATCAGCACCAGGCTGGGAACACTCGTCTCCTCCAACTACCAGGACCCGCCGATGGCAGAAGTTTCTGTGAATGCCCAAGCCGGCCGGTGCAACAGCCCCTGCTGAGAATCGCACGGCTCGACCGCCCATTGTGCCATGCGCATTGCTCCCCATGACTGCAGTGCTCGTTATAAGGCATGGCCCATTCTTGCCACACGCTGACCAGTCTGCCAAACACCTCAGGCCATCCGTCTTGCAGCAGGACCAACGCTCGAATACCTGCGAGAAGCCGACGATGCCGGAAGCCGACGTCTTGCACGTTCGTCGACACGTGGGGAAATGGCACCAAGCAACGGCAGCAAGGTCGGCGACGTCAAGATGCAGGGCCCTTGCCATGCGTCTGAAGCGAAACAGGGCGCGGCGCATCGGGGGTGTTTCGACAGCTTTGTCCGGCTTCACGGCCGCATTCAAGGAGACGGCTCCCACGGGACGCCGGGCCCTGACGCGTCCCTCTGTCGACGGGTATTATGAGCTGCGGTAAGCTGCTTCTGCCGGGGAAGTTGGTCACAAAGCCTGGAACAACCGTCTGCCATCTAGGCGGAATGAAAGAATAGGCCATGGCAGCCAGCCCAAGCTGAAAATGAAGCTGTTCTGCTCTACATTTGCAACAACGTGAGGAGTTTTACCTTGACCTTTTTGATGAAGATTGGTATTACACCTCGTGGGACTCTTGCCTAGATGTTCTGGCTTTTCTAGTAAAAGAGCGGCTTGCGGTTTGTTTCTTCTTCAGCAGATCGTGATGGGGATAGGGATAGGTCGGGGCCGCTGTGCATATGCCTCGGTTTGAGTAGCAAAAACTCACCATTACCCGTTCTGATTTCTCTCTACGCTTTACTAGTTCCTACTAATGGACTTGAATATAGAACACCTATAACCGTGCTAATCTCGTTGTCGACGCCAGGCGGGTTGAAGCTGCTATTCTTACCATCTTTACTATAAATAGAACCAGGCGGAAACTCGCGCAGCGCGTTCGCCGGCTCTCCAAAACCCAGCGCACTAGGGGGAGAATCCGCCCGACGCGACTGACGTTTCTGCCGGCGCCGAGCCAACGGTGAATCGCTAGACAGAGCATGGTGGTGCAATATCACGACTTCCGACATTTTCAGCATAGTATCGTGGCCATTGGCCTGTCCGAAGAACCATCATCGTCGCTAACCTGAACGAACCGGTACTGTCCGGTGCTGGGAGACTTGCCGCCACCCCTTTGCGCTGGCGAACAGGCAGTTCTCTCCTCAGCACCCTGTCGGTCATGACGTATTTCAAGAGATTTTGATGGAAGAAGACGGCGCCCGCGCCAAGAGCGGCTCTACTTTGATTCTTACGCTGTGGCAGCAGACGTGGAATCTCGGACAGAGTCTGCTAGGCGTCGCGATGAAAGAGACTGCTGTTCAAGAGGAAGCTGGCAGACGAGCAACTCTTTGGCTGCGGCTACTCGTCACGCGGCCTGTCTTGCTGTCGAGGCTACTCATTTAACGGATTTGAAAAGCTACCATGTCCCCGTTCTACAGCCAAAGCCGAGAGCCATGAAAAAAAAAAAAGGCCCCGTCTTACACGTCCCGCCCTACCTCAACTTCCCATCCACTTCTTATTTGTAGACGCAATAATCAGGTTGCCGTTGCCGTTGGCAGCCTCGAATCCTAGTCCCCGGCTCAGCCCATGCTCTCAGCCAACGGCGGGGACAAGGCGGGGACAGGTACTCACCGGCGGCGGTTTCATCCTCGCGAGTGCAGTTGTTGACCGTGTACAGCACCGCCATAGCCACGTCGGAGCTTCCGTTGCGCCCCCAACCCCCCCCAAGTCAGCCACGAGACTCCCGGTCTTGCGTCTTGCGCATCACGCCTATCCTCACCAGTACGAGAAGCTGCCCCGGGAATCGAGAGCCTGGCCACTGATTTGCGCGCTTCCCGCGTAGCAAAACGGGACCACCGCCATGTTCTCGGTGGCCTTGCAGGTGCGGTTGCCGAGCCGGTCGAGGTAGTGGTAGCACGCGAGGATGTCTCGGGTATCCGCGTACGAGTGGTTGGACGGGCCGCATCTCGGACGCGACTTCTTGAGCCCCTCGGCTAGCGCGCCGGATGCTGGACCTGGTCAGTCACCACGGCGGGCGGCGGGTCCGGGCGGACGTACTCAGGTCGGGCATGTCCATGCTGTAGAGCTCTTTGGACGTGAGGCCGATGTCGACCGGGCTGGGGAGGCCCGCGCCGGGGATGACGAAGCGCCGTTTCGAGTGGCCCGTGGCGGCGAGGGCGAGCAAGGCAGCAAGACACAGGGGGGTTCGAAGGGCGACCATGATGGTTTTCCTTTGCAAGGGCCGAAAAGGGAGGGGGGGGGGGGTGGGAGTGTCGTGCGGTGGGATGAGCATGGGAAAGAGAAGCGTCGGCTGGGTATATTTATAGGCCTTTTTGCACTTTTGCAGACACTCGTCTGGGCTCGTAGCATGGAGCAAAGGGCGCGCTGGGACCAAGCATCACGGGGGTTTATTGTCGGCGGTTGTTGGCCGTGGTCGGCTGTCGTCGAGTGCGAAGGGCAGGCACAGTACGGCGCAGCACGGCGGCCCAAGATGGGGGCGCTTCAACGCGACGCAAAAATAAACTGTGCCCCGATTGTTCCCGATTGTCATTTCCCCAGGGCCCGAAACCAGGCTTGTGGGGAGGCTCGCCGGCCACAACGTGACGGACACCAACCCGCGCCCTCGGTTGCAAGATGCGGCCGACGCGCTATTTATACATCTCGTCCCGCCCTGCTGGCTTTGCCATGCAACCTGGACAACCCCAGCATCAATTACTCGCACTCCGGGCCCACGGACCGCCCCTGGGATCCATCCCGCCCAGACCAGGCTAGCAGGACGCCGCCGCAGGGCCGACGACGCGGATTCTCTTGGTCCGGCAACCTGGTTCGTACGGATCGAGTCCCGCTTGTTGGGCCGCCATAGCGGGGAAATTCAAAAGAGGAGCCCGCCTGCCAAGAAGCACCGGGTGGTGTGAAGCGCAATTCCCGTGTGCAAGCGAACAATAGCGTTTGGTTCTGGACGTGGCGCCCTTGGACCCGTCGCACCTGCGCCTGCACCTGTCTCCTCGACAATGAACGCATCGGGATCCGCGTGGCGCGGGCGAGCACTTGATTTTCTCGCCAGACGTGAAGAGCAGCGGTCGGATCCTTTACCTCGACGAGCGCCAGCAAATGCCGCCGAGGGGGCCCCGCCACCATCGCCTGGACAATGATGCAATACTACCGGGGAAACGTGTCCGGACGCACGCCCGGCCTTCTCTCCGGCCCCGCCCCGGGCCGACAGCCCGCAGTGACCGAGACCCGCGTCCGATACAGCCTCGGACCGTTGTCCCCGCGAACGAGCCGCAGCAAGAAAGATCAGCAGCCTGCGAGACCGCCGGGACGCGCAATGCCGACATGGGGGCATCAAGGGCTTTCCTGCAACCGCTGGCACGCCGCCATCTCGCAGCTCTTCCCACCAATGTCTGAGGCGCTGACGCCGGAAGCAACGGGATGAAAGTCCAACGAATGCTCGGGCTTGGCCTGGGAGCCGCGAGGAGAGAAGGGCCCGGGCCGCCGTCTTACGGTGCGGGATAGGGTTGGCGGCAGCATCGTGATGTTGGTGTCTCTGGCCCGTGGGCGCGGTTGTCTGGGGTGGCTGACGCTGGCACTTGAGGCTGGAGGGCAAGACGAAGCGCATTGAGTAAATGATGACGGACTCATGACGACGGACTCATGGTGCTATATGAAGAGGGAATGCGAGGGCATGTTCGGGCCATGCTCGTCCACGATGCGAAATGCCCCGGGCGCAGAATACCAGATTACCTCACATGTTCACGCCGCATGTCATGCCTCATGTCGAAAGGCGTTTCCGAAATAGCACGCAGTCGGCGGGAACGGTATTGTCCTCGGCGCATCTGATATTCATTGAGCAGCGCCATCCCAGCACGGTCTACCGCCTGGCACGTCCCACCAAACACTCATGGTGATGACGGCTATTGTTGCACGACTGCCAGGCGAGGCGCCGGGAAATAGCCAGCAGTGGCCAAAATAACCCAGCCGGACAATTTGGCTCTTCTATTCCAGTCTTGGTGGATGAGCACCCACATCGACAGCATTGAAAAGAAGCGAGGGGCGTCATCGGATTCGCTGCTTACTCCAAACCGGATAAAAGACTCGCAAGGTAGCAATTCTTTTCAAAGTTTTCTTGCTTGTCTTTTAAAAGAAGCAAAAAAAAAAGAAAGGAAGGAAGTGATTTTCGGCCACCCCAAAGCATGCGGATTGCTCTCGCCGCGCTGGCCGTTGCCGTCCCTTGCACATGCGCAGGTAAAGGCAAGTACGGGGAAAGGCTACTTGACTGGGGCGATGAGGATCCGCCTGATTGGTTCCCGGACTATGCATACCCACGTTTTGAAAGGCACTTTGATAAAGCATCGTTGCCCCGCCTCAAACCTGGGGAGCCGTGGGAGGGTGTAAGTCCGAGTCGCGTTGCCGTGCCGCTTTGCTTCCAGAGTTGCTTACTTTTGGTCCCGCCCCCCCTCCCCCTTTTGCCTGCGCAGAAATGCCTAAAGATGCAGAACCAGTGCGTTTTCCGGTTCCCCAAGGCCTATAGCCGGCGCAATGGGCGGATATTCTACAAGGGATTGACGTGGAGGAGAGAAAAGTGCGACATGAAGGTAAGGTTTCCTGCTTCCGCCAGCCCCAGCGACGAAGAATGCGGTCCAACATGTTTGCAGTGCGACGTCCACGGCGGGTACTGCAGCAAGGATCGGATGAGCGGCCTGGTCCTTTGCTCGTTATTGAGTCCCGAAGCCGACAAAGTGCAGATTGACCCGGTGTGCGCGCAAATGATGGCAGAAGGCTTCCCCTATGTTTGCAATAAGAAATGACGGCGGTACGGGAGGCGATGATAGGATGCTGATGCTGATGCTGATGCTGATGCTGATGCTGATGCTGATGCTGATGCTGATGCTGATGCTGATGCTGATGCTGATGATGATGATGATGGGTGGAGTGGGATGAGCTCCTTGTTGTTCACGTCCATTGGCAACCGGCCTTGCGGACGACTGGGGTAGATGGACAAGCAGCGATAGACAGGGCTCGGAAACAAACGAAGCATTGGATGACGTCGTTTGGGCGTTCAACGGGGAAATATGGGGGGCCGGGGCAGTGGTTGTGTCTGTCCAAGGGTTCTGCCAGATAGAGCCGAGGTGCCGAGGTGAGAGACACTTGGGTTGGATGATGTGAAGCTGATGCAGACTCGCCGCTGCGAGGGCGCGCGACGAGCTGGAAGCATGGAAATATGCATCGTCGAAAGCTAGCGAAACCGCATTTACAAGACCGGCGCACGAGGAGCCGTGACGCTGCTGCTGCTGCTGCCGCTGCTGCCGCCGCCTGGCGCCCATCTCGACCCCCTTTGCGCAGAATCGCCATCTAGAGACGTGTTCCGACAGACAGCGCTAGTGGCCTCTGTGAGCAACCAAACGCCCGCAGGTGACGGAGCCCGCATTATCGCAAACCATGGTCTCCGAGCCATCGACGTCGGACGTGCTGTTTTCGCCCCGGCAGCCAACCAGCACCGCGTAGGCAGCGCCAAGTGCCGCGTTCAAGGAGGGCCAGTCCTTGTCGCCCCGGGTCCCTCATAGCTTGGCGTCAGTTGGCGGCAATCGATTCTTGTCGCGTTTGCCCATCTCAGCAGAGCAGGGCAGCCTGCCGCCGCGGTTCTACCCAGCGTAGAAGGTAGCATGCCCAGGGGGGGGGAGGGGACTCTGGTCAAAGGGTTCTCATCTCAGCTTCACGTGCCGCGAGGAGGAAGCGCAAAGAAATCACGGGGCAAATATTCAACATGTCCCGGAGGGGGGGAATTCACGCCGCTTATATGGCAGGTCTTGCTGATATTTGTTGCACAGGGGAAACTGGGGGGTTGTAGCCAGATGAATTAAATGGTAGTTTGTAGAGAGACGCGGCGGACGAGTTGCCGCTGGCGTGGCAGGCAGAAAAGAGGCTAGGTGTAACCCCCGAGGGGGCAAAGAGGCTATTTGGGCCGAGTTGTGTCTGCCGCCTGGCAAGCCCTGCACGCGGGAGCACGCCAGTGAGGCCTGTTGGTATCGGGTATGATGGGGAGACGGTTCGAGACGGCAGGGGGCTTGTTGTGCGGGAAGGCGGCGCAGTTGCGGCAGGGCATGATCCCACGCTGTTGTTGGCCGTGAGCAAGACTGTGGCGAAGAAGAGCGAGTGGTTTTCAGGCGGCCTCGTCTTGGACATGGCGAAAAGTCGGTGGGACGGCCCAGCTCTGCTCGATGGCTGCATGCTGCAGGCTGTGGACTGCGGACGTTGGATCCGTGCTGTAGATCTGGATGATGCTTGATGATGCATAGGCCAGCCACGCGCAGGCGCCAAGCCCAGGCAAGGACTGTCGTGCTGGTTCGCGCGCTCTGCAGATCGGTCTGGCCCTGTGGCTCCGCGACCCCCTCCTGCTGAGAATTTCCATCTCTGCTCGGGGGGCCGGCCCAGGTCGGTGTGGAAAATAGCGTCGGATCGAGGAGCAATGGAACCAAG
This sequence comes from Ustilaginoidea virens, assembly GCF_000687475.1. Lineage (NCBI taxonomy): Eukaryota > Fungi > Ascomycota > Sordariomycetes > Hypocreales > Clavicipitaceae > Ustilaginoidea > Ustilaginoidea virens. The sequence goes on from NC_057322.1 coordinate 383,848, forward strand.
ACAATGAAACTAAGAGCAATGGAACCAAGGACAATGTAAGCAAGCACCCCCCACCCCCCCAAGGTACATAGCAACAACAGGGGAATCCATCATGGCATCGAGCCAACATCAAGGTAGGTGGTCCGCGTCCGCCATGGCACCTGTCACGAAGCTCTCCGGGATTTATGATACGATCCTCGGCGCACAACGTCGCCAACCCTTGCCCCCCCCCCCCCCCCCCCCCCCCCCCCCTAGTCCCAGACGCCAGGGTCGCGACGCCGGTCCGACGCCGGTCCATCGACTCATACCAGTATCCGCGGCGCCAGTTAGCAGATACGATGCCCCGTTGGCTGCCTTGCCGTGTGCATCCTGATACCCAGGCGGTCAAACGAGCAGAGTCCAGGTACTTGGCAAAACACAGGCAGACGCTATCCATCTGCAAGAGCCAGATTCGGAAGCATGCTAGGGTACGGCTGCGGTTCGGGCTGCGCCAAGACAACCAACCAACCATTGGAACTGATAGCTTTTTCGCAACCGCTAGTCGGAAGAGGCTGAGTCAAGCGCGAGGCCGGCTCGCCTCGCCGCATTGGCCGCAGGCGACGCGCTAAATAGGCCCTGCTCTGCCCTGCCCTGACTGGAGCAGTAGGTTTGGTTCAAACACCAAGCCAGTGTCTGCGTCTGCCTTGTCTTGCCTTGTCCACTAGTCCTGGCGGTGGGTGCCTTCATCTCCCGTCCCGTCTCCCCGTGACCTACCACCACATCGCATCTCCAGCGGCGGCATGGCATGGATGGCCCTTGTTGGCAAGGGTCCCGCGCAGTCCTGGTTCCACGCGCCATCTGCGCCATCTACAATAAGAAGTAAGAGCCTTTGGACGGCGCCGCATCGCCATCCACGGCGGGAGGAGCCTCCCAAGTCCCTGCAAAAAAAAAAAAGTCTCCCGCAATCGTCGAGACAACTTGATCATGGATGGGGACCGAGGAACATCGGGCGGCTTCAGCTGCATGCTGCACGAGCTGGCCGGGCCATTTACCCCTGTCGAGGGACCGACCCTGTAGAGGCAAGACTTGTCAGCCCTTGCCGCCGACATGAGACGCAGAGACGACAACAATGGCCGGCTAGTGCTTCAAATGCCAAAAGGCGCCCAGCAGAGCAGCCCGCGTTGCCGAGCCGTCAGGAGCGCAGCGCGACATGGATCGACTGCGGCTCCCCGTGCAGACCCGTGACGACCTGTCCAACCCGCCAACCCCCGTCACAGGATGGCGTCCGCCGTCAGCCCTATGACGCGAGGCTTCCAGCTGGGTCCAAGTCTCCAAGAGCTGGGGGTCCGTCGTGAGAGGAGTGTCGTATGCTTTTGCTTATGCAATAAACCGACCTGCCTCAGACCAATGTCCACTGTCTCATAGTACCTCGGCCATCTTGCTCCTCAATCGTTGCCGCATGCCCAACGTCTAGCTGCACAGCCGACGACAACATCTTGTTTCTCGGAAGCAACAGTTCTGCCGTCAGGACAGACCCCTTATTAGAGGGGTCTTGGCTTCCTTCCCGCAAAACCTGTTCCTTCCTGGAAACACTTACTCGATGCAGATCTCGAGACCGCAAGCAAAAGACGGCTCCACTTTCAAGCCTTGCCCATGAACGCGCACGAGTTCTACCGGTCGACCAAGCATTGCGACGCAAGACTGGACCATGAGCCAACGCGAGAGAATCCTGTACCGAGACGATAACCCTCAGCTGGTTGGTTGTACTTCATCGTTGGATACGCTTGCTGAGAACGACACCAGGGCGGTGCAGGCGTCGCCGCCCGTCTTGTTTCCCCCGGATAGCAACGGCTTGGACTCGCAAAGCGAACCACGAGAAGCTATTTTAACCAGCTGGAATGCCCAGGCTTCAGACATGTTCCATGGCTCCGTCGGCATGCTGCCTCATCCCCAACCCGCGTCATGTCAAGGCTCCGTCGACGCGCTGCCTCATCCACAACCCGTGAAATGTCAAGGCTCGCGTCGCCAGGTGTTGGCCTGGATGCAGGACAGTTGTGCGACTCAGGACGAACCCGAAGCCCCCCTACAGCCCCATCTCGCGACTTCACAGTCGACACATGTGCCCAGACTAGAGAGGGCCAAGCGGGGGCCGTTTCGAAACCCCGAGCTGCGCCAAGAAACTGCTCGCACAAGGTCCATGGGCTCGTGTATGAGGTGCAGGATGTATCGCACGCGCGTGAGTTGCTCATCTTTCTGAAGGACCAGCCTCCTTTCCGTGTACATGTATGTGTGTGTGAGCCGTCGACTGACTTGAAAAGTGCACGGAAAACCCCCAGAACACCGGGGGCCCTTGCTTGGGCTGCAGCAGGCTGCTGGCATCCAAGCAGTACCGCGTGCCGTGCTCGAGATACAGGCTCCGTGACGTTACAATGAATTGCTACTCGCGGCCCACGGGCAGCAGAGAAGCCTACCAAGGCATCAGAACCGTCATGAACCCCATGGCCAGGGGGGTGTCAAGCAACGTCCAGGTAATACACGTCTCCGAACGCAACACGGACGCGGACACGTACATGGAGCTGCACGTCCAAACGCTGGGGCACTTCCCGCCCGAATCCGACGCGGCGGCAGAGTCGCAAGGCCAACAAGTCCCAGTCTTGGCTGACTCGTACGCACTGGTTAGTCTGAGAGAGGCCAAGCAGCAGTATCTGCAGTACATCCAGGCCAGTCTCGGCAGGACGTTGCGCACATCACTGGGGCGGCGAAGCGGCATCCTCTATCAGACGTACCTGCGGGCATACTACACCATGAAGGATGACTCGGCGTCCCAGGAAACACGACATCTCCTCGTCCTGACATTCAAGTTGTGGATGTCGATCCGCCTGTCATCAAAACCAATCGTCATGATTGGAGCGCAAGATGTCGACGAACACGGCACGCCCCAGCCAGACGGCCGTCCCACCTGGACGGCTCTTCCTCCCAACATTGTCATGCAGCTGGACTACGTGCTGACGGGCCAGATCCAGATGGAGCTGCGCGAAAAGGTGCTCTCGGGGCTCGACAACATGGTCTACAAGCGCAAACAGAGAAACTGGCTCACCATCTACCTCGCCACCTTCATCCTGCTGCACAACCTGGCCCTCATCAAAGCCGACAATGGGACCTGTACGGCAAAGTGCAGAACAGAAGTGAGTTGGCCCGGCATGTTGGCCCAGCATTGGTACTGACTCGGCGGCCATAAAGCGATGCAAGCATGAGTTGGCGGCAGAGGAATACCACAAGTGTAAACCGCCCCCCCTCTCCTGTGTAAAACGGGGATTTGATTTTTATTCTTTGAGTTTTGAGTTCTGAGGTCTGGTTTTTTTTGGTTTTTTTCCCTTTACCCACCGGTCGGCTGACACAATTCATCTACGCCAGCGGCAAATAACCTCCTGGCTCACTTTCACTTCTGCAACAACGGGGTGCAGCCCTTTTCGGAAGCTTGCCCGAGCTACCGCTTGGCGGACCTGCTGGACGGCAACGACGACACGGTCAAGTTCATCCAAAACTGCAGGAGCCACGTCCGTCTGCACAGTAAGTTGGGGGTCCTTTGCACGGGTTGTTTTCCATGTCCCCCTAGTTTGCCAACCGGATCAAAATAGGACAACACTGGGACGCCATTCGACGGAATTGTCAGTACGACGACGAATACTTTTTCATCAGCCAGCTGTTTGACGATCGATGGGCTCCGCATCCGATGGAGAGCGAGAGGCCCCGGGGCCCGAGTCTGGCGCAGATGGTTTGAAACGTGTGGTAAGGATGTGGCATCGCCTTGTCCTGTTCATATGTGCTGTAGTTTAGCGAGGATGAATCAAGACTCGGCGACGAGGTGCGATCCGCAGCGACCGACTCGTATCGCCCCTGTACGGCAGGGGCAGTCATGGATTGTCAACCACACCCATTGGTTTTGACCGGTCATTTTCCCACGGCGTAGCTGTCTATGGGCATCGAAGAATTTTCCAAGCCGTCGTAGTCAGTTTACACGCAAGGCTTACGCCGTCCATCGGACGTCGTCAGGCTCATTTCGTCCACGTCACGCTGTCAATGTCCGGACCGGTTTCATCCAGGCATCCCAGGATCAAGTATCAGCTACCATGACAGAAGCTTCTGTCCAAAGGTCTCGAGTGACTGGTCCGGTTGGACTCGGCGGGGAAAAGCCGGAAGGAAATTGTGACCTAGCGACGGCTTGGCCAAGGCGGTCCTGACCCTGGTCCTGCCCTGGCGCTATATCCGCCGCACGAGTTTTCTCGCGCAAAGTTTGCAAGATGGAGTGTGAATATTTTGTGCGCGGCGGCCAGCGTGACCGTTGCTGGATGCCCTAGCCACAACGCCAAGCAAAGAAATGACCATAAATGGAGCTCCGGTCCCGACCGCTCTTGGGAAACCGCACCAACGGCACAGAGCCTGCGTCCAGCAGCGCGATCAGCATCATCAAGCATCGCATGGTATCACGTCAAGACTCACCATCCAGTCAGCCAGTCGGCGAGGCTTGGCACTCGAAGGTCACCATGCAATTCCTCAACGGCCTGAAACTCCGCGGAGGCAATGCGAGTTGAGCGGTAAAGCAGATCCGGCTGTGCGGCAATATTTCCTATGGTGGCGTCTCTCCATGACAGGCGGTAGGTTGGCTTCATTGGTGCGCTACGCTTCTATCCGCCCTGAGCGGCACTCATCATGTAGCCGCGGGCTTGGCTAGCGTCGGACGGGAGACAGGAGAAAAAACGTCAAGAGGGATTCCGCAGCCAGACGACCAAGACTGGCGGTTCGTGAGCAATACGACTGCGTCCCAAGGAAAGACGTATCAAGATGGAAGGTGAAAGAAGTGGATTTTGGCCGGGGTGGAGGGGCGGAGGGGCGGAGGGGCGGAGGGTCGCCGGAGGGTCATGATGAATGCCGACTGACCTGGATGTGTGGACTGTGAACATTGGGCTCACTTTCCTGCATCTTGCGCAACTATAATAGATCGTCCCTGAAAACCATGTATCAGTTGTTTGATTCTCGCTCGGCCTATGACAAGTGGACTGGGAGCCGGAGTAACCCGGGTTCAGTTACCGTCATAGCATACCTGCGGGAAGCAATTTCAATAACGCCATAAACTCTCGGTGCAAAACCAGCGTCGGGCCATGGGAAGCCTCGCCTCTCCGTAACAGTGAATGCTGTGGTGGCTCTGGCAGGGTTCTAGGGCCGCGCCAAGCTCTGGCTTAGTCTCGAAAAGACACCACGACGACAAGACGCGATTCGACGGGAAACCGCCATGGCGTAGCTAGGGAACCGAAAGAATTAAGAACAAGAGGGTCACACCAGGACACAGGAATTGCGTCGAGGTTCATCTTGGACGCCTGTTTCTGCCAAGCAAGCCGTGAGACTGTCCGACACGTTGCCTGCAGTACGAGGGAGTCCAAGAACCCGTAGTACAGCCCTGGGTTTACCCAGACAATTATTTTGCAGTGTACGAAGCCGGCCTCACGAAGCCGGCCTCGCATGAAACGCCCTGTGGTCCGCAAAGGACTCGGCATGGCCGTGTTCCCGCTGATTTCAAAATGGCCTGGCTGAGGTCGCTGAAACTAGCAGACATCGCGGCCGATATTTCCTTGCAATAGTAGCTCGAATTCCGACTTCCGGCTTTCCAACCGGTTGATCGAGGTCGCTGCCACCCGTGGTCGCCGATTTGGTCATTCCTTCCTTCAAACAGCCCTGCCGAATCAATACTGGTGAATACTCCCTGCCTGCCAATATTGACGGTAGTGAATTACTCATCTGCTGCTGGGGAATGAGGCCCCAGTCGCCCTTTGCGAGGAATCTCGCCGTCCCTTTCCTGCCTAAGATTAGCAAGACTTTTTTTCTCGAAGGTCGCTTCGATCAGTTGGTTGCAGTATCAGGCTGTTAATGAGATTAAGTGCTGGTCATGTGAATCGGGATCGCAAGTTGAATTTTCTTTTTCTTTTTCTTTTTCTCTTTCTTCTTGGGCTGGCGGTGACGTTGTGAGTTGCGCTTAGCTAGCTGCCAGAGAGCGTACGATGCTGATTCTGGCATGATGCGGATGTTGAACGAAACTGGTTCGAGGCGTGTACTCTACACCAATATTGTCCCACTCGCGCTCCATGCATGACAAAGGCACATTGCTAAATATTCGCGGTGAATACTTTGAAAGCTACTAGGATACACGAACGCTGTGGTATCGATGATTTGTCCCCGCTAGCTTATATCAACATGAAGATCGTTAAAACCGGCCCAACTGCATATGATGCCTAGGATGCCTCGCTTGCCGCTGACGCTTGGGTTTTTCGATCGCGGACCATTCTGCCGTCCTCATCCCTAGTGACTGGCTTGACCAATGACCGCTATATGCCAAGGAGGGACAATGTTAAAGTTGACCTAGCTCTATTACAACAGTGTGGCATCAATTCCAGGCCTCTCATCGTCCTCGGCATCATGCTCGTCGTACTCGTACTCGTAATTGCCATCGTACTCGTCAGAGTCGATTTCCCGTTCCCATTTTGGATGTTTGCGGGCTTTTATGCCCCTCCTTGGACGCTGAGAGCAGTGCATGAGTCTACGCCGGGCTTGCCCCAATATGTAGTGCACGCCGCCGATGGTTTCCTAGACTGGCCCGTTGAAGGCACCGTCAGCAAGGACTTGTCTGACCTTGGGTCGGCGCAACTGATGAGAGCAGCATCGGCCGTTCTCGAGGTGATGAAGCAATTTCAGGGTTGTAGAAAACAGCTTCTTGCACCCAGGCGCCGCAAAACAGGCAAACTTGATGCCGGCCACTGATTCGTCAGATTCGGCAGAATCGTCCTCGGCCCCTAAGCTCTGGCAACATGCCGAGATTTGAACATGTTTGCGACCTCGTTGACGACCATGAGTCAAAGGGTAGATTTCGGGAGTGCCAGCAAGAGTGACTTTGGGCAGACATTTTTGGCAAGTGAAGGGCACTGGTTGCTCGCGCCTGCGTTGTTTCACGGGAGCATGCTTGTTCAATTGGCAGCGGCTTGCAAAGTCCTTTCCGCATTCACGGCACCATAAAACAAGACCGTGATGTCTGTCGATGAAATGTATGGTGCTCTGCTCGCAGCAGTCAAAAAGCTTGCCGCATTCACCGCAGCGACAGTGGTTGGCCTGCTGTTGGTGCTGTCTCAGCTGCGCAGTGGTGCCGAAACGGGCCCGGCACTCGGGGCATGCTGCCGGAAAGTGAGGACGGCGAACCAAGCATTCTTGTAGGGCGTCATGATGTAGGGGGCATTGGAGGTGGCCAGCTGGTGTTTTGAGACGCGAAAGGCATACCGAAGAAGCAGAAAATGCCTTGCACTTCATGGCTTACGTCGAGGTTTGCCGGGCGGGACTTGGCAGCTGGCCGTTTGACGAGGGCAGGTGTGTGATGCGATGAGCAAGCGATGGCTGGCACAAGGCTTCGTTGCGAGGAAGAATACATATGTTTTGTCGCTGTTTGTGTCCCAGATAGTGTCTGGTGAGCTCGGGTAAGAAATAACGCGCACCGCTTCGAGTTTGTGACGGACTTGACGCGTTCACCAGCAGGGGGGTCAAGTTTTTTCAACACGCCGGCGGGTGATGAGCACCTGCGCTGCGGCTGGCCTGCCAGCCGTTCCGACGAGGGTGATGACGCGGCGTTGGCTCAGTCATGTGGAAGCGGAAGGCCGCAGTCTGGTCGCTCGCCAGGCGTGCCTTCCTTTTTCAGATGCATCTTGGCATGTGGGGTGGTGTCTTCTGACTACAGTAGCAATAGGCTTGCAACGGGCTGCTTCAGACTCAGGCCATCGGCATCGGCATCGGCATCTGTCTGCTGCTAAGGGATTCAGTTGACAAACGGGCGGCGCAGAGGCAAAGAGAATGCTGGATCGGCAGGTTTCAGACATCTATGAAGAGAAGCAGCGGTGGTTTAGCAGCTGGCCTCACTTTAACTGTGTGTTATTTTACGCTACTCAACATTAACGCCTTCTCCTAGCGCCCCTACCACGGCATCAGCACAAGGCTACTTAGTAGACGGCTTAATAACCTTCTCTATTTAGGCTAGATTTTCTTGCCTAGGTTTGATGGCTAGTGGTCGGAGGGAAGCACTACACTTGAGCACTGCTAAACAGTGGTTATTCATCTTGCCGCTGCATATGGCCGGTCGTATAATAAAAAGAAGAATTAGGTTTTCTGTCGACAAGCATCTCGCTAGTTGCAAACCGCTAGGGACAGACACGCTGTCCGCGAAATCGTTTAGAAGGGTTATTTTTCCAACTGCGGAAAACTCTCATTAAGGCATTTCGGCTGCCGGCTTCACTAGGATGCATTAAGAAGCCGCTCGTCGACGCTTGAATATTACTCTTAATATACTAGCGTCTTCCAGTTTCTCTATAACTTGCAGAGTGTCACGAACTCGGGCTACGCCCGGCGCCTAGCCTAAGGTGGGTTACGTAAGGCAGATACACGGAGGCTTCGGGCGGACATCAGGGTCCGGTCCTCGTTACCTACGGATATAAATAGACTATATAGAGGGCCCTATTCAGGTCCTCTTCTCTTTCTCCTTAGTCTATTTAAAATATTTATTCGACGCCTATTCGCAGACGCCCTAGGGCCAGTCCTTTATACAGAGGCAAAAATGCTTTACCGCTAATAATTTATATGCATTGCTTTTAATAACTTAGGATTGCTAGAGATAATATTAGATTTATACATAATATTAAAGATATCTAGCTAGAATATGTTACTGTAAGTAAGGGAATAGTAGTCTCTTAAGACTACTCCTGTTTTTATTATAAATAGTTAATATAGCGAGTATCGGTTAGCCGGTGCTTTGTATTATTATTAATATTATTATATTTTCCGTGTGTATCCTGATAATCCTGCCCTTCCTGTTTATATAATCGTCGGATATAACCATTATCGGCGCCGAAGTGGTAGCATGCTCTAAAATTAGGCCGGCTCGGATTATTAGACTCCGTACATCCGATCTAATCTCTTGACAAGCCAGCAGATTGATCCTTGTTTTGTTTATTTCAACAGCAGTCGCATAAGATGGGGGCAAGACGCCTGCTTCGTTCAATTCCGGTGTTATCGTCGCGATTAGCTCTCCATGTTTCAAATGGAATGTCGCGCTCAGTGTCAACACTCTCACGGTCATTCTCCAAATCCTCTCAGTCATCGCCACCGCGCGAATTTCCGTCTACCGGATTCGAGTTAATCGATCCATCTCAAAAGGTTGAGGAGGAGCGACTTCCTTTCTATAACAGGGATGAATACTATCCCATGAGAATTGGCGATGTAGTGTATGGCCACTACCAGATAGTTGCGAAGCTTGGTTACGGCACAACCTCGACCGTGTGGCTGTCGCGCGATTTGAGGTAACATCTGCCAGCTAACCACCCTCCCTTCTTCCCCTCTTATTTTCATCTGCTGGTGAGCCCTGCTTGCTGACTCGCTATTATCTCCAATCAAGAAACCAGACATACTGGGTTATGAAGGTTCATATCAATTCTTTGAAGTATAGTCACGAATTGGCTGTCTATCGGCACTTGGCGAACCATACCGAAGACCACCCCGGCCGGAAAAATGTTCGAGAATTCTACGACTCATTTAAGCTCAAGGGCCCGAATGGTGATCACGAAGTCTTTGTCATGGCTCCTCTGGGTATGAGCCTGAGAAGTCTACAAGAGATTCAAAAAGATGGTGTCTTCCGCGAGCAGCTTGTCATTGGGGCTCTTCCGCAAGTCTTTCTCGCGTTGGACTTTCTCCACGAAGCGGACGTGATCCATACCGGTGCGTAGAGAGAAACATATCCAGATCGCGTCAATCACTATCACGTCCTACCACTGAAGGTGCGCGGCTAATTGGCGAAATTATTAGATGTTCACTCTGATAATCTCCTTATTGGTATTGTGGACAAGTCGGTTTTTTCCAAAGTGGAAGAATACGAGATGCATAAACCATCGCCCCGCAAGGTTGTCGGCGATACCGTCACGCAGGTCTCTCAATATATGTATGCTGGCCAAGGCCCTCTCATCCTCTGTGATTTGGGGCAAGCACGAATTGGCCGCGAGCAGCTTGGCAACGCCATGCCTGTACCTTATCGGGCCCCCGAAGTGATTCTCAATATGCCATGGGGACATAGTGTAGATGCCTGGAGCGCAGGTCTCCTGGTATTGGCCCAAAATTCCTTCCTCTACACGTGCTCTATTCTAATGGACTTTGTGTGTCTCCGTTCCTAGGCATGGGATCTTCTCAGAGGGGAGAGCCTCTTCAAGGTGTACGACCTTGAATCTCGGGAGCTAAACGACGCTCACCATCTTGCAGCTATCACGGCACTTATTGGTCCACCACCCCCAGAATTGCTGCAAAGCAGCGAGGATTCACGCAAATACTGGCACGAAGACGGTAAGTGCCTATCCATGACGGATTGCTGTGATACATCACCTTGGACACACTTGTTTCTATCGACGGTCGCTCACAAAGGCTCTTTTGCACCAGGCGAATGGAAGGGTCCTGTCCCTTTACCACCAAAGAAGGATTTTGAGACTCTGGTGAGCGACATGGTAGGAGTGGACAAGGAAAATTTCATAAGCTTCATGGAGTGTTTTATTGCGTGGCTTCCTAGCGATCGACTTACATGCCTGCAAGGCTATTTTCACCCTTGGCTCAAAACCAAACGAGCCCCTGGTGCGGGTGCGACATGAACAGTATAGCATGCCCTTTATAACATGCTCCCTCTGACTCTTCCAAAGCACCTGCGCGGGCTTAGAAGAACTCTTCATGAGGCTGTTGTGGATATATAGCCGAATGATGGCAAAATTAGGACCCCCGCATAAGAAGGTAATAAGACGATGAGGCATGCAGCTCCATCTTGTTACAACATATGACGGCTTCAGACCGGTTCTCTCGGCCGCATGACTGACCAGTCACCAAGCAAATAACTTGATAGAATGTATAAAAGGAGTAATATTTATGGCAGATATTCTACGGCTAAAAGGCTGTTAGTCTACGTCTATGGTTACAGACCTCTTGCTGATCCAGGGTAGGCAGAAGGCCATGGTGTTGTCGCGGGACTTAGGCGCTACATACAAGCCCCGGAATAGCCACGTCCCGAAGTTCTCGTGGGTCGGATAAGCGGCGGGGTAGAGGTGGAACACCGGAAGCTAGCAGAACCATGGGGCGTGGGATGGGAACCCCCAAGGGTGCTGTAGTTGGCCCTGCCGTCGCGTCTTGATGCCAAAAGTCCGCATCGTATCCGCAGGGCATGCGACCGCAAGAGCAGCTAGGGAGACGAGTTACGCCCGCGGATGATGGATCCATCTGCCCCGGCAGATGGGCAGCCTGCTGGGGCATCGTCCCCCGAGCCACGTACCATCCATCATCTTTCAATCTCATCAGCCCTACCCGAATGCGACGCTGAGCCACGATGGAGCCTCGGCCTCGGCGTTGCCCTGCCAGCCTGCGGCCGTCTACGTGGCGCAACCCGCGGAGTGCCAAACACACCCCGGAGCGCTGGTAACAGCACCTAGATCGATGCCAAGCCGACCCCGAGTCTCTCTAGACAAATCTGCCGGTGTTCTCGGTAGACACAGCCCGCCTTTCCGGGCCCCAAATCCCCATGTACCGCCCGGGAGCCACGGACACGTTTGGTGGGCAGCGGGACCCCGGGCCAGCCCCATGCGTCATGATTCTTTACGGTTGTGCATGTCACATCGCCTTTGCCATTCGACAAGGCCATCGGCCCGGGACGCGGCCGGACGTGGAGAGGTGCGGTTTTTGGAAAAGAGACGTCACCGAAACCGGGGGGTGGGGGCTTCTGCGTCGTCTGACGGCGTTGACTGCCGATGATGGCAGATTCACGAGTGGAAACAGAGGCCAGCAGTGTCACAAACCAGTCCGCGTCATCAGACAGCGGGCTGACGAGCAAAATATCCTGCTGCAACGCGTTTTCAAAAATATCCATTTCCGTGCCAACGATTTCTTTGTAAACCCGCTCAACTCAACAGCACATCGAAGCCAGCACGCCGGTACCGTCTCGCAATTTTCCAAAGTAAAAAAAAAAAAAAGAGAAAAGAAAAGATGGGGGAAACAATCATTTTCCGTTGCCGTTGCCGTTGCCGTTGCCGTGGCCGTGGCCGTGGCCCTTGTTCTTGTGCTTCTTGTGCTTGTCCAGGCCCAGACACACGAGGCAATCATGAGGCTGCAACAAGAGAAACAAGAGAGAGTTAGCCAGTCAACTCGTCAACCGCGACCACGGGCAAGGAAAAGGAAATGCGCAAGCTCCGCACCAGTGATTCCGCAACGGACATGATCCCCCCGACGCATTTACTGTCCTCCTTGAAGTCTGCAGACCCGTCAGCCGACCGTCGCCGAGCAAAGTTACCCGGCGCAAGGGACAAAGGCCAACTCACCCAGGCCCGCGAAGGCTGCTGCCCAGGCACACGTCACCGCAGGATTGGTCACTTCGCTGAGACAATCTGCACACACACACGCACACACGGATCAGCAAAGGCGGCGTCGTGGCTCGCCAGCCGGCTTCGTTCCCGGAACTCACTGAAGAACCTCGTCGAGTAGCAGGACAGAAAGGGCACTTTGAACCTGGCCTCGAGGACGGCAGGGAGCGCAAGCGCCGTGCCTAGCGAGAGAGGTAGCAAGGCGAGGTGCGACTTCATCTTGGGCGGGGGCCGGGGGGGGGGGGGGGGGGGGGGGGCTCTGCGAGTCAAGAGGGCACGAGGAGGCGCGAGAGCGGGCGGTGCGGGCGGCACGAAAGGATGGATTCGCTTGCTGGGGGATTTGGTGTTGGCGGAGCCGTGTGCTGCTTGGTCGTTTTCAACTCGGCCAGCTCGTGCAGGCTGACGATATTTATAATGGCGGTGCTTTACAGCTGTCGCCATCATGCCGGGGGACTCGGTTTTCTTTGCGGTGCAGGATATCGCGTTGTGCCAACACGTGGTTTGGGGAAAAGTGACGCACAAACCCACATTCTCGTCTGGCATGTATGTCGTGGACTCCATCCAGCCTGGGGACCTGGACGCAAAGAGCCTCTTTTCGATGACGCCACTCGTCGGGAATCGCTGGGTAAGCGCTCACGACGCTAGCGAGGGCCACGATGATGCCATATGGACTCCCGCTCGTCGCCGAGGCTGTCGAGCTGCAGCGTCCCCGGGCGCCCTGCCCTGCCTTGCCTTGCCTTGCCCTGCCTTGCCCTGCCTTGCCCGGCCCTTGGTCTGACTCTTCTATAATGAGGGACGCGAAGCCGGGTCTTTCTACCGGCACGGCTGCCGCTGCCCCTTCTTGAGAAGGTAGGCCACCCTCCTCCTTCCACCCCGCCACGTGCTGCCTCACGCCGTGCCGCACCGTGCCGTGCCGTGCCGAGCCGTGCTGCGTGTGGCCGCCGCCAACCAACCCCCCCCCCGTCTGCGTGATTCAGACGAAAAGCCCAGCGCAGCCGCCAGCCGCAGGAATACACTTTTTCGTCGCCAGAAGCGGCCGGGCTCCCCCCCCCCCCCCCCCCTGCCTTATATATCCCTCATCCGCCTCACGTGCACGCGATCCTGTCTTTTGATACGGCCGATCGCACGAGACGAGATCCATGCGACGCTGGCCTCTTCAAGCCGTTCCGGGGTGCCGGGGGTTTTTTCTTTCTATTTTTCCTGCCGAAACCGCCCGGCGGCCGGCGGCATGGCATGGCATGGCTGCCTCGGTGAAGGCTCTGGGGGCATAAAAGCGACCCGGACGGGCATCTCTTAAAGTTTGCCAGCTCGATCCATCACGTGGGCGGCCCCCCCCCCCCCCCCCCCCGCGAGTCTTGCGCGCGCTGCTCACGAAAACCTCTCTTTTGCCCGCCAGTCGCGGCTCGGCGTGCGCGGCGGCGGGATTTCTCATTGGCGGCTCGAGTCTTTGTTTCGTTGGAGTGGCAAAACCCCCTGGCCTTGAAGGGGAGGGGGGGCGCCGCCGCATCCGCATCCCGTCGGTAATCAAGCGTGGAGGGCGCCGGGTCTACGGGTGAATCGAGTTGACGAAAGCACGCACCCCTGGTCTGCCGGGCTGGGAAGGGAGCACGGGCCATAGCCGCTTGATTTTGCTTTCGTCAACAAGCGAGAGCCAGGTGCAGCGCTGCGATGCCAGCGTCGGCTGCGCGGCCGACGGCGCTTCTGTGCCCGCCTGTGTGTTCAGCCGTCCGCCGACTCAGGCGCCACGACGCTTTTCGGTTCTCGCAGGCAGCCCGGCTTGGCCGGGTTGCTTTGGCCGTTTATTCCGCGGCCAAGTCGAGCAAGAGGAAAGAAGAGAAGAGAAGAGAAGAGAGGAGGAGAGAGAAGAGAAAAGAGAAAAGAGGAAACCCGTCTGGTCGATCTGTGAGCTCCCGCGGTCCTCTCAAGATCAGCATTGGCCCCAAAAACACGCCTCTTGAAACTTCTCCTCGGGCATATCGCCTGTTGCCCGGCCTGACTGGCGGGCGTCTAGGGCTGCAGGCCGTGCGGGTTATCTACGGAGCATGTGGGTTTGCAAAGCTCGTCATATGCCAGGGCAGCTACTAATGACCGACAATGGCGTATGGCGGGCGGTGCAGTAAAGGAGAAAGAAAAGAAGGCCAAGGCTGATGATGATGATGATGATGATGATGATGCCCTAGTAACGCGGCTCTCGTCCCAGCTCGCAGAAGACTCTTGGCATTAGGGAGACAAACAAATCATGGGCCGGCAGCTGCACGACGAAAAATCTGCCCATGGCCATGCCATGCCGCCAAGGCTGATCCGGCAAGAAAGAGCAGCAACAAAGGCGCGAGGCCAGCAGTCGTTGCAGCCAAACACCCCAGCACCACCAGCACTCTGGCCTCCCGCATCAAGGCACCCGCCAGGTCTCGACACCCATCCGTCGCGTCGAGCCGGAAGCACAGCGTCCGTGTCGGGTTTCACGTCCCGGAGCGACCTTGCGCGGCAGGCTGGGCTGCATCAAAGGTACATGTTAACGCCATCTATATGCATACTTGACTACGGCAGGTCTAATTCAAGTTTCAAAGGCGGGAAGCCATCCCCCCCCCCCCCCCCCCCCCACCCCCCATACGCCAGCGCACAGGGCCAGCTCTGTCGATCCGACCAGACACCAGGCCACGCGTGTTGCCCCGTGCCAAGATGTAGGGAAGCTGCTGGGAAATAAGGCGGTGGTTCGCTGGAAAAGGTGCCGTGCCCTCTCCAAGCTGTTCGTCCGCGTCACCCAACGCCTCGTGTGTGCTCTGCTGCGAAGGTCAGGCAAGCGAGACCTTCCTTCACTGCACCCATTCCATGACGCCAGGGGCCGTCTTTTCCGCAACGAATGTGCACGTGGCGAACGTCTTCCAGAGGCTTTGCAGAAACGGGCTGGGGTCGGACACGTAGCGATCCCCGAGAACTGACTTGAGGGACTCGGTAGCCTCCTCGGCATGGTAAAAGGGGATGCGTCTGGACAGGTCAGCGAGCAGAAGCCACGGGTCTGGGGAGAACAGGAGGAAAAGAAGGGAAAAGAAAGAAGAGAAACAAGAGAGAGAGAGAGAGAGAAAGGGAACGGGGAGGAAAATAAAGAAGAGAAAAAATGAAAAAAAAAAAAAAAAAAAAAAACCTACGGGAACAAGTGGTGAACAACGTGAAACTCTATAATCCCGTGAAAAATATGCTTCCCCACAAAGCCAAAGTCTCGATCAACCGTGGACAAGGCTCCGTCGGTATACGTCCACGTCTCCGACTTGTAATGATGCACAGAGTGATGGGTGTGGTGCAGAAACGTTATCGCAACTAGACCCCCCCAAGACGACACGCGTAAGCCGAGGAACCCAGACGCAGCCGCCCCCCAACATGGACGCGACGCGAGCTCAGACTTACCGATCCAGTGGTTGACCCAGAGATAGGGCACGACGTAGGCCGCGAGGACGGTCGCGCACCCGACGCGCCTCGCCGCCAGCCACAAGGCCGCCGCGACGAGGCCGATGCCCAGGTCGGACAGGAGCACAAACGGCTGCTCCTTGGGGGTGAAGAAGCCGCTCTTGGGGTTGAAGTGGCTGCGCAGCGGCAGGCGCCTGGGCCGGAAGCCGCTCTGGGGCCCGGCGCTCACGTAGGCGAGCATGTACATGGGCCACCCGAGGAGCTGGTGGCCCAGCAGCAGCAGCGTGTTCTGCACGGGGCTGTCCTCGGCCAGGCCGAGCAGGGCGCCGAGGCGGGACCGCCAGAGGGCCTGCCTGGACTGGTGCGGCACAAAGGCCGTGTCCTTTTCCATGTGGTTGGTGTAGCGGTGGTGGCGGGCGTGCGTGTACTTCCAGGAGAAGAAGGGCACGAGGAGCAGGCTGTGGAGCACGAAGCCGACGGCGTCGTTGAGCCAGCGCGCGGTGAAGAGGGCCTCGTGGCCGCACTCGTGGGCGACGATCCAGATGCCGGTGAAGAAGAGCCCCTGCAGGAAGCTGCCGAGCGTCCAGAGCGCCCAGCGCGCGGGGGCCGAGGCGACGTGGGGGACGAGGCTCAGGAGCAGCGACAGGACGCACACGGCGGCGAGGTCTCGGAGGGCGTAGAGGGCCGACGTGGTGTTGGACGCCTGGAAGCAGTGCTTGGGGACGGCGCGGCGGAGGAGCTGCAAGTCGGGGGTCTTTTCGCTTCCCGCCTGCGGAGCGGTCCTGGTGCGCGGGCGCACCGTGGTGGTAGGCATTTCCGAGACGGGCCGGCTTCTCTCTCTCTCTCGCGAGGGCGCGTTGGAAAACGATGGGGAGACGAAGAAGAAAGAAAAAACAAAGAATCGGCAGAGGCTGCGGTTGCGGTTGCTACCAGGTCGAAGGTTGGAGTTTTCTGGAGTTGGACGTGGTTGTCTGAGATGATGGTTTCCCCCTTGGATGAAAACGTTTCCCCCCCCCCCCCCTGAGCGGCTCGACTATTGCCTTTTTGCGCCTTGTCCCCACCGGACCTGTCCCTCGCACTTGAGATTAACACGAAAGCACGAGCCCACATGGTGTCAACTTTCCAACTGGGGGGGACGGGGCTTGTCCGTACGGTCGGGGACGTCCATGACAGATGCGCGGGTTTGGGCCAAGCGGTGCCTGCTTGGTCACGGGAAAAAAACGTCGACAAGGAGACGCTCGGCCAGACCGGGCTTGCGTCTTGGACGAGAAAGGCCCCCATCCCGTGGACGCCGCAGGTGCAGGTTGGGAGAGTTCGTTTTCAGGGTCCCTGACTCCGGGGTTACCTGACCCGACAGTCGACTTACTCTTGTTGTTGAAGGCTTTTTTTTTTTTTTTTTTTTTTGTGACGATGAAACGAGCCTAGTGGGTCCCTGCAAGGAACCCGCCCAGAGACCCACATGGAAAGGGGGGGATTTGCCAGGTACCGAGTACATGGTATTTTTGCCGGCGCGGTTGAGTTTCCACAGACCAGACAACTTGCCAATTACCCGCAGGCAATTAATCATAATCGGTCCAAGGGGCTTGCCAGTTTTGACTCCTGCCAACCCAACCGTTCATTACGGATTAAAATGAGATAAATGGGGCCGGGACGGGGGAACCAACGCAGAACGCCAAAAAAAAAAAAGAGGGAAAAAAAAAGAGGGAAAAAAAAAGAGGGAAAAAAAAAGAAGAAAAAAAAGGAAGGAAAAAAAAAACAAACAAGAAATAGGCACCAGACAGGCCGCAGCAACCTCCTCTCTCCTACGTCTAGTTGCCGAGGCGGAATCGGAATCGGAATCGGAATCGGAATCGGAATCGTCCACCCGAGCATCGCCATTCTCAAACTGCACCGCCTGGACAGTCTAGGAGTCACGGCGGACCAGGCAGCGAGATTCATCGTCGCAGCCACCCGGCAGCGGGCACAGGAGGCACCATTCACACACATGGTCGGCTACAACCCTGGGGAGAGAGTACATGGTCGACGAGCTCTTGCTTAACCCACCTGTACACCAAATCCCTGGGCCTCCCCCGTACGCTTTTGTTTGCTTCAGCAATCCTAGCGACATGTCCCCGGAGACGAGGCGGTGGGGCCGTGGGAGCAGCAGAGGGCGCAGAGGTTCCCAGGCAGGGGCGTAAATGGTAACATTGGCATGCTTGCTTTGCTGGCTGTGCGCCGACTCGGCGTCTAGGGATTCCCAACGAGCATTAGCGGACGTCGCTTGAAAACGTGGCGAATCGATTGACCTGTCCATCAGTCCTGGCGGCACAGCACAGAACCCTTGGTCAGTGCCAGACCCGCTCATTGCGGAAGCTCGGTCGAGGACGCAGCCGCTTTGGATCGAATACACATGTACACGGGTCTTTGTCCACATCTTGCATCTCGTTCTGTCGCTCCCGCTTCCAAACACAACCCCCCCCCCCCCCAATAATCCAGCAAAGCAGTTATTTCAGAGGCGGAGGCGAGACGGCAAGGGTCGGTCGCACAAATCGCCTGCAGCATGCGGGTTAGCGCGCGTGACGTCGCTTGTCCAAACCGGACGGCGCAGATGGACAGATGACGAACCTTTCGTTGTTGTACACCTTGGTGTTCTCACCCAGCAGCTCCTTCTCGCGCGCCTGGTCGGCCCAGTATCTCCGGACTTGGTCGCGGTCTTCTTCGGCTTGCAGCAGGGGGATCAGATTGATGCGCGCCCACATCTTTTCACGGGCCAGCTCGCTGTTCAGCACTTAGCACACCTGTAACCCCCCGCGGCATCGCTGAACCCTCAACGACACCAACCAAGCGGCCTGGTGCGTTGGGGGCGGGAGGGAGAGGGGGATTCGGCTGGAAAAGGGGCAGTGTTGCTCAGAGGGGAAACAAACGTACTTGGCCTCGCGTATACCGACGATCAGCTTGTACCAGCCAAAGCCCATGATTGCCCCCGCTCCCATCAGCAAAACACCCGGACGGAAGCCCTTGGCAGGGAGATTTCGCTAGACGCGCTCCCGTCAGCCATTCTGTGCTTGTTTGGCGCGTCGTAAAACGTCGTCGACCGATTCGGCGTGGCAGCCGCGGATAGGCTCGCCGAGTCCTCACGGAAGGCTGGTTGAGCGTGCGGAGCATCGTCTGCTCTCCTTCCGGGGGACGTCCAAATCCACGCACCTTGTACTGGATGGGCTCGTATCCGCCCCGGGGGGGCATATCCTGCGCCATCTTGAAAGCTGGTTCGGGGTCGCCAGTCGCTGGGTCGGCGGCGCGTTGTCGGCGGTCAATTGCGTGGCAGCAAGGTGTTGGCGTCCTCGCGGCCTGGACTTATTTTCTCGGTCGAGTAGACGTCGCGTAATGCCTGCCTTTCCTCCAGAGTTGGTGTTTCGTAGGCAACGACGGGTCGTAAGTCCGTTGAGCTGGCTTGGCTGAAGCGAAGTTCTTTTGCGGCTTGGTTGACTGACTTGGCTGGGTGGAGATTATGTAAGACTGTGGGTCAAACTGGAAACGCTCCCGCTCTCCAAATTTGCAAAGGAAATTCAGAGGCATTCGAGCTCATTTTCCGTCAATGACTTGTACATTTGGTCAATACCTCATAACTGCCTGACGGGGTTGTGGCTTGCTGCATTCATGCTTTCTAAAGCCGTCTTTTTCAGCCTTGCTTCACCTTGCGAGCCGGATACCGATTTATCGATTGCCCTCTGTCTGATGTCCAGACTGCCGCTGCCTACGGAGTATCTTGGGTAGTTATGTCGCCGAATGGCCTAGACCTCAATACAAATACCTGCTGCAGAGCAACTGGACACCAGAAAAACAGTCCTACGCCCCTGCATCATTCTTGAAACGGGCCGGAAACCACGCATGGCTTGTCCTCAGCGGCCTCCGCCGTTCTGCAACATGGACGTCGTTTGCTAGGTCGGCTCGAACTGCGAGTCCATGTCCATTCTTTTCGTCAACCCAAATTTCACCTTTGAAACCCCTCATGCTAGCGACCTACTCATCCATCTCAGTTTATGGGCCGAGACGCCTGGTTATCGCTTTCGGCAAAAGAAAATGAGACGGGAATCTCCGTCTTATCAATATGGGCTGCGCATTGGACAAGGGCAGAATGTGCAGCAAATCCAGCATCGACCAGCTGCTTGCCCTCTATCCCGGCACTCTGAGCTTGACGACGTGCTTCCCCCCCAGCAGAGTCCCGCCGCGCCAATACCTGTATGCTGGCCGGCCCTCTTCCTGTGGCCACTGCTCAAAAAGGCCCTTGACACCAGGATACAGTTTGCCTGGGGAGTTGCGAATAAAGAATGGAACTGAGACCATGACTGCTCCAACAGGCACGATACTGCGGCCAGTACTGTCAGCCGGGACTCGGGAACACTGCTGTCAGATTTCGTTCCCACGACACATGCTGCCCGGTGAAATAACTGCCAGGAGCAACGCCCATTTCTGAATAACGGATTGACAAGAATGCAATTGAAATTCCTACCCCAAAGCATCAGGAATTACCATGATGCCTTTGGCAGGCCTCCCATTGGAAGGCTCCTACAGGTAAGCATTCGAGCCGTACAGCTTGACTTGTTCATTCTCGGCTGGCCCTGGTAGATTTGACCCCCAAAGCAATCCGAGCAAGCCATGATTGAAATTGTTGAAGCCCGGTCGTGTAGAGGCAAGTGGAGTCGTAGATTGCAAGTCAAGCCAAAGCAACGAGTTTGACCGTCTCTGTCTTATTTTGCAAGCTTTGGAGGCCAGGCCCTAGGAACCAAATACGCAGGGTGCCAATGAGCGATTGAGTTTGCAGTTTGCCAGCATGAGAAGAGCGACATGGGAAAATATGGCCTGAAACCGTGACTGGAAGCCAGCCTGGAAATTCTCATGTCGAGCACTGGCAGTTGATCGAAATCGTGACATGTATTCCTCCTTTGAACGGTGAGGTGGCGGACTGGAGGAAGCATTGCGTCTCTACTATCTCCAGTCTGCTTCCAGCGGCAGCCTGATGGATCGACAGCGAACCCATCAGCCAATGATTTTCCTTTAGATCATCCAGTAGGCAGTTTGAGCTGGATGCCCGTCACGTCATTTGGGCGCGGACGTGTCTCGATTTCTCGAGGCAATGCAATTGACCACAATACCACGCAACCCGTGGACCGGGATAGGATGGGGAAAGAAAAAAAAATAGAAGGACAGAATCGAATTCCACAATGATGCATCCAGAAATAGGGCATGTTTTGCGCCCAGCTGCTGACGATGCAAGGATGGCTGGGGGATTCAGATTCCCCGTGGACTCTGTAGATTCCCGCATCTGCGCATGCGGCCCGACGCGCCAAGCAAGGGAAGGTGCGATACGAGCAGATGCCGCCGACCGCCGACCGCCCATCGGCCAACACCCAACACCAAACACCCAGACCAGACCAGACACAAGCACAGCTCAGCTCGGCACAGCTCGGCTCGGCTCGGCTCAGCTCTGCTTTCCATGAAATTCCACGCAGCGAGGCCGACCTGCACTGCACATCTGCAACACAGCCTCGCGATAGCTTTGCATGATAACGGCTTGCTTCCCCCGACAAGCAATCGGTCAGTGCAGCGTGCAGCGCCATCGACCGGCTCTTTGCATCAGCTACGCCGGCTTGTGCCCGGTTCTCGCCCGGCTTTTGGCTCGTTGGCTGCCCCGCACGGGCTTCTCTGCCGAACGTCTCTCCTGAGTCCTGGCCCCCAATCCGTGGGCCGCTCTCGGCCTGGTGACGTCCGTCAATCGCCCTGGCTGGAAGCAGTCGACAGCTAAACCTGTCCGTTCCTCTCCATCATCAACCTTCAACTTGCCGTCGAGACCAGCCCCGCGTCGCATCCCGCTGGCTTTGTTGAGGCCCGTGTTTCGTTTCGTCCCCAACCCAGCCCTTGCCCGGCTGACCGTTGACGGACACGGCGTGGGGAAATTGCCCGATCAAGCACCCAGGGTCACCCAGGGTCACTCTCGCCCAGCGAACCAACCGCGACCTTGAATCTCTCCCCGACGACGACGACGACGACGACGACGACGACGACGACGACGACTCGCCCTAGACGTGTTGCTCTCCTTCTTTCCGAGAGGCTCTTCCCACGGGCCAGGGCCACGGGCCTCGCATCGTTGATCCCCCCCCGCTCGGCCCAACCAACCAACTGGGCTTCTCGGCGCCTCCTGATGATGCCCAGCTGTCCTTGTTCATATGGCGACGGGCCAACACCGCCGCGACCGCGCTCCAATCAGACTCGGTCTTTTTTTGCTCGATACCCTATTTGCCCATTGCTGCCCGGCTGGTAATGCCTTGGTCGCTCGCCTTCTCCTGCACTGCACGTTGTGCCCCCCCCCCCCCCTTGGAAGTCCTACATGGCCGGGGTAATGCACACAACGTGCCATTTCTATTTCCCCGGCCCTTGGGGGGAAACTTGACGACCCGAAAACCCCTTTGGGCAGCCTTCGCACTTGCTCTCACCTCACCCATCCCAACTCTGCGCAACCAGCTTCCGATGCCGCAAACCCAAGGCCTCAATGGACCAGCCACTCCCGGTTCGCCTTCCCGCGTCACCGTAGCGATTTCCCTCTCGCCCACTCACACGGTACCTCCGTCAACTACCCACCTGAGAAGAAGAGCAACAAAGAAGAAGGAAAAGGGGGGAGAACGATGAATACATGGCGTCCGTACCCGTACCCCACCGACAAATCCCCCATGGAAGGCACCACGGCCCAGCACGAGCAAGAATGGCTGCATGCCGCGCACACCGACCCCGTCTTCGTCCACCCCATAGGCTACAAGCACATCACCGAAGTCGTCAAGCTGGAGCTCCTGCAGAGAACCTTCTGGACGTCGCTGACGCGCTGGGTCGAGGCCCGGCGAAAAGTCCTGCCCAGCGGCGAGATCCTGGGCGGCTGGTCCCGCGCCGACATGTACGGCATGATGGACTGGTACCGCCTCTGCTTCAACATGACGTCGCGGTACGAGGACGCCGTCGCCGCCCACAAGGACGGCATCTGGAGGACCGTCATCCTCACCTCCCCGTGGTGGGACTGGCCCGAGTTCGCCTACCTGTACGTCAAGACGGTCCGTGACGCCAACGGCGTGCCCCAGCGCGACGCGGCGGGACGCATACGACGGGAAACGAGGGACCCCTACGACGACAGGCTCGAGGACGACTTCATGGACCTGTGGGAGCGGGTCGCCAACACCCGTCCGCTGGGCAAGCACCCCGACGGAACGGTCGTGCTGCCGGTCGACAGGAAGCCGTCTGCCGCGAGCGGCGCAGGACCCGCGGCGATGGCCAAGGCGAGTGCCGCGTCGAGGGTCGCCAGGGCGACAACGCCCCAGGCGGCGAGGTAGACGACAAAAACGATGCTGAGCAACCCGCCAGCCACCGACAAGTCTCTAGTCGCTTCCTGGTGCGTATGGCCCGCACCTGGGCGAAAAAACAACACAACACGAAAAAAAAAAAAAAAAAAAAAAAAAAAAAAAAAAAAAAAAAAACTCCCTACTCAAAAAAGTAAACCGTCGCGTCTATTATGCCGTGCAATCTATGCTGCATCGAGACGACAAAGTGCATGTAAGCATGCATCTATTGTATGCAGAGCGCCCAGTCCTCCGGTCCGTTGTAAACCCCGACCGCAAACAAGTCATATTCCTCGTTCCCCATACTCATACTCATTACCCAATACCTTTCTAAAAGCATACTTGGCCCAGCCAGCCACAGCTGCCGCCGTCGTGCGGGGGCGGCAAACCCGAGCAGCAGGAAACAGAAAACACACACACACACGCACACGCACACGCACACGCACACAAAAGAAGAAGAAGAAGAAGCAGAAGAAGAAGCAGAAAACACGTCGCGCTCGTCCTCTTTCGCAGCGGCAAAACGCCTCGTCAGCCCTTGAGCACCTTGCTCCCCAAAGCCGCGGGCGGCGTCTTCCCCGGCGCAGGGCGCCCCAGGCCCTCGCTGAGCTTCTTGGTCACCGCGTCGGGGTCGTGCTCGTCCGACCCGACAAAGGTCCACGACTCTTCGGTATCGTCCTCCTCGGCGTCCGGCTCGTCGTGCGGCCCGGCCTTGCGTTTGATCAGGCTCTTGGCGTACTCGAGGTCGCGGTAGATGTTCTGGATGGCGGTTTCCACGCCCCTGTCCTGGATGCGCGTGGCAAGAAGGATTTGTCAGCAGACGGCTCTTTTTTTGGTGGGTGGGTGGAAGTGAGTCGTCTTCGGATTTTTTGGGGGGGAAGAGGGAGTGAGTCGTGTTTATAGATTTTGTCAGGGAAGAGGGAGAGAAAAGAATG
This sequence comes from Ustilaginoidea virens, assembly GCF_000687475.1. Taxonomy (NCBI): domain Eukaryota; kingdom Fungi; phylum Ascomycota; class Sordariomycetes; order Hypocreales; family Clavicipitaceae; genus Ustilaginoidea; species Ustilaginoidea virens. The sequence goes on from NC_057322.1 coordinate 407,959, forward strand.
AAATAAAAAGAAAGAGAGAAAGGAAGAGGGAAAAAGAAGAGGCAAGGGGACCTACTTTGCGAATGTGCTCCCCCAGCACGCGGGCCTTGACAATCATGCGCTCGTTTCGGGTGGCCTGCCACAGCGCCCTGCCGAAGCTGTTGGCCCCCCAGCGCCGCAGGCCGACGCCGACGCCGAGGTCCTCGACGCGGCTGGCAAAGAAGAACTGGTCGCCAAAAAAGGGCCGGATGATGGTGGGCAGGCCGGCCCGCAGGCTGGCGCCCGTCGTCCCCGAGCCGCCGTGGTGGGCCGCCGCGTCGATCTGGCCAAACAGCCAGTCGTGGGGGGCGGCCTTGATGACAAAGATCTCGGGCGGCATCGGCGGCTCGTCCGGGCGCGGCTGGCTGGCGGCGGCGGCGGCGGCGGCGGCGGAGGCGGAGGCGTCGTCGTCGCGCGGGGAGATGCGGTCCGACCACCCTTTGGACAGGATGCAGCGCACGTCGGCCTTGAGCACGGCGTCAATGACCTCCTGGGTCATCTTGGCCGGGTCGTTGACGATGATGGAGCCGAAGCCGACGTACACGAGCTTCTTGCCGTCGCGCCTGGCCCTCTGGATAAAGTCGGACAGCTCCCGGGGGGGCTCGTACTCGGCCCCCTCGTCGAGGAACCAGTACCCCGTGACGCGGATCCAGTCGGAAAAGTCGAGCGGCGGCGCCACGACGCTGGGGCTGAAGTTGTACAGGAAGGGCACCTTGTTGGGCTGCATCTTCTCGAGGCTCGTGTTGGGCAGGCCGAGCGTCTTGTTGCGCCACCGGTTGACCTGCTGCGCCGTGGCCTTCCAGAAGATGTTGTCGAACATGACGTACGTCATGTAGTTGTAGGCGCCGCCCATCTTGTGCTCGGGCATGATGAAGGCGTGCGGGTAGGCCCGCGTCCTCGTCCAGGGCATGGTGAAGGCGCGGAAGTAGGGGATGCCGAGCTTCTCCGCGACGTGGATGCCGGCCATGGCCGAGGGCGACTCGATGAGCAGCTCCGACCCCTCGCACGCCGCGTAGGCCGAGTCGAGCAGCTGGTCGAGCCATCCCCGGAACGCCGAGTTGGCCTCGCGGAGGAAGGAGAGGGTAAAGGTGCCGTTCTCGATGCACAGCCGCATGAGCTCGCCCGGGTCCCCCTCCACCATGCGGAACTCGATGCCGTGCGACTCGATCCAGTCTTGGAACTCGGCGTGCGTGGCGATGCGCGGCTTGTGGCCTTCGGCCAGCAGCCCCTTGCAGAGCGCAATGTACGGCTGCACGTCGCCCCTGGACCCAATCGTCAGGCAGGTGATCCTCATGGGCTGCGGCGGCTTGAAGTTGATGAAGGAGCCGTCCGTCTCGTCCATGAGGATCGTGGGCGCGTTGGGCTGCGACTCGGCGTCGTGGGGAGGCGCCATCTCGTGCGCCGGGAACTCCTCCCTCCGCGCCGATTTCAGGGCATCCCTTTCGGCCATGGCCACCTGCTGCTCCTCCAGCTCCTCCTGGTGCAGGATCCCCGACTCCCTCAGGTAGCGGCTCGTCTCCAGACTCTGCAGCACGGTTATGGTGCAGTCGTCGCGCACGTCGACCTGGCTAAACTCGAAAAAGAGCTCCTCGTGCCCGCGGATGACAATGGTCAGGCCAGAGTACCCGAGGCGGAATCCCTTCTCCTTGTGGACGGTTTCAATGTCCTTCAAAGGCAGAATCAGCTTGGTCCTCGTGCCGGGCAGCAGGCTGCGGAAGCAAAACGACCGGTCGCTGATGTAGATTTTGCCGTAGAGGGGAAGCACGCGGATGATGCACCCAAAGTACGTCGCTTGCAGCTTTTCGGATTCTGGCAGTGCAAAGTGAGCGCGGAAGCGGTCCATGGACGTCTGCACCTTTCCGTCCGAGTCTTCCTCCAGCTCGTCTTCATCCGGTCGGAGACCGGCCGGCTCACCATAATGTTTCCGGCCGCCTTTCCACATCCCGGAGACCTTTTCCACGTACCCCATGGATTCGGTGGCCAGCAGAGTGCTCATGCGCTTGCCCGTCTTGTTCAGGTAGTCCGCAAAGGCGCCGGCCCGCTGCAGGGGATAGGCGCTCATTTTCGAAATGCTCTGAAGAGTGGGCGTTGAGGATCGCTCAGGCTGCTGCTGCTGCTGCTGCTGCTGCTGCTGCTGCGCGGACTTGCCGTGATATCCCAGCTGGCTGATGTGCCCGGTGGTGGCTGCATGCTTCATGGGGATCGATGCTCCGGGAACGCATGATTCCGATGACCCTCCTTTGGCATCCTTGCCTATGGCGTCTGTGGACTGGCTCGACGCGTCAATCGATTTGCGCATGGTAGGGCTGTGGAACACTTCACTGCCCTGCAGGATCTGACTCGCGGTCGGGTCTTCCGTGGCCACCGAGATGGCCAAGTTGGAGAAGCTGGGATCTTCTGTGGATGAATGCGTGTTGGAGTCGGGGGATTCTACTCCATGTTTGGGCTTCTTCTCGTCTACGCGTCGGGTGCTTTGCGTGCGACGATGACCGCTAAAGCTTCTTCTAGGGCTCTGCTCCCTCATCATGGCTGACACGTCCTGGCTGCGTCTGCGCATGCCCCGAAAGGCGTCGGCACTGGGCCTGGAAGAACAATCCATGCTGGCTCGTGGGCTAGGACCTGTTGAGTGCGGCGGCATTGGCGACAAGGTCGCCTTGACAGCTTCCGGCAGCTTCGTTGTGCGCATCTCCTCGACATGGAGTTCCTGTCGGTCGGATAGTCCTGACGGTCGGGGCGAGGTCTGCCTGACGGCCTGTTCGCCATGTCGCTGTTTCTGCTGCTGTTCCAACCCTCGGTATCGCTGCTCGTGTTCAGCAACCAATTTGCCCGGTGTTCTGCTGTTTGAAGACGCCCCATCCACCAAGATTTTCAGCACATTGATGGCCTCCTTGCCAAAGTTGAAAAAGGAGAAAAAATACTACGTGCAAAGGATTAGCGAGAAAACCCCCCCCCTTGTGGCCTCGTCCCACTCTTGGGAAAAGAACGGGCGACATACCTCATCAATGGCATAGGTTTCATCATTATCAATTACCCGGATTTTGCAAGTCTCGGAAAACTCCATCATCTGGGTCTCCTCTATGTCGATAATGTTGTCAATGGGCAATGAGATCTTGACACTGTCGCCGTCGTTGTGGCTGCGAAATATCACTCGCTGCAAGCTCTTGACCCATTCCTTGGCACTCGGAGCACTATCAGCTCGAAAATTGTAGGTCCGATGACTTGTGACGACGTTGAAATGCAGACCGTCCTTGTCCTTGTCGACAATGTTGGCGGAGATGCCAAACCTGAGGTCAATCTGGCCATGGGGGAAGTAGAGGTTTGTTGAGTCTCGATAATAGGACAGCACATCGCTCTTTAAGCGGAACCAGTAGCGATGATACTTTGGATTTCGCTTCCCGCTCTTGGAAAGGTAGCCAGACTTGGCAACGACGTTCTAACGAGCTGTCAGATGTCCGGAACAAATCAAGGCGGCCGAGAAGGGAGAAGCTTACCGCTTTCTTGGGGAGATAGGCATAGAAACAAATATGTTTGGCAGTGATGTAAAGGAAGCCCTGAAGCAGCACGCTCTGTAACAACCAGCAGGGATACTCTGCAAGGTGGGAGAGTCAGCAAGAAAAGGGGTGGTTTTGGGGGGGTGGGGGGAAATAGAAAGCGGTCAAGCAAGAGAGTAGAAAAGCAACATTACCTTCAATGACGAGCTCGGGCTCGTCGAATTCGAAAATTTCCATGAGCCGTTTAGCCAATGCAGAAGATTCACCAGCATCGTCCGTCCCCGGCGAATCGCCAGACCTTCGATCCAAGTCGGAGCTAGGTCTGGAGGCCACCTCGGCCCGCGCCTGAAGCATGCGGCTCATAACCGGAGCCAACCGATAATCTTGCCCGTCGAGATGCGCAGCAGCTGTCGGGGAGGGAGACGTCGTTTCCTTGCCGTCGTCTGAGGAATCCAACGACGGGGCCGACAGTTGGCTCGTCTCGCGCTTCTTTGATTTTCGTTTGGGCAGGGTGGGCAGGGTGGACAGGGACTTTAACAGCCTGTGGCCAGACAGCCTCTTCTTGTGCCCGCGCCGCTCGTCTCTGGACCTGGCGGGGAGGATGACTGTTTGCGAGAGGTCCTGAGGGCCGTCAGAGATCCTGGGGGTTTCGCCGTCCTCTTCGTCGCTGCTGCCGTCGTCAAAACGCGTGTTGAAATCCACGCGCGACCCGGCGGCCGCTATAAGACCGAATATGCTCTGATTCATGTTGACGGACACGGCGCGGCCACGTCGGGAAGCGGGATCATTGGGCGAGTCCTCATCGTCGCTGTCGCTGTGTCTCAAAGGGTCGGGCAGTTCGAGGAGGGGCGCTGCAGGGTCAAGGAGCCGCTTCTTTTTTAACTTTCGGCTGACACGTCGCTGCGAAACGCTAATTTCGGCGCTGGTTGACGGAGGAGCATCCCTTTCGGCGGCATCAGCACCGGGCGGTAAGGCAGGGAAGTTGTCCATGGGTAACCCGGGCCGCCGAGGCGTGAGGCCGGGTTGAAGCGTCGAAAGCGACAGGAATGTGGGCTTTATTTTTGTTCTATTTTTTTTTTCTTTTTGCGTTAGTTTTTTATTGTTATTATTTTTTTAATGTTTTTTTTTCTTGGCCCTCCTTTTGGGCAGAAGCGCCGCGAGGCACAAGCTCTCTCTCTCTCTCTCTCCCTGCGCTGCGGTGCAGCGATAAGGCGGAGGAGCTGGTGCACTCGTCCGACGGAGCCACCACGTCTGAAGGCGAGATGGGCGGTGCAGGTGCAGTAAGGATATGTCGGTGCCAATGGCGGTTTCCGGCGACAGCTGTCGATGAAGCCGGTGCCCAATGCAAGGGCGGGCACAAAGCGAGGTGCAGGGAATAGCGATGTCGAGACCTGAAGAGGGTGCGAGAAGAGGAGAATGAATCAACAGAACGGCGACGAGGCGACGAGGCGTCGAGGGCAGCAGCGGCCTGGTCTGGTGCCTCCAAGCTCGACCAGTTAGTTGACTTGACGCTAGCAGCCCGTGCGCGTCGGCATGCGGGAGAGCCAGGAAAAGGTGGGGCCAGAGACCAGGAGAGACTGGAGCAAGGGCAGCCGGCCAATTGGGGGGGCCGGGGCTGGGTCGCTGCTGTGACGGTGCTGTCGCCGCTGCCGGTTGCTCTGGGCAAGAATTGCTCTGGGCAAGGATCAATATGTCCATGTCGTTTTCGGAGGAGCCAGCACAGTACTCCGTACACCAGACACTACACAGTAGTGACAGCACATGCAAGCCCAAGTTCCAGCCTCCAAGCCCCCCGATGAACAGCCGCATCTGAATGCTCATTGTGAGCAAGCCCCCAATGGCGGCGGCAGCTGGCGGCGGCGGCTTGGCGGCTGGCGGCTGGCGGCTGGCGGCCTGGCGACCTGGCGGCCTGCCTGGCACATCTCATCAATGTTTGTTTGCTGATGTCAACTCCTTCATCCTGCGAGCCCAACCCCAGCCCTTCCGTCACAGGCAAGAGCTTTATTCATTCGGTTTACTTTACTTTTCCCCGTCCATTTCACATCCGGTGACGACGTCTCGATACGTGCGGACATGGGAACGCGCGTCTTCGTCAGAATAAAGTGCGGGGCCTGGCTTGTTCGGTCTTTTCTTTCTGTTAGCTTGACTTGTTCCAACCTGACCCGTCGTCACACGCCATGGCAAACCTCGACACGTCCGTGACACCACCGCACGCGCCGGTGCGTGCTCATGCTTGGCCCCGTGACCCTGGGCGAACGAGACAAGAATCCCAGAGTTCCAGTACTCGGCTCCATCGGGAAAGTCGTCCAAACTGCGCTCGCACAAGGCGACGCTGGGACGGTTGACGGGTTGCACGTTGCATCATGTCTGGTCGACCATGCCTCATCCTAGGTTTTAGCGGCCACGTGAACAAGTTCACTTTCTCGTGAGCGACAAGCCTTGCACCAGCCCGTCGACCCGTCAGAGATGGGGTGGGATCGACGCTGCACAGTGCAGATACGGCCCGTACATTGCACAGTGGAGGCTGGCGATGGAAGGAGAATGAATGGGCACGGCGGAGCATGTGCATCGGGCGTCAGATGCTTGGCAAGCTACAATGTCAGTCTTAATTGTTGGCAAGAGCGTGAGTTATCGAGCCAAGCGAATCCGCACTGGAATCCCCGCTCCATCCGCTAACCAAGGGGCTAGGATGGATGGCCGCGAGGTTCTCCCCAATGGATAATGGATCCTACGTCACTGGCCCCTCTTGTACTCCGTACCTCGACCTCCATCCACCACCATCCTCCATCCTCCATCCTCCATCCTCCATCCTCCTGCATCTTCATCTTCATCCGCCGTCGAGGCAAACCCCGAAATCCTCTGCTTCTGCCCCGACGCCCGCGTCAACAATGCCCCTCTTCCCCGCGTACCTAATATCACCCCAAGCCACGTCCTCCCTACCAGCAGGCTACACCATCCGCCCCCTCGACAAGGACGACTACGCCAAGGGCTTTCTCCAATGCCTGCAGGACCTCACCTGGACGGGGGACCAAACCGCCGAGCAGTTTAACGCCCGCTACGACGACATGGACACCCAGGGCAAAGGGCCGTACTACTACCTCGTCATTGAGCACGGCGGCAGGGTCGTGGGCACCGGGGCCGTCGTGGTCGAAAAGAAATTGCACGTGCTTTGCTCCTTCACTGGTCCTTGCCCCCCCCCCCCCCCCCCCCCCATCCACCTCCCCCAGCTCGTTCTTTCCCGACAAACATGTTGTGCCGGCACTCTAGATATCTAACCTCGCGCAGCATCTGGAACAGAGCCTCGGTAGGCCACGTTGAGGAAATCTGCATCGCAAAGGACCACCAAGCTAAGGGCTTAGGCCTCGCCATGATTCGAGCCCTCGACAGCGTGGCCAGGAACGTGGGGTGCAGGAAGTGCCTGTTGAACTGCGACCTGGCCAAGAGCGGGTTTTACGTCAAGTGCGGGTATAGCAGCAGCGGGGTGGAGATGCAGCATTCCTTCGATGATGACGCCCCGTCGGCTGGTTAGGCGGGACGGTGTTGACACCTGGCTGGAGTTGTTGAAGTGGTAACGTCACCAGTTGCCGATATTGGTTCAAGACGCAATCTACCGGGGCGTGGGGTGCCTCTTGTTGCAGAGCTGGCGGACCATCGCTCGTCTTGGAGGCGCGCAGACACGGAAAGAGACGCAAAAGGCCTTGCATTGCTCCCCAAAGCTTGGCAGTGTCACCGCATTTGCCGGCGCTGCGCCTCTACAAGAATTGTTTTCTCAACACCAAGTGGTCGAGCGCAAGATCGCTGCCAACTGAACAAGGGGAGGGGGGCCTTGTCGGTTGCTCTCCAGTTCCTGCTGGACGATTCGAGATGTGCCATGCTTCCGCCCGGGCGAGCCATCCGTGTCGGGACGACAACTTGGCTTTGCAGAGACTTGGCCGATCCATCAAGACTCGGTTCCGGCCGACTTGAACGACAATTGTTCACGTCTACAAAAAGAGAAAGAAGAAGTAGAAGAAGAAGAAGAAGAAGAAAGTCCTCTTGACCAGGGTGCATCATGTCCCGCCTTGAAAACCAGGCAAAATCCCCCATGATACGGCGGCAGACCCCCAACCCGTCGTTAAATCCCAGTCACAACGCTGGCAATGCCGTCACTGCCACAGGCACAGCTTTCCACTTCCGCTCCCCCCCGCCACCCAGTCCATCGTAGGGTGAAAATGCGCCACGGCCGGCACCGCGGTGATGCCATCCCCACCCAACTGCGCCAACTGGCCTCCATCAGAGGCAAACACGTCCACGAACCGATTCATATTGGCAATGACAAACTTTTGAATCCCGTCATTCGGCTGCTTCTGCCACTGCGGCTTGAGGATGGTGACCCATCGGCCGGTCTGGTTGTTGTGACGAATCTGGTGCTTGGGCTCCATGGCCTGGGCGGACAGATCGTGCCCCGGCTTCCACGACGCAGAATCCGTAAAGTCGTAGATCTTGACAGTGTCGTCGTACGACGAGGTGGCAACGTGGCCTGCTGGGCTCCACGAGGCGTGCGAGACGCTTAAGCGCGACTCGTGTTCGCCCAGCAGCGCCGGGTGTCGCAGGTCGCCCTTGCCGCTGATTTTCCTCAGGTCCCAGATCTTCATGGATCGGTCTAGGGAGGCGGTGGCCAGGAGGTGCGGCTGCAGCGGGTGCAGCGAGAAGCCCCCAATCTTTTGTTCGGACAGGGTCCATATCTCTTGGCTTCCGGGGGCGCGGACATCGTAGCGGCCCACGCCGCCGTCGAGCGTTGAAAAGTACAGCAGGTTCGGGTCCGAGGGCGCCATGTCCATGGCCGAGATGGGCATGTCGGTGTCAATGTCGGACGGGGCAAAGACCTGGACGGATGTGCCTTTGGCGAGGTCCATTTTCCGCACCGAGCTGTCGTATGATGACGTGTACACGGCGTTGGGCTCGGCGGGGGGGAAGACAAAAGAGGTAATGGTGCGCGAGTGCGTCTTGAAGGCAGAGACTTCCGGGTCCCGGGGCGCGTTTCCGCCGCCGCCGTCGTCGTCGTCGTCGTCGAGGAGCTCTGGTGGCGCTTGAGAGGCGTCAAAGACGCCCATTGCGCCTTCTTTGTCGCCGGCGAAAACAACCGGCTTGTCTTCGGTGGGGTGGAATCCGAGGGCGTATATTCTCTGGGGCGTGATTTTGATGTCTGTCTTGGGGGTGAGCAGGGACGGGGGGGTCATGAGCCAGGGGGAGGCGTTGAAACACCAACATACCGTTTGGCAGCCAGCGCTGGTACAACTCGAGGCCCGCCATCCGCCGCCTCAGTTCTTTCAGGCTCCTGTCTGTCGATTCCTTGACGTCGTCCTGGGTAAAGGTCCGGACGCCCGGCTGCGCGCCGCGCACAATGCTCGTCAGGCCCTGCAGCCCAGCCGCCCATTTCTTGCCCTCGACGGCGACGTCGCCGAGGTTCAGGTCGTCGGCCACGCGGAGTTTCCTGGCCTTGGCCGCCTCGGCCTGGTGCTCGGCCTCCACCTCGAGCTTCCTCTTGAGCGTCTCGTTGTCGGCCTCCAGGCCCGCGAGCCGCGAGCTCATCCGGGTCGGTCGCGCCGGCTCTCGTTTGGCGGGCTCCGAGCGCCGGCTGCGCCTCGCGGCGGGTGTCTGCGCAGGCTTTCCGGGTATGATCTTCTTGGCAGCGGCGGATATGTCGGTCAGGATGGCGCGGTTTGCCGCGATATTCTCCAGCCGCTTGCGCTCAAAGGCGCTCATGGCTCCTGGTGGTTCCTTGTCGACAGGCATCTTTGCCGACGGGAGCGAGCGCGGAGGCGAGCTGCTGAAGAGCGGAGTATCCGGCGCTACTATGATGAGACATCAAGAAAGCAAGAGCAGTGTTTTGGGGGCGAGAAACGGACGGTGTTTCGGCTTGGACATGCGCCGGTACCTGTGGCCATTACGCCGAGCTCGCTCGGGGCAGATTTTTACTTTGGCAGCCGCGGGCAAAACAAAAAAAAAAAAAAAAAAAAAAAAAAAAAGGGCAGAAAAGGCGCCGCTAGGAGGATTAGGAGGGAGGGGGTCGCCACTTGGCCGCCACTTGGCCGCCCGCTTTACGCGCAGCTGTCGCGTTGCCTTTTTGCGCGAAGCCACGCGTGCGCCCTCCCGACTCCCGAGTTTTCCCAACCAGGGTTGCCTTGGGCCCGCCCCGACTTTTAGCCGCGCCCTCCTCCCCCCAAAAATCTCGGTTTCCTTCAAATCAAGCTGCAAGCAGAAATTCCCTCGGCCCACGGAAAGTTTTCACCCCCTGGCCGGATTCTTTTCCCGCCATCCCGGCCCCGACTATGGCTCTCACGCTGTTGCCTTTTCTGTACCAGACGAGGACGCTGCAACGGGCCATCCGGACCCGGGATGCCCTCCTGCCTTCCGCTCGGCTCGCCCACGTCCTCCGAAGGGGCCGGCATCGCAAGCCGGACAACGCCATCCCCTTTGTGTGGGATCATGCCAGCCCGTACGACGAAGCAGAGGGCGCTCCGGCCCGGGAATCCACCATCACGCCGTCGGAGGCAGAAATCTTCAGGAGCATCTTTGACGAAATCGCCCAAGGGCGCATGCCGTCGGCCGCGAGGAAGCAGCAGCAGCAGCAGCAGCAGCAGCAGCTCGCCGCCGCCGCCCAGGGGCCCGGCCGGGCTTCGGGAGAGGAAGCGCTTTTTGCCGGCGTGCAGAAGCCGCGGGTGGCCAGGTCCATCGTCGAGCAGGCGCGCGTGATGGAGTTTCGGGACAGGATCCTGCGTCGGTACCCGCCCTCGCTGAGGAGCGCTGCCCACGTGGCGCTGGGCCTGTACGACTCGGAGCCCGGCGGCGAGAAGGGCCGGGGGGTCGTGGAGCTTGACGAGGCCAACTACTCAACGTGGGAGGAGCGAGCCCGCTACGAGCGCGCGAGGCTGCGGGAGCGCGAGCGGGTGGATGCGCTGATGAAGGCGTGCGCCACGGACGCTGAGCTGTGGCGCGTCATGGACGAGGAGGTGTTTTCGCTGCCTGCGAAGCTGGGCATCGAGCAGCGCCAGGCCGCCACGGCGGGCAGCAGGGGCCGAGGCCGGAAGGACAAAGCCGCTGCTGCTGCTGCTGCTGCTGCTGACGAGGCGGAGAAGAAGCACGCGGCGAACGGCGCAGACCCGAAGAAGAAGAAGACGACGACGACGAAGAAGACGAAGAATGCAAAGACATGCACTGCCGAAGCAGGAGCCAAGAAAAAGGCCGAGCAGGAGAAGCGCGAGACGAACGACGCCGCCCGGAAGAAGGTGGCTGTCGCGGAATCGGCAGCCGACGGGGAGAAGCCCGCCATGAACGTTCACGGGACTCTCTACTCGCACTTTATCAACGCGGGGCTGGGGCTCTTTGACACCGCCTTTGCCCGTCCGTCCGACTACGCGTTCCAGATCCTGCCCCGCGTCAAGGAGCTCGGGTTGCCGTCGTACGTCTTGGGGGTGTCGACGCCTTTCTACGCCCGCCTGGCCCGGATTCACTGGAACCGGTTCGGGGACGCCAACGCGGCCCTGGACCTGTTGCGAGAGATGAGCTCGGCCGGGCTGCACGCCGACCAGGACGTGTGCGATTTGCTGGCCACGATTCGCAACCAGCTGCACGGGTGCGCGTGGGGTGCGCAGGGCCCGTTTGTCATGGGCATGATGGAGGCGCCGCCGTACGACGGGACCTTGACGCATAGGCTGGCGGAGATGGAGAAGCACGTGGTCCGGGCCATGGACGAGAGGGCTGCCGAGATGGAGGCGGCTGCGTAGGGGGGTAGGGGGGTTCAAGGGCTGCAAGATGCTGCTGGATGATGTCTGGCCAAGTGGATGAAGGTGATTTTTTTTTTTTTTTTTTTTTTTTTTTTTTTCACGTCGATTGTCATCGAGAACCGTTTCTAGGAATGTACGAATAGTTTTTGCCACTGGGCATCTGAACCTGTGTTTCCTGTGAACGTCAACGTCGGTGTTGGGGCATGAGACGCAAGCTCCCACACGCACGGCAAACCGCCATGCTCGTCCTCTCCAAGTCCCGTCTCCATCAAGCCCCCCTCCCCCAAGATGGAGCGCCGTTCTCGCCAGGCTTGTCTTCTACCAGACACCACGGGCGGAAAAGGACGCGAGCACGAGCTTTGCCATCACGAGCCCGACATGCATACGTGTCCAGAGGGCAAGTTGCCAGCGATGGGGAGGGTTCCGGCTTGCCTTGCTGCCATCGGACGGAGTAGGTGCCGACTAGCAGTTGGCTTCATGGAGGAACCCGCGCGGGGCTCTGAAGGTTCACCTTTGGCCCCAACGGCCCCGTGCCAGGCTCGACGCAACAAGATTCCCTGGTGGCCCCTGGCCCACCGAGATGGCAGCACCCATTTTCGGAATCCTGCAGCGGACCGCATGTGCCGACCGACCGACCGTCCTTGCCAGCCGAGATCGTCCAGGGGGCCGTGTCTTGTCCCGCCGAGCCAGGGGCGGTCGACCAAGTCGGACTTTTGCTTTTCTTTTTTTTACTGCCGTTGTGCGACGGCCACTTGTTTGGGGAAGAGGAGGGGGGGACCAACGGGTGCAAGACGCCATCGCATCATCAGACGTCATGTTGTCGGCTCCAACGCCCAGTTGCAGTTCCGTTCCGCATTTGTCCAAGCAAGCGCCGGTTCGCAGGGCTGAAAAAAAAAAAAAAAGAAAAAAAAAAAAAAAAAGGGTCCCAAGGAGGCCGCCCAGCCACGGCAAGGGAGCCAGCGCCCACTCCACTCCACTCCTCCATTGTCGACGATTTGACGATGCCGGCACTGGGCTGCTGGGAGAGGAATGCGGAATGAATGCGCGCTGATGTCCTCGGGGGACTGGAGCCCATCACATCGCGGCAATGTGTGAGACGAGACGAGCCCCGTCGAACTGGGGGAAGCTGCCTGCAGCAACCGGGTGCCCTGCGTCTGCCGACTTTCATCAGGCGCGCTATTGAATAGAAGAGGGGGAAAAAAAAAAAAAAGGAAAAAAAAAAAAAAGGCAGGGTCCGCGGCCCCCCCCCCCAGAGGGATAAGATTGGCCCCGCTCTGCAGCTCCTGGGCCGCCGGGTCGCAGGGATGACCGACAGCCGCATGTGACGACGGGTAGGGGAAGAGAGGTGGGGGGGGGAGCAAATTAAACTGGCGACCCACCCTGTGCGACCGGGGCAAATAAAAGGCCGGCATTGGCGAGAGGCGCCTGCCGTAGGGCGTTTTCTCGCCAGCCCAGCTGTAACCCACCCAGCCCAGCCCAGCTGTAGCTCGGTACATGGGTATGCATGTACGGGGCTACCTGGTGCCATGTACTCCGTACTCCGTACGCACTATTGATTGATCCGTGCAGACCCAAAGCCCATCCCCGGCAGCTGAGGCTGAATGCAAAGGCTTGGGCTGGCGCAAGGCATTCCTGCAACGGCCATGCCCTCGTAAGAAAGCAACAGCAACAGCCCGCTGGAGGAAGGGAAGGGCGGGTGATTCTTTTCTCCCCTCTGGTCGAGGCCACTCCATAGTTTTCGGGGCGTCAAGCTGCACGGCTCCAACCTATATAGACAAGTTGCCCGCCCCTTTCCCACGCCAAGCGGGCACCTCAGCCGAACAAACGACTGTCCCCTTTTTGCCCAGGCAGCGCAACGCAACGCAACGCATCGTGGAACCCGTCTGTCTTGGTCTTGTATTTCTTTTTCTCCCCGACTTGCTCAACTCCCCGCCAAGCTTGACAAGCTTGATTGCTTTTTCTCCTTCCATTGTTTCTCTTCAAGCATCCCATTCTCTCACAATGGCCGCCGAGGCAACCGCCCCCGTCACTGCGCAACCGGCTCCCGCTCCCGCCCCGGCGGTGGCCGCGCAGCAACCGTCGCAGAACAAGTCTCCCATCGACCAGGCCGACCTGGACGACTGGAAGAATCGCTTCAACGACGTCATGTCCCGCTCGGGCGAGGTCATCCACTCCAAGTCGCGGGAAGGCGCGCAGTCTTGGTTCGCCGGCTTCTTCGACTGCTTCGACCCCATCGATACCTGCTTGGTTGCGTACTGCTTTCCGTGCGTGACGTTTGGCAAGACGCACCACCGCGTCGTCAAGAACGGGAACCTCGACGGATACGAGCCCATCAACACGTCTGTACGTGTTTCCCCCCCCCCCCCCCCTCTTTGCATTCACCGCGTTTTTTCTTTTCTTTTTTTTTCCGTGGGCAGCTCCCTGTTTGCTCTTGTCTTTGCTCATCACGCGCGCAGTGCCTTTTGTTCTGCGGCGCCGGCTGCTTTGGCCTTCACTGGGTCCCTCTGGCCATGCAGCGCATGAACATTCGCGAAAAGTACCACCTGCAGGGATCCTGCGTCGAGGATCTCGTCCTCTCGTGCTGCTGCCATTGCTGCACCATAATCCAGTCGGACAAGGAGGCTGCGCACCGCGAGGCTCTGCTCCAGGGCGGCGCTGTCCAGCAACAGTACCAGCCCAACACGAATCAGATGCAGTACCCTGAAACCAAGACGGGATAAGGGGGCGGCGGAGAGGGGAGGGGGGAGGGAAGGCAACGCAAGGGGCGTCACGAAGGGATTAATTACCGTGGGCGATCTCGTGCCTTTTGGTCGTGTTTATTGTTTTTTTCGGACTCGGCTGCCGGTTGGTTTGTATCGATACTCAATACCAGGATGTTTCCATGTTTCCATTTGTCGCAGTTTTGATGTCGCCGAGCCTGCATGACTGATGGCTGTCAGTTGTGAATGCCAACACATGTCGATGGCCAGGATTTAGAAGAAAAAAAATAGAGCGTTGAAAGCCTTTTCAACAGTACCATCACTCTGTAACGCCCTCCTTGGAAGTCCAGGCGGCGGCCAGACCAAGAAAGACCTCGACGGCGTCGTGGGCACGACCCCGCAGCTTTTGAATGTGGAAGAATCAGTAGAGACGGCATGTTCCATGAGAAAGGCGCCCTTGGTGGTTTGAAGACGGAGTTTTTGCACACTTCCAGGGGGGGCCAGCTTCAACCGTCACGTCACGTGGAGACATGGTGGTTCGTCTCGATTGGGAACACGGCTCAAAAATGATTGGCTAGAGCGCCCTGACCCCTGGCCAGACCCCTGCCTGCTGCCTGCTGCCTGCTGCCTGCTGCCTGCTGCCTCGTCACGACTCACGACTCACGACTCACAACTCACGCCAAGCACGCCCGCGACAGGTTCCTCGACACCCTCGGCGCGGGGCCCCTCTTCCAACGGCATGAGCAGGGCCCATCACCTCGGCGGACCAGCTGACCGGGGTCCAGCTCAAGACGTGCAATCGACATCCTGCACGCGTGCGGCACGGCCCACCCGCGCCAGCATGGACGGGCTTCCTCGCGGCCGTCACGGCGGGCACCCCGTGTGCATGCAGCGCGTGCCCCCCCTCCCTTGCCTCGTCTTCCTTTTTTGACCCCTTTGGCCTCTGTCCCTTCTGCCCCTCCTTGCCTTTCGCTGCTGACCGCGTGGAGCCGGGGCAGCGTGTGCATGGGCGACGAGGCGGCGCGCATGGGGTTCGTGGGGACCGAGGCGGCTGCGGGTTGCTGGTGCGGGTGAGGTGCGGCGTCGGAGCCGCCTGGGGGGTTTGCGTGCGACGACGACGAGGTTTTTCGGGTGACGAATACGAGTTTACTTTGCGCTGCTGCACAACGGTATGCTGGGCAGATGGGCGTGCAGGGCGGGTTATCGTGGCTGGCTCGTGTGGGTGTCAGCGGGCAGGTGCAAAGGCAATCGGTGGATGGGCTTCCAGGGACACGGCCTTGGGTAGCAGCAAGGGTGGCAATAATGAGGAACAACTATACACGCAGCAGCGATTGTTTAATCGCGCAGCAGGAAGCGTATTAATACATGTGTTTACACACACAGGTCCCTGGACTATTTCTCCAAAATTACTACTCGGTAGGCCATATATTCAGTACCTTTTAATACCTGTTCAAGGTATATACATAGGCCAGCACCTTGATAATGTAAGCGTTATAACATATATACTTATTTCATAGATACTATAGACATACACCTTTTACATAGAATACTATTGATAATTTAAAAGTTGTTTATTTAGAAACTACTATCGACATCCCTTCCATCTACAATTCCAAGTCACTTTGTATTGAAAATAGTATAGAGGCGCAACTCTCACTTCACTGTATATTGAAAAGTCGCTACTGCGTGTACAGTTCTTCCTAATCAACTGACATGGACAACGGCACTTCACCCCACGATTGTCTTCTCCTCGTCACCGTCATTTGCCTCCTCCCCGTTACCATCGTTTGCCTCCTCCCCGTTACCATCGTTTGCCTCAGGAACGACGAGCTCCTGCGAGTTAGCTTCCTGATCCCCAACCTGGCTGCTACCAGAGTGAGCGCCCAGACCCAGCGAACGTTGAGAAACCAGTCGCCTGAGCTCCTCTTTGCCTTTCTGCAAAACATCAAGCTTTTCCAAGCAACGAGCGCGCTGCAGGCTCGTGTCTTGACTCTCGCTCACTAGTCTAGCGATTTCTTCTTCTTCAAGGTCCAGTACCACGTCTGACTGGAGCAGGGAAGGCAGCTTGCTGACGAGACACTGCTCCACAGCCAAAACACTTACGTCGTCAACGAACCTCTCGAGCGCGACCTGCGAAATCACCGTCAATTCACGAGACAAGACACGGTATGGGTGATAGAAGAGAGAAAAGAAAAAAAAAGAGGTTGCAGATTGGGGTTTGAAAAAGGCAATTTACCTTGTAGTATGCCTGCATATAGTCTATGGCGCTCTCGCTGGCGTGCTGATTCATGTCGTCGTCCGTCTCCTCCTCCAGCGACTTTAGCAATTGGTACGGATCAAACGAAGTTTCATTGCCAGCTTGCAAGTCATCCCTGCCCAGCACCTTCTTCAGCACATTTTCCAGCCGGCCGTGACGCCTGGCAGCTTGCGCTTTCTGCACAATGTTGATGACGTAGTTGTTGTACGTAATTGGGTGGCCCTGCAGATGCGGTCGCAGAAGCTCCTGCAACTTGGCGTGGAGGTCGCCCTTGAGCCCATCCAAGGAGCTGCTGATGATGCAGAATATGCCGTTCGCGGCTTCCTCGATGGCTATGTGGTCAACAATGGCCCGCGTCACGTCGTCGACGATTTGCAGAACGCTCCCCATGACGTCTTCGGCGATTCCCGACCACGGCTGGCATTGCTCGGCAAACAATTCGCTTATGATGAGTGGGTTGAATGTGCCTTGTAGTTCCCGCGCCCTCATGCGGCTCATGAGAACGTTGACGTGGTCGATGTAGGCGGAGCGAGAGATTCTGCGAGAGGATTGCTCCTTATTTTCCGTGTCGGACGCGTCGTCGACAATACGCTTACTCTCACCCTTGAGGCACATTTCCTGCTGGAAAGCGGTCAACGTATTTCGCACACGTGCTCTGAGACGCTTCCGGTATCCCGCTTCGGTTTGTGCGTCTCCAAAGAACGGATCGCTGTACTCTCCATCTATCGCTGCCTGCATGAGTGACGTGAAGTCGCGGCTGACTAGCAGCAGGTATTTGCGCTGCTCCTTCAATGTCCCACGCGGGGTACCTAGCCTCCTGAGCTGGGCTTCGCACGCAGCCATTTCTGCGTCTACGTCCTGCAGAAGATCCGGCAGCTGCTGCAGAATTTGATCCTTCAACACGTTGCTAAGCCTCGGCTTCAACGACTTGACGCCTAATAGCGACGGATCCATGGATGTCCAGACGCCTTTGGAAAAGAAGGCTTCCTCAGCTTCATCGCGCTCAGCAGACGTGGCGTCTCGCGTCTTGAAGTCTCTGTTCTTGAGCACATGCCAACCCAGCCGGAACACGACATCTTTGTTCTGGGCCAGTTTCAAGTACGCAATCTCGCTGTCGGACCCAACATCCAGGGCGTCAGGCTTTGTGATCAGCCCAAGGGTACGAACTCCTCGAGGGTCGACTTCTCGTGCCAGCTCGGTGATATCCTGGAGCGCAAAGTCACTTTTGGCGGAAACAACAGCAAGAATGATGCTCCGCGGGCTCTCCATGTAGCCTCGCACCATCTTTCGTACCACGGCGGCATCTTGGACGGACTGTTCGCGACTGCCAGCCCGGAAAAGCCCGGGGAGATCAACCATGGTGAGATGCGGTTGGGTTGGACCGCATACCTCAACTCGGAGGATGTCGCTACTGAAGACTTTGGTGTCCGAAAGCCCCATGGCTTGTTTGGCCTTTTCGACAACGTCCCCTATATCTGGCGTGTCGTGAATCTCTGCTTTGAACTCAGCAAGGCGGCCTCTGTCCTGTTCCGACCGGTCAGGGCCGGGGTTGATTGAGACCTTGACGGTGGAGGTGGCATGGCGGCGAAGAATCAGTTCTGTGGGAAACCGAGTGCAGAGGTTGTCTTTGGCTGGGAAAGACATGCCCGAGATTGCTTCCAGGACGGAGCTCTTTCCGGCAGATTGGTCTCCGCAAACGATAATCTGCGGTATGTCGACATATCTGCTGATGCCTTGAGATCGGAGCTTATCAATAATGTCGAGTAGACCCCGATGGTCTCTGGATTGAAGTGTGACGGAAGCCATTTGGGCAGTGTCAAACTTGAGGATACCAAGAGCGTTGATACTGAATAGATGGTCATATTTCGAGGACGAAGAGAAACGGCGAGCATCTTAAGTATTGAATCTCCCAGTACGTAGGGCGGAGTAGGCCGTGCCATGTTTGCAAACACTTACAAAACATTCGTTTGTAAGGAAGCGTTCACAGGTTCACAGGCCAGTGCGGAATTCCAGGTCTGGGCAGGGGATGCAGGGGTATTGGCATGGTGGTCGTATGTTCAATGCCGTCAACGGTGCTTCCATGTTAGGACCCAGCACCTGTCCTATATTCGGTACGAGGGTGCAGTGCAGCGAGTGCGTGGATACCGATAGCATCAACTTATTGGGAGCAACCAAGGCGGACGTACAGTTGGCCTATGTGCGCACGTAAAAGCAATTAAGAAATAAGTACCTTGGGTAGGAGGTAGGCATGTTCAAAAGTCTGTAAAGTCTACATTTACCTGACGGAGGGAGAAGAAGACGAGTGAAGCTGACGATGTGCGAAGTCAGGCGTGGTGGGGGGAGGGGGGGGCTGCAGCCAATCACAGCCTACTTTTAGTAGGGTCAGACGAGGGTGTCAGCCAATCAGAGCAGCCGTTCGACACATGCCCCTTACGATACCAACGTGCCAATTATCTCGTTACTTCCAGTATTCACTTCACTTCCCATACCCCAATTCTCTCGCTACTTCCATATTCACAGGCAGGGACGCCGTCCGGGTTGCCGCATGCCGTTTTACAAACGCGACTTGGACCCCTTGCGCCAGGCGGCTGAACGGAAAACGAGGCTGCCCAACTCATGCATGGCAAGACGAAAACAAACAAGCATGGGCTGACGTGGCCGAGGCCAGGCGACAAAAGAGGAAGCCGTGAATCCAAATCCCGACTCGTGCAGGAGCCCCGTCAAAGCAGTCCACCCAAAAAGGGGCCCTTATTCGGTGCCTGGCCTTGACTCGACGCCAGTCCCGCTGCCCCCGTCATCCCAAACGATCAATGTTTGCCGACTCCCCTGGAACGGGGCCAGCGCAGAGTCGCAGAGCCTTGGTTGCCGACGGCTAGCAGCCTCTCGAGGCATGGCATGTTTGCTTTGTACGCAGACTATCGACGGCTAGCAGCCGCTCGAGGCATGACATGTTTGCTTCGAGCGCAGAGTATCGACGGCTAGCAGCCTTCTGGTCCATAGCACGTCCGTGTCTTGATATCGCGAGGAGCGAGGCGGACTTGGAGCATGCAGGCACCAAAAAAAAGACCCTGGCCCACGTTCCAAACACCATGACCTCTGCCTTGTTGTGGCCCTTTTGATTCAGGGAACGTGCAAAGATTGCGTTTTGTGACGCCGCGTGGCCCACGAACACGGCCTGTAAATAGCTTATATCTAAAGGATGAATCGTCCTCACAATCTACCACGACACTTGCCTGCACCACTAGAGCGGGAGACTTGATTGCTTCTCTATGAATTCGTCGCCGAAGGGGTAGGAGGATCAGGCTTGCCCAGCCTGCCAGCACACGGCCCAGCCACACTGCCATGCTGCCGCGTGCCCCGAGTCAATGATGAATAAACGGTACTATGCACTAGGTGAAAACAAAGGCGATTCGATTATATACCGGCCGCACGGCCTTACAGTCACTCGACCCGGCCGGCTTACCCGATCGTAGAACCTTTGTGACGATTGATTAGCCCCCATGAGTCGTCAGTCATTACATTACACCTTGGGCCAGCGAGCGCGGGCTAGACGTTGGGCGGTACATGAAGTCGGTGCATGTGCATCAAGAAGGAATGGCTCAACGTCCGCTAGCTCCTGCGCCTTTCCACCAACACAATGGCGCGCATGCGCAACCGGCCGTCTCAAATCAGGTACTTTCATCCATGTTAGCCGTCGCTGTTCCTGTTGCGCTTGGGAGCCGAATGCTTTGCAGCTGGCAGCTTGTGGCTTACTGGTATATATAGGTACGGCACCTCCTTCTCGTACTGCTTCCAGGCATCGCCATACTTGCGCCTGCACCGCTCGATATCTCGGTTGGAGCGGTGGATGATCATGGTCATGAAGAACACGGGGTAGAACCACGGAAAGGGGCTCCTAGAGACGCCGAGGGGGTCAGCGCAAAAAGCATGCCCGGGTGCGAAGAGGGACCACCCACTTGAAGCCGGTAATCAGCCCCCACGAAAACGAAAAGAACATGTCCGGCACGTAGTTTGGCTTCCGCACAATGCCGAACCACCCGTCCACCAAGATGCGGTCCCCCGCTGCCGTCTCCAAAGCCTTGGGGTTCTTGAGAGTGCGCCACGGCAGCTGGGGGAAGGTGTTTCGCGACACCAGGCTGCCCTGGCGCTCCATCAGACGGAACGAGTTCTTCTGGCTGTTGGACGTGTCCCACATCCAGTACATGAACAGGTAGACGACCAGGAGGGCTGCCAAGGCGTACTTGTTCCATCGGTACTCGGAAGGAGGGTGGTTTGCAAAGTACAGCGCGCAGTGGCAGTAGCTGAAGGGCACGCCAGCCATGTTCCAGAATGTGAGCATGAAGCCGAGCTTCTCAAAGTACATGTCCCTGGAACAATCCGTCAGCCGCACGACACATAAGTTCCCTTCCAGACCTAGAGCGAGCCCGCTGGCAGCGCGTCTCCGACTCACCAGCTAGAAGTAATCAGCTCTTCCCCCTTGGCGCAGGCATTTGCGTAGAGGTAGTGCGCCATGACCAGAAACATGACCTCTGCCGAGACGTAACCGTATTGCTCGTACTGCTTGCAAGCGGTGGCGGCCGTTATCAAGAACAAGATGTACCACGGGATGCGCACTTCGTAAAACATCTTGAAGTCGAGAATGCCTATTCTGGGGTTCAACTCGGCGCCCATGAAAAAGTCGTAGATGGGATGCCCTGTCAGACGATGGGTCCTCCCTCGGACAACAGCCTGGACGTAGACGACGAAGCTGTTCAGAAAGCCCGAGAGGATAGCCACCGTCATGATGGACCCGAACTCGTCGACGAGGGTGTACAGGGGGAAGACGTCGGTGACATGGAGCAGGGCGGCGGCGGCAATGGTTGCGTAGAAGCTCGTGTAGGCGGAGCAGTAGTACGGCAGACGTTGACCACCTTGGTGGGGGAGAGGGCGGCCCTGCACCAGGACGCCAGGCATGAAGCAGTACATGAGCATCTCCAGGACGAAGAAGGCCCAGTAGATGGCCCACGCCTTGGCGGTCGGGAACGCGCCTTGGTAGACGAGGCGGGCGAGATGGCCGCCGAACTGGAGCCACGTCTGGTCGTCGTTGCGAAGGGGCAGTTTGCCGTGGTAGTAGGTTGCGCCAATCCACATGTACCACATGAGCAGGGGGAAGCCCATCATCAACCCCAGGGCGCCCAAGGAGCCGCCAAACTCGAATTCGTCACTCTCGCCCTCGTTGAAGGCGGTGCTGGCGAGCTGGTCGGGCTGGTCGGGCTGGTCGGCGCTGGGGCCGGCGCTGGGCCCGGCGCTCGCGGCCGAGTCGCCCTCGGCTTTGTCTCGCGAAGCCATGGCGGTGTCGACTGTCGCGAGGGAATAGATGGCCCAGGGATGCAGCAACAACGACGTGTTGATGATCAATAAGAATAGAGCATTCAGAAAAATGTACGATGCTAACAATCAAAGAGTTCCCCGCGCAGCCCGCACTACGCCAACCACGAGAAGAAGAGGGTTCATCACGGAGACGCGGGAGAACCAAGCTATAAAAGCTGCAAATTTTATCAAGGGTCAGCCAGCCGTCCAGCTTAGATAAGACTTTGGTAAGAGCCTTGAGACGTCAAGTGTCAAGTGCTCAACGGCCCGTCCGCAGCTGGATCAATACTCACGGCGGCTGCCGCGCGATTCGCGTTGGTGATTGGCTCCTTCCTTGCTGCGTGGCGGCTTACAGCAAAAATTGGATTCCCCGCTTTATTCCGGCGCAAACGGGGCCAGCGTGCTGGGAAGGAAAAGGCGATCCAATCACGGCAGCCACTGCTGCTGCAGAGGGCCAGCACGGACCCACATGCTCGCTCCGTCTTGCTGCTTGTACTCCGTAGCTCCGCAGCCTTCCATCAGAATCCACCAAAAGTAAGCTCCGGGCCTGGTGGAGCAAGCAGAAACAGCAAATTGCAGCGACGGCCCGCGACTTGGCCTCTTGATACATATGCAGGAATCCAAGGCTTCGTCAGATGAAGGACGCGCCGAGAAAACGCACCAAAGCTTTCACCGGCTGCTGGACCTGCCGCGCGCGCCGCGTTAAATGCGATGAGTATGACCGCATGCATGGACTATCGAGGCGTCGGGCTCCCTGGAACACACACAACGTTCAGCCTCTGGAATGTGAGCTCATGGACTGACCGCTGACTGCTGACCGCTTTGTCTCTCTTCCTTCTCTTGCAGGGACACTCCCTTCTGTCGACGGTGCTTGCAGTTGGGGATCGAATGCCAAGGCTACGGCCTCCGTCTCAACTGGGTCCATCTGAAGCCATCGACAATCCTGAATCAGGATGAGCAAGAGGTTGAAGAAGGTCACCGGGGGGGCAAGGCACCGCGCCGGTCGCTGGTAAACCTCGGGGTGTCGGATATCCCGCGACTACCTTCTCCGGAGATTGATTCGACGCTGGTGCAGATTGACGAATGGCACCCAGGGGGAGAGTATCGGGTACTGGGAGGTTTCTCCGTTTTCGCAATCGACCCCTGGCCATCGAGGCCGCCACCGATGGAGCGGCCGCAGTCGGGTTCCCCGTCGTTATCGGCCTCTCCCGAACTTGCTCAAGCGATGAAGGCGGACTCGGGTCGGACGTCGAGGAGGTCAAGCGGGCCGTTGGTCGACACCTCCACGGCAGGTGCAGAAGCTCAAGATGCGGTGCCTGTCGCAGAAACGCTGCTGAGTCTGGGGTCGAGCTCTACCACCCACGGCGGCCCTTCCACGCCAAGCAATGCGCTCGCAGACGCCTCGCGCTCGCGACACGCGTCACCACGCCACCTGGACCTTCTGCGCATGCCGTCTGGCGAGAACCGGCTGATTCACCACTGGCTCACGTTTACCAGCCGCAAGCTCGTTCTCATCGACGAGCCCCATAACCCCTGCCGAATCATGATGCTGCGAATGGCGCTCCGAGGCCTCATGTCATGCTCGAAAGAGTCAAGCGCCAACATTGCCATTTTCCACGCGCTCTGCGCGTCTGCCGCCAGCAACTTGTACGAGCTGGGCGGCAGGGCAAACGACCGGGATCGCGTTCTGGCCCTGAACCACGAGCAGCAGGCAATCAGGCACCTGCGCAACAATCTGGCCCAGGCAGACAGCCACCAGGATGAAACCTTTGCCATGGCCATTATGGCGTGCATAACCGCCGATGCCATTTCCGGAACCACGCAGCGGTGGCGCACACACGTCACGGGCGGGTTGGCCTATCTTTCCAGGCTGCATGCCAGGGGGTTGCACGAAGCCGTCGTGGGGGACTTTCAGAAACACATGGTCTCCATGGCCATCCTGTGCGAGATTCCGGTAGCGCAGCACCTCAAGTCGTTCCTGTACGACGAAAGCTCTGCAGAGAGTCTGGAGTTCACCTTTCCGTATTACGGAGTCTCGAGGTCGTTTCTACGGGCGTACGACTACATGAACCAGCTGGGCCGCGCGACGGACAACATGACGCCCGAGCTCGAGCGGCAGCTCGACGCGTTCCAGCTGCAGCAGTACCTGGATTTCCCGGCCCCGCCCCCGCCACCTGGGGGACTGCTCGCCTCGCCGAACCAGATGCAGGGCTTGGTTCTCTTCCACACGGCCAAGGTATTCTACTACGCTCGATTGGTCTTTTTCCAGCGCAGCATACGACGCGACGGCCTGGACACGGTGCAGTCTCTGGTGGATCTCGGCATGCAGGAGCTCGAGTCGATTGAGAGGATCGGCAGAGGAGAGCTGGGCAACATGATGCTGTGGCCTGTGATTGTCCTGGGGGCCGAGTGCAGGTCGCGTGGCATGCAAAGGAGAATGACGACGTGGTTCGAGAAGCAGCGAAAGCTGGGGTTCAGGAACGTTGCTGTGCTCGAGGAGCTTGTCGCGACGGTTTGGGCGGCAAGGGCTGGTGGTGGTGGTGGTGGTGGTGGTGGCGGTGGTGATGCAAGGAACATTGACTGGAGAGACGTCATTGTTCTGCCGCAGTTTGATGTTTTCCGACTGTGACAGCCCGGTCGGGGCATTGGCTCTCACGCAAGAACGCCTACAGGCCTATGTATGGAGCCAACGTGCGGCCTGGCCGGCCTCAGAACCCCCCCCCCCCCCCCCCCGGGCGCAACAAACATGCCGTTCCTTGTGAAGCGTACAAGCATCAGTTTCCGAGCCGTTTTCAACAGGGATACATGAATCACCACCCCCCGGGCCATCGTGACGAGCACCCGATCGTCAGAACGCAATCATCCCCCGGCCATTCACCAAATTGTCCACCCTGGACTGGACAGCCTCAAACCTCATGAAGGAGCACTCCTCGCTCTCGAGGTGGTTAAACAGGCCGGCCAGAGAAACGAACTGCTTGGCACAGCCGCCTCGCTTATTCGGACAGTGGTAGATCTTTTGCTTATGCGTGGGCGAGTTCAGGTGCTGGTTCAACCCGTTGGAAGTGGAGAAGGTCCTGTGGCAGATGTAGCATTCCCAGCTGTCGCCGTTGTACGCGTGGTCGGTGGCCTCGTACGGGCCCAGCCGGTCCTCCTTCCACCCGATGAGCTTGTTGGTGATGAGGCCGCCCGGGTCCCGCTCACGGATCAGGCGGAAGATGGTTTCGCGATTGAGCTGCGGGGCGTTGGGGCACGACGCGGTCTCGAGGTGATGGCCCAGGCCGCTGGCCGAGGTGTACCGGCCGCCGCAGAAGGGACAGCCGACCTTTTTGCCGCGGTGCGTGCTGGAGTTGAGATGCTACGGCGGTGGGGGTGTGCGTGTGCGGTGTCAGAGTCATGCTGTCGTCGCTTCAAGAGAGGGTTTTTTCCCCCTTTGCGTGTCTTGCCGTCTAGCCCCGTCGTGGGGGACTCGGGACTCGGGACTCGGGACTCGGGACTCACCATTTTCAAGGCGTTTGCGCTGGAAAAGGACCTCCGGCACGGCCGGCAGTAGTGTTCGTAGTGCCCCTTCTGGTCCATGTGTCGCTCGGCGTCCTCCTCGGACCGGAAGACGAGGCTGCATGTCTCGCAGGGGTGCTGGGGCGCCCAGTGGTCGGTGGCATCCATGTGCTGGTCCGCGGCGCGGCGGCTCAGGAAGACCTTGGAGCAGGTGTCGCAGTCGTAGCGGGCGGCCCAGTGGCCGGTGTCGTTCATGTGCTGGCTGCACGAGCGAGACGTGTAGAACTCGCGGGTGCAGGTTTCGCATTCGTACATGATGGGCAGCTGGTGTGATGTTGACGAGCAGATCGAGAAACAGGACGACACATACTATACGAGAAATAGAGAACCAGCCGAGATGGGAGGCTGGGCGGTCTGGGCTGGCCGCAAGTGCAAGTGCGATTTTGCGGGGGGGAGAAGAAGAAAAAAAAAAAAGAAAGAAAGAAAGAAAGGGTGCACGGTTTTGGTACGAGTGTCGCGAACGAACGACTGTCTAGCGGGAAGGATTTTGATGATTATATAAGTTTCAAGGCTTTTCTTTTTCATGCCGGAACAGGAGGTGAATTATGTAGATTCCATAATAGGGGTGGTTCGGTTAGCGGCACGTATTGTTGATGTACGTAAGGTATGTATCGTATCAATCAATCAATTTTAGACAAGTGAGGGGTATGCTGGTTTCTAAGCTAAGCCAAGTACCTACCTTACCAAGGTACCTACCTACCTACAGGTAGGTACCTAAGGTAGGTGCCTGGTATTCATGCCTACTAGCGTCAAACTCGCGGACTCTCCTACACATCACTCGTCGCCTCCCCTCTCACAGGCGTTTTGGCCTGGTACGGAGTATAAACAAGGCTTTCAGCGGCCAGTGCATGCATGTCTGTTGGCATCCGCGGCGGCAAGGGTCTGGTGCGGACGGCCTGGGCTGGTTTGCATGTTGCGCGTCTGGGTGATGCTGGCTACAACCCACCCACCCACCATCTGTTGGCATTCACAGGCGCAGGGGCCCAGATTGACGCAAGCTTTGGTGCGCGCTGCGCTGCAACAATGCAACATGGAGCCAAGCCCCGAGCCAAGCCGCGACCCTTGGTCCGTGTCCCTTGGTCCGTGTCCACAGCGCAGGAACCCCCCACCCTGTGCGTCGTACAGTATGGAATAAGGCGGCGGAGCACGGAGTACAGAGTGCTCGGCACAGCAGGGTGAAACGAAGCCACAAAGAGACACACGCACGTAGACGTATATGTATACTGACACGTTAGCTGATCGATATACGTCTCACCAGGCTGTCTAGTGCCTCGATGCTGATTTACGTGGGGAAACCCGGGAAGCCCGAGTGCCGGGAGAAGTTGAACCGATGTTGAATCATTTGGTCGGTGGGAGCCCCCCGTCGAGGGGGCAGCTGGTCGGTGGGTGAGAGAACACAAGGCGCATAGTCGCATTATACTAGCACGCAGCGCCGCTTATCCATGAGCGCCGCATACCGGCGCCGCATACTATTTCCTAAGCATACGCTGGCATACGCTGCACAGGACTCAAGAGTAGGCCTTCCCTCCCGCCTTTGGTTGGACATGCCTCTCCTAAGCAAATGCTCTACTTGCCATGCATGTAACAAAATAAGTGGCCACGCTCTGGGGTCGTCACAAATGCAAAATACCCACACAAGAATTCCCCAAGGCCTACCAATATAGCGCCAAGAGATTTGCCATTGCATCGACCAAGGCGGCAGGCAGTATATCGTTCGCAGCGGTTGTCGTGATGATACGGGCCCTTGCTTCCCCGCGATGCACCGCTTGTGTCTCGTGAGCAAACGCTCCATGCAAAGCGCCCCATCCTCTGCCTGCGTCCCCGCCGTCGCGTCGTGAGGCGTGTCTGTCTTGCTTGTCTTGGGCCGGCGTCGAGGTGTTGGCAGTGCGCGGCCCAGCAGCCCCCGTCCCGTCGTTGATGGCCCGCAGCGAACAGGCACAGGCGTTGCGGCCCGGTGTTTCAGAATGCAGAGGTTTGATCCGCCACGAAAAGCTGGCTGATGGCGCAACGCGGCAAAACGCGCCCTGCGATGCTCACAGTTGACCTTTCAGCACTTTGGAGAAGTTGCAGCATTGCAGCGTTGCAGCGTCGCAGCGGCCCGCGCGGGTAGGCGGGGACGGCGGGTTGGTTCGTGTGCCTCTGCGCGCCCCGTGGGGGCCGGGGCTGCTTGTGCGGAGTACCCTACCCCGTAATGTACCACGTAACTTGCCGGCAGTCTGGTCTGGGTGGAATGCGCGAGGGCAAGTTGTTGTCTGGCCGTCCATAATGCAATGCAATGCAGGGACATGCAAATTTTCAGCGTGTGAATCTGCGGGGCAAACGAGCGTTGGAAGTTTTGGTCAATGCGAAAATCAGGTCAACCTGCTTTGGCTCGGCCACGCCTTCCCACCGACCGACTGCATCACCATGTACAACCACCACACAAGGCAGGAGCAAACATTGGCACACGGAGAAAACAAATCTCGGGCATCCTGTTTCGGCGCACGAATCAATTACAACGGTCGCGGACGCACGGGTATCCTTATTTTTTTATGCACAGTTAAAAGAAGAAGAAAAAAGCAACCGAAAAAAAAAAAAAAAAAAAAAAAAGTAGGGTAGTCGCCACCCCCCCCCCCTCATGATAATGCAGAGGACGCCGACTTGCCGCAGCTCGATGCCATTTCCTCGTCCTTGACCCGCGCTGCGCTGAAATGGCCCTTTTCGTTTGCTTCGTCGTCCCCGTAGACGATGGTGAAGGTGTTGGTCATGCTGATATGGATGGGCGGGGCTCCTGGTCCTGGTCCTGGTCCTGGTCCTGGTCCTGGTCCGCCCTGGCTCTTGTCGTCGACGACCTGCGATACCGGGGCGGCCGCGTCGGACGGCCGCGTGGCGCGCCTTCCGCACTTGGCGTAGCACCTCTGGCCCGTGCTCGCGATTTCGGCAAGAAGCCGCGCGAGCAGCTGCCGCAGCGAGGGCAGGCACGAGCAGAGGATGGCCACGTTGATCTCGAGCACGGACCAGAGGCACAGGTCGAAATAGTCCCAGGTGGGGTTGGTCGAGCTGGACGCGAAGTGGACGATTGCCTTGAGGCGAAGCATGCTGATGAAGGTGACGCTGCGGAGCACTTGGCATTGAGCTTTGGGTCTTTCTTTTATCCAACAAAGACGGGGACAAGACGAGACGAGACGGACGGGCCGTGATGGTCCTCGCCACGCACGCACGCACGCACGCACACGCAAGGGGAAAAAAAAAAAAAAAAAGGGGGGAGGTGGGGGAAAGGAAAAGGAAAAAAGGCTTACATTGCTCCGATACCAAACATCAGGCCGACGCCGAGCTTTCTCCTCCAGTCGAGGTTCAGCGTCCTCAGCTGAGACATGGGAATCGCCAGCATCCAACCGTCGAGCACAATGTTGAGACCCGCGCTCGTCCAGGCCACCATGCTCATATCCAGGCAGCGGCCCTGGTGCAACCCGTCCCACCTGACCCAGAGGTACTGGATGGGCGTGCACTGAAAGATGACGACCGAGACGAACACAACACCCGCCACGGACACGAGCACCACGGTACCCCAAAGCAGTCGCTGAACCCCGGGCGCGCGAAATATCCGCATGTAGAAGAAGATGAAGACTAGCTTGACGATGATCGCCTCGACGAGATACTCGGCCTCGGCAATGTACAGCCAGAGGCCAAAGCTGGTTAGCTGGTCCGGAGTCAGCGTCCACGCGTCCCTGCCGAGGCCGCTTGGCGCCAGCCCATAGCAGCTGATGACTGTGACGGGAGTTCCGACGACGACGGACAAGAGACAGAACCAGTCGTCCAGGCCTAACCCTATCCTGGCCCACAGCTTGAAGGCGAAGCGCAGAATGACGATGACGATGGAGGTGATGCCGAATATTTTGCTGACGGCGACGAATAAGTGGGATCTATTCCGGACCGGTTCGCCGCACGCGTTCGAGGTCAAGTTCTTGACCGCTGTTGCAAAGAAAAGAAAAAAAATGATGAGCCCCGACAGGTCTTGCTCCCTCTGGGCGGGGACGGGGACGCTGGCAGCAAGAGTGAACAAAGGCATGGGAGACTCACTCAGCGCTTGCGGGATCGTGCAGTTGGCGAGAACGCAGATGTTCATTTCTTGTCGAAAGACTTGGCTGGTACAGAAGCAGGTCTCGTTGGTGAAGTCGCACTGAGGAAGATAGCTGCCGAGGCACGATACCTGTCCCTGGGGTCAGCATAACGTGTCCCAGCTCATGACGAGACAACCCTTTCGCCACCCACCCTCACTTACAGCACAGCCAGGAAACTGTTCAGCAGCACGGAGCAGAGACGACGATGACGACGAAAACGACGATGACGATGACGACGATCCCTGTGCTCGCGCACACGGCACAGCCGCAAGGGCACCGAGTAGAAGCAGCAGCACCTTCATGTCGGCCGTGGACGATGGGACGGACGAGAGAGGGAAACAATCGAAAAGGCTTTGTTTCTGCCGACCACCGACTTTTTGATCGTCAACAAGGTCCCGGATTTAGGGCTGCGTTGCGCGATTGTCCTTGTGCCCTGGAAGGACCTTGCCCGCAATCATATGCGCCGGACGTACGTGCGCGGCATGTGCGCGGCACCTGAGCGCGGCCTGTGCGCGGCCCATGCCGTGCCGTGTCCTTCAGCTGCAATGTCTCGCTCGCCAGCAGACAGTGCCCTGGGGTCCCTGACGGTATGCGATATGCTCGGCAAAAGGGCCTCAATTCGAAAGCCGGCGCAGCCAGCCGTTCCGTGTTGGAGGAATCACGCCGGCTTCCCTGTCTACCCGACTCCCGTGCTACCTGCCAGCGGGCCATGGCGTGTGATGACAGAAACGGCAGGTCATCTGTGAATCATGGCCCGAAGGCGGCTTCACGAACCACGGCGGCCGTTGATGTTCAGGCGATTCTTCAGCTCAACTGAGAATTATACAGGTGCGTCGCCAATAGTGCCACCACCGCAGGTCTCTTAGGACCCATTTTGAACGTCGACTAGCGAAATAGGCCGTCGCGATCCGCCAGATTCGCCCCATAAAGATGGGGAAGAAGCGGTAAACACAAGCCAGGCCCATGCCTCTTTCCACTTGTTTATTGGCCCGTCCGATTCCACAGGCACGGGGCATATCCCCACCAGCTGCATCCTTGCTCACGACCGACAGTGGGCGGCATCCCACCGGCGCCGCACCGGTAGGGTGTTGGGGTGTTGGATTGGGGGCTCGGAGATTGCAATATCTCACCCCCGCAACGCAACGGCAGCGGCAAGAAATCAGCGCCGTCAGGAACCACCCCAGGCCACGCCAGTCATGCCAGGCGCAGTTTTCTGGAAGCCCGACAGAGTCGTCATGTCGTGCAGCATCAGGGCCCAGTGCGCCGAGCACGACGCGACCAGAGCTGGCGGTACGGTTGTACAAACATTCCTGCGCCAAAGAAGCTGCAACACATGATAACACGTGCCTGCAGGACGGGAATTCGAACTGGCATGTCAACAAGGATGTCTCAGATTGCTGATGATTCAGATTTCGAGACCTTTTCGCAGGGGTGGGGGCGTCATTACTGAAATCCGGCCCTTTCGTTTTCGCGCTAGTGGCGGCTGCCTGTTCGAAAATTCATCGCCGCGGGTCGGAATGCACGGAAGAAACCGAAATAATCTAAATGATCATAACGAGCACCGGCTGAGCGATACTCGCCCATACCAGCTATTTATATAGGGAATAGGGGTAGCCCTAAGGGGCTACTGTTCCCTCGGTTATAGTGGCGCCTTCTAACCTGGATATCTCCGACGTTACACACGAACCCACCGATATCCCCTGCAACGCCGCGGCATCGAGTCTTTACGGAAACGAGGACGGCCAACGCCCGGGCACGACGCGCAGGAATCGGCCATCTGGAGACCTGGCATTGCAGGCGGCCCGGGGAGCGTCCTAGCCGCGAAAGGAGTCTGGCACTGGGCGGTTCTCCGACGGGATCAGAGGGACTTCCGGCGCTGGGCCAGTTGAATCCACGGCAAGAAGAGAGAGAGAGAGTGTGTGTGTGTGTAGGGAAGGCGCGGGTCGTTGCGCTCGCAAAGGGCGCTTCTTTGCCGCCGGAAATGACGAGGTTGAGGCTGGCCTGACGCTTCCTGACGAGAATGAGCTGCTGGACGTCGTGCCGCTGAGCGACGTGTCAGCTTCCCCTCCGGAAAGTGCAGCAACAACAATATGCACGGGTAAGTGAAGGGAACGGGAACGAAGTAAACGGATGAATACCTTGTTGGCATCACCACCGGGGGCAGCGAGCCGCTGCCACTCGCCCGTACACGGTCCCGTTCTTGACGCTTGAGCCCTCGTCGGCATCGGGCATCGGGCATCGGGCATCGGACGGACTGCGGACCACTTTGCGGCCCTTGCATAAGGCAATGGCCCGTCAGCCCCGCGGCTCACCGCGTTGGTGTCGTCGGTCCAGGCCGGTGGATGAAAGGCGAGTTGGGCCGATTCGGCTGGCCGGGATTCAACCGGTGGAATGGAGCGTCGTGGCAATGGGCTTTGAGCGTCAACGGAATGTCGAGTCGAGTCGGGTTCCAGCGCGACAGACCCCGGTGCCGTGGGGGCCATTCGCAGACGAGGCCTGCAAGCACATGCGCCTCCCAGACCTGTCCTCGCGCTCCATCCGGCTGCCGCAGAATCTTGCCATCCACGCTCCATCCGTACTCGGGCCGTCGTCATCCTTGTGCCTCTACGTTGCCGCGACGCCAGTACCTGTGTTGTTGCAGGGATACCCGTTGGATTTGGCGCGGCAGTCGCCGACTTCCGGCTCGGTCGGGCCTCGTCCCCGCGTTTGACGTCTCTCGACTATAATTTTCAATGTCGAGTGGGGGGTATCGCAGTATATAACACCCAGTAAAGGTCACACAGTGTGTGGCGTCACACTTTTGGTGCAACAACAGGGGGGGGGGGGGGGGGGCCGGCACATGCGACGTCCTCGCCAGCACGACTGGACAGAAAACTGAGGTAGTAGAACATGGGAACAGTTCACCACGTACACTGCCCAAAATGTCCGCATACATGGGGCCATCAACACGCACGCATGGTGCTAAAGACTTTCGAGGCCGGCAGCAGTCACAGCCTAGCTGAAATAAACGGCAAGACTACGCAGGCCCCAGGAACATACACCGGAATTGGGCACGGTACGTACGTACATGAGATGGGTTGGTCGACAATGGACAGACATGCTTGCATAAACCGGCCCACTTCACGCAGCGCAGCGCAGCGCAAGCAAGCAAGCATCAGAGTCGTCTGGTCGGGCGATGCCGTCGAATCGGACAGGCAGCCACCAGCTATCGGACGGCGCCTCGCACCCGACTGCAGGGGTTCGCCGGGAGAAGACGCGTTCAAAGTGCATGTTCCGAGTGACGTGGAGGGGGCATGGCACGGCTCACGGGACGGGGTTGTATATTATGTATATCCCGCGCGGGCGGGGCTGTCTGGGGCCGCTTGTCTCGAGTAGAGATTCTGCGGGTGGTGCCGCGCGTCCATGCTTGTTGCGGGATGCGTGTTGTGTCCGTCTATTATTCCGTCTACCACTCCGTCTACGACTGCCCGCTGCCCGCTGCCCGCTGCCCGCTGCCCGCTGCCCACCATCCCCATCGACAGCCCTGCTCGTCATCACATCTACAGCCCTGCTCGTCATCGCATCTACAGCCCTGCTCGCCATCACATCTACCACTCCTCGTTGCCCACCATCCCCTACAGCCCCGCCGTCTCCGACGCCGGAATGTGCCCTTCGACCGCGCTCAGCGCCGCCAGGTTGACCTCGCCCATCTGGCGCAGGCTCGCGGCGTCCCCCACCCCCGCCAGCAGGGCCACGCACTCAATCACGTCCTCGGGCTCCAGCAGGTGCCACTTGGCCAGCGTCACCTTGGTGCTCGCCCCCACCGTCACGGTGAAGACGTCCTCGGGGCGCAGCACCCCGCCCGCCGCGCCGTTCAGGCTGCGGAACATGTCCTCGTCGGTGAAGTCGTCGCCCATGCAGAGGGCGAACTCGACGCGCCCGGGGCTGCGGTCCAGCTCCGTCGCCTGGCCCTCCGGGCTGTGGTACGTGGCCACCAGGCGCCGGGCGATCTCGCCCTTGTTGATGAAGGTCGGGCGCACCTCCACGTTGGCCTTGCCGGGCATCACCTCGACGTCCCATTTGCCGGCGACGGTGGCCTCGAGTTCCTTGTGGCACTCGCGGGCCATGTGGAGGCCCTGCTCGGGGTCGGCGAGGCGGTAGTGCCACGTGAGGGCGCACCGCTTGCGCTCGATGAAGGAGCCTGGAGAAGGGGAGAGAGACGGTAAGCGTAAGGAAGGAGAAAAGATGGGGAGGGAAAAGGGAAAGAAAGGGAAAGAAAGGGAAAAAAAAAAAAAAAAAAAGGAGAAAGAAAAAGAAGAAGAAAAAAAAAAAGACACCCCCAGGCCTGGAGAGGGCACAGGAGAGCTCCAACTTGCCTGGAACTCGGTCCGTGTACTTTTGAAACACGTCCATCACTTCCGCCTGCCAGCCCATGTCAAACTCCTCGGCCAGGTTGACCCATTTCTCCGACCCCGGGTTCCGCATGAAGCTGCCGTGCTCTGCCGAGAAGCCCAGCCGGGAAATGTGCCCCAGGTGCTGCTTGAGAAAGTCCTGGTCGCGCCCCGATATGATCCAGACGGCGTTCCTCGGGTCGTCGGCCAGCCGCCTCAGGGACTGCATCACGCGCTCCGAGGGGATGGCGGCGCTCGGCTCGCGCACAATGGGCGTCAGCGTGCCGTCGTAGTCAAACATGAACAGCCGCTTGCCGGCCGACCGGTACCGCGACAGCAGCACGGCCCGGTCGAGCAGCGGCGTCGAGCCGGCCGAGCTGCACTCGCCCAGCACGTTGTGCACCTTGCGGATGAACTTGGCGATCCACGTCTGCACGTTGTGCGTGGTGACGTGCCGGTACAGGTGCGTCTGCATGCGCCGGCGCTCGCCCTCGGACATGGTCAGCGCGCTGTTGATCTTCTCGGCCACCCCGTTCAGGTCCCAGGGGTTGATGTGGATGGCCTCGCCCAGGCTGCCGGCGGTGCCGCTGAACTCGGACAGGATCAGCGGGCCGCTGCCCCGCCTCTGGCAGACAATGTACTCGAGGCCCGTCGTGTTCATGCCGTCCCGCACCGAGGTGATGAGGCCGATGTCGCCGGCCCGCAGCAGGGCAAAGTACTCGTCCTGGCCCAGGTACTGCGGGTAGTGCTGCACGGGGGAGAAGCCCAGGCTGCCGTACTCGCCGTTGATCTTCATGACCAGCTCGTTGACCCGCGTGGCAATCTTGGTCTCGTCGCCGTCCCGGTCGGCCTCGATGGTGGTGGGCGACGTGACCTGGATCAGCACCACCTTTTCCCTCCACTCGGGGTACATTTCGAGGAAGCGCTCAAAGGCCTGCAGCTTCTGGGCCACGCCGCGGACGCTGTCCAGCCGGTCCCGGCCGACAATGATCTTCTTGCCCTCGTACATGCGCTTGAGGTTGTCGTACTTTTCGTCCACCGACGGCGCCCACGCGTGCGCCTCCACCTTGGCCGCGTCGATGCCGATGGGGAAGACGCCGACCTGGACCCTGGCGCCGTAGGCGTCGATGCCCAGCGTGTCCGAGGGGAAGCCCAGGATGCGCGTGCAGCAGCTCAGGAAGTGCCGCGAGTAGCTGTAGGACTGGAAGCCGACGAGGTTGGCGCCCAGGACGCCCTCGAGCACCTCCTTGCGGCGCGGGAGGCACCGCAGGAATTCGCTGCTAGGGAACGGGCAGTGCAGGAAGAAGGATATGTACATGCTGGGGTTCCGCTGGCGCAGCATGCTGGGCAGGAGCATGAGGTAGAAGTCGTGGACAATGACAATGTCCCCGGGCTTGTAGATGTCGGCAATCTTGCTGGCAAACTTTTGGTTCATGCGGTAGTAGTCGGCCCACTGGACGCGCTCCTTGCGCCCGTCGGTGGGCTCGTGCTGCTTGTAGTGGAACAGGGTGTAGAGGTCGTGGTGGGCGTATCGGCGCCATCGCGACTGGTCCTTGAGCATGACGCCCTCGTCAGAGTCATCCGCCTCGTCCGAGAGCCAGACGGGCACGGTGCGGATGGGCTGGCCGTGCGACAAGGCGTGCTCAAGCTTGCTCTGGTCCTCCCTGGGCAGCCAGAGGCCATCAACGGGGGGAGGGGTGGGCAGTCGCGTATTGGCATCAACGGGGACGGGAGCTGAGAGAGCATTTAGGGACGAGATGCCAACTGTGGTTTGGTTGGAGGACAAACTGCTGCCACTTGACTGACCGCACGGCTCCGCCGCCGGGGAGGCAGCCGAGGGATCGTGCGGAGACTCGATTTCTCCCGTCCAGGCGACGAGCGTGTGGTTCCACGGCGTGGCGTCGGAGGAGACGTAGGCGAACGAGTCTGACAAGGCAGACTGACCACGACGAGGTCTCAGGTCCTACAGGCAGGGGGGTGGGGGAGGGGGGCGCGAAACCACCCAATTGTCAGCGCCAGGAAGAAGGAAAGATGAAGGGCGTCTTTCTTCTTCTTCTTCTTCTTCTTCTTTTTTGCTTCTTTTCTGCTGTCGTCGACCTGCTGTCGTCGACGAGATGGAACAAAGGGGGAACCAGAGCGGGCGACGGCAAAACGTACCCAGTCCCGTCCCTTGCGGTATGTGAACGAGTACGGCATGTGGAAGGCGGCCGAGATGATGTTGCCGCTGAGGCCCAAGTCTGGGTTGGCGGCCCGAATCTCGGTGAGAGACTCGCGGCGCGCCATGACGAGTCGGCGTTGTTGGGGCGGCTGCGATGCTGGATTCGTCGTACTCTTGGGGCGTCGGGGCGTAGAGGAACGGCAGAGTCGGAGGTGGGGGCGGGGGAGGGAGGGTTGTTGTTGTTGTTGTTGTTGTTGTTGTTGTTGTGCGCGCGGTGCACGATTCGACGCCCTCGAGGGAGGAAGTGAAGAGCGGAATTTGCTGTGGTGATGAACAGGGACGACAATCCGGAAGCCGTGGCGGGGAGAGCGACGCAGCCAAGGATGGATGGATTGATTTGATGATGGGCACCTGGGGTTGAAGATGAGGGGTCAGGGCGATTATCTCGCCACAAAAGCCAACAAAAGCCCACAAAAGCCCACAAAAGCCAGGGGGCCCCACTGCGCACTGCGGGTGGGGGGGGGGCGGGGGCGGTTGCCTCGCTGGTTGGGAAGGAGACAGAATGACAAGTCACGGCTGGGCCAAGCCAAGCCAAGCCAGGCCAGGCCAGGCCAGGGCCAGTTACCTACCTAGGTACATGTAGTTGACCGGCCTGCCATGCCACAGGCCACAGCACGTGAAGCAAGTTCAACTCTTGGCCGAGGACAGTACGGAGTATGTATGTATGTAACCTGTACCTGCCTTGGGTAATCAACCCCGCTCGGCGCGATATGCAGTCCACTCCAGAATTCATTTTCGTCCCCCATCTCCGGGCTGCAACAATACAACAAAGGCCTCGTTTGCCCCCAACTCTTGCTCCTGCTGCATGCATGCCGAGTCTGTCTGCTGGTCCTCCGTCGCTGCCAGTCGAGCGAGAGGTTGCGAAGCAAGGTTGGTGGTTATGCGACACACGAGGGCCGATTGCCAAGTGGCAAGCCGTGACGCATCCTCGACGCCAAAGATGCGAGTCTTTGGCCTCTCGTCGCCATTCTGCTGCTTCTCGGTCCATCCGAACTGCTCCGCCTTGCGTGCGCCAGCGCGTCCACCACTTCGTCGTTTGAGCGGTGCTACTGCTGACTGCCGTACATGCCCGCGTCTCATGGGCGTTGAATGCAACGCAACCGCACCATCTGGGGGCCTTGGTCCGCAGCATCGGCCGATGCCTGCCCGCCAGCAGCCGCCAGCAAACCAGCAAACGTGCAAACGTGCCGACGTGCAAACGTGCCAACGTGCCCGAGATGCCGCGGCCATTGGCCAATGCCTGGCCAGCTGGGTAGTATTTCGAGACTGATTTTTTTTTTTTTCTTTCTTGTTGGCCACAATCGTGCCGACGGCTGCAACCCTCTTCTGGCCGAGTCGAGGCGCTTGCCAAATGCTCCAACGACGGGAGCGGGCGCCATGAGTGAGTGACTGGCGGAATGAGGCGAAAAATGTGTGCCTTTCCGTCGATTGGTGCGGGCTTACCCTGCACAGGGCGTATCCGGTATCCGTGGGCATCATCCGCCAGGCAATGCGGTTGATGTTGTCTTGTCCGACGTTGTGTCCGTCTGATGCCCTTGGAACAAGGAGAAGCGCGCATTGGCCTTGGGAACTGCCGGTGCGGATGCGGTTTGCATCGGGGCGTCAGCCATTGCCATGGTGAGCCGGCAGGAGAAAGGATGGATTTCGTCACGCTGCTTCCACTCCCCAAGCCAAGGGCGCACACTCCGTACTCGTTGGTTGATGCCTGCTTTGGAATCAAAATTCGTTGGAATCGTCTCGCGCAAAAAGAACAAGGAGGAGGGATCATCAGGCAATGGCAACCGGGAGCACGTGATTATACAGGTGATGACCCACGTGACAGCACCCTGCGCCTTGCCCACGCGTTCCTCCAACCTCTCGAGCCTTTTCCAAAACTTTCTCCCGGCAGTTCGGCTTCACCTCGCTTCAACGCGCGCATCCGGACCCGGATATCCGCCGACAATCAGCCATCGCAACAACCGCCATATCGCAACCACCCCAAAGGAGATCGATCCGTCCCGTGCCCTTTTCCGGGCCGGCCTCGCCCCAGCAAATGTCTGCATCTCCACCTTTGTCGCCATCGCAGCATGCGACAGCCCACGCCTACGCCAGCAATGGGCTGGAGATTCTTCAGGCCGCCAGCGATGCGGCGCAGGCCGTTCAGAACCCCCAGGCCCTTCAACATGCCGCTGCCGCAGCCGAGGCCGTGTCCCAGCAGCAGCAGCAGCAGCAAGACCAGCAGCAGCAGCAGCAGCAACATCAACATCAGCAGCATCAGCAGCATCAGCAGCACCAACATCAGCAGCATCAACATCAGCAGCATCAACACCAGCAGCAGCAACAAGCAGTCGGTGCACAGTCCGGCCCGCCCGGCCTGCGCGGCCAGCCCCCAGCCTCCGACATGGCGGCGCAGCACCTCCTTGCTGCCCCCGGCCCCGGCGAAGCGCTCGATCCGACCGTCAATCCCAAGCTGACGCGGCTGCGACGAGCCTGCGACCTGTGCAGCAGGCGCAAAGTCAAGTGCGACGACTCCAACATCCCCTGCCGACCCTGCCGCGAACTAGGCGCCGACTGCACCTGGGAGCGCGAGACGAAGCGACGCGGCCCCCCCAACAAGCACGCCGAGGCGGCCAAGGCGGCCAAACGCGCGCGCCTGGAAATGGCCGCCGCGTCGCCCTCCCCCCAGACCGCCGCCAAGACGCTCATGAACATTGCCGCCGACGGCATCCTCGACGCCGAGTCCATCGCCCCGCTGCCCGTCCTGGAGCTGCTGGTCGACGACTTCTTCACCTACATCCACCCGCTGGCCCCGTTCCCCCACGAACCCACCTTCCGGCAGTCGTTTGCCAACCGCGAGGACCGCGTCAAGCCCGAGTTCCTGGGCCTGCTGGCCAGCATGGTCGGCGCCCTGGTCGCCTCGTTTCCGCGGAGCGCGCGGGAGCACCTCAAGGCCCAGCACGGCGCGCACCTGTTCCCCAAGGCGATTGTCCTGGTGGAAAAGTGCCGGGACGTGGCCCTGCTGTCTCGCGGGAGCCGATGGATCCTGAAGCAGCCCAAGACGCTGGACGACGCCTGCGCGAGCTACTTCCTGGGCCTCACCGGCGCGTACACCCTGCAGCTGAACGTGGCGCGGCACTTCATGGCGGAGACGTTGATTCTGGTTCGCGAGCTGGGCTACGTGAAGCCCAAGCATGCTGGTGAACTGCCGACCTTTGGAGCGGATCCGTTTTCCCAGGACGCGCTCCCCTTCAACCATGTCAAGGACCAGATTGGGAAGAGGTTGTTTTGGTGCCTTTTGGTGACCATCCTGTGAGTTTGCCGCCCGCCTGCATTTCATTTCATGTCTTTTCGCTTCATTTCACCTCATTTCACTTCACTTCACTTCATTCTTTCCTTTGCCCATCCCCCCCCCCCCAGTCAATTGTCCCCCATCGCAACTCCATTTCGCTAAAGCAAGGCTCGGTCGGCAGGTCAATGTCCCAGTCGGGCATTTCCGGTGCCGACCTCGTCATCCCGCCCTCCACCCCCAGCTTGCCCTACCCTGCCTACCCCGAAAATGTAGACGACATCTGCGTGCTGGCGAATGAGATCATCCACCCGGCAGAAGGGAGCGTCACCCTTCTGACAGGGTTTCGGTTCGGCATCGACGTCTACACCACGATGAACGGCGTGGTCAGCTTGGAGCTCGCCTACGGAATGAGCACGCTTCCGTGGGCCGACCAGAGAATCCTGCTGCGAGACGGCCTGCTCGCCGCCAAGAGCATCACGGACGATCTGCCCCCGGAGCTGCAGCTTGGG
Source organism: Ustilaginoidea virens (assembly GCF_000687475.1). Taxonomy (NCBI): domain Eukaryota; kingdom Fungi; phylum Ascomycota; class Sordariomycetes; order Hypocreales; family Clavicipitaceae; genus Ustilaginoidea; species Ustilaginoidea virens. The sequence continues at coordinate 447,559 of NC_057322.1, forward strand.
CCGCAGGGCGACGACGCCAACTCGCTGGCCTTTCTGGACGAGTCGGGCCTGCAATACGTGCCGCCCGCGTGGCCCAACGCCCAGCCGCCCCACGACATCCGCAACGTCATCAAGACGCAGCCCGCGCAACGGCGCCGGCTGCAGTACGAGATCCAAAAGGCCAACATCTTCATGTCCCAGCTGGCCACCCGGTCGCACTTTGTGGAGCTGTACTTTAACCTCCGCGACATCCACCTGGCCGAGCAGCAGAACAGCCTCGTGGAGAGCGGCGGCGGCGGCGGCGAAACGGCGGCGGACAAGACGTTCCAGGACATCGACGACGCCGAGATCTACACCCTCATAGCGGACGAGCGCGAGGTCATTGTGCAGAACCTGCTCGAGGTGCTGGGCTCCATCTCGCAGCGCAACATGGAGCCCAACGGGTTCTCGCTCATCAGCAAGATCCGGCAGGTGGCGTCGACGCTGCTCAACGACTCGCAGGACAGGAAGGGCCCCGTGGCCCTCAAGTCGGAGGAGGCCCTGTCGCAGCTGATTGACATACTGATCAAGCTGGAGAAGACGGGCGCGGCGGCGGCCGGCCGGGCCCCGGACCCCAGCCAGATGACGGCCGAGGACGAGGAGGAGGAGCTCAGCCACTGGGCCGACCTGAGGGAGTACCAGCTGCGGTTTGCGGCGAGCGGCGGCTTCGCGGGCGTCGAGGCGTACGGCAGCTGCGAGAAGGGGCTGCTGACCATCCGCGCCTGCAAGAACGAGCTGTAGGAGCGCGGTGGTCGCGGTAGGGGGGAGAATGCCGGCCAGGGGTGCGGGGGGGGGATTATTCTGTTTGTATTGTTACGTCGAGTTTGGCGGTGCGTCTGCGCGTGTGTCTTGCGCGACGTGCAACCGGCGCGACGCCGCGTTCCGCATGCCCTGCTGCGCTGCGGCTCGGGTCACCCAGAAGGTCGGCGCGCCTCGCAACCCGCCGGACGGTGCAGCTGGAGCCTCGCGTGGTCCGGAAGCCGGACCCCGGCTTCGCCGCGTGCACTGCCGCAACGCAACGCCTGTGCAAGTCTGCTGTTTGCGGCGGCAGCGTCGCCGGCGGCTCAAAACGGAGTACAGGTATCGATGGCTGGGCCGGCGTGTACGGAACAAGTCTCCGGCGCCGGGGGTCAAGTGGGCGTGGGATTGCCGCGTCACCGGGCACCATTATCAGGGAATGCCTCTTTACAATACCGTGAGGCCGTCCGGTCCGGTGGAGAGATCCCCCCTTTTGCCTTTTTGCTAATTCGTCGTACAAAAAAGCTCTGATGTTTTTTTACTTGCAAGTCGTGGCAAATCGACCGGGAAGTAGTCGATGTATAAAAAAAAAAAAAAACTGTAAAGTATCGCGATGTTTTGCCTCTACTTAAAAAAAAAAAGAAAATACAAAATATATATAAATAATCTACAAGATGGGCGGGGAGATTTTGCTGTGCAAAAGGCGGTGAGGGATCTGGAATCTGCCATCGATGCTTTCCAAGCAGAAGCTGGCTGCAGGCGGCCCATGGCAGGGCCCTCGGAGGGAAATGATGAAAAAATGCATTATATAATTAAGTACTTAGATCATCATTATTCGCGGCTCGGCGCGTGCGTTGCGTTGCGTTGAATAATAAAGCGGCCAGCTAAAGCAGTTGATGCTAATGCTAGGCTACTGCTACAGAACTCTGCTAGCATCCATCTTATTAGGCCCTAGGTACTGTAGATACATCTACAGCTATATAAACATGCTGGCAAGCCGGACTACTATTTACCCGCCTGGCTCCCTTCTCCGTCACTGTGCCTTTTGACGCTGAAGGGTCCGGCGGCAGACTAGTAGGGATGGTTGTGGCGGGGGCGTGCCAAGGACATAGTAAGTAGGAGGAGTAGTAAGCTGCCTACTAATTCGTCTCCAGTCATCCTGGAGTCTGGAGCTTGGATCCGGATCCGGACCTGCATCTGGCTCTGAGTCTGGACAAGCAGCCCAAAGCATGACGCCACACCTGGGCTTCTCACTCGGACAAGTCTTCGTAATGCCCCTGCTGCTGCTGTGCTGCTACGTGTCAACCCTGCTGCTGGTGCCTCCGACTGGTGCTGCTGCTTCGTGTTCCCGCTGGCAGTACGACCGTTGCCACCAACTTGCTGCCTGTGGCGCCCATCGCTTGGCGCCTCCGAGGACAAGGCCAGCCGCCAGAGGCAACTTGAAGTCCCAAGAACCGGGATGTTTTTAATAGATTAGTTTCTGCAAGTCTACGGTATGAGGTTTGAAGCACAATATCAGTGGGCTCAGCCCATGTTTCTCTTAATATACACTCGCGATAATACATCACGCGTGCTTAAGAAATATCTTCCAAGATGAGCTTCGTGTCGTGGCCCGCATGGATGCGTCGAGAGATGCCGTCGGGTAGGAAACATCCGGCGTGATGCACGCACATTGCTTGCAAACTCGACTCGGTGTCCAGCAAGCGTGCGGTTGGCATTGGTTTCTGACGATGGAGGAACCTGCCGAACGTGGGACAAGAATCCATTAAACGACACCTTTCTTGCGGGTGCGAATGTCCATAGCGCGTCACATTTTGAGGTGCACAATTTGTTTGACGACTCTATATATCTCGGGCCTATAACAGGGCGGCCTACTATAAAGTCGATGATTTTCTTGACACGAGATTCTCCGACTTGCAAAGTAAAAGGATGTCTGTCCCAAGCCGGAAGAGAGTGTCGCAAGAAGCCACATGACGGGTGGCAAGGATCGTAGCAGCTGTAGAAGCTATACAACACAAAACAATTACAAGAGAATTACAGAATCAGGCAAAAAAAAAAAAACCCTAGTATTTCCCACGCTTTCTAATGCCAGGCTGTCTCGCAGGCGCCACCCCAAGCGATGCAAAACCCCCAAACGACTTCCCCCAAGTCGGATGCAACAAGTCCAGAAAGGAGAAAAAAAAAAGCCAACTGCCCTGCGCGGCGACAGAGAAGACGGGTTTTTTTAAAGACAAGTTTTTTTTTTTGTGTTTCTTCAACTCACTCGCTCCTTTAGAGGATCCACTCCTCTTCGCCAAACTCGTTGGTGAATTCCTCGGGCTCGCGCTCGAAGATGGACGGCTCTTCTTCCTCCCTGGCGAAGTTGGAGATCGCGTGGGCGACGTACTTGGCCTTTTTGACGTCCTGCTTGGCCTTGTTGACGAGGGCCTGGGCCTTGCTGTTGACCGCGGCGCCGGCGCCTATGACCTTGGTGACGGTGTCGTCGACGGTGGTGGCGACACCCTGCGCCTTGTTCTCGACGGTGAGGACCGTGTTCTTGGCGTTGCCGGCAAAGGACTTGGCCTTGCCGACGTCCGACTTGACCGTGTCGGCGAGGGAACGAGCGAAGTTCTGCTTCCAGTTGGGGGTGGCGAAGAAAGAGGTCATGCCGCCGGGCGCGTTGCCGCTCTTGGCCTTTTGCCCCGGCAGGAGGTTGCCGAAGAACGACTTGACCTTGGCGACCGTGGACCCGGCCTTGGCGGAGTCGGCCTTGACGGCGGCCTTGGCGGCTGCCTCGGCTTTCTTCAGGGCGTCGGCGAGCTTGGCGGTCTCGGCCTTTTGGGCGCCGAGGAGCTTGCGCAGGGTGTCGACGAGGTGGAAGACGCCGCCGCCGAAGCCGCTCGAGTATCTGTAGAAGTCGGGGCTCAAGCTGGTGGCGGCGGCGGCGGTGGTGGTGGTGACGGAGGCTTGCCCGTTGATGAGCACGATGCTGCCGGAGGGGGCCACGGCGGGCACGGTGATGGCGGAGGGAGCCACGGCGGGCACGGTGATGGCGGGGCCGGAGGCGGCGGAGCTTTCAACGTATATCAGAGGCACGCCGGTGTCGGTGGGTGCCGTGGCCTGGATGGCGGTAGACCACGGGACGAAGTTGTCGGACGCCGACACGATGACCACGCTGCCGGGCGCGTTGGAGGCCGCCTGTGACGGGGCCGACAGGATGACCACGCTGCCGGGCCCGTTGGAGGCCGCCAGTGTCGGGGCCGACACGATGACCACGCTGTCGGGCGCGTCGCTGACCGCCGGCGGCGGGACCGTATACACGGGCACGTTGGCGGCCGTCTGCGACGGGGCCGTTAGGATGACCACGCCGGGCGCGTTGGACGGCGCCTGCGACGGGGCCGACATGACCACGTCGCCGCCGTTTCCACTGTCGCTACTGTCGCTACTGTCGCCGCTGTTGCCGCTGTTGCCGCTGTCGTCCCTGGCCTGGAGGTCCTCGACCGGAACGACGACGTCGTCGTAGATGTCATCCTCGGCCCTGGCGTAGATGTCGTCGACGTAGATGTCGTCTACGTCTTCCTCGGCCCTGGCGTAGATGTCGTCGACGTAGATGTCGTCCACGTCTTCCTCGGCCCTGGCGTAGATGTCGTCTACGTCCTCCTCGGCTCGGGCATACACGCGCGGGTTCTCGCAGCAAGTGTAGCAGTCTCCCTAAAGAACCAAAAAAAGATATTGTCAGCCGAGTCCGCTCTTACTGTCCGCCTTGCAAAGTCTTCGCCGGGCGGGGGACGTACCGAGCCCCTGGAATACTGTCGTCGAGAAAATGTTAGCTTTCAGATCTCCCCTCTTGGGCATCGCAAGATCAGCGGGGGAAGGGGGATTGCAAAGAAAGACGTACGAATCCAGACGGGCAGACGGGCTCGCGCAGGCAGAGGTTCCAGCAGGGCGAAGCGCCGTCAGCAAGCACGGGGGGCCCCAGAGGCAGCGCCGAGACGCCGGCGGCCAGGGCCGCAAGAGCGAAACCGAGCGAGTTCATGGCGTGCGATGTCCGCTCTTTACCTTGTATGGTACTAGAGAACGGCGAGAGGGGGGAGAAACCAAAGAAAAATAATTGGAGTATCTGCCGCGTTGCGGAATGAGTGAGATGGATGGAGGCGTCTCGCTTGGGGACGGGGGGGGAGAGGGGGGGGGGGGTTGTAAAGACTGTGATAAGCACCAGGCTGTACCGAGGGACTATGGAAGAGAGTGTGGGATAATTGGAAAGGCCGGGGGGGGGAGGAGGGGGGGGATCCAGGAGTGCCGGGGAAGTCGCTAGACGGGCGGGGCTTTATAAGCAGCAGCCGGGCGTCGACGGGCGTTGAGGCCACGTTCGAACGGAGCAGCCGCGGGGGGTTTTGCGGTCGATGAGGCTTGTAGACGGTCGGCGAGGTGGCGTCGGGCGTGGCCTGGGTTGAGAGGCGATGGTCCCCGGCTTGGGGATAGGGCAGTTGGGCAAGAGCGCAACACGTCGCCTCTTTGGCCGGGGGGTTTGCCTGCGGTCTGGAGGCTGCGGGCGGGACTGCGATACATAGTAAGACGCATCTACTAAGGCCAGCTACTATAAAAAGAAGGCCATGCCGGTGGCGTCGGCCTAGTACGACGATGCCGGCCGGTTTGGGACGCCCCCACTTGCCCTGTACGGCCAATCTTGACAGCTGGTCGGCCCACCGGCCACGTGGGGCGGGGCCCGCTCTCCGACCTCCGGCGCCGGCCCCGCCGCTGTTCGTGAGGGCCCAGACCAGCACGCGACCTGGCGGTGAAACAGGGGCTGTTCTGGCGCGTTGGTGTTTCGGGCGAGGTTCCGTATGGCCGGGCGAGATGCCGCCAGCCCGTATTACAACGCCATGGTTGCAGGTGTCATGTGTCACTTGCTGATGGCTGACGACGTAACCAATGGCAGGGACTTGCGCAGCCGAGACGCAAGACTGTCACGGGCTAGAGCGGGTAAACACGTCGCCAGGCCCCTGACACGCCCCCTCAAGCCAGGTCAGATCCATAGATCACCCCAGTTCTATAGGTTTCAAGACTACATGCCGTCGGGCTTACCATCACTTCAACGTGGCCCTTTCAAGTCACGACATATCACGTGGTAAAACGCCCTGGGACATGCTAAAACGACACCAAGATGCTACGCACGTGACCGCGACCTGAGACGGGTCGAAGCCCCGGGGTCGTACCCAGTACTCGATCTGCCCAGCATAGTAAGACGAGTCCCAAGTGTCGCACCAAAAGTGTGACGCCACACCATGTGTGACTTGACTGGGTATTACATACTGCGATACCAAGTATGTGCCGATGCGATTGATTCCAGACCAGCGCGTTTCCGTACGGCAACGCCACAGATGTGCTAGCAGCGAGAGCGGGACTCTTTCCGAGACGGCCTATCAGGACCTCTGCTACGTGGCCTGTCGGAGTTTCAGGGTAGGTGAACGAGTGTCGAAGTAGAGGCGCATACGCGAGCGCACGCAGAAGCACGCAGCAAAAGATGAAGGACAGTGACTTGGCGCCGCACGTTGGGAAACGACGTACAAAGAAAAAATCACATCTCAGGCGGGAGCAAGATCGAGGAAGTTATTCACACAGGCGGTAAAATATATAATATCAAACTATCGTCATGAAGGAGAAGTAAGAAGAATATGTCCTGCCGGGAAAATGACTGTCGCAGCTGATTACAAGCCCTTGAATATACAAATATCATGAGAAATTCGTTATGGAGAAGAAAAAGAATCTGCCAAGTAGTCCCGACGCTTTCATGCCGTGAGGGGTCGCGTGGTCAACAGCAGACACCACCCAAGATGATACAAAACCTAAAGTTGCTCTCGTCGAGGAGCCCCAAGTCCAGAAATGAAAGGAAGAAACGAAAAAAAGGGCCACCAGCTCAACCGGCCCCGCTCGGAAAGAAGAAGAAGAAGAAGAAGAAGAAGAAGAAGAAAAGAAACATATGAAAAAGAAAAATATGAGAAGAAAAGAAGAAGAAGAAGAAACACCCGCCAGTTCAGAGCATCACTCCTCGTTGTCAAACTCGTCAAAGTACGTCTCGGGCTCGCGCTCCACGACGGAACGGCGGCCTCTTCTTTTTCCTCCAATTTTACTAGCAACTTTCAGCGACGTCGAGGCGATCTTCAAAGCCTTTTTAGCGGCCGGCTGGGACGCTTGTTTGGCCGGTGCTTTGTTGGAAGAGCCAAGCTTATTAGAGATGACGCTCAGCTTGCTGGGGTTGACGTTGGAGGACGTGATGAGCGGGTTGACCTTTCCTGTGGACGCGGAATTGCCGGTAAGCTTTCCGGCGATGGACGATAGCTTTTTCACGGGGGCCGTGACGGACTGGGCGGCACTCTTGGCCTTGTCTTGGACATTTTTGACGGACTGGACGGTATTCTTGGTAGCGGTGTTGGCCTTGGTTACCGGGGCCTTGACGGCGCCGCTGACCTTGTTGACCATGGTCTTGGCCTTGGTTTCGGCGCCTTTGACGGACTGGGCGGCACTCTTGGCAACGGTGTTGGCCTTGGCGACCGGGGCCTTGATGGTGCCGCTGACCTTGTTCTTGAGGGCTCCGATCTTGCTGCCGGCCGTGGGCTTCAGATGCGCCGCAAGCTTCGACGGGAGGAGGTTGGCGACGCCCGAGCCCGCTCGAACGCCCGTCGGGCGGGCCAAGTTCCTGACGCGCGAGGCCGCTGCGCGGACGTTTGTCGGGATAATCTTGTTCTTCAAAGAGCTGCCGCGACCGCCGCTCAATCCGATTCCGCCGAGTCCGCCCATCATCATCATCGGGAGCGTGCCACTGATACCGTCGATGACGCTGGAAGCGATGCTGGAGCCGCTACCGGAGCCGCCGCTAGAGCTATCATAGCCGCTACCGGAGCCGCCGCTGGAGCTATCATAGCCGCTGCCGGAGCCGCCGCTGGAGCTATCATAGCCGCTGCCGGAGCCGCCGCTGGTGCCGCCGCTAGAGCCATCATAGCTGCCGCCGGAGCTGCCGCCGGAGCTGCCGCCGGAGCTGCCGCCGGAGCTGCCGCCGGAGCTGCCGCCGGAGCTGCCGCCGGAGCTGCCGCCAGAGTTGTCAGAGCCGGAGCCCAGGGATTTGCTGCTGGAGTCACCGCTACCGTCGCTTCCGGATGGCGGGGCGACAGTCGACGGGACCGGAGCTGCGGCACCCGAGGCGGGCGCCGCCGAGCCATCCGACGCCGAGCCTTGGTCGCCGCCGTCGACGGTGCCGTCAGAGGACCCGTCGTCGGCGGATTGTCTGGCCTGCAGGTGCTCGCTGCGGGCGAAGATGTCTTCGTCGTCCTCCGAGTCTCTGGCAAACACGGGGGCGGCCTTGACCGGGAGGTCCTTGCAGCAAGTGTAGCAGCCGGGCTGGAGAATCACGAGTTAGCCCAAGACGCTCTCAAGTATCCGACCCAAGTAATACGGGGTCGTCCGCCGGAAGGGGGGTCGATGTACCTCGCCTCCGATATACTGTTCCGAGAAAAGTCAGCTTCATTCAGTCTTTTTTTCTAAAAAAAAAAAAAAAAAAAAAAAAAAAAAAAAAAAAAACAAAGAGTGGTAAGGGGAGAACATACGTATCCAGCCGGGCACTCGGCAGGTGGGGTGTCCAAGCAGCGCACCAAGCACGACGAGCCGCCGCCGACAGAAACCTCCTGGGCCAACAGGGGCAGCGCCGAGACGCTGGCCGCCAAGGCGGCAATTGCAATAGCAAGCGAGTTCATGGCGCGAAATGGCCGGGAGGGCAGAAAAAAGAGCGTTTCACTGCGTTCTCTTGGGAGAAGGAGTGGGACAGAGACGGCGGGGGGGGGGTTGGGTCTCGTCTCTTCAGGACAGACCGCGTAATGACTGTCTAGCACCAGGCTACACTGATAGAAAAAAAAAGAAAGAGAGGGGGAGAGAGAGTGTGTGTGTGAGAGATGAGGATCTCAAGACTGGCCGGCGGGGGAGCGAGGCAGACGGCGACGGCCAGAACGGCGGCCCTTTATAATGGTGAAAGGAAAAAAAAAAAACCTGGCGTCAAAGGCCACGTTGGAACGGAGCAGAGCTCCGCGGTGGCAGCGACACCATCATGGCTCGCCCGGGCGGCGACACCAGCTATTGTTGAGACGGGTGTGAGCTGGACGCTCTTGCTCATTATCGCGGCGGCGGGTTTGTGCCACGTCCAGGTGCTCGATGGCCAGCCCCTTCCGGCGAGGTGGCTTCGGTCGAGAAAAGGTCCAGCTCGGGCCTAGACTGCGGCGTCGAGGTCAAACACGTCGCCGGTTGGGGGGAATAAGCACGGCGGCGATAACGCAGGTAGTAAGAGAAGGCTGCGCCGGTGGCAACGCGCGCCAATACGAACCCAGCCGGCCGGTTTAGGAAACCCCAGAGCATCGGGGCCCCGTCCATCTGGGCCCAGCTGGCGCCCAGCTGGTGGGGGTGGGGGGTGGGGGTGGGGTGGGTCCGCCCTCCGGCCACCGGGCCCCCCGCACCGGGCTCAGGTCAAGCGCGATACATACCTACATATGTATGTATGTACGTTGCTGGCTTGGGCCCTCCCCATTGGCCGGCGAGACCACATGCCACCCTGCCTCACGGCCAACGGCCAACGGCCTTGCCGGGGGCGTCGACGAGCGTCGACGAGGCAAACTCCTCCCCGGCTGCGCGGCCTTGCGAGCACGCCCCAATCATCCGGAACAGTAAGCTTCGAACCTGTCCTGGCTCTATCGCGCGAGGCCCTTTTTTTCCCCCTGGTTGGCGCAAGCTCACGTGGCCCGCCCGGCGGCCAGCTCGCGCGGTCTGGAACCTGCTGGCCCCCCTGGCTGCCCGTCGCGGAACAGGACAAAGCGGCCAGACCTGCAAGCAGCCCTCGCGTGTCTTTGCCCCTTTCGTACTGTTTTTTTTTTTTTTTTTTTTTTTTCCCTTCACTCCTCGCAGCCCGTCCCGCGATGGGAATACTGCCGGCCGAACGGGTTGGGTTGAGGCTGGCTGGCCCTGAGTTCGCCGCATATGGCCCCTCGGCCACCGCGGGCCTCGTGACAGTTTCACGGATAGGACGGCAGCCCGTCGACCACCGAGCCCGGGTAGAATGGCAAGCCCTCTCCAGTTTCAAGTCTGCGCCATTCGCCATGTATGCCCATTCGCCGACAATGCCCATGCGCCTGGCCATACGCCTTGCCCTGGGGCGAGCGCACCCTTGCCGTCCTTGCCGCCAGGTGCCCTGGGCGAATCTGCTCCTCCGCCGGGGCCGTGCCGAATCTCCAGGCCATCTGGCAGGCCTGGCCGGGGACAAGACCGGGGAACCCCTTTCCGGCTAGGTTGCGTCTACCAGCCGGCGTCTGGGACCTACACCAACTCTTCATTCCGGACATGGCAGGGGAAATTCCCCATAAAGGAAGTCTCAACTGGTTACAGACGGGCATCCTTGCCTGCCCGCCGCGCCCGCCGCGAACAGGGCTGCCCCTCGCAAAAGCTATGCTGCCACGTCCCCCGTCGCGGTGCGAGGCACGCGACATCCGGTGGGTAATACAGGTTCCCCAAATCATCTGGATATTCCAACAGTTTGGTCCTCTTTACTATGTTGGGTGGGCCCATGTTTTTTTTTTTTTTTTTTAAAGCGTTTGCAAATCATGTCTTCCTCTACGATAAAATGGGCATCATTACATTACTACTCTCCCAGCAATCATGCGATCCGTCCCGTCTTGTCTTGCACCACCTTGTAGTCAGCAAGCCCAGGCATCAGCTGCACCAACCGAGCTGCTCGACTTGCCTGCCATTCGTGCCCCCCTAGGCAGGCAGACTTACTCTGCATGCGTAATGTAATTTGATAATATGTAATGTAATCCGCATGGGGCCCCCCCCCCAGAGCCGGTGATCCGGCCGGCAACCTCCCCCTTCCTTCGCTGATTGGCGTGGCGCCACTAAATCGCCGGCAGTATCGGCACCGACCGTGCTTGAGGAGCAACCGGCAGGATGAAGCGAGCCCAGGGCCTGGGCGCCCACATGGCACTCCCGTCGAGGCCCTGGTCCAAGCTGGAGACCGGTCGAGGCGCGCGAGCTGACAATTGGGGTACTTTTTAACTTTGCTGCACTCGACTCGTGGAATTCGCCGGTTTTTCACACAAGTTCGAAACGCCGGTTGATTTTTTTTTACCTTGACCTAGGCAGCCGAGCTTAAAGTGATATTCAGGAACTATAATGTGAAAGATTAAAGGTTTTCACAAGTGTGAAACGCCCGTTGTTGATTTTTTCACTTTAATCGCAAAGTCGAGCTTAAAGTGACATTTAAGCACTCGACTGGTAAAAGGCGTGAGTTTTCCCACGTTTACAACGCTAGTTGATTTTTCTAGCTTAATCGCAGAGACGAGCTTGAAGTGATATGTAGCAACTAGACTTATTAACCACATCAAGGTTTCGCAAATTCGAACCGCTGTTAATTTTTCAACTGTGACCAGGCAGACTCGAGCTTAAAGTGATATATAGCAACTAGACTTAACAAGTATATCAAGTTTTCACAAAGACAAACGCTGGTTGACTTTCAACCGTAACCAGGCAGACTCGAGCTTGATTAAAGTGATATATAGCAACTAGACTTAACAAGTATATCGAGTTTTCACAAATTCGACGCTGGTTGATTTTCAACCGTAACCAGGCAGACTTAAGCTTGAAGTGATATACCATATCAAGTTTTCAAATTCGACGCTGGCTGATTTTCAACCGTAACCAGACAGGCTCGAGACCAGGCAGGCCGGCTCAAACTGACGCATACCCAGGCCCCCAGCCGGCGAAACCCGCGAAACACGCCCGAGTCTTCACCAGCCGAGCCGCATCAAACCACAAAACGACGCTGCCACCCCGTCCGCACCGCACAGCACCGCACAGCACCCGCTCGGCGCCATGATTCTGGGAAAACATCATGTACTGTATGTATTGTATTGTTATTTTTTTTTTTTTTTTTTTTTTGCAGTGGCACCTTCGGCATGTCATCCAGTTCATTTCATCTGTGCCAAACAGTCTCGGAGAAAACGCCGCGCGATCCCGCAAATCCCATGCACACACCACGCCCGTCAACGACGCGGACAAGTAGAGAATCCCCTCCGTAGTTGGTATCAAACATCAGGGTATCGAGTTGAGGCCGTCATAAGAAAAAAAAAAAGAAAGATAAAAGAAAGGAAAGAGAGAAGAAGCAAGAAAAGTGAAGTGAAAGGTGGGAAAATAAGGAGAAGAGAACCTCCCCCCCCCCCAAAAAAAAAAAAAAAAAAAAAAAAAAAAAAAAGAAAGACAAACCCTAGCTGCCATCCTGTATACCACTTGTGTCCTCGGCAAACCCGGTCGACAAGCCCGTCCATGCGGTCCATGCAGTCCGTGCAGTCCGTGCAGTCCATCAGTCCATGCAGTCCATGCAGTCCATCAGTCCATCCGTCCATCAGTCCATCAGTCCATCAGTCCATCAGTCCATGCACTCGTCCCCGATACGTAAGACGTCGCCGTCCAACTGTTGCGTGCCGTACCGTGCCGTGTTCATGCATCAGGGTCCGTCCGCCGGGGTCACCACCTGACATCAAACGTTTCGGACATCTCATCACGTCGTTGGCCTCGTCCAAGATCCCGTAGAAAACCAACAGCAAACAAAAACCGCAAAAGGGCTTTGCTGGGCAACCGCAGTTGACAAAAAACACTGTAATCCGGCCGTAATCCGCGCGACAAAAAAAAAAAAAAAAAAAGAAAGAAAGTGGACATGACCGTTCCAAAAGTTGGTTCCAAAAAGTTGGCTCGAGTAGATACAGCGCCGGGGCGGGGAAACAGCGACGTGCCGAAACTCGGCGGCCAACCAAGTGCCAGCCAAGCATGCATGCCCCCCGTTCGCAAACCCCCAGCTTTGCTTCAAACAATGCATCGACATCTCTGCGGCATTCAGTAGGCTGTCGCGGTGGATCCCTCGCTCGTGGCCACGGCGACGAGCGCTTCCAGCCGTCGCAGAGGATCGGCGTTTGCCTGCCTGTCTTGCTGCGGCTGCAGAGGTGGCTGCTCCCTGGCCGGAAACCCGTTGAAACCGTTCAGGTTGGGGTGCACCATGCGGTCAACGTGCGCCATTCGCGAATCCTGCGCAGCGTACCCGCCTTGAGACGGTGCCGGTCCGTGGTACCACCCATGCCGCTTGCTCTCGCGGGGTGTCGTGATGGAGGGGGCGGACATGGTGTGCTGGTGCAGGGCTCGGCCGTTGGCCGTCGCGCAGCCGTACTGCTGGGACGGCGGGATCTGGTCCTGGAACCGGACAGTCGGTTGATTCACCTGCATCCGTTCCGCCTGGGCGAGCATGGCGCGGTTGGCCTCGGAGCCCCAGCAGCCGGCGCCGTCGCGGGGTGGCGGCGTCTTGTGGCTAAGATCCAGACGGTTCAGGCCACGCTGGAGGCTGGCATCGTACATGTTGAGGTTGCGACGCTCGTCCGGCTGCGTCATCTCGCCGGCACCAGGCGCGTACGGCCGTCGGTAGGGTGGCTCCGAGTCCATGGCCAGGGGCGACGACGGACCGCGCTGTGCCGGCGGGGGAGGCGTCGGGTGCCTCCGGGGCGGCAGGGGGTCAAAGGACTCGATGCCTGGCAGTCGAAAGGACGATTGGGGGTTTGGCGGGTTCGCGATGGGCGCGGGCGGAGGCGGGGGCGCGGGCGGGTTCGGTCGGACCATCGCCTGACCGGCCATGGCCAGCTGCTGGTTCGTCTGGGTCGGCGCCTGTGGTTGCTGCTGGTTGTTGACGTAGCTGCGACTTTCCGGATGCCACGTGCGTCTTCGCCAGGCTTCGTCGGGGTTGCTGGATACCGAGTCTCGTCGACCGGACCACCCCGAAGCAGACGATGTGGGAGAGGCGACCAGGTTGGAGCTGTTTGCTGCGGGTGGGAACGCCGAAGGATGCGAGCTGTTGAACTGGCCGGGGGCACCAAAGGCCTGGTGGTGGGGGTGGTGGTTGTGGTGAGGATGCCCGAGAACCGGCGACTGGAAAGGGTTTGCTCCCGACGGCACGCTGAGGCGGCGACCCGGCGTGCGGCTCCCGGAGGTGTACAGGCTCTGGGAGCGCGTGTGCCCCGAAGTAGGCGAGCCCATCCTCGACGCCCAGCGGGGGCTGCTTTGCGCAGTAGAGAAGGTGGCCGACGTGGGGTTGCTAAAGTCGCCGGGCGAAGGAGGTCGGTACGAGAATGTGCTGTCGGCATTGCTGCGGTACGACTCGACGGAAAGACGCGACCGGGGGTCCGCAGCCATGACGAGGGGCGGAGGACGCCGCCTCGCCTCGGTCTGGGGACCGCCGTAACCAGAGCCTACGGAAGGAATGCTGGCGATGCTGGAAGTCGAGAGGCTCTTGGAGTGACCACGGATTGGTCCGCCCGCGCTACCTCCTGTCGACGCTCTGGCCCGGTTGCCGGCTTGCCTGACTCGCTCCGTCGTTCGCATCTGGCGTTGAAATCGCGAGCCAGTCGCTGCCAGCGAGTCCATGGGAATGTCTTCATTCACATGGACCGTCTGCGCATGTTGCCTCAGATTGTCCAACCTGGAGAACCGACGAGAGCAGTGGCACTGGAATGGCCGTTCACCGGTATGCTTTCTGTGTCACGATGCATTAGCACCGAGTCTCGCTTCGAGGGACCGACGCAAAAGACACGTGTGGATGGAGTCGAGCGTTGGGAAGGGGGGGGGGGGGGGGGTCACAGGAGAGTTGCGGCAGCTCACCTGATGTGTCGAGCCAGGTGCTCGCTTCTTGTGAAGCTCAAGTTGCACGGTGGATACTCGGTGCAGTAGAACCTCTGCGACTTCTTCTTGCGACTAGATTTGGAGCCGTCAGCGTTGACGCTTTCGGCGTCTGATGCGGCACCGTCTTCGCCTGTAGCACCCCTCTCGCCATCGGAATCATCCACGTCTATCTCCATGGAATCTCTCTTTGAGGACTTGCTGGAATGCTGCGAGTTTTGTCGGCGGGGCATGTCCTTGGCGTCGGGAAGCGGCGGTAACGAAGCGTCGGGGAGAGCTTTTTGGTCCAAAGGGACGTTGAAGGTTGCCCTGGTCGGCGTCTTGGAGTCATCGTGCAGCGAGGGGGATTGTCGCAGCCGTGCTTGGCGAGAAACGGGCCTCGGCCGGGGTGTGGCGGACGAGGAAGAAGACGTCGTTGTCGTCGTCGTCGTCGTCGTCGTTTCCTCCTTGATAGGCTCCTCGATGAGCGAGTTGACAGGTCGGAACGCTGCCGCCATGACGGCCAGCTTGTTTTGTGACGACAGAGTAACACAGGAAAACCGAGGGGGGGGGGGGATCAGAAAAACGCAGCACAGTCGTCGGGGCAAGGATTCGGGTGGGATTGGATGCGTTGGTGAAGAGAAGCAGAGATTATTGGCGGACGGCTGGCGCTGGGCGATGCTTTCTGCAGCGTTAAGGGAGAAGGACGAAATGAAGGTTGAGTTAGCGGAGAATGGTCGCCAGGGGGTGGAGGGTATTAGGCGACCGCCGACCAAAGGCAAAGCAAAAAGGTCAATATGAGCAAAAGGCAAAACGCAGGAGGCAACGCAGGAGGCAACGCAACGGGTGCGCAAGTGGGTGAGGCTGAAGGATCCGGCAAAGCAGAGGGGGGGGAGGAAGCGGAGGGGGTGGGGGGTTCCTTGAACTCGACCCGGGGGCTGGGGGGGTGTGTGAGGAAGGGCGTGGCACAGTGGGCCGAGAACTGTGAACTGTGCGGCGTGCAGCGCCCAGCGCACAGTGGGTGAGAGTTGCGGGTGAGTGAGGAGAAGTGAGGAGCGCAGCATTGACAAGTCAGGGCTCTGGGAGTGGGTGGATGGACTGATGGGAATCTACATACATAGAGAGGCGGGCGCCAGCGGAGCAAGGACCCAGTGGGCGGCCAGGGAGACAGGGAGAGACAAGACGCGACGCCAACATGAATGCAGCAAGGGCTCGATGCTGACTGGAGTGGGCGACCTCTGAAGACCAGAAGTCCAGACGTCCGGGTGGCCAGCACGATGCTCAGGCGAGGTTCAGTATGGTCGGGCCCGTGCCAGGTTCAGGCCAGGTTTACGCCAGGGGCGGACGCCAAGCAGTGAGTCAATAGGCAGGTACCTGTGGGGGGGGAGGGGGGTGGAAGGGGTGTGCTGCTGGTTGTCGATTGGCAGGCATGCTCCAGTCCCCGTACATGGATGATGGGTACTCGGTACCTACTTTGGACAGCAGGTCCTAGATTCCTTGGTGGAGACGGCCGCCGGCGCAGCTTGGCTTGGACTTGGACCTGCCGGTTTGTTTGCGCTGCGACTGCTTGCTTGCTTGCTTGCTTGCTTGCTTGATGCTGCAGTTGATAGAGAGTGGGAGAGAGGAAGACGACGACGACGACGACGATGATAAGGAGAGGCAACGAATGGGAAAGGGACAAGGTGCCTAGGTACCTACCTACCTCTGTGGGAGGCGGGGTTGGAAATACGGGGGGCAGGTCAAGGCATAGGTCCATAGGCCGGTGCTACAAGTTACAGAGCACAACAGGGCTGGCTACAGCGCAAGGGCACACGGGGCAAGCACCAGACAGCACGCAGCACAGCGCAGCACAGCGCAGCGCAGCAACGGGTCAGCGACTAGGTACGCACATGTAGGTAGGTTAGGTACCTAGGTACCTAAGGTAAGGTACCTTTGACCAGGGCAAAGCGCCGAGGAGACTTGTCAGTTTCGGAGACAAGTCCGATTCTCATAACCAAGGCACTGGGACGAAAGGGACGGAAAGCAACACAATCTCCAGCTGTTCCTTTGAGACGGCTGCTGCGGATGCACCTGCACTGCACTGCACTGCACTGCACCGCACTACACTGCACGCCCCGAGTCAAGGCGTCGAGGTTAGGTCATGGTGGCGGCTGGGGGTCCCAGACCTCAGCATCACCGTACCCAGGACGAATCAGCAGCCTCGACACTTTTGCTCGGGTCGACGTGGCAGGAGATGAGGACGGCGCCTTTTTTCTTCTTTTCCTTCTTTTTCTTGTTCTTGTTTTTTATAAATGTGAAATCCCCGCAACATGGGCAGTCGCGGTCGGTGCGTGGCGGCAGCAGAGCCCCGTATACATGTACCTAGGCGTCTGAGATGGCCGGAAAGGCACGACGGCACCGAATCACGAAAGCAGACTTGCATGGCACATGCAAATCAACGACTCCAGGACTTGGCCCGGGGTCTGCAATGAAGTGAGTGAGGTGGGTGGGTGCGGTTTGCATCGCCTCTGTAAAAACATGTCGACACCAATGCTGGGCCCGAGAGATGGACCAGTTAGTTGACTTTCAGTTGAAACGCCCAGCCGGAAGCGGGCATTTCCAACCACGCTGTGGTCCACGACTCCGGGGGGGGGTGAGAGGGGGGGGGGGGACGCCCAGCCTGCACGTTGGCCTGGCCGTGTCTCCTGGCCGTGTCTCCTGGCCGTGTCTCCTGGCGGTTCCTCCTGGCGGCACCTGGGTGCTCCTGGGGCTCCTGGTGCCTGCAGGTACAACGCTGGCGTCCCCCTGTGCAACAAGGCACCAGACACCCAAGCAGCCGCAGGTACGCTCCAGACTGCTTCACGAATCAATCAGGACAGCCTGGCACCAAGGCGTCAACCATCAACCATCAACCATCAACCTGGCGCGTCGGTCGTCCAGCCCGCAGACTCGACAATCGGCGAAGAGTAGAGTCAAATCCAATCGAGTCCAATCGAGTCCAATCGAGCAACCGAATTGCGGGATTCGCCGCATGACTCCGTGGAGCCTCCCAAGGTTCTGCAAACGAAACCGCCCGCTTCTTGCCGGAAACTTCATCCTGCAGCGCTGACGCCAGACATGCAACATTGAATGCAGCCTTGGATGCCGCCCGAAAAGCAGTACGCTGCCCTCCGTATCAAGGACCAGACATCAGCTTTTCCGGTTCACGCGGAGCAGCAACTTCTCATGGACTTTTTGGGAAAACGACTGTCGCCCTCACGGACCAAAAGATCGCCCAAGCGTGCTCCGTACCGTAGCGCCATGCAAGAACCCACCGCCCCAGCTTTGCGGCGGGCCATTGGAGTGGGACGGCAACGGCGGATGTCTGCCGGGGGGGGGGGGGGGGCCCTTCTCCAGGTAGGTCATGAGGCCCGTCGACAGGGGCCAGGGCATTATGTGGAAACAACATTGAAGTGAACGAGGCACGCCAGTGCCAAGCCGTAGGTACCGAGCCAGGCTGGAAGGCGCCAACTGTGGTGTGCACCCCTCACGTCCTCGGAGGGGCCGAATGGGTGATTTTTTTTTTCTTTTTCTTTTTCTTTTTTTTTCTTTTTTTTTTTATTTTTTTTAGTTTTAATACTGATAATAATAATAATATTATTCTTTTCTTATTTTCTTCTTTTTTTATTTTTTCTTTTTTCTTTTTTGCACCTTGCAGAGCTGCTCCACGGTAGAAAGAATGGAAGAAAGCTGGGCGCACGTTACAGGGGCTAATTAATTGGCTGGATTCCATTCCGATGCGGCAACCAGACGGATGGCTCAGGAAGGAACTTTGAAGCATCCACCACCAGAGACAACAGGCAACAGGCCACACCCTGGCTGGGTCGACTCTGCCAAGGCAGGTACGGAGTACAGGTACGTGGTACGTGTGTGCGCAAGGTACAGTCAAAGGAAGGAGCGACGGCGTCGCCACCTGCAACCACTGCACCACTGCACCGCTGCACCACTGCACCGCTGCACCACTGCACCGCTGCACCACTGCACCGCTGCACCACTGCACCGCTGCACCACCGTCGCCAGCCATCCATCACCACCACTATTCACGCAACGGCAATCCGGGCTTGAGCGACGCCGTCACACAGAAGCAACCGCGAAACAACCACGAAACAGCCCAGCCCTCGAACCCACGCCGCCGGGAGCCTTTGCGCTACGATCCGAATGTCCCAGCCATGACCCCCAAACGCCAGGGCTGCCTAGGCTGCCTGCACACCACTTGCCTCTTGCCACTCCAATCTCCACCCACACAACGCTCTCTCGGAAGTAACGCACATATGGACCTGGTCGCTGCACGGTCGGTGGAGGGCACCGGGCACTGGGCACTACTCCCTGGGTGGTGTGCCATTTGAAGCCTCTAGAACGCCAGGCAAAAACCACGGCAACGATTGGAGCCAGCAGCGCGGCAAATATGTAGGAAGAAATGGGGCTGGCCCTGTTTTCCCCTCTCGACAAAAGCCCCCGGAAACTGGGCTGCTTGCTGGCCGAGCATATTCTTTTTGACCTTTCTTTGACTTTTTATAAATTCCGCCATCGCCCTCGAGTATGCAACCACGAGACTTGGACAAGCTCGCCACAGCATCGCGCCCAGCCATGTTATGGTTTTGGTGGCAAAGCTGGGGCTTGCCAGAGGTGAAATGGCAAAGGCCACAACTCTGCAAACCGTAATACCGGAAACCCGCAACGGGCATAGTCTGGATCCTTGGTTCTTTTCCACCCAAGCCAGCCTCAAGAAGAGCATTGTTCCAACTTGCTTGCCCTCGTCTTGAAGCCAAAAAGCAAGACGACCAGTTCATTTGTTCGGTTTCTCATTTAAACCTGCACACTGTGCGTGGTTTCAGCCGGCATGGCTTTTGGCCGACCCCCTTGTACGGGGCTTGCATTTCCGACCGACCTCCAGCTTAACTCTCGGAAGGGAGGTCAAGGGGGGGTGGCTTCGCACCACTCACTCAACTGTCTAGGTAATGCTTGGGCCAGGGGCACGGGAACGGCGAATGATCTTGGTGCCTGGCTGGGTCCTGGATCGCTCCGCGGAACTGGGGGCTGCAGGTGGTTGGTGCCACCACAAGCCAAAAGAATCAGGCTGGGCTGCCTCGACATTGTCGGCGTTATAAGGATGACGCATGCAACCACGGCATCGCTTGACTACGTGAACAAGTTGGCTGTCGCTGATGTGCTCCTGGCTCTCGAGCGACCCCAACGTCCAGGATGATGTACGGAGTACGGAGTAGAACGACGAGTATTGACAGACAACAACTGGCTAGATCCCGCCCATTCTTGACAGCAGCTCGGGGCTCATGGATGGATGCAGCAAATTTACACGGGCCAGCCACACCCTCGTTCTTTTTCTTTTTTCTTTCTTCTCCTTCTCTTTTTGATTTCAGAAAGCATGGCATGGCCTGGCCTGGCCCGGAAACTTGCATTCCGCAAGCTGTGGAAACGGCTATTTTCTGATCCGGTCCCGGCTATCCCCGTCAAGACGGATCAGACGACACCGCGGCCTGCTGCGGGACTTCCGGAAGCTCGTGTCAATGGATGCAAGCGGCACTACCCCGTACGGCTACGGCGAGATGCAGTCAGTGTCCGTAACATGGCCGAAGAAATCGCTCTCCCCGACCCCCGGGGGGGTTGACGCTGTGCGAGAGACGTTGCATATCCTCGACGACCTTGTCGCCCTGCACCGAGAAGATGGTTATTTCCTGCAGAGACTCAAATTCTTAGGTCCGGCCTCGCCGCATCCCCAAACAAACTTTGTTCCGCAATGCCGGGTGTGTGCATGGTTCCGGACATGTCCTCCCATTTGTCAGTTTTTTGTCAGCCAAATCATCCCGCCACTCATGGGGGTGAACGACGCAACATTGAACAAACGGGCCAAGCTAGGAAGTGTTCCCTTGAGATGGACTGGAACCCTGCCTGCAGCAACCCTAGTCTCGGGGCTTGTGATCAAGAAAAGAGCGGTCCATGTGGCTCCCAGCCACTATATTTTTTTTTTTTTTCGCCGTCCATGATTTGTGGTTTCCCTCCACGACGGGCACGGACTTGTTTGTGCGTTGCGTTGCCATTGCAAACAATGCAATGCCCCTGCAGTGATGAGTGCTTTTACAATTCCAGATTTATATACAGACGTGCTCCGTAGCCCATGCGGAGCACCCGCGACGGCGATGCAAATCGCCAGCCTCCCAAACGTTTGGCGCAGATGAGAGCGCCAGGCAGATGTTTTTGATGTTGTTGCAGATGAAGGCGACCTTGCCACCAACACAGAGCACCTTTTGCGCCAACTTCGGAAAGCTCATTGCCGAGTGGCGGAAACGGGTACGCGGTTCTTGTACGCCAAGAACAACAAGTCGATGACCACCTCGCTCCTGGCTCTTGACTGTGGGTGGGGTGACCCGTCGTGATGATGGCATCTTAGTCGTGCGCCTCAAATCGCCAACATTGGTTAAGGTTAAAGTTCGGTTACGGGATGGTTGGCAAAGGGAGCGAGCGAGCGAGCGCGTACGCGACTGCTTCATAGCGGGCTGCCTTTTCGGCATCGCCATGCTTCAGCACGGTAAAGCGCCGGCTAGCGGAATACAGCTTCCTATGGTCAGGGCGCCAACATGATTGCGGGTGCAGGCGATGATGCCGATCCTTCATCATAGGCAACCATGTCGTCAACGCTTCAGGGGCCAGCCGGCATCGGCGGCGGCGATGCGGCAGATGGAGCTCCGTGGCCGATGCAACCTTGGTGGCAACCCAAATCCATGACGTGACGTGCCTGTCCCTGGCTTAAACAGACAGACCTACGAGTTACGGCGTGGGCATGTACCTCTTGTTGGCGCCGGTAGCAGTGCCGCTGCGTAGGTGCCATGATGCGCTGAACAAGGTTGCAATCAAGCGACCCTTTTATTGTCATTATTCTTTTTTTTTTTTCTTCGAAAGCAGCCAGTGCTCCGCTCCAGCTGCAAAATGCCTCCAGCCAGCCAGATACATGTGATTGCCTTGGTGAACTGGCCTTTTCTCGTCTCGTCAAAGTCGAAATAACCCCCGAGTGGGAAGACGGCGCAACCGTCCTCAGTCGCCGGATCCAAGAGTCGCAGACCAACTGGGTGCCCCGGGACAGCACCAGCCCGCTGTTGGCAGGAGACAATGCCGTGGATACCGGGGTGTGGTGCCTTGGAATTCCCCAACTTTGAAGAATGGGCATGAATCAATGCGTTTTCTGCTTCCCCATCCAGCCCAGCATATCCTTGTCGTCACGTCTCGCCCCCCCCCCCCCCCCCCCCCTCGAAGACGGACGGCGCACATTCCCACGAGCGCACCCATTTCTCCCTCGTGGCGTACCAGCATCCGCAGGAAACCAAAACAAGGTGATGAATTCCTTGGTATACGAACCGCTCGGGCACCTCCTCACTGATGCCCCAAATAGCAGCGGCGGCGGCGGCGGCGGCGGCGACATCCTCACCAGCCGCGGCTTGCAGCCGGCAACGGCGGCATAAACCAGGCAGCGCATCACGGCAGCGGCATTAACAGCACCGCATAGTCCCTGCTCCGACAGCATCGCCGCTGGGAAGAAAGGGCCACCAGGACGGTTTCAGCAGACGGCAGGCAGGCACGGCACGGCTCGGCACGGCAGGGCACGGCAGGGTCAATGGGGTATCCTATCCCGTGTAATTAGACGGGGCGGATTCGCATGAGCCCTCCCCAACTACGGTCTCATGCGTGTCCGAGCGGTCGCGCGAAGCCCCGGGCGCTCGGTGGCCAACGCCAATGAGGGGATCCGTCTCACGGCCGCGACCGCCGCAGCAGACACGTCCCTGAGACGGGGTGAGTAGACGTGCCCTCCCCTCGCGTTGTGATTGCCGACTCGCCCGTGACAAAACACGATGCTTTCTTCCGCTTCGGGGGGTCCGGCGCGGTGCGGCAATTTTGCACGTTTTTTTTTTTTTTTTTTGGTACAACTGGCACGGGGGACGCAGTATCCAAGTAGTATTTCTAGAAACACGCAGTCAAAAAAAAACAAACGCCGATATTGGAAAACAAAAAGTCAATGGTATCCCGCGACGCTGCCTACTAACTTGTGCCTCCGCGCCGTTCGAGCGTCTCGCCATGCAGGCAGGACCTTGCGGGAAAGGAACACGCTTTGCAGATATCTCATGGTTGATTGCTCGTTGAAACAGAGGAAAAGCGAGGCGGCGGACGTTGAATGCACCGGGGACCCATGGCCAGCACCTCCCCCCTTTTGTTTCGTTGCTTATACGTCCAGCATGCTGCTGACGGTTGTGGCCCCGACGTGGGCGCTCCGCTTCGTTGCTTATACGCCCAGCATGCAGACGGTTGTGGCTCCGGGCTGGGCGCTCCGCTTCGTTGCTTATACGTCCAGCATGCTCCTGACCTTTTGCGGCTCCGCGTTGATGCTCTGCGTCGTCGACGCGCTGTTTGACCGCTGGGCAGACCCGGATCCCTGGGACTCGGGTCGGTGTCTTGTCTCGTCGCTGCTGTACGGCGGCGGCGGCGGGCCGTCTTCCATGAGGGCGGCCGCTCTTCGGGCTCGCTCTGCCGCCGCCTCGCTGGGGAGCAGGGCGCCGGAAGCGTTCTGCATGATGGCCTCGGCGTGTCGACGCTCGTTGCTGCCCATGTACCGCACGCCGGGCGGGTGAGCTGTCGTCGTCGTCCTCGTCGCCGCCAAGTTTCCAACGCCGGGTCGCTCGCGTCGCGGGTTGGACGGGCGGTCGGGCAGGCCGCCCAGCTCGACGCCGTCGTCGTCGTCGACGGCCGATCGCTCCGCTTCCAGCCTGACGTGCAGCTCCATGTCGTCCTCGGTGCGGCGGCCGACCCCGCGCTTGCCGCCCACCTCGTTCACGTTGCGGTTGATCTGGTCGCGCACGGAACGCAGGTGGTCGCCGCGCACGCGCCGCCACCAGGCTGGCTTGCGCACGATGCCCAGCTCCCGGTCGTTGACGTCGCCCCGCGCCCGCCTCTGCCGGATGAGCTCCTTGTCCTCGTTGGGGGCCAGGAACCCGTACGCGATCTGGACGTAGAGGATGAGCAGGGACGGCCCGTACCCCCAGCCCATGATGACTGCGACGTTGGCATCGCGGGCCCTGACGAGCGACAGGTCCCAGGCGAAGGAGATGAGGGCCTGGTACGCGATCAGGGCGGCGGCCAGGGCGACGAGGAGCACGAACCGCAGGGGCACGGCCTGGGCGAAGCCAAACGCCTGGTTGAAGATGCCGCGGTGGCGGGGTTTGTAGTGCCGGATCGAGTGGCTCAGGGAGAAGAGGATGGTGAGCCAGGCGATGACGAGGCAGAACGCGCCGGCCTTGAACCGAGCGCTCGTGGCGGCCGCAACGGCAATCTCTGCCGTCTGAGCCGGAGAGTGCTGGGATCTCGCAAAGTTCCAGCTTCTAGGCACGATCATGAAGAAGTTCTGCCGTGCGCTGTGTTAGAAAACAGCCCCGATGCCCAGAGGGGTGAAGGGAGGGGGGGGGGGGGGGGTACGGAAACGGTGCCGCCACACTCACCATCCAGACCCAAAAGTAAAACCACAGGGGAAGCCAAAACTCGACCTTGGCCCGCCCGTCGTCCTCGCGATACACGAAAGGGTTGGGGTCGACGTACTGCCTCTCCAGCCAGCTGCCCCAGTGGCGCACGGCCTCCCACACCAAGGCCAGCGTGCCCTGGCACATGAGGAACCAGAAGAAGACGCAGAGGACGATGGGCAGGTCCTGGAGGAAGTACCTCTCGACGTCGACATTGGTCAGCAGGCTGACCAGGGCGCAGGCGGACACGAAGCACGCCCAGTACCACTGCCACCGCCGGCCGATGGGGTAGAAGCGCCGGGTGACGGGGAGGTACAGCGCGCCGTGCTTGCCCAGGACCACGAGGGTCAGGACGATGGCCAGGGCGTACGCGACGCCGAGGCCTATGCCGGCGAAGCCGCGCGGGCCGATGGGGTAGATGGAGCTGTAGCAGCTGGTGGCGTTGACAAAGGTGCCGTTGGCTTCCAGGAACGCGGGCTGGTAGGGCTCAAAGGCCAGGTAGCAATCCGACTCGTTGGACAGCGTGCGGTTGCCGGGGTAGAACCTGTACTCGGAGATGTTGAGCGCCGTGGCGTTGAGATGCACGCCGGCGATCAAGGTGTCGGTCGCGTTGGCGCCGGGGGGGTAGGTGATGTTTTCTCGGATGTGCAGGTCTCGCGCGCGGAACACGTCCAGCTCGATCATGGTTGCGGGACGGCGGGCGCGCCGAGGCGGCCGTTGAGGGCGGCTGCGGAGTGTGCGAGGGAGCCTCGCGGCAGGTTTTCGGTGGCGAGTGGCCCGGCCGGGCCGTTTGTCACGGGATGACGCGATGCGATGCGATGCGATGCGTTGCGCTGGTTCTCGAGGCGAGGCCTTGGGCCCTGGGCCTGATTCATGCGTTCAGCAAGCAGTCGGGCCGCGGGGGGGGGGGGGGAGACGGTGGCTCAAGAGCTTGGGTTCCCGAGCGGAGCAGGAGAAGGGCGGTTCGGAATTAAAGCATGAGGAATCCGCAGTCATCTTCCTGCTTTGCTTTGCTGTCTGTCGCCGCACGGGAGAGCCAAGCGGCGACGGGGTGGTCAGCAAGAGGTTATCCGTACTGTCTGTCTGTGCACGCGCCTGGCTGTTGCCGAACCAGCCGCGCGTGACGCGGCCACGTGTGGGGAGCACAGTGCGCATCGCCACGGCCGCGGCGGCGACGGGAAGCCTGTCGACGCGCGCTCCCCCCCTGGCAGCGTTCTCTGCACACGGGCTTCGATTCTCTGCGCACAGTGCCAACCGGGCTTTTTGGCGTGGCCAGCCGCCCCCGTCGCCGTCATGGCTCCGGGGTGCTGCTGGCGGAAATAATAAAACCGTCTGGTCGAACGAAGTAGGGCCCGACGGACATTTTGACACGTCCGTCTTCTCGGCAGCTGCGGCGGTTTCCCTTGCGCAAAGCACAACAAGCACAAGCACAAGCACAAGCACAAGCACAAGCACAAGCACAAGCACAAGCACCCGGCAGGTCTAAAAGGTTGTAGCAAATGAAATGACCGCCTAGTCGCCGGGGCAGCCTACATATCCGACAGTGGATTCAGCCAGCCCAAAGACCTCGCGAGCCAGCGCTTGCGGCCGAGAGGCTCCCGTCTCCTGCCAGCCAGCTGGCCTTGCCAACTGCAGCTCAGCTCAGCCCCCAACCCCACCGAAGCTTGTCCATCTCCAAATCTCCCAAGATCCCAGTCAAGCGAGTCACCACGAATGCCGCACAGAACACACAGAACCCCTTCGCCATGTCCTAGATCCGCGCCGACCGCCAGGACGCGCCCGCATCGACCCCATCGCTGTCGAGTCCCCCCCCCCCCCTCCAAAAAAAAAAAAAAAAAAAAAAAAACAAAAAAAAAACAAAACCAAATGGCCTCGCCCGACGCGCCCGCCGGGCTGGACGAGCCCTCGTACATCGACTACGAAGCCTTCCTCTCTCCCGACTTTTCGCCCGCCGCATTCGCCAACTCCCTGGTCTTGGCCACCAACAATCCCACCGACACGCCGCTCGATCTCTCCACGCCCCTGTCCCGCGTGCTCTTCGACGCGCAGGAGATCGACTCGCACATTGACCTGGTGACGACGCGCTCCGCCGTGCCGCTGCTGGATTTCACCAAGAGGCAGAACCAGGCGAGCAGACGCATCGTCTCCGAGCTCGGCACGCAGCTCACGGCCCTCAACGACAGCTACAAGCAGCTGGAGAAGGAGGTCGTCGGCAAGCACGCCGCCGCCGACGAGGTGCGCCACGTCGCCCTGCGGCTGTGGGAGACGCTCAGGCTCGGCCGGGCCGTCGGGCGGTGCCTCCAGCTCGGTCGGCAGCTGGAGGTTCAGCACGCGGAGCTCGGCGGCGCCGGAAGCTACGGCGAGGACGGGGCCCTCGTGCGCTGCTCGCACACGGTCCTCTCCCTCCGCGAGGTGCTGGACGCCAAGGCCCCCGGGGAAGAGGGCCACGGCCTGGGCGACATGGACGCCGTCCGCACCCTCCAGGACGCCCGTGTCGCGCCCATGGAGCGGGCGGTCCGCGAGACGGCCGAGAGGCTCGTGCGGGACTTTGCCGTGCCCGCAAACACGACCTTCTCCCAGGGCGAGGAGGCCCGCCTCAAGCTCGAGTCGGCAATGACGGCCCTGTACCTTCTCTCGCCCACCAGCGGCATCCGGCCCGAGCGCTGGACGCCCCGGCTCCTCCTCGCGGCCCTCGAGGCGTACATCCGCTCCTCGCTCCAGGCGGGAATCACGGTTCTCTCGCGATCCCTCGGCCAGCTGCCGTCCCTCGACCGAGCCCTGGCCGAAGTGACGGCCAAGTGCCAGAACATCATTGCCCTCGAAATCATCCTTCAGGCCAACAAGCCCCCGCCCCACCCGTTGCTGCCGACCGCGGCGCCGCAAAATCCGGCACCCTTGATCCAACTTCTGCTCGCCCACCTCGAGACTGGGTCCTTGGCGTCGTACTTTTGGCGCACCATGGCAGGCAGCCTGGCCACGCGTGTTCAGGACATCCTCAGCCGCGGGGGGGTCGTCGCGCGGACCCTGCGAGCGAACAAGGCAAACGTGGCAGACGCCGTCAGGCAGGCAGTCATTCAGGGCTCTCAGCCGCCCGCGGCGTTTGTCACGGGAAGGAACAAGAGAACCGTGGCCGGGGCGAACTGGGATAGAGAGGTTGCTGTCATGGTTGGAAGCGTGACCAACAGCTTGAGATGATGAAATTCCGTTCACGTGGCGCTCGGGCGCATGTGAAAAGAAAAATCCCCCCCCCCAATAATTGAGGAAAACATGGGGCCGCTGTACCAGACCTGTGCCGTTGACTTACTTTCCGTTGGAGATTGCTTTCTCTTGAGACTAGACGTGGTACCAGCTCGTGGAGATGCCAACACGCCCAACCCATGATTGCAGCTTGCAGCTTGTTGTTCTTCCCAAGTCGCGCAGAGTAGAGAGAGCCAAGCGCTCAAGCTTCGTCCTTCCCCCCCGGCAAGGCGTTTGCAACTGTCCCTCCTTCAAGTCGACCTGGACAAAGCAGCGCCACAGCCATGCAGACAGGCACGGGCCGTCGCCTTGTTAGAGATTCGGCCTTTGTTCCAGTCTCCATTCACGTGTGAAGAGGGGGGGTGATGGTACGCCATCCCACTTAGACCATTGTTGCATGCGCATTCAACAGCCCGACCAGCAATGGTGGATGGAACGCTGCACAAAGGGGGCGCCCCAAGGGGTCGGCAGTTGACGGGAAACGGCCCTTGTTTTTCTTTTCTTTTTTTTTTTTTTGGCTCTCGACCCGCAGAGGGCGCGTTACCGGCGGCTTCACGACACAGCAGCCTCTGCCCAAGCATGTCAACGTCGTTTGCTTGGAGCGAGCCTCGGTCCCCGTTCATCCCGGGTTCAAAACCAGCAGCGGGCCGATCGGCACCGCGGCGCTCTGGTAGGTTGCCCTGGCTATGGAGATGCGTGCCAAGAATTGCTGCATCTTGTGCTGGCCGTCAGCTTACGTTTAGCCCTGTCGGGGGCGTGGCTGCACGATGCACGATGCACGATGCCCTTTTTGCGAGGTGCGTGCGGACGCGGAAGACGTCGAGGAGACGGCTTCGCCTGCTGGGTCTGAGGGCAATGGCGGTGTGTTAGTCGATGCCGATTGCGTTCCGCCTTGCAGCTTGGCGAGCCCTCGTACCGGCATTTCTGTAACCAGACCAACTCACCAACCAGGTCGTTGAGTAACAGGGGTTGCAAGGTACACCTGTCCAGTTGATGCCTTTCAAACAACACCCCCTCCCTCCCGGGTCTCCGTCGTTGCGTAGCCTCATCCGAGGCACCAGAAATGGCAAACGCACTGTACACCCTCGAGCATCCCGTCGCAACTGGAAATCGGGCGTCTATATCTCATGCGGCACATCCCCCTTCGGATGACAGCCCCCGTCGTCCCCTCCATCACATCAATCCTTTTTCACCCTCGGCATCTGACCCCTCGGGAGACTCGACATACGCCTCAAGCCCCTCGGGAATCGGCATGATCGCCGACCTTGTCCAAATGTGCTTCGCCCGCTCCAGCGTGAATCCCTCCAGAGCACCCCCCTTCACCGTAAGCGTGGGCTTCGCCGTCCCGTCTGGCCTGAGCGGCCGGTGCAGCAGCCTCACGCCGCACTCCCTGCAGAAGTAGCACTCGAGCGTCGTCCCCTTGTCCGACACCCGCGTCCACATGCCCAGTCTGGGTACAACGTCTGCGGGCAGGGGCCACATGCCGTCTGCGGGAAACACTGCTGATGTTCCAAACGCAGACGACGACTGCTTGCGGCACTCGGTGCAGTGGCAGACGTAGACGGCTAGGGGTTTGGGTCGTGATGCGTGGAAGCTGATGGCGCCGCATTGGCATGATACTTTTGGGTTGGGGTTGGCCATCTCGGACGTCGTGCAAAGGCTTGGCAATGCCGGCCTTTGCCCTAGAAACGGGCGCGATCGGCTTGTTGATGCGGTTGTTAGTTGTCGGGTCTGGCGCGGATAAACGAAGCCTGTTTGTCGCTTGAGAACGGCGTAGTAACAAATGACCCTGGAACTAGTCAATAGGCAGATAGGTTCCTTTTCGCGTCAGTTTTCAGCACAGTGAAGTTGATTGGGAACGTGACGGCGCATTTGCAGCAATCCCCAATCCAATACCCCGGTCGTCGTGAATAATTCCCCGCCCATGACAGTTGCGCTAAACAGGAAACGGAATTTCGATTTCGTCCCCACCCGTGTGACCTGGTGGCTGGCAATCGGACCGTGACCGTGCAATCGACCTACCTCGGTGGAGAATCCCGATGGGCAGCAAGTCTTCTCACAACCCCCCAAGACATAGCCCATTCGGCCGCACTCCATAATGCCTTCACAAGGTTCGCAAGCCGTCTCGTCGGCCAGCCTGCACGGCAGCCAGTCGCGCGGCATCGACACGCGCTCCATCATCGACTCGCGCCCAGTCCATTACCTGACGCGGGCTGGAGTTGCCGCCTCCTACCCGATTCGCGGCATTTGGTATTTCTTGCGCAACAAGGAGTTCTGGCCACTATTCACCGGGAGACTGCTACCGCTGTCGCTCATTTCGTTCCTCGTCTACCTGGTTCTCTTCACTTTTGCCTTTTTGCCGCAGTATGC
The DNA here is from genome assembly GCF_000687475.1 of Ustilaginoidea virens. NCBI lineage: Eukaryota > Fungi > Ascomycota > Sordariomycetes > Hypocreales > Clavicipitaceae > Ustilaginoidea > Ustilaginoidea virens. The sequence goes on from NC_057322.1 coordinate 477,156, forward strand.
TTTCCTTGCCATCTTTCATGGCTGGGGCGCTTGGGTCAACGCAGTCGTCCTGACGTTGGGCGAAGGTTTGATCATTATCCAGAGTCTCTTTGAGGGATTCTTTGTGGACGAGTGTCGAGTGGATGTCTTCGATGTAAATATATAGTCGCAAAGTCTGGAAACAGGACGGAACAATGGCATTGCTGACTGTTGGACCAGGCCACATTCATCAAAGTTGGTCTCAGAGATCTCATTGCTCCGCACCGAATTCTCTTTGACGATGCTCCGAATGCTGTCAAGATGCTCGGAAAGCCCACCTCCTCGGCCATCTATACACCTTGGAGCGTCATACAAATCGTCGAGCTGGTCGTGTTCCTGCCGCTTAATCTCGTCCCTTATGTGGGGACGCTGGGCTTCATCATCATCACAGGAACCAGGTTGGGAAAACTGGCGCACTATAGGTGGTTTCAGCTGCGCGGACTCTCCAAGGAAGATCAAAGGCGACAAGTGAGATCCCTGACCTGGGACTACGTCTGGTTTGGCACTGTTGCCATGATATTGGAACTGGTCCCCATCCTGTCCTTCTTCTTTCTTCTGACAACATCTGCGGGTTCGGCTCTTTGGGCGGCACGGATGGAGGAGGAGCGCAAGCGCGGCGGGATAGACTCACTGATTGTGAACGGACAAGCACCCAGTCAAGACCCTCCAGAGTACTCTGATAACATGGCATAATGCGCTTGATCCCAACGCCCCGTTCCTGAGTCCCGACAAACCTGACTGCGATTTGATGATGAAGAAATATCCCGCTGGTCATAAAATTCCATCCCTTTCCAAGCCGGGGAATACACTTCCACTGTACGCGGCGTCTGAAACAGGCCAATAGCTGGCAGCGCCGATACCGGTGCTGCTCGTCACCTGTCGTCGACTTGACCAGCTGCGGGAGTTTTGTAAAGCTCCTCATAGCTGCCTCTCTAGGCAATCAACACCCGATTCCGAGGGAAGGTGCTTGCGGTGCTTCGTTCTTCAATCAGGATCAGCCTAAACATGTATGGCATGCGCAAGCCAAGGATGAAGGGGCATTATCAAGTCCTGCAAACTCCTCGCTGCGAGCCATAAAGGATTGATATTTACGAGTAGCTCCAGTCCGTCCAGTCGTTACCAAACCCACTACAATGGACAAGTTCGCTTTCTCTAGCACCTCCTGACGAAGAGGGACTTGGTCGACTCCGTCCACCCGTTTGGGTATAGTTGACAGCTGTCAAACCAAGTTGACGGCCCCCATTGAGCGCAAATTGTGCATTGTGGTTTGATAAAGTTGGGTGCTCAGTGGTGAGCAGCTCCTTCCTCTTTCGTGACGGCTCAAGGCAAAACTCCTGATTCGGTATGCTTCTATCCAAGTCTCTTTCTAAAAGGTCTTTCTCCTGTCCTCCGTCTCTCCTCTTCTTTCAGCATCACCTCTTTCCACATCGTTCGTTTTCCTGCGCCTCTCATCATTGAAACGAATCCCTTTTTGTTGGTGATCCCGCAGCATTCACTCGTTGGAAGCATCCTCCCTGGCACCAGTTCCATCTCTGTTGGATTCTTGCACACTGCCACCCGCTATGCGTGCGTCAGTCTCTTTCGGGGCCATGGTGGCCAGCAGTCTTTGGTATCATGCTGCAGCCCAAGCCAGCTATGGGCATGTCTGTCGTCCCCAGTCGTAGAATTTCAAGCGCTAATACCTTTGTGCAGCAACGCAGACGGCGGCATTGATACAGGAAGCCCTGCTGGTCACGACGGAAACCCACAAAGCACTGTTACAGTAACTACACCTGGCGGCAACTCCAACCAAGTGCCTGACGAGCGATCCTGTGTGATGCAGGCCACAACAACCGTCTTCGTCACTGTATACCCTACCAGCCCCGTTCCTGTTGACACCAACCCCTCCACCCAAAATGCGGGTTCTGATGGTACTCTATACCGTACCGTCTATCCAACAAAAACGGTCCAGGTTTCCCCTTTGAATTCGGTTGAGGATGGCCATCAAACAGTCCAGGCCTTCACCACTCTGACCATATCAGATCTCTGGATTAGTGAATCTTCCGCAGTGGATAGTCCCACGTCGGCTGATCTCAGCTCTGTCTCTGCTGCTGCTGCTACTGGAGTATCTCCGCCTGATGGCTCACCTTCACGCGGCCCCATCGACTACAGCACTGTCCCGAACGCCTCTGGAGCCAAAGCTGGCGAGACCAATGGGCCTTCCTATAGCGGAAGCTCCTCTCAAGGTAATTCGTATAACGCTACCGCTCCTTTCCCCAGGAACTCAGCTAACGGGGGTCCAGCTCAAGGGACAGCCAACCCAAGCAGTGCTGGTACCCAGTACATCACTGTCACCGACACCGATGTCGAGTGGGTTTCGGGCAATGGTGGCCCAAGCCCTGTCACTATCTTGTCTGAACATACAGTCACACTTGCATCAGCCGAAGCGGAAGCCACCGATGGGAGACAAGCTGCCGTTACCTGCTGGACTGTGACTGGTTCTGACGGGAAGGAAACCGTGGTAGAGTCAGTCATCAGCACCATCCGAGCGACTGAGGCTGTTCCAGTCTCAACCATCGCGGCTATCAGCCCAGATGGTACCTTTTTTCCTCAAGCTGTCACGTCGGCTGTCCAGGACCAGGCGCCAGTCACTACCATAACTGTTGTTGGACCCACACCGGCGTATACTGGGCCAGGTATGACCACCACTACCGCTATCAACGTGCTGGGACCAGATGGAATCTCTTCTACAGTATACTCAACTTGGGTCATTCCCGGTGCCTCTGTTGCGGATGCTTCAGGAGTCATGCCAGATGCCACTTCAGTGCCCCCGGCCTCCACGCAAAGGCCCTGGAACGGCGACGATGTTGCTAGCCGCACCAGCTACACAATCCTTGGCTCAGACGGAAAACCTACAGTGGTTGAATCAATTCTGATTATTCCAGCATCTGTCATCTTGGCCACTGATTTGCCTCAGAACCTGCCAAATGGCATATCAATTCAAGCTACTCCTTTACCAGCTTCTCAAACTTTGGTAGCTGGCTCTGATAGGCCTGGAGTCGTCACCACGTGCTCATCCTACACTCTTCTGGGCAGTGACGGGAGGCTGACTGTCATTGAGACGACGTACCTTATCCAAGCCTCAATTGTCAGCCCAACAGCCCAGGCAACTCCTTCTGGACTCGTCACCGGCATACCGGCCCAAGCTACTGTGGCTCCAGGGCAAGCCTTGCCTGGTGCAATGACTGCTCAAGGCTTGACGACTTGTGTTAGCTATACCGTTCTCGGCGCTGACGGTATTCCAACTATAATCGAATCAACCATTGCTTTGCCAAGCAGCAACGCTTTACCAACCAATACTGTCATTGGACTTCCATCAATGGTCCCGCAAGTTGAAACAAGCATGTTGCCACAAGGAACCCAGGTCTCCTCAGCCGGTATACCTTGCACCACAGTCGTTACAGTCGATGTGCTTGGTCGTGACGGCTTGGCTACTCCCGTCGTCGAGACTATCATCTTGCCGCCGCCGACAGCTGGTCAGCAAAGTGCTACGGCCCCTTCTACCACCATCGGACTCCCTTCCTTAGTCCCCCAGGCTGTGTCTGATTTGCCCCAAGGTATCACACCCTCTGTTTCAGGGCCTAGCCCTATCACCACTGCGGTCACTGTTACCGTGCTTGGACCTAACGGGACTCCAACTCCCATAGTCGAAACGATTGTCGTTACACCACAGGCACAGGCCCCTGTTTCTGGGTTGGCACCTTCCCTGCCTGCTTCCGGCGTTGCCCTCTCCACTAGTGCGCCGAGTCTGAAGGAGTATGGCTCTGTGACATCCCAAGGACAAGTCATCATCTCGCCCCCATTTGCAGCGACTTCGGCAACAGATTTTCTTCCTGCTGGCACAAATGCTGCAACAAATGCACCCATCTTCACAATCGTGACAGGTCCCGGCGGCATCCCTGTTTTGTCAGTTATCACGGCTTTGCCAGCCCAAGTCCCGAGCATTCTGGGAAACTCTGACAATCGTGATTCCCCCCTTTCAGCTGCCAGTTCTCAAGCTGCTGCTGGCGGATATGGCTGGCTTCCTGCTGGTGCATCTCCAGCTGCGTATGCTGCTCTGTTGTCTGATCCATCTGTGGTCCAACCCCAGCAGGCCCCAACCACTGCGGTGCAGACGAGCACTTGGGTCAATGTTATTCCCGAGCCGACCACGACTTACACCATGAAGTTTCCCTTGACTACGCTTGCCACTGTATTTGTGCCAGCCAGAATCTCTGCAGCCAAGCGCGGTTTGCGACGTCAAGACAGGTAAGATTAGCCACCAACTACCCCTTGGCTTGCAGTATCTGACGAGATATCAGCCATGCGCCATTCGCTGGCGGTTGGAGCAACGTCACCTCCAAGGTTACCCAGCCTGTATCGGATGACGGCCCTCTTGCGCCGAGTACTCAGGCTTCTCCAGCGAGTCCAGCTGCACTGACGTCTACTTCTCTCGATGCAAACCAAGGTGTGAGCCCGGTCGTTTCCGCTCCCGAAATTTGCCCAGAAGGCACAAAAGTCGGCAACATCACAATAAATGTAAGAGCCATCAGCCTGCAGTCAAGCGGGATTGTTGGCGATGCTGACGTGAACAGTTTGACTCTTCTACACCAGGCCCTCTGTTCAACCCCGACGGAGACTTTTGGTTTTCTCAAGGGTTCCTGGTTGCACCGCTCTCGCCCCAGTCTGTTCAAGGTTACAAGGCTTCTTCTGGCGGCCAACTGGTTGAATTCGTGCCTCCAGCTCTGAGTTCTCCATCCACGTCTGGTAGCAGTGACAGTGCTGAAATTGGAGTGGGACCCAACTCCTCCAAACCTTGCTTCCGCTTCAACTTTTACGGCGCAAATCTAGGATGCGCAGCGCAGGCTGCGGAGCAATGGTGCGAGTTTGAGGTTTCGGCATACACGTATAACACTGCTGCCGCAAATGAAATGTCGATTGCGTGGTCAGAGGTGAAGCGAGTTGCGGCGTGCCCAAGCTTTCCAGGTGCTCCATGCGCTCTAACTCCCGTCACATTTGACGGATACCAGAACCTCACGTCCATCCTGATCCGCCTTCACGTCGGTGGGAACCTTCGCACTTGGTGGGCTGATGATTTTCAATTGGGGTGGACTGACAACAGCTGTGAAGTCGCGCAGTGTCGTCAAGGTGTTGCTCCGCAGCGAGCCAAGAGGGAAGTTGTGGAGTCGGCTGTTCGGGACGGTGTCTGGCACTGGACTCGGTCCGGGCTGAAGAGGATGCAGGACAGGTACGTTTGGAACTCGGCAAAGTAAGATTTTTGTTCTTTACCATGGGAGGAGCGAATATCACGACAATGACGTACGATGAATTGCTGCGGGGATAAAAAAATGATTTGCTCTGTTTGAGAGGGAAGATTTGATGGATTATTTTGGAAGGCTGCGTAGTGTTTTGGCAGCTGCGAAATCAGTGTAATTGGCAAGGAGATTATGGAGATATGAGTACGGTTGATGGACCCTAGAGTATCTAGTATGGAATGAAATAGATGCACCAGTATAGCCTGTCTGTCTACCTTGGGAAACGGACTGGTTGATCTGACTGATCCGATTGATGCTGGAGAGATGAGATGCGATTACGGATGATGAAGTTGGCCTTTAAAGAGGTAGATATCTCGCTGGTGTCAGGTAGTATTGAGTGAAATGCATGCACCAGTATACATAAGGTAGTCTGTCTGACTCGAGTGTCCGTCTTGGGGCAGGTATATGTACATCTTGGGGTAAACGGACTAAGAACGATTTTGCAACTTGCGTGACCTGGCACTACTATGTACTACAGTGGGATACTATATGCAGCAATGTCTAATGAATTGCTATCTAAGGAATGCTAACTATGCAATGCAATGCGTCTATAAGAGGGATTTATACAGAGTCTGGTGAATTGGCTTCTAAGGAATGTTGACTACGCAACGCTCTCTATAAACGGGCTTTTTTCTTCCAAAAAAAAAAGAAATAAAATAATAAAATAATAAAATAAAAAGAAGGAAAAAGGGGAAAGAAGAGGAAAAAAAAAGGACAAAAAAGAAACAAATTCAGACATGATGCTCAATAGAGACGGGCGCTCAAGAAGGCGGCATCAAAACCCAGTGACGCAGCACCAGCACCAGCACCAGCACCAGCACCAGCACCGGGAGAGCCGGATTCAAGGCTGCAGTTCTTGTCCCAGGGACCGCAGGCGGGCTGGCAGACGACTTCGCTTCTGGGAACGAGACCCGTCTCGAGATACTGCTCCACCAGGCTGTCGAGGCACTTGGTGTTCCCGCCCGATTGCATGGCGATGTGGCCCATGGTCTCGGCGATGGCGAGGCCGGCGCCGGGGTAGCCCCTCCTCATCTCGCGGGCGGAGGCGAGCGGCGTGGCCGGGTCGAGCCGGGTGGAGAGGTACAGGTTCGGGGCGGCGGGATACCCGGGAACCGGGTTGCCCGCGGCATCCGTTCGGGCCCTCGGGGTGGTAAAGGGCCCCGTGAAGCGCCAGTTGGACCGGAACTTCCACCCGGCGCAGGGCAGGCGGACGTTGATCCACGAGGGGCCGAGGATCCAGGAGGTGGAGGCGAGCCGGCGGGCGTAGTGGCGCCACCAGGCGGCGTCCTTGGCGGTGACGTCTTCTCCGTCGCCGCAGATGACGGGGTATCCGCCGTCGCCGCCGTCCGCGCCCAGGGCGCTGTCCGAGACGCAGCCGTCTTTGCCGTGCGGAGGGGTGATGCCGGCAAAGTAGTCGTTGAACAGGGCGGTGGTGTTGCCGTTGATGGCGCCGTCAAAGTTGGAGGCCATCCTCTGGAAGGTCTGGATGGGGTTGTAGAACGAGGCGCCCATGTAGGCGCGGACGTCGTACTCGGTCAGGACGCGGACGTCGCCCTGGGGCCCGATTGCGTTGAGGGGCTTGGCCTTGACTTTGCCGAGCCAGGTGGCGAAGCGGGCCTTGATGTCGTGGGGGGAGCGGTCTGTTGCGCGGGCGAGGGCGCAGGACGACGCGGCTTGGTGGCATCCCGAGAAGAATTTGTCGTAGATTTTGTCCGTGTCTACATTGGACGTTGTCCAGCCCTTCGGTGGTTGGGGGTGATTCGTCAATAAAGGAAGAGAAGAAAGGGGAAACAAGAAAAAAGGGAAAAAGAGAGAAATGCATGGAGGTACGTGGTGGGCAAACTTACAGGGCCGGTAGAGTAGTCCTTTGCGTTGACGACTCCGTCTAGAACGACTCGTTCGATTCGCTCGGGAAACAGAGACGCAAAGTAGTGGCCGAGAACCGTGCCGTACGAGAAGCCAATGTACTTGATGCGGGCGACATCCTTTGCACGGCTTGATTGGGTCCTGGTGCCGTTGAGCTGCTGCTTCCCTCGCAACTCCTCGATGCGATCGGCCACCTCGACCATGTCTCTGGCGACGTAGGCGGTGCCGGCATAGGCCATGACGGGGCCGCCGTTGGCACCGCTCCTGTCCGCCTCCAGACAGTGCTTTCCGAAGCCATCCTGCAGCGCAAGTCCGTAGGACAGCGGGCGCCCTCCGGCAATCGCGGGCCCGAGACCCCTGCTCTCCATCTTGAACATTTGACGCGAAAACATGTCGCCGGGAAAGCAGTTGGAGGGCGGCCAGCTGGCCCCGATCCCGCGCGGGTCAACCCCAATGTACTCGTAGTGACGGCGTCCAGACGTCTCCAAGCGTCCTGCGAGCTCTGATCCTAGCTTCCTCACAAAGTCGGTTGCCGAGCCCCCCGGTCCGCCGGGGTTGACAAAGATGGAACCGCCAAAAGTAGGGTGGTCATCGGGTACCGCGGCAGCGTACTTGGTGATGGCGACGATGACGGATCGGGTATCGTTTGGGGTTTTGTAGTCGAGGGGCAGGATGAGACGCGCGCATAGCGTGCGGTTGCCGTAGCAAGGCTGGTACTGGAGAGTCTTGGAAGCCGTGATGGCCGTCCAGTTGAAGTCGTCGCCGCCCTGCGCAAGACCTTGCGAGGACAGAGAGAGAAGAGCCAAGCTCGTGCTGGGGCGCATTTTTGGGGATTCTTTTTCTTTTTCTTTTTTTTTTGTGAAGCGGGCGAGCCGGCTTTGTTTTGGGGAGGGGAGGAGGGCGATAGCATGGAAGAGTCGAGGGTTGACAGAGCTTGGACGAGGACGGCTTTTTTATATGCCGGAGAAGGAGCAGATGCCGCAGCTCTTGCGCGGGAAAGAGCTTCGCGATGGGCGTGAAGCAGGCCTGGCTGCGGCGAGGCGTAATTGCCGGGGCGTAGTGCTAGGCAGCTGTCTGGTTGCTGCGATGCAGGTCTCCGGGCGTAAGCAGAAGGTGATACGAAGGCCCGTTGGCCTTGCTTACGCCTTCACCATCGCGGCACGAGCACACGTACGACGTAGGGGCTGAGGCGAAGGAGCCTGTGGGGAGCGAGGCAGTGTCGATGGATGCCTTCCCGTCGTCGTTGAAGATATTTTGCCATGGTCCGAGGGTGAGGGAAAGGCCATGACTCGTTTGCTGGTTGTTTGGGTCGGAGGGCATGGGAAAGCGCAATGCGCAATTGGTGGTTGGCGAGCAGGAACCCAGGTACTTTTGGCGTTGTTCGAATGGAAAGGCCTAGTTGGTCGTTGGGCAATTGGCGTCCCACAGTGGTTCCTGCGATGAGCCTTGTCGAGCGAGGGTTTGGAGCGAGGGTTGACAGTCGGGTTGATTCCGCCTCACGTAATGCCAAGTCGGCCGCTTGTCTTGGCGGGAACAGGCATCAGGGGCGCGGTCAACGAGCCGCGTGGGCGCAGATGCACTGCCGGGTCATGATGTCGTTTTTTGCGCGCATTTGCGACCCATTCCTCCTGGCTGTCCGGGCGTCATGGGCATCCTGGAATGAATGGGCTCGAGACACCTGCGCATGAAGCAGCCCGCCCGCGGTTGGCGTCCTGATGCGGCAGGATTCCTGCTTCCAGCCCTTTTCCCCGGACCCGAGGGCAGCGGACCCATAGTTATTTTTGGTCGTTATTTTTGGTCGGGGCCCGCAGCAATCATGCGCGGTGCCGACGCACGCAGCCGGTGCGCACTGCGCAGAGCGCGGCCCGTCCGCTGCGCGCTCGACGGGGATGGCAGCACGCTGGGACGGGACGGCCATGGACGGTGCAAAGGCGGCTGGTGTTGGTGTTTTGTGTGTTTGTGCGCGGTGGCGGGACGAGGTTGAAATTGGATAGGATAGGATGGGATGGGATGGGATGGGATGGGATGGGATGGGATATCGACGAGGGCGCCGGTGCCTGGCGTCTGGTGTCACAGGCGTCGGCAGGCTCGCGGTCCTGTACGGAGTAGCACATGCATGAACGCGCTGCCGCGTACAGCCGGCCAAGGCCAAGAACGGATCAAGGACGGAAGCTGCAGGATTCGACGCAGGACTCGACGCAGGACTCGACGCAGGACTCGACACAGCGCTGCCTCGTGGCCAAGTCGACCGAGCATCATGCCATGCCGCTGATGCCGCTCTGTCACAAAGCAAACAACTGCCAGGGATCGAGGGTGTTGCCCTGGCGAGATATTGCGTGCTTCGTGGAAAACCCCTGTGAGCGTGCGGATGCGGGCCGGGAGCCAGGGCGGGCTCTGGCGTTTCTGCCCCCAACTGGGCACAATGTGACGAGCAAACTTTTGCCCTATTGGGCAGAGTCTGCTTGTTTCGGCGCGGTGATGCCAGAGGACGGGTTCCTGGTCGCTGCGTATGGGTTCCTGACCGGACGTTGGCGGTCGAGATGCTCAGACAGCCTCGAGGGCAGGGCAGGGCAGGGCAGGGCAGGGCAGGGCAGGGCAAGGCAGGGCGAGGCCGCGCCGTCTGTGAGAATGGGGCTTCATCAACGAAACTTTGCTTTCGACGGGGCATTCTACCTGCTCGACGCAACAAGCGCCTCGATCCTGCGCACAATGCCCTGCAAAACTTGCTCTGCCATGCCGCGCTCCACCACGCCTGCCTCGTACGCGGCGTGGATAACTGTGTCGCCGCCCCTGACGCCCGCCACGCTCAGGATGATTCCGTGGGTGCCAACGGTGCCGTTTGTGGCCGCGACGGAGAACTGCGCATCTTGCACCGCCCACGCCGCGCTCTTCTTGTCGTCGGCGACGCGCGGCGCCGACGGGAACGCCCCCAGGTTGGAGACGTGGTACGTCGGGGGCAGAGTCCTGCCGAGCGGGTCAAACGACAGCTTCACAAAGTCCTCGACGCTGGTGCCCAGCAAGGAAACCGACTTCCATAGCCGCGTGCCTTTTCCATGCATCCTCCGTTCCATGCCCGCCTTGTACTCCCTGACGAGGTCCCATGCGGATTGCCTGCGCGCGGCATCCTCGGCGGACAGCGCTGCATCTGCTGCTCTGAAGCGCCGCAGCCAGTGGATGTGCTGTGCGCCTGCCGATAGGTTCAGGATGGACCCCGACGGGGTGCTTCCCCCCAGCTGATGCGTGTCCATCAGAGGCCGAAGATCGTACGAATACCGCGACCGCCCGAGCTTTGCGTTGGGGAAATGGTCGCCGGCGAGGGCCATGGTGAAGGCCACGAGTAGCAGCGGCGTGAAGGTCGTGCCGTTGGCTCGGCAGGCTGCCAGCACCTCGGCCATGCTCGCCGCCGGAATGCGACGGGACGATATGCATGTTTTGGTGTAGTTTTCTGCATTGGCGGGCTTGGACGTGTCCCGAAGGCACGATCTCGACGGCGGGAGACTGCTGTAGATGGTCCACTTGCCCAAGAGCAGCGCGAGGAGCGTGTACATGACCAAGTCGCCGATTAATTCCAGGATGCTGTACCTGACTGTGGAGACGGTTAACGGATCGAGCGGAAGGTTCGGCACGCTGGCATCCGTCTTGACCGTGCGAGCTGCGCAAGCTGCCTCGGCCATCAGCGGTCGCGGCCAGGCCATTCCGTTGAGGGCTGCGAGGAATTCCCGGTGGAAGACGAAGCCCGACATGCCGTCTGCGACAGCGTGGTGGCACACCCAGACGAGGTCGCGGCCCTTGACGACCAGCTTCCACCACGGCTTGTCCGGCTCATCCGGCATCCACGCCCACTCGTTGTGGATGCGCTCCAGCAGAGCGCTCGTGACACCCTCGCCATCGTCGTATTCGAACTCTACCGCGTCGTCGATGCGGATAACGTTGAGCGTGGCCTTGAAGAGGTCATGGTGGCCCTTTCTCGTCGACGGTCGTCGCACGAATACCGCGCGCAACGAAGGATGCGCCTGTACGACGGCGTGCAATGCACATAGGACGGCTTCCCTGCTGAGCTGGCGACGCTGGCTCGAGTACCTTGCCGACACGGCGATGTTTGACTGCACACCGAGCCGGTAGAGGGCGTAGAACATTCGCTCATAGACGCCTGGCAAGGCAACATTAGTTAGCAAGGCGAGCTGGTGGTCTAACCGGGGGAAGGGGGGAGGCAACGTGCTTGATGCGCATTGGATTGTGTAAGCGCACTGCGGTTCTGCGCCGACGCCCCGCGCTGGCTCTGACTGCGGCCGAGGTTGGGAGTCCCGGGACGCGGTTGTTTTGGTCGGGTCCTGGCTCGGTTCGCTCATGGGGGACGCTGGGCGGAAGAGGGACGCTTTCGGTTTGGACGAGGCGCCGGCAAGGACTGGCTGACTAGACCTGGATATTTCTTTCCGCCTGGCTTGCTGGCGGAGCACATGGTGATGCGTGAGTGGTTTTGGGGGGCCGTTGGGATCGAAGCTTGCGAGTTGGGACTCTGGAATCTTGCGATTCAGCTGTGCCCCGGGCTTGAGTTGTCTGGCACGAAGGCGGGGGCGTCACATGTACCTCGACGAACTACCGCGCCGAAGGCTCAAGGCCAAGGAGCCGATCAGTTGTCTCAATGTGAGCGGTTTCCAGCCAAGAGGTGTTTCACAGCCATGATGGCATCATGCATCATGTCTATCTGTAGGCAGCCTGGCACTGGCAGCTGCTGGCAGCTGACCACATGCAAAGAGGGCCAATCACTCGCCCCACTCATCCAGGCCAAGTCCCCACTTGCTTTCTCGATGCGTCTGGCGATTTGTTTCCCGTCAGTTTGCTTCCCAACGCCATTCCAGACGGAAAGAATAAAAAGGCCGTCTTTCCGTCTTTGCAGATATGCCTGCATCAATCTCGAAAGCAAGCGAGGCCAAGGATCCAGCAACAGCTCCGTTCTCAATTTAATACATGCGTGGCGCAAAGTCTAACAATCCTGGAGCGGCTGCCGCACCCATGCGACGCTGTCATCTCTGAAAAATCGAACCGACCGGTTCGACAAGAATGGACAAGCCAACCACAGCCCGTCCCTGAGCAGACTTGGCCGCGCGTCATCGACGGGTCTCACCTGAGGGCTCGGTCTTCGCCTTGGGTAGCGGCGAGCTCGGTGAGCTCGGTCTAGGCCCCAAGGTGACAGAACCGTTCACGCCTGCCATGAACCGGCTCCTCTACGTCGACCATCATCGGCTTTTCACATTGTCCCAACTTGCCTGCGGGGCTATGCATGCTTTCATCTGCTTTATAAGCAGACAATAAGATTGCCACTTGGGTTGCCAACGATTGCACTCTTGGAAGAGTGCCAACGGCAACAGGCAAGCTGTGCGATGTAGACCAGGGGTCGGACGACGAAAGCAGACACGAATATGCTCGAGTCGAGCCCATGGAGACTTCGGCCACCGTTTCCCTCTCGGTATTCGATTTGCTCAGGCTGCTGCCGGCGACATCTGCAGTCTCGTAGTACTTGGTGATGCCGGTCTGGTTGAAGCGCGGGGAACATTCTTTTTGGATACAACCAGGAGGGCGAGCGCGCTGAAGGACAAAAAAACAGACGACCCCTTGCACTTCCAAGGCCTCCAGCATATTACTCTGTTGCGGCGACAAAATTTACGTTGGCCTTCCATAACCCTGGCAATGCCTGGGCCTGGGAGTGTATCGAGCAATATCAATTGGCCGCCATTTGTTTAAAGCGTCTGGAAGCAGCTTGCATCACTTGAAGTTGTGGCAAGTCCGAGTTCTCGTAACATGCCCAACTACAACATATCATCTGGCGGCTACCACTCCTCTGCTGTCGGCCGGGATGATGCTGATTTCGCCGGCGGTTTCGAGATCCATCTGCTATCCGGTTGCTTTATGGACTCGGGGGTTGCCGTGTTTGAATGACAACCTCAGCAAGCGTAAGAGGCTTGGACGGTACGAGAAGAGTAAGGAGAGAGAAGAAAAGCCCCGGCCGACCGTTTTGTCGGGTAATCGGCGACGTCGCGAATCAGCTCGCACTTGAGCCCACTTGGACTCCGTACGCACGTACACAGCTTCATCATATTGGGGTAATGGTTCCTTGGATACATGGCTGTCTATTACGTCATCTTGGTCAACTGATCCCTGGCTCGATCAGAGGTTCAATCCGAGGCGTATCCTTGCCTTGCGCCGCAAATGTCGAGCAAGACAATCAAACAATCCATCGACAAGACATGATTACCGCATCTATACCGAGTAGGGGCTCGGGGCTCGAGCTTGTTTCGGCGACTTGGACCACCTCTGACCCCATATAATGGAATCCCCCGACTCAAGGCGCCAAGCGGAATGCCTTTTCTTTTCCTCAGGCCGACCGTCTCTGTTTCACGTCAGCTGAGGTATTGTCTTGAACTAGTACTACCACGCCGGACCTCCTTGGGCACGAAAGTCATAGTAAACACCCCATCTCATTTTGCCACGGCGTTGTAGCAGCCTTTTTCTTCAGGGAAAAGCCGTCAAGCAAGGACTTGACGGCCCAGAAACCACTTTCTAAGCTCTCGCTCAAGACTGCGATTTTGCGCGCATCCACCGACAAGCAGTGCATCTATAATCTAGAACAGATAGCGCGGGGCATGCCGTAATGACAATCGCTGCACATGCTTCAGCGGCTCGTAGAACACGCACCATATCTGAGCCCATGACGGACGGAATCCCTCAGGTTCTTGTGCCTCGTAACCTGGCCAGTCAGCGGCAAATTCCTCCCCCAATCCGTATGCCGCCAGCATTGGCCATCCGAGGATCCTGGGGGAGCCGGCCTGGTTGTTTGCATTAGTGCTTGATGTTTTTGTCTCACGTCAGGTGTGCCATCTGTGGTTAGTGTCAGCCACTCTGCTCAGGCAGCCTAGATTCTGCCTGGACAAGACTAATTCCTCTGCGCCGAGAGGGCATTTGCTCTTCAATTCTGGCGACCGCTTCTTGCTGTGCTCCATGACCGTTTTCATTGTCAAGTCGCTGTACGGGGCCGAATCGGTGGCTCTGTCTCGGCCAACTCTTCTCAGCCAGCCAAGCCAGATCAGCTCGATACTTTTCCTCCGCAAATCCTTCTTTTCCCCCCAGGTTATTGCTCGTGAAACCGGCTGCGCGTGCGTCATTCTTTTGTCGGAAGTGACGAATCATTACTCGACCCCGTGGGGCAGCCGAGGCGGCTATTGGCAGATTCACGTCGGCGCAGAATCAGCATCATGGACTGGCATACAGACTCCGGAGCCCGGGGAAAGAAACTTCAGCCATCGATCATGCCCCCGCAAGTGACTTTTGCGACTTAAAATAAATTCGTGGTCGTAGCCGGAAGTCGGACTACCAACATGGTATTGCGACCTCGTCGTCAAGGCCACTCCAACGGAAGCAACCTGTTGCAAGTCTCCAAAAATGAAACCGATCCTCACGGCCCTGGGTGCCCTGCCGCTGGCAGCCCTTGCCACTTCTGGCTCTGTATCAAACCAGGCGGTACTCTCCGGTGCTGATGCTGGTACTGCCGACGACCAGGTCGCTGTGCGTACTCCCATGGGAATCATCATCGGATCCGTCACCACGGTGGAAAACTTCAACGGAATCCCCTACGCCGAGCCCCCGGTAAATGACCTCCGTCTTCGGCCTCCCAAGAGACTGTCCACCAGCATTGGCATCATAGACGCCACCGGCATAGCACCGGCCTGCCCGCAGATGCCCGCCAACTCGACGGAGATCAACCTCCCACCGCTTGCCGGACAAGACCTGAACATACCGATCTGGCCCGCTAACGAGACCAGGGGCCAGGAGGACTGACCCTCTCCATCCAGCGTCCAAAGGGCACGGAACCCGGCGACAACCTGCCGGTGCTCTTTTACATCTTTGGCGGCGGCTTCATGTTTGGCGCCACCAGCGCCAACAACGCCGAGGACTTTATCCAGTTCGCCGAGGGCAAGGACAAGGGCTTCGTCTTTGTCGGGGTCAACTATCGTGTCGGCGGGTTCGGGTTCCTGGGCGGCTCGGAGATTCTGGAGGACGGCAGCGCCAACCTCGGGCTCCTCGACCAGCGCATGGGTCTGGAATGGGTGGCGGACAATATTGCATATTTCGGCGGCGATCCAGAAAGAGTCACGCTGTGGGGCCAGTCTGCCGGTTCCATCTCCGTCTTTGACCAGATGGCCCTCTACGACGGCGACGCGACGTACAAGGGCCGGCCGCTCTTCCAGGCCGCCATCATGAACTCGGGAAGCGTCATCCCCACGGAGCGGGTGGACTCGAGCAAGGCGCAGCGCATCTTTGACGCGGTGGCCAGCAAGGCCGACTGCCGGGGTGCCAGCAGCACCAAGCTGGCCTGTCTTCGGTCGCTGGACTTTGAGGACTTTTACCACGCCGTCAACTCGGCCCCCCGCATCCTCGACTACTCCTCGCTGGCGCTCTCGTACCTGCCCCGGCCGGACGGGGTCATCCTGACCGACAGTCCGGAAGTGCTCGCCAAGAAGGGCAGGTACCACGCCGTCCCCGTCATCATAGGCGACCAGGAAGACGAGGGGACCTTGTTCTCGTTTG
Source organism: Ustilaginoidea virens (assembly GCF_000687475.1). NCBI lineage: Eukaryota > Fungi > Ascomycota > Sordariomycetes > Hypocreales > Clavicipitaceae > Ustilaginoidea > Ustilaginoidea virens. The sequence continues at coordinate 492,956 of NC_057322.1, forward strand.
CGCAAAAGGATCTCAACTCGACAGAGGCCCTGGTCGGCTACCTCGAGGACTACTTTTTCGCAAACGCCACACGCGAGCAGGTCGAGGGCCTGGTGGCTACGTACGGCGACAACTCGGAAGCCGGGAGTCCTTTTCGCACGGCGCTCCTGTACGAGTGGTACGAGGCTGAGTATAAGGCCGGCAAGGGCTTTAAGCGCGTGGCGGCCCTGCTCGGCGACGTGGTGTTTACGCTTTCGCGACGACTTGCCGTCGAAGGCATGGTGCGGTCCAACCCCAAGGTCCCCGTGTGGTCCTATATCAACTCGTACGCCTACGGCCTGGTGCCGTACTATGGCACCCCCCACGGCTCAGACGTGAGGATGATGTTCAAGGGCACGGGCAACCCCGCCCAGTCTTCCAGGACGTATTACCTCAACCTGATGTACCATCTGGATCCTAATGTCGACCGTGGAATCTACAAAGAGTGGCCGACGTGGACCACAGAAGAGAGGAAACTGCTGCACATCAATCTGGGTGTGAATGAAATAATTGAGGACGACTTTAGACAGGAGAGCTACGAATACCTTGCGAAGCATGCGCAGGTGCTGCATTTTTAAGAAAAAAAAATGGGATTTTTAGGGGACGGCAGTTGAGGGACGGACGGGTACCGCGATTGAAGAGCTGTTGGTAAAATATTTTGTCCCGACCTGTGAGAGTTTTCACAGGTCCGCTGGGGGGGGAATAGTATCAAATCGATTCAAGGAAGTAGTGGGAGCATGATCAAGATTCAAAGGGTATGAGGATGTTCTCTCAAGGGCCGCATGGTGGTAAGGATGCAATAAATTCTTCAGCCATGGAGTCTCGGCAAAAGCCATGTCTTATGCCTCGTTCACCCCCCTAAGCTTGGCTCCTGGGCGATTTTGGCCGCGGAAATGACGTAGTCGCCTATGATTCTCGAGCGGAAACCTTGCTCACAGTACGCAAAATAGTACTGCGTTTCAAAGTCAGCGACCGATGGCCGGCAGGACAAAGGCAAGGGGCAAGTCGGCGCCCGCGTCCGCCACGAACTCACCACCCATTTCCGCCGAAACGCCTCGACGCTGGCCTCGGTAGCTCCCTCGTGGCTGGAGAGGTAATCCTCGCGGATCGCGTCCCAATTTCGCAGGAAGTTTTGCCGCCAGCACTGCAGGGTCTTGACGTAGTGGCCCCCTACGCCCTGCGCATCCAGCATCTCCAGCGCGCCCTGCGAGCCCTCGGAAATGGCGGTGACGAGCTCGCCGAGCGACGGGAGGTGGCCGCCCGGAAACACGTAGCGCGTTATAAAGGTTTCTTCGGCGCGTCTGCCGTGAAGTATCTACCAGGGGAGAGTCAGCCAGCACGGGCCCCCTACGGGCGGTTCGCCCGGCGCGGCGCAGGACGGCGCGGAACAGCCCCGGGGGGTGGAGGCTCACCGGATCTAGGACGGTTGTGCCCTGTATGACCATGACGCCGTCCGCCTTGAGCAGGTCGCGGATCGAGGCGAAGAACCGGGGCAGGAAGGCCTCGCCCACGTGCTCCAGCATCTCGACGGACACGACGCTGTCGTAGCCGCCTTCGGGCCGCGGGATCTCGCGGTAGTCGCACAGCAGGATCTGGACGCGGTCCTCCAGACCGGCCTGGCGGACGCGCTTCTCGGCAAGCTGCTTCTGCTGGCGGGACAGCGTGACGCCGGTGACGCGGCAGCCGGTGCGCTGGGCGGCCTCGATGGCGAGGTGGCCCCATCCGCAGCCGATGTCGAGGACGTGGTGGTCCGGCGCGACGCGGGCCTTGTGCAGCACGGCGGCCACCTTGCTGAGCTGCGCGCTCTCGAGGGTCTCGTGGGCGTGGCCCGACCACAGCCCGCACGAGTAGTTCATGTCCGCGGACAGGAACGACGAGAAGAGCGTGTTGGACGCGTCGTAGTGGAAGGCGGCGTTGAGCCTTGCGCGGCCGGCGTCGTTGGCCGGGCGGAAGACGAGCTGCAGGGCCGTCGTGAGCCGTTGCATGGCGAGGCCCGTCGGCGGCTGCAGCGTCTCGCGGTTCGCGATCCACAGCTACTCGCCGGGGGCGGGGGGTTAGAAGCGGGGGAAAAAAGGGGGGCGGCGGGACGGGGTATGGGGACAACTTGCAGAGAACAGCCCGTCTAGGTCGTCGCAGTCGAGCTCTTGAGACATGTATGCCTCGGCGAAGCCCTGTTCGACGAGTCAGCGTTTTTTTTCTTTTCGGGCACGGCGGCCAGCCTATGCGTCTGTGTTTTTTTTTTTTTCTTTTTTCGCCGTACCAGGTTGAGGGCCTGGCATATCCGGACCCAGGCGTTGGGGTGGTGGACGGTGACGGTGACGGTGGCGCCGGGGGTGGAACCGGCTCCGGCTCCGGCCCCGGCCCCGGCTTGGGGGATGACGACGACGTCGCCGCCGTCTCGGTACGCGAGCTTGAGCGCCAGCCGGCCGTGCTTGATGCGCCGGAGCGCCCTGAGCACGGCGGCCCGCGCGCACGATTGCAGCCAGCTCTCGGGGAGTCCTTGCGCCATAGTCTGTACTCCCGCAGGGTTCGTCTGAGCCTGCGCGACAGGCCACACGAGACGCTACCCGGGGCGGACTGGTTTTTTTCTTTTTAAATAGAAGAAAATAAAAAATAAGACCAAAGCGAGGGGCGGGCGATGACGGGGTCTGGGCGGGAAGAGGAGCCACGTCACACGGGAGGTGTGTGCGCGCGGGACGAGCTTTTGCTTCTGGCTGGCTCTTTGGGAGAGGCCGCGTCGAGGATACGACGCTGCGGCTGCGGAGCCGTGGGTTGCACCGGACTGGCGCGACGTGACGTGTGCCGGCGGCCGTCTGACCGGTTCGGTTTGCGGGCGCTTTGGGGGCCGAGCAAGACGGGAGGAAGGGTCAGGTGGTGCCGGGGATGGGATGGGCCGTCTGGACCTGGGGAGGGGCATCTCCGGCAAGGCCTGAGACATGCAGTCTTGGGTGCGATGCCCGTCGCCGGACGACCTGCCGTGCGACCTGCCGTGCGAGGATGGGCTTGGGGGACTGATGGAACGATGGTGTGCAACCTGCGGTTGGCGGCTCCGACTGGAATCATGAGAATGTGCAAGCCAGGCAACCTCTTGCCGCCGGATACACCAACACCGCACCAACACCGGCTGCCGCGATCATCTCGGCCTGCTGGATGCCGGCAGCCCGTGCGGGGAGCATGGCCTCGAGGAGCGGCCACCAACATGAACGCCTGGGAGGCATTGATGCCCGCGTCTGTGCTGTTCGATCGACCACCACAGACGCGGGGCTTGGTTCGGCCGCCTGGCTTTTTATAGACACGACTCGCGACGTCAAAAGAACGGCCTGCCCTTGGCCCATCATCATCCCATCTATTTACACCGTCCCAAGCCAATGGCCCAGTTTCCACGCACCCCGCAGCGCCCTCCCGGCGTTGGCCGAGGCTCATCCCCCTCTCCCATCGCCCGTTCCATGAGTACATAGTGCAATGGCGCGAATCCAAGACGCTTCTGAAATAACCAAAACGGGGGATCTGCCCCAAGCACTCGCTAAATAGTCGCCAGGCCGGCCCTGCCTGCTTCCCTTCCAAACAGGACACGCCTCGTCCAGACACGAGACAAGACAAGACACAGCCCTTGACTCCCCGGCCATTCCGACCAACCCGCAGTCGTCATGCTCGCGTTGAGACTCGTCGCTCTCGGCGCCGCGGCCCCCGGGCCCCCGGGACCTGCTGCAACGCCTCGTGCAGCCTCTGCGTCTCGGGTTCTCAGTCCGATATGCGATGAGACAAAAAAAAATCCCCCATGTGATTCGCGGCGGACGGCCAAGGCCGAGCAGCTTTCCCGACCTCAGGCCGCCGAGGGCGCGGCCAGACCACGAGTGCGGGGAGGTATTCAATGCTAGGCCGAGACGCAGGGCGAAGAGGACGCGGGCGCAGGAGGTGTTTCCGACGGCGGACAAGCGTAAGGCGGAGTTTCCGGGAAGAGGCGTCTATTCCCGGGTCGTGCGGAGTGGTGCGTGCTGTTCTATATATGTATACATGCGCGGCGGCGGCGGCGCCACTGCTTTGTGAATGTAGACTAGGTGTTTCGTCGCTCGGCCGGCCGGGGAGGGGGGGCTTGCAACACGGGCCTTTGGAATGATGCTAAATATAGGGGCAATGCCAGACGTCAAAAGACAATGCCCGAGCAGAGAAGCGTGGCGAGTAAATGCGCCATGCCGGGCAAAACGGCGAAATACAAGTACGAGGCCCCTCCAGGCCGTCCGTCCGTCCGTCCGTCCGTCCGTCCGTCGTGTTTCCAGCTTCTGCCCCGGATCGTTGGTCCCCTCCCGCCCAGCGACGCTTGTCCGCAACCGCACCCTCGCTCCTTTGCATCAACACCATCTTACTTATCTATCAGCTTCAAGTCCCGCCCTGCCAATGAAGCTGCACGCCCTCGCCCTCGCCGCCTTCCTCCTGGCCGCCGCGGCCCCCGTCAGCGCCGGCAGATGCTGCACTCACACCTGCAGCGCCTGCGCCCCGTACACCTGGGACTTCTGCCAGGTAGGATCGCCCGCGCACGGCACGGGGGATAAAAGCTGACTCTGCGCGCCAAAAAGGAACACCTCGACTGCGGCATCGGCGAACCGTTTGTCAGGTGCTGCAGCACAACGCATCGCAAGAAGAGGTTCAGGAAGAAGAGCAGGCTGAGCGTCGAGGGGGTGGACGCCGGCGGTCTGGGGACGTAGGCCGGGGTTCTCGGCGCTGGACGGTCGGCGCTGGACGGTCGGCGCTGGACGGTCGGCGCCTTTGTGTGCTTTTGTTGGAAGAAAAGTTTCCTTGCTTCCCTGCCCAGATGCCCGCGCCATTCCTTTATCGCGGCAACTCGGCGCGCTACACGTATTCTTACTTTACCGAGGCACCACATGTCGCCACGTAATATGCAGTCCTTACGTCCCGCGGCATACATCGCCACGTACAATAGACAGTCATTACTTTCAGAGAATATACCACATGGCCACATGGCCGCTGAATGATAGCACACATGGACACGGACGCTGCTGATACTAGCGTATAGCGGCGTATACTAATAGGTATTACGGGGTGCCTAGCCGCGGCAGATTTTGCGGCAGCAATAGCAGATTTGCCTTGTAGCTTATACACAGTTATTACAGCAGGGCAATGCAATTGCCCACATCTAGCACAAAAGGCAGCAGTAAGTCCGCAGCGATATCGGGCGTGGCAGGCAACCAACAGTGCCGAAAATAACATGCCCGGTAGAAATAGATGCCCGGATAAAGGCGAGGAAAGAAGGCCATGTATAAATACAGGAGCCAGCCATATATCCGCAAGCATAGCCGCTATCCACGAGTCATTTGCAAAGACGACTGCCGCCACAAGACCAGATAGTCTTACGTAGCGAGCCCGATCACAAATGTAGCGTGGCATATATACCGCATAGAAGAATAGGAGGATTGGATACTGCAGAGAAGTAATCTATTCGGATTGGCTAAATACCGCAGCTGGTAGACGGAAAATCAAGCATAATTACCCCCCCTCATTCCAAGTCAGCGATTCCTTCTATTTGGTATGTTTTTCCTAATTGTAAGGAGCTATTGATTCCCCGCCCGATACATCTATCGCGGGTTGCGGCAGCTGACATGGTAGCCATTTGCAGCAGACCATTAGCAGGCCATTTCTATGCAGCTGCTCCGTACGGCTACTTCTATTATCGCGGCTGCTTCTGTCGCTGCTCTGCACACAGGAACATTTGACCGCTTGGCGGCTCTGCACGTCTTGTCCGCCTTTGCCGCTTGTTCTTAATTCGGGCCCGTGGGAAGGGGGTGATGGGTTGCAGCTCGGCAGCGGGTTGGCATCGCTGCGGCGAACCGCGGCCGGTAGGCAACGGAGGCGGAAAACCTACGGAAGCAAGGGCTGTCGCTTCACGGGGTCAGGGGACTTTCATGACTGGGGGGCAACGTGTTGCATGCACGTTGGTAACATGTCGCACAGCGTGACGCAGCAATGGACTTGCTGGGCCATGTCGAGTCTCTGGCCCTTGCTTGGGAAAACGTGTCTTGATATTTCTACAATCTGTGCAAAATCTCCTGATAGAATAGAATGACCAAGCAGGGCCCGTCAACACAGCTGGCCGCACACTTCTCTTAGCCAGCGCCAGGCAAATCATCCCCCGGGATATTTCCCGCCGGCTAAAGCACAGAGCCGAGGAAAACTGCCGCGGCTGGGATTCCCTTCTCCCAGGGGAGGCAAAGAGCCAAGCCCGCTGCTTCAGTTGCAGTGCAGAGCGCCCTTGTAGAAGGAGAGGTAGTCCTCTACGTAGGTCGAGGTTGTTAGCAATCGCCGAGTCAACAGGAGGGGAAGAAGGGGGGGGGGTTTATCACGAACTGAGATCGATCGAGGTTCTCTTGTACACCGACTTCCCGTTCTCCGTTCGAATTCTTGCGCATTTGGCGTTCAGCACCGTGCCATCGAGGTTGACCCATTTCTTGGGGCAGGACGCCGAGAATCGCCCACTACACGCGGCGTCATGTCAGCGATGCACGGAGGAATGGCAAGAGGCAAGGACTCACTTGAGGTCATGCACCAGCGTTCCATCGACGTTGTTGACGCAGCGGTCGAGACTGAGCTCCTTGACCTCGCCATCACAGGTGCTCTTGGCGACTCCGGCGAGCGTGGTGTCCAGCGTCAGTCCCTTGCAGTGCTCGGCAAAGCTGTTGTCCCTGGGGAACCCCTTGATTTTCTTCGGCTCCTCGGGCTGCTTTTCCGCGAGGCTCAGGCCTTCCAGACTGGACTCGGAAGGGATGATGGCCGCGTCCTCTGCATCAGGGATAGGGCTGCCCGGCGCGGGAGCCGCGAGGGCCAGAGCGGCGAAAGCCGTGGCGACGAGCACAAACTTCATGACGGCGGTTGAATCGGGGAGCAGAGGCTGGGCTGGGCTGGGCTGAGCTGAGCTGGGTTTTGCGCGAGGGGTGAATGGCGGTGCTGGTGCGGTCCGACCCGGGCAAGGAAGCTGGGCGTGCTCTGCTGGCTTTATATCCAGTCGAGCCCTCGAGGGGTGTGCGAGATTTGCCTCGCTTCGACTTGGCTGATGGCTCCCCATGCATGACCCGCATCCTCCAACCCCCTTGTCCACGCTTCTGCCGTGCGCCGGACCCTCCGGGGGGGGAAATTATGAAACCTAAAGATGGGCCACGTCGTAACTGTATTCATGCACCGCGCGGGTTAGTGGTTCCGGCAAATCTAGAAACGAGACATGGGGCAGGGCGTTGCAATCCGTGCCTGCCGTCGCGGTCCCGACCCATCCGCAAGGTTCCGCGTCTTTGCAGCCCCGCGTGCAAAGGGCATCTGGAAGGAAAGCAGCAGCGAGGGACTCGGCCCGGCAGATGCGAAGCCTGCCGGGACCTTGGCTTTGCCGCCACCTCGGCGGGCGGGAGAAGCCGGCGCCGTCTGCCCGTCGGCGGGACGTGATTGGCCTGGCGGCCCGCCCCCCCCTCCCCCCCAATGTCGGGAACGCCGGTCGAGGTCCTGCCGGGGCCCCTGGTGCTGCGGGGATTCCCCTGGCCAGCCGAGGCGGGCCTGGATGGAGACGCAGGTCCGTTTCATCTCTTTGTCAGTGTCGGGCCTCGGTCTCCATGCTCGTCTCAAGCCAGGTCCTGCCAGGAGTGAAGTCGTGGCCTCGTCCCACGACCAAGCAGAACGTGCTGCGTAAACACCAGGTACCATCGGGGTATGGCGGTCCCTGACGGGCTCCCCCCTTATTAATTCGCGCTTTTCCAGGGCCTCGGGACCTCCGGCGAACCCAAGTGCCGCAAAGTCATTCCTCCTGCGGCAAGCAAGCTGGCAGCACAAACATATGCCCAGGCCCGCCCAGACAACTCCATCACGTCATTGTGCGCTTGTACGGAGCCCATGAGCAACGCGAGCAATGCTACGCTGGGACATGCAAGCCGCGCTGCGCGTCATGAAACCATCCCAATGTTGGCAAATGCAACGCAAACAACACCCTACCCTGTAGACAGAGCCGGGCTTTGCCACGGGGGGTTTCCGCGCAAGCCCCCTTGGGCATTTGCTTTTGGCGGAGCAGCAAGACCTCGGTTCAGCTGCCGAGTGCAGACTTGTGCCCTTTGTTATCGCGGGTCAACATGACAACATGTCAACATGTCAGCATGTCAGCGTGCCAGCATGTCAGCGTGCCAGCATGTGCAAATATGCCCCGGAGTCTGTCGGTCTGCAAGGCGCTGCGAGTGGCCAATCGTTGTACACGGCATTCCTACGCTACAGGGGCTCGTGGAGAGACAGTGGCGGCTGCTCATGCACGGCGAGGATGTTGAGTCGGCTGCTCAACCGCGGGCAAGTAATGCTACTTCCGCCGCGATGACGCATACTGCCAGCCGCAAGCCGCCACGCCACGCCATGGCGCACACATCAGGGCGCCGGCGGATTACCACCTGTTTGTTGTTCCCTCACATCCCGAAGCCATCAAATCCGTCCCGACATCCGTCATCGTCATCATCCTCGTCCTCCTCCTCATCACCATCACCATCCTCGCCCCCGCCATGGCATCCTCCCCCCCGCCCGACTACGAGCTCATCTACTGGCCCGGCATCCCCGGCCGCGGCGAGTTCATCCGCCTGCTCTTCGAAGACGCCGGCGTGCCGTACCTCGACACCGCCAAGTCCGCCGACGACGACGACGCCGCCACCCGAGCCCTCCTCCAGCTCGTCGCCCCCAGCAACACCGGCGACGCCACCAACGGCCCCGTCTTCGCCTGCCCGGCCCTCAAGCACGGCCGCCTGACCCTCGCCCAGACGCCCAACATCCTGCTCTACCTCGCGCCCCGGCTCGGCCTCGCCCCGCCCGACGACGGCCTCGCCATCTACCACCTCAACCAGATCGCCCTCACCCTCCTGGACGCCTTCGCCAACGAGGTCCACGACACCCACCACCCCGTCTCCGTGTCCGCCCACTACCGCGACCAGAAGCCCGAGGCGGAGAGGCGCGCCCGCTCCTACACCCGGGAGCGCCTGCCCAAGTTTCTCGCCTACGTGCAGCGCCTTCTCGACGGGGACGCCAGCGGCCAGGGGCCGTGGCTGCACGGCGGGCGGTGCACCTACGTCGACCTGGTCTTGTTCCAGGTTCGTGCCACTCCACTCCCCGCGCGAGCGAGCGGGCTGGGCTGGGCTGGGCTGGGCTGGGCTGGCGTTGCTGACGGCGTCATCGTGTAGGGTCTCGACGGAACCATGTTTGCTTTCCCAAAGACGGTCGCGAAGCTGCGCGAGTCGGGCAAGTACGACGGGGTCTTTCAGCTGTACGAAGCTGTCAAGCAGAGGCCCAACATCAAGGCGTACCTGGCTAGCGAGAGGCGCGTCCCTTACGCGGATGGCATCTGGAGGCATTACCCGGAGCTGGACGAGTAGAGGCAGCATGTTTGCGTCGGGCAACAAAAACCCAGCGGGTTTCACCTCGCGCCACCAGTTCCGCCCAGAGCTGCAGCCAGGGCAGCAGTACAAGAGGAAGGGGGGGGGGGGGGGTTTGTTTCCCAGCCTCGGTTTGTTTCCGTCGTGTTAACCTGTTAATCGAGTGGCGGGCGTTTGCATCAGACTTGCTCGTCTGTGGGGTTATGCTGCACTCTATAGACACCGCGGCCCGTGTAATCGCGTTGCTGTGCGCGCCACCATCGGGCGTCCTTTACATCCTTGCGAGAGCAAGGACATTGAATTGAGCGCAATGGCAAAGAGACTCTCGGCCAGAGGCAGCCACAATATTCCCAAGTACGGGAAAACTGACACATGAGGGATGGGTTTTTTTTTTCTCGAAACCAAGAATGACTCGAGGCTACGTATTTCCGAGGTCTGTCTGCTGTTCGCTCGGGACGGGGTCTTGAATCTTGATCATGGATCAGTAGCTGCTGTGGGATCATCATGTTTCTCTCAGCAGAATCTTGACGAGGCCCGGCAGCCGCCGTGTCGAGAAGCTACTGCCACAAGAATCGTAGTGGGCGTTGCTATTCGGAGCGGTGTCTCGTGCTCATGGTACATTGCAGGGAGCAAACTCGTTCTCGACTGGCATCTCATACAAAAGGGGTTCCCACCCAGCAATCGGGTTTATACCAGGAAGGGGTGCGACGCAAGCTCGTAGCCATCCAGAGCACCCTGATCCTTGTAATCATTTTACTACCCTCGCACGGCCCGACCTCTCTACACGACGTCTCGAAGCAAATACCTCAGCAGCGGCCTCTCCTTGGCCTCGTCCTTGGGAAAGAACTTTTCCGTGTCCCCGGTGTACCGCCGCAACCGCGCCTCCGTCTTGAATGCACGGACGGGCCGCCCCGTCCGCTGCGAATCGATAAAGTCGATGATGTTTACGTGCACCCGCCGGACGGCCTAAGCGGCCCGGAAATCCCCCAATCGTTCGCGTCAGCAAAGGGCCAGCAGCTTCGCGACAGGGGCGACGGCGAATCAAAGCCGGTACCTTTTTGCAGGCGGTGATGGTCTCCGGCACGGGGGAGAGGCTCAGCTTGCCGCAGAGTGTCTGCAACGTCTCGAGCTTGTCCTCCTCGCGTGTGCCGTAGGCGAGGTCGAACTGGGCGACCAGGGCTGCTATGAGACGCCTTCGCGCGGCCCTGACTTCTACGCCGTAGATTGACCATGTAGGAGACGTCACCATGCGTTCAAACTCGAGCCATGCCTCGGCCGCCGGGTCGTAATCGAACTGGGAGAAGCGGGCGAAGAAGGCGTCCGTCGGGCTCGGTTTTTTCCTCTTGGCCATGTTGAGAAGGACTCACAGACGGCTCGACAACAGGTGACTCGACAACAGACAACTTCGACGGAACCGAAGACGGTATGCGGAAAAGAAAAATCAACGCAGCAGTTGATCAGAGGGCAAATGGGGCAGGGTGTCGACGTCGTCTACAAGCATGCTGCGGAACAGCGGCAGGGCACGGCAGGGCACTGGTTTTCATGGCGCTGCGCTGCGATTGATTCACTTGCTCCACGACGGGGAGCGTCGGAACCGCATCCGGCTGCTGTGAATAAAGGATCCCAGGTTAGGCCCGTGGCAAACGGGCGCGCAGGAGGGACGTTAAGTCTGGGTTTCAGCTGAGCACAAGGTCGAATGCCGCGCATGTCTTGTGCGTCCCAGCCGAGGCCGCGGAAATCATTGCCAGGGAAAACGCGCACGGAAACAGCACGACAACCTGCACCCACGAAACGGAATGAATTTGGCAACATCAAAGCAACAGCTGCCCCATTTCAGCAGGTTCGTCGCATTGGCGCCACGCTCAACCCACCGAGTAAGTTATTTCATCCCTCCGTCCGCAGTGATTCCCAGCGGGAACCCAAAAAAAAATGGTACCTCACATCGACAATCAACAGCTTGGCCCCCTTTCATCCCGACTGCTCCTGCTCGCCCTCGCCCTCGCCCTGGCTTTTTGTTTTTTTCTGCCGCTTTGTCCTGGAGAAAGAATGCCGTGAAAGTGGCCATCGTGGACAAGCGATTGGCCCCGCGTGCGTTCTCTTCTTCTGCTGCTTTTGCTTTGCTTGGCGTGAACTGGTAGGGGAGGGGGAGGGGAAACGAAAAGGAAAGTTGAAAAACAAAAAAAAAAAATAGGGGCACGAAAAATGCGCGCGCTGCTCTAGGCCGCCAGCCGCACTTTGTCGGCCTGCATGCCCTTTTGTCCCTGGACGGCGACAAACGTCACGGCCTGCCCATCCTTGAGGGCCTTGAAGCCCTCCATCTCGATGCCGCGGAAGTGCACAAAGAGGTCGGAGCCGCCGTCGTCGGGGGTGATGAAGCCGAAGCCCTTTTCGTCGTTGAACCACTTGACGGTTCCGGTCTGTCGCCCGGCGTCGGCCATTTTCAGCTGCGGCCATTATTAGCATGCGCAGCCTGTGGAAGCTGGGGGTGGGGGAAGGTTCAGGCATGCCAATCTCGTACCTTTTTGTGAGGGAGGCGGTGGGAAAAGTAGCGAGTTTGAGAGGGCGGGTGGAAGAGACTGGGGGCGATGCTTGTCTCTCGGTTGCTCTGGCTTGCTTGTGCAGAGAGGCTTGTCGAGGTGAGGGGAAACGGGCAATTTGCCGGCGATGTGCTATTTTATGCGTCGGGTGGGTTTTCGTTTCGGTTTTTTTTTGTGTTTGGGTCAAATTTTCAAACGGGTGCGCAAGAGGAGGTGGGGGAGGGCGCTTGGCGGGGCGGGGCGTGTGGACGTCGTGATGGTCAGGTGTGGCAGGTGTGGCAGGTGTGGCAGGTGCGGGGTCGCCGTCGGCTCGGTTGCTTGCGCACAGGTGGGATGGGGTTTGCCGCGCAAAATGGGAAAAAAATAGGAAACAATGAATAAAAAGGAAAGTGAAAAGAAAGCAAAGAAGAAGAAGAAAAGCAGAGAAGCAGAGAAGCAAAGAAACAAGAAAGAGAAGGAGATCCCTGAGGGAGTACAAGATAGTCTTTGCCTCGGGCTCAAAAGGCCCTGTCTGGGCAGCAGCACCACATGGTTGGTCATGTGACTGACTCTGGTTCCTTTGTTGCTCCTTCCCCGGCTTGTCCTCTCCATCATCATGTCACGCTTAATTTACCCTTCCGTCCCCATCAAGTTCAGTTCAGTTCAAGGGCAATCCATTACGGTAGAATCGCTGCGAGCGAGCATCCCCGAGACGCACAGTTCAACTCGACGCAGAAGCATAAACGCGCCCTCGGCAAAAGCAGGGCCACCCTGCCATCAGTCATCGCACCTGCACTCCATCTATGTACGTTGGGAGCAAAATCTCCGACGCCCACGCCCTCACGGAATGGCATAGCCAAGCAGAGACTCCATCTTGTACGGGCCCTCGCAGTCAGACCTGGGCGACACAAAGTGGTCCCCGTTCTGAGAAATGTAGCAGCGGTACAGCGGCACGGACCCGGCAACCTGGCTCGCATAAATGTATCCCACTGGCCCCAGAGGAAACTGGCCTTCGCAGCCCGGGTCGGGGGTCAGGAGGGAATGCCCTGCCACCTTGCACTCGTACAGCATCCTCGTCCCTGCCTTCTCGTCTCGTAGCAGCCGCCAGCTTTGCTCGGGGGCGAAACCCAGAGGGAGCTGCCTGGTAGAGGCTACGTGGCCCCTGCTGGAGCTGTACCCTCGCGTCAGTCTTGTGTAAGGCAGCGTCTCGAACCCGCAGGATAGCTGAGGAGGCGACAGGTCGTTCCTGTTGGCAAGCGCCCAGGTCGACCACGAGGCTTTCGCCGATCCGTTGACGTTTCGAAGGCCGAGCAGCAAGCCGCCCTCGGCAGCGTTGTCTTGCATGCGATGGTATACGTGGCTTTCAATGTTGGGCGTCCCGAGGATGTTGCGGAAGGACTGGCAGATGGCCGTGGCCTGCGCAGCCTCGCTGGACGGGCCTCCGGAGTTGACGCCGCTTTCCGTAAGCTGCACCGTCCACGCGTGGGGCTTGTCGGGGAACCGCTGACGAAGCCAGCCCACCAGCACGCCGACGTTGCCATACGTGACCTTGGGGTAGTCGTCGGCCGAGAAAGCCGGGCTGAACAGGTCCGGGGCGTACGGGTGGAAGGCGACGCGCCAGCGGCGGGAGCCGGCCCGAGCGGCGAGACCTTGGACCACCGTCATGCCGGACAGCGTGCCGCTTCGGGGATCGTCGAGCTCGCTGCCGAACCGGTGGTCCAGCGACGTGAGCACCTTGGCCGTCGGCTGCTCCGAGACGATGCGGTCGTACGCGGCCACGTAGTTGGCGGCGATGAGGTCGAGCCACTCGTCCTCGGCGCACGCCACGCCCTGGCCTCGGCCGCAGCCAATGTTGAACCACTCGTACGAGTTGACCTCGTTGTTGACGACAAAGTCGGCGATCCTGCCGCGGCCGTGGCGCCCGTCGTACCGCCGGGCCAGCATGCCGGCGAAGCGCCCAAAGTCGGCGGGGTGGTCGGGCACGCAGAACAAGTCCATGCCGGCTGCGGGCGGGGCGCAGCGGCGCTTCCCGCGAGCCCACGCCGGGGTTCCGTACACGATGGCCGTCACCACGAGGCCGCGGTCCGTCCATGCCTTGATGGCCGCGTCGACGGCCGCGTCGACGGTGAAGCATCGCCCGTCGTACTCCTGCCGGCCGGGGGCGCAGGGCGCTGCGGCGACGCGGGCTTCCCAGCTGGCCCAGACCAGGTTCATCGACACCCCGCCCGCATTGTTGCCCGAGATGTCGTCCCAGTCCGGCCAGAAGTCAGGCTGGATGCCCTTGATGCGGTAGCTGGATCGGGCAGGGTACGGCAGGTCGGCTCGCTTGGACGCCGTCGCGGCCGAAGCGGGGGCGAGAAGCGTGGCGAGCGCCGCTGCCAGGCAGTGCGACCAGGGCAAAAGGCCTGGCAAAAGGCCCATGCTGAGAGGTGGGGGGGGGGCGCCTCGCTGCCGAGGGCGGATGGGGAACCGGTGTTGTGTGGAGAGTCTGATGGCGGGATGGAAGAAGCGCCGCGGCGGCTTGCCTCATGAAACTCGTGGGAGGGATAATCTCCCTCTAGTTATAGGCGGCACGCCTCCAAGTGGCTCTCTCTACGGAGTACTCCGTACCTTGGTAATACCGGCTTGAGGCTGGCTGAACCTTGCTGCGCGGGGTGGTGACACGGGTCATGCATCTGATGGTTTTTGGGGGGGATGAATAGAAACTACGTTTGTACGGAGCACGGATACTGCCAGGCTCGATTGCTCGCCGGATGCCAATGTTGCACGGAGTACTGCCCCAGCAGCGTTGGTCGCGGCCAGGCGCGGCTGACTCGAGATGCGCCGGGTGCGTAGTCGACGGTGATGGCCATCAGGAATGCGAGGCAAGCGGTCGACGATGAGATTCCTGGCGGGGTTTTTAGCGAGTCCTCGGTGTGCAGCAGCAGCAGCAGCGTCCGTCGTCTCCGGCCAGCCTTGCGATTGCGTGGTGAAGCTGCCGGCGGTGAAGCTGCCGGTGGTGAAGCTGCCGGGTCCTTTGGGCTGCGGCCTCGCCGCGGCCTCGTCTATAACATACGATCGATCGATCGGCCTTCCGACGTTGGGTAGGGGGGGGGGGGGGCCTGGGTAGGAGCTAGGCTTGTTCTGATCGGGCTCTCCTTGGACCATGCGAGCAATGAGCCGCCTGCGCAGGTTTGAAGGCAGTGAACCCACCTGGACAAGTGAGGCACGAGCGTGTTGAAAAGGAGGCCCTGCTTACTTGCCAAACTCGCATGCCCGCGTCCTTGACTCTACCGTGGCACGCATCGGGCCACGCAGTATTCATACGGGTCTTGCATCCCCGCGGCACACAGCAGTCGGTCAGTCCGTCATGACGAGCAGGAAGATACGGCCAGTCATGACGAACAGGAAGATAGGGCCAGCACAGCAAAGCACACATGGCCGCTTGCAACAGCCGCTGCTTCGGCACCGCACAACGGCCACGTTACCAACAGCCATTCGGCAGGGCAGTCATCACGTCGTCGCCCGCATCCGTCACATACCGTAATGAGCAGCAGCAGCAATCCAACCGCCACACCGGCCGTGTGGCAGCTACCTGCGTACCTACGTACGTACGTACGTACGCACCGCCGCACCGATATGCGACGCCGCGCAAGAATGGCGGCGTCGTTGCGCGGCGTCGTTGCGCGGCGTCGTTGCGCGGCGTCGTTGCGCTTCCACCCGTACATGTGCATTACTGCGATAAAGCAGCGCGCTGCAAGTGGCCGCATGCCCGATACGTATGCACGTGGAAACAGGTCCCCGGATGCGGGCCGAACGCAGACGTGGCCGGGTGCAACGTGGCATACGCTGCCCGCATGGGATGATTGGAGGAGAGCATGCTTGCAGAGAGCGGAAACCTAATGTACTGTACGATGCATAGCGAGATGCCGCAGCTGGGCAGCTAGACGGACTGACTATCAAGGGCATTGTTCCCCTCTAGGTCAGTTTTCCTCCTGCATTTGACGTGGTATTTCCCCGTCGCGCAGAGCAAACCCGCGGTGTATCCCATCGCGATGGAGCGGCAGCCTGGTATGATGCACCGGGCTGTTTGCGGCAGACCCATTGACAGGCCGCTTGCCACGCCTGAATACCGCTGTCCGGCAGCTTCATCGCCGCGGCTGCATCCGTCTGCCTTGCCCACGGAGCCGCTTGGCCGTTTGACAGTTGTGCTCGCCAGATGCTATCTATCATGCATGTACTCCGCAAAGCTGTCGCAGCTTCACCAGCTAAGAAGCTAATCGCGATGTGATCCATTTTGAAAACACGAGGTGAATAACCTCAGAGTTACCTGTTGCAAGGTTCAGCCAAGCCTTTAGTCCATGTTGCATCATGTTTAGTTAGACTTGTAAATCATCATCAAACTTGAACTACCAGGCCTTTATACTGTAGCCGACATCTGTAACCGGCCGTCCGCTGCCTCCCCCCCTTCCCTGGATAATTGCTACATACTACAGCCCATTCCCAGACGCTCCACCAGAACCATCCGAGCGATACACCCCTGAGCAAGTCGAGGCACGAGCGCTTGCGTCCAGGAACGAAACCAACTGGCACGAGAAAAGCCGTCATGCCCACCCAGCCCCTTGGGTTCCTGTCGTCTTCGGCAGCTAGCCCACGCGGACCGCGTCTTGCAAGCCACATGCCACAGCAGCGGTCGCGACGCTCCCCCCCGGATGCCCGTCGCACCTCAGATGGTCCCCGGAGCGATCCCCCGCCCTCGGCAATGCATCTTCCCAATCATAAAGCCGGATGGTTCGGCCCACGCATGCAAGGCCGCAAACACTCATTCTGCTGCGTCTAGCGTGGGCTGCGACATTCGTCACAGCACGGCGTCTTGTACGGGGACGAAGTGGTGGTGCCGCCGCAGATGACGGAGGCGTGGCCAGCACGCGTGACCGGGCGTGTGGCAGTGTATGAACATGGGGCGCGCTGACTGCCTTGAACAGAGGGCTTGGGGGGGGCCAATGTGCTGACTCGGACGGAATACGCCGTGTGCAGGAGAATAAACGGAGAGAAATGACGATGCCGAGTTTTCATCCGGCGAGATAAAGTCCGTGTTTGGGCGACGATCTCGGAAGTGCAGTTGATAGGGCCCCTCTGCTCTATCGCCGCATGGTCACTCGTCGCCTCACATATCTCGCTCTGAGAGTCTGCGTCCAGTCTGCATCCGGTCTGCGTCCTGTCTGCGTCTTATCTGCGTCCCGTCTGCGTCCCGTCTGCGTCCCGTCTGCATCCCGTCTGCATCCCGACCAGGCTGTCAAAGCAAATCCATCATCGGTGGTCCTGCAGCTATCAGCAGCCCTCGACAGTCCGCCCGCCGCCTCGCAAGCACGTCAGCCCCGTCCCCTCAGCCCCTTTCGCGTGACCAAACCCTTCTTACAAGGCATGCGGAGACTCGTCTCCTCCCCCGCCTGGCGTCTGCAGTCGACCTTGCACGATACGAACCCCCCCCCACGGCGATCGATTGGCCCCCCGCCTTGCCTACTCGCAGTTTTCGGACAGCCCGGACAGCCAGGACGTGCGGGGAAAAAGAAAATAAAAAGGCGCAGCATGGCGTCCGGGGAGCCGGTCCTTGGAAAAAAAAAACAGAAAAAAAACAGACCAGACCAGACCAGGCGAATATCACATGCCCTGATGTCCGGTGACAACAGACCCCTCGGCGCGAAAGTCTCCGGGATTCCGGGCAACCCGGCCTCCAGACAGCCCCGCGTAGAACCACGTTGGACGGTTTCGATCGTCGCTTTGTGAAAGAGCATCGGCCCGGCGTGCCCCCGATCGAGTGGGGGTGTGGTGTCGTCCTGTCGAGGCAGCTGGACCATGCGGTTTCGAAGAACACACCGGCCGCGAAGCCTCTTCCTCTCGTCCCGATCATCGAATGGACAGCGTCCGAGGACGAGATGACCGCGGGCCGGCTTCGCACTTGGCGCCTTGTCGGGCGAAAACACCGCGGGCCCGTCGTCGCCAGACCGCCTCCGCGTGACCCAAGCCCCAACGAGCTGGTGGCTGCGTCGTCGCCACGCCGGACGCCGACACCCAGCACGGTTGCATGCTGACGGCGTGGCATGCAGTTCAGGGGCGTCTCGACACGTTCTAGACTTTTCTGTCCCTTCCAGAGGGGGGGGGGGGGGGGGGGGGGGGGGGGGCAGTGGACGTGCAGAAAATGTCTCGTCAAAAGGCCCCTGCTAGAGCCGCTACCGAGCGCGCCCGGTTCCCGTGACGAAGTGTTTCCCCTTGTCTCTTGTCTCTTTTTTTGCTTTCGCCTGGCCTCGCCCTACCTTTTCGTTTCCTACTTTTCCCGTCCTTTCTCTCCCCGCCTCTCTCCTCCTCCCCACCAAACCCCGAGGAAAAAAAAAAAAAAAGGCGCGGATAAAAAAAAAAAAAAAAAAAAAAAAAAAAAGGCAAATCAAGCGCGCCCATGTCAACCCCAAACTCTAGCAATGACGGAGAAGCAGGGCGAGAGGGGGAAGAAAAAAAAAAACACCAACAAAAGCAAAGCACGCGTTTCCCTTTTGAGCAGCGCTATGTTGGCCTCGGTAAGCTCGTCGTAGATCCACCGCTCCTCGTGGAGCCCGCCGTCGAGAACATGGCCGGCGTCTCCTCCATCTTCTGCCGCCTGTCAAACTCGGTCAAAAAGGTGTGGACGCTGTTGAGCGGCATGTACTCGAGCAGCGGGATGAACTCGCTGGGGAACATGGCCGCCCCGTGGTCCTTGATGTCCTCGTTGACGCGGTTGATGCGCAGAATCTGCTTCCACGACACAATCTCGTCGCCGACCAGGAAGGCCGGGAACCGCGCCAGGGCCATGTCCTCGAGCATCCACGCGTTCCGAAAGTACGGCCGGTTCAGGAAGCCAGAAATGGCCTTGTAGGTGGGTATCTCGCGCGGGTCGGTGACGCCCTCGGGGACGTCTGTAAAGTGCGCCACGGGGGCCATCCACTGCATGATGGGAGCGTAATTCTCCGGATGGGCCTCGCGGTCGCCCGGCTCGCCAAACGAGGGCGGCATGCACTCGTCCCACGCGCGGATGATGTCAATGGCCAGGTCCGAGGTCGAGTCCTTCAGCCCCAGCCAGCCAATCGTCACCTTGGCCTGCCGGTAGGCCCTGGTCATGGTTGCGCGGCGCTCCGCCTGCTCCTTGGCGTCCCGTCCGTTGATGCACAGCAGGTCGAGCCAGATGCGTAGAGGCCGCGCCCCCGCCGGCTCGGAAATCATGTGCTTTACGTTCTTGAGGACGGATCGAAGCCAGCCGGGAGCCTTGTCAGACAGCCTGGACACGGGGGGCCGTTGCCGTTGCCGTTTCCGTGCCCGGCCCTCCTGCTCCTGCGCCTGCTCGTGCTCGTGCTCGTGCTCGTGCTCGTGCTCGTGCTCGTGCTCCTCCTCGTCCGCCCCCTCCTGCTGGTCCGCGTCGTCGTCCTCCCCCGCCTCTTGTTGGTCGTGGCCGGCGCGCGCTGCGCCGCCCCCTTTCTTCGACTTTGCGGTTGGTGCGGGAGCAGGCAGAGACGGGGCCAGCAGCACCGCGCGGACGTGCCGGAGAGCCTGGGCGACGCTGGCGGGTACGGGGACGCTCGCGCCGTTGAGCTGGATGGCTTCGGTGACGGTAATGTCGCCGTAGAGGGCGGACAGGCCAGTAAACTCGGACGAGTCGCTCAGAGGTTCGTGCACCAGGCGGCAGACGAGCCTTTCGTTGACGTCGGCACTCGCTGCAGGCTGCACCTCCAGCAGACGTATCTCTTTCTTGCTCCGGTCAAGCGAGCGGTATCGGATCCGAGGCGCAGCAGCATCGTAGTCCGCCATTGTTGCCCTGGGGAGGAAGGAAGGGGAAGGGGGGGGGGGGGGGGTGCGTGGGCAGCTCGTGCAGATCAGCAAACGAAAGGTCAAGACTCGAGTCTCGTGCAGATGCACAAGCTTTCTTCTGCTTCCTTTCCTTTCTAACCCTTTCCTGCCAACGTCACGAGAACCGGCTGGTTTGGCGGCTAAAGGTGTGGCTCGTTACGGAGCATGTGCAAGTGGAATACCCTTCCCGCCCGTCCGGAAATGGCAAGTTTATTTTTCGACGCTAACTGTGACACGTCATGCCATGGCGTCGATCGGCAGAAAGCCATGGCGGGAATCTGGTCTTGACTCTTGATCGCGCTACCCCCCTTTTCATTCTGCATCGAGGGTTGCTTTACCCTGTCAACCTTTTCCAAAGTCTAAGCTGGGGATTTGAAATTAGCCTCTCGTCCCAAAGTACCGTACCACGCTCACCATTTCTCACCAGTTTCAAGAACCCACCACCGACTGACTGCAGACTGCAGGGGAACAAAGAGATCAAACAACCGGCAAGACTGCGACCGGGGAAATCCTGCAGCCATGTTTTTTGGGGCTCGAGCAGGGCGAGTCCAGTCCACTGCTTCGCACCCGTGACCAAGGCCCTACCGATATGTTTTGTGGAAAGCGTCTGCCTTCCCCTCTTTTCATCCTGGTTTCTTTCCCCTAGTCCGAAAGTGTATAAAGTGTTCGTGACGGATCCTTGTCTCCTGCCAATCTATGTTTCATTTAGGTTATACAATAAATTCCTTTTTTTGTTTGTTTGCTCGCCACTGACTAATCATCATCATTCTGTAGTTTACTCTTCTGCCCTGCCAGTCCTGTTAAATGCTGTTGCCATGTTGCTTCCCGGGGTCACGCTGCAGCTACTGGGGTGAATACAACCTTGATCCTGTCAATGTCAGGGTCAAAAAAAACTATGCTCTCCCACATGGCCCAAACGGGACTCTCCCGGGTTCCTGCCGCGTGGGTCTCCGGGCCACAATTTGGGGGCTTCTAGGACGGAGACTGAGACGAGACACTCTGCCAGTTTATCCTGGCTATTCAGAGGCCAGAGCCTTGTTCCGCCAGGGGACCGTGGCCGACTTGGAGAGGATGTGTCAACAAGCCCAAGACTTGGTAGCCCAGGTATTTGCAGGCCTTGATGATGATGATGATGATGATAATGTTGTTGCTGTCCAGGGTGGTCGTGACGTGGACGAAAAGACGTCGGCACGCCTTGACGTCGGCTCCCTCGCCTCTCTCAACGAAAAGGGAGCAGCTGAGCAGCTCGACACCGAGCCCGGCGTCGGGTTGGTCGAGCTGCGGCTGTCCGCGGAGCTGGAACAGTGGAAACAGTCTCAACATGCGGCCGGCAACGTTCTGCCCCCAAAAGGCGCCGGACTCACTCGAGCGTCGGACAGGGTTTTGCAGCTGTTCGGGGCCGCGGGATGGCCCGAGGCCATGACGACCAACAACGCCTTGTTTGGCTGCGGCATGGCCAACTTGCTGATTGGCGCGGTTGACGTGCAAACCCTGTTCTCCAACTACGTGACAGACATGGCCTTTTACTACGAGCACGGCTATGATGGCGTCTTCCCTTCGCTCGACTTGCTCCTCGACAAAGGGCTGCAAGACGGACACGCGCGGAAAGCCCCGGGGGGCCGCGAGCGGCGAGACGGCGTCTGCATCGGCAAGCGCTACATACAGGGCAAGATCAGGCTCGAGGCCAAGCACAAGGGGCGGCTGGCCAACCGCTCAGCCCGGCTGAGCAGGCGTTTGGCGCAGGTCGTGGCCCTGTCGGAAAGCAGCCTGCTGGGCATGGCGGCCGAGGTCGCGGCGCGTGGCTTCGACCCAGGCGCCATCATGAGCGACCTGGTCTTCAGCTCGCCCGGGACCGATGTCGTCGACGTGGGCTGCGACCTGGTCAACTCCGAGGTCATGAACTCGCTGCTCAGCACGGCCGACATCACGGCCACGGGCGTCGTGAGCGAGGAGGCCCTCCGCAGAGTGTACGACGCCTTCGCCGCCACGGGGGCCAGGATGCTGACCCAGCGATGGCACGAGCCAGTTGCCAGGATGTGCTCCGCGCTGTACACCTGGCACATCCAAAACGACCGGCACATGTTCTGGCGCCGCGCCGTCCTGGGGTGGCCCAAGGCCCGCAAAGCGCCGGCCAGGCCGCAGCGCGAGGCGGACTTTGACGAGGCGTTTGACGAGCAGTTCCGCACGACGGGCTTCAGCAGGCCCCTGGGCGCCAGGTACGCGTGCAACGGCGAGGAGCCGTGCGACCACGTCGCCCGGTTCTTGCGCGCCTCCCCTCGCGCCCACAGGAAGCTGCTTGGCGACTTTTGGTGGCACCTCGTCACCGGGCCGCTGGACTATGTCGGGGGCGGCAGGGTGGACGAGCGGCGCGAGCAAGAGCTTGCCGAGGGCTCGCGGGTGCGCATGGCTGAGCTGTACTCGCGCGGTCTGGTGCACCAAACGGTCTGGCTCGTTGCCCACGCGAACCACCATGCCTGGCAGGTCAACTACCTCTTCGAGGCGGCCATGTTTGGCAGCATTCTCGACGGCGGCAAGCTTGCCGGGAAGCTTGATCGGCAGCAAGGCTGACTCTTGGCGGCACCTTGGCAGCAATTGTTGGGGGCTGTTTGGTTCGGCCATTTGCCCCCGTTGATGACTCGGGCCTCTGCTTGGTCCAAGCAAGCGGGCCAACTTCAAACTTGTCTTTTTGATTATTCAACGTTGGCCCCCAATCCTCAAGTGTGCCACTTTGTTGTTGGTTGGTTGCACCACGACGACGACGACGACGACGACGACTACGACGGGTGGCCCTTTTTTTTTTTTTTTGTGGCCTGACCCATGCTCTCTTCCACCATGTCCGTGCCAGGGGAGTCGGGGGCCAAGTGCAGTCTTGGCACAACATCACCAACCTTTTTGGTTTCCCTTTCCGTTCCCTCTACCCTCCTTTCCTAGAGCGGGCCTGCTTTTCCGGACCGGGCCGCCCCGCTCAAATGACGAGCAGCAGCAGGCTGCAGTTTGTCTTTCCGACGCCATCGGAGACGACGAGTTGCGTTGGATTGCGTTGTCTCATCAAGCTGGCTTCCCCGACGAGTCCAAGCTCTTGCCGGAGAACCAGCGACCCGCGCGTCGTCTGTTCACGAGCCCGCATTCGCTTGTCGTCCAAAGTCCGTGCCGCGAGACTGGGGGTCTGGAGGTCCGACCAAGAGACTCTCGTTTCGCTTATCGACGTGCCACAGGACGGCACAGATATTTTGAGCCTTTGTTCCGGACGTTTGTGTGCTGCCCTGCCAGTGCCCACTCACTGCTGGGTAACCGAGCAGCATGGGGGAGGGGGGGGGGAATGGCTTGTTTGTTTGCTTTCAAGAAATCCAGATGCGTTGATGGATTATTTTTTTTTTTCCTTTCTTTCTTTTTTGGCATCTGTGCGAGCTGTGGGGCGGCCCGTGCGGTGCAGCTCACCCCTGGTCCCTTGGGCTGGACGTTGCAGAATGCAAGGTACCTGCGTACTGTACCACGTCCGCTCCTTTGGCTTTGTTTCAGGTCCTCTGGTACGGGCACGGGCGCGGGCACGGGCACGGGCACGGGGACTTGGCGGCGGGCGGTGGACACAGTACGGCGCTGTGCGGAGTGCGCACCGAGTACTGCGGAGCGTCTGGTTGCATTTGTAGGTAACCAGGGAGCCACGCCGTTCGCTTGGCCGAGCAGAAATTCGCCTCGACGAGATATGAGACATGAGGCATGAGGCATGAGACAGGAGAAACGGAAATGACAAGTGAGAATGAGAAATTAAGAATGAGACAAGCCTGACAAGATACTTTCTCGCGTTGCACCGCCCTGCTGGGGCTGTATTGTGTTCTGCTCGCGGATAGATGTTGACAAGTTGGCAGCCCAGCCAGTGCGTGACCGGCCGGCCTTGCAGATGCAGATGCATCAATACCAACAACCTGCAAACCTGCAGACGTCTGAGGATGACCTCCCTCCCACCTTGACAACCTTGACATACAAATCCCTGGTAGTCTGCACCTGTCGGTTGGCTCTGCCCTTCTCCTTCGCGCCTCCTCCCCCCCCCTGAGGAGCGGCCTCCGCCCCCAACTCAAACGCCTTCATGCGTCCGGGAGCACGGCGTGCAGAGCACCGACCAAAGGAAACTCGTGGTCAGCCTGGCATAAGCAACTCAGCCGATCGTGTCTTTTTGCATGGGCCCCCTTTTCTCCCTGGGAATGCATGCCAGCTTGTGCTCCGTATCCGACAGGTGTCTTTCTTTCGCACATGCGTGTGTCGCAGCACAGAGATGGACAGCTCCCCTCTTCATACGGCCACGACTGCCTTGTTCCACATGATAACAGCCTCGACGACAGCCTCGACAACAAGCCTCGAGCCATGACATGTCCGCTGTGATGACGTGAATGCCCGTCCCTGGCAATGCTTGGTAAACCGTGCTCGTAAACCGTGTTTTTTTGTGGCAACACTGCGCTAGCAAAGGTCGGGGGGTCGTCTCGTAGATCCCAGCAGCGGGAAGTCCTAGGATCTGCATGAGCGCCAGGAACGGAATGGAGGAGCCGGATATGGGGTTGCTTCAGCAGCCTCGGATAAATCCGTGAGTCGCCGCAAGTCGGCTTTTCGAACCCGGGACGCTTTGCTGGTCTCTCGTCCATGTGTTCCCGCAAACACCGAGCAAAGAGAAAGGGGGAGGAAATGAAAAAAAAGGCAAAGGAGCAAGACGCCGCCAGATGCACCAACATCAAACGTAAACCAAGGTCTTCCCGATACCGCTTCAGGCAGGCCCTCGCATGCTCTCAACACTTCAAGGCCGACCATCCCTCCGTCCATCTCAGCCCGCCCATGATGAGCACCAGTGCCGCCCACGACACAACCACGCTCGTAGCCCCGTAAAGGTACGCGCTCCGTCTCCGCAAGCTGCTCAGCTCCGCAACCCAGGTCGAAACCGTCGTCAGACAGCCGCAGAAGCCATCCTCAACACCCTGGAGGACCTGGCACCCGACGACGCCCCCGATCGGCAGGTGCGCCATGTCCCACGCCATGCCCAGCACCGCCGTGCCGAGCACGTTGGCGGCAAAGGTCCCCAGGGGGAACGTCGCCAGCTTGCCGTTCAGCGCCAGCGCGAGGCAGAACCGCGCCAAGCAGCCCGGCGGCGCAAACACCAGCGCGTACACGACCTTGCCGCGCCACGAGTCGTCGGGCGGGAACACGGCCATCAGCACGGCGCCCAGCCAGCACCCCCAGCCCAGCGCGACAGCCAGCGGGTCCAAGGCCCTGCGGCACCAGCGACGCGGCACCGAGGGGACGAAGCGCTCCGCCGCGGCGGCGCAGTGGGCGCCAAACGCCAGGCCCGACAGCGACAGCGCGAGGGTGGTGACGACGACCGCCACCATCGCCATGAAGGAGTAGCCGCCGCTCCTGCTCTCCTCGGGCCTGGTTCCGAACCCCGGCGCAACCAGGTCGTCGGACATGGCGAGGAACAGGTCGCGCATGAAGCTGGAGAAGCTGGTGAAGCTGCCGCAGAATCCTGTCGCGAGGCCAATGTACAGCGGCATCGTCTTCTTGAAAGCCAGGTGAGCCTGCTTCGCCGCAGCGCAATCCGCGGCCGGGGGGGGAGCGCACGCTTCTTCTTGGTCACTCTTCCTGGCGTTGCCGCCGGCGTGCCTGTCCACGTGCGCGGCCCACTCGTGGCGAAAGAGCTTCCTGTCTTCTGCCAGGAAGCCCATGACGAGGCTGCCTCCAAAGTTGGCCCATATGGTGGTGAAGATGACGGGCGTGTCGGCGTAGTGCGTCAGGGCGGCGAGGCCGACCCGTGCGAGGGTCCCTGCGAGGGCGAAGAATACGAGGTACGATACTGTATATAGCTGCGTGAGGGCCCGGGACGCGGGCTCCTGGCCGGGTCTCTCGTCCGCTGGCGGTGATGCGTCCAGCGGCGAGTGCTGCTGCTGCTGCTGCTGCTGCTGCTGCTGCAGGCTTCTGGTTCGGTCTAGGCTGGCGTGGCCGTGGATGCTGCCGTCGTCCGCATCGTCGACAGGACGCGACGCGGCCAGTTCGTTTAGATTGAGGTACGTGTCCGGTATGGAGTACGCGTCTTGGTCTGCAAAGCTCGGTCGCGGGAGGTGCGTATCAGAGTCACCGACGGCCGGGTCGTGCGTGCTGTGTGTCGCCAGGGGCTCCTGGTGTTGTGCGTTCCGGACATTTGCTGATTGAGCGGCTTGAGGAGACGGGCACGATGAGTGATGGCGGACGATCTCGGGTTGCGGCATGTCGCCTGCGAGGTGTCTTGGGAACATGAAGCTTCACAAAGGCCTGGGCCTGAGGGCGGCTTTGTCGTTCCGTCCGGTAACTTCCGTTCAGAGGCGGGTGGGGCTGGATGACCGTAGGCTGGAGGCTGGTGAAGCAACAAGATGTGGCAGTGCAAGTTCCTCCACTGCACTGCGACGCGAGCAGTCAAAATGAAAAAAAAAAACACAAATGAATTCATCCGAATCGACTTTAACCATCGCTTCTGCAAGGCCTCGATGCATCCATGCGGAACTTGATCCTCCCACGACAAGAATCACCGTCCCTGACCCGTCCCGAGTCTTGAGTTCTCGAATCTTGATCCACCATCACCACAACCCTACGACGTCATTTCCCAATCGTCAGAAACAAGCGGTCGCCAATATCGCCCAGCCCCGGCCGCAGCATCCCCTCCCTGGTCAGCTCCCTGTCGATACCCGCAATCCACAGCTCCGTGCCCTCGGGCCACTCCCCAGCCGCCTTCTTGACCCCCTCCTCGGCGCCCACCACCGACAAGACGAGCACCTTCTTGGCCCCCCATTCGCGGAGAGTCTCAATCGCCGCGGCGCACGTGCCGCCCGTGGCAATCACCGGGTCGAGCAGGATGGCGAGGCCGCTGGCGCCGCCGCCGTCGGGGGCGGACGAGCCGGAAACACGGTGCGGCAGGTTGTTGTAGTATTCCACCGGGTCGAGCGTGGACGGCTCGCGGTACATGCCCAGGTGGTGGACGGGCACGGAAACTGGCAGGATCGTCTGCACGGCTGTGTCGCGTCAAACAAGTCCAGAGACGATGCAAAGCGGGGGTGATGATCCTTCAGGGAGGGTTGCTAGCTTGCCTTCGACCATGCCCAGGCCAGATCGGAGCACGGGCACAATGCACATGGTTTGAGGCGTCACGGTCGTGCTGGTGAACTCGAACCCGAGCGGCGTCTTGTCCTGCAGCCGCGCGGTCAGCAGGAGGGCAAAAAAAGGAGGGTTGGGGGGGGGATTGCAGTCCGACAGGTTTGGACAAGCCGGCCGTTTGCGCACCTTGGATCCATCCACGGCCGTCAGGTTGGAAGCCAGCGCCTCGGTGGCAAGGATGAGCGAAATGTCATTCACCAGGCTCTTGACGGCCTTTGAGTCTGCGGACTGGGACCGCAGCTGGGACAGCTTGGCCTGCAGGCTCGGATGGTGCGACACGTGGACGTTGGGCAGGGCGGACATTGTGGTCGTGGACGTGCTGCCGGGCCGTTGTGCTGGCGCGGAATGACGATTGACGATTGATTGATTGATTAATTATTGATTGATTGAAGACGTGATTGAGAGACGAGAAAACGCAGGTGCACTGTGTATGATGTATGACCGAGGTGAGGGGAATCTGCCTACGACGAGGGGTATTGTGCTTCGGCAAGGCTGTTCTGTTCTGTCTGGTCAGTCTGCCGCCGTGACATGTGGCCCTTTCTCGGGACCAACACCAGCGGCGAATGCATAACGGCAGCGGCGCATTGGCCGCCGGCCATCAGGTCAGTCAGGTATCTGATTTGCATTCAAGTGCAAGAGGCAAGAGGCAAGACTCAAGACTCAAGACTCGAGAATTCGTCGTTACAGTGTATTTGGACAGTGTATTTGACGACCCGCCTGCGGAGTGGGCCGAGGACGGATCGTGCCAGGTTGTGGGACCCGGGCTGATGCTGGGGCTGGTGCTGGGGCTGGTGCTGGGGCTGGTGCTCAGCCATCACAACCTCCAACCTCCAACCCGCAACAGATGGTTCGCAGCACACCAAAACGTCCGCACCGCTGGCCACCCGACCGGCTCGCATCCTCAATCATCAATCACACCGCAAACGCCTCCTCGTCCAGCAGCGTCTTCTCCTCCCAGCACTCCGTCACCCACTTCTCCCCAATGACGCGCGGCACCCTCTTCCAGCAGCTCACCTCTCTCCTCACCCCAGCCGCCGCCGCTGCCGCCGCCGCTGCCGCCGCCTCGTCGCCAGCTTGCCCTGCGCCATGCCCAACCAGCACCACATGGGTTGCCCCGCCGCCCAGCTCGTCCACCACCTCGCCCCCCCCGTACTTGACGTAACGAACGAGCCTGTCCAGCGCCGTCGGCCGCGCGCCATCCGCGACTCGGAAGTGCACCGCCGTCCCGCGGAACAGGAAGCTTCGGAGGTTTCCCATGCCCATGCCCATGCCCCTGCCCATGCCCCGCTCCTCCAGCTCGCCCAGGAAATGGTCCCGGTCAAAGTCTCCCGCCTTTTGCAGCCTGGGCATGCCGGCTAGGATTTGCCTCAGCTCGTCCACCGACGCGTCTCGCGCAAAACTGTCCCCGTAAGGGTCCGTGTTCTCCGCCGCAATGGCGTGCATCTCCCCCGTCGCGTGGAGCAGGTGCGCCTCTTCGTAGGGCAGCAGGAACGGCGGATGTTGGTGCTCGACGCAGTCCCGTATCCATCGCGGACGTATAATGTTCACGTCGCCCTGTTTCAGGAGGCTGGCCACCTTGACGACCTTCTTGTCCGCGACGAGGACCACGTGTTGTCCTCCTGGCAGGGCGCGCTGCGAGACTGCGCCGCCGTGTTCTTTGATGACGGTCTCGAGCTGCGTCTTGGTCCTTTTGTACGGCTTCAGCGATTCGGAGAGCACGCAGAATTCTAGGCCCTCGAAAACTCTGGAGCTCTCGCCTTTGAACTCTGCGGGTGCCTCGTCCTGGCCGGCGATGAAGAGCTCCCGCTTGGCCCGGTTGGGCTTCCTCCGCTTCCTCCTGTGGTCTTCCAGGGTCATGGCTTTTTCCTTGGCCTCCTGTTCGACGCGCTTCCGGAGTTCCTCAAACTCATCCACGGATAGGGCAGTGTCCCAGCTGCGATCGAGGCGGAGACTCCGAAACCGTGGAAACCGCAGCGTGTAGCCGCGCGCAAAGCTATCCGAAGGCGCGACGCTGGCCGCCTTGGCGGACACGACGACCGAATCCTTGGGCCGGATCCACACGTCTGGCCGTTCCATCTGCTTGCTCTCCCCGCCGGCCAGTTCAATGTACCTCGTTGGCGGGTTCTTGCGATCCCACTCCATCCACTTGCCCTCCGTATGATGCCGGATCTGTGCGTAATCCTCCCCGCGGAACCCGCCGCCGACCTTGAAGAAGCTGAAACATTTTTCGGCATCTGCGCCTGCTTGGACGTGGTTGCGGGAGGCGCGCAGGCCGCACAGAAAGCTGGACAAGGTGCCGCCGCGCCGACCCGAGCCGTAGTAGCCGCCGACGATGACGCAATCCAGGGATTCGCCAAACTCGGACATGTACTCGGGCTTGACTTTCAGCCAGTCGTCGTTTCGGCTGTTGAGCCTGTACATGGACCGCGGGTTCTTGAGCACCAACCCTTCCGATGCCGTGGCCACGACTTCCCGCAGCATGGGCTCGATTTCGTCTGCCGAAGTGGCGCTTTTGTACGGGTGGATTTCGAGCCGTCGCTCAACCGGCTTGATGGCTTTTTCGAGGGCGCGGTGTCTATCACGAAGCGTGTACTGTGTAAGTGACTTGTCGTTGAGATGGAGGACGTCAAAGACCCGGAAAAGCGGGCGATGGCCGGACGCGTTTGATCCCGAGTTGTTCTGCTGCTCGGAGAGCGCAGCCGTCTTGAGGGTTCCAAAGGGGACAATCTTGTCGACCGCCATGTCCCAGGTAATCATCTCGCCGTCGAGGATCAAGTTCCTGACGCCCGGAGCAAACGCATCCTTCAAATGGCGCGTCAAGCTGGACGTCTTGTCCAAGAAGCCGTCCCCGTAGAGATACGTGTAGTCTTTTGCCTTTCTCGACCAGAAACAGAAGCGCTTACCCCCAGGATGGGAAGGGTCGTCCACCATGTGCATCTGCATCCGTTCGCCGTCCAGCTTTTCCTCAATCCAAAACTCCGGATCCTCCTCGGTGGGGCGCAGGAGATCAATCATTTTCTGGAACGAAGCAGGCATCTGAAACTGCGCCAGCTGCGGCTGAAAGCACTGCATCAACGAAACGGCAGCGTCTTCCTGCTCCAGCCTGACTGACGGGTCGTGCAGCTCCCAGCAAACCCGCCGCAAGCTGGACGAGACGCCAAAGAGAACGTCTCCATCCGGATGCCACAGGTAGAGCAGCGTCTTTTCCGTCGCGCCAACCTTCATCTGCTTGAGCATGATGCGAATCAGCCACAGCATCTCCTCGGCATTCATCCTGTTGTAAAACGTCTCGAACACTCGCAGATTTTCCGCCTCGCCCGTCGAAGCGGCCAGCTGGTCGAGCTGCTGGTTCACCTCGGCAATCGTCATGTCCCCGACTTCTGTCCTCATTGGTCTCTTGGAAATGACTTCGTAGCATCTTCCTGCGAAATCGCCGGCGAGACGCGCCGCCATGGTCTGGCCAGGAATCTTCCAGTGAAGGAGGCTGTAGCCGTCTTCCGAGTTTTTGTCAATCTTCATCAGCTTGACGAGCAGTTTCCCAATGGCGTTCTCCTTCAGGCCGTAGACGCCGCGGTCGCGGTCCTTGTCGGGGAGGATCAGGCGCAGCGCGGGATAAAAGTCATTGCCGACTTCTTTGCGCCATCGATTGATGAACCGTTCAATGAGGTGGCGCCGTTGTTCCTGAGGTGAAAGGGAGGTGGCGCCGTGCGGTCCCTTCTTACGAGCTGGAACACCACCTGCCGGCTGCTTTCTGATTTCATTGAGAGGGTTGAAGAGGTGAAGGAACAGGTCTGAAAAGGCCAGAGTTTTGGAATGATTTCTTGGACGATTGGGGTATCTTGAATGTTGGCGTACGGTCAGCTGTTGAAAGCGATTGAGGGATGGAAAGTTGCAATTCATTCACCTCTGCTCGAGCTCTTCCTTTGCTGGACCCACGGCCCCATATTGCATCTCCTCCTCTCGTTGTGCGTCGGCATCAGGCGAAGGTGCTCTCTTGCGATCGCCCATCCTGCTCGCCGGGAGCAGCGCGGCTACCAGAGTTGGCGGAAATGAGCCGGTCACGGGATTGCAAGCATCGTGAAGGCATCCCTCGCTCGAGAGCAATGACTGTGCATCGTTGATTATATGTTGGGTCTGCGGCTCTGTCCTGTACAGTGTACGGAATAGAGTCTAGACTGTGATTCGTGAACGGCTGAGGGAAGCCATGATTGGCTCGAAGCATTCGACATGTGGCGAACCCCATCTTTAGCGCCGCAGCCTAGTAGCCTAGTGTGCACTACCAACTGCCTACAGACCTGGACGCCGCGTCATCTTCTCCTCGCGAGGTACTCCGAAGGTACCGGGTACTTGGAACCGATCAACCCTCTTTACCACTATCAACATCTTCTTCATCTCTTGGGTCGGACTCAGACAACGATTTCCTTCTCAAACAACCAAACGTCTACCCGGCAAATTCAAACACATCTTCCGCGAGAATAAAACGCCGAGTCCCAGCCCATACCCTGCAAGCCGGTGCCCACCCGCAATCCCCAGACACTTCTATTCAGCTCCGACGAGATTTCTGCCTCGATTCAGCCCCCCTTCGATCTGTGCGACCAGCGATGAGGCGTCCAAGGTGGAGTTGACGGAATCGCCGTCCACCTTATTTTTCAGCTCAACCGCTCGGCAGGTGTAACGGAACTTGGCCTCCAGCTTCGTATACTCGGCCAGGGCTGTGAGCTCGGTGACACCATCGGGTGTAGGCTGACACCTGGTGCTACGGGCTGTGCGGAATCTGGTTTTCCACCATGGGAGACTTGCCTCTCAGGCTCTTGTCGGTTCCGCCGGGTCAGCCAGCTCCGTGGATCCCTGACCCGCCGCCAAGGCGCAAAATCGAGTGGCGAGCACACGGGGGTCCCGGGACCGGCGTGTTGGCTCACCGTCGTCCTATCAGGAGCGGAAAACTAACTAGAAAGGACATGAGGATAAAACGCCGCGCACGCGGGTTCAAGTCCTATCCCAGGCTCGAAGCCAGCAATGTCTCACATGTCGGCACCGAGGGGGCGTCTAATGGAAGAAGCAGAAATACAGTACATCTTCTCCGTCTCTCCATCCAAGCAGTATTGACATCTTTGCTCAACTCCGGACAGTCCCATAGCGCCTCGTCCTCACGCGAACAAGAGTAGATTCGGGTGTGCCGTTTACACAGAAATTTGCCGTTGACAAGACGAGAACGCGCTATTGTCATTGTGCACGAGCCCACACAGCAATGTCCTTTCCGCGTCGATCCACAAATATCAGATACTCTGTTGAAGTCTCGTTCCTCAGGGCTGCAAAGGACGCTGTCCAGCCATCCCAACATCGGGTACATCACGACGACTCTCGCTCGGAAATCCTCCGTCAATGCAGGCACGTGTTGTCCCAGACTCCGGAAAAGGTCATTATCCGCTGCAACAACGAGCACATTACCAAGCGATCATGGCAATCGGCTCGTTTCGACGCCTGCGTCCTGCAGCCGTGGACATGCACGCCTTCCGCGTGCGATTGCGCCTCTGATCACAGGGGCGCCACCCTGCGCAGTCCGATGATTGACCTGGCGTCCAATCATGCCTCCAAGACGGACGAATACATGCAAGCCCTCCATTCAACCCAACTGGACGTGAAGACTTGCCGCAACCTGAGCATCTCGATACAACCGGGAAACACGTTCATGACATTACTCGAAGCCAAGAAGCTAGCGACGACGGCATGGATCACCGAGATGGAGATTCTTCGCCTCTTCAAGGAGAAGCACACCTCCGTGATCCAACCCTTGTCGACGCATTCTGCCGTGGGGACATCCCATCTGGACCGGGACAACACGGCCAGGGATCCGCTCCTCCAAGCCATGACGGATTTACACCTCCCTTCGAGAATGCACAACCCGGCAACCCAGCAGCACCTGCAGCACATATGGGCAATCTCCAACATGCGACGCCTCGAGAGGGCGTTGGACAGCACCTCGGGCGAGCTGCTGGGGTTTACGTTGCGCGTCTACGACGACGACGACGTAGACGACGATGACGACGAACCGTGGCTTGATTACCACGCCATCGGGACGTTTCGTCACGCGCAATGGCTTCCATTCGTCCAGGCGTCGAGCACTTGGGTGCGATTTGTGGTGGCGGTTGGGAAGACCATGTTTTTGTCTCCGGATAAGTACAAGTTGATGGTGGGCAGCCTTGAGAGGGAAGTCGGTCAGGCGGCGACCGGAGGCGAGCGCTGGAAGACGATATTGGAGACTTTGGGCGTTGGGGATTGTTACGAGGAATGGGTGAGCATGGCGGAGGGGTATACCGGCCAGGGTAAAGGGTATGACTTGTAGCAGTGTTGCTGCAAGGGGAATGGCGGGAATGTTGTAAGGAAAGGGGGCAAAAAAAAAAAAACATCACCCAGAGCAGCATCATGCGGCATGCCTGGATGGAGAAAGAACACGAAACGGGGCAAAAACAAGGGGGGGAATTGGGGGGAAGGGGAAGGTGCGGTTCGCGGCAATAACCCATCCCATCAGTAGCTTATCCAGGCGTCCCAAGTGCTATAGAAAAAAAAATGACTGTCGACATTGCTACTAGCCGGGTCGGACGTCGAAATGCTGAAGCTCGACTATTCACCTGGGCCGCCCCGGTCGTCTCTTTCTCTTGCGAATCGACCAAATCTGCTTCCTCGTCGCCACCCTGCCAAACCAGGAAAAGATCATGCCTCTCATGACAATAACCATTGTCGCAAAGGCCGTGGGAACTGCACACGCCCAGCTGAAGAGCAATCATGAGCAAATATGCTAGGTTGGAAAAAAAAAAGACGCCCTGATTATCCATGTCGCACGGTATGGAGAGCACTTACAAATACCATATGCCATTGTGGATATCAGGGAACCCCTCCCTGTCGAAATTCTGCCCGAAAAACCCTGTGATAAAGGTCATGGGCAGGAAGACAATGGCCACCATTGTCAGTTGCTTCATTGACTGCGACTGGTTCGCCGAGATGGTGTTGAAGATGAGATTGATGAGATCTTCGGAGGACTGCTTCAACTGCGAGAAGGCTTCCGTGATGATGATGCAGTGATCCAACACGTCTCCAAGATACGTGTGCGTCAGGGGCGTCATGGTGACGCCGCATGCTGCGCTTCCCGGCTCCCGTGTCGCATTCTCCTGGGACAAGAGTGTCCGGTGGTCGCGCAGGACGTTGACCAGGTTGTCTATGGGGCTGAAGAAGCGAAGCATCTTGTTGATCTCGCTGATGCAGATGTAGAGCTTGCGGGATTGCCTGATGGAGGGCGAAGTGAGCACGTCAAGCTCCAAGTCGGCGAGGAGCTCGGTATACACAGCCGTGAGGGGCAGGGCGAGATCGATGATGGCGTCGATGATGGCTTGCACGACAAACGACGCGTCACACGATTCTCGAAGAATAGTGCCGGGCGTGCTCAGCCGCGTGACAATGGGGCTCTCCACGTCGGCGGCGGAAATCTCAAAGAAGGAAATGACGGTGTTGTCGTTTGTGAGGAAGATGGAGACTTGCTCGGCAGACACGGCCATTTTGTATTCGGCCAGCGTCGAGTGCCGCTCCATGAACTCGGTGCGAGCGTCGTTTCCAGATGCGTGGTACCGCTGCAGCGATCGCAAAGCCCAGGTCTCTTGACACGACAACCCATGAGCGGGCCCGCTGTTGTCGTCGCGGATGCGATCCTCGGGTCCTACTGCAGGGTCTATTTCGGGGTCCGTCTCGCTTCGCTTGTTGAGAACACGGCTGACCCATCCCTGAAACATTCTCTTCCACGATGAACGGGACGCCAAACTAGTGGAGTCGGAAGAGACGTCATTATCATCATGAAATATGTGGACGAGCTTCTGGAGGGTCATGATGATGAAGGCATGGTTGGGATACCTATATGAGCTGGAATCTTAGTGTCTTGCCCTCCTGCCAGGACACGGGAGGTTTCACCAGCCTCTATGGCCGAAATGAAAGGGGAGGGAGGTGGGGGGTTAAACAGACTGACCATTCAGCTTTTGTCCGATTCCTCAAGTTCATAGTATCCTCCAATGCTAGTCTATGAAGCCCCTTCTGGTTTCCAACAGCCTGGACAACGTCCCAGCTCAAGCCGTTGACGTTGATCCATCGACACTTGACCCAATCCTCTTGCGGCTGGCTGTTTAGGAAATCAATAAATGTGCTATTCTCGAAATGGCGCTTGACCATGCGCTCGGTGGAAAAGTCGACGACTGTAATCTGGCATTCGGCGCTCAGCGCAGACACGGACGCGTGCCCGCCGTCAGGGAGCTCCGGGTCGTAACCGGGTTCCGAGCCAGGCTGCCAACCGTCCGGCAGACCGTACGAGTCCAGGTCGTTGCCCTCGTCAAGGGATTTGAATGTGGCAGTGCGGAAGCTCCGGCGTCTGGACACGCTCCCGCCCTGATAGTTGTCGGGGTCGGACCTGGGCGATGGATTGCGGGCGCCGACTCGACAGGGGGACAGGTTGCGCGAGTCGAAGCTGGGTTCGTAGGTGACGTGGACGGAGGAGCTTGTTGGCGGTCGAGCATCGAGGTTCGAAGCTGCGGCTGCAGGTTTCCCATCTGGCGTGACGCCGCTCAGGACTGGGACGTCCCTTTTGGCCTCCCCGTCCATCGAGGTCATGGTGTTGGGCCAGGTCGAGGCGCCGCCACGTACGGAGTACACGTTGCCAACACCTGGCGTAGCACAGAAGGGAAGCAAGGACGGCAAAGCAGCTCTGAAAGAGCCCAGCCACAGCCACGTTTCGATGGAATTGGGCTAGAGCACGTCGACGTTGTTCAGAGGGATTTGCAGAACATGGCTGCTGCGCGGTAGGGCATGCTGTCGAGTAGCACGGCGAGGCGAGGCGAGGCGTAGGTCAATGGTCGTCCAGAGAAGGGAGCCGGGGGGGGTGGAATGGGGATGATGCAGGCCATCGGGGAGTAAGCCGTGCAGCAATAGGCGAAATGCCGAGAGGAGGAAGGCATCCCTGGCGACGTGATGTCTGGTGGCCAGGAAATTAAAAGCCGCGGGGGTTCAGCAGGAAATGGACGGCCGCAAGTGTCCAGCTGATGTTGAGACATTTGCATCGGGGCAATCAGTGATGTGCAATCAGTGATGTGATGCAACCAGGCATAGGTTACATACTGCATGTGGGGTGGCGGGGTTGACGTTGCCCTCTGGGCGCAAGGCCCTCCGCCCACTGGTTCCTCGGGCTCTGCTTTACTTTTGGCCGTGCAGACCAAGCCAGACGTGTTTCGGCCTCAGGCTGCCACACAATCTTGGCTTATGCAAACACGGGCAACGTACGTCTTACAGATGGTGCAATGTGGTATTCAATGTAACAGAAGGTGGTGGAACTGCGTCCTGCGTGGCTCGTAGGCTAATCGGGACCAAGGTCGACGATGCATACGAGCCTTGATGAACTTGATCAATAGCCATCTTTGCGCTGCCATGTACTCCGTACCTGCGTTCCTGGGGAGGCACTTGAAGGAAGCAGTTGGAGAAAAACAAAAGAATCCCGGCATATATGTACGCCGACATAACATGTATGTTTTATTCATGTTTAAACACCCGTCCATGCAATAATGCATGAACGCTGTACAGCTATTGCCCGCGTTAACCCCGCAGTGGAGTCATTAATCTATGGATCCAGTCCCTTTCGGGTTAGCATGCCCCCTCCCCTGAAATCTTGCATATGCTGCTGCCTGGCATTTATGTATGCTTTCAATTTGTGCTCATGCTGGAGGGGGGGCCCTGGAGGCGGGGAACCTGAGTTTTAAGGTTGGAAGAAGGATAAGAAGTGGGGAATTCGCCAGAACGAGCTAGAATAATTAGCTACAAGAATTCAACCTTCCTACAACCCACTACTTTGGCCCCATGGTCAGTAGAATTATTTCAGGTCCGTCCCTTCTGCCATTCATCCGGTCCATCGTTTTCCAATATTTCGCATCTCCACCTTGCTTTACATCAGCCAATTCGGGTTCACGTGGTTGCAGCAGCCGCACGCATTGGGTATGTCTCCCAAAGGTTTCTGACGGCCGTCTCCCGTCTCCCTGAATGAAACCCCCACAGACCACCTTGTGGCTTTCCACGATCGGTTGGTATCGACAGGCAATGCCGCGGTTAATCCCTGCAAGGGGGAGGTCCGGCTTGACGGGCCGGTCGCCAAGAGACAGGCTGCGGCATCACAGACCTACGCTGCTACACCCGGGCTCCGTTGATTCCTGTCCTTTTGGACCCCCATCGTGTCTTGCACGGGACAATGTCGAACCACGGCCCAAGCTGGCCATGGCACTAATTCCACTGCATGGCTGGCAAAAGACAGACTCGCCATGTGCGCATGACTTGAAGACTGGTTTCCTGCTGCGCAGCGCTGCATGTTTTGCCCACATCCGCCGAGTAGCTCGGGACGAAACATTCAAGAGCAAAGCACCCCCGTCATGTCCGTCGTGCAGCGCCTCGACGAGTTGATGAAAGCGGGGGCCAAAGCTTGCCGAGTTTGACTTGGCTTTCCCTGGGTATCCGCACGATCGTGTGCATCCTTATCCGGCGATTTAGCCAGCTCGATACCGTGTCCCAGAGGTGGGTTCTGCGAACACGGTGGCCTTTGAATGCGGATACTTGGAAGCTGGCCCTTTTTGGTACGCCCAAGTTCGGTGCCTTTGAGCACGCGGAGTACGACGGCTACTCTGCACTCCAGATGCACTCTAGATGCGAAACTATTGCAAGACGAGGGCCTCTTTTACGGGCCGTCCCACGGAAACGGTTGTTGGAACGCAGAGGCGCCTCTGACGCGGAAGAAGTGCGTCTTCTGGGCCCACCACTGGAGGAACGGATGAACTCGAGTGGGAGGGCAAAGGGTGGAACGCACTCGGTGAATCACGAATAAGATGGCCGCAAGCATGCAGGGTCGCTTCGGGCGCCAACCAAGAGGACCCGTTGTCGGCAAGCGCGGCTTCATCTCCCGAAACTACGTTGTTCTTCGGGCTCTCCAACGGTACAGACCCTCGAGGTTGCAGTAATTCATCTCCTTAGCTTCTGCTCCATCCTGGGACACGAAGCCTATTCGCATGCGTGTCTAACTTACCGGCCGGCAGGGCATAGAGTCGCACTGGTTGTCCGCATTGCCAAGCGGACGGCATCTGGGAAGAAAAGTGCGTTGCGCATTAAATCTGTCCTATGGTTGAAGTAGTAAAAATACAAAGCTAAATTGCTACGAGTACACAAGGTCGGGTAGAAATACAAGGTTTGCAAAGAAAGTGACGGTAAATCTGGTCTATAACAAAAGCAATCCATCTCCAGCGCCCGGCAGTCCAGCACCGTCGTTGCCCCTTCCGTCTAGCAAACAGCAATGCAACTCTAAATAAAGAAATCAAAAATAAACGAAAAGAAGAAAAAAAAGAAGAAGAAAAAGAATGGGTAAAAATCACATCCTAGAGGTGTACAGGACAGGCTTAGAAAGGGTTATTCTAGCTTTATTTGACTGGGGAAGGTCCTGAAGCAGAGAGTTTGGCAGGCTTTTCGTAGGTTGCCGGGTTTTCTGAGGTCACATAGTCTGAGGCAGTACGTGATTTCGTCCTGGTTCTTTAACCCGATAATCGTATTGCAGAGGCCCTTGCACTTTTTATAGCCGCGGACCCCGGTGATGTAGTACTTATAAAGGTTGGGGCAGAATGAGTCATAGCAGATACCGGAAGTCAGGCCCCGAGCCTCAAGCTCTGGCTCGACGTCCCGGGCCTCAAGCTCTGGCTCAACATCGCGGGCCTCAAGCTCTAGCTCGACATCGCGGGCCTCAAGGTCTTGGTCGATATCCCGGGCCTCGAGGTCGATTTCCTCGAAGTCAGGTTCAGCCTGCCTAGCCTCAAGATAAGGGATGGCTTCTTCAAAACCAGCGTCGCGGGCCTCGAGGTTGAAATCGCCGTCGTCGTTGATCTGGGCGGCGATAGGGGTAGCCGCAGATATGGCGAGAGCCAAGACCGTTCCGACTGAGAACTTCATTTTGAATATGGGAGGAGGGAAGGGGGGGGGGATGAGGAGGTGGAAAGAAAGAAATGCAAGAATGAAGGTGAGGATGACTAAAAAAGAAGAGAAAGGGAAAGAAAGAGAAAAGAGAAAAGGCGAGACTTGACGGCGGACGAGGGCCTATAAATAATGTCTGGTCCGGACGATGGTGACAGGTGGTTGGCCCCCTGCCGAGGAGTTGCGGCCGCCCCGTGTTTGGGGTCCGGACCACGAGACGGGGGGGGGGGCGCCTGTGCGAAACGTGGGATAGCGATCTAGGTTGTCGCGTGGCGTAGCAATAGTATCAACGAGGTAGGCGCAAGGGTGGCACCCACGGCGGGCTAATTACTAACACGACGTTTGGCTGTTAAAAAGGCCAAGTGGCTAGCCGTTGCGGTTGGGTAGCTGGGGAAGTTGAGCCAGCCCAGACGCCGGTGCGAAGAGGCCGACGACAAAGCCAAGTAACCAGCCAGCCAGCCAACTAGGCGGAGGCACCGGCGGCAAGGACAGACCAGGCACCCCGACGCCCACTCGGCAGTCTCCCATAAGTATCAAGTAGCTCCACGAGGCCACGGCGGCGCGCCCGAGCAAGTCCCCTTGCGGCAAGTCGGGCGGGCGCAAAACGTGAAATCAGCACGTCGGCCGGGTGACGGTCCATCCTGTCGACTGCGGGTTTGCCCAACATATTCATGCTGGCCAAGACTGCGTCCGTTTGAAAGCCAAAGAGAGAAGGCCTGCCTGCATTTACACACACCCGCCCTGGCGGGGGGGGAAAGTCGCAGGCCCGCTGCGAGCAGCAAAGTGCTCTGCAGAGGGACGTGGACGCAGTGCCGCATGAGGAAAGGCTCGCTTGGCCATTGTCGGGGCTGTTGCGTGGAGGCAGGTTTTGAATCCCGATGCGGCGGTACGGCACATGCGCAGATGGGCTGTCGCAGTCGAGGGCGAATCGGCCACGGGCTGAGTCTCCGCGCAACAAGGATTGGACCGAGCGTATCCCCCCCAGCCGTGGCTTGGTTCTGGCCCCAGATGGGCAGGCAAACGGGGATGCCCGGGAGCGAGCGCGGCCGTTTCAGGCTAAAACGGCCGGCCGGGCAGCCCGACTTCTCGCAGAGGCCAGCGCTTTTCTTTTTTCCCCTGGCAGCGACGCGGTCGCAGACGGCAGCCGGGGCGTCGGCGGCAGCTGGGGTCTGGCCTGCGTCCTGTCGACGGGGATTTTTTTTTTTTCTTTTTTTTTTTTTTTGGGCAGAACGCGGCGCGGCTGTCACGGCCGTCGTCTCGGACGGCGCGTGAGAACAAGCGCAGCCAGCAATCGAGGCGCAATCCAAGAGCCGTTGACGAGTTCCAGGCCCCCCGCTGGTGGGGGAGGGGGAAACAGCCTGCTCGCCTCGGTAATCGCAGCTCGCGTAACACGTATCAAAGAATCCTCCAGACCGTGGCGGCCTTTCCGGCCCTGGACCCCGGGGGGGGCGGGGGGGGGGGGCCGGGTGGAGACCGACGTGGACAGTGGACAGGTGGCTGGCCGCCATGTCCCGTTGCAGCAAGGCTGAAATGCAGCCAGCGAGCAGACGAGACTAGTCGAAGCCGGTTCCATCGACGATGGGATTGGGGGGACAAGTGTCTTTTCGGCGGGGGCTGCCCCTGGCCGGGGCGACTTGACGCCACGGCAGTCTTGAATGGGCTGGCGTGGTTGGCGACGCAGTTGTCGGCCGCGGGGACGAAGGCGCAAGGGGGGGGATGATGGCTTGCTCATGGCTCGTGGCAGACGAGGCAGTTGCTGGCCGCTGACCCTGGGCGTCGGCGTCTGGGTCCGAGGCGAAAAGCCGCGCTGGGCGATGGGCTGCGGCGGCATGGGTGAGGACGGAGTTGGGGATTTCGCAGCATCAAGCAGCGTCAAGCAGCGTCAAGCAAGGCGTCGGGCGGCAGCAAGGTTCCAGATATCAGCACGCAGCGCCAAAGAAGCGACGGGCTTCATCAAACGCCAGTCATGTCGGCGCGGCCAGCCAAAATCCCACTGTAACAAGCATCATCATCATCATCATCATCATCATCATCATTGTTTAATCCGTTTCGCTGCAGCACGGTGTTTCTTTGCCCCGGCGTTTCATGTACATCCTCCAGAAATAAATGAAAGAGAAAGATAAACTCCGGAAAAAAAAAAAAAAAAAAAAAAAAAAAAAAAAAAAAAAACCACGTCTTCTTCCCGTCCCCGTCCCGTCCAACTGTTGCAAAACAGCTCAGCACAGCAAAACGCAACGCTCCCACACGCCGCCGCCCCTCTACGCCCACTCCAGCTCGTCAAGACCCGACTTGTGCTGCGGCCGGGCCAGGCACTCG
Organism: Ustilaginoidea virens; assembly: GCF_000687475.1. Classification (NCBI taxonomy): domain Eukaryota; kingdom Fungi; phylum Ascomycota; class Sordariomycetes; order Hypocreales; family Clavicipitaceae; genus Ustilaginoidea; species Ustilaginoidea virens. The sequence goes on from NC_057322.1 coordinate 534,237, forward strand.
ACGGCCTCGTCGGCGGTCCGCGCCACCCCCAGGATGTCGGCGTACTGGGGCCCCACGAACCCGCCCCGGACAAGCTGCCCCAGCCAGCCCAGCAGGCCGTCGTAGAAGCCGTCGACGCTGAAGACGCAGATCCCCCGCCTGTGGATGCCCAGCTGGTACCACGTCACAATCTCCAGCAGCTCCTCCATGGTGCCGTAGCCGCCGCTCAGGGCGACGAAGCCGCTCCCGGGGGGTCCCTTGATGACGCTCTGCATCATGAGCTGCTTGCGGGCGTGCATGTCCCGCACGACGGTCTGCCTGCCGAACCTGGACAGGTACTGCCGGTCGGCGCTGGTGTACTCAAACTTGGCCAGGGCGGCGGGGATGATGCCGTGGACGGCGTCGGGGCCCGACAGCCGCACCAGGGTGCTGGCGACGGCGCCCATGATGCCCGTGGTGCCGCCGCCGTAGACGAGCTTGATGCCGTGGGTGTGCAGGGCGACGCCTAACGACCGCGCGGCTTCGAGGTGCGCAGGGTTGTTGCCAGAAGACGAGCCGCCGCTGGAAAGGAGAGGGGAGGGGGGGGGGGGGGGGGGACGAATGTTAGCTCAAGGAGAGGCAAAGGGGGGAAAGAGGAGATGAGGGGAGGGTGAACACGCACAAGAGGCAGATGACGCGGGACTGGGACTCGGGGGTCTCAATGGGCGGCAGCTTGGCTACCTGGTGTCCCAGCACGAGCTGGTTGAGCATGCACAGCGCGGGCGACTCCACCGTCGAAAGCCAGGACGCCTTGTCCGTGACGGCCAGGCTGATGCTGACGGCCTGCTTGCGGTGCAGGAACGGTATCAAGCTCTCCCGTATCCACTGCAGCTGGCCCAGGCCGTACCGGAGCGTGTTTGCGTGCATCGTGTCGCGCCCGCGCCGCAGCAGGATCTCGCGCTTGCCCGGCACGGCTCCGTCTCCGCCGGGGTCCGCCGCCGCCGCCGCCGCCGCCGCCGCCGTCTCCTTCAGGTAGGGGTGGAACTCTGGGTAGCCAATGGTCTTCCAGACGCCTCGCTCGAAGCAGGGCCGGCCGCCGAGCAAGGCGCGCTCGAGGTCCCACAGCTCGGCAAGCTCCTCCAGGAGGCCCCTCTCCAGCATCTCGCGGCCCCTGGCCTTGACGAGCGCCTCGTAGGCGGGCTGCTGCGGAATCAGCAGCAGCGCAAAGACCTGGTAGTCCCTCCGGAAGGCTTCGCGCAGGACGGGGATGGTGAGCGAGGTCGACCCCCCGACAAGGACGGGCAGCCGGTCCGCGGCCGTCAGGCCGTCCAGGAGGGCGGCGGCCTCGGCCACGAAATCGGCGGGCTCCTCGTCGGCCTCGAGGTAGTCCACCAGGTGGTGCGGCACGCCCTCCATTTCCTCCGGCCGGGGCTTGGCGGTGGCGATGCTCCCCGGCTTGTAGCACTGCAGGCTGTCCACGGAGATGACCTCGCCGAGGAAGGCCTTGGCAATGGCCACGCCCAGCTTGGTCTTGCCGGAGGCGGTGGGGCCGAGGACGGCCACGACGGGCTTCCGGGCGAGCTTTGTGGTAAGCATGTTGCTGCCACGAGAGCAGGCTGGCCGAGAAGGGAGAGAAGGGGGGGGGGGGGGGGGGGCGGGGGTTGTTTGAAACACGACAAGCTAGTGCAGACACCGCTAGTTTGGCAGCTAGTTGTCGAGGTTTCCGACACTAAGACGGGGACGGTGAAGGGGATCGGCGCAGAGGGCGGCACGTTGCAGCTTGGGGGGGAACCGAAACACGCCTCCGAGATGGTGGACCAAGCCTGTATATAGACGGCACCGGTATATAAGACGTCCTTGGATCTGGCAGCGCCAAGGCGGCGAGCTGCGCCGCTATTTATAATGCCCTCTTTGACACAATTCTGCGCAGGAGAGCCTCTGCTCGGCAGCGAGTGAGGGCCAATCCTGTGAAAACACGTCCAGGTGAGCCATGCCTAGTGCTTACGAACAAGTCGCCTTCCTAGCTACATCAAGCAGGCAAATGAAGCAAAGAGCCCGCTAGCGAGCGCCTGCGACCGATGCAGTAATATCCATACTATTGCCGGCGATGCGGCTGAAACACGGAGCAGGGGAAGGCTGGGTTCGAGTCACGAGCCCGGTGCCGACTGCCCCACTCCGGACTATTGCCGGCCAGCGGAGCGGAGAGGGCGAGGATGCGGAGCAGATCTCTACGCAGCAAGCATCATCATCACCATCATCGTCATCAAGCAGCGTTGTTGGCCCCAGGGCCCCAAAGCATCCCTGCCGCCCCCGCAGGAAGCCCCTGGCCGTGGTTGTCACCTGAGTCAAGCGTCTGGAGCGGGACATTCATGTCTTGCCAGGCTGGCTGCCTGGCGCAAAGGCTAGTTCAGTCATGATTTGACAAGCATTGCTGCATTACATGACACTGCCGAGCAGGGCACCCTATCCAAGCGACAGGGGCTCTTGTTCTATCAAAGTTTTTATATTATCGACCGGCACTGCGTGGTGTGGAGACGTGACAGGTTCCCTCGAGCGTGGGGCGGCGGGCGGCTGCGGGCCGGGACGGCCCTCGGAAGTGCGGTTTACGCGGCAGTCGGGGGATCGGCGTTGATGCAGGTGCAGAAATAGCTAGCAGCAACTCGCGGCGGTTTGAGCGCGTCGACGGCCGCAGCCAGCGCGCACAAGCAGCTACCATCCCGCGGCCAGGGGCGAGGACGTAACTCGCCTCGTTTACATGGCACACATTCGCGCGCCGCAGCCGGCACTTGATGGTTACCACCCCCTCCCGCCCTTCACCTTCTCCCCATGCTGTCAGAACCTTACTACGTAGTACATACATAGCACATGCTTTACACTGCCGAACACCACGATCCACCTACAAATGCAGGCCACTCGTCTGGTCGAGTGGTGCGGCATGGTTGGAACAAGGGGGGGCCAAATCGGAGCACGGATATGCCCCGTGCTGCCAGGGTTGCGAGTTGCAGCCGGCTATCGCCATTGCAAAGAGCGGCCCTCGCAACCCCTCCCCACCCCTGCCGCTTGCTGCTGCGTCAACCGATGGCATGGTGCCGCGTGTTGGCGCGTCTTTTCGTGGGCTATTTGAGGCGTCGGTGTAGGCGAGGCGCTTTTGCCATGCAGGACAGGGCAGCTGGGGGCGCACGGCCAGGACAGGGCCCTTCTCGCTTGCCCGCAGCTTGAAACAGCCCAAGGTAGGGACGGCAAGCTTCGTCTGCACTCCTTGTTCCTTCCCCCCCCCCCATCTTCCCCACGAAGGAAAAAGAGTTCGGGGCGCATGCAGCGAGTGCATAAAGCCCTTGATTCGAGATGGGAGAGTGGCAAAGTTGCACACGTTGAAATGCTCTACGATGCATGCTTGGGAAAAGAGAAAAAAAAAGAAAACAAAAAAGAAAAAAAAAAGAAGAAGAAGAAGAAGAAGAAGAAGAAAAACAGAGCGTTGTTGCGAATGATGTCAGGGGAGTGGCACGAGACCTTTGCGGCGATTCTGCACAGCGGCATGTCAGTCCTCATGCCACATGGAGGGAAATAAGCCATGTGTCGCCGATCTGGTGCAGGGATGCTGCGCAGGTTTCGTCGTATGCCTTGCCATGCATGTCATGCTTGTAATGGACCGAGCAAAGCAAACATAAACCCAGTGCAACATAATAGTTGGTCTGGCAGCATTGCCAAAGCGATGGAATCAGGACTGCCAGGCCCGCCCAGGCAGAGCGTCGGTAGTAGACGAACCTTGATAGATTCAACGCGGCTTGAACTTGTTTCAACTTCAAGCAACATCGACAGCTCTCGGTGGGTCTTGACGTCTTTTCATTTAGTGGCTATGAAGGTTCTTCTTTTTTTTTTCATCACGATTCTTTGCCTCCTGCCTCCTGCCTCCTGCCTCGTGGAGACCTGGCTAGCAGCTTTCTCGCTTACACCGCTTCTTTGTGATTCTATATGCCTCTTCACCCTCTCCCCGCCGTGTTAATTGACACTGCAACTCCCCATCAGGCGCTGCATGATTGGTTATATGGAGCCCCAGGCAACACGCAACGTCACTTACGCCCATGTGTCAGGAAGCGTGCAGAAGAACGGTAATATTAAATAAAGATTACGAGCACCGGCTGATTGATACTCGCTATACCAGCTATTTATAGTGGGAACAGCGGTAGCCCTAAGGGGCTACTGTTCCCTCGGCTACATGTGCCACATTCCACCGGATGTTCCCGATATTACGTACGATTCCACCAGACGCTGGTCAAATATATGTTAGTAATGGGAACTCTTTAGAGTTTATAGTATTCTCTATATAGTTGAAGCTAGTTTGAAGCCACTTCGATAAAATTGCATTGATTTCACCTTGGGTCCTGCAACATGGCCCCGTGATATCTGCCCTCATTCTTGGCTGCCCTCTGCCTTTTGCGCCTCCAATGCAGAGAAGCCGCCCATCTTGCCTGCACGGCAAATCCCCCGTCTTTCTTCGACATGCGGCAGCTTTCTGTGGCATCTTGTTGTCTGCTAGGGTTGACCCCAGCGATCGGGCCTTTCCTCGGCACCTCATTGGCCATCAAGGAGCCCCGTCTGCTCTTGAGCTATTTTGTGGGGCGGGTCAGGTCCGGCCCGTGGGAGAACTATTCCCAAAACGGACAAGACACCCCCGCTGTACAGACTTATATTTAATTTTAAATCCTGGCCTTCTTCTTTTTTCTTACTACATATTTATTTGTCATTTACAGTTTTCGCCATCCCCACTTTTGCGCCTTCTGCCGACGCTACCCTGCGGGTCATGGTCACCCATCATGGTCCCACGCTCCGCAATAATGCCTCGAATGCGAAAAATCGACCAGCCAGCCAACCAGCTACACGGGATCATCGCTCGGCGCGCGGGCCTTGATGGAGTCGTTTGTCACCACCGATGCGGTGCATTGGCGAGCCGAAGGGGGGCGGTTCCCTGGTGCGTCCGGAGCTTCCTTTTTGGGGCTGGCAGTTGGGCTGACGGCATGAGACCGTCCCCTGTCTGCGGCGGTGATTCTTTAGCCTGCGTCTTTTCTCTAATCGACATGTGAAAACGGGTCGGGGGGATGTCTACCTGCGAAGCTGATGGCCGCCAGGGGGGAACGTGGGTCGGGTGCAGGAGCCCGTGTGTTTGGGAGATTCGGCATGTTGGTTCCCATGAGCTCCCGCAGAGCAGCTCCAGCTCATCCGTGTACAAGTTCAGCATAGGCCGCCAGTTGCCAGTCGTATCTTACTCGGCGTTGGAGAGTGCGTGATGAAGCAGCAACAGAGCTTCTAGGAAAGGCTGATGATGATGATGATGATGATGATGATGCGCTGACCATCTAGGAAGGAGAGGCGATTCATCCATCTAAACATCAGCCTTGTGCCTGATGAGCGAGACTGCTGCGTGGCTCATGGGCCGGCTGCGAAACAGCTCAGCCAGTCGCCGCAAACGCAACAAAGCCGCAATGCCGTCTACGCAGAGGAACATGCCCGCTATGACAGCCTCTTCACTATATGATATTCACGCTTAATTTAAGATGAAGAAAGGGAAAATGGAGGGCATCAGAGTGACTTCAAAGGCTACTACGCAAGCAAGAATCGTAAAAGCAAAATGAGTGGGAAGAAAGGAGAAACATCGCTGGGCGAAGCTCCTGCCAAGGGCGTCTCGCTACCAAAGCCCCGGCCGCAACAGGCTTCGCCGGCTTTTCGGTTGAATCCCCTGGAAGCACGTCCTTTATGCTCGATTTGAGCTGGCTGCCTGCTGGCACCCCCGCTACACGGTCATCTGATGACGGGTTCTGAATCCGCATTTGCAGCGTCTTTGGCAAGGTCGACACACGCAGCGTGTCTGCGGAAGTGCTCGAGCAGCGCCACGTTCCCATCTTGGCTTCGTCATCCCCCCCGGAGGCACCCTTCTCCTACCAGGTTCTGCTGCAGGCTGGCCTCGTGGGTGCCCCAGCACTGAGATGATGGTTTCTTTTCAGGGCGGACACGCCGTTGCCGAAGCATGGACATGGGGTCCGCATGAATGAGAGGCCCTCCATCCGCGGTTTCAATCAAGCACCCTCTGGGTCGGCGCTCTCCGCCCACCTGATGCTTCCCCGTACGACGGCGCCCACGTCTTGCTTTTCGAGCAGGGCTAGCTCGCACAAGGGCGAAAGGGGCCTGGGGCTCGCTCCCAACCGAGCGGGATGAGCGGCAACCAGCACGCCCAAAGTACCGCGGCCGGAGTGTAGGCGAAGCAAAACACGTCGCGAGGTGCAAGCACAATCCGCCGCGGCAACTACAAGACCCCATGTCGGTGCCGATTCCCAAGTTCCACGGCGGACAAGACGTGGCGCTTGGCGATGCCGCGTGTCTCTCCGACGAATCTCCCGCGAGGTAAGCGCCGCAAACGTCGGCTGTTGCCCCAAGCAAAAGACTGTTCGTTCAGCACCAAGGGAGGGGCCTTGTTCCACTTGCCGCGGATGCCGTGATCCATGGCAGGCATCTTTCGGCCCAGATCTTTTAACGTGGGTGTAGGTGCGCTCGTCGTTTATCGCCAAGGAACCCCGGGAGCCCAGAGGGAACGCGTGTGCCAAGTTGCGGAATCCGCCCTCGTCACCGGGACGCATCCAACGCCCGTCATCCTCAGCACACCGTGGGCGTGCGTTCTCAAGGGTCGCGAGGACATTGGCCACTGCTTTTGGTCATTCAGAGCAGCTACCCCGACACAGTGTATTGCACGTGTAGCCTCCTGAAGCGTGCCGAGACGATAGCAAGAGCCTGCGGGTTCAACCGCTGCCGTGCTCTTTCCTCGCGCCTGCAAGAAGCTGGCCAGGTGAGGCGCCGTCTGTGGATGCAACCGTGTGGAGGCACACTCGGCCCGAGGACTGACTGCCCCCCCCCCCCAGGCTGTCTCCTGCTCCCATCCGTAGAGCTCGAGTTGCCCGCCGCACGAACGATGTGCGAGCATTGACCTCTTTCTCCGGGACCTGCCTCCACGGCACGTGACTAGACCTCTAGGTTCGTAGCCTCTAAACGCACGCACGATGCAGTGGACATGGGCATGAGCAACCATGGCACTTGACCCACGCCCCGCCCTCGCATAACGCGCTGCGGATTTCGGCAGTTTTCTTGCCAGGCACCGAGGCCGTTGGCAGGGACGCTGGATTCGCCCTGGTGAGCGGCTGGCCATTGCCGACACGCGAGGCCGGTTTCCGCTGGATGCTGGTGAGCAGCCTGGAGCCTGGAGCCTTTTCCGACGGCCCGAGAGAGAGACCCCGGCCGGGCCTGTCTCCCGAGCACATGCGGCAGCGGACCCACACCGCGGCAGGAACTTGACGGGATCCACCAGCCGCAATGTCGCCGCCGACAAGCCGCGCCTGAACCAATCACAATCAACCAAAGCGCCCGGCCGCACCGCCCCGGCATCCACACCCTGCGAGGGGGGCTCGTGAGCCGCCTCGAGACATGACACTCGGTGGCCTCGCACGGGCACGGCAGCGCATCCCTTTGGCTGCTTCAAGGTTGCAGCTTTGCAGCTTTGCAGCTTTTTGTACCGGATCCCGTTTCTGCTTGAAAACCTACCCTGTAGGTACCGTACCGCGTTGGCAACCGGCCCAGCCGTGAAACCCTCGCACTAGGAGTTCCGGCATTTGTAGCACAGCCAATACGCGGCATCGTAAGCATCAATGCTATTGGGTAGATGAACGCCTTTTTTTTCTTTCGTCTGCCTTGCACACTGCCAAGTTTAAACAGCCTGTTGTACATAGTAGGAATTGCCTCGCAGCGCCCAATGTGCCCGGTGGGTGGCGGGCGGCAAGCGCGAAGGAGCTAGCTCCACGTAAATACAGAAACTGATGGTGCTTCATCAGTGTACTATTTCTTCGTCTCTGATGCATCCCTTACACTACGGGTTTCCCATGGCTTAAACCCTGGTCCGTTGCAAAAGCCGCACCTTGGCACAGTTAAAGGGATATAAGGGGGACGCTTTGGACAGTTTCTATCCATGCAGGACAGTGTGCTCCTCCCCCGCAGTCGGGCTTTCCCTTCCGGGGTCTTAATAGAGTTTCTCGACAGGCTATTTAGACTCGGGTTTAAATGACCCCTAGTGTAGTGTCGTAATGATATGACACTCGGTGGTTCTCTTACGGGCTGGGAACGCATCGCCGCCTCTTGTAGGGGGCCGCTTTGGATGGTTTCCGCCGTTGCAGGAAAAGTGTGTTCTCGATAGGGTATCTGGACTCAGGTCTAAATAACCCCCCAGTGTGATATAATACTACGTCAGACATACACAGGCGTTGCTGTTGCGACTAAAAGATGATGACGCCCCACAAAGTGCGGCTTTCTATTGGGCTTCATTCAGCCTTCAGCTTCATACGCCGCGATATCTAACATGACTTGCGTGCATCGCAAGCCGCCGGTCCACGTCTGACACCACCCAAGGACTCGGCAAGACGGCCCCGTCTTTGATGCTCATTTGGAAAACCTCGACTCCTCCTTTTTGTAATACAATGCGCTAAAGTGCAGGTGGCGTAAAGAACCTTGACCACTCCCAGGCCGAATCCACCTCAAAAGCCCCAGTCGGTGGTACAATATATATGCTGCGGCGAAAGCCGGGGGAAAAAAAAGAGGGAAAAAATAAAAACACAGAAATGCCTTGTCTCAAGGTACAGAACAAGGTCGGTGGTCAAGCACCACAAGACATTACCAAAAAAAAAAAAAGGGGAAGGGAGAAAAAAAAAAGAGAAAAAAGAAGAAAAGTCCAGGTGAGGAAACCGCAGGTCATCCATAAATACAAGTGGTAGGTAGCCAAGAATTCGTCGCCGCCCAATGCCCATGTTGTTGATTTTTTCTTCTTCTTCGCCCCTTGGCAACAAGCCCTCAACAACAAGGGAAATAAAAAAAAAAAAAAATAGTCACATGGTAAACAATATTGCTCCGTCAAAACCGTCGAGGCCGAGCTGTCGTTTGGCATCATCATGGTGAAAACCGCCATCGCCTGGCGTTCTCGTCAACCCACCATCGTGTTACAAAGGCGGCCTCTTCCGCCCAATTTGCTGCCGCCCCGCCATACTTCTTCTCTACACTGCGTACAAAGTTCTCAAAGTCAAACGAGAGAACCGCGTCCTTCTCGTGCGGATCCGTCTCGACATTGGTAAATCGCCACTCAATGTCCTTGACCACGGGTACCACCACGCGCCACTGGGGATTCCGCGCGCTACGCGTCGCGACTTGGGCGCGGCCGGTGTTCATGACGGTAAACTGCCAATCGGCTTGCCCCGTGTGCCTCGACTCCCTTTGCAGCGGTCGGATAAGCGACTGGCCTTCGTAGTTGCGAACCAGATCCCGAGCAGCCGCCCTCTCGGACCGAGACAGGGACCCCGTTTCAATCAAAAGGTCCAGGATTGTCGGCAGCACGGAAATCGAATTGACCGGGCTGTCAACGTCGACGGCGGGCAGCGCGGGGTGCGACAGGACCAGGGGGACGTGAAAGTTTCCCACGTTGGGTTGGTAGTAGGGAGTGACCGCGCCCGTCTCGGGGACGGACAGCCCGTGATCGCCGACGAGAACCACCAGGGTTTCGTTGCCGACACCCTGCTCCTCCAGGATTTCGAGGATCCGCCCCAGCCATCGGTCGACGAAGCCGACCGTGTTGACATAGTGGGAAAGGTCCTCGAGCTTGTCTCCGTCGGCTAGCGGCACATACGTTTCCTCGTCGGGCATGCTGAAGGGGTGGTGGGCCGTGCTGGTCAGATGCGTGAGGAAGACTCGCTCCTTGTTCTCCTTGGCCGTCTCAAAGGCGTCCTTGATGTAGTCCTCAACGGCGGATTCGCGCATGCCATAGTAGTTGATGTTTGGCAGCGTCGCCTTGCCAAACTTGGCGTCGTCGCTCTGCAGATACTCCTTGGTGATGAGCTCTTCGTTCTTGTAACCGAGCACGGGCATCAAAAGATCCTGCTTGTCGTAAAAGTTTGTCACCGACATCATGAAGCTGTTGCTCCACTTGTATCCGGTGTAGTCGTCGGTTGTCGAGTCGGAGTCGTTGGAGTGGTCCAGGGCGTTGAAGGCGTTGAAGATGTGCGGCAAGCACGGCTGGTACACGTGGTGGTCGTACTCGAGGTTGAAGTCGGCCACCAGCGGCGTGATGCCGCACAGCGTTCCCGGGAGGCTCTTGAGAGTGTAGGTGCCAGTCGTGTGATCATTGTTGACGTTGACGCCGCCCCGCCGCCTGGTGTGGTTGTGGCTGAAGCCGTCGTCGAAATCGCCAGTGAGAAAGTTGGCCGTCGGCGTCAGGCTGGAGAGCCGGCGCCGCGCACTCTCGGGCAAGACGCCATTCTCCCACGTCTCGGCAAGCTTGTTCCATATTTGGCCGTCCTTCTTGAGCGGGAAGACGTCTTTGCGCGTGCTCTCGAGCTTGATCAAGACGACGTGGCGAATGTCGACACCGGCGAGCTTGCCTCGCAGAGGAGAGAGCAGGTCGTCGTCCAGGTTGGAAACCTTGAGCGGGTCGTTGGCCGCGTTGTAGTGTTGCATACCAGGCTGGTACCAGTCCTCGAACCCGGGAAGCGGCTCGTCGAGTCGGGGCAGCCAGTCCCAGCGGATCGGCTCGGCGAGGGCAGTCTGGTTGTCCCAGCCCCAGCCAATGCCGTGGCCGTAATAGGGCATCAAGCTCGCCAGGGTCGGCGACGAGTGCGCGAAGTCAATAAACGGCAGCAGAATCGGGGTCCAAGACATGAAGACGAGGGAGCCTTCGGCCGGTCGCACCGTCGTCAAGACAGCTTGAGCAACCAGCAAAATGCCAACGACGGTGTAGAGAAGCCACGTCGTCTTGCTTTCGTGCACGGCATCGGAAGCGGGGGCGAGGAGACGGTGCTTGTTCTCCATGTGGTAGTCATCGTCTTCGGAACCGTCCTCCAAGTCGAGCTCCTTTTGCGGGACATGGTTGTACCTGATGCGATTGGGCGCATTCAGGCCGCGGCAAGAAATCTTGCTGAACAAAAAGGTGAAGGGCAGCTTCACAATGTCAATGGCCATGCCGGCCAGGAGGTAGCAAAGGTCCTGGAGGAGCCAGCCGACGACGAGGACGGTGGCAAAGGCAATGGAGCAAGACACGAGCCCGGCGAGAAGCACGGACCATGATGAAGAGTCGCCGGCCAAGCCAACGTTGCGCCAATGAAGTTCTGAGCCGGCCACGACGAAGAAGGAAATGTTGATGGCGGCGAGGGAGTGTTGCACAAGGGTTATCAAGCAAGCCAGGGCGGTGGCCACGAAACGTAGGCATGATACAGCTGCAAAAACAGGCGATTCGGCATCGAGCAAAAGCCGCAGCATGAGCAGCAGGGCGGTGTCCTGAGCAAAGAAGGAAAGGCCCCATCGGCAGACCTGGGCGGGCGGGAGGGCGGCTATGTGAGCATATACATGGATACACTTTGCGCTCAGTATCGACACGGCGGCGATGGAGAAGACGAGTCGTCGGTTGGCGAAACGAGAGGCAACGGCCAAGCAAAGGCGGCGGTTAGTCAGGACGAAGCGTCGACTGGCGAAACGAGAGGCGGGAGAGCCGCCGGTATTCTGAGTGGCATCAGGCATGTCGGCGACGCAACGGCTTCACGTCTGAAGAGGTGTTGTCATGCTCTACAAGAGATGCGGCGGCAGGACCAAAATTGTCGCCAAGGAGCAGAGGACACTGGAAAGGAAGGCAAGGTGGTGATGGAGACTCTTGTTGCCGCTGTTGAAGCGGTCCCTTTTTTTTTTTTTTCCGTCTTGGCCCGTTTTCTTGGTTGTGATTAGGGGAATTTCTTCCTCTCTACAACAGAAAACCGAAAGCAAGGAACTTCCTTGAGAGACCGGGGGGGGGGGGGAAGGGGGGCCCTCGGGTGCCAAGGCCAGATTTTAGAGAAGTTGTGCGGATAACTTGGCCAGAGGGTGGATTGGATTGGATTGGACAGACAAAGGAAAAGAGGACGAAATGGCAAAAGAGGCGAAGCAGCGACAACGTCGGGAAGGAGGAGAAGAAAAAGAAATCTCAGCTGGATCAGGATGGGAGGAGGCGGGAGGAGGCGGGAGGAGGCGAGAGGAGGGCGTAGGGGAGAGGCGGGCAAAGATGCGTGACGGAAGAGACAAAAGGCGACGATGCAAGGCACCAGACATCAACAGGCAAGGCAGGTACCAGACATTAGTAGGTGGAGGAGAGGAGTGGGAATAGCAAGCCACCATCAGAGCGGCTAGCGGCTAGCGGCAAGGCCAAGACCAGTCCAGGCGTCGGTTAGCCTGGCCGGGGCAGGAGACAGCAGCAGCAGCAGCAGCATGCTCTTTCCCTCGCCGACCTCGCCGCCCGCGCAGTCATGGTCATGGTCATGGTCATGGTCATGGTCATGGTCGCGGTCGCCGTCATGATGGTCGTGGTGGACGTGCGCCGGCAGTGGCAGTGGCAGTGGCAGCGGCAGCGGCAGTGGCAGCTAGCGCATCCTCGTGTCTTTGGCGCTTGTCCTTTTCGTCAGTCAAGTTAGTCTGTGCGTGCAACAGAAGGGTGCAGTTTCAGCATACGTGCCCTGCAAGTCTCGAAAAGCCCGGATACGATGAAACGAAAGACGGGGGGCACGCCAGCACGCGTTATGCCGAGCTAGCATGGCAATGCGAGGCACGTCTCTCTCTCTTTCTTTTCTCGGGAATGAATGCTCGTTGGTGGCCATGGCTGGAGCCTGCCAAAGTCAATGGTTGCCCAGCCCAGCCTGCATGCAGCCCTGAGAAAGGGGCCAGACGTTGTCAAGCGGGCCAGACCTGGCTGGTGGGGGGAGGGAAGGGTGGGGGGCTGATGCAAGGGCCAGGGGAAAAGTGAATCGCGACAAGGACAGTGCGGTGCTGCGCTGTGCTGTGCTGTGCTGGTTGCACGTCAGACTGCAGCAAATGTCTGCAGCGGGCACGCGGCGGCCGCACGGTGCGCACTGCCCGCTGCGCACTGCAGGAGCTGGCTGGCCCCTCAACCCCCCCGGCACGTCACACATCCGCCACGCCCCTCCTCTCCAGATCCGGATTTGTCCAGGACCGACTTCCAGGCTGAAGTGTGACGAGCGTGCACCGTGATGCATCAGATGTCAGGGCCTCGGGAGAAGTAATGATGATGGACTTGCGAGCATCAGTGGCAACGCCTCTCTGCCCGAAGCAACCCGAAGCAACCCGAAGCGACCCGAAGCGACCCGAAGCGACCCGAAGCGACCCGAAGCGAGCGGGCTGCATGCACTCTACTGTTCTGCCAGACCGCTCCGTACTCGGTACTCCTGGACCGATGCAGAATATTGCCTGGCGGGCCCAGGAGAAACCTCCGCACCGCGGGCGAGACGTCTCGTCTCTCGTCAACCACGCCGTTGGGTTCAGCGCTCGTGGGGTTCCTTCCCCTGGGCACGGCAGCCCTGCCCTGCCCTGCCCTGCTCTGCCCCGCCCTGGCTACAGAAAACGGGCCCCACACTGTCTGCCAAATGGACCCGACACTGGACGTCGTCCGCCGGAGATGGTGGGCCGTGCCCTTGCTCTTTTGGCCAAGAAAGTTCTGATTGAGCGAGCCCCTTGAGACTATCCGGACCACCCGCGCACCAGCTTCCAAACGCGGCCAAAGCCAGAGAGACGACCTCAGCCTCCAGCTGGCCGTTTTCGTCGTCCGGACGGAGTACTCTGCCGAGGACAGGCAGATGCAGGGGAGGGGTGCGCTGCCGTTGGCGCTGAAGCCAGGAATCAGGAACTTCAGCGCAGGAATCTGCACCAACACCAACAGCTGGAACCCGCCCGCCCAGGCAGCCACGGCCCACCGCGCTCCCCGCGCTTGCCTGGGTTTGTCCCGACGGCACGCGACCCCCCCCCCCCTCCCCACTTTTCACAGTAAAAAAAAACAAAACCAGGCGACGGTTTGTGTGGCTGGTCCCCTCTCCTGCGTGGCGTGGCTGATCGAATCAATCATTGCCCAGGAACCAACAAGAAGTACAGTAGTGAGCCCAAGGCAGGTAGAATCTCGAGGCTCCTCCGTTGTCACTCCGAGTCAGACACGCGGAAATTGCACGCACATCGCTCGGCAGCCTGGTTCTTCTCCTTCTTCTTCTTCTTCTGCTTCTTCATCCTCCTTTTTTTTTTTTTTTCTTTTTTCCTATTTTCCCCCTCCTCAACACTCCTTTTCAGGACCGTGCGTTTGCCGTTGCACAGGGCATGGGGGGCCCCCCGAGCGATGCCGGACCTTAATTCACCAGCCCCAGCCGCGTCCTCTTCTCTTTTTTTTTCTTTTGTTTCTTTTTTTCCTTTTTTTCCCCCCCTCCGCAGGGTTGAAATGAGGCTCATTATTCTTTCATGCACCCGTTGCCGACCCATTGCCAAGAACGGGACAGTCGTGGCGACTAGCGGCTGCGGGCTGAGCGAGAGCGGGCCTTCTGTTTGCCTTCTCTGGGCTTGCCAGATTGGGCCCCCCCCCCCCTCTCTCGTATTGAAATTCGATTGCGTCTTGGCGACTTTCCCCCTGTTTTTACCGCGTCAGCATCAGTTTAGCAGAGGGGCAAGCGGTCGTCAAGCGGCCAGCACCTTGTTCCTTGTTGTGGGAAATAACCACTTGCTGGGGGTTCCGCGGAGTGACGGGCAAAGGGAAAAGGCAAAAGGCAGGCCATGCAAGGCACGTGACCGGACCATATGCGGGGAAAGCGCCGGCGCATCGCAGAAAACAACAACCAGCCGGCCGGCCGGCCGACCGACCCGACTCGGGCTGAACCGCGCCAAAGAAGGCGCCCGGCGCTGAAACGGTCCTGGGCTGAGGGGGCCTTGGTAGTTTGCGCTTGGGGGCTCGCACTCGCATCCCCAAACGAGCACGAGGTCGCGTGACTCGCAACCACGTACGGAGTGCTCCGTAGAAAGCTAGTTGATCTGGAGCAGGACGGAAACGAGGACAAGGACAGGGGGCCAGGGACCAGGGCATAATCACATGCCCCCCTTTCTCCGCACAAAACAGGGAAAGGAAAAAAGAAAAAGAGTCACTTGGGTCCCGGGGTGCTCACGCAAGTGGGGAGGGGAAAGTGCCGACCAGCAAATGGAAAGACGCCAGGCCAGGGCTTGCTATCCCTGAACCCCCGTCCGGCCCCGTCCGGACCAAAGAAGCAGGACGGCATGGTCATGGAGCTCGGGGCCTGCAAGAAAGAAATGCTGGGCTGGGCAAAATGGTGACTGACGCGAGCTACACTACGGAATCAGCGGCGCACCCGGATTTTTGCACGGGGGCGTCATCGAGCTAGTCAAGTCAGCTGGCTGACTGATGACGCCCAAAAAAGAAAGAAAGAAAGAAAGAAAGAAAGAAAGAAGGAAGGAAGGAAGAAAAGAAGAAAAGGTCTTCACAGGGCCCCTTTGGTGCAAAGCCGCCCCCGTGATGGACGTCACACATCTTTGATCATTCATGTCAGCCGTGTTCGTCGGGCGGCTCGGACAACGGCCCCGTGGCCATACCCATACCATACGCGAGCGTCCGATGCGCGGCGGGCCCAGGCGGGCAAACGAACCCCACCCCCCTGCTGCGCCACTGGTCACAGACTCGGATTCGGCTTCTTTTTCTTGGTTCTCTTGTTGATGAGGCGCGGCTAGGATTCGCCCGGCATGCAGCAGCGACCGTGCTAGAAGCTTGTGGAGCGCCGGCCCCGTCGAGACGCGACATGCTTTACAAACGTCGGACCGTGGCCGTCCTGCCTGTCATGTCACACCCTGCAGACAGGCCGATGTATGCTTTGTTCGCGAGGCCGGCTCGCTCCGGTGTCGGGACGGGGCGGCCGTCAAACCGACAGCCAGCGGCAGCATGGCCGGCAAGACAGATGCATGGGCCTTGCGTGTCGACGCGCACACAAACAGTCAAAAGACAGCAATGTAGCCCGAGCCCGCGGCATCCCGCTCCGCATCTTGACCGCAAAAAAAAAAAAAAAAAAAAAAAAAAAAAAAAAAAAAAAAAAACCGTTTCGTGGGAGGTGGGAAAGCAAAACACAAAGTCCTGCCACATGATGGCTGGCATGCCTCGCAGATAAATAGGGCCTGCATGACGATCATCGTTGAAAAAGGGGCCCTCGCCCGGGCTGCACCGTTTTGACGGCATTCAGATCCAAGCCCTGCAATGTATCGCGGTGTATGTAATGTATCTGCGTCGTGGCTTTCCAGTGACCCGGCCATTAGCTCCGCCACAATCACCCAGCACCGCTCATCAAGACCATCGGCATCGCTAGCAAGCGGCCACATCGCGTCCCTAGCCGGTGTGCGCAGTAGTATGTAGTAGCACCTTGACGCTGTGGTGCCTCCCTCCACCAAGACGGTGAGGCCGGTCAAACAACTCCCAACGCGCCCAGGTGGTCTTCCCCGTCTGTCGCCGTGTCCGGCAACATCGCCAGAGCGTGGGGCTTGGCCCCAAGGCCGTCTTCTTTTTTTTTTTTCCACCAGCCCGGCTCGCTCGAGCACGCGGCGACACCTCACCACCGGGCTCATCGGGCGCGGAGAAAGGGAACCGGCAATGTTTGTTCAAATGTCCAGCCGCTGACCCACCCCCCCCATGCGACTGGATGGCTAGCCTAGCCCCAGCATCGCAGTTTGACAAGGCAGATTCAACATGGAAACAGCCCCGGGCGGCCTGCCAACCGGCGAGCACCAAGCCTACCGTGCCGCGCCGTGCCTCACCACATCACCACACGCAGCGACAAGCCGCAGAAACGAAGCAGGCAACATCGCCAAACTGCCATGACGCAGCCGAACAAAAAAAAAAAAAAATGTAGAAAAGGGGACCCAGCGTCCGTTGGGTCCCTCCCGACAGCCCATGCGCACGCAACTCGGCGTTCGCTGCCGTTGACTGATTCCGTACCTGCTCAGCTTGTTGCAGCCGCTCCCACATAGTACATACATACATCTTGCGCCGGCCCGGCGGCTGCTGGAGGAAAACGTGCGGGACAGCCCGCGGTTTTTGCTCGTGCAACACCTGTCTGCTGTCTGCTGCTTCGTCGCGATGGGTCCGCGCGTCGGGGTGGCAGGCGTCTGCAGGCGTCTGCAGGCTAGCTTTTTGATCTTTCCCTTCTGTGTCTGGCGGCCGAGGCGGCGGGGTCGGCTTGCCGTCGTGGTTTCTGGCCGGGGGCGGCGGGGTCCCGTCTGCGGCCTGGCCTGTTGACGCGCGGACGTGTGGGTTGGTGCGCGGGCAACCCAGCCAAGGCTCCATCGGCAAGCCGTGAGGAACACGGGAGCCCGCTGTGCGAAGTATGCATTGGGCGGCGGGTGGTTGCGGAGGCCACTCGGCATCGCAGGCGGGTTTACACGCAAAAAAAAAAAAAGGCACCGGAATGCTATACTGGCCTTGGGAGGGAAACAATAGGGGCGGTGCTCGTGCACAAGCTCGGGATTACCAGAACTAGCTTCGCGCAGGCTCGCGCAGGCTCGCGCATACTCGTGCAATTCTGAATCCTACGAGGCCCAAATGCCATGGGCCGCAAAGCCCCCCGGTGCCTTTTCTGGCCGGCATCCTTATCCTTGCGGCCGTGCGTGCGTCCCGGGACGTCCGTCTCCTTGGGTCACTGTTCCAGCAGGCCACACACGCATTGCAGACTCATTGCCCTCGTGGCTCCGTCAAACCCCTGGCCTCGTTCTCGATCTGCATGTCAAGCACCCTCTGCAGCTGGCCCGGCGGCGCGTCCTCCCGCTCCATGACCACCTCAATCATGGACAAGCCCTTGGTGTCGCTCACCTCGCTGCTGTCCACGATGGCCCTTAGCTCGGCCCACGTCGTGGCGGAGGCAGTGTACGTGTGCTCGGGCGCGCCAAAGAAGCTCGGCGCCTGCAGGTACCGCCACCTGGCGACGTCGTTGTAGCCCTGCTTCCGGCCGTGGATGAAGCGCTCGATCGAGTAGCCGTCGTTGTTGATGAGGACAATGACCACGTCGAGGCTGTGCTTGATCATGGTCGACATCTCCTGCGCCGTCATCTGGAAGCTCCCGTCGCCGATGAAGAGGATCGTCTTGGCCCTCGTGATGCCGTGCCACTGCGACGCGGCGATGAGCTCCTTCTGGGCGAGGGCGGCGCCCTGCGCCGCGGGCAGCATGTACCCGATCGACAGCCAGGTGACGTGGGTAAAGACGCGGCAGTGCTTCTGCATGGGCATTTCGCGCACGCCGAAGCCAGGGGTGCCCGTCTCTCCCATGACAATGTCCCCGGGTCGGATGAGGTTACCTAGGATCTTCCACGCCTTGTCCTGCCTGATGATTTCGTCGCCGGGTGGTGAGCTAGGGTCGAGCAGCTCGTAGTTGGGAATGTCGGGGTAGGGGCTGTAGGACTTGATCCTGCTCACGTCCAAGGCTCTGACGAGGCGTGACAAGACGAGCTGAGCAGAGACATCGCGATGATGCTCGGCCCCGATTTTGATGCCCGAGGTGGTGAAGGAGATCATTTCCCCGCCCGTCGGTATGCTGTTCCACATGTACGTGTTGGTTCCGCTGAAATGGGGACCAAAGCACAGCACCAGATCAGCGGCCAGCACAAAGTCGTGGGCGGCCTTGTGGCCCCATTGCCCCTGGTACACGCCGTGGTAGTTGGGCTCCGTCTCGTCCACCAAGCCTTTGCCAAAGGGCGAGGTAAAGGTCGGCCACTTGGTGGCGGACACAAGCTGCTGCAGGCTGTCCAGGAGGCGAAGAGGTCTGCTCTCGCCGTCGACGTATATGATGGGCTGCTTGGCCGCCTCCATCTTGGAAACCAACCTGGCAAGCACGTCGTCAAGGGCAGGGGACGCCTCGGGCTGGGGTACCTGCACGGGCGTCTCTAACCTGTCGCCGGAAACCAGCACGTCGACCATGTCCACCGGAAGCTCCACGTACACGGGCCGGCACCGCAAGAGGCACGTGGCCAAAATGTCGTCGACTTGCTGCGCGCTTGTGGTGGGATCCCACAGCCTGGTCTGGGCCACAGTGACCTCGGCAGCCATGCGGGAGAAGCGCTGGTATTCGCCGTCGTTCAACGTGTGGTGCATCAAGGTCCGGGTCTCTTGCAGCTGACGGGCGGGGATGCCGACGATGTGCACGACGGGCGCGAACTCGGCATAGGCCCCGGCAATGGCGTTGATGGCAGACAGCTCCCCGACGCCGAATGTGGTCACAATGGCGCCGAGGCCCTTGATCCTGGCGTAGCCGTCGGCCGCGTAGGCAGCGTTGAGCTCGTTGGCGTTGCCGACCCAGGTGAGGCCAGCGGGCTCCACATGGTCCAGCATGGTGAGGTTGAAGTCGCCAGGGACGCCATGGACGGAGCCGACGCCGAGTTGGCGCAACCTGGTGAAGAGGTACTCGGCAAGCTTGACGGGGGCCATGACGGACCGAGACGCGAGGCAACTGAAAACCAATAAACCAATCGACCACAAAAGAGGGCGGGGACTGCGTTTTGCGCTGGTTTGTCGTCGACGGGGGTCAGCTGGGTGCTCCTCGTTTTGATTTTCTCCTTGGCCGTCTTTTTTCCTTTTCCGTTGCCACCCCGCCCTTTCTGGTTTTCTCCCTTGGATGGGAACGAAATGCGGAGGTTGGTGTGGTTGGTGTGGTTGGTGTGGTTGGTTGTAGAGGTGAGGAAGGGCCGACGGACTGCGCTACAAGACGAAGCCGACTTATAAACCGCCCCACTTGAGTCTACCCCTTCCTCGAGCCTTTCTTTAGTCGACCTCGTTCCTGCCCCGTTTGCTTCCTGCCCGTTCTTTGCATCGGGTGCTTGCTGAAGCTCGCCGGGTGGCCGTGGGCTTGGCGGCGGCTGGCAGCGGGCCTGTCCACGGAGCATGTATGGGGAAGGCTGATTGGCCAATGGCTTTGTGGCTCCGGTTTCTCTCGTGCAGAGGCCGCTTTCAATTCGTCATACGTCTGGACTGGAGACCCCGCAGGCTGCAGGCCGGCCTCGTGACTTGGCCAAAGATGGACAAGGTGGGCTGTGGCTGTGACAGATGGCGCTGACAGGTGGCGCTGCACTCCGCCCATTGCCGCCCCATCGCGAGCCTGCGTGCCTCCAGCGTAAAGTCAGCAAAATATAACGATACGAATGCGTGCCGCTTGCCAAATGCCCATCGTAGACCACAGCGGTCTTGAGCCTCGGTCGAGCTGTAATGCTATATCCTCGCTCATCTCTTCCTTGTCCCAGGCATGGTGGGAGCCGAGATGTGGGGCCGTCCCCGGCCCTCGCCAATCAAAAGCGTGAAACGAGTCGCCGTTGGCGCGCCCCCGCGGTTGCTCAATGCTTGACATGCGGAGTACATAATAAATGCATGCGGCCTGGAGCGAGACCTGGCTGGGGTCAACGACAAATCACAGCGCAGGGCCTGCACTTGACACCAGACAGCCCGTCAGTCACAGGTTCAAAAGACACCAAAGACACCAAAGACACCAAACCACACCAGAGCTTTTCATCCAAACTTTTTGTCAGTCTCTCGCGGTTTTTTTCACAATTTGCTTGTCCACCGGAAACCCGCCCTGTTCCTTTGCCGTCACAATCTCGGCGCCCATTACATAGCCGGCACGGTCTGAACCTCAAAGATATCATTCCGCCACCTGTCTCGTCTATACTCGAACACGTTCTGCTCTGCATCCCGTCCTTCTTCTTCCCACAGCTTGACCAAGCTCCCTGGCGCGTAACGCCCTCGGAAAACGCCCCCTCCTGGCTTGGCCCCGACGCGGGCGTAAACATCTGGGTCGGTGCTGGGTACAAGACGCGCCGCAACGGCACGCACAAATGTCCACACGTCGTTCGGGTTGCAGATTCGAGTGGCACGAAGTCGCTCGCGTGCAAAGACAAACTCCCGGTTCAAGCTTCGCATCCCATCCTCGATGGCCGACGAGATCCGAGCCTCTAGCGTCTTTCGGATGATTGGCCTTATGATGGGCTTGAAGAACCATGCCAAGCACGAGTACTTGGATTGGCTCAGCGAGTAGTCGAGATGGTGGATTCGAACATGTACCCTCCGCAGAGTGACGAGCTGTTCAAGCCGTTCCCTTCCCAATTCCACATCAAGCGTAATGTCGATGCCGCGTTCATCCAGGTGGAAGCTGCCGATTCCTTCGTCCACCATCCACAGCAGCCCAGAGTGTACGCGCATCCAGTAGCCCAAGTCGTCTGCTGCGATGGAGATGCCGGCAATCTTGACCGTTGCCAGAGACCTCACAGTCGACTTCGTTCCAAACGGGGCTTTGGTGATGTCAACGTCGTTGCGAGTAGACACTTGCAACTTGTAAGGGAAAAAAGAACTGTGGCTCACGGTTTTTCCCGGTTGCAGTATGACGTTCTCCAGCAAGAGATCTATATCTGGCGTCGATAGTTCCAGTCGTGGAATGGGTATGTATTGGATTGATTGAATCATTGTTGGCACGAAAATGTTGGTGCAGTCACTTACGAGGTCCGGGTTCCAGACTTTTCCCGCTGGTGAAAGGATATGTATAAGCCGCAGCGTGGTGGACGCCAGATTGCTGACAGCCTTATCCTCTGCAGCTGCGCGAAGGGCTTGCTGGAGTGAAGTCAACACGTCGCTTGCGTCGTCCCCCATTGACGAGCTAGACGTAAGCTGGTTCAGCCTCTCACGTAGCTCGTCAAGGCGTTGTTCTATGTTATCAAAGAACTCAGGATCCGACAGCATTTGCCGGACCAGCGTCGCGAACTCTCCTACGAATTCCTGCAGATGCTCGTCCAATTTGTGATTGTCGATAAATTTTTTGAATGCTTGATGCACGGCGTCCCACTTTTCCTTGTCGCCAAACGACGAGATAAACAGCCAGAAGTTGCGCGCTGCTTGATGGGCTTGTTCATCTAGATGTACGTTATTTTCAATGGCTTGTGCTGTTTCCGAGCCGATGGCGAGATATATTCGAAGGTAACGCTGGAGGAGGCTCGAAAGTGTGGTCACCGACTCTGAATAGTCTGGGCGTTGTCTCAGATTGCTCACGGCGCTTTTCAGACGATTGATTAAAATTTTGCGTGATTCGGGAGTCATGTGCTCCTTGAAGCTCGTGTAGGACTCTTCTCCGACATAGACGGCTTCCTCCAGTACAGCTTCCGCTGCCTCGGAGCCCGTTTTCTTGACATCATCCACAGATACGGGGGCTTGGCCTTTTCTGTCAGTCTCCTTTAAAGCCTCGATGTCCTTGGATGAAGAATCGAGCCTTTCACCGGCCTCTTTCGAAACGTCGCCCAAGGCAAGAGCAGTGTCTCGGAGAACTTGTCTCGCAATTGTGGCCACGTCTGCCAAGAAGACGCGAAAGTCCTTGTTCAGCAGCGCTAGCGACAAGACGGTCCGCAAGCTCTCGTAAGTTGCGTTGATATCGGCTTTGGCTTTACCCTTCTTGATGCTCTTTGTGACGGTGGATGTGTCGACGCCAAAGTTGGCCTTGCACAGATACCAGATAAAGTCTTGGATTTGATCCTGCGAGTTCTTGCTCTCCAGCAAGTCTATGAACTGTTGGAGCCATATCCTGGTTGTCCGCACGAGTGCACGGCCTGAATTGCTCAGCTCGCTTCTCTCGGATGGATTCAACAGCCTCGCACCCAGAAGAGTCCGTACATGAACGATGACCTGCTTGTTGGATGGCATGTATCCCCTGGACATGGCCAGGAGCATCTGGTAAGTGTGCAGCTTCTCATGAAGCGCGGCCTGGCGTGCTGTTGCATCATTGTACCGAGGAAGAAGCGGCTCGCGCTCAGATTCATCGCGGTCCGAGTCGCAGAGTCCAAAGCAGGTCATTATGATGAGATGAGCGACTGCTAGCTCGTGCTGCTAGCGGATGGGCTAGAGAGGGGTGGGAAAGCTAAGGATCAGTCTCAAGTATGGACCATCTCAACTAGGATATTTATGCTCGGAAAACCAGCCAATATTGACACTGAAGCGTCGTCAGAAGACCGTCATACAACCGGTGAGCTGATACGGAAGCTGCAGACGAGCGATGGAGCGATGACGTCGGAGACTTTGGCCAGCGATGACTGTGATGGGCTGCTGGGTTTAGCCGACAAAAGCCCGCTCATGTATCACGTCCTTTCCCTTTTCAACCAAGCCGAGCTAAAGTACGGAGTAGGTACTGTACGTTGCGTTGCGTCTGCACACTTTGCTGACGCCTGGCAAGGTACCTTCTTACCTAATGCAATAAACTGCTTCGTAGGGAAAAGGGAAGGCAAAATAGTTGTAATCTCGCCAACTGTGCTCTTTCTTTTGGCGGGAAGTTCAAAGACGTTTGCTGTCGGCAAAAGGCCTACGTCCCGTCCCGTCCCGTCCCGTCTTCTGAACTTCCTTGACCGACTTCAATTTCCCATTGCATCGAGACGAATCCTCCCTTGGCGATGCCGACATGCCCATCCAACCTCGACCAAGCTTCGGCCAAGGGAAGGGCAAACAGAGGAATGAAGTGGACCGTAACAGTACCGGTAGTCTCCTGATCATTGTGGGTGTTGCACTCAAACATGGCTCGCCTGGAGAATGCTGGGGCGACGCCCGATCTTGTTCGATTGCCTGGCTTGAATTGTTTCAGTGGCCAGCGATTGTTTTCGAGAGAATAATCCAAGCTTATTACGGTGGTGATAGTGAGGTTAGCTTGGTAGCCGTCGGCACTAAAGGAGACGAGGTTGAGCTTATCGAGTTCGCGTCCTGTTAGAAGGGGACTGCGCGCAGGAAGATGAATATCTGCGGCCAATTGGGCCATGGATGGATGGTGTAGGTTTTTTGGTCTGGCTACCAGGTAGGCAAGTTGACGACAACTTGGCCAAACAACTCGTCATGTACGGAGTACAACCAAGCGCAGTACAGTAAAATTCTTTGATTCGCACAGTATGACGGAGCACCTGCAAGCCAAGTGCCGAATTGCCGAAGCAAACCGCCTGGTCCTCCTACGACCGGCCTGAGCCTAATCAAGCGGTAAGCTCACGCCTCGTTTGTGTTTGCACTTTTGCCTCCCTCTTTCTTTTTCTACGCTTCATGTGGCAATGTCGGAGGAGCTTTCCTGGCCTGGAGGGGGCGAGATGTCTTGTGCGACGAGTCATGTCAGGATAGAGTCGCCAAGTTCGGAGGGAGAAATTGTAGGGCATCACTTCCGTTTGTCATCCGTCGTCGCCTGCAGTCGCCAAGCTGTCGCCCGGCGGTGCAGCCTGACGAAACGGAACGGCCGGATTTCCGTCTTTGTGGGTTGAAAAATGGTTCGTCCATGGCGAGGCAGGCTGCATGCTGCAGGCTGCAGGCCATCAGCTGACAAAAGCGGCAGGCAGTGTACGGAGTAAATGCTCACCAAGAGTTACCAGGGCATGATGGCATTGGCATGTATTGTATTGTCGTGCCTGAGGCAGGGGGGGACAAGGGGTACTCCGAGGCTTTGAGTAATGCATGCATTAGGTAGGTACCTACATTGATGCATGCCAAGCTTCCACAGCTACAATTTTTTAGCCTTCTGATCTGATTAGAAATGGCTTTGCAATCCATTCAGTTCCGTTCTACAAATAAATATTTTGGAGAATGGGACGGTTTGAGAGAAGCTGGAGGGACGTTACATGGATCCACTCACTCCGTAGGTACAGTACCTAAGTGCTCATGGCAGCGGGAAAAGGGCAAAAGGTGCCTGGCGCTGGTACTCCGTACATGGCATGGCAGTATGTAGCAGTAGCAGCGCCACATTTTGCAAACAGCCGACGAGTTGTTTCAAAACACTGCCTGCACCAATGGTATTGACGCTACCAAGAAGAAGAAGAAAAAAAAAAACACACACACACACACACACACACACACACACACACACTTTTTCCTTTGACGCTTTTGTGCGTAACAGCGTTCCGGGCATATTCTGGCAAGAATGATTGGTGCAGTGCCCTTGACGCTTGACGCCCTATTGTCGCGACAACAATGGAACCAGCTAGTGGGCCCGGGACCGGGACCGGGACCTGACGACAGAGACCTGACGACAGAGACCTGACGACATCAGTCATTGGTTGTCGGCAGGTTGTCATTGGTTCTTCTCTGATGTTTCCAGACTGCGGCTGTCTGCGTGTCCCAGGGGCCAGCTTCAACTGTCAAGGCAGCAGCATGCTCCCCTGTGCCTGTCCGATTCTAATGGATCCCAGGCGCCATTTCCCCGATTGTGACATCATAGGATCACGGAGTACTCCGTAGTCCGTACTCTGCACATGCATGTGAGGCTCGAGCAAATCACCGTCCATGCCAGCCCTGGGCACCCCACATCCACCTGCTTTCAGGGCGCCGGGCGCAGAAATTTCTTTACCCAGCTGCCTCGTCCGCTCGTTGGTTGTTCCTTCCTGACGCATGTCACTTCCTCGCTTCCAGGGCAAGGATGGAGTGCAACTACCAACGAGTACGGAGTCGCACTGCCCGACTGATGACCCGCTTATGTCTGGTCTGGTACAAACGCCCTTTCGCCTGCTGCCCCGACAAGCCTAACCGGCCAGTCGGTGGCTTGTGCTTCGACAAGATGGTGTGTAAGTGGCCCAGAGGCCCGCAAAGACGCAAAGACGCAAAGACGGTGCAAGGTTTGCTGGCCGCGTCTCGGGTCACCTTACCGCTTTTTCTCACCTCGTCCTCTCGTCCTTGGCCGGGTTTACGTCCGCAAGACCCAGTTTTGTGCCGTTGCGTAACCTGCGTTGCACCGACGACTTTGACTTAAATCATCTTGACCCGACCCAGGAGCCTCCGATGTTCCCAGTCCCGCCCCCCCCCCCCCCCCCCCCCCCTTCCTCCCCCTCCTCCTTCTTAAAGATGTCAGTCTTATTTCCGCCGAGATCGGGCAGCCAACATTCCCGGTGGCAACAACCGCCAGTTCGATCCTTCCAGAGAAACCAGGCCGGCTGAATAGGAATAGGCAGCACTGCCTTTGCCGTGGAGCAGTAATCAGTCCCGGCTTCGTTACTCGTTACTCGTTACTCGTTACTCGTTACTCGTTACTCGACTGCAACCACCGCCACTCCTCACCTCCAACGACGGCTGTTGAGTTGATTTTGAGATTGACGTTGAATTGACCCTGGCAAATGATGGCTTTGGACGGCCCAAGAGCAGCAGTGACCGTTTCAGCTCTCGATGGACACGAAGCCGAAGCCCTCGAGCAGCGTCGACCCTCAACCCGGTTTTCTGTGCAGGATGACCAAGATGCGCCCATGAATCCAAACCAACGACCGGAAATCTTCCGCTCAACCGTACACGAGGTCCTCTTTGTCTTTACAGCCACCATGAGCGTGGCCATGCCCAGCTTTTTGCAGGGAAGCACGCTGGTCATATCGTCCTTCATAAAGAGAGATCTCGACATGACGACGGCGCAGTTGACATGGATGACAGCTGCCTCTTCGTCAGTTTTTCTTCGCAATCCCGCCCGAATCGAAGCTTTTTGGTCCAACTAACCTGGAAATCCTCATCCTAGGCTAACCGCCGGCTCCTTTCTGCTCTTCTTTGGCAAGCTAGCAGACATGTTTGGCCGCAGGGGCATCTTACTTTCCAGCATCTTTCTTTTCGCCATCCTGTCGCTCGCCACCGGCTTTTCGCCCAACGCACTGACTCTAGATATTCTGAACGGCCTCATGGGTTTGACATGTGCATCGACTATACCTGCTGCTCAGGGTATGCTGGGAAGCATATACGACAAACCATCCAAGAGGAAAAACTATGCCTTTGCTTGCTTTAGCTCAGGCAACCATCTTGGCTTTGTGTTTAGCTCTATATTCTCGGGGCTGGCGACGCAATTTTTCGGGTGGGCAGCGTCCTTTTGGCTGCTAGCCATCATCTACCTGGTTGTCGGGATTGTCGCCTGCTTTACGGTGCCCGTGGATGATAGCGACAAGCTTCCATTGACGCTCGAGGTGCTGAAACAGTTTGACGTTGTGGGTGCGCTGTTGACCATTGGTGGTCTTGGCCTTTTGATAGCCGCCATAAGGTGATTCCAATCTCCACGCTTTCTCCCCCCTGTTTCTCAATCCACGGCAAGAAAGAATAGGCCGCTAACCGAGGAGAAAAAAAATTGAATCAGCGTCGGACCGAGTGCGCCTCAGGGTTGGAAAACTCCATACATCATCGTCTTCATGATACTAGGTGTTGTTATGATGGCCGGGTTTATCTGGTGGGAGAACAGGTTCGCCTACCCGCTGATGCCCTTGAAAATCTGGCGAGACAGAGAATTCTCCTTGGTATGTTCTGATTCTGCTTCCTGGTGGATCACAGACATTGACTGACTGATGCGACGCAGCTCCTGGCCATTCTGCTTCTTGGCTACCTCTCATTCCCAGCCTTATTTTTCTTCGCTGCCTTGTATCTTCAGGAGCTTTTCAAATATTCTGCGCTCATCACAGCTGTTTGTCTCATCCCCTCGGCGGTGAGCGGAGTGATAGTCAATGTATGTGTTCCGATGGAGTTCTCTTTCCCGCAAGCCAGCAGAGATATTGATGATTTCAGATTATTGCAGGGCGACTCTTGCATCGCGTCTCCAACAAGCTTCTGATGGGGATCGGCGCGGCTGCCTTTACCATCTCCTTTGTCTTGGCAGCGGTCCAGCGATCTGGCGCGTCGTACTGGGCCTTTACTTTTCCGGCTCTGGCGATTGTCGTTGTCGGGACCGACATGGAGTTCAATGTGGTCAACGTGAGTAGAAGAGGAAGCACCTGTCCACACCTGCACATTGCTGATGATACGGGTTTCAAGATGTACGTCGTCTCCGCCTTGACAAAGTCGCAGCAATCGATTGCCAGCTCGGTCTTCCAAACGACCATCAAGCTCTCGGTTACCATCGGTTTAGGGATATGTGCAGCCATCTTCACGAGTGTCTCCAATAATCCCGCATCAACTGGTTATTACGCACACGATCCGTTTGAGCCCTATGCGGCGTTGTTTTGGTTTTCAGCCGCCCTGAGCTTTGTGAGCCTCCTCCTGGTTCCCCTTTTGAAAATCAAGACTCAGGGTCACGCATAACGGCGTCTTGCAATTCTGCCACTTGTTGCAGAGAACAATGGATGGGATTTTGACGACTGGGTTCAGCGTATGAGGTACAGGAGAACATTATATCTCTTGGGACAGATACACGAGTCGATTGCTCACGGATTCGGCCGGGGGGAGTGTGATGGATATTAACCGAGATTAGATTTTGGCAGGGATACCCCTGCAAACAAAATACCAACAAAATAGGAACAAAGTTTAAACGCACAAATAAAAAAGGAGTATGCACCCAAGACTTTGAACTGCTGCCAGCTAGTGGTTCCAAGACTGCAACTGAGCGAAGCAAATGGTCGAAACGAATTGGATCATGATAAGCTCACGGCGCACCAAGCGCTTTGCCTACCTGCTGGGCCTGTCCTGCTTCCTCTTCTTTTGCATCGCCCGCCTGAGCTCATCCGCCGAATCATCCGAGCTCAATGACCTGGAGCGATATATGCACCAAGGTGGCCACGGTGGCCCAACGGCTCTCGCGGTGAAGAGCAGCTTTGACTGGAGCAACGTTGAAATGTCATACCTGCCCCCGGCAAAGCTTGCGCCGTTGCCCAAAGGTCCACGAGCCCGCCTCCCGCGTGTGCAAGGCGCCCGATTCCCGCCAGAGTCGTTTTCAAATGAAACGTTGCGACTAGCACGCCGCAATCAAGTGCGTCGAGTCTTCCGGGACGACTGGGAGAATTATCGCCAGTATGCTTGGGGCAAGGATGCGCTCAATCCCGTCTCGGCCACCGCCAAGGATCAATTCTCGGGCTGGGCAGCCACACTCGTCGACTCTCTCGATACCCTCTGGATCATGGGCCTCAGGGACGAGTTCAACGAGGCGGTTGCTTTTGTGGGCAAGCTGGACTTTGGAATCGTGGCCGTGAGCGATCGCGTCAACATTTTTGAGACCAACATCCGTTACCTGGGCGGTCTTTTGGCCGCGTATGACTTGAGCAAATCCAAGGTCCTGCTGGCAAAAGCCATCGAGCTCGGAAACCTGATTTACGCGGGCTTCAACACGCCAAGTCGAATGCCCGTTGACTTTATCGACTTCAAGGCCGCCAAGGCGGGAACGGGCCTGGAAATCGAGTACTCGGTTGTATCCGCCTCGCCAGGGACACTGTCTCTGGAAATGACGCGTCTCTCGCAGATTACCGGCGACCCCAGGTACTTTGACGCCATCGACGGCGTCATGCGCAAGTTTCACGAGCAACAGCCCCGGACCAAACTTCCAGGCCTCTGGCCCGTCCATGTCTCCATGAGGCATCTAGACTTGTCGAGCGGGAGGTCATTCAGTCTCGGTGGCGGCGCCGACTCCCTCTACGAATACCTCCCCAAGATGCATGCGCTCCTTGGCGGCCGAGAACCCATGTACGAAAACATGACGGTGAACTTTATGAGGGCGGCGACGGGCCACTTGTTTTTCCGACCCATGGTGCCTGGTGAGGAAGATATCCTCATCGCCGGAAATGTGGACGTCGGTAGTGGCGGGCGATCAGCCTTGGACCCTGAGAGCTCACATTTGGCCTGCTTCATTGGCGGTACAATGGCCCTCGCCGGGCGACTGACAGGCCAGCCTGACCAGGTTGAAACTGGCGCGAAACTAGCCAGAGGATGCGCGTATGCATATCACGCTTTCCCGAGCGGCATGATGCCGGAAACGTACAACATGGTGGCCTGCGAGCCTAGGCTCAGCACTTCCTGCCCCTGGAACGAGACGAGATGGATCGAGGAACGAGGGAAGCGCAGCCAGTGGAAGCCTCATCTCCCCAAGGGCTTCACCACAGCCAAGGACCCCCGATATATTTTGCGGCCCGAAGCCATTGAAAGCATATTTTACATGTACCGCATAACAGGCGACCCCGGCTATCAGGAGACGGCTTGGGAAATGTTCCAGGCCACGCACAGGGCAGCCAAGACGAAGCATGGCCACGGTGCTGTGCATGACGTGACGATTGCGACGGATGAAGCGTCGAGGGAGGATAACGTGGAGGACTACATGGAGGTGAGGGCGGTGATGTCTTATTTTGGCCCTTTTTGGTGTTCTCACAACCTTGACCAAGCTAACGTGTCTTGCCCCCCTCTCAGAGCTTCTGGTTTGCAGAAACGCTCAAGTACTACTACCTCATCTTCTCCTCCCCGAGCTTGATCAGCCTCGACGAATTCGTGCTCAATACTGAAGCGCACCCTTTCAGGATACCAAGGTAGCATGAACGAACCCTTGCGCTGGTTCCGGGATGAGCGGGGGACAAGGGTGACAGGCCGGGTCGTGCGAGAAAAGAAAATGTCATAACAAAACAGCATCGCCGGAGAGAAAGAGCCGCTTTGGACCGTTTGCACCAGAATCGCCAAACACTGGTACTAGCGAGCTTCAACCTTGTCCATAGGTAGCCCTTTCGCAGCGGAACTAACGGGATGCGATGAACAGGAAAGCGAGCTGCATAGGGAACATGGACAGATTCGGCACCTTCTTTTGCACGCAGGCCGCAGCCATGACTGCCTGCAAGCTCGGTCACACGGGTAGCTGGGGGTGAAGCAAGGAAGACCTTAATTAAGCATGCAGGCGAGTCCAGCGGGCCCTTTGCATGGATGGCAATGTCGGTGGACGCCCCGGGTAGTGCACCATGCTAAGCTGCGCGCGATGTCGACGCCGGGTTCGACTTGGCTTGCCATTGGCCGCGATTCGCCCTGGTGACCACGCAGATGACATGCCCGGGGGGGTATCGGCTTCGGCAAGCCTGCTTTCAGGCTGCGTGTGGTCTGCGGGCTTGGGACGGACGTTGTCGGAGGTCACCCATCTCGGGGCGTATGGTAGGCTTGCTGGGCTTGGAGACGTGCTTGGAGCCTGCGAGGCTGGATCGATCGGGCGGGGGGTGTATGGGGACTGAAGCATGCGTGGATGTAGACGTGCATGACGAATCTCGGGGGACGGAGCGGACTATTGCTGCCTGCGAAGTTTGAGAAGTAGCAACTGATGGTGAATTTATCATCGCATTATAAGATGGAATAAGATGACAGCAACTTATTTTGGAATTATTCGATGCAATAAGATAAGAACCGTCATAAAAAACAACCAAAATCAAGGTAACAACAGAAACTTGTATAAAGTAGATAAGAACCATCATAAAAAACAACCAAAATCAAGATAACAACAGCAACTTGTATAAAGCAGATGAGAACCATGTGCAATAAGATAAGAACCGTCATAAAAAACAACCAAAATCAAGATAACAACAGAAACTTGTGTAAAGCAGATGAGAACCATCATAAAAAACAGCCAGAATCGTCGCAGGATCGGAGCCCGCCATGCCTGGTTATGCAGAAGCCGATGCTGCAGACACGACCCCCAGCTAGACTGGCAGCCAGACCGGCAGCAAGGACGCGCCGCGCTACGACCGCAAGCCATCCCCTCATTACACGTCATCCCGGCAAAGCCGCAAGCACCCGGCAGACGCATCCTGCAGATGAGCGGCAACAGCACTCTCCCGGCCGAATCGTACTCCGCCTGCCCAGGCCAGCGGAGCACAGCTAGACGCCGCGCTTTCCCTCCTGCGTGTAGTATAGACTTGCCGGGATCTACATGTGTGCGTCTATGCGCGCAGACGGCTCGCTATTAGACGAGTGTGATGGGACGCACGGCTCGCACGGCGCTGGCCGCTTGGGACACCCCGCGCGCAGGTGGTGCAGAGCCACGACGGGGCGGGCTGGCGCAGGGATGTCGTGGAAGCGCGCGGCATTCGCGGAATCCCGCTCGCTCGGTTGCGCCTCGATACCGGAAACGGTAGCCCCTTGTTGGGGTTGCGCCTACTACCGTATATCACTACACTGCTGATAATAAGCGAGGTCGGCTCTCAGCCAACGCTACGTATAGCTACGCTATTTCGTTGCCTTCTGCGCGTTCTGACGCGGGCTTTGAACGTTGACCGAGAAAGCCCGATGCTGGGGCGGCTGAAAGGGCCCGGCTGGGGAGTGTCGCTGCTCGGCATTGGGTGCGGGTGTGGTCTGCCTCGGGCGTGCTGGAGTCGCCGCTGGCGAGGCGGGCTGGCTGTTGGTTCTGCCGGCCCGAGTTGTTTGTGCTTGGTCTCGTCACGATGGTCATGCTTTGCTACTTGGGACGGACGCACAAAGGAACAGCCAGCAAGGGCAGGCATCAGCAGTGAGGGCACGTTCGCAGCCAGCGTGACACGTCGTACGACTCCAGACGTTCGCATGATACCCCGTCCAGGCCCGATCGAGCGCGCCGCACCACGCCTAGACGAATACAGACACTGCCCCCCGGCCGGATCCAACCGCCCTGATTCGGGACCCGATGCGCAGCGGGCTGCCCTCGCTGACGAGAAAGTGCCCCGCGTCCTCTGCTCGCGGCACCCGCACGCCGAGGATCTTGTAAATGTTGGTGCTGACCAGGTCCAGGGCCGAACGCTCGGTGAAGCGGCCGTCGCCGTTGCGATACGCCGTGCCGGCTTCGAAGCCCAGGTCTCGGACGCACCAGTCCTCCGCGAGGCCGATGGCCACGGTGGCGCCCGCCGTGACCAGCCAGTCGGCGGCGGTGCCGTTGGTCAGGGGCGCGCCGGAGAGCGCGCGGCGGGAATCCCACGACACGGGCATGGGCTGGTACCCCGAGAGGATGACGCCCACCGACGCGGCGGCCAGTTGGTCGGCGACGAGGTGCGCCTCGGCGCCGCCCACAATGGCCATGTTGATGCGCGCGGCCGCGAGGCCCTCGACCTCGGCCTTGATGCGCAGGGCCGAGGCGATTCCGTCGGCGCTGTTGATGGTCAGGGCCAAGGCCATGGCGCCCGAGACGACGCGTTTCAGATACGCCTCCTCGGAGTATGGCTCCGGCTCCGGCTCCGTCTCGTTTGCCCTCGCGGCGCGGAGCAGCTTCCTGCGCAAGGCGCCAAAGGCTTCCGTGTAGCTCTTTGACGCTGCGCGCGCTTGAGCGCTCAGGGTGTAGTGCACCGCCACGTCGGCGGCGAATACCGCCCCCTTGTCGAGGCTCGTCCTGGCGGTGGTGACGAAGCCGACGCTTGTTCCGTGGTGGGTGTTCAGAGCGTTGAACTTTGGGGCGGAGATGGCCCTCGTGACGCCGTGCTGGGCGCCGACGCGGAGCTTCTTGCTGTCCAGGAGCAGACCGTCAGCAGCGCGTGTAAACTTGTCGACGTTGTTGCCGTTGTCGGTGCTTTCCTCGGCGTCAATCTCGTTGAGGCCGAGGGTGCCGGAAACGCCCGTGAAGGAATGGGTGACGTAGCCGTTCTTGAGCTCCAACACCTGGCCCCCCTGGGCCGCAGCGGCGACCACCTCGGCGTGGCAGGTTCCGATGCACGAGATCCTGCCCTTTGACACGACGACATTGGCGGGCTCGTCTCGGATTTCGTACTTGGCATCGTCTGACAGCAGAACCTTGGACACGCCCTTGAACACGACGTCGGCAACTTGGATGGGCTCAGAGGCGACGCCGGCAGGAGCTGCTGCAGCATCCGGCCCGATAGGACCCTCGACCGGCTTGTCGTGGTAGACGGGGGCTGTATACTGGGCGTGGCCGTCAATCCACACCTGCACCGGCGTTGCCCCGACGCTGAGGGGATCACTGTCCCAGACAACAATGTCGGCGTCGTAGCCGGGTTTGACCTTGCCCAGGCGTTTGCCCATCCCCAGCTCCTCCGCCGGAGCCGTCGTCACACTGGCGAGAGCGGCATGGTACGGCAAACCGTAATGGTAGGCCTTGGCAGCCTCGAACAAAACGTGCTGACCGTTGAGGACAGGGTTGTCGCTCACGTAGACCGGCGTCAACCCTGCCTCGTAGAGATGCTTGCCAGCGGATTCGGAACCTACGTAAGCCTCCATTTTGTAAAACATGTTGTCGGCAAAAAGGGCGGACGCTGGCGCGCGACCTCCCCAGGTGCGTTTCAAGATCTGTAGCGGCACGAAACCATGGGGTCGCCGTGGTCAGCTACTCGTTGGGAACGGAAAGCGAGAGACGAGAGACGGATTCTGAACGTACCTCCGGGACGAGAAACGCCTGGTGGGCGTGATGAAAGGTGCGCACAGGAAATTCAAACTCTTGCGTGTGATCCACCATGGCTTCCAAGTCGGGGACCGTGTAGCAATGAACGTTGATGTGAACCTGGCCTCGCAGAGCTGCCCCCAACAGCTCCCACTTGATCTCTTGCGGAAGATAGCCGCCCATGCTCTCAACCCCGAGGGCCGTCGCCTTGTCGCACCAGTCGTCTTGTTTCCGCACATAATCACGAGCCTCTTCAAAGGCATGTCGAAAGGCAAAACTCTCGCCGAGTCGGCTGGTATATCGGCCGGGGACAACAGTAGCCCGCTTGGGGTTCTCCCCGCACGCCATCTTCATGTAGCGCCAGTGCCGCTCGGGATCAGCCAGCAAGTCGTTGGCGCTGGTCTCGTTGCGGCCATCAGGCCTGCCGACGGCGTGCTTGATGAGATAGGCCTCGCCGCCTATGTTGTTGCTTGATCCGGGTAATATCAACGACGTGGTCACCCCTCCGGACTTGATGACCTGGATCTGCGGGTCGAAAACGTACAGGCCGTCGATGGAGCGGACATAGGGCGTGACGTTGTCCGAGAACTCGTTGAAGTCGCTGGTGCCTCGAAGAGCGGGGAGGGAGTCGACGCCCGCATGGCTGTGCATGTCAATGATGCCCGAGGTGAGCAAACGGCCCTCTGCGTCGAACAACTGGGTGTCCTGGGGCAGCGAATGCAGCGGCAGGTCCTGGCCGACCTTGCTGATGAGACCGTGCTCCAGGTAAACGTCGCCCCGGGTCCATTGCCAGCCCTTGCCGGCGCGGGCCTCGGCGTCGCTGGTCCCCTCGGCAGGCTCGCCCGCCCATATGGTGGCATTCTTGATCAGGGTCGGCCTGGCGCCATGGACGAAGCGCGCATTGGTGCCGCGACCCAGGCCGATGGGGTCCTGAGGCTTGCGGCGCAGCCTCTTGCAGGTTGCCAGGTCTTGGTTCAGCCGGTCTAGAGACAGCCTGGCCGAGCTTGCGCTTCTGCGGGAGCCAAAGACGTGCTTCCACTGGGCCAGTACAATGAGCGCCAGGCAGGCCAAGACGAAAAACTTGGTGCCTCTGCTGCGTCGGATGCCGCGAGGGCTGCGGAGTCGGTTGGGGTGATTGCCCAAGGGCTGGCGCGACTCGGCAGTGCCTGCACGCGCGACTGCCAGGTCGGGCGGTGAGTAGGGCGGGAGCCCACTCTTGCCGTCCATGATTCGCGCGATGATGCAAGAAGCCGCCTAAAGAATATTTCTTTCAACTTGGTTTTGAACTCGGGACTCGGAGTTGAGCAAGCTCAAGCTTCAAGTGCTTAAAGTAGGATGGCGCCTCACTGCTCTAGCCGCTTATTCAGCTTATTCCTAGTCCAGTCCTAGTACTTAGTAGCTATAGGCCGGAGTCTAAACTAGGCAGTGAAAGCGCTTTAATCGTTTAAAGCAGCATTCTAAATTATTATCAATGATTAAAAGATATTTTCTCTTTTATCAATATTTTTTACAGTATTATATATATTGCAGTATAAGGTTCTCATATAATATGTATGTATTAATATATTATATAAGTGTTACGGGCTCCGGCTGTTGGTTTCACCAAGGGGTACCCAGTTATACGTAGGGTTGCGCGCGTGGTATCAAGTACCGTGAGGTCACCGGTCAAAGGTATGATTACTTCTTTGATTATGACTGACTAACTAAGAGGAAAGAAAGGAAGCAAAAGAGTAATTACACGATGTGGCCTTTTTGTGCGTGCTGTAGTCACGTGCTTCGGCGCGGTCGGGCCGGACTGCCCGCGTGCCCTACCGGGCTCAGGGGTAAAGGGGCAAAAGGGGCCAAAGTGGCCATATCGTGCGCATCGGGTGTGCGCGGCACATCCGTCGCAATATGCCTAATTAGGCACCTTGCGATAGCGATTCCGATACTGGCAGCTTCTCTTTTTATAGAAGCAAACATCGGAATCGCTAGGATGTAAGGCGCATATATAGAAAGAAAAGTGCGGCGCGGTCTCGGCAGGTTGTGCCGTGGATAACGCTATCGCGCCGCGCGGCCGGCATCATACCATACAGCCGGTATATTAAATATCGCAGCCAAATAAAGGGGCAAAAAGGGGCAGTAGTAAACGCAGTAAAAGCAGCAAATGCAGTAAAAATAATATAAGGAAATCCACCCACTTGTCACATATGATATCACTAATACCTTCTAAATGCAGTCAGATATTGACCGGCCTCTTTACCTACCCTTCTATACGTATAACAGCCTGATTTTAGTCGATAAAGGTCTCAAGGGCTTTATTAGGCGTTCCCTTAGTTATTACGTCGGCGAAATTGTCATTCCTATTGATCTAACAGATCTTATAAATCTCCTAGCGCTCGTATAACTATTATAGGGCTATAATATCTATTATAAGCCTCTTTTCCTTAGTAGTGCCTAGCTTAACTAGGCATTCGTATAGCGAAAACGAATCCGTACATATAACTATAGGGATCTTCGGCAATCCCAGCCTGCTAGTAATTATATTAAGGGTCGTGCCTATCGCATATGCGATATCGACCCCTTGCACTATACTATATAGCTCCGAAGCGAGTGCGCTGCGTATTACCCGCTTGCTCTTTGTAGAGCTATAAGTAATGATATTACCGGTTAGCTAAAAGGCATTATTCGCAATACCTGCCTTATTCCCTAGCATAATTATATAATTAATCTAGGAGCTTAAATCTTTATTGTTGGCAAAGGATCCGTCAATAAATATAAAGATCTTAGCTGTATTAAGGGCCAAATTGATATACCATAGGCCGCGATCCTAGTTATTGAGCTGCTATTAAAGGCGCTTATTCAACCTCGCGATATCTTTAGGGTCAGGTTGCTAGTATTATGCTGCGATAGATAGGTCAAAAGACGCCTCGGGCTGGCAGACTATAGCCATATAAGTACCGCGAGCGTATTGCTCGATATAATTACGCTATGCTATAGGCGTATTCTTATCGATGGTAGCGATCTTTTTGCTTTAGCCTTTCTGGTATAATATTATTATGCCGTCGGTAGTGACCGTTAGCATATATCTATTGAATATTAGGGGCACGGTTGGTGATAGCCTCGTCTTAGGCTTGGCATTAAAGCCTGCTTTAGTAAGCTCCAATTCTTCCCGTTAGAAGAAGGCATCGTCACTTAAGCTAAAGGTATCATTAGTCTGCATACCTATAATACCGAAGTATATGCTAGTATCGCCAGTATGGTCAGTATCATCAGTGCGGTTATTACTGGCGGATATTAGTAAATAGGGGTTATAGGTTAAAGTAGTTATGCCTAACTTCTCACGATAGTGCCGGAAGTATATTGCCTACTAGTAGGTGCCTGCCTTAGCTATTCCGTATAGTGGCTTCACCACTTCTATAATAGTGTTATCAGGGTATTAGTGGGCTATTTGCTTAGGTAGCTTGGTAATAATCGACCGATTAAGGGTAGTTAATAACTGCATATAGGCCTATATAATATCCTGTATCTAAAGGAATAGGCCGTAAGAGTATTATAGTGATAGGGCCAATAATATAAGTAGCCGTTAACTAGCCTATTAGATTATAGGGGACTAAATCAATATTAATTGCTTTTTATTATTACTATGATTTTATATAACGAGTCGTGATTTCTTATACGGCGTATCTATGCCTTTACCTTTAATTTCCTATACTATATATAAGTTGAATAAGCGTTAGGCTTTATATTGACTGATATTAAAGGTAACGAATCTAAATATATTACGGGCCTATAATGCTTTAATCTCTATATAGTCTGACTGCTTAAAAGGGTCTCTAGGGGTCGTAATCTTGCCTTCCCGGCGTAATTAGCTAGTAAGCTATAAGTCGGCTTACTCTTTAGCGGTCAAAAAAGAGGCGTTAATAATAGTATTAGAAGCGATAGTATTAATAAGAGCCTTTTTTTAGTCCTTATTGATTATAACGTCGGATACCACTTTTGCTAGTAATACTAGCCTGACTTAATTAGGGCTAGTGGCTGGCGATAGATATATCGCGGCTGCAGGTGTTATCATGGCTGGAGGTATAGCTACAGCCGGTATCCTGACTTCTAGCCTGCCGGGGCGGGCCAGGCCTTTAGTATAGACGATATTTTCGGCATCGTTAGGGTCGTAGTTATATAGCTTAACGACCATTAACCGGAACTTAACCAGGCTATATAGTATCTATACGATATAGGTCTTACTATTAAGGCTAATTAGCCGGTATGGCCCGTACTATCTACCCTTTTCTCTCTATACCCGTATATTTAACTATAGGGGTAATTAGTAGATAGGCTGTATATTCGGGCCGTTCCGTTGGGCGAAGGTATTATAAACTTATCGCTTAGCGAGGCATTTCTTAGCTTTATTAGTAGCCTTTTGTAACGTTAAGGCACATTGTGATACTAATAAGCTAGGGGGTGAATTATCCGTAAGTCGGGGATATGCCCTAAAGACTAATAATATAGGCACTAGACTATTAGGTCTAGCGGAATTATTGATAGCTTTTATAGTAAGCTGTAATTTCTATTCTTTTATTATTTGGTCGCCTACTTCGTTGTTAATAATAGTATAGGCTCGGCGTAATAGGGCGTAGTATCTTTCGACTTTGCCAATACTATTATAGGCTTCTATAGGAATTTCATCTATATTAATAGATAGAAGCCGGGTATTATAATAGAATTTAGCGGAAGTAAAGTTTAGTCCAGCATTATAGACTATCTAATCCGGTAGGCTAAGGTAGGTATCAATCTAGTATTCCTTAAGGGCATTCCAAATATTATAGGCCTTTTGCCTTTATAGATTAAGAAATCTAGCTGCCTAGAAGCTTATCGCGGCATCTATAACATATAATACCGGCCGATTATTAATATAAAGGATATTAATGATAATCTTATAGTTGAATTAGCTAGTATCGTTATCCTTAAGTGTGAATTTAAATCGGCTGGGTACCTTTGCGTTTATCTGGCATTAATAGTATATATAGGTAATCCTTTCGATAATATTACGGTCGATATCATTATAACCAGCCCGTTAAAGCAATATAGAGAGCCTATTGATGGAGGGGTGCCCGAATCGATAATATAGCTAATGGATTTCCTATAACGATAGATGGAAGGCTGCAGTATCTATGGCATTAAGAGTCTACTATAGGTGTCCCTATTTCCTAATAATTGGAACCTTAATATCCCCTTTAATAAGCAAGTTATTAATATTATTTAGCTTTATGCCTATCCTATCTATATCTATAATAGAATAGAGAAAGGGGGTGCTGCTATTAAGAATGTGGAAGGGGATATTGCTAAATATTATCGGGACATTTAATATACTAGAAGATGTGGCAAAACCTACTCTAAAATTAATAGTATACTGTATATCCATTGACTCAATCGTTAAAGATTTTATTAATCTTATTAGGGCTCTTGCTTGACCTATACCTACTATAGATAGGCCGGAGGCGCTAATATCCGATAGGATTCCGCGGAAGGTATAGTTACTATACCGTTCTTCTTCTAGAAAGGCAGAAGTACGGTCTAGTGGTTATAAAGGCATTCGGAAGGGGTTAATCTATAGGAAGGCATATCGGCATGATTTATTCTATAGGGCTTATAACGTCTCGATAGATAAAGAAGGTGATGGTTCTATTTGCATAGGGGCTAAGAAATACTAAGTAGCTGTAAATTATAGTGCGATAGCGTCCTCTATATCCCAATATGTAACCCCTGCCATTATAACTGTTAAAATCCTATAGTAGCCTACTAGGCTGCTGGCCTTATACCGTCTCTTAGACTTACGGTAGTCTTACCAACCTTAGGCCTTTGCCTTTTACCTTAAGGATTTTCAGTGGATTATTTACTGTATATCAAGTAAGGTAGGCCGTAAGGTAGGCCTTATTAAAAAGGTGTGGCATTGCTAAATTAGCGTGGTGGCCCACTAGCGTGGTGGCGGCCTACTAGTGTGGTGGCTAGTCCACTAGTGTGGTGGTTAGTCACTAGCGTGGTAGCTAGTCCACTAGTGTGGTGGCTAGTATACTAGCGTGGTGGTTAGTCTACTAGCGTAATAGCTAGTTACTAGTGCGGTGGTTAGGGTGGTTGGAAAGGCCGGATATAGTGGGGCTGCTGACGTATTGTATACGTGGCAAGTGAGCATTACGGGGAGCTTTCTTACTGGCTACCTTGGATGCCTGGGCCCACCCCTCTTCGTGTATATATAGGATAGCTTTCCCCCTTCTTTCTAGATAGCAGAAGGGTAGCACAATCAAACCTGTTAATGCACTATATGCCTCTTAACTTCCACCTTCCCTGCGTTTCTAGTTATCTTATATTTGCCTTGCCTTTACACTTGCCTTGCTTTATAGCACTTGTATAGTCTTAGGACTTGGTGAAAAATCTAGTATTTATACTAAGATTAGTTCACAGGTCGCAGACAGTCTTGTGCCATCTAGCTAACTAGTAAGGCTCTGCTTTTATAGTGACCTTAAGAATTGCAATAGGTTATGAGCCCGGGTTTTTACTTCTTTATTTTTAACCCTACCTTTTTGTATTCACCCCTTGGTCTCTTTTGCTTATTAGTACTACTAATATAGCTATCCTTTGGTATCCTTGGCTTACCCTTATCACCTTTGGCTTACCCTTATTACCTACGGTATTACCCTGCGGCAATCAACGGCGTACCTAACGGCAACTTACGGCGTAACCTCACGGCACTTTTAGCGTAACCTTACGTTATTTTCGGCGTAACCTACGGCACCTACGGATTTTATAGTGTGATATCTACCATACTATACCACTGTATAACACCTTTGCACCTAGTGTACGATACCTACTGCACTGTACGGCACCTGTTATACTCTCCCACTTATAGCACTTTTGGTACGGCATTTACGGCACCTTTTATATTACGGCACCTATAGCACCCACGGCACCTACGGCACCTACGGCACCTACGGCACTTACGGCACCTTTTATTTTACGGCACTATATAAGCACCTTGAATACTAACGCTATAATACGTGTTGCAAAATGGTGACTTAGAACACTGTTGGAAAGTATACTAAGTACCGACAGTGGCGTACAAGGCGTTGCAGAATAAAACAAGCTGGTTAAAGATTAAAAACGCACACACAAGAGGTTGACCAGAGCAAAGATGTCAGGGAAATCTGATTCTAATTGTTGGTGACTATTCTAGCTAGAAAGAGGGAATTTTGGGCATATTTCTACCATCTTGAAAAAGTGGTTGAAAATAATGAAAAACCGCAAAAATAGCGAAAAACCCGACGAAAAGTCGGTCTGCCTAACCGTGCCCAGTCTGTGCCCAATATCCTACCCAGTGCACACCCAACCAAGCCCAGTGGCTTATAGCGGTGTGCCGGATGCCTTATAATAGCCTGCCGTACGGGCCGGAAGCCCTATATCGGTGTGCCGTACGGGCCGGAAGCCCTATACCGGTGTGCCGTAAAGGCGCGGTATAGCGGGTGACTGTATGTAGAAGGCCGAAAGTGCTGATTTGCCCATTTGGTAATCCCGTAGAAATGCGCCGCCTGTTGTGGGCCCTATGGCCCGCTGTGACCGGCCGCTGTGGCCGGCTGTGGGGCGCTGTGCCGGTGCCGTGACCGGCGCTGTGGCCCACTGTAATCGGCGTTGTGGGGCGCTGTGCCCCACCATAGCGCCTAGTATAGCCACCGCGATATCTCAATGTAGAGACGTCGTATGGTGGCGAGACTAGTACCAAAATACAGCTAAAAAGGCGCTGATTTCAACACCCCCTCTGATTAGCAACATGGCTAATCCTAGCGTTAGAATAAAAGAAAGAAACCCTGTAAAAAATCAGAAAAAAAAGATGATGATGCTATAGGGATTGCAGCCCTAATAGCTGCCGAAATATGGGGAATTTCGGGCTTGGAAGTGGTTTGGTGAGTCCATCCGTAGGTATATCTGTCGTGGGTAAATAAGATATTTTTACCAGGCCACC
The DNA here is from genome assembly GCF_000687475.1 of Ustilaginoidea virens. NCBI lineage: Eukaryota > Fungi > Ascomycota > Sordariomycetes > Hypocreales > Clavicipitaceae > Ustilaginoidea > Ustilaginoidea virens. Next base: position 576,117 of record NC_057322.1, read on the forward strand.
GTGGGCCTTCTCACGTATATACCGGAATTTAAGCAAGGTATGCTTAGTGCGGGCATGCTGATTTGGGTCATTTGCATTAGAAATAGACCCTTGGTTATCGCAGTATAGTGGTATCGGGCGTTGAATATCGACCTGGATTTCTTTAAACAAATTAAATATCTATTCTACTTCGCGAAGCGCCTTAAGTATTGCATCAGACTCGGCTTCAAGCGTTGATAAAACCACAGTCGAAGACCGTTTTAACCTCCAGCTAATAGGCCCACTATTCAAGGTAGTAAGATAACCACTAGTAGACTTCGAAGTCAGCCGGCACCCAGCAAAATCGCTGTTAGAAAATGCAGCTAATACTATGGTAGCTTTAGCGGCTCGGTAACAAATGGCTGTATTTGCCGTACCAGCTAAGTAGCGAAAAGCGCCTTTAGCAGTATTAAGCTGTATAGTGGAAGCCTGTTGCATATATCGTGATAGGTATTGCGTTGGAAAGGCAAGGTCAGGTCTTGACATCATCATCAACCATATCGATGTCCCTACTAGCTATTGGAATAAGTGTTGATTACTAGCATCCAGCGGCGTATCGTTAGCCTTAGCAAGTATACCGGGCTGTAGCGGGATTAAATGCGGTCGTGCGTCCTTAAGGTTGAATTTCTTAAGGACTTCCGCAATAAATTGCGATTGGTGCAGCTATAACAGGCCCTTTTTTCTATCCCTAATAATCTGTACTCTTAGAAAGAAGGAGGTAGGTCCTCGGTCTTCTATAGTATAAACCTTATGGAATTTGGCCTTAAGCTGGTTAATATAGCTAAGGTCTAGACCGATAATTAAGCAGTCATCCACATAGGTCATAATAAAGGTATGCGTTCCTTTATTATAGAAGACGGCAGCATTAGAAAGTAACGGCTTAAAACTCTTTTGCACTAGAAGGTCTTTTAACCGTAACTGCCACTCGCAAGGGCCTTATTTTAGCCCATATAAGGCTTTCTTCAACAGTATGACCTGTGATGCAGAGGGGTTATATCTAACTTTAGTAAGCAAGGCTAGAAGTCGACGACGCTACTGGTCAGACTATAAGGCTGGGTTAGGTGAGAGTAGGCTTTCTGCAAATTCTAGAAAACCAGCTGGAATCTCTATATAAATTGTCTCCAGTAGTTCACTATTTAGAAAGGCACTAATAAAGTCGATCTATTCTATTTCCCAGTTGTTTGCAGCAGTAAGAGTAAGGATAATCCTCTATGTTGGTGGGATCGAAGTCGAGGCATAGGTCTCCGTAAAGTCTTGCCTAGATACCTATATAAAGCCTTTAACAACTAATCGTGCCTTATATTTAACCGGGTTATTATTCGCATCTTTCTTTACACGAAAAACAGGCCAGTTGCGCAATATCTTCCTACTAGTAGGAACACTAGTCTTAAGAATAAATTGGAAGATATTTAAATCGATTAATTGCTCGAATTCCGAAAATAAGGCTTTTACCTAGCTATCCTTATGTGGGCTATATAAGACTTCCTTCCAGCTATTAGGCACACCTTCTAGGGCCCGTTTTGCAGCCTTAATCTTTGCTATATAGCAAATATCGTAAAAAGCATAGGAAGGGGGGAAATCCTGTGTGGAAGCCTCTGGGGGGCTGCCTGGGTATCTAAAAATCTGGTCGTTTTTCGGCTGGGTGGGTGGGAAAGCACCCTATTGGTTAGTCTGTGGGTCAGACTGTTGGTCAGACTGTTGGTCGTTAGTCTATAGGTCTAAAAGTGACCTATAGTATCTATAACCTAGGATACCTTGCACGTCTTGTATCCGTGGTATTCTTCCTCGAATTCTACCCTTAGTAGCCCTAATCTGGTATGGCTGAATAGGCACCTTTTCTAATACTCGAAATATTTTCTCTTACGGTCTCTTATTTGAGGCGATATCTAGACTCTCGAATTTCAGATATTCTAATGTAGGCAGCGTTTTACTATGGCGAAATACTGCGTTTACTAGGAAGCCGGGCGAAAAGGCAGAATCTGTTGTGTCGGAAAGTCGCAGAAAATCAGTGTATGTAGGGCTTTAAGATTCGGACCATTGAAAATTTATTGTATGGGGCAAGTCAGAATTTTCACTTATGTGGGTCATGCCCACTTTTGTGATAGATTCGGAAAATCTCTGAGATTGAGATTCCTGGTGACGAGAACTTTCTGTATTTCCTAGTATTTGCAGCCTTTTTGTATGGGAAAAAGGCGCAAATTCCTTAGCCGGTGAAAAAGGACTGTCTTGCCTAAGCTGAAAAGCTGAGTTAGGCTGAAGCGATTTGGAATCGAAAGACGGCGAATTGCTGGGAAATATTGCAGAGTGCTGTGGCGGGCTAATTAGTAGGCCTACTGGTTGTGGCAGACCTATTGGTTGTGGTAGGCCCGCTGATTGTGGTGGATCCGTATGCTGTATTAGGCCCATTGGTTGTGGTGGGCCCGTGGGCTGTGTTGGATCCGTGGCCTATGGTAGGCCTGTGCCTTCGACTAGGCCTATACCGTCGGTCTTAGACGAAATAGGCATATTTAGGCGAGGCGACTTCTAAATAGGCTCTTCCAAAGCAATTTAGTCGATGTTTACCCCCTCTAAATTAGAAAGCGGTTAGAAATCAAAAGTGCCCTCTAGGCCACTTGAAATAGGGCCTATACCTTTATTTTGGTAGGTAAAAGTAATGAAAGAGGTCTTGGTGACGACCCGGCGATGTGGGATGTAGACGAGGTAGGTGCCGTTACCTAGCGTAGCTAGTAACCTACCTGACTCGGTCTGGGGGGCCAGCTTGTGGCTGATGACCCGTTTTTCTGGAGGGATTAGCACCTCTATAGCCGCACCAATAGCCCTGAAGCTAGTAAGGTCGGGTAGGTGGTAGTGCGTAATTTCCGGAAAATCCTTCTTTAATTCCTCGAAAGGTGACGAGGAACGGTTTGTGACTGCTGTTAGATTTACTAAGGTAGTAATACTAAGAATCACTGTAGACCAAAGGTAGGAAGGTAACCGAGACCAAAGTATAGTAGCTCTAAGTCGGTCAACGATGACCCGTATAGAGCGTTCTGCTAACCCATTTTGCTCATAAATGTAAGGGGAAGAGGTTAAAAAATCTATGCCCTTAAGAGCTAGCCAGGCTGTAATGACGTTGTTGATTTCCTTGCCACCATTATAGTGGAATTTAACAGCTGATTTGCCGTAGCGATTCCTAAGACCTTGGAAGAACCCCTGTAATACTAGGAATACCGTGGGTCCTTCCTTATTGGGTAGTAAGTGCACCTAACGGAAGCGTAATTTCCGGTCTACTAAGATGAGGCAAATGGGGCGTTTGTTGTATGGTAGAGGGTTGATTTAGAAGATATCGCCCTCTATGATATCCAAATAATGCATAGGGTCTGGTATAGCCCCTGATGTAAAACGCCGAACTGACTTTGCCCTTTTACAGGCGATGCAGTTAAAGTCAGAATCCTTTACCTTACTGAGATCAGGTAACCCTGTGGTTAATGCACAGGTTTTCTTTAAAAGTTGGATTCCGATGTGCCCAAGCCGGATGTGCCAAAGTCCGGCTAGTAATAGCAGCTTTTGATACTCGATATCAGCTGCTGATATTGGGGCTGGGTTGAGGGCGACCGGGGCCCTCTGTGGTGGTTGGGCTGTATTGGGAATAGCAGCCTCTGTTGGTACCACCGAAAAACCAGGACTAACTGGTGGGTCAGCTAATAGGATTTCTTGCGAATTAGCTGGTGGAAGTAGAAGGTCCGAGTCAGCTGGTGGGGTAGGTAAATCCTCTGGCAGGGGATATTCCTCGTATTCTTCTGGGTTGGCTAGGGCAGGTAATTCGACCGAGATACTATATGAAGCCGGTTGGCTGGTATGGTGTAAAAACGGCGAATCTACCCCTTTTTATTGTAAAAAGAAGCCAGATTTCTTAAAGTTAAGAAGCCTAATGCACTTGTTGTTGCTGTTAACTAGGCTTTGGCCCTGAATACTGCCACGATTTAGATAGTGTTTAATGCTGCTAAAGATGTTAATGTTAAAAGCTGGTATGAAGAGGGCGTTGGTTAGCTCTAAGGTGCCCCACTGAGGTGGGTTGGTGGCCTATAGCACGGTAAAACGCGCTGTGCCCTACCCACTGGGCTTGATTGGGCCACCGCCTGTGCTAATGACTGGTCTGTTTCCGGTATAGTGTTAGAAGTAGGTGAAGTGCTTTTTATCGTTAATGATATGCACTGTAGAACCAGTATCGTAGAGTAAAGAATCTGTTGGCGTTTTCCCACCGGATTGTGCACTATAGCTGGTAGCTAAAAATTGCATATATTTGCGGTCCTGGAAGGAAGAATAGGCTGTCTTATTAGGTGTAAGACTTAGAGTGTTATAATTCCCTAATATAAAGGAATCAATAGTCTTTTCCTTTTCGGTCTTTTGTGGGGTATCTGCTTTATTAGCTGAATCTTTCTTTTCTTTCTTCTTCTTATTTTCCGGCTTGCCTTGTATGGCTGAAGAAGACCCTTGTTATTAGGTAGAAGAAGACCCCTGTTTCTTTTTGTTGGTATTGGTGGTAGTGTTTTTACTACCCTTGCTAGTGTTGTTACTAGCTGGCTTGCTACTGTTGTTGTTAGTAGCGGCACCCTTGACCTTTGCAAGGTAGGTAGTAGCCCTTGCTACTGATGATCCTTTAATGCGTTGTTCTTCCAGTAAATCAACTATATAAAATTGCAGGTTAATATTTGATGTATTTCCCTGAGTATAGGCGATTCTTATCATTATGCGGTGCCGTTCTGCCTACTGAAAAAAGACCCCTTCTACAGTATGTAAATACTGGCTGATTTAGTCGAAAAGTTGTATGTGGGAGCCTAAAATTTGCAGCCTGGATAGGTAGCTATTAAAGGAGGCGTTGAAAGATTCTAAGGTACCCTTGTAGCCTGTAAAATTTAGTTGATGGAAGGCAGGGTATAGGTGGGTCCGCTGTATGTCTGATGAGTGAGAATACTGTTTGGTGAGTAACGTAAAGGCTGACTTTGGGTTAGTGCACCAGTTGATAGCGGCAGCTGGTCCTTCTGTGTAACTATTCTTGATAAGTAATAGTAAAAGTGCTTGCTTTGAGTCGTTAAATTTGCTAGCAATAGAAGGTTTTTCGATAAATTTGGCGATGTTAAGTGCCCTAAGTTGAATCATAAGGGCCTGTTTCTATTGGTCGAAGTTAGATGCCCCCCTTAGCTTTTGGGATTTTTAGAATCCGTTGGCTGTCTTGGCTAGTTCCTTAATAGCTATAGCGCTGACTTGGCTGCTAATGCTGGATAGAACCGGCAGGGGTTGCTGGGCTTTGGGTGGTAATGGTGGGTTATTTCCTTTACCCATAGGGGTTTGGAAGGTATCCACATCTATTATATCCTGGGATGGTGGGCTAGCAGCAGGCTTGATTAGTCTGTCTACTAAGGTGCCCACTTTATCAGCTAAAAAATCGATTTTAGAATTAATTCGATTAAATTTATAGTTGAATTCTTTTCTCATTTCCTGTTGGTCTTCCCTGAGCTGGGCAATTTCCTGGTCATTATCAGATTCTTCTACCTCTGCCGTATTAGGGACTTGGTAGCCTGGGTTATTGGCGGTAGGAACGTTCTGACTGGCCATTGTAGGAAGAGAAAAGGTGCCGGAAAGTCTTAAAAATGCGAAGAAAATCAAGACTGAAAATCTAGATAAAACTAGAAGAAAGCTGCGTTAAGGAATAACCTTAGAAAATCCTGTTGTAAGGATGTGTTGCAGCTTGGTGTGGTAGCTGGGTTCCTAAATCTGGGATGATCAGTCCCTTGTTAGTAGATTTCTGGAAGGTTAGCTGCTAAATGCGTTAAAATCCTAAGTTAGCGTAAAAAAAAGTCTTAAGCTGGAAGCCTTGAGACACCGGGCTCATAACCTGTTGCAAAATGGTGACTTAGAATACTGTTGGAAAGTATACTAAGTACCGACAGTGGCGTATAAGGCGTTGCAGAATAAAACAAGCTGGTTAAAGATTAAAAATGCACACACAAGAGGTTGACCAGAGCAAAGATGTCAGGGAAATCTGATTCTAATTGTTGGTGACTATTCTAGCTAGAAAGAGGGAATTTTGGGCATATTTCTACCATCTTGAAAAAGTGGTTGAAAATAATGAAAAACCGCAAAAATAGCGAAAAACCCGACGAAAAGTCGGTCTGCCTAACCGTGCCCAGTCTGTGCCCAATATCCTACCCAGTGCACACCCAACCAAGCCCAGTGGCTTATAGCGGTGTGCCGGATGCCCTATAACAGCCTGCCGTACGGGCCGGAAGCCCTATATCGGTGTGCCGTACGGGCCGGAAGCCCTATACCGGTGTGCCGTAAAGGCGCGGTGTAGCGGGTGACTGTATGTAGAAGGCCGAAAGTGCTGATTTGCCCATTTGGTAATCCCGTAGAAATGCGCCGCCTGTTGTGGGCCCTATGGCCCGCTGTGACCGGCCGCTGTGGCCGGCTGTGGGGCGCTGTGCCGGTGCCGTGACCGGCGCTGTGGCCCACTGTAATCGGCGTTGTGGGGCGCTGTGCCCCACCATAGCGCCTGGTATAGCCACCGCGATATCTCAACGCAGAGACGTCGTATGGTGGCGAGACCAGTACCAAAATACAGCTAAAAAGGCGCTGATTTCAACAATACGGACTTGCACAATGCCTACGGCATCCGTGCTTTTTATATTAAGACCTGCCGCTATATTCTGCGGTTACCTTTTATAGTAGGCTACTAGCCACTATATTTACTAGCTGTCTAGCTAGTTACTCGGTTATTTTACCAATTATTCAACTATTTTGCTAGCTATTTAGCTAGTTATTCCTCTGTTTTTACAACTATCGGCACCATTTTTCAACGGATTTTTAAACTCTTTTTGCCCACTATAGCAGAGTCAGGATCCTATAAGGTCCCTAAATCCGATACTGAAGTTAATACTAATATATAGCTACAGCTAGATATGGACGATATAAAATCCCAGATGAATATACTAACTGACCTTATATAGGGCCTAGTTAGTAGGCAAAATAACGATACCTAGGCTACCTAGGCTACTAATAAGAAGCCTACTAAATCCACCAAAGCTGGACCTTCTACTAAGACTACTACTAAAGATAATGATAGTAAAGCTAACGTTATGGAAATCGACTAACCTTCTACTCCTATAAAATATAAGGGTAAAAAGCCTATTTATATAACGCCACTAACAACTATCACCAACCAAATTAGTGATAGGGCTATTAAGGAATTAGTTAAGACTGCCAACCGCTTTAAAGAGTCCCAGAAGCTAAAAAGCCCTTATAATTTCGACCAGTAGAAGCAGGCCCTTACTATATAACTTCGGGCCTTTAAAATAGCTAATTTTATCAACGACCCTTCTATAGTAAGGCACTTTGATGAGTCTGAGCAGGCACTTCTACTACTAATGCTAAAGAATAGCTGTAGTGAAGAAGCTGCAGAGGCTATAGACTGGTGTAACGACCCAAAGGAAGCCTACCTTTTACTAGTGGCCCAGTATTGCCACTTACTAGAAGTATAGCGGGCACACTTATACCCTACCTTTTATACCCTTATATTTACCGGTTATAAGGGCACCTTAGAGGCTTTTAATAGCGAATTTAATAGCTATATTTCTCGCCTTAGAATCCTAGGTTCTAAAATCGACTCTTTCGACCAAGTTAACTAGTATCTTTAGGCTGTAGAGGGGGTATTTACCCGCTAGACGGAACGCCAACGCTCTATAATTAGGGCTTATAGCGCCCAGGGTGTTATTAATAGCAGCAAATTTAACCTCTAGTATTTTATAGTTGACCTACTAGAAGAATAGTGTTCTAAAGGGTCTAATAAAGTAGCTGCTAATAATAACCCTAAGCAGCTTAAGGCTTCCAAAGACTCTAAGAATAAAGGGTCTACTAATGCCGCTTCTACTAATAATAGCAAGAATAATTCTACTAATAATAGGAAAAAGAAGCAGCAACAGAAGAAGAAACAAGACTCTAGCAATAATCAGCAAGATATCGAGGCCTTTATTATAGGCAATTATAATACCCAGAATTCTAATATATCCTATTCTTCTTCTTCTTCCACTATATCTACTGATATAAGCTATAGTGCTAAATCAGGTAGTAGGACCCCTAAGGATGCCCTCCTTTACGATACAAGCTCCACTTATTATATTGTTAATAATAAGAAGCATTTCACTACTTTTCACTACTTTAAGAAGGATAATAAGTGTAAAGGACTGGCCCTAGGGCTACTGCGAATAGGCGTTGAATGAATATATTAAATAGACTAAGGAGGAAAGAGAGAGGGCCCGAATAGGGGCCTCTAAGTAGCCTATTTATGTCTATATATAGCACGGGCCGAGTCCTTAGCGAGCCCTCGTGACCCCGTGCCGATACTCCTGAGGCTAGTCGCGGGCGCAGCCCGAGTCCTAGCCATATTGTAGCGCGGGCGTAGCCCGAGCCCGTGATATATCCCCCTTCTCCGCCTTAGAGTCGGAAAAATCGCCTTCCGTTATCAATCAATCCTCCGCTAGGGACCAATTATATCGCCGATTACTATATCGCGATATCCTCAAATCCATATATAGGCTAATTGCCGGGTATAGGAAGGACTCGTCTGTAAGCGTAGTAGATATGGCCATATAATTAACAGGAGTCGTATAGTCGTCAATTAGGAATAGTATGGTAGAAGTGCGTAGAAGTTCGTTGTCGCGCCGCCAGCTGGAGGTTAACCGGTGCAGCTAAGAACGTTATAAAAAATTTTTCGCTAGCTGCCGGCTGGAAATCTCCCTATAGTCTTTATTGTTTTTCGTTAGGGGCTCTTTTCCTTCTTCCCTTCTTCTTATTAAAGCTATTACTAAGTATTAAAGGTCCCTATTATCGTAAGTTTTTATCCTGCGTTAAGCCTATATTGTATGCTAATCGGTTGAAGTATTATTTCCGCCCCTTCTGCATTAGTATTCCTTATCGAATTCTGTTTCTATTGCAACCAGCTGCTAACTCCTTTTGTAGCGAGACCCGATCTAGCCTATATATAAAGCCTATTGGTAAGTCTTAAGTCCCTACCTATATTGCGAGCGTCTTATGCTAACCCCGTATAGAACCCGAATATATCCTTATCTACTGCTAGTAGTGCCCCTGCCGGGGGGGAATTGGATCCTACTTATCCCTAAAAGCTATACTGCGCCGCTAGTGACTATCTTCTAGAGGGGGACTCCTCAGATAAGGAGTATTAGTATGCGAAAGACGAAAAGTTCCCGTACGATAGATATACTAAATATATATAAGCGACCGGAGAGCTACCTATTTATAAGCGTTATAGAAGAGTAAAGGGGTGCAAAAGCTGCGCTAATTCCTATGCATCTTACGTATAGCTTGATTAATATCTTGCGGGGAACCCTATATTACGATGCATCCTATACAACTAGATTAAGGTAGTGAAGGAGGGGAGGGCCGTCGTAGAGCCCGCCTATCTAAAGACAGATATATAGAAAGCGCGTGCCACTATCCTAACCCCTGAATTTCGGGCTTTAAATAATTAATAGCATTATGCTTTCGCTGTCGAGTAGGTGGCCCCTTATGCCCTACGTTTGGTATTTAGGCTATAAGATGCCTCTAGTATAGTTTCTACTATATCCGCGGTATTAACGCCCTCCCGGCGTTAGGCTAGGTCCGTTATAGATCTTGCCCTTATACTAAATATTATAAGGGAAACATAAGTAGAAGCCTGGGAATATTATGCCAGGATAGAGTAGTACTAAGTTAGAGCTTAATATCCCTAGCTACCCTTGCCCCTATCTTATCCCGCCCTCCCTATATATTATATAGAGGGGGAACCATCGTACGATTAGGGCGGCTAATATTATATAGAGGCTCCGCTACTACTAGTATAAGGTTATCTATTATAACCCCCGTAATAGTAGGCAGAACCTACTCTATAGCCCCCTATGCCCTCGCCGTTTTTATTATAGCTATTGCTATAGATACTGTATCGCTTAGCCCCGTCTCGTTAAAAGGTCTTATCGTCTCCTAGTGCGCCCCCGCTATATTCGCCTTATAGTGGCCCGCAGACTCCGTTATATTATAGATATATAGGGAATTATCCCTATCTAATATATAGTCTATATGTATACCTTACCCTGTGAGGACCCCTATCGCTACCGGCCTATATGCTATTATAGGGATAGGAGGAGGCTTAGGGAGATAGAGAGTGGCCCTAAGAGGGGGCGTATTAGGGGTAAGCCTATATCGGCCCTGGTTTAGTTTATTATATTTTTTTATTTTTTTTTTAAAGTGTTTTTATTATTTTATATTTTGCTTATAGTAGTAGGCATTTAGTATCGTTTATTAGTCTAATAGACCCCGTTTCGAGACCCGGCTAGGCCTATTATAAGTCCTAATATCCCCCTATTTGCCTTTAAATATTTCTTATACGGTAGTATCCTTAAAGTTTTTTAGGGGTTCTTATATCGGTAAGTCGTATCCTTTCCACTTTATAAGTATATTGCGTTTCTATCCCCAGCTTTATGCATTCTTTGCTATAAGTATCTCTTTAACCTTATACTTTTTATGTGGGTTCGTAGAGTCTTAGGGGAGGATGAGTAGGAGCCTAAGTTATATATCGGTTATTACCTAATTAGGTAATAGATCGGAAGCAGCTTATTCGATTAGGTTAATATAGAAAACCAGATAAATGCCTTATAGGATATCAAATTAGATATTAAGCGGTAATAGGATAGCAATAATAGTATATTTAGTAGAGACCTAATCGAGCTTTTTATATAGGCAGTTCGTTTTAATATTCTAAAGGTTTAATTATACCTAGTTACTAATCTAGAAGCGTTTAGCCGGGCGTTATAAACGGTTAGTAGTATCTTACTATTATTATTGTGCGAAAGCGATAGTAGCCTAGGCTAATTCTTATCCCTCTTTAAGGTTGCTAAGAAAGAGGGCTATATGCCCTTTTAGGGTAGTTAAACTTAGGGTTACCTTTAGAGGCAGGGCGATAATCGGAATATTAAACCTATTAAGCAGCCGGTTTAGGCTAAACCCGGTAATAGATAATGTTTAGTTATTTAACGTAAGTTAATATACCGCAAGATAGTGTGGCTAATCGTACTAATTAAAGGAAACTATAATATAGAGGACCGCCTATACCTTTTAGTTTATTCGCTCTATGCCGCTATCGGTTTAGGGGTAGTATGCTATTAATAGAAGTTACTTAGTCCTAACTGATTTATATAGCGTAGACTAAAATTAGCCTACCTAATCTAAACCTCGATTGCTAATAATCTCTTTAGGGAAGCTATAAAAGCGCTACTAATACTATTAGAAGCATTCTATGCAATCTTCTGCTTTTATTAAGTGTATAGCTTTAAGCTAGATATACTTCAATAAGCGATCTATAATAACCATAAGGAATCGCGGGTCGGAGGCATTATAGGCAGAAAGGTCGGTTATAAAGTCGACTAATATCTGCGACTAAAAGCGGTCTACGATTAGTAGCGGTTGTAATAACCCCTGGCGTAATTGGCGGCTCTTATATACCCCGCGGTATCGGCAATTCTAAATATATCTCGCTACCTTAGATAATATATTATCGAAGTAATAATCTTATTGCAATAATTGGAAGGTAGTATTTTTCCTTAGGTAGCCTACAATAGGCGAGTTATAGTAGTATTGGATTACTATAGTAGTTAAGGGCTTAAACGATAGAAGCTATATCTATGCCTAGTAAAGGAGTATACTATATGCATTTAGGGTATAGTCGGCAATTTATTCTCGTATCGCTGCCTCTACTAGAAATCGTCGTTCCCTATTTGCGACTGCCGTCTATTAGGCCTAATATATGCTATCTTTAGATATCGCTTAGTCCTAAATAGCTTAAAAGTAGGAGTTAGCAAAGATATATAGGCCGTAAGGTAGGGTAGTCTATAGGGCTAAGGTCGGTATTATCTCGCCTTTTATTTTATCTGTATCGAGTACTAAAATAGATAGTAGTTTTAGGATCTAGCTAATTTATAGCTCTACCCCGTTTGCCTTTTATTCCCATTAAGAAAGCGCATTAGGGTATTAGGCTTATAACCCTAGCCTATACCAAAGATAGAAGTTAAAGAGTACTAGAGTTTCGGCCTATTAGGCTTATTGCTTAGATATTTCTTATAGTTAGGCAAAGTACTTTAGGTTCTTATAGTCGGTAAGGATAGTAAAAGGGGAGGCTATTAAGCGGAGTTCTACTAACTATACCTTAAGGTAAGAGATAATAGCGAGGAGTTCCTTATCGTATATAGTATAGTTCTATTCTATATCTAATAAGCGAGCGGAATAATATACGATAGGGTAGAGTATATTATCCTCCCCGATTTACGATAGATAGCCGCCGAAGGCTATACCGGAACTATCTGCCTTAAGGACCGTCTCCTTATTAGGGTCCTATTAGGCGAGAACTAGAGATAATATAAAATACTACTTAAGCGCTTAAAATGCCGCCTCTTCTTTATCTAGCTATTAGAATAGGACCCCTTTCTTTATTAACTTAACTAAAGGGTCGATAAGGCGGGAGAAGTCTAGGATAAAATTGCGGTAGAAGTTAGTAAAACCGAGGAAATTACGAATGCCTTTTAATTTTATTAGTACTTCCTAATTCTAGATAGCCTTAATCTTTTCGGGGTTTAGATAGATTTCCTTTCCAGCCGTTATAATATATCCTAGGTACTAGACCTTTTTTACTGCGAAATCGTATTTATTAAGATCTAAATTTAAGCCGGCCTTTTATAGTTATCGAAAGATTTCTTTAATATGCCCTATATAGTCTATCTTTATTCCCCCGGTATAGATTAAGATATTATTAAGGTAGGCGGTTATAAAGTCTCCTAATATATTCCCTAAGGCCCTATTAATATATCTTTAGAAAGTCGTAGGGGCCTTAGTTAGGCTAAATAGTATAATAAGCTATTTAAATAGTCCGAATTATATGCGGAATGCGGTTAAGTATTCATCGCCCTCTATAATATATATCTTATAGAACGCTATATATATATCAACCTTAGTAAACTATTTCGCCTAGGATAAAGATCGTAAGGTCTTTTTAATTAAAGGGAGGGGGTATTAGTCTTAGACTATAACCTTATTGAGGGCCTAGTAATCGACGCAAAAATGCCACCTACTATTCCCTTTTCTAGCTAATAGGATTAGTGCTACTGCCGATAAGGAGCTTATATAGATCTATCCTTTATCTATTAGGTTAGTTATTTATTTTCGAACCTTAAGTAATTAGTCTTATGGTATATTATATAATAGGCCCTAAGGTAAGTCTAGCTAGCTCCCGTCTGCAGTCTTTTTAAGCCGGATATAGTGGTCTAATATACCCTAGTGCAAAAGGAGACTAAAAGCCTTCTCCTTATTAAAAAGGTCAGTAAATTTCTATAATTCCATCGGGAGTACTTGCAATTCTTGCGATCGTAGGGCAGAGTCTTAATAAGGTAGTAGCATAACGCAAAAGATGCATATTATCTCCTATAAGCTTATCGTAATAAAGGAAGTTAACCGGTCCCTAGAGTGTTTCGCCTGCTTTAGTATACTATAGAAGACCGAGCTAAGGATATTTACTATAGTCGGACCCTATTGCCTTCTTATCGATTCCTTAACAATAAGGCTACCTACTAATCCGATCTTCAATTAGTATTACTTCGCCTATAGTATAATATTATAATACTCTATCTAAGGTATCCTAAAGATAATATTATAGGTAAGGCCTAGGATAACGTAAAGTATAACTATAGATAGCTATCCATCGATATTAATTATTATGCGGACGATATAGGTAATAGAGGAATGCATTACCTTATATTCTCCTGAACGGCTCTAAATATCTACTGCCGTTCTAATTTCCCTATATTATAATAGGCAGATAGGTTAGAGGCCTAACTATTATACTATCCTTTCGCTTATAGCGCTATAGTAATTATATCCTAAGTCGATTAAGGTATTAATAAAGGTATAGGATTTATATAAGATTGGTACTAAAAAGGGGTGTTTATCTATTCGTTCTATAATCTCCTTTAATTCCTTTTGTGATTAGGCCGGGGTCTATACGTGCGTCTTAAGCCCTTTAATAAGATTAGGTTTAAGGGCTATTCTTTTTTTTAATCTTTATTGCTATTTTCGACCTTTACGATTTATAAGTTAAGCGAGGCTACTTTAGCTATATTAGGTCGGATTACCGGCAATAAATAGTATATAAATGTCTGATGATTAGGAGAGCTATACTGAAGATAAAGACCTTTCTTCTTATAATCTTTATACTATTCTTTAGAGACCTATATTGCCTTAAGTGTGCGCTAATTACCCTTCGAGTCTAGCTTATTAATACCTGATATTTATATATCGCCCTTAGAATCCTAGGCGTATATCAGTCGGGAATAGATCGAACCTATATAATAATTAATAGTTAAGCTAGTCTTAATATCGATAGCAATTTATCGGTAATAGTCTACCGCCGAATAATAGTCGTAACGGGAGACCCTAAGGCTAATAATCTTATTAGCTATACGAGCATTAAGTGCCGATCGGAGGTATTTAAGCTTAACTTCCTTAGGCCAACCGAGACTGCTAGTAAGCATAAGTTTTTCCTCGAATTATATAAAGAAGGCGGTAAAAGGTTCCTTAGGGCCCTAGCATAAAGAGTGCTTAAGCTTAGTAATAGCGCGATCCTATCGGTATAGATCCTTAAAGAGACGTTAGAGGTATTTAAAGAACTTTATTATATTATAATCGCAAGCCGTACTATTCTTAAAAAAGGCCGCGACCTATAATTAGACTATAGACGAAAGGTTCTAGAAGATAAATATCTATTAGGTCTTTTTATCCCCGATAAATTCCTTATCGACCTCGAGCTTATATTGCATAAAGGTCCGCCAGGCTGTAAATATAGCCTTTTTGCTATTAAAGGGGTCCCCTATCGGGATCGGCTTACGTTTTAGCTGGGTATCTTGAGCCGTAGGGAGGGGGGCGTTTTATTATATGATTAGGGCCGGTTAGGTGGCGTTTTAGGAGCTATTTGACTGGTTCGCAAAAAGGGTCTATAGCGAGGCAGCAACGGCAGTAAAGTATTGCGCGTTAGTCTGCATCTATGCCTCTATCTATTATAACCCCGATGCGAGCTGCTCTACTTAGGTATATATATTACGTCGGGAGCGTTATGGTCTCGGGTTATCTATCCCCGTTTCTCTAGGTGTACTTATCTCGATATCTTATATAGCCTGCATCATCAGCTCTATGATGTGAGGTTATAACAGTAAGGCTGAGAGAGTCTATTTAAATGTAAAAGACTAGCCCTAGGGCTACTGCGAATAGGCGTCGAATGAATATATTAAATAGACTAAGGAGGAAAGAGAGAGGGCCCGAATAGGGGCCTCTAAGTAGCCTATTTATGTCTATACGTAGTACGGGCCGAGTCCTTAGCGAGCCCTCGTGACCCTGTGCCGATACTCCTGAGGCTAGTCGCAGGCGCAGCCCGAGTCCTAGCCATATTGTGGCGCGGGCGTAGCCCGAGCCCGTGACAATAAGCCTATAATTACTACTAGTAGTGGCCTTATTTCCCCTACTAGTTAGGGCATAGCACGATTTACTGTGCTATAGGGCGTTAATCCCACTAAATGGGGTATTATAGAGCTTAAGAATGCACTATATATTCCTGCCTTAGATATTAATATCATTAGCGGTATAAAGCACTATGCCGCTAAAGGGGTACTAATTAAAAATCAGCTTTGGTCAGCAAGCTGTAAATGCATCGGTATTTTTAACTTCGAAAAATACGGCTTTTTCCTTCTATAGAAAGGAATAGACACACCACTACTGCATCAACCTTGCAGCTACTATACTAATAGTATAGTAGTAGAGGTCCCCAGCCTTACTAACCCTGCTGATTATAGTAATCCTGAGGAAACCACTATTACCCCCGTTCTTACTACTGCGACTAATAAGGAACCTATAGAGGCTACTAGCCCTACTACCTAACCTTCTGCTATTACGACTAGCGAAGACCCTATAGAGGTTACTAACCCTACTCCTGCCCTTATAGCTGCTGATATAGAATATCAGAAGCTATTATAATTAGCCGGCATTTGGTATGTACGGCTAGGGCATATAGGTATTCAGCTGCTTAAAAAGACCTGTGCTAATACCCCTGGTCTACCTAACCTTAATAAGGTTAAAGATGCTGATTTTCGCTGTCTAGCCTGTATATAGGCTAAAAAGGTTAGAAGACCTTCTAAGGATGCGATACCTAATCTAGCTAAATGCCTGGATATTATAGAAGGTGATACTTTTGCTATATTACCTATGCCATATAATAAACGACCTGTTGCCCTTATATTAGTAGATAGAAAATCCCGATTCCGCTGGCTTTACTTGCTGCCTAATAGGGAAGGCACTATTGTTTTTAAAGCATTATAGAGCTTTATACAGAGCCTACAGGTCAGATATGGTAAAACGCCTGTTGAATTCCATTATGATGGTGGAAATGAAATCAATAAAATGCTTAGTGATTGGCTTGTTGAATAGGGTATAGCTTTTAATACCTTTTGCCCTTATATTTACGAATAAAACGGCCTAGCTGAGCGGTCTATTAGGGTTATAGCTGATAGGCTACGTGCTACTATGGCCTGGTTAAGGCTTCTATCTAACCTCTGGTCTGCTGTAATTACTGGCGTTGTTATGCTAGTAAATATAATAGCTGTTACTAATAGACCTTCTAGCCCCTATTAGGAGCTATTAAAGGATTATGACTATATTACGCCGGAGTACTATCCTGATCTTATTAACCTTAGGGCTATTGGAGTAGCTATTGAAGTGCTTATACCACACGAAAAGCGTGTAAAAAGCCGCAAATTAGCGCCCTGTACCGAGCCTGGTAGGCTCCTTACTACTCTAGGTAATAATACTTACCTAGTCTACCTTCTAAAGAAGAAGGTTGTTACTAAAATAACTTTTATTACCTTTATTCACTAAAATGAAGGTATAGGCCCTATTTCTAGTGGCCTAGAAGAAGACTTTTATAGAGGGCAAAATATAGGTTTAGAGGGGGTATCTAGCAGAGAATCTGCTATTTTACTGGATGACCTAGAAAGTATACTGGACCCTACTAACCTTACTAATATTACTAATACTAATGTTATACCGGATGACCTGGAAAGCATGCCGGACCCTACTAATACTAGCGTTATTAATACTAATGTTACCTTGGATAACCGTCCTATATTATAGTCCCTGGCTACTGTAAAGGATGACCTTATAGATATCCTTACTAGCCTTACTCCTGCCGACCTTGCTGGCCCTGCTGGCCCTGCTGGCCCTGCTATACCTGCTAGCCCTACTAACCCTACCAGCCCTACTGACTTATTCCCTTAGGAAGGTAATACGTTATACCACCTGATATGGGATTCCTGCTATATAGCTAAGTGTAAGCTAGCTAAAAAGGCCCCTGATGGTACGCCTAATAGCTGGAAGGATGTGCTACGAAGCCCTGAAAAAGACCTTTGGATAAAGGCACTATTTAAGGAATTTAAGTAGCTTTTGGATACTAAAGTCTTCCAATTTATTCCTAAGTCTAGCGTTCCTATTGATAGGAAAATTATACGTAATAGGCCTGTGTTTCGGGTTAAAAAGGATGCTAATAATCAGCCTATAAAATATAAGGCTAGATTAGTAGTAAAGGGCTTTATGCAAGTCGAAGGAAAGGACTTCTAGCATACTTATGCTTCTACCTTTATCCTACCCACCTGGAGGGTTATACTGGCCTTGGCAGCTAGTAATAACTGGGAAATAGAGCAAATTGACTTTATAGGCGCCTTTCTAAATAGCGAACTTTCTGAGACTATTTATATAGATATCCCTGATGGATTTCTTGAATTTACGGAAAGTCTACTAACTGATAGTAAGCTTTGGTCTAATATATAGCGCTAATAGTTACTAACTTTACTTAAAGAAGCTGGCTTTGACCCTTCTATAAAGCAAGCTATTTTATTGAAGAAGGCCCTATATGGGCTAAAACAAGCACCCTGCGAATGGCAATACCGGCTAAAAGACCTGATTTCTAGTGAAGGCTTCTTACCTTTAGTATCTAATGCTGCTGTCTTTTATAATAAGCAAACTAGCACCTTTATCGTTACTTATATTGACGACTGCCTATTAGTTGGTCTAAATATAACTTATATTAACCAGCTAAAAAGGAAATTTCATAAGGTCTATACTATAGAAGACCGCGGTCTGGCTTCTTTCTTTTTAGGCGTATAAATTATACGAAATAGGAAGGAAGGTCTATTGTGGCTACACTAAGCCTAATTTATAGCAGAGGTCTTAGCTAAATTCGGCTTATAGGATACTAAACCTCAGCTTATTCTACTTTAACCAGGGATTCTAAATGAATCTAGTGGAAAAGATCTTAGCCCTTATGATTAGAGCCTTTATCAGAGCCTTACTGGCACTATAATATGGCTTATGATGATGACTAGGCCCGACCTAGTATTTCCTACCTAATACCTTTCTCGGTTTATATCGAAAGCAACTAATATGCATCTAAATGCTGCGAAAGGCAGCTTTAGCTACCTTAAAGGCACTGAGAACCTAGCTATTTGCTTTAGTACTACTAAAAGCAACCAATAGCCTATTATAACCGCTTATTCTGATAGCGATTTTGCTGGCTGTAAAGAAACCTCTAAATCTACTGGAGGCTTCTTAACTACTATTAATAGTGGTCCTATTAGCTGGCATTCTAAGCGAGCCTCTTTAGTAGTGCTATTTACTTTAGAAGCTGAATCTGATGCATTACTTGAGACTATCTGTGAAGTATAGTGGCTTTCTAACCTTTGTAAGGAGCTGGAAATTGATATTGTACGCCCTATACTGTTATACTGCGATAACTAGGGCTCTATTTCGAATTCTAACGACCCTAATTAGCATGCTCGCACTAAGTATACGCTATTAAAATTCCGGTATATTAGGGAGTAAGCCTAGCTAGGCTTGGTTAAAATTACCTATTTACCTACTAATAGTATGCCTGCTGACGGTCTTACTAAGCCACTGCCGGGCCCTAAATTTACTAGGTTCCGTGAGTTACTAGGTCTTAGGGCCTGCTAACTTATACTAATTAACTAAGGTTTTTTCTTATGTTTTTCCTTAGCACTTTTATTGCATTTTCTTTCCCTATCCTTTATACGACGATTAGCTTGATATTATAGTAGCTAATTAGAGGGGGTGTTAAAATCCTATAGTAGCCTATTAGGCTGCTGGCCTTATACCGTCTCTTAGACTTATGGTAGTCTTACCAACCTTAGGCCTTTGCCTTTTACCTTAAGGATTTTTAGTGGATTATTTACTGTATATTAAGTAAGGTAGGCCGTAAGGTAGGCCTTATTAAAAAGGTGTGGTATTGCTAAATTAGCGTGGTGGCCTACTAGCGTGGTGGCGGCCTATTAGTGTGGTGGCTAGTCCACTAGTGTGGTGGTTAGTCACTAGCGTGGTAGCTAGTCCACTAGTGTGGTGGCTAGTATACTAGCGTGGTGGTTAGTCTACTAGCGTAATAGCTAATTACTAGTGCGGTGGTTAGGGTGGTTGGAAAGGCTGGATATAGTGGGGCTGCTGATGTATTGTATATGTGGCAAGTGAGCATTACGGGGAGCTTTCTTACTGGCTACCTTAGATGCCTGGGCCCACCCCTCTTTGTGTATATATAGGATAGCTTTCCCCCTTCTTTCTAGATAGCAGAAGGGTAGCACAATCAAACCTGTTAATGCACTATATGCCTCTTAACTTCCACCTTCCCTGCGTTTCTGGTTATCTTATATTTGCCTTGCCTTTACACTTGCCTTGCTTTATAGCATTTGTATAGTCTTAGGACTTGGTGAAAAATCTAGTATTTATACTAAGATTAGTTCATAGGTCGCAGACAGTCTTATGCCATCTAGCTAACTAGTAAGGCTCTGCTTTTATAGTGACCTTGAGAATTGCAATAATAACTTTAATATCTTTAATAATATTATTAAAATCGGCATTTTTAAGGGCTTAGTCGGCGGTCCCTTTGTATTCCTATAGGAAAATGCGGAATTTCTTATTATTAAGGGCGGTCCGGTTAGAGCGGTTCTTTAGCTATTATGCCTTTAATTCTTATTGCTCTTTAGTAGTATAGTTGGATGACTAATAACCTAATTTATTGCAAATAAAGCATCTTTTTTAATAGGGCCTAGCTGGAAAGGCGCGATTCTATTATTGCCGTTAGGGGGGTCTGTATCGTTGGGGGCATTAATACCGATTGTGGGATTAATTATATCTACAATCTATAAATAATACTATATTATTATTAATATTAGTATCTTTAATATCCTGATATTGCTGAGGCTACTATTGTTATTGAAGGAATTAATGCTATTGAGTTATATAGGTAGTCTTATAGATAGAAAGGGATCGCCGTAGGTTAGTGGCGAGGCCTTTAAATATAGAGGTATGGCGATATATAGCCTGGCTATACTTAGGGGTATCCCTTATAGCATTAAGCACTTGCCGATGAAGCTCTATATTAGCTATAAAGGGGGGAAAAAGACTATAATATAGGCGCTAAAGTTCCTCTAGTAGGATTTTAAGGCATTCTAGCTTTAACTTATTAGGATATTTCGCGATAGTTGATTAGAGTATTATTCTATTCTAATAGTGTAAATAGAATTGCTTTATGCTTTTATTTTCGAAATGGCTTTTGACTTTACGGACTATATTATTAAAAGTGAGGGTATTACGAATGCATTCGATATTATTAAAGTAATATATCTCAGTATCGCTAATTAGTATAATTTGAAAGGCTCTTATAAGTATATAATCGGGCAATCCTAAAAGGCAGTATTTGCTCTTAAAGGATACTACCTTTAGTATAAGGAAGTCATCTATTTTGCCGCTATATTTATCCTCTATACGATAGCTGCGTAAGAGGTTAGATATCTTTTTCGAAATATCGTTAAATCCGGCCTTTATATAGGCTCTTCGGGTATAATCTTCTTAGTAGTGTTATTATTCCAGAGGGTATTTTAGAACGGCTTATCGGTAGCTTTGCGGTAGGCTAGCGGGATCTCTAGCTAGGTTATCCTATAACCCGGGTCGGTCTAGGTTTACTAATCCTCCTGTTAAGACGGTCTATTTATCGGCCTAGGTAGGCCGATAGTGCCGGGAGGGGTCTGGTGCCGTGCCTATCTTTAGTATTGTCGGGTAAGGCATTAGAGCCGGTAGTTAAGGCATTTAAGCCTATAGTTGAGGCATTTGAGCCTATGGTTGAGGCATTCAGGCCTATAGGTTATGGCTGCGATACTATAATTCGTAATATCTGGCATTAGGGGCAGCTATTTTATTAATATTAGGGGCTTGCCTGGTGCCGCTGGTAGTGGTATATCGGGGAATATTGATATTAGTGGCTTAGAGGGTATCGCTAGCAACTTCGAGGGTGTTATTATCGGCGCTTTCTATTGATTGAAGCATATTATCGGGGCTTATAACCTAACCTCTGGTCCTTATGGGCATACTATAATTCCGAGGGGCATTAGGATAGCCGCCTCAGCTAGCTCGGCTAGGGGTATAACCCCTAGGGTATAGTATTTAGTCGGTCGGGCTATAGTTATCGTCCGTTATGTATTATTATTACTATTAGGAGCTTTCCCTTGTCTTAAATAGCGGCCTATAAATAGGCGCTTTCCCTTTCTATTGTAGCGGCCGGCCCCTTTCTTCTTCGGTAGGAATAAGGGCCTTCTTTAATATAGATAGAGGGATAAGGGGTTATTATGCCGTTAGTATTGTAAAGTCCCTAGGGGTCGAAGGGGCTTATAAAGGTCTTCGCGAGGGTAATCGCAAGGGTATCCGTAAGGGCATCTGTGAGGGTATCTATAAGGGCATCCGTGAGGGTATCCATAAGGGTATTCGAATAATTATAGCAGGGAGTAAATTCCTCGAGCTTATAATAGAGGGGGCATTCTGGTTTATTTATATCTCCCGTTCGGTATAAGCAGTAGGGACTAATTGTTCCCTATCTAGATTTAACCGGGATATAAAGGTTTTGCGTGTAAATTAGAGATCTATTTCCTCTTAAGGCCACTTAGGTATATACTCTTATTAGAGATAGTAGGTAAGGGTCTTAACTGCTGATAATCCTATACTTCTAATGTATACCCTACGTTCCCGTAGGGTTATTCGGAATTCCTATAGAAGCCGTTTATTAATACAATTGAATAGCTCTTCGGTCCATTCCTTATAATTATTATGGAATTGTTCCTATAGATCATTATCTATCTTATCGCCTGTTGTGTAGTTATTAATAAGGTAGGCGATACGATTGTGTAACTATTCGTCTATAGCATTAGTAGGGTTAATCTGCCCTTTTGAATTTACCTAGTCTTCTATAATAGTATTAGCGTGAGGCCTAAGCTTTTCGGGTAGTGATGTATCTATCGTGATATTGATAGGGGTAGGCGTATATAATAGAGAGCGAGGTATGGGTATTGTAAGGAAATAACTAATAAAGGAAAGTAGTAATTAGTAGAGGAAAGAAGGAAGTAATTAATAAAAAGAAGGTTGGAAGGAAGTAAGGAAGAAGGTTAGGAAGGAAGTAAGGAAGGAAGCAATAGTCGGGCAGGATATTATAGGCGTTCTGGTTGCTTATTTGACTATTAAATATAACGGTAAATAGGCTCTTTACTATAGATATTGTTGCGGTTTAGGGTCGCTTGCGTAAGAACCCGCGTTTTGGCCTGCTAATTGTATTCACTGGCTGTTATACTATTAGTATGATATTTAGCGATTATTCCTCGTGATAGACGAGTAGGGAAGGTTAGACACAATCAGTTTATCCCTTGGTTCGTAATATCTATAGCCGTTCCTCTAAATAGGCTAGATCACATTCTTTATTAGCACGATTTGATTAAACCGTCTCTTCTTGCTAGTCCTAGCTAATCTGTGAAGTGAACTTTAACTTCACTGATTAGTGTTAGTGTTAAAATCCTATAGTAGCCTACTAGGCTGCTGGCCTTATACCGTCTCTTAGACTTACGGTAGTCTTACCAACCTTAGGCCTTTGCCTTTTACCTTAAGGATTTTCAGTGGATTATTTACTGTATATCAAGTAAGGTAGGCCGTAAGGTAGGCCTTATTAAAAAGGTGTGGCATTGCTAAATTAGCGTGGTGGCCCACTAGCGTGGTGGCGGCCTACTAGTGTGGTGGCTAGTCCACTAGTGTGGTGGTTAGTCACTAGCGTGGTAGCTAGTCCACTAGTGTGGTGGCTAGTATACTAGCGTGGTGGTTAGTCTACTAGCGTAATAGCTAGTTACTAGTGCGGTGGTTAGGGTGGTTGGAAAGGCCGGATATAGTGGGGCTGCTGACGTATTGTATACGTGGCAAGTGAGCATTACGGGGAGCTTTCTTACTGGCTACCTTGGATGCCTGGGCCCACCCCTCTTCGTGTATATATAGGATAGCTTTCCCCCTTCTTTCTAGATAGCAGAAGGGTAGCACAATCAAACCTGTTAATGCACTACATGCCTCTTAACTTCCACCTTCCCTGCGTTTCTGGTTATCTTATATTTGCCTTGCCTTTACACTTGCCTTGCTTTATAGCACTTGTATAGTCTTAGGACTTGGTGAAAAATCTAGTATTTATACTAAGATTAGTTTACAGGTCGCAGATAGTCTTGTGCCATTTAGCTAACTAGTAAGGCTCTGCTTTTATAGTGACCTTGAGAATTGCAATAGGTTATGAGCCCGGGTTTTTACTTCTTTGTTTTTAACCCTACCTTTTTGTGTTCACCCCTTGGTCTCTTTTGCTTATTAGTACTACTAATATAGCTATCCTTTGGTATCCTTGGCTTACCCTTATCACCTTTGGCTTACCCTTATTACCTACGGTATTACCCTACGGCAATCAACGGCGTACCTAACGGCAACTTACGGCGTAACCTCACGGCACTTTTAGCGTAACCTTACGTTATTTTCGGCGTAACCTACGGCACTTACGGATTTTATAGTGTGATATCTACCATACTATACCACTGTATAACACCTTTGCACCTAGTGTACGATACCTACTGCACTGTACGGCACCTGTTATACTCTCCCACTTATAGCACTTTTGGTACGGCATTTACGGCACCTTTTATATTACGGCACCTATAGCACCCACGGCACCTACGGCACCTACGGCACCTACGGCACTTACGGCACCTTTTATTTTACGGCACCATATAAGCACCTTGAATACCAACGCTATAATACGGACTTGCACAACGCCTACGGCATCCGTGCTTTTTATATTAAGACCTGCCGCTATATTCTGCGGTTACCTTTTATAGTAGGCTACTAGCCACTATATTTACTAGCTATCTAACTAGTTACTCGGTTATTTTACCAGTTATTCGACTATTTTGCTAGCTATTTAGCTAGTTATTCCTCTGTTTTTACAACTATCGGTACCATTTTTCAACGGATTTTTAAACCCTTTTTGCCCACTATGGCAGAGTCAGGATCCTATAAGGTCCCTGAATCCGATACTAAAGTTGATACTAATGCATAGCTACAGCTAGATATAGACGATATGAAATCCCAAATGAATATACTAACTGACCTTATACAGGGCCTAATTAGTAGGCAAAATAACGACACCTAGGCTACCTAGGCTACTAATAAGAAGCCTACTAAATCCACTGAAGCTAGACCTTCCACTAAGACTACCACTAAAGATGATAATAGTAAAGCTAACGTTATAGAAATCGACTAACCTTCTACTCCTATAAAATATAAGGGTAAAGAGCCTATTTATACAACGCCACTAATAAATATCACCAACTAAATTAGTGATGGGGCTATTAAGGAATTAGCTAAAACTGCTAACCGCTTTAAAGAGTCCCAGAAGCTAAAAAGCCCTTATAATTTCGACCAGTGGAAGCAGGCCCTTACTATACAACTTCGGGCCTTTAAAATAGCTAATTTTGTCAACGACCCTTCTATAGCAAGGCACTTTAATGAGTCTAAGCAGGCACTTTTACTATTAATGCTAAAGAATAGCTGTAGTGAAGAAGCTGTAGAGGCTATAGACTAGTATAACGACCCAAAGGAAGCCTACCTTTTACTAGTGGCCTAGTATTACCACTCACCAGAAGTACAGCGGGCACACTTATATCCTACCTTTCACACCCTTACATTTACCGGTTATAAGGGCACCTTGGAGGCTTTTAATAGCGAATTTAATAGCTATATTTCTCGCCTTAGAATCCTAGGTTCCAAGATCGACTCTTTCGACTAAATTAACTAGTATCTTTAGGCTATAGAAGGGGTATTTACCCGCTGGACGGAACGCCAACGCTCTATAATTAGGGCTTATAGCGCCCAAGGTGTTATTAATAGCAGCAAATTTAACCTCCAGTATTTTATAGTTGACCTACTAGAAGAACAGCGTTCTAAAGGGTCTAATAAAGTAGCTGCTAATAATAACCCTAAGCAGCTTAAGGCTTCTAAAGACTCTAAGAATAAAGGGTCTACTAATGCCGCTTCTACTAATAATAGCAAGAATAATTCTACTAATAATAGGAAAAAGAAGCAGCAACAGAAGAAGAAACAGGACTCCAGCAATAATCAGCAAGATATCGAGGCCTTTATTATAGGCAATTATAATACCCAGAATTCTAATATATCCTATTCTTCTTCTTCTTCCACTATATCCACTAATATAAGCTATAGTGCTAAATCAGGTAGTAGGACCCCTAAGGATGCCCTCCTTTACGATATAGGCTCCACTTATCATATTGTTAATAATAAGAAGCATTTCACCACTTTTCACCACTTTGAGAAGGATGATAAGCCTGTAATTACTATTAGTGGTAGCCCTATTTCCCCTACTGGTTAGGGCATAGCACGATTTACTATGCTACAGGGCGTTAATCCCACCAAATGGGGTATTATAGAGCTTAAGAATGCACTATATATTCCTGCCTTGGATATTAATATCATTAGCGGTGTAAAGTACTATGCCGCTAAAGGGGTATTAATTAAAAATCAGCTTTAGTCAGCAAGCCGTAAATGCATCGGCATTTTTAACTTCGAAAAATACGGCTTTTTCCTTCTACAGAAAGGAATAGACACACTACTACTGCATCAACCTTACAGCCACTATACTAATAGTATAGTAGTAGAGGTCCCCAGCCCTACTAACCCTGCTGATTATAGTAATCCTAAGGAAACCACTATTACCCCCATTCCTACTACTGCGACTAATAAGGAACCTATAGAGGCTACTAGCCTTACTACCTAACCTTCTGCTATTACGACTAGCGAAGACCCTATAGAGGTTACTAACCCTACTCCTGCCCCTATAGCTGCTAATACAGAATATCAGAAGCTATTACAATTAGCCGGCATTTGGCATATACGGCTAGGGCATATAGGTATTCAGCTGCTTAAAAAGACCTATGCTAATACCCCTGGTCTACCTAACCTTAATAAGGTTAAAAATGCTGATTTTCGCTGTCTAGCCTGTATACAGGCTAAAAAGGTTAGAAGACCTTCTAAGGATGCAATACCTAATCCAGCTAAATGCCTAGATATTATAGAAGGTGATACTTTTGCTATATTACCTATGCCATATAATAAACGACCTATTGCCCTTATATTAGTAGACAGAAAATCCCGATTCCGCTAGCTTTACTTGCTGCCTAATAGGGAAGGCACTATTATTTTTAAAGCATTATAGAGCTTTATATAGAGCCTACAGGTCAGATATAGTAAAACGCCTATTGAATTCCACTATAATAGTGGAAATGAAATCAATAAAATGCTTAGTGATTGGCTTGTTGAATAGGGTATAGCTTTTAATACCTTTTGCCCTTATATTCACGAACAAAACGGCTTAGCTAAGCGGTCTATTAGGGTTATAGCTGATAGGCTATATGCTACTATGGCCTGGTCAAGGCTTCTATCTAACCTCTGGTCTGCTGTAATTACTGGCGTTATTATGCTAGTAAATATAACAGCTGTTACTAATAGACCTTCTAGCCCCTATTAGGAGCTATTAAAGGATTATGACCATATTACGCCGGAGCACTATCCTGATCTTATTAACCTTAAGGCCATTGGAGCAGCTATTGAAGTGCTTATACCATACGAAAAGCGTGTAAAAAGCCGCAAATTAGCGCCCCGTACTGAGCTTGGTAGGCTCTTTGCTATTCTAGGTAATAATATTTACCTAGTCTACCTTCTAAAGAAGAAGGTTGTTACTAAAATAACTTTTATTACCTTTATTCACCAAAATGAAGGTATAGGCCCTATTTCTAGTGGCCTAGAAGGAGACTTTTATAGAGGGCAAAATATAGGTTTAGAGGGGGTATCTAGTAGAGAACCTGCTATTTTACTGGATGACCTAGAAAGCATACCGGACCCTACTAACCTTATTAATATTACTAATACTAATGTTATACCGGATGACCTGGAAAGCATGCCGGACCCTACTAATACTAGCGTTATTAATACTAATGCTACCTTGGATAACCGTCCTATATTATAGTCCCCGGCTACTGCAAAGGATGACCTTATAGATATCCTTACTAGCCTTACTCCTGCCGACCTTGCTGGCCCTGCTGGCCCTGCTGGCCCTGCTATACCTGTTAGCCCTACTAACCCTACCAGCCCTACCGACTTATTCCCTTAGGAAGGTAATATGTTACACCACCTGATATGGGATTCCTGCTATGCAGCTAAGCGTAAGCTAGCTAAAAAGGCCTTTGATGGTATGCCTAATAGCTGGAAGGATGTGCTATGAAGCCCTGAAAAAGACCTTTGGATAAAGGCACTATTTAAGGAATTTGAGTAGCTTTTGGATACTAAAGTCTTCCAATTTATTCCTAAGTCTAGCGTTCCTATTGATAGGAAAATTATACGCAATAGGCCTATGTTTTGGGTTAAAAAGGATGCTAATAATCAGCCTATAAAATATAAGGCTAGATTAGTAGTAAAGGGCTTTATGCAAGTCGAAGGAAAGGACTTCTAGCATACTTATGCTTCTACTTCTATCCTACCCACCTGGAGGGTTATATTGGCCTTGGCAGCTAGTAATAACTGGGAAATAGAGCAAATTGACGTTATAGGCGCTTTCCTAAATAGCGAACTTTCTGAGACTATTTATATGGATATCCCTGATGGATTTCTTGAATTTACGGAAAGTCTATTAACTGATAGCAAGCTTTGGTCTAATATATAGCGCTAATGGTTACTAACTTTACTTAAAGAAGCTGGCTTTGACCCTTCTATAAAGCAAGCTATTTTATTGAAGAAGGCCCTTATTGCAATTCTCAAGGTCACTATAAAAGCAAAGCCTTACTAGCTAGCTAGATGGCACAAGACTGTCTGCGACCTGTGAACTAATCTTAGTATAATACTAGATTTTTCACTAAGTCCTAAGACTATACAAGTGCTATAAAGCAGGGCAAGTGTAAAGGCAAGGCAAATATAAGATAACCAGAAAACGCAGGGAAGGTAAGAAGTTAAGAGGCATATAGTGCATTAACAGACTCGATTGTGCTACCCTTCTACTATCTAGAAAGAAGGGGGAAAGCTATCCTATATATACACGAAGGAGGGGTGGGCCCAGGCATCCAAGGTAGCCAGTAAAAAAGCTCCCCGTAATGCTCGCTTTGCCACGTATATAATACGTCAGCAGCCCCACTATATCGGGCCTTTCCAACCACCCTAACCACCGCACTAGTAATTAGCCACCACGCTAGTGACTAACCACCACGCTAGTGACTACCCACCACACTAGTGGACTAGCCACTACACTAGTAGGCCGCCACCACACTAGTAGGCCCACCACGCTAATTTAGCAATGCCACACCTTTTTTTAATAAGGCCTACCTTACTTGATATACAGTAAATAATCCACTGAAAATCCTAAGGTAAAAGGCAAAGGCCTAAGGTAATACTACCATAAGTCCAAGAGGCGGTATAAGGGCCAGAAGGTTAGTAGGCCAGTAGGGCATAAGGCCAGCAGCCTAGTAGGCTACTATAGGATTTTAACACCCCCTCTGATTAGCTACTGTAGTATCAAGCTAATCGTGTAAAGGATAGGGAAAGAAAATGCAATAAAGGTCCTAAGGAAAAACATAGGAAAAACCTTAGTAAGTTAGTATAAGTTAGCAGGCCCTAAGACCTAGTAACTCGCGGAACCTAGTAAATTTAGGGCCCGCTAGTGGCTTTGTAAGACCGTCAGCAGGCATACTATTAGTAGGTAAGTAGGTAATTTTAACCAAGCCGAGCTGTGCTTGCTCCCTAATATACCGGAATTTTAATAGTGTATGCTTAGTGCGAGCATGCTGGTTAGGGTCATTAGAATTCGAAATAGAGCCCTGATTATCGCAGTATAACGGTATAGGGCGTAAAATATCGATTTCCAGCTCCTTACAAAGGTTAGAAAGCCACTGTACCTCACGGATAGTCTCAAGTAATGCATCAGATTCAGCTTCTAAAGTAGATAATACTACTAAAGAGGCTCGCTTGGAACGCCAGCTAATAGGACCACTATTAATAGTAGTCAAGAAGCCTCCAGTAGATTTAGAGGTTTCTTTACAGCCAGCAAAGTCGCTATCAGAGTAAGCGGCTATAATAGGCTGTTGGTTGCTTTTA
Organism: Ustilaginoidea virens; assembly: GCF_000687475.1. Lineage (NCBI taxonomy): Eukaryota > Fungi > Ascomycota > Sordariomycetes > Hypocreales > Clavicipitaceae > Ustilaginoidea > Ustilaginoidea virens. The sequence goes on from NC_057322.1 coordinate 605,805, forward strand.
GTAAAGCAAATAGCTAGATTCTCAGTGCCTTTAAGGTAACTAAAGCTGCCTTTTGCAGCATTTAGATGCACATTAGTTGCTTTCGACATAAACCGAGAAAGGTATTAGGTAGGAAATGCTAGGTCGGGCCTAGTCATCATCATAAGCCACATTATAGTGCCAGTAAGGCTCTGATAAAGGCTCTGATCAGTAGGGCTAAGGTCTTTTCCACTAAATTCATTTAGAATCCCTGGTTGAAGTGGAATAAGCTGAGGTTTAGTATCCTGTAAGCCGAATTTAGCTAGAACCTCTGCTATAAATTGGGCTTGGTGTAGCCACAATAGACCTTCCTTCCTATTTCGTATAATCTGTACACCTAGGAAGAAGGAAGCCGGACCGCGGTCTTCTATAGCATAGACCTTATGAAATTTCCTTTTTAGCTGGTTAATATAAGTTATATTTGGACCAACTAATAGGCAATCGTCAACATAAGTAACGATAAAGGTGCTGGTTTGCTTATTATAAAAGACGGCAGCATTAGAGGCTAAAGGTAAGAAGCCTTCACTAGAAATCAGGTCTTTTAGCCGGTATTGCCATTCGCGGGGTGCTTGTTTTAGTCCGTATAGGGCCTTCTTTAATAAAATAGCTTGCTTTATAGAAGGGTCAAAGCCAGCTTCTTTAAGCAAAGTTAGTAGCCGTTGGCGCTGTATATTAGACCAAAGCTTGCTATCAGTTAGTAAACTTTCCGTAAATTCAAGGAATCCATCAGGAATATCCATATAAATAGTCTCAGAAAGTTCGCTATTTAGAAAAGCGCCTATAAAGTCAATTTGCTCTATTTCCCAGTTATTACTAGCAGCCAAAGCCAGTATAACTCTCCAGGTAGGTGGGATAGAGGTAGAAGCATAGGTATGCTGAAAGTCCTTTCCTTCGACTTGCATAAAACCCTTGATAACTAATCTAGCCTTATATTTTATAGGCTGATTATTAGCATCCTTTTTAACCCGAAAAACAGGCCTATTGCGTATAATTTTCCTATCAATAGGAACGCTAGACTTAGGAATAAATTGGAAGACTTTAGTATCCAATAACTGCTCAAATTCCTTAAATAAGGCCTTTATCCAAAGGTCTTTTTTAGGGCTTTATAGCACATCCTTCCAGCTATTTGGCGTGCCGTCAGCATTTTTAGCAAGCTTACGCTTCGCTTTATAGCAGGAATCCCATATCAGGTGGTATAAATCCTGATCAGGGAATAAGTCGGTAGGGCTAGTAGGGTTAGTAGGGCCCGCAGGTATAGCAGGGCCAGCAGGGCCAGTAGGGCCAGCAAGGTCGGCAGGAGTAAGGCTGGTAAGGATATCTATAAGGTCATCCTTTGCAGTAGCCGGGGACTGAATTGTAGGGGTGGTATTAATATTAATAATACCAGGGACGCTTTTAAGGTCATCCAGTATAACATTATTATTAGTAATGTTAGTAGGGTTAGTAGAGTTAGTAGGGTCAGGAATGCTTTCTAGGTCATCCAGTAAAATAGCAGGTTCTCTGCTAGATACCCCCTCTGAACCTATATTTTGCCCTCTATGAAAGTCTCCTTCTAGACCACTAGAAATAGGGCCTATACCTTCATTTTGGTGAATAAAGGTAATAAAGGTTGTTTTGGTAATAACCTTCTTCTTTAGAAGGTAGACCAAGTAGGTATTATTACCTAGAGTGGCAAGGAGCCTACCAGGCTCGGTACGGGGCGCTAATTTGCGGCTCTTTATACGCTTTTCGTGTGGTATAAGCACTTCAATAGCTGCTCTAATAGCCCTAAGGTTAATAAGATCAGGGTAGTGCTCCGGTGTTATCTGGTCATAATCCTTTAATAGCTCCTGATAGGGGCTAAAAGGTCTGTTAGTAACTGCTATTATATTTACTAGCATAACAACGCCAGTAATTACAGCGGACCAGAGGTTAGATGGTAGCCTTGACCAGGCCATAGTAGCACGTAGTCTATCAGCTATAACCCTAATGGACCGCTCAGCTAGGCCGTTTTGTTCGTGAATATAGGGGCAAGATGTATTAAAAGTTATGCCCTGTTCGACAAGCCAATCACTAAGCATTTTGTTGATTTCATTTCCACCATCATAGTGGAATTCAACAGGCGTTTTACCATATCTGACCTGTAGGCTCTGTATAAAGCTCTGTAATGCTTTAAAAACAACAGTGCCTTCCCTATTAGGCAGTAAGTAAAGCCAACGGAATCGGGATTTTCTGTCCACTAATATAAGGGCAACAGGTCGTTTGTTGTATGGCATAGGTGATATAGCAAAAGTATCACCTTCTATAATATCCAGGCATTTAGCTGGATTAGGTATCGCATCCTTAGAAGGTTTTCTAACCTTCTTAGCTTGGATACAGGCTAGGCAGCGAAAATCAGCATCTTTAACCTTATTAAGGTTAGGAAGACCAGGGGTATTAGCACAGGTCTTTTTAAGTAGCTGAATACCTATATGCCCTAGCCGTACATGCCAAATGCCGGCTAATTGTAATAGCTTCTGATATTCATCAGCTGCTATAGGGGCAGGAGTAGGGCTAGTAGCCACTACGGGATTTTCGCTAGTCGTAATAGCGGGCTTTTCGCTAGTCGTAATAGCGGGAGAGTTGGTAGTAGGGCTAGTAGCCTCTACAGGTTCCTTACTAGTCGCAGTAGTAGGAACGGGGGTAATAGTGGTTTCCTCAGGATCACTATAATCAGCAGGGTTAGTAGGGCTAGGGACCTCTACTACTATACTATTAGTATAGTGGCTGCAAGGTTGATGCAGTAGTGGTGTGTCTATTCCTTTCTGTGGAAGGAAAAAGCCGTATTTTTCGAAGTTAAAAATGCCGATGCATTTACGGCTTGCTGACCAAAGCTGATTTCTAATTAGTACCCCTTTAGCGGCATAGTGCTTTACACCGCTAATAATGTTAATATCCAAGGTAGGAATATATAGTGCATTCTTGAGCTCTATAATACCCCATTTGGTGGGATTAACGCCCTGTAGCACAGTAAATCGTGCTGTGCCCCAACCAATAGGGGAAATAGGGCTACCACCAGTAGTAATTACCGGCTTATCATCCTTCTCAAAATGGTGAAAAGTGGTGAAATACTTCTTATCATTTACAATATGATAAGTAGAGCCTGTATCGTAAAGGAGGGCATCCTTAGGGGTCCTACCGCCTGATTTAGCACTATAGCTTATATCAGTGGATATAGTGGTAGAAGAAGAGGAATAGGATATATTAGTATCCTGGGTATTATAATTGCCTATAATAAAGGACTCGATATTTTGCTGTTTGCTGCTGTTATTAGAGTCTGTTCCTTCTTCTTTTGCTGCTTCTTTTTCCTATTATTAGTAGAATTATTCTTGCTGTTATTAGTAGAAGCGGCATTAATAGTAGTAGGGCTAGTAGCCTCTACAGGGTCCTTGCTAGTCGTAATAGCAGAAGGTTGGATAGTAGGGCTAGTAGCCTCTACAGGGTCCTTGCTAGTCGTAATAGCAGAAGGTTGGATAGTAGGGCTAATAGCCTCTACAGGGTCCTTACTGTTCATATTAGTAGGACCGGAGATAGTAGGGCTAGTAGCCTCTACTAGTTCCTTGCTAATTGTAATAGTAGAAACGTTACTATTTTGCCTACTAACTAAGCCTTGTATAAGGGTAGTTAGGGTATTCATCTGGGACTTTATATAGTCCATATCTAGCTGTAGTCGTGCAGTAAGATCAGCTTTAGAGTTGGAATCCAAAGTGGCCTTATAAGTGGAAGGCCTAGACTGTGCCATTATAGTGGTTAAAAGTCGTTAAAAATGGTGCCAATAGCTGTAGGAACAGATGAATAACCAGCTAAATAGCTGGCAAAATAGTCGAGTAACTAGCTGGACAGCTAGTAAATATAGTGGCTAGTAGCCTACTATAAAAGGTAACCGCAGAATATAGCGGTAGGTCTCAGTATAAAAGCACAGATGCCGTAGGCGTTGTGCAAGTCCAGAATATAGCGTTAGTATTTAAGGTGCTTATGCGGTGCCGTAATATAAAGGTGCCGTAAGTGGAAGAGTATAACAGGTGCCGTATAGTGCAGTAGGTGTCGTGCACTAGGTGCAAAGGTGTTATACAGTGGTATAGTGTGGTAGATATCACACTATAAAATCCGTAGGTGCCGTAGGTTACTCCGAAAATAACGTAAGGTTACGCTAAAAGTGCCGTAAGGTTACGCCGTAAGTTGCCGTAGGGGTACGCCGTTGATTGCCGCAGGGTAATGCCGTAGGTAACAAAGGGTAAGCCAAAGGTGATAAGGGTAAGCCAAGGATACCAAAGGATAGCTATATTAGTAGTACTAATAAGCAAGAGAGACCAAGGGGTGAACACAAAAGAGGTAGGGTAAAAACAAAGAAGTAAAACCCGGGCTCATAACCTATTGCAATTCTCAAGGTCACTATAAAAGCAAAGCCTTACTAGCTAGCTAGATGGCACAAGACTGTCTGCGACCTGTGAACTAATCTTAGTATAATACTAGATTTTTCACTAAGTCCTAAGACTATACAAGTGCTATAAAGCAGGGCAAGTGTAAAGGCAAGGCAAATATAAGATAACCAGAAAACGCAGGGAAGGTAAGAAGTTAAGAGGCATATAGTGCATTAACAGACTCGATTGTGCTACCCTTCTACTATCTAGAAAGAAGGGGGAAAGCTATCCTATATATACACGAAGGAGGGGTGGGCCCAGGCATCCAAGGTAGCCAGTAAAAAAGCTCCCCGTAATGCTCGCTTTGCCACGTATATAATACGTCAGCAGCCCCACTATATCGGGCCTTTCCAACCACCCTAACCACCGCACTAGTAATTAGCCACCACGCTAGTGACTAACCACCACGCTAGTGACTACCCACCACACTAGTGGACTAGCCACTACACTAGTAGGCCGCCACCACACTAGTAGGCCCACCACGCTAATTTAGCAATGCCACACCTTTTTTTAATAAGGCCTACCTTACTTGATATACAGTAAATAATCCACTGAAAATCCTAAGGTAAAAGGCAAAGGCCTAAGGTAATACTACCATAAGTCCAAGAGGCGGTATAAGGGCCAGAAGGTTAGTAGGCCAGTAGGGCATAAGGCCAGCAGCCTAGTAGGCTACTATAGGATTTTAACAGCCCTATATGGGCTAAAACAAGCACCCCGCGAATGGCAATACCGGCTAAAAGACCTGATTTCTAGTGAAGGCTTCTTACCTTTAGCATCTGATGCTGCCGTTTTTTATAATAAGTAAACTAGCACCTTTATCGTCATTTATGTTGACGACTGCCTATTAGTTGGTCTAAATATAACTTATATTAACCAGCTAAAAAGGAAATTTCATAAGGTCTATACTATAGAAGACTGCGGTCTGGCTTCCTTCTTCCTAGGCGTATAAATTATACGAAATAGGAAGGAAGGTCTATTATGGCTACACCAAGCCTAATTTATAGCAGAGGTCTTAGCTAAATTCGGCTTATAGGATACTAAACCTCAGCTTATTCTACTTCAACTAGGGATTCTAAATGAATCTAGTGGAAAAGATCTTAGCCCCTATGATTAGAGCCTTTATTAGAGCCTTACTGGCACTATAATATGGCTTATAATGATGACTAGGCCCGACCTAGCATTTCCTACCTAATACCTTTCTTGGTTTATATCGAAAGCAACTAATGTGCATCTAAATGCTGCGAAAGGCAGCTTTAGCTACCTTAAAGGCATTGAGAACCTAGCTATTTGCTTTAGTACTACTAAAAGCAACTAACAGCCTATTATAACCGCTTATTCTGATAGCGATTTTGCTGGCTGTAAAGAAACCTCTAAATCTACTGGAGGCTTCTTAACTACTATTAATAGTGGTCCTATTAGCTGGCGTTCTAAGCGAGCCTTTTTAGTAGTGCTATCTACTTTAGAAGCTGAATCTGATGCATTATTTGAGACTATCTGTGAAGTATAGTGGCTTTTTAACCTTTGTAAGGAGCTGGAAATTGATATTGTACGCCCTATACCGCTATACTGCGATAACTAAGGCTCTATTTCGAATTCTAACGACCCTAATTAGTATGCTCGCATTAAGTATACGCTATTAAAATTCCGGTATATTAGGGAGCAAGCCCAGCTAGGCTTGGTTAAAATTACCTACTTACCTACTAATAGTATGCCTGCTGACGGTCTTACCAAGCCACTACCGGGCCCTAAATTTACTAGGTTCCGTGAGTTACTAGGTCTTAGGGCCTGCTAACTTATACTAACTAACTAAGGTTTTTTCTTATGTTTTTCCTTAGCACTTTTATTGCATTTTCTTTCCCTATCCTTTATATAACGATTAGCTTGATACTACAGTAGCTAATCAGAGGGGGTGTTAAAATCCTATAGTAGCCTACTAGGCTGCTGGCCTTATACCGTCTTTTAGACTTACGGTAGTCTTACCAACCTTAGGCCTTTGCCTTTTACCTTAAGGATTTTCAGTGGATTATTTACTGTATATCAAGTAAGGTAGGCCGTAAGGTAGGCCTTATTAAAAAGGTGTGGTATTGCTAAATTAGCGTGGTGGCCTATTAGCGTGGTGGCGGCCTACTAGTGTGGTGGCTAGTCCACTAGTGTGGTGGTTAGTCACTAGCGTGGTAGCTAGTCCACTAGTGTGGTGGCTAGTATACTAGCGTGGTGGTTAGTCTACTAGCGTAATAGCTAATTACTAGTGCGGTGGTTAGGGTGGTTGGAAAGGCCGGATATAGTGGGGCTGCTGACGTATTGTATACGTGGCAAGTGAGCATTACGGGGAGCTTTCTTACTGGCTACCTTGGATGCCTGGGCCCACCCCTCTTTGTGTATATATAGGATAGCTTTCCCCCTTCTTTCTAGATAGCAGAAGGGTAGCACAATCAAACCTATTAATGCACTATATGCCTCTTAACTTCCACCTTCCCTGCGTTTCTGGTTATCTTATATTTGCCTTGCCTTTACACTTGCCTTGCTTTATAGCACTTGTATAGTCTTAGGACTTGGTGAAAAATCTAGTATTTATACTAAGATTAGTTCACAGGTCGCAGACAGTCTTGTGCCATCTAGCTAACTAGTAAGGCTCTGCTTTTATAGTGACCTTGAGAATTGCAATAGTTAGTTTCACTAAGGGGTACCTAGTTATACGTAGGGTTGCGCGCGTGGTATTAAGTACCGTGAGGTCACCGGTTAAAGGTATGATTACTTCTTTGATTATAATTGACTAACTAAGAGGAAAGAAAGGAAGCAAAAGAGTAATTACACGATGTGGCCTTTTTGTGCGTGCTGTAGTCACGTGCTTCGGCGCGGTCGGGCCGGACTGCCCGCGTGCCCTATCGGGCTCAGGGGTAAAGGGGCAAAAGGGGCCAAAGTGGCCACATCGTGCGCATCGGGTGTGCGCGGCATATCCGTCGCAATGTGCCCAATTGGGCACCTTGCGACAGCGATTCCGACACCGGCTGCGCCTGTGCCATAATGTGGCTAGAACTCGGGCTGTGTCTGCGCCTAGCCTAGCAAGGCTTACGTAAGGCAGACATTCGGGGGCTGCGGGCTAGTACCAGGGCCTGACCCTTAGCACCTATAGATATAAATAGGCTGTAAAGAGGCCCAGTACCGGATCCTCTTCTTTTCTTCCCTGGCATATTTGATATATTCATTCGAAGCCTATGCAGTCGCTATAGAGCCAGCCTTTTACATAGCTTAGTAAACTATTCTTTATTAAATATGTTGGAATACGACTAAGAAGTACCTAATTATACGTAGGGTGCGCGTGGTCACGTGCGGCCTAAGCCGCCTGTGCACCCCTGTTGGGTGCGGGGAAAAATGGGGCCACAACGGTCGGTTGCCCCTAATTGACTACGACGAAGACGACGATTTCGACAAACCAAGTAACTAATTATTACAAGGTCGAATTTGTCGGACAGTCGGTCAGTCAGCCAGTCAATCAGCGCACCTGACTGTAAGGCATACGTGCCGCGGTACGCCCACGTGACTGCGGCACGCACACATAAAAAGGCCATGTCGTCAGATGCAGCCCTCTCTGCCTTTTTTCTCCCTTTTTTCTAGTCAGTCATATAGTCATAATCAAAGAGGACTAATACCTTTAATTGGTAATATAGTAATTATAGCGATGCCTTAGCATCCCGCGCGCACCCTATGGACTGGGACCCAAGTATATATCAACACTGATCAGTAGTGGTAATAGCACCACTCACAGGATATAGAGCACTATCATCCTGCTAAGAAGGTTCACTACAGATCATTAAGATGCGACCTGGAAGAGGCGATTTCATGGAAATCGTGCTAATAAGGAAGACGAAGCGATCCATTTAGTCGACGGTCGAATAACTTCGTTAACCAGAGGAATAAACTGCGAATGCTAACCTTTCCTCCTCTCGTCTATCACGAGCGATTTTTTATACCTAGATAAGTTGCCGGTGCAGACCTTCTGGATATATATGAATCAATACAACCTGGCTATCCCCTTTTACTAGGGCCGGATAGCAGCCGCTGAATTCCCCGGCTATCCTATTAAATTTAAATATAGCGGCAGGCTCCTATTGCTGCCGCTATCCTGCTCAATCCGTCCGATCCGTTATACCGGCCTTCCTATTAATATTGAATATAGCGGCAGGCGCGGCAGGCTCCTTCCGGCTGCCACTTATTAGATATTAAGAACTTAGGTTGATCCGAAATCTCCGGACTAATATTATTCCGACCCGATAATACTCTTCTCTCTCCTTTCTCTATAGACTCTATATATTAGTTCTTTATCGTGATATCAATATACAATATAATTATATTATTACGTTCAATAGATTATAAGCCCGGATAGCGGTAAATACATAAGAGGAGAATTAATATATAGACCTAACTAGCTATACTTCTACTTACACCTTAAAGATATCTTAACCGAATATCTACTAATAATAACAAATAAGCTAAATCTAGAAAATAATTCTCCTAACCACTATATATAAGCCCGATAAGCCGGTAACTATAACTATAAGTAACAATAGGTATAACTTTAGACTAAAAGAAATAGTTCGAAAGGCTATTATAATCCGGTTCCTCTATAAGGAACGTTTCCTGCTTTTAATTTAGGCTATTAGCGCAGTATATAACTATAACGCTTTTAATATCTCTCCTCCACCTAGCGATATATATAGCCTAGTAATACCGAGTTCCTATATTATTATAAGTGGATATTCTAATAAAGAAGAAACACTTTTAGCTCTAAGCTTAGATAAAATCTAGGGATTAGAAGCCTATATACTCTCGGACTTATCTGTATATAATATAAATGCATTAGGAGTAGAGTTTTTATATACCCCTATACTTAAAAATTCTAACTAAGGGCTTAATCCCTAAGTAGAAATAAAAGGAGATTACTAAAAACCACTATTAACTTCTTCTTTTTATTTATAAGATTGCCAAGAATTACTACCTTCTCCTTCTAATCTATAACCTATATCTAATCTACTGGATGCTTTTTATTATTCTTACCTATCTATTAAGCGCTCTTTTCTAAAAACCCTTAGCGATTATAATAAAAGAAATATCTAGTAGATTAAGAGGTTTTTTATTTATACTAAAATTAGAAACGCTATTTTACTAGCCGACCTAAAAGCTTAAGATAGAAGACTAAATAGGTATAGTAGGCTATAGGGATCTACTTAATCGAAACGCCTTACTACTAAAATAATTAGCAGGAGAAATAGATAAAGCCTACGCTAATAAGGTCGAACTCTAGTAAATCTATTAAGATAAAGTTATATTAAGAATACATAATAGGCTAGGTCTCCTCCTTAGAATAATTATAAATTATAAAATAACTGTAAAAGAGCTGCTTAACCTATTAGAACTTAAATATTAACTATAAGGGGATGCCGTCTTCTAAGAGCTAGATACGAAATATTAAGCCTTATCCCTTACAATTAGCGAAAGTATTATAGACTTTATAAAAAAACTTAAAGAGACTTATAATAAATTTAAATAACTCTATAATACCTATAATATTAGAGAACCTTACTTTATTAATAAATTTTTAATTAGGCTTAGTCTTAACTTCTACTCTTTTTAAATAGTATTTTATTAGAATAACCTATTACTCCCTAAGAAAAACGAAAATAGAATAGAGACTCTAGCTATAACCTTTAATATTACCCTCTTTACTGCCTAATAAGAAGAGCTAGCTATTAAGTAATATAATACAAAAATAGCAATAATCGCAAAATATAACTTACCGCGCTATAATCAATCGAAATACTTCTATATATACTATAAAATAAATAGATATATAGATAAATAATGCTTTATCCTATATCCCGAGCTTAAGCGAAAGTAAGTATAAAATAATAATTATAAAAGAAAATATAGATTCACCTAACGATAAAAATAGCTAGAAGAATCTATAAATATAAATATAATCGCCGCTCTAGCTTTCCTAAACTCGGCATTTATAAATATAGATGCAATTACACTTAAGGCATTACTATCTAAAATAGTATAGACGCTCGTAAGGATATATATCCTCGATAGTAGTATGTCCTTATATATATTCTATAGAAGTAATAATTTTATTAACCTTACTAGCTACTCTAGAAGCCTAATTAATAGTATTACTAATACTATAATTATACTATAGGGTTAAAGAATATATAAAATAATACTCTAGAATATATAGCTAATTATCTTAAAGAACGCCTTATATATGCCAGATATATATATTAATCTAGTATCTATTGTAGTACTAAATAAAGATAAAATAACTACTATCTTTAAAAACGGTAAAGTAGTAGTTACTCTTAATAGCATTATCATCCTTACGGCTATAAAGCGATACGGCATATATATTATAGACGAAAATATAGAGAATTTTAATATAGCTTTAGCTAGCTTTAATATTATAGATCTAAACCTATAAATCTAATACGATAGGCTAGGCCACTTAAGCGAGGCTAATATTAAACAATTGCAAAATATATTAATAGGCTTTTAGCCTATTTAACCTAGTCATATTTGCGATAAATACTATAAGGGCAAGATATATAAAGTTCTATATACTTACTTAATTAAAAGGGAAACCAGACCCTTTAAGAGCCTATATATAGATATTACTAGTCCGTTCTCTAAACTAGGGTTAAATAGCAAGAGATACTAAGCGGTATTTATAGACGATTTTACTAATATAACTTAGGTTTTTCTAATTAAGTTTAAGTCCGAATTTAAGTTATTATTCTATAAATTAGTTAAGCAGCATAAGATATATATATAATACCTATAGTATTTCTATCTCGATCGAGAGGGAGAGAACTTAATATACTTACTCTAACTTTTCTATAATAATTATAGGATTAAAGTATTCTATACCGCGATAGACTAATACTAGTAAAACGGCCTAGCTAAGAGAACTAATTATATGCTAATAGAAAAGCTTAACCTAACTTTTATTAATATAAGACTTAAAAGGAAATAGTAGCTATATATCCTTAAGATAATTAACTACCTATATAATATTAGCCTTATATTAAGTATAGATAAAATACCCTATAAAGCCTAGCATAATAAAAAACCAGATCTCTAATATATATAGGTAATAGGCTTCTATATATTTATACTTTTGCCTTTTAAAAAAAGGCAAAAAATAAAAGAATAAAGTACCTACTACTACCTCTTTAGCTATTAAGGGAGCTATAACTATATACTACTCGATAATAACAGAAAGGTATTTATAACTAATAATATCTAATTCGCCGAGACCTAAGATAAAAAGCATAAAGACCTATAGCCCTATAAGTAGAGATAACGAATAATCTAGCTTTTCCTAAATAATATAACTCTACTAAAGGCAACCTTAGTACACCTAGATAATAATCGCATAATAGAATTATCTAATACTAATACATTAGGCAGCCTTTATATACTAAAAAGCAAAAGCTAAGATAAATACAAACTTAATATATAAGTCTAAAATCCCTTAGACTAACTAAATAAAACGCAAAATACTATTATTATTACTATACTAAATATTCCTTAATATATAGTTATAAATAGAGTAGCCATTCGATCGAGTCTATAACTCCCTAAAGATAGCTAAATAAAACTAAACTATAAACTTTATGCCTAATAGTGCCTAATTAATAAAAACGATATCCTAATCGGGCTAATTTTAATAAATATATTACTAGCCGCCTAAAGGATTAACCCTAGCGAACCTAAGACATATAGGCAGGCAATATTTGGAATATATTAGGATAATTAGCTAAAAGCAATATATAACAAACTAAAATCAATTAAGGATAATAAAACCTAGTATAAAGCTTACCTATTAAGGGGGTAATAAGTGCTATAAGGAAAATAGGTATATAAACTTAAGTAAGGTCCAAGCGGCGATATACTTAAGTATAAGGCTAGATTTATAATTAGAGGCTTTAAATAGGAAGAGGGTATTAATTACTATAAGACTTTCGCCTTAGTTATTAAACCTATAAACTATAAACTGATTTTCGTAATTACTACCGCTTTAGACCTTAAGGTTAAATAGATAGATATAAAAATAGCCTTTTGTTGAAATCAGCGCCTTTTTAGCTGTATTTTGGTACTGGTCTCGCTACCGTACGACGTCTCTACGTTGAGATATCGCGGTGGCTATACCAGGCGCCTTGGTGGGGCACAGCGCCCCACAACGCCGATTACAGTGGGCCACAGCGCCGGTCACGGCACCGGTACAGCGACCCACATCCGGCCACAGCGGCCGGTCACAGCGGGCCACAGGGCCCACAACAGGCGGCGCATTTCTACGGGATTACCAAATGGGCAAACCTTGCTAATACCAGCACTTTCGGCCTTCTACATACAGTCACCCGCCACACCGGTCATTTACGGCAGACCGATATAGGGCTTCCGGCCCGTATGGCAGGCTGTTATAGGGCATCCGGCACACCGCTATAAGCCACTGGGCTTGGTTGGGCATGCACTGGGTAGGATATTGGGCACAGACTGGGCACGGTTGGGCAGACCGACTTTTCGTCGGGTTTTTCGCTATTTTTGCGGTTTTTCATTATTTTCAACCACTTTTCAAGATGGTAGAAATATGCCCAAAATTCCCTCTTTCTAGCTAGAATAGTCACCAACAATTAGAATCAGATTTCCCTGACATCTTTGCTCTGGTCAACCTCTTGTGCGCTTTAAATCTTTAACCAGCTCTTTGTTTTATTCTGCAACGCCTTGTACGCCACTGTCGGTATCCAGTACATTTCCAACAGTGTTCTGAATCACCATTTTGCAACACCTTTCTTTATGGAAATATTAATAAAGAAATATAGCTTAAATAGCTAGAGGGCTTTAATAATAAGTTAGGCAAATACTGCCGCCTACAAAAGGCCCTCTATAGACTAAAATAATTACTATATATTTAGTATAATACCCTCAGTAAGTTCCTCCTTATATTAGGGTTCTAACCGCTATACTCTAATATTAAAGTCTTCGTATATAATAGCACTTTTATTACGGTTTATATCGATAACCTTCTTATTATCGGACCTAATAAGTAGAAAGTAATATATATTAAAAGAAAACTATCTAAATAATTCTAAATAAGCGACCTTAGACCCTATAGTTACTACCTAGGTATAGCAATCTCCTAGGACTATTATAGATATATATTATTACTATCGCAATAAGTATATATTATAAAAATCCTATAAGATCTAGGGATATTAAAATGCACTATAATAAAGAACCTAATCGATCTAAAAGTTAAACTTATCCTTATTACTAATAAAGACTAATTAGACTAAAAATTAAAAAGCTAATATACAATAGCAATAGGATGCCTTATATATACGATGCTTAGCACTTAGCTAGATATTATATTTAGTATCTCCCTTTATAGTCGATTTATATAAAACCTAACGCCTACCTATACTATAGCCGTAAAATGCATTTTACGTTACCTTAAGGGCATATTATACCTAGTACTCTAATATAAGGGTGATATAGGCGATATATAAGGATAGATAGATATAGATTAAAAAGGTAATATTAAAACTAGGCGCTTTACCTCTAGATATATTTTTAATATTAAGAGCGGTACGATTAGCTAAAGCTTATAACGATAAGCAATAGTCGCGCTTTTATTAATAAAAGCAGAATATATAGGCTAGACCTAAGCTGCTAAAGAGGCTATTTAGCTGCAAGAACTCCTTACCGAACTAGTAGGATAGGTAAAATAACAATTAGATATTAAAGCGACTATTATCTATAGTAATAACTAAAGAGCCATCTTTATAATAAAGAACCCTAAGTTTCATACTTAAATAAAATATATTACTATTTAATAACACTTTATTAGGGAAAGAGTCGCAGACGGATAAATTGACCTAGAATATACGCCAACAGACCATTAAATTGCAAACGGCCTAATAAAGCCGCTATCTGGTCAACTTTTTGAAAAATTCCGCGATACCCTCGGCCTTATAGATACAAAAGATATAAGACTGCAATCCGAATAAGAGGGAGCTTAATTAGCACCTATCTCTTAAGGGGGAGAATATAGCAGATAAACTCATCGCAAGAAAATCACACCCTTATCTTTATATATATTAGATATGTGGCAGTACGATCGCCCTTATTTCTATATAGGCCAGATATAAGGTGGCACGGTCGCCCTTATTTTATATATATTAAATATACGGCGGCACGGTCGCTCTCATTTCCATATAGGCTAAATATAAGGCGGCACGGCCGCCCTTATTTTTCATAATGCATTAAATATATAGCAACATAATCGCCCTCTCTCCTATATGCATTAAGATATGCAGCGATATAGTCGACCCTACTATATAAAGGTATAGCTATTTACCGCGACTCGCAAAGAAAATACAGATATATCCTATAATTAGGGAAATATACTAAAAGCGAGGGAAGAATAGGTATTATAGGTATAACTATCTAGGAAGAACTACTATCGGTTCGAGGGGGAGTGTTAGATATTGGGAACTTAGGTTAATCCGAAATCTCTAGATTAATATTATTCCGACCTAATGATACTCTTCTCTCTCCTTTCTCTATAGACTCTATATATTAGTTCTTTATCGTGACATCAATATACAATATAATCATATTATTACGTTCAATACTACTACCGCGGCCCTTCCCGCCGATTCAATATATCGGCCCCACTCGTTAATTAGCTACTGTGGCAGGCCCTTACCGGCTGCCGCTACTGCGGCTTGCCCCGCCGATACGATATATCGGCCCTGTCAATTGACTACTACGGCAGGCCCCTACCGGCTGCCGCTGCTGCAGTCTTCCTTATTAGCACGATTTCCATGAAATCGCCTCTTCTAGGTCGTGTCTTGCTGATCTATAGTGAACCTTCTTAGCAGGATGATAGTACTCCATATCCTGTGAGTGGTGCTGTTACCACTACTGATCAGTGTTGTATACTTTGGTCCTAGTCTGAATGGTGCGCGTGGGATGCTAAGGCATCGCTATAATCACCGTATCACCAATCAAAGGTATTATTCCTCTTTTATTATGACTATATGACTGACTAGAAAAGAAAAAAGGAGGAAAAGGGCAGATAGGGCTGCATCTGACGATGTGGCCTTTTCATATGTGCGTGCCGCGGCCACGTATGCCATACAGTCAGGTGCGCTGATTGACTGGCTGACTGACCGACTGACCAACGATTCCGACAAATAATATCGATAGAGATTATTATAGATGTTTATATAGTAATCTTATTGGCTTATTTAGCAATGTACCATTTTAGTATAAGTATTGAAGTGGGACATTTAATAAGAGTCTTATAAACATCATTTGTCGGAAGGTGACTACTAGCAATCACCACGTATCAACACTTTAGCAGGCTAAAAAAGCCATTAAGTATCTCATACTTGCAGAATATGCAGTGCACGCAACTAAAAATGAGTAGCCGGCACTTATATACATTCTTTTGTACACAATTGGACGACGCATCTTAATACATCGCGATACACACCACCATACTTCAAAACCACAAATTTTTAACACAGAACATTACGCCATATGTCCGCGACGCAATTAAAACTAGTTGTTCACTAAATGATAGCTAGAATCCTCGCTTCCGTAAAGTCCACCACCAGCATACTGCCCTTTAGTCACTTGAGAAAACTTTGACCTATTAATTGAGTAGAGCTCTTCGGAAGTCATTGCCCCATTATTCTCTAGCAGACGTCGTATCTCTGCTAGACGGTCCCGGTCACAAAGGTCCCATTCCTTCGCCTTATACGGTTGTCCATTCAGATAATGCTTCGAGTCCCAGCCGAGATAAAACCAATCGTAACGCGGTTTCCTTGCAATCACCAGATCCAGAGGAGTCTTTCCCATATCCGAGATTAGGGAAGGATGCGCTTTATACTCTACCAGCAAGAGTTTGACACATTCTAAATGAGCATTGGCGGAGGCGTCGTATAGGGGAGTCCAGCCGTGCGAGGTGGTAATTAATGCATCCACGCCTGCTTCGAGAAAGAATCGTACCATCTTCTTGATGCCGAAGGCTGCTGTTCGATAAAGCTAATGCATAGAACCACGAGTTCGATAGTCGATATCGGCGCCCCTATCACGCAAATATTTCAGCACTGAATGAAAGCTGTTGGCGAGCTGTCGTGATATTATGCGAAGTGCTGGGAATTCCTTACCCTCGTTGTTATCAGTATCGGCGTTCAAAGTATAGGCTGTCCTGTGTTTGTTACTTACAAGGTCTATTGAGGCTCCTTTATTAAGCAGAAGTTCTACAATGTCAATTCTTCTGCGGGAAGTGGCGCGGTGTAACAAGGGTTGCCGGCTATAACAGGTCTTTTCATACGCGGACACTCTGTGCTCTAGAAGAAGTCTGGCAGTGCTTGCGTGACCGCGTTCCACAGCTAGAGAGCACGCGGTTTGAATGCAGCCACGGCCGCATGCAACCAACCAGTGGTGGAGAACATGACAATCTTCCGTTCGTAACGGTAACAAAAAAAAATAAAGTATCGTGATGCACATACAACACTAGGGATTCGCTGGTCGTCACCGACCCAACTACTAATCTAGCGCTCGCTTGCTTATTTAACGGAGATCAGACGGGATCCAAAGTTTTCAAGCGGCTGTGGTCGTATGTACCAGACGTGTAGTTACTTGACGCTATAACGCGCACTTACGCCCTATGTCTCTATACCTATATTATCTAGCGCCTTACTCCTAGCTCCCCTAGTGGCAAAGGTAAGAGAGGGTTTAGTGGTTCGCCTCGCTACACTAGATATTAACTCGCAATAGGGTATGTAGGTAGTAAATACTGCGCATAAGCCTACTCTTCTATTTAAATACATACTAACGTACGGCCTAGCTCGACCTACTTTTTATATTGTAATATATTATACTGTCTTAGCGCGTTCCACAGCTAGAAAGCACGCGGTTTGCACAAAGTGACGGGCCGTAAGGCCGTTTGAGACTCTCTTAAGTAGCCCCTTATCATGAGCGATTGCGGAATTTATAAAGTCGGCCAATAGGTCGACTTTTAGCTCTCGTTGACAGTGGCCGGCAATTTGTCAAGCTTTTCGAGAATTTCGTCCGGTGTAATGAGATGCCTAGTGGAGTGCATATGAAGTTGCGTCAGGAGGAACCTTTGAGAGTCAGAGAAGTAATGAGGACTTGCAGACTAAGTAACATACATCCCACTTGCTTTTTCTCCGACCGCCCGCTTTATGTGAGGCCGATTTCCATCTCTAAGGTCGGAGTCTTTTTCGATTATAGAATCGATATATTCATCAACATCGGATCGACTGGCTTGAATAGTCTGCATGGCCAAACCTTTGGACAAATCGTCGCGCCTTCCAAGCAGTCTCGCTGTGACTAGTATTTGAACGTCCTTGCTCACTCCTTTCAAATACCACAGTAGGTCGTCACGGATTTCTTGGTCACACTCATCCATAGCATCGAGTATAGCATAAAGTGTCCTGCTTCTCGTCAACTCGGAGAGGATCTCCATCAAAGCCGCCTCATCAAGAGCAACACGAGCACCAGTCTTAGTTTTGCCTCGAAATGTTTTCTTCTGGTATGCCTTATCAACCGATGGTGGTATCTATATCATTTCTGCCACACACTGCCTCACAATTCACCCGAGAAACTGGTGCATAGTCGGATTGGACTTGTGGGACATATGCAAAAACACAACTGCGGGATCGTCTTCAGTGGCATTCAGGCTGGTCTCAAGGTGGCGAATATGATAGAACCGAAACCATGATTAGCGACAAGGCCCAGCAGAGACTACTGTGATACAACTGTACCATAATACAGTCCTTCGGAATCTAAGAGCCATGCGCCAGCGTTTGGGCGGCCTTTTACTTGTTCCAATTGATTCCGATGGAATTCGTCGAAACTCAAAGATGAAAGCCATGCCAATATGTCGTCTCGATCCTGACGGTGAGCCCGACTCAAAACATAATCTAGCTTATCGTTTGCTTTCCTCCTCTCGATGAAGGTAGCAACATCGACGCAACGCCAGAGATGATGGACTTTAGCGAGCTTTATATGTCAAGCAGGTGATCAAGCTCACGATCACCTTTCAACGTCATATTCCAATTTTCTAAACCAGAGTCAGCATTTGTAGCGTCACATGACGTTTGGATACTATATAATTGTGCGCTTGTCATCGTCGATGATTCCGCAGATTTTCAACGAGCAGATAAATACCTTGACAACTCTTTCCTTCAAAATAGCAACGCGTCGGTCTCCGTCAAGATGGTTGCTGAGCATAGATATCTCCTTGAAGAGAGCTTCCATAGTCTTGAAAAGCTTTCTACCTTTTCTCGCTCTTCCTGTGCATTTTCGAAGGCTGTGACAGCTAGAGAAAATGCCTTTACGACCCGCGGTCGCTGGTGTTACAACTGGAACTGCCTGTTTGTCAAATTAGTCATAGCAATGCTGGAGCAGAAAAGGGGGCCGAACTGTCGCGACCAATTGGAAGACGAACGATGCTATCGACCGCCATGCCGATCGCCCGGATGAGCCTGCCCACAGCCGAATCTGCGAACCGACTGGTTTTCCGGCCTCCCTTGGCTGCTTGCAAGAACACAGATGGAGCACTTGGGGACTCCTTGGAAATGGCTTTGCTTTTATCCGAAAAGTCTGTGTAAGCCTTTTTCCAGAGGATTTAAAGTTCTCCCTCGAAAAGAACTGGCTTGGGGGTTTGAGCGTGCATTACAAGCATAAGGGAGCGGTGGGGAGAAAGCTAATCTTCGAGGTTAATTGACAATATACCTGCGCAGTTAAGTCATGTTAGGGGCCTCAGTTATAGCTCACTTATTAGCTACCTAAGTAATGCTTTTATTGTTACTACTTTATGACTGACGCGAGTGTGAATCCGTGGACACATGCAGCCGGACATGGAGCCCGCTCTTTCTGTCTACAATTGGTGCGATGATGGAGGAATTCTGCTAAAGAATATTCTTCTATCGAGTAGGTTTAGAACTGGGGACTCGGAGTTGAGCAAGCTTTCAGCTTGAAGTTCTGGGATGGCGCGCCTCACGGCTTGCCGGATTATAGCAGGGTGATGGATAATCTAGCCGTCCGGGTTCAACGCATCCGTTAGAGCGGTCCAGTCGCCGCGGCCATATATGCCACCAATGGCTTCCCGACGGAACACTTCAAACCCTTCTAGGGACGGGAAGAGGCGAGACGCTGTACACCGCAGACGCCTGCACGCCTCGAAATCCAATAGCTACATCTCTTTTAGGACTTGAGAGCTGGCCTTGTGATTTCTCGCGCCACATTAATGTTTGGTCTAATGGCCCACGGATAATTTTTCTCGAGCTATACCTCCGTTTCCTCCTTGAGTCCAGGCTGACAGATGAAATGTCGCACGGAATACGGTAAGTCCCAAGTTATCACAGCTTGTGGCGCGGCCACGCCTGTTACTCGTGCGATATAAAACGAGGCAAAATGGCGTTGCACTCTGAGGGTAGGTACCGGTGTCCTAGCCTTTAATGCCCGCGTTTGTATAACCCTGTTTGACGAGCAACCCCTGTTTTCATGGCAGACACGTACATCGCCAAGTGGCAGCCCACCCGTTGCGAGGCAATCAGCAAGCGGAGAATGGACTACTCTTTAAAGTTTGCGGACAATGATGCAGAGAGTTTCAGCTTAATGCCGTCCCATCAAATAGCTCAACTCGGTCAATAGGCAGCAAAAGCCAGTCGTTTCGTTGCCCGTCCCGAAAGCACCCCAACGCGAAATCCTGCATACATAGTCAAAGGCAAAGCATTGAGCATTGTCCGCCGACATGACGAGCGTTGACCCGGCGCAAATTCAGTCAAGCCCGTGGAGTGACACGGGACAAATTGCAGGGGTGGACGCGGCGAGATGCCGGACGTTGGTGACCGCTTGGGGTAAAACACCCATGGCTCGTTGGACTTGAGACACGACGCTTCGGTCTTTATTTCCTAGAACTGTCATGTTCACCTTTCCCATCCGCACCACTTGACATGTTGCCTACCTGGCATGAAGGCGTCTGCTGGAGAGGTTGGTCTCTTCATTACTCGATGCTTGCCTGGACCTTGCGTTAGTAGAATATCGTTGTCAGGCCAGATGTCCGTCATCCAGACTGCCTGATATCGACCTTTCTGCAGCTTTTCCGCACTCCAATGGACACGGAGTCATGAGACAGTTCTGTTCGGAAACAAAGTCACATCTCTCCTCCGAGGTGAGACGGAATTACAAGCCTCCAAGTCTTTCTCTCCAACTCGTAGCTGCTGGCATTAAAACCACTGCTGCATACGTTGCCAGTCCTCAACAACTCGGCTTAATGCGCCGAAGAAGGCAAAGAAAAGACGAAAGAAAGGAGAACACAATCCCATGTCTGCGCTAGACGCAGCTAGACGCGTCGAAAAGACGCCCCCCGAGACCATTGATGATTCCGCACACGGCACAGAAAGCTCCGGCGAGACCGCGACCAAGGTTTGATTCCATGCTATACTTTGTCGTGAATCTCACCACATCAACTGACTAGTTGCAGCTCACATTTCGTCGATTCACGGCCTTTGCCTGCATGGCATGTTGCTTCACGAGCGCCCAGATACCCATACTCCTCCTCGGTACGATGCGCTCTTGCCTGAGTGACCGGCAACCATGGCTTACCCTCAACAGGAGGCATACAAGACATCATCTACGCATCCGTCGGCGGCACAGACCAAGAGGACTGGTTCGACACGGCATACCTCATCGCCTTTGCCGCCGTGTGCCCGTTTGTCGGCGCGCTCTCGGATCTCCTCGGTCGTCGATACGTCGCCCTCCTCGGCTGCGCCCTGATCATCCTCGGCCAGGTACTCTGCGTCACTGCCCATTCTGTAAACACCCTCATTGGTACGTTTCCCAGTCCCCTTGCGCTGTGCCACACAGCCAGGCTGGTCTTGTTCTTGGCTCTCCTTGCCCCCTTCTAGCGAGTTAACTAGTGCTCTGCAAAGGCGGCATGGCGACATGCGGTGTCGGCGCCAGCTTCAACGAG
Source organism: Ustilaginoidea virens (assembly GCF_000687475.1). Lineage (NCBI taxonomy): Eukaryota > Fungi > Ascomycota > Sordariomycetes > Hypocreales > Clavicipitaceae > Ustilaginoidea > Ustilaginoidea virens. The sequence continues at coordinate 627,336 of NC_057322.1, forward strand.
CTGATCTCGATCGCGGGCGCGGCCGAGTTGGCCCCGACTTTTAAGCGCGGCGCGTACATTGCCGTCCTTGTGCTCGCCGTCTTGCCGTGGGTGCCGTCGGTTCTGTGGGCGCAGCTGATTGCCGCCAAGTACGACTGGCGCTACGTCGGCGTCTTGGCCATTGCCTACACTTCGGTGGGCCTGACGGCTACCTTCTTCGTTTACCACCCGCCTCCTCGCGTCAACTCGGCGTCTCTGTCGAAAAGGGAGGCCGTGGCCCGGATCGACATTATAGGCGGCTTGGTGTGTACTGCGGGAATTGTCCTGCTGATTGCGGGCATTCTTTGCGGCAGCTACCAGGTATGCTTTTGTTTTCCACGTCGTTCTCCTACGCCTTCTATATCTGGTTGGGGAAATCGCTGGTTGGGGCAATCGAGTATATACAAGATGAAAAAAAAAAAAAAAGAAAAGAAGATCCTAGCTCACGTCTTCTTTTGTCTTTCTAGTATCCGTGGTCCAGCGTTCACGTGCTGGCGCCGTTCCTGGGCGGAATCTGTCTCATCGCCTTCTTCGCGTTCTGGGAGACGAGCATGGCCAAGTACCCCATGATCCCGAGAAAGCTTGGCAAAGCCCCTCGGACGCTGATGCTGGTCAACCTGATCTCGTTCGTGTCGGGGGCCAACTTCTTCTCCATCATGATGCTCTGGCCCAGCCAGGCGTACAACATGTACAGCCACGACCCGGTTTCCGTCGGGCTCCGCAGCCTCCCCTTTGGGTTCGGCGTCATGGCCGGGTGCGCCATCATGCTGGCCGCCATGACGGCCCTACGCGGACGCGGCATGCGGATCCTCCTCGTGGCCTCGTCGTGCGTCATGACCGCGGGCTGCGGCGCCATGGCCGCCGCGGACCGCGGCAACGAAAACGCCGTCTACGCCATCCTCCTCGCGGCCGGACTGGGCGTAGGGGGCATCCTCGTCCCCACCAGCGTAATCACCACGATCCTCTGCCCGGACGACGTCATCGCCACGGCCGCCGCCCTGACGCTGTCCATCCGCATCGTGGGCGGGGCCATCGGGTACTCGGTCTACTGCAACGTCCTGGCGCGGAAGCTCGCGCCCGAGCTCGCCGGGCAAATCTCCGCGGCCATGCTGGACGGGGGCATCCGGGACCCCCAGGTCATCCGTCAAGCGGTCGATCTCGCCGCAGCGTCGCTGCCCCAGGAGATCCTGCGGCTCCCCGGCGTGGATGGAAACGTCACGCTGTGGGAGGCGATCGTGTCGGCTGGTCAGGAGGCGTACGCGCTGGCGTACCCGTGGGCATATTACACCAGCATTGCGTTTGGGGGGGTCTCTATTCTGGCCAGCGCCTTTGTGCAGGATATTTGCGGGCTCATGGACGAGCATGTGGCCGTTGCGATCTAAGGGGGGGGGGGGGGTGGCGCGGGATGCTTGGGCAGGCTCTACGCCGGCTCGCGACGGGACTTTGGAAGTCGTGGCGTGGAAAGGGAACTTGGGTGGCTGAGCTTTGCGTATACGAGGCCGGAACTCTGCGCGGGGTGCGATGAACTACCTAGGTTCGGGAGTCGGGGGCCTTGTCGCGACAAGATGGACGAATGTCTATCTAAAGTCAAGTTGGATACTAGCGCTCTTATTAGCGAGTAAGTGTTATCACAATACAACTATTCAAGATTTAAAAGTGGGATTTATTATTGTAAGCCCTAGTTTAGGCTCTTATTTTAAAGGCATAGTAGGTGATGTCCGCACTCACACTTGGGACGGAGAAAAGCGCAATACCAGGGATAGAGAGATGCGGCCATGAGTATTACAAGTAGCCGAACCCGGCCAGATGATGCTCTGCATGTTGACATTGTTCCTTTCAAAGGCCATGAGTATCGAAAGTGCGTCTACTGCTGCGCATAGCACCAAGGTACCGTGTGATGCTTGTATAATCCATCAATCAGCTTGACCACTCCCGAGTCCGCACCGGGAAAAGCAAGGCCGGGCAGTACGCAGCTGGATAAATCAAACAAGAAGCAAATATGCGCGTGTAACACGCAATATAACGGCTTGATTTTCCCCCCACGTAGGGAGTCCCACGAAGAGAGACTGTCCTATAGAGTCAACGCTATCCATACAACGCATCCCACCTATGCAGCCCTAGATGCCATCACCGTGGAAGCACTTCCAGTTTCCGAGCGCTTCAGCCAGGCACCTCCAGGTTTTCGCACTAATAATTGCACTAATCACAGTTCAGTTAGCATGCTAAGCAGTCGTCGGAGGAAAAAAACTTTTCGCGATTTCGCCCGCACCTCGGTACCGGCGCGAATATACCCCTAAAACAGTCAAAAAGTTGCTAAATCAATCCCTTACCTCGTTTTACCCCATCCGCCGATAGCGTATCGGCACCGGGAGGAAGGCGCGGTCAAAGCGGCGGAAATTATAGACTTAGATAGAGGAAATAGGGGTGGACTCAAGTCGAGCCACTATAACCACCGTATCACCATCGCTAATGATAATTATAGATAAATCAGCAGTAACATCGCATAAATTAATATAGGAACCCGAGAAGAAACTGAATCGCTTAAATAGTATTACCAAAAGATCGCAGACTATATCCCGGCAGCTATACTAGGAAATATATAGAATGCTATTACTAGCCTGGTCGATAGTATTAAATATATTAACTAAACTAATCCTACCCTAAACCCGAACTTAAACCTCATTACGATTAATAATCTAGAAAAAGTAGTAGAGAGCGCTATAAATAAAGCTTTTGCCTTAAAGACCCCCTCTAGAATGACCTAGGCTAGCATCGCTACCAAAAGCATACTAATAACTACACTACCTAGACCGACCACCTTACCTATACCGCCGAGAATCTACTGTAAAATAATAATTAAAGGAGATAGTATTACTAAGAATTTACGATAGAGAACCCCCATTAAGATTATAAAAGCGGTAAATACTACTACTAGAGGTATTAACGCTATTACTACTCGCCGACTCTATAGTAGAGATATAGTCGTTACTTTCGCAAAAGCTATATCTTATTTTACTATAGAAACTACCTAGATCCCCCTCGTATTTAGTATAGAAGCTATACTAAATATCTATATCTTTAGTATTATTATTAAAGGATTCCCTACCCGATTCTCTAAGAATATCCCTATTAAAGATATTAAACTAAACCTAGCCTAAGCTAATAGCCCTGGCATTAGTAGAGTCGCTATAAGGAAACCCTATAAAAAAGCAATAAGAGCCCCCCTAATTATTAGAGTAACTAACGTAAAAGTAGTAAACCGACTCTATAAGATTAGAATTATCTACTAAGTAGAAATCTTTAAGGCTGAATTATATAACGAAACTATCTATTTAAGATAGTACTATTAATACTTTAAATTTAGATATATTGCGAATTATTATATAGAGACCCCTTAATGCGGATAGTATAGCATAAAGAGATACCCTAATAGAGATAAAGACTGCCCTAGCATTATTAATAATAAAAGAGAGCACTACCTTAACTACTAGGGACCCTATCCGGCCTAGTCTCGACTCTACCCTATAGCAAATAGGCAATAGGATATCGCAAGATAGGCTTATAGCACCAGACTAATATAGTTCGCAACTATTAGCACCTTATTAATATCTCCCCCCCCTATCCTAGAGGATAGGGGCTATAAATGCCTCGCCAGTAACTCCCTAAGGGAGGACTCCCTAAGAAAACAAATCGGCAGACTATATAAAGAAAGCTCTATCGCCCCCGAAAGGACTAATAATAGTAATAATATCGCCGCGTTCTTCTAACCTAATTTATCTAAGCCTACCGCCACTAATATACTAAAAGCCCTAACCCCCTAGCCCTAATACTAATAATAGAGGTACTATACTAGAATATATAAAAAAAATCACTACTAGTGTATTTTGCCTTTAACTATAAATCTAAACTAGATATTATCGCCCTCTAGGAATTTATAGCCTTAAATAGACTCCCCCTATACTCCAGCCTCGGTAGATACTAAATAGCCGCCTATAGCAAACATATAGCGATCTATATCTATAAAAGATATACTCCCGGCTCCTAGGTAATAGACTTAGGTCTAAACTAATACTATATTATACTCTAAAATACCAATATCTACTCTATTTACTCTCTAATCCCTTCCCTAAATTAGTCTACCCCCCTCTAGGAATTCGCCTAAACTACCCCTCGCCCCTATAGTATCTTTACTAATAACTTTAATATCTACCACCCTATATAGGACCACTCTTATAGAACCTCTTTAGGCTATAATACCCTCTTTGAATTCGCATTAAAATAGAAGCTAACCCTTATAATACTATAGAGAGAGATAACTAGATAAGCCCTAGGCAAACGTAATAGTACTATTAACTATATATAGAGTATAGGAGACCTTAATATAGAGTTTATAGGGGCGGTAGATATTACTAGATCTAACTACATCCCTTAAGTAATCCAGGTAGAAATAAGACTAGATAAGTTTCGCAAACTACTGCTAATATACTAATAGAAGAAATTTAATAAAATCCTCGCTTAAACTAAAGCTAAAATTAGGATAATTATCCTATACGCCTTATACCTACCCTAGTCCCTTATAAAGATCAATACTTTCGCCTAATAGCTTACAACCTAACTATAGGCTATTACTAATATCGCTATGCTTAAGAGAGGAATTAAACCGCTAGGAAGGGCCCTATAGTAGACCCAGGAAGTATAGTCGGCTATAATAGCAGCCTATAAGGCTATAAGAAATTAGAGAAAAGACTGTATTAGCCTTAACTAATTAATAGCATAAAGAGTAGAGATAAACTAAACTAAGGTTATCTAATAGGAAAGGCACTAAATATAAAGAGAAGCTATTAATAAGGCTATAACGAAAAACGCAGACCTATAGTCCCTAGAGAAATAGGCCTAGATATATAGCGGACTCCCCTTAGAATTAAAAGAAATCCCTATACTTCTCTAAGGTAAAAGAGCTTAAATATAAGAAGTAAAAATATATTCCTCTAAAGCAGAAATACTAGTAGAAAGATTCTTCCCGATATTAATAGCCACCCTTAATAATATCCTAGACCTATAATTCCCCTGCCTTACTAATGCAATATTCGCCCTTAAAGACGAATTCTCTAAAGAAGATATCTATAATACCCTCTAATATATAGCTAGCTAGAAAATATTAGGCCCTAATAGTATACCGGCGGGATTCCTTAAAGCCTATAGAGAACCGGTTCTTAGAGCCCTAATAATACTCCTTAATACTATATACAGAACTAGTCACTACCTAATATAGTTTTAGGAAGCTAAAGTCGTAATATTAAGAAAACCCGGTAAAATACCTAAGGAATACTAAAGAGTAGGAGCTTAGCGCCTAATATCCCTCCTAAACCTCTTTAGTAAAATCCTTAAAGCTATAGTAGCAAAAAGACTAATAATAATCGCAGAAGAATAGAAATTACTATTAGATATACAAATAAGCAATAGAGTAAATAGATTAATAGATATAGCGCTATATACCCTAGTAGAAGCAGTTAAGGCCACCTAGCAGCATAAAGGAATAGCATCGCTACTATAATTAGATATCTCTGCGGCATTTAATACCGTTAACTATACTAGGCTTACGCACCTCCTCCTCTAAAGTAGCGCCCCCTAATAGATAGCAGCCTAGGTCTAAGGCTTTACTATATCGCGTTTAGCTAAAATCTTCTTCGAAGGCTAACCTACCTAAAGATTCTTAATTATAGTAGGAGTACCCTAAGGCTCCCTAATCTCCTTAATCCTTTTCCTCTTCTATATTATACCCCTATACTATAGACTCAAAGCAGTAGATAATTTGCTAACCTTAGGATTTGCAGACGATACTAATATAATTATATATAGTAAAATAATATAAGATATAATCGCAACCCTTTCGAAAGTATAGAAGATTTACGAAAAATAGTCGGTAGAGGCCGGACTAAAATTTAACCTAGTAAAGAGCGAGCTAATATACTTTACTAAATAGCACCAACCAGACACCATAATAATACAACTCAGCAATACAACTATCTAGCCTATATAATATGCCTGATTCCTTAGAGTAGAAATCAACCGTAAACTTAGCTAGACTAACTATAGGGCCCGAATAGTAAAAAAGCTAGAAAGGCAGAAGCTCGCCCTTATTACTCTAGCGGCCTCTATATAGGGATATTAGTTCCGCAAAGCCCGACTACTATATATATAGGTTATTAGAACTATAATCGCTTTTAGCACCGGAATCTAGTATACTCCTACTAAGCTGGGAGAAGTAATAAAAAGTATTATATATAGTCTAGCTACTGAATAATCGAAATGCCTCTATATAGTTATAGGAGCCTACCGAATAATACCTAATGCAATTATAGAAACCGAAGTAGTAGTCCCCCTACTCGACCTCTACTTTAACCTAGCCTAATAATAATTCCTTACTAGAACCTAAGAAAGTAGTATAGCCGACCTTATCTCTAATATATATACTATTGTTGAAATCAGCGCCTTTTTAGCTGTATTTTGGTACTGGTCTCGCTACCGTACGACGTCTCTACGTTAAGATATCGCGGTGGATATACCAGGCGCTATAGTGGGGCACAGCGCCCCACAACGCCGATTACAGTGGGCCACAGCGCCGGTCACGGCACCGGCACAGCGCCCCACAGCCGGCCACAGCGGCCGGTCACAGCGGGCCACAGGGCTCACAACAGGCGGCGCATTTCTACGGGATTACCAAATGGGCAAACCAGCACTTTCGGCCTTCTACATACAGTCACCCGCTACACCGGTCATTTACGGCAGACCGATATAGGGCTTCCGGCCCGTACGGCAGGCTATTATAGGGCATCCGGCACACCGCTATAAGCCACTGGGCTTAGTTGGGTAGGCATTGGGTAGGATATTAGGCACGGTTGGGCAGACCGACTTTTCGTCGGGTTTTTCGCTATTTTTACGGTTTTTCATTATTTTCAACCACTTTTCAAGATGATAGAAATATGCCCAAAATTCCCTCTTTCTAGCTAGAATAGTCACCAACAATTAGAATCAGATTTCCCTAACATCTTTGCTCTAGTCAACCTCTTATGCGCTTTAAATCTTTAACCAGCTCTTTATTTTATTCTGCAACGCCTTATACGCCACTGTCGGTATCCAGTACATTTCCAACAGTATTCTAAATCACCATTTTGCAACAGGTTATAAGCCCGGTGTCTTAAGGCTTCCAGCTTAAGACTTTTTTTTACGCTAACTTAGGATTTTAACGCATTTAGCAGCTAACCTTCCAGAAATCTACTAACAAGGGACTGATCATCCCAGATTTAGGAACCCAGCTACCACACCAAGCTGCAATACATCCTTTTTGCAATAGGATTTTCTAAGGTTATTCCTTAACGCAGCTTTCTTCTAGTTTTATCTAAATTTTCAGTCTTGATTTTCTTCGCATTTTTAAGACTTTCCGGCACCTTTTCTCTTCCTACAATAGCCAGTCAGAACGTTCCTACCGCCGATAACCTAAGCTATACGGCAGAGGTAGAAGAATCTGATAATGACCAGGAAATTGCCTAGCTCAGGGAAGACCAACAGGAAATAAGAAAAGAATTCAACTATAAATTTAATCGAATTAATTCTAAAATCGATTTTTTGGCTAATAAGGTGGGCACCTTAGTAGACAGACTAATCAAGCCTGCTACTAGCCCACCATCCCAGGATATGATAGATATGGATACCTTCCAAACCCCTATAGGTAAAGGAAATAACCCACCATCACTACCTAAAGCCCAGCAACCCCTGCCGGTTCCATCCAGTATTAGCAGCCAAGTCAGCGCTATAGCTATCAAGGAACTAGCTAAGACAGCCAACGGATTCTAAGAATCCCAAAAGCTAAGGGGGGCATCTAACTTTGACCAATAGAAACAGGCCCTTATGATTCAACTTAAGGCACTTAATATCGCCAAATTTATCGAAGAATCTTCTATTGCTAGTAAGTTCAACGATTCAGAGCAAGCACTTTTACTATTACTTATCAAGAATAGTTGCACAGAAGGACCAGCTGCCGCTATTAACTGGTGCACTAACCTAGAGTCAGCCTTTACGTTACTTACCAAATAGTATTCTCACTCATCAGACGTACAGCGGACCCACCTATACCCTGCCTTCTATTAACTAAATTTTACAGGCTATAAGGGTACCTTGGAATCTTTTAATGCCTCCTTTAATAGCTACCTATCCAGGCTGTAAATTTTAGGCTCCCACATACAACCTTTCGACCAAATCAGCCAGTATTTATATACTGTAGAAGGGGTCTTTTTTCAGTGGGCAGAACGGCACCGCATAATAATGAGAATCGCCTATACTTAGGGAAATACATCAAATATTAACCTGCAATTTTATATAGTTGATTTACTAGAAGAACAACGCATTAAAGGATCATCAGTAATAAGGGCTACCACCCACCTCGCAAAGGTCAAGGGTGCCGCTACTAATACTAACAATAGTAGCAAGCCAGCTAGTAACAACACTAGCAAGGGTAGTAAAAACACTACTAACGCCAATAAAAAGAAACAGGGGTCTTCTACCTAATAAGGGTCTTCTTCAGCCATATAAGGCAAGCCGGAAAATAAGAAGAAGAAAGAAAAGAAAGATTCAGCTAATAAAGCAGATACCCCACAAAAGACCGACGAAAAGGAAAAGACTATTAATTCCTTCGTACTAGGGAATTATAACACTCTAAGTCTTACACCTAATGAGACAGCCTATTCTTCCTTCTAAGACCGCGAATATATATAATTCCTAGCTACCAGCTATAGTGCATAATCCGGTAGGAAAACGCCAATAGATTCTTTACTCTACAATACTAGTTCTATAATGTATATTATTAACGATAAAAAGTATTTTACCTACTTCTAATACTATACCGGAAATAGACCAGTCATCAGCATAGGTGGTGGCCCAATCAAGCCCAGTGGGTGGGGCATAGCGCGTTTTACCGTACTATAGGCTACTAACCCACCTTAGTGGGGCACCTTAGAGCTGACTAACGCCCTCTTCATACCAGCTTTTAATATTAATATCTTTAGCGGCGTTAAATACTATCTAAATCGTAGCAGTATTCAGAGTCAAAGCCTAGTTAATAGCAACAATAAGTACATTAGGCTTCTTAATTTTAAGAAGTATGGCTTCTTTTTACAACAAAAAGGGGTAGATTCGCCGTTTTTATACTATACCAGCCAAAATCACCCGGCTTCACATAATATCTCGGTCGAAATACCCGCCCCAGCTAACCTAGAAGAATACGAGGAATATCCCCTGCCAGAGGATTTACCTACCCCACTAGCTGACTCGGACCATCCACTAGCTAATTCGCAAGCTACCCCACCAGCTAGTCCTAGTTTTTCGGTAGTACCAACAGAGGCTGCTATTCCCAATACAGCCCAACCACCATAAAGGGCCCCGGTCGCCCTCAACCCTGCCCCAATACCAGCTGCTAATACAGAATATCAAAAGCTGCTATTATTAGCCGGACTTTAGCATATCCGGCTTAGGCACATCGGAATCCAACTTTTAAAGAAAACCTATGCATCAACCACAGGGTTACCTAATCTTAGTAAGGTAAAGGATTCTGATTTTAACTGCATCGCCTATAAAAGGGTAAAGTCAGTTCGGCGTTTTACATTAAGGGCTATACCAGACCCGATGCACTATTTAGATATTATAGAGGGTAATATTTTCCAAATTAATCCTCTTCTATACAACAAACGCCCTATCTGCCTCATCTTAGTTGACTGGAAATCACACTTCCGTTAGGTATATTTATTACCTAATAAGGAGGGACCCACGGTATTCCCAGTATTATAGGGGTTCTTCTAAGGTCTTCGGAATCGCTACGGCAAATCAGCTATTAAATTCCACTATAATGGTGGCAAGGAAATCAACGACGTCATTACAGCCTAGCTAGCTCTTAAGGGTATAGATTTTTTAACCTCTTCCCCTTATATTTATAAGCAAAATAGGTTAGCAGAACGCTCTATATAGGTCATCGTTAACCGACTTAAAGCTACTATACTTTAGTCTCGGTTACCTTCTTACCTTTAGTCTACAGTAATTCTTAGTATTACTACCTTAGTAAATCTAATAGCAGTCTTAAACCGTTTTTCATTACCTTTTAAGGAATTAAAGAAGGACTTTCCGGAAATTACGCACTACCACCTACCCGACCTTACTAGCTTCAGGGCTATTAGTGCGGCTGTAGAGGTGCTAATCCCTCCAGAAAAACAGGTCATCAGCCACAAGCTGGCCCCCCGGACCGAGTCAGGTAGGTTACTAGCTATGCTAGGTAACGGCACCTACCTCGTCTACATCCCATATCGCCAGGTAGTCACCAAGACCTCTTTCATTACTTTCACCTACCAAAATAAAGGTATAGGCCCTATTTCAAGTGGCCTAGAGGGCATTTTTAATTTCCAACCGCCTTCTAATTTAGAGGGGGTAAACATCGACTAAATTACTCTAGAAGAGCCTATTTAAAAATCGCCTCGCCTAAATATGCCTATTTCAGGCTTAGCCGAGGGCACAGGCCTACTACAGGCCACGGATCCAATATAGCCCACAGGCCCACCACAACCAATAGGCCTAATACAGCATACGGATCCACCACAATCAGCAGGCCTACCACAACCAATAGGCCTGCCACAACCAATAGGCCTACCAATTGGCCCGCCACAGCACTCTGCAATATTTCCCAGCAATTCGCCATCTTTTAATTCCAAATCGCTTCAGCCTAACTCAGCTTTTCAGCTTAGGTAAAACGGTCCGCTTTCACCGGCTAAGGAAAATACAGCCTTTTCCCATACAAAAAGGCTGCAAATGCTAGGAAATACAGAAAGCTCTCATCACTAGGAATCTCAACCACCGAGATTTTCCGAATCCATCACAAAAGTAGGCTTACCCCGCACATATGAAAATTCTGACTCGCCCCATATAGCAAATTTTCAATAGTCCGAATCTCAAAGCCCCATACATACTGATTTTCTGCGACTTTCCAATACAATAGATTCTGCCTTTTCGCCCGGCTTCCTAATAAATGTAGCATTTCGCTATAGTAAAACGCTGCCTATACTAGAATATCTAAAATTCGAGAGTCCAGATATCGCCTTAAATAAGAGACCGTAAGAGAAAATATTTCGAGTATCAAAAAAGGTGCCTATTTAGCTATACCAGGTTAGGGCTACTAGGGGTAAAATTAGAGGAAGAATACAGCTATAGATACGAGACGTGTAAGGTATCCTAAGCTATAGATACTATAGGTCACTTAACCTACAGACTAACCAACAGTCTAACCCACAGACTAACCAATAGTCTGACCAACAGTCTAACCCATAGACTAACCAATAGGGTGCTTTCCCACCCACCTAGCCGAAAAACGACTAGATTTTCGGATACCTAGGCAGCCCCCCAGAGGCTCCCATATAGGATTTCCCCCCTTCCTATACTTTTTACCAGCAAATATACGATATTTGCTGTATAGCAAAGATTAAGGCTGCAAAACGGGCCCTAGAAGGTGTGCCTAATAGCTAGAAGGAAGTCTTACATAGCCCACATAAGGATAGCTAGGTAAAAGCCTTATTTTCGGAATTTAAGCAATTAATCGACTTAAATATCTTCCAATTTATACCAAAGGCTAGTATTCCTACTAGTAGGAAGATATTATGCAACCGGCCTATTTTTCGTATAAAGAAAGATGCGAATAATAACCCGGTTAAATATAAGGCACGATTAGTTATTAAAGGCTTTATGCAGGTATTTAGGCAAGACTTTACGGAGACCTATGCCTCTACTTCGATCCCACCAATATAAAGGATTATCCTTGCTCTTACTGCTGCAAATAATTGGGAAATAGAGCAGATCGACTTTATTAATGCCTTTCTAAATAGTGAACTACTGGAGACGATTTATATAGAGATTCCAGCTGGTTTTTTAGAATTTGTAGAAAGCCTACTCTCACCTAACCCAGCCTTATAGTCTGACCAGTAGTATCGTCGACTTCTAGCCTTACTTACTAAGGTTAGATATAACCCCTCTGCATTACAGGTTATACTATTAAAGAAAGCCTTATATGGGCTAAAACAAGGCCCTCGCGAGTGGCAGTTACGGTTAAAAGACCTTCTAGTGCAAAAGGGTTTTAAGCCGTTACTTTCTAATGCTGCCGTCTTCTATAATAAAGGGACGTATACCTTTATTGTGACCTATATAGATGACTGCTTGATTGTCGGTCCGGATCTGAGCTATATTGACCAGCTTAAGACCAAGTTCCATAAGGTTTATACTATAGAAGACCGAGGACCTGCCTCCTTCTTTCTAGAAGTGTAGATTATTAGGGATAGAGAAAAGGGCCTATTATAGCTGCATTAATCGCAATTTATTACGGAAGTCCTTAAGAAATTCAACCTTAAGGACGCACGACCGCATCTAATCCCGCTACAGCCCGGTATACTTGCTGAGGCTAATGACGATACGCCGCTAGATACTAGTAATCAACACTTATTCCAGCAGCTAGTAGGGACATCAATGTGGTTGATAATAATATTAAGACCTGACCTTGCCTTTCTAACGCAATACCTGTCACGATATATGCAACAGGCTTCCACTATATAGCTTAATACTGCTAAGGGCGCTTTTCGCTACTTAGCTAGTACAGCAAATACAGCTATTTGTTACCGAGCCGCTAAAGCTACCGTAGTATTAGCTGCATTTTCTGATAGTAATTTTGCTAGGTGCCGGCTTACTTCGAAGTCTACTAGTGGTTATCTTACTACCTTGAATGGTGGGCCTATTAGCTAGAGGTTAAAACGGTCTTCGATTGTGGTTTTATTAACGCTTAAAGCCGAGTCTGATGCAATACTTGAAGCGATTCGCGAAGTAGAGTGGATATCTAATTTATTTAAAGAAATCCAGGTCGATATTCAACGCCCGATACCACTATACTGCGATAACCAAGGGTCTATTTCTAACGCAAATGACCTAAATTAGTATGCCCGCACTAAGCATACCTTGCTTAAATTCCGGTATATACGTGAGAAGGCCCACGGTGGCCTGGTAAAAATATCTTATTTACCTACGACAGATATGCCTGCGGATAGACTTACCAAACCACTCCCAAGCCCGAAATTTCCCATATTTCGGCAATTATTAGGGCTGCAATCCCTATAATTTTTTCTTCTTTTTTACGGGACTTCTTTCTTTTATTCTAACGCTAGGATTAGCTATGTTACTAATCAGAGGGGGTGTTGAAATCAGCGCCTTTTTAGCTGTATTTTGGTACTGGTCTCGCTACCGTACGACGTCTCTACGTTGAGATATCGCGGTGGCTATACCAGGCGCTATGGTGGGGCATAGCGCCCCACAACGCCGATTACAGTGGGCCACAGCGCCGGTCACGGCACCGGCACAGCGCCCCACAGCCGGCCACAGCGGCCGGTCACAGCGGGCCACAGGGCCCACAACAGGCGGCGCATTTCTACGGGATTACCAAATGGGCAAACCAGCACTTTCGGCCTTCTACATACAGTCACCCGCTACACCGGTCATTTACGGCAGACCGATATAGGGCTTCCGGCCCGTACGGCAGGCTGTTATAGGGCATCCGGCATACCGCTATAAGCCACTGGGCTTGGTTGGGTAGGCATTGGGTAGGATATTGGGCACGGTTGGGCAGACCGACTTTTCGTCGGGTTTTTCGCTATTTTTGCGGTTTTTCATTATTTTCAACCACTTTTCAAGATGGTAGAAATATGCCTAAAATTCCCTCTTTCTAGCTAGAATAGTCACCAACAATTAGAATCAGATTTCCCTGACATCTTTGCTCTGGTCAACCTCTTATGCGCTTTAAATCTTTAACTAGCTCTTTGTTTTATTCTGTAACGCCTTGTACGCCACTGTCGGTATCCAGTACATTTCCAACAGTGTTCTGAATCACCATTTTGCAACAACTATTATCTAGACTCGGCTACGATAAAGACCTACCTATAGATAAAGGCGACCGATCGAGAATAGAATACTAAATTATATAGCCCTTAAAGATTCAATTCTACTTTAGGATAATAAACTATCCCCCGCTTACTCCCTAGCTTTTAAATAGATAAAGAGATAGTAATCGAAGTAATAATTCGCCTAAGTATAATATCCACTAAAGAACCGCCCTACTACCGAATATACCTCTAACTTCACTTCTATAAAGAAAATGCTAGATCTCTATAAAAACCTTTGTAAATATAAATCCTCCCTCCTCACTCAACTTAAAATAGAAAAAATAGGCCTTAATAAGTTCCTATATAAAATAAAGGTCCTATCTATCTACTACCCGTATTGCTAATATAATCCCAATATAGAAAATATCGAATATATAATCCTAAAATATAATAATTATTTTAGAAACCCTCCCCTCTATATTTAAAACCGCCTTATACTAAATAAGTGTAATATCACTTAAGCACTTAAAAATAAAGACTTAGCTAAATAGGTTATTAAATAGGTCCTTAATACCCGCCAGCTCAAATAGTTCACCTTAGCTATCGCACTTACTGCTTATATAGACTTTAGCTCTAATAGCAACCCAATATAATTACACCCTAACCCTAGACTATATATATATATATAGATAATTATAAATAAAAATATAATTAACTATATAGATAGGGGAAGAATATCCTTTTTATATAAGCTATTTATACGGTCGATAGACTTAGACCCCTAATCTTCTTAGTACCCCTAATCCTTTAGACCCCTATTTACTCTATACTACCCTTTCTATTACTATAGCTATTATTAAGGGCTACCTTTGCTTTCCCCTTTCCCTTCCCTTTCCCCCCTAAGGAAAAAGATACTATAGATCTTAAATATATCTTTCGTTTAACCTTAGCGGTTAGACCTAGTATTCCCTTTGTAAGCAATTTTATTATCTTTAACCCCTCCCTCTTCCTCTTAAAAGGGGAAAGGGTAAGGGTATTAGCATAGGGATAAGGAGAGGATAGCAATAGAACTACTAATTTAGTTTGCCTAGGCTGTACTAACTAAATAGTAGGCAAGGGAGGCTTTAATAGCGGTATAGATAGCGCTCTAAAGGCAGACGCTATTAGCTAAGACTCTACTTAGGACTTTATAAACTTTAAAAATGTAACCGCTTATTATAACTTATTAGAAGATAGTATCGTAAGAGTCTTAGACTATATTAGCGAGACCCCCTTGCTATAAAGCGGTTCCCCTATAGCAGTAGGCCTAAGAGCAGGCTTATTATCGATATCTAATATAATAATAAAACTAGTAGGGCTTCTATCGCCGGCAGTAGTAGTAGGAGGCTAAGGTCCCTCGACCGATAAAAGAGGCTAAGGCTCGCCGCTATAGGCGTGCTCTAAAGCCAAAACCCCTCTCTTAATAAGCCTAAGGAAGTCAGCCGGCAGCGAGATTAAGACTATAGGTACTATTATTCGCATTATAACGGTAAAGTCGTTTTAACCCTTTTAAGGTACTAAGGTAATTAGCGTAATAGATCGATACGTAGCCTACTAGGCCTTATAGTAATCATCTTCGTCTACCTACTAAAGTTAACTATAAAGTTAAAAGATACCGGCAAACTGATATACTTACTTCCTACTTGTAAGTATAGGCCTTCTATAATGCAAGCATACTCTCTACTGGTTTACGGTTTGTAGTATTATACACTAGGATATAATAAGGCTTCCGCTTCGAAGTATAAGCGAAATAAGTACCCCTAAGCCCTATTTATTATTAGAAAAAGACAAATAATAATTAAAGAGAACCTCTTACCTTATTGGTTATAATAATAAGCAGCTATATTGGCACCGCGGTATATATAGGGACGATACGGCCATTTTCGAGCCAGGCTAGGACCTAACTCTAGAACGGTAGGCATATCGAAGAATAAAGGATGCATAAAAACTACTACAGCATAATTAAGGCGGAGAAGTAAAGGAAAATTCTTAGTAATTTTTAATAAGGAATAAAAAGGGAAAAGGAAAGGAATTAAAAAGGTAAGGCAGGTAAGGGAGACTTTATACTACTGTATACCCGCACTAGATCACTCGACTATCCGCTAGCTGCCCTAACCCACATCAGACGAAGTTAATAATAACAAAACGCGCGACTCACTGCGATACCGCCGCCCACCCGATACTAATATCACCGCCGCCTCCTATACCCAACAATATTAATTATATCGGTTCCGATTTATACCCACCCTAGAGCCTAACCAATGCCTAATAACTAATAACTAATGACTACTAAGGCAAATCACCGTGCCTATCGAGGCGCGCCCACCATCTATACTTTCCCAGCCCTGCCGCCAGACCTAATCTCGCGCGATAGGACACCTCCTCGTAACGCATAATAAACCCCCTTTAATTCCGAAGGGATACTATCGACCACAGATAGTATATAGGTTTTCCTCCCGGCACTCGGGTTTCCTATATAGATTAGGCATAGAGGTACTAGCACTAGGCTAGATAGGGGCTTATCCCCCCCCTAGATAGCTTAGCTAGTGTAATATATATATATATAAGCAGTCGTCGGTCTAATCCAGGCTTCGTACCCAGCAAACGCTGCCATCCTATTTACTATTAGTATGAAGTGATTATTTGTTAAGATGCAAGTAAACTTATATTGCAAGAAGCGAAAGGCGTGCCGTCGCAGCCCTTACGGTCAGTACAGCAGGTCGCCTGGTTGTCGAGGCAAAACTTGGGTATGGTGTGATGGTCCATGTCGTAGGTTGAGCATGGGTGCTCCGCGTATGCGACGGAAAAGGTGCTGAGAGCGGCGCCGAGCACGAGAAGAAGGTTCTGTGTCTTCATGTTCGATAATGGGAATGGGGTCTGGACGAGTGAGGATTGCTGTGCGAGTGATGCAGAAAGTAGTGCCGCCTGAGGGTCTACACGGCCGGTTTATATACCTGCCAAAAGCGTGGGAATCCCTCCTCCCCCTCCACCCGGCAACGACCAGCCGAGCAGCAGTCTGGCCTAGCCGGCTGGACCGAAGGCGCCTGGGTGCGGCCTGGCGTGCCGTGCGCCTTGCAGACAGAATACGGCCTAGGCCGGGGCCCTAAGAAGGCTTTGGCTTCGTATTCGGCGCGGCTGTATCCTAGAGTGGGTCATAGGTCCGTGACCCGGGGCGGCAAAAAACCCTTGACCTATATTACGACTCTTGAGAGGCGCGGGTATCACAGGTTTGGTTTTTGTGTTGTTGTGGCTGCTGTGAAGTGGTGCTTTTCCTCGTGTAAGTAAACACGAAGACGTCAAAAATCGAACAGGAAGCCGCCAGCTATTTCCTCTCTTAAGTACCTACCTACATACCTATCATAAGCATACAATGACGTATTACCTATGATCACCTGGTACCTTAGTGCCCCGCGCGCGCCCTCTATATAATTAGGTATCCCTCTGTTATTTTCTACTACTTGAATAGTGCAGTATGATAAGATTCGCTTCTGAGGCCATAGCGTGGGCTAAAGTCGTGATACTATGTGTAGAGCAGAGAGGGCAGGAAAGGTAGGTACATAGGTACCTACCTATAGAGCTACTAGTAATAATAATAATTTATTACGCTAGCTAGTCTACCTATCGCCCGTAGATAGGCTAGTGTCTAGAACCTCTGTACTTATTGATATAAACTCGGGGTACCCAGTTATACGTAGGGTCGCGCGCGTGGTATCATGTACCGTGAGGTCACTAAGTAAAGGATTTATTGACTTTACTAATGACTGAATATCTCAAAGGAAAGAAAGGAAGCAAAAGAGGGTAATTACACGATGTGGCCTTTTTGTGCGTGCCGCTGTCATGTGCATCGGCGTAGTCGGGCCGGGCTGCCCGCGTGCCCTACCGGGCTCAGGGGTAAAGGGGCAAAAGGGGCTAAAGTGGCCATATCGTGCGCATCGGGTGTGCGCGGCATATCCGTCGCAATGTGCCCAATTGGGCACCTTGCGACAGCGATTCCGATACTTGTTGATATAAACTCGGGGTACCCAGTTATACGTAGGGTCGCGCGCGTAGTATCATATACCGTGAGGTCACCAAGTAAGGGATTTATTGACTTTACTAATGACTGAATATCTCAAAGGAAAGAAAGGAAGCAAAAGAGGGTAATTACACGATGTAGCCTTTTTGTGCGTGCCGCTGTCACGTGCATCGGCGCAGTCGGGCCGGGCTGCCCGCGTGCCCTACCGGGCTCAGGGGTAAAGGGGCAAAAGGGGCCAAAGTGGCCACATCGTGCGCATCGGGTGTGCGCGGCACATCCGTCGTAATGTGCCCAATTGGGCACCTTACGATAGCGATTCCGACACTGGCAGCTTCTCTTTTTATAGAAGCAAACATCGGAATCGCTAGGATGTAAGGCGCACATATAGAAAGAAAAGTGCGGCGCGGTCTCGGCAGGTTATGCCGCCGATAATATTATCGCGCCGCAGCATTATACCGTACAGCCGGTATATTGAATATCGCAGCCAAAACAAAGGGGCAGAAAAAGGGGCAGTATTATACATAATATTGAATATAGGAAAATCCACACACTTGCCACCCATAATATCACCAATACCTTCCAAATGCAGTCAGATATTGACCGGCCTCTTTACCTACCCTTCTATATATATTACAACCCTATTTTGGTCGATAAAGGTCTTAAGGGCTTTATTTAGCGTTCCCTTGGTTATTATATCGGCAAGGTTATTATTCCTATTAATCCAGCAAATCTTATAGATTTCCCGGCGCTTATATGACTATCGCAAGGCTATAATATCTATTATAAGCCTCTTCTCTTTCGTGGTGCCTAGCTTAATAAGGCATTCGTACAGCGAAAAAGAATCTATACATACCACTATAGGAATCTTTGGTAGTCCCAACCTACTAGTAATCATATTGAGGGTCGTACCTATCGCATATGCGATATCGACCCCTTGTACCATACTATACAGCTCCGAAGCGAGTGCACTACGTATTATATATTTACTTTTTGTAGAGCTATAAGTGACGATATTACCGGTTAGTAGGAAGGCGTTATCTGTAGGGTTATCCTCTTCATTCCCTAGCATAATTATATAGCTAATCTGGGAGCTCAAATCTTTATTGTTAGCAAAAGATCCGTCAATAAATACAAAGAGTTTAGCTATAGCAAAGGCCAGATTAATATACTATAAGCCACGATCCTGGTTATCGTATTACTATTAAAGGCGCTTATTCAATCTCGCGATATCCTTAGGGTTAGGTTGCTAGTGTTATACTGCGATAGATAGGTCAAAAGACGCCTCGGGCTGGCAGACCATAGCTATATAAGCGCCGTAAGCGCGTTATTCGATATAATTACGCTATACTATAGGCGTATTCTTATCGATAGTCGCGATCTTCTTACTTTAACCTTTCTGGCATAACGTTATTATGCCGTCGGAAGTGGCCGTTAGTATGCATCTATTAAATATTAGGGGCACGGTTAGTAATAGCTTCGTCTTGGGCTTGGCGTTAAAGCCTGCTTTAGTAAGCTCTAATTCTTCCCGTTAGAAGAAGGCATTATCACTTAAGCCGAGGGTATTATTAGTCTGTATACCCACAATACCGAAGCATATAGTAGTATTACGGTCAGGAGCATTAGTACGGTCAGTATCATCATTACCGGCGGATATTAGCAAATAGGGGTCATAAGTTGATATGGTTATGCCCAACTTCTCGCGATGGTGCCGGAAGTATGTCGCCTACTAATAGGTGCCTGCCTCAGCTATTCCGTATAGTGGCTTTACTACTTCTATAATAGTATTATTGGGGTATTAATGCGCTATCTACTTAGGTAGCTTAGCGATAATCGATCTATTGAGGGTAGTTAATAACTATACGTAAGCCTGTATGATGTCCTATATCTAAAAGAAGAGGCCGTAAGATTATTATAGTAATAGGGCTATTAATATTAATAGCCGTTGACTCGCCTATTAAATTATAGGGGATTAAGTTAATATTAATCGCTTCTCGTTATCACTATAACCCTATATAATAAGCCTAGACTTCTCATACGGGGTATCTATGCCTTTACCCTTAATCTCTTATACTATATATAAGTTAAAGAGATGTTGGGCTCTATATTTACCGATATTAAAGGTAATAAATCGGAATATATCGCGGGCTTATAACGCTTCTATCTTTATACGGTTAGACTGTTCGAAGGGGGCTCTTAGGGTTATTATCTTCCCTTCCCGGCGTAATTAACTAGTAAGCTATAGGTTGGCTTACTCTTTTACGGTTAGGAAAGAGATATTAATAACGGTATTAGAAGCGATAGTATTAATGAAAGCCTCTTTTTGGTCCTTATTAATTATAACGTCGGATGCTACCCTTACTGGTGATAGTGATACTAGCCGTAACGCCGGTATCTTAGCTGGGTCAGGGGTTAGCAATAATATCGCGGCTAGAGGTGCGGCTATAGCCGGGATCCTAACTTCTAGCCTGCCAGGGCGGGCCAGGCCTTCATTATAGACGATATCTTCGGGATTATTAGTAGTAGGATCACTATTAAGGTCGTAGTTATAAGGTTTGACGACCGTTGACCGGAACTTAACGGGGCTATATAGCATTTATATAATGCAGGTCTTACTATCGAGGCTGATTAGCCGGTACAGCCTATGCCAGCTACCTTTCTCTCGCTATACCTATATATTAGATTATAAGGGTAGTCGGTAGATAGGCTGTATATTAGGGCCGTTCTATTAGTTAAAGGCATTGCGGACCTAACGCCTTACGAGATATTTCCTAGCTTTATTAGTAGCCTTTCGTAATATTAAGGCGTATTATAATACTAATAAGCTAGGGGGTAAATCATCTATAAGTCGAGGATATACTCTAAAGACTAATAATGTAGGCATTAGACTATTAGGTCTAGCTAAGTCGTTAATAGCCTTTATAGCGAGCTATAATTTCTATTCTTTTATTATTAGGTCGCCTATTTTATTATTGATAATTATATAGGCTCTGCGTAAGAGGGCGTAATATCTCTCGATCTTACTAATGCTATTGTAGGCTTCTATAGGAATTTCATCTATATTGATAGATAAAAGCTAGGTATTATGACAGAATTTAGCGGAAGCGAAATTTGGACCGGTATTATAGACTATCTAATCTGGTAGGCTAAGGTAAGTATTAATCTAGCATTCTTTAAGGGTATTCTAAACGTCTCGGGCTTTCTGTCTTTATAGATTAAGGAATCTAGCTGCCTAGAAGCTTATTATGGTATCCATAATATATAATACCGGCCGATTATTAATATAAAGGATATCGACGATAATTTCGTAATTGAATTAGCTAGTATCGTTATCCTTAAGCGTGAATTTAAATCGGCTAGGTGCCTTTGCATTTATCTAGTATTAATGGCATATATAGGTGATCCTCTCGATAATATTACGGTCAATATTATTATTATATCCAGCCCGCTAAAGTAGTTTAGTAAGCCTATTAATAGAGGGGTGCCTAAATCGATAATAAAGCTGACGGATTTCTTATAACGATAAATAGAAGGCTATAGTATCCATGGCATTAAGAGTCTACTATAGATGTCCCTATTTCCTAATAATTGGGACCTTAATATTCCTTTGGATTAATAGGTTATCAATATTATCTAGCTTTACGCCTATCCTATCTATATCCGTAATAGAATAGAGAAAGGGGGTGCCACTATTAAGAACGTAGAAGGGGATATTGCTAAATATTATCGGGATATTTAGTATACTAGAAGATATAGTAGAGCCTGCTCTAAAATTCATTATATGCTTTTTATTAGTTATCTCGATGGTTAGGGTCTTTATTAATCGCATTAGAGCCTTTGCTTAACCTAGACCTACTGTTGATAGGCCGGAGGCGCCGGTATCTAGTAGGATTCCATAGAAGGTATAGTCGCTATAGCGTTCTTCTTCTAGAAAGGCAGAATTACGGTTTAGTAAGGGCATTCAGAAGGGGTCAATTTATAAAAAGGCGTATCGGTATAATTCATCTTATAGGGCCTGTAATATCTTAATAGATAATAACGGTTCTACTTTCGTAGGGGCTTGGAAATACTAAGTGGCTGTGATTTGCGGTGTGGCAGTATTCTCTGCATCCTATTATATGTCCCCTGCTATTATTACCTCGATATTACTGATAATATTATTAAGGTTAGCCTCTTCTTCTTCGAGGCCTTAGGGGCCAGGCTCTTCATATTCCTATAAGAAAATACGGAATTTCTTATTATTAGGGGCAGTATGGTAGGATTAGTTCTTTATCTATTAGTCCTTTGATTCTTATTGCTCTTTAGCAGAGTGGTTAGATGACTAATACCTTATTTTATTATAAATAAAGTAACGTTTTTAATGGGGTCTATCTAGAAGGGCACGATTCTATTATTAAAAGCGGCGTTAAGGGGGTCCGTATCATTAGGGGCATTAATACCGGTTGTGGGATTGACTATATCTACGGTCTGTGAATAGCGCCATATTGTCATCAATATCGTCAGTATTGTAATATTATTATTAAAGGAAATAATGCTATTAATTTGTATGGATCGACTCGTAGATAGAAAGGGATCGCCGTAGGTTAACGGCAAGGCCTTCGAATATAGGGGCATAACGGTATAAGGCCTGGCTACACTCAGGGGTATTCCTTATAGCGTTAAGCACTTACCGATAAAGCTCTATATTAGCTATAAAGGGGGGAAAAAGACCATAATGTAGGCATTGAAGTTCCTCTAATAGGATATTAAGGCATTCTAACTTTGACTTATCAGGATGTTTCGCGATGGTTAATTAGAGCGTTGTTCTGTTCTAACAGTGCAAATAGAATTACTTTATACTCTTATTTTCGAAATGGCTCTTAACTTTACGGACTATATTATTAAAAGTAAGGGTATTGCGAATGCGTTCGATATTATCAAAGTAATATATCTTAGCATCGCCGATAAGTATGATTTAGAAGGCTCTAGCGAATGCATTATTAGGTAATCCTAGTAGGCGGCACTTACTCTTAAAAGAGATGACTTTTAGTATAATAAAATCATCCATTTTGCCGCTATATCTATCCTCTATACGATAGCTGCATAAGAGGTCGGATATCTTCTTAGATATATTATCAAACCCAGTTCGGGAATAATCTTCTTAGTCAAACCCGGCCTCTGCGTAGGCTTTCCGGGTATAGTCTTCTTAAGGGTATTCCAAAGGGTATTCCAGAACAGCTTATTAGTAGCCTTACGGTAGGCTGGCGGGAGCTCTGGCTGGGTTATCCTATAACCCGGGTCGGTCTAGGTTTACCGGTCCTCCCGTCAAAACGGTCCATTCATCGGCCTAGGTAAGGCGATATTAATGGGAAGGGCCGGGTGCCTTGCCTATTTTTAGCATTATCGGATAAGGCGTTTAGGCCCGATATCTAGTATTACAGGCAGTGGCGGCATTGGCTTGGAGGGTATTATTAGGGTCTTCTATAGAAGGAAGCACATCATCGGGGCCTATAACCCGACCTCTATTGGGCATATTATGACCTCGAGGGGCATTAAGATAGCCGCCTCAATTAGCCCGGCTAGGGGTATAACCCCTAGGGTGTAATATTTGATCGGTCGGGCTATAATCTTCATCGGCCGTTATATATTATTATTAATGATAGAAGCTTTCCCCTATTTCGAATGGCGGCCTATTATAAATAGGCGTCTTCCCTTTTAGTTATTAGGACCGGCCCCTTTCTTTTTCGGTAGGGGCAAAGGCAAGAGGCTTTTTCGATATAGAGGGGGGGATAATAGGTTATTGCGATTGTGATCGTGCTATTAGTATTGTAAAGTCCCTTATTGTTGAGGCTTATGAGGGCCTTCGTGATGATATTCTCATGACTATTGTAGGTACTTATGATGAATTCCGTAAGCCTATAACTTCCTTATCGAAATTGCCGATAGGTACTAATGCTTCCCTATAAGGGTTGAGTCGTAACCGGAACATTTTACGGCCTAGCTAACGGTCGATCTCTTCTTAAGGCTATTTAGGGTTCTATTGTTGTTAAAGGCATTCTATTAAGGTAGGTATTGTAATAGAGCCTAATGCTCCGATATATACGCCATGATCCCATAGGTATGTGCGGAATTCGCGTAGGAATAGAGGATTAATGCGGTTGAATAGTTATTCATCCTATTCACTATAGTCTTCGTAGAATAGTTCCTATAGGTCGTCATCAATAATATAATCCTTTTTATAGGTATAGATCAAGAAGGCCAGGCGGTTATATAATACCATAGTAGTAGCATTAGGGGTAATTAGCTCTATTGCAGTGGCCTAATTATCATCAAGTAAAGGGGTAAATCGCTATAACCTTTTAGGCAGTGCCGGTTGTGATATTAATAATCGTAATCGTGCTATAGTATTAAGAGGAGGGTTTGAGAGGGGGAATATATTATAAGAAGTGTAATATTTACTCTTATAAGGAGTACAAGATTCGATAAGGGCTTTTATCCATAGGGGTAGGATAAAAGAAAGAAAAGAAGGGGTTAGTTAGTAAGGTAACCGTTTAATAAAATAGGTTATTTGCCTCCTATAGTAAGCAGGTGACCGTTTAACGGAATGGGTCAGCCGCCTCCTATATATACTAAGGGTATCTTTAAAGATCGTAATAGTTAGTATATTTTCTTTCTTCGTAATAGATGGAGGTGGAAAAGGTCTATATCGTTCTTCCAATTAGTTAGCAGTATAACCGTTCAATAGAATAGGTTATCTGCCTTCCTAATTAGCACGATTTATAATGGAAATCGTCTCTTCGAGAGTAATCTTATTGATCTGTAATGCACCATTCTTTGCGGGATATAATCCTATGAGTAGTGGTTATCACTACTGATTAGTGTTGATATAAACTTAGGGTACCCAGTTATACGTAGGGTCGCGCGCGTGGTATCATATACCGTGAGGTCACTAAGTAAGGGATTTATTGACTTTACTAATAACTGAATATCTTAAAGGAAAGAAAGGAAGCAAAAGAGGGTAATTATATAATATAGCCTTTTTGTGCGTGCCGCTGTCACGTGCATCGGCGCAGTCGGGCCGGGCTGCCCGCGTGCCCTACCGGGCTTAGGGGTAAAGGGGCAAAAGGGGCCAAAGTGGCCACATCGTGCGCATCGGGTGTGCGCGGCACATCCGTCGCAATATACCCAATTGGGCACCTTGCGACAGCGATTCCGACAATACTAGCAGCTTCTCTTTTTATAGAAGTAAACATCGGAATCGCTAGGATGTAAGGCGCACATATAGAAAGAAAAGTGCGGCGCGGTCTCGGCAGGTTGTACCGCCGATAATATTATCGCGCCGCAGCATTATACCGTACAGCCGGTATATTGAATATCGCAGCTAAAATAAAGGGGTAGAAAAAGGGGCAGTATTACATACAATATTGAATATAGGAAAATCCACACACTTGCCACCTATAATATTACCAATACCTTCTAAACGCAGTCAGATATTGACCGGCCTCTTTACCTACCCTTCCATACGTATTATAGCCCTATTTTAGTCGATAAAGGTCTTAAGGGCTTTATTTAGCATTCCCTTAGTCATTATATTAGTGAGGTTATTATTCCTATTGATCTAGCGAATCTTATAGATTTCCTGGCGCTTATATAACTATCGCAAGGCTATAATATCTATTATAAGCCTCTTCTCTTTCGTGGTGCCTAGCTTAATAAAGCATTCGTATAGCGAAAAAGAATCTATATATACCACCATAGGAATCTTTGGTAGTCCCAACCTACTGGTAATTATATTAAGGGTCGTACCTATCGTATATACTATATCGACCCCTTATATCATACTATATAGCTCTAAAGCGAGTGCGCTACGTATTATACATTTATTTTTTATAGAGCTGTAAGTGACGATATTACCGGTTAGTAGGAAGGCGTTATCTGTGGGGTTATCCTCTTTATTCCCTAGCATAATTATATAGCCAATCTAGGAGCTCAAATCTTTATTATTAGCAAAGGATCCATCAATAAATATAAAGAGTTTAGCTATAGTAAGGGCCAGATTAATATACCGCAAGCCATAATCCTGGTTATCGTATTGCTATTAAAGGCGCTTATTCAATCTTACGATATCCTTAGGGTCAGGTTGCTAGTATTATGTTGCGATAGATAGGTTAAAAGACGCCTTAGGCTGGCAGACCGTAGCCATATAAGCGCCGTAAGCGCATTATTCGATATAATTACGCTATGCTATAGGTGCATTCTTATCGATAGTTGCAATCTTCTTGCTTTAACCTTTCTGGCATAATGTTATTATGCCGTCGGAAGTGGCCGTTAGTATGCATCCGTTGAATATTAGGGGCATAGTTAGTAATAGCTTCATCTTAGGCTTAGCGTTAAAGCCTGCCTTAGTAAGCTCTAATTCTTCCCATTAGAAGAAGGCATTGTTACTTAAGCTAAGGGTATCGTTAGTCTATATACCCACAATACTAAAGCATATGGTAGTATTGCGGTTAAGAGCGTCAGTATAGTTAGTATCATCATTACCGGTAGATATCAGCAAATAAGGGTTATAGGTTGATGTAGTCATACCTAACTTCTCGCGATAGTGCCGGAAGTATATCGCCTACTAGTAGGTGCCTGCCTCAGCTATTCCATATAGTGGCTTCACCACTTCTATAATAGTATTATCGGGGTATTAATGCGCTATCTGCTTAGGTAGTTTGGCAATAATCGATCTATTAAGGGTAGTTGATAATTGCATATAAGTCTGTATGATATCCTATATCCAAAGGAAGAGGCCGTAAGATTGTTATAGTGATAGGGCTATTAATATTAGTAGCCGTTAACTCGCCTATTGAATTATGGGGGATTAAGTTAATATTAATCGCTTCTCGTTATTACTATGACCCTATATAATAAGCCTAGACTTCTTATATAGGGTATCTATGCCTTTGCCCTTAATCTCTCGTACTATATATAAGTTAAAGAGACGTTAGGCTCTATATTTACCGATATTAAAGGTAATAAATCGGAATATATCGCGGGCCTATAACGCTTCTATCTCTATACGGTCAGACTATTCGAAGGGGGCTCTTAAGGTTATTATCTTCCTTTCCCGGTATAATTAACTAGTAAGCTATAGGTCGGCTTGCTCTTTTGCGGTTAGGAAAGAGATATTAATAACGGTATTAGAAGCGATAGTATTAATGAAAGCCTCTTCTTGGTCCTTATTGATTATAACGTTAGATGCCACCCTTACTAGTAATAGTGATACTAGCTATAATGCCGGTATTCTGGCTAGGTTAGGGGTTGGCGACGATATTGCGGCTAAAGGTGCAGCTGCAGCCGGGATCCTAACTTTTAGCCTGCCGGGGCGGGCCGGGCTTTTATTATAGACGATATCTTTAGGATCGTTAGCAGCAGGATCACTATTAAGGTCATGGTTATAAGGTTTAACGACTATTGACCGGAACTTAATGGGGCTATATGGCATTTGTATGATGCAGGTCTTACTATCGAGGCTGATTAGCCGGTACGGCCTATACTAGCCACCTTTCTCTCGCTATACCCATATGTCGGATTATAAGGGTAGTCGGTGGATAGGCTATATATTAGGGCTGTTCTATTAGTTGAGGGTATTGCAGACCTAACGCCTTGCGAGATATTTCCTAGCTTCATTAGTAGCCTTTCGTAATATTAAAGCGCATTATAATACTAATAAGCTAGGGGGTGAATTATCCGTAAGTCGAGGATATACTCTAAAGACTAATAACGTAGGCATTAGACTATTAGGTCTAGCTGAGTCGTTAATAGCCTTTATAGCGAGCTATAATTTCTATTCCTTTATTATTAGGTTGCCTACTTCGTTATTAATAATTATATAAGCTCTGCGTAAGGGGGCGTGATATCTCTCGACCTTGCCAATACTATTGTGGGCTTCTATAGGAATTTCATCTACATTAATAGATAAAAGCCAGGCATTATAATGGAATTTAGCGGAAGCGAAATTTAGACCGGTATTATAGACTATCTAATCCGGTAGGCTAAGGTAAGTATTAATCTAGCATTCTTTAAGGGCATTCTAAATATCTCGGGCCTTCTATCTTTATAGATTAAGGAATCTAGCTGCCTAGAAGCTTATCGCGGCATCTATAATATATAATACCGGCCGATTATTAATATAAAGGATATCAATGATAATTTTATAGTTAAATTAGCTAGTATTGTTATCCTTAAGTATGAA
Source organism: Ustilaginoidea virens (assembly GCF_000687475.1). Taxonomy (NCBI): domain Eukaryota; kingdom Fungi; phylum Ascomycota; class Sordariomycetes; order Hypocreales; family Clavicipitaceae; genus Ustilaginoidea; species Ustilaginoidea virens. The sequence continues at coordinate 655,573 of NC_057322.1, forward strand.
TTTAAATCGGCTAGGTGCCTTTGCATTCATCTGGTATTAATAGCATATATAGGTGATCCTCTCGATAATATTGCGGTTAATATCATTATTATATCTAGCCCGCTAAAGCAGTTTAGTAAGCCTATTAATAGAGGGGTGCCCGAATCGACGATAAAGCTAATAGATTTCCTATAATGATAAATGGAAGGCTGTAGTATCTATAGCATTAAGAGTCCACTATAGATGTCCCTATTTCCTAATAATTAGGACCTTGATATTCCTTTAGATTAATAGGTTATCGATATTATCTAGCTTTACGCCTATCCTATCTATATCTGTAATAGAATAGAGAAAGGGGGTGCTGCTATTAAGAACGTAGAAAGGGATATTGCTAAATATCGTCGGGATATTTAGTATACTAGAAGATGTGGTAGAGCCTGCTCTGAAATTTACCGTATGCTTCTTATCAGTTATCTCGATGGTTAGGGTCTTTATCAATTGTATTAGGGCCTTTGCTTGACCTAGGCCTGCTGTTAATAGGCCGGAGGCGCCGGTATCCGGTAGGATTCCGCGGAAGGTATAGTCGCTATAGCGTTCTTCTTCTAGAAAGGCAGAATTACGGTTTAGTAAGGGCATTCGGAAGGGGTTAATTTATAAGAAGGCGTATCGGCATAATTTATCTTGTAGGGCCTGTAATATCTTAATAGATGATGACGGTTCTGCTTGCGTAGGGGCTTGGAAATACTGAGTGGCTGTGATTTACGGTGTGGCAGCATTTTTTGCATCCTATTGTGTGTCCCCTGCTATTATTACCTCGATATTACTAATAATATCGTTAAGGTCAGCCTCTTCTTCTTCAAGGCCTTAGGGGCCGGGCTTTTTGTATTCTTATAAAAAAATACGGAATTTCTTATTATTAGGGGCAGTGCGGTGGGATCGGTTCTTTATCTATCGGTCCTTTAATTCTTATTACTCTTTAGTAGAGTAGTTAGATAACCAACACCCTGTTTTGTTATAAATAAAGCAATATCTTTAACGGGGCCTATCTGGAAAGGTGCGATTTTATTTAAAGCGGCGTTAAGGGGGTCCGTATCGTTGGGGGCGTTGATACCGATTGTAGGATTGACTGTATCTACGATCTGTGAATAACGCCATATTATCAGCGATATCAACATCTTCAATATCCTGATGTTGCTAAGGCTATTATTGAAGGAAATAGTGCTATTGAGTTATATGGGTAGTTTCGTAGATAGAAAGGGATCGCCGTAGGTTAGTAGCGAGGCCTTCGAATGTAGGGGCATAACGATATAAGGCCTGGCTATATTTAGGGGTATCCCTTATAGTATTAAGCACTTATCGATGAAGCTCTATATCAGCTATAAAAGGGGGAAAAAGACTACGATATAGGCGTTGAAGTTCTTCTAATAGGATATTAAGGCATTCTAGCTTTGATTTATTGGGATGTTTCGCGATAGTTAATTGGAGCGTTATTCTATTCCAATGGTGTAAATAGAATTGCTTTATGCTCTTATTTTCGAAATGGCTCTTAACTTTGCGGATTATATCGTCAAAAGTGAGGGTATTACGAATGCGTTTAATATTATTAAAGTAGTAAGTCTTAGCATCGCCGATTAGTATGATTTGAAATGCTCTGGCGAATGCATTATCGGGTAATCCTAGTAGGCGGCACTTACTCTTAAAGGATATGACTTTTAGTATAATAAAGTCATCCATTTTGCCGCTATATCTATCCTTTGTACGATAGCTGCGTAAGAGGTCAGATATCTTCTTCGATATATTATTAAACCCATTTCGGGAATGATCTTCTTAGGGGTATTCCGGAGGGTATTCCGGAACGGCTTATCGGTTGCCTCGCGGTAGGCTGGCGGGGTTTCTTATAGGGTTATCCTATAACCTGGGTTGGTCTGGGTTTACTGGTCCTCCCGTTAAGATGGTCCATTCATCGGCCTAGGTAGGGCGATATTGACGGGAAGGGCCGGGTGCCGTGCCTATTTTTGGCATTATCGGATGAGGCGTTTAGACCCGATATCTGGTATTATGGGCGGTGGCGGCGTTAGCTTGGAGGGTATTATCGGGGTCTTCTATAGAAGGAAGTATATTATCGGGGCCTATAACCCGACCTCTATTAGGCATGCTATAACCTCGAGGGGCATTAAGATAGCTGCCTCGGCTAGCCCGGCTAGGGGTATAACCCCTAGGGTATAATATTTAATCGGTCGGGCTATAATCTTCATCGGCCGTTATATATTATTGTTAATAACGGAAGCTTTCCCCTATTTCGAATGGCGGCCTATTATAAATAGGCATCTTCCCTTTTGGTTGCTAGGACCGGCCCCTTTCTTCTTCGGTAGGGGCAGGGGCAAGAGGCTTTTTCGATATAGAGGGGGGGATAATAGGTTATTGCAATTATAATCATACTATTAGTGTTGTAAAGTCCCTTATTATTGAGGCTTATGAGGGCCTTCGTAATGATATTCTTATGATTATTATAGGTGCTCGTGATGAATTCCGTGAGCCTATAACTTCCTTATCGAAATTACCGATAGGTATTAATACTTCCCTATAAGGGTTGAGTTATGACCGGAATATTTTACGGCCTAACTAACGGTCGATCTCTTCTTAAGGCTATTTAGGGTTCTATTATTATTAAAGGCATTCCATTAAGGTAGGTATTATAATAGAGCCTGATGCTCCGACATACACGCCGTGATCCCATAGGTATATGCGGAATTCGCGTAGGAATAGAGGATTAACGCGGTTAAATAGTTGTTCATCCTATTTACTATAGTCTTCGTGGAATAATTCCTATAGGTCGTCGTTAATAATATAATCCTTCTCATAGGTATAAATCAAGAAGGCTAGGCGGTTATATAATGCCACAGTAGTGGCATCAGGGGTAATTGGCTCTATCGCAGTGGCCCAATTGTCATCAAGTAAGGGGGCAAATCGCTATAACCTTTTAGGTAGTGCCGGTTGTGATATTGATGATCGTGATCGTGCTATAATATTGAGAGGAGGGTTTAAGAGGGGGGATATATTGCAAGGAGTGTAATATTCACTTTTGCAAAGAGTGTAAGATTCGATAAGGGCTTTTATCCGTAGGGGTAGGATAAAAGAAAGAAAAGAAGGGGTTAATTAGTAAGGTAACCATTTAACGGAATAGGTTATTTGCCTCCTATAGTAAGTAGGTAACCGTTTAACGGAATGGGTCAGCCGCCTCCTATATATACTAAGGGTATCTTTAAAAATCGTAATAGTCAGTATATTTTCTTCCTTCGTAATAGACGGAGGTAGAAGAGGTCTATATCATTCTTCCAATTAGTTGGCAGTATAACCGTTCAACGGAATAGGTTATCTGCCTTCCTAATTAGTATAATTTGTAATAGAAATCGTCTCTTCGAGAGTAATCTTACTGATCTATAATACACCATTCTTTGCGGGATATAATCCTATGAGTGGTGGTTATCACCACTGATCAGTATTAATATAAACTCGGGGTACCCAGTTATACGTAGGGTCGCGCGCGTGGTATTATGTACCGTGAGGTCACTAAGTAAAGGATTTATTGACTTTACTAATGACTGAATATCTTAAAGGAAAGAAAGGAAGCAAAAGAGGGTAATTATACGATGTGGCCTTTTTGTGCGTGCCGCTGTTACGTGCATCGGCGCAGTCGGGCCGGGCTGCCCGCGTGCCCTACCGGGCTCAGGGGTAAAGGGGCAAAAGGGGCCAAAGTGGCCACATCGTGCGCATCGGGTGTGCGCGGCATATCTGTCGCAATGTGCCCAATTGGGCACCTTGCGACAGCGATTCCGACAGTACTAATTTGTATAGGATACCCGAGACACGGGAGGAAAACCTATATATAATCGCAGTCGTAGGAGCGACGGAACCCTCGCGTCTCCGCGTGGGTAGGGTTGCCGATGTGTGGGAAAGCTACTAGTAATATAATGTATATAAAACCTTTAACTTATATTTGCCCCGATTTGCTGCCGTCGATCCCCCTCCCCTGCCTTTAATAGCTGCTCTAACGATGCGCCCCGCCTGCTGAAATTAGCTACTACGCAAAGACATTTCTATATTTTCTTACATTCACATATGCGCATTTACCTATCACCTCGCTTTTATATCTGCTTCTGTCTCTCCTGCCGCAGACCTGGCCTAGGACCTCACGGGGACTAGCCCGGCCTCTTCTGTATTCATTTTCTCTAGACCTACCTTTTTTCTGACCTAGGGTCGCACTCTTTTTCCTAGACCTGCTCCCGGGGAAAACCTGCGCAAGCAGTGCACCTACTCTCGTATAGGCTGGGATTATACTGCCGCTGCCAAGGGAACAATTTACAGCTGTTCTAATCTTCGTAGGAAGGGCTTTCCCCCTAGTACCTAGGTTTTTCCCTTTTGAATTATTTGCAGAGGTACTAGATAGTTTACTTAGCTACTAAGTAGCCCCCTAGCGTAATTTAATCATAATAATAACGTATACGAAGGTACATTTTAGGCTTAACTAGCTGCTTTGTGGTTCGAGGTTTACGGTCTTCGTATTTACTTGCTCCTTTTCCTCGGATGTACTACTGGCACCACGACTGTGTACAGATTCTTGCCCCGGAACTCGGCACCCTAGTTAGACAGACTAGCTAGCGTAATGCATTATTATTACTCCTTTTCCTCGTGGAGCGTCTGTGAGGATCGCCGATCGCCCCTGACTTGTCACCCTGCTTTGTGCCACCTTTAGTAACTCCTAGTCCGTACTCTTCCGCAGCTTAGGGGCCTTTTCTGCAAGGCGCTTGTAGTAGAGGGCTTCTATCGCGGCATTCTGATGCGGCCTTGTCCTGGACTCTGAATAGCTTCTGTCGGAGTCGCTGCACCTGCCGCAGGTGGCAGCTTTTGTAAACGGACCCACCCATTTTCCGCATTAGTAAGTAGTGGGTACCACCTACCTAGGTACCTAAGGTAGGTAGGTTAGGTAAGGTAGGTACCTAACGGGCACCTCCCTGGTCACCAAAATCCCCATGCTAGTGTTTCCAGCATTTGCCATGGAGCCAACAAGGGACATCTTGAGCGTCAATGCCTTTGATGACGCTTTCTCGTCTGCCTTGTACGCTGCCGGATTGAGCAGTTTATTGACAAGGGCAAAACGAGGCCTATTTCCGGGCCTGTGGCCAAACTGGCGATTCCCTTTGGCAAGTCTCGAAATTGCCGATACTTAGACCATCATACTAGCTCTTGGCCTGTTGATGTGCCCTTCACTTTCATTGCACGGTTTTCTATTGGCTCAAAAGTGGTCGTCGGACACGTGACGCGCCGACACACGCAAGAGGCGCGTTATCAACCTCGCCTTTCTTCTTTCTTCTTCCTTTATCGACTGGTGAGAGTACTCGGATACGACTGTATATTACTTTCCGTACGCACCTACCTCTTACGGCACTGGAATACGATTATATACTACTTCTCCGTACGCAACTATATGCTTACTCGGAATCCCTAGGGTATCCCAATGGCTTTCATTCTATGAAACGAGCGACGACAGTTGGATGGCGGTGTGGGAGCCCAAAGCGCGGGCGATCTTACGTTACGTGCAGGATGGGGGATTGGGGTAATATCATCAGCAAGCACGCAGAAGATATAGTAATATTAAAAATGATGATAACGAGCCCAGCTGACCGTTACTCGCTATACCAGCTATTTGTAGTGGAAATAGGGGTAGCCCCAAGTAGGGCTACTGTTATTCCAGCCGGACATCCCGATATTACACACGAATCCACCGATATCCCCGGCAACAAATAGCCGCCGTTGGGCGGGTGATTGTTAACCCGACCTATGGATATTCTGTCGAATGTCTCTTCCCCCTTTCTATAACCCAGCGACAATGACAATCACCACCATGGACACTGATACTGAATTGCAACGCCTGCGGGCCAGCTTTGCGCAAATCGAACAACAAAATGAACAACTTAAACAAGAAAATAAACGGCTCGGGCAACAAAATGAACGGCTCGAGCAACAAAATGATCGGCTCGAGCAACAAAATGATCGGCTCGAGCAAACTCAACAAAATACTACCTTGAGCCAATACCTAAAAAACTGCCATCGTCTGCTCTTCCAGTCCTTAGCAGTACGACCCGCAGACTCTGGCACCGGCACCACTGTGACGAAGGTTGATGGCAAATTTTACCCACGTAGCCTCCGACCATGGACAGCCTATAGAGCGCTGAAGGAGGAATTCGAATTTATCAAGGACGTTCTCAAGGAAGACCGGCTCTTTTCTGCCATCATCTCCATCAAAGACCTTCAACGACGAGTCTGTGGGACGCCAGTAGCGACCGAGGACGACGTCAAGCCGTTTGAGTATTTTGCAATCGAAGGACCAGTCATGGATATTATTCGCGAACTTTGCACAAGAGTAGATTCTAACCCTGCGATTGCAAGCCTTAATGCGTCTGGTATAACATTTACGAATCATTCACTTGGCGTCAATCCACCAGCAGATGAGATCCTCCAAGGTGATCTTCCTGAGGGTACAGAAAAACAACGTCGTGACCAATCACCAAGAAAGCGAGTCGCCGTCGAGCCGAAGAAGATAATCCCAGATCGTCGCTGCCTTCGGGAGGATCCTGCTGGGAATCGCGAGATAAGCTTTGTTATTGAATACAAGGCTGCTCATTTACTGCAGCCCAGTCGAGTGCGCCGCGGTCTTACCAAGCACTTGTTTACAAATGTTATCAAGGCTCGCGCAAGTACAAAGTCAAGCACCGACGAGGCCCAGTCCTCGAAAGACAGATCTGATCGAATACTTGCCATGGCTCTCACGCAAACCTACGACTACATGATCAGGTTGGGACTCAAGTACAGTTACTTGGCTGCTGGGAAGTTGTTTGTATTTCTATTGGTTGAGGAAGACGATCCAACAACTCTTCACTACCACATGGTTGACCCGGCTGGGGAGGCGGAAGATGATGAGGGAGTGTTGACAGAGTTTAGGACTGCTGTCGCTCAGGTGGCTTGCTTTACTTTGCTAGCCCTCCGCACGAAAACACGACCATCAAGCTGGACTGCCGAGGCGCAGGAAGTCTTGGCTGAATGGCCGATTCCATATGCGGACATGGAGCACGAAACGACGGACGAGGAGGAGTTTTTACCAAATTCTTCCAGCTCGTCGGATCTTTCATTCGATGGAGACGCTCTGAAAGTCTCTCCCAAAAAGTTTGTCCTTCGTTCGAGAGGGGCATGTAAGAACCCGGATGCAGTCCATGGCAGAAGAGAGGGCGCCGATGATGACGATGACAGCAACGACACGCTGGGGCATAGTTCCCGGAGTGCCTTTCCTCGCCTCGACGTCCGGACCAAGAGGGCGGCGCCTTCAAGCAGCGGGAGCTCGAGTTCTTCCCCTACAGATACCAGAGAGCAATCAAGGCCCTACTGCAGCCTAGGATGTCTCCTTGGTCTCAAAAGAGGCCAGCAGCTCGACGCGAACTGCCCAAACGTGGCGTCACACCGCATGGCCACGACGAGTACAAAGCACCCGATCCACTTCGAAGACCTGGCCACTCTTTTGCAGGAGCAACTGGCCCATTCCTTGTGGATACATTGTGAGCCTCTCGAGAAGACGGGCAAATACGGAGCCGTCGGGACGCTCTTTAAACTTACGCTAGCACGATACGGCTACACCTTTGTCGGCAAAGGTACGATTCAAGGGTTTGTTCCATATCTTCGACATGCGGCCAAGGTCTTTGACCGATTGGAACGCATACAAGGCGAAGTCGTACCCGTCTACCTCGGTAGCATCACCTTGGCAAAGCCGTATCCCCTCACGGCGCAGAATGCGATTCGGTTTGCCGGTACCAACATCGTGCACATGCTACTCATGTCTTGGGGGGGCGAAGCAGCAACGAGTATGGGGGAGCGCATCGATCTCTCCGGGGAGGTGATGAGGTCACTGAATATAGTGCGTAGCGAGGGCGTGGATCACGACGACCCAAGGAACGCCAACTGGCTTTGGAACGAGGAACGGAACTGCGTCGTAGTGATTGACTTTGACACTGCTCATCTTCTCCCTCCTCCTAAGCCTCGGCTGCTTCGAAAGCTTGTCGGTAGAAAGAGGAAATCGATGAGGGGCCAGGGATCCTCCCAGGCTCGAAAGCGCATGTCTTTGTCGACGTCGTCCTAGGCGGCGAAGGTGCCGCAGCCCAAGAGGAAGAAACAGCAGCCGGGCCGGAAGAATGCTTTTCGTCTGCCCTACAAAAAGAGCTAAGATATGATAAGAGGTTAGATACCTAGTACGATGGATACCTACGACGATGTAACCTTCCGTATACGATGGATACCTACTGCAATAGAAAGCGCGCTTTTTTCATGGCATAAGCATGCCGACTCTTCCCCTCGCACCGCATTGCGACTATTTAAGTGACTGCTGCGGCAGCCGCTTGGTTGATCAGGTGCTGCAGCAAAGTAGGCCCGTGTTGAGGATGCATTCGCGCGACATGATAATTTAGCTTGCTATGCAGAGCCAACGCAATTATATGAAGGAAGGGTCTATACGCTGGGAATGCGCCACGGCGTCTCGTCCAGAAGCGCGCACGCTGGCATATAAAGAGGCCTCCTCTTCGGTCCTCCAACTTCTTTTATTCGGTGCCTCGCAGTCGCAGTCGAGCCAAGTCCTCGTCAACTCCTAAAACGCAACACCCCTAATACCACGGACCCGCGATCCGCCACGATGAAAATCACAGCCGGGGCGGCCGCGCTCGCACCCGCCCTCGTCCTCGCGTCACCTCGCGCAGGCCTCGATGCTCGCCCCGACGCCCTGTCCTCGCGGAATTCGCAGGCACACGAGCACAGCTTAGCATCGCGCGACCCGAACATTATAAACTCGTGCGACCCTCTGACGCTGGATTCCACATTTTTCAGCACTGTCGTTACTCAATGCGCCAACGCCAAAAGTTATTATCGTAAGACGCAAATCGATCTCAATAACTGCATCGCGAATTTCGAGGGCCAGCTCGTTAAAGCCAGGCAGTACGTCTTTTTTCTTTTTTTTTTTTTTCCCTTTTGCCCTCGTTTCCATCCCATCACGTAAAATTGCATTGTCGTGTGGTGTGTACAAGAGAAAAAATAAAGAAGAAAAAATGCTAATACCTTTACAGCGGGGAATTTTATAGGAGCTGTTATGTATACACATGCTCCCTAGACGGCTATATGTATTCCTGCATGTGTAGAACTTCTGATCGCGGTGCAAAGACATCTTCTATTGACTTGAGTTAGTGTGATAATAGAGTGTTTTTTTTTTTGTTAGCTTTGTTAGCTAATAGAATAATAGGCAAAGTTTTATACAACTACTGGGGTAAACTGGGTTGCTAGGGCTGAAGAGAGTCGGATTGGATTTATTTACAAACATGCCTTTCGCCGTGACGACGGGTTTGTTCGTCCGACCAGTAACTAGCACGGCTTTGCCCTTCTGCATCGGGCTCAGAGCACCCGGTAACTCTATTTAGCCGGGATCGATAGTGTAGGAGAAAACAGTATCATCATTATCATTACCATCATCGGACTCGGTCGTGCATGCCGTGCCAACCACTATAGTCTGACCTCTCCAGCCCCCCGGGCCGCTGCGAAGGCTCTTCGATAAAGAGGACATCGACAACAGGTCGGGAATCCACACGGGCTTGAAAGCGTAAAGCGTACGCCTTTACTGTCCTCCTTGGCGGCGCAAAAGCTGCCGCAGCCCTAGGGGAAGAAACAGTAGCCGGGCCAGAAGAATGCTCTTCGTCTGCTGAATAACAACAACTAATGCTCAATAGATGTTAGAGTACCTAGTATGGTAGATTACCTACTGTATACGGTGGGCACCTGCTGCAATGGCTACGTGCCGATACGATGGATACCTACCATGTTGATTGCCTTCCGTTTACGATGGATGCCTACTGCAATAGATACCTGCTGCAGTGGAAAAGCGCGCTTTTTTTTTCCTTTTCCTTTTCATGGCATACTAAATCACGCCCCCTCTTCCCCTGGATGGCCTACTCTTGCCCCTCTTGCCCTTACGTGGCATAATCTTGCCGCCTCCTCTCCTCCTCTCCCTACACCAGATTGCGACTAGATATACGCGAATGCCGCGGCATCCGGCCAATCCGTAGGGTGCTCTAACAAGGTCGGCTCGTATCTCACCATCCAAGACATCAGCTTGCTAAGCGGAACTCTATTCATCCTGCAGCCAACCTAATTATATGAAAGGGCGGGTCTCGCACACGTCGCAGATACGCGGCATGGCGGCGCACGGCGTCTCGTACAGAGAAGCGCCCACGGCATGCGCACATAAATAGGCCTCCCAGCTCCCGACCTCCCTCTCGTCCTGGCGCCTCGCAGTTCGCGCCAAGTCCTCGCCAGTGCCCCAGACACGCCCCTGTTGACGCCGCGCACCCGATCCCCCCCGCGATGAAAATCACAGCCGTGGCCGCCGCGGCCGCCGCGTTGGCGCCCGCCCTCGTCCTCGCGTCGCCTCGCGCAGGCCTCGACGACGCCTTGTCCGCGCGAGACGCGCGCGCGCGCGAACACATGCTGTCGTCGCGCGATCCGAGGGTCGAGCACTCGTGCACGCCTCTGTCGCTGTCTCCTGCCGACCACGAAACCATCAATGCCAAATGCATCAACGCCAAGAACCAGTACCAGGCAACCAGTATCGATCTTTCCCACTGCCTCATGAATTCCGAGGGGACGTTCGTCAAAGCAAAGAAGTGCGTTTTTTCACCGTCTTTGGTCGCGCGAAAATTTCGCGTCATGTGGCGATGATCCGAGAGGAGAGAAAAAGCTAACAGCTCGGCAGCGGGAGATTCGATGCCTCCTGTACCATGTCATCGTGCACTCTCAAGGGGAATACATATTCTTGCACGTGCAAAACTACCTCTCTTGGGCCACGAACGGCTTCTATCGACTTGAGTTAGTATGATGATGACTGTGGTCGTTCTGTGGGCTTATTGACTGATGAAATAATAGCCAGAGTTCTATACAACTACTGGGGTGATTTGGCTTGCTAGGGCTGAAGAGAGGCGGATTTGTTTCCATGTTTTCGGCCGAGGAAGGGCTTTCATCTGGCTAGCAACTAGCACGGTTTTCCCCTTCTGCATTAGGCGCAGAGCACCTGGTACTACTTGGCTGGGGCCGATAGTTTAGGCAAACATCATCATCATCGTCGTCGTCGTCGTCGTCGTCGTCGAACTCGGCCGTGCATGCAGCGAAACAGCTCCAAACCGTTTCCACGTGTCTCGCAAGCCGATGGATAGATCAGATCATCGGCATCAGGTCTAGCAGGTCTAGTAGCATCACGCTGGGACCAAGATCTGTCGCCGGCACTGTGTCTCATAAAACTGAGCGTCATGTACGCAAAGTGAAAACCCCACGCTAGAGCCAACCCGGTGTTTATATGCACAAGCCGTCACGCTTGTCGACATCAGTCCTCCCTCCCGGCAGCGACCCTGCCATTCTCCGTGACGCCGTCCAGTCGCCGCAAAGAAAAATAAATAGACAAAAATAAAAATAAATGAGCTCACGGGGTCACGGGATTGTTCCCCGGCAACTTGTCCAGCGGCCCCTGCAGTCCAATGTCCTCGGTCGGCGCAGCCCTCTCGAGCGGCTGCCGGCTAGCCCGACCAGGCCCGTTAGGACCGACGTTCAAGCTACACCCGGGGTCGTTGACGCCCCGTGCTCCGGTGCAGGTGGCAATGGCACGTTCCAGCGCATCCTGGTCGCTCCAGCCGTTGAGGAAGTCGCCGTGCAGCCCGTAGCCGGTGGCGTCGCCGTGGGCCCACACGAGGCGGTTGAAGTCCTTGATGGCGTTTGTGTTGTGGAAGAACTCAAAGAAGACGGAGAGGATGGCGACGGGGTGCGACTCGGGGCACACGCCCGTGTTGTAGTCGCCAATGGCCGGGAACGCCATCTGCAAAGCAAGCGTCAGTTACGGGCTTGGTTCTCGCGCTTGCCGCGCGCAAGTGGCCCGACCTACGTGGCTTTTGTGGTTGCTGCTGTCCAGGTTCTTGCCGTCCCAGCAGGAAGGGAAGAAGGTCTCGGTTCGCATCCGCTCGCACTGCTGCGTGGGAAGGTTCGGCGTCTCGCCCGAGTTGTTCTTCCCCAGGCAGACGTGGGAAATGGCCCGCTGCTCCGGGTTCGAGCGGTTATACGTTCTATTGCCCCCGGGGGCGGGGGTCACGGTCAGCCGTCGCGGCAGAGTCTGGCGCGCCTTTGGATTGCTACCGCCGTCTCACCTGAGAGAGGGATCTCCGACGATCATACGGAGGCCCTTTGGCGGCGCCTTGGCATGCGGCATGCCGCGGCAGTTCTTGCGACCCGGCGCGTAGTCGCACGCTCGGTCAATGTAATACGCAGCCTGGGTTGTGCAAAGAAGCATCATCAGCACGCATCCTCCTCCAACGCCCCAAGGCGCCCGGCTGCGTCATTTGCTTACTATGCCCTGCATCTCCACCACCTCAAACTTGCCGTCCCGCCGCTGGTGGTACATGAGCGGCTGCCAGTAGTTGCTCTTGTCCAGCACCTTGTCGCAGGTCGTGGCCTTGGCGTTCCTGGCTTCCTCGTTGGTCAGGCTGAGGGCAAACCGCGTGCCGCCCACTACGGCGTGGACGTGAGAAGACAAGACGCCCGGAAAGACGATGGGGTCTCCGCGGAAGGTTGTCAGCGGCGCGCAGTTGACCGTGAAGAGCTGAGCAAGGGCCTCGGGGGAGACGAGCCCGAGGAGCGCAAGGATCTTGAGTTTTGGGGACGCCATGACAAGCACACCCCGAGATTACCTTTGTTCCTGTCGACGCGGCAGCCACAATGTACTGCAGCGAAATAGTGAGAGGAAGAACACCCAATCACTTGGCGACGGACGCGGCCTGATTCAGCCTTTAAATGGCTGGCTATCAACCCAATGCGGGCTCTTGCCCGCTTGCACGGACTAGTTCGTCAAATATAACATTGTGGCGCCAGCCGATGCCAGATGTCCGTTCAGAAGGAGGCGGGTAAAATACCGTCAGGTGATGAGGTCATCTTGCGTTCCTGCCGCCCTCGAAGCAGCTTAACCAGCGATCCCCGGCCCCCGGCTGACCCAACAAAACGAAAGAAGAATTCACCGAGACCAGCTACCTCCCCAGAAGTAACCACCGATCTGCTCAAGTTCCCGTTGAATCCGAACCACCAGGAATGTCGGGGGGAGCATTGCCAATTCAATCCCACGACCAGGCATTTGCCCGCGAAAAGACACGTATGTTCGATCCTTGGCGTTATTGAGGCGCGGGAGGACTCTGGCGGCATTTCCCACTCTCTCGCCCTTGAGATCGATCGCATTGGCCATCTGGACGCACCTGAAACGGCTAGCCTCGGTGCCGGTGCCGGCGATAAGCTGCGGCTCCATGGAAACTGGTCTGCTAGTCCCGGCTACATATAAGCCGTTGCAGGTTGGGTGGCGCTTCCATCTTTTGCAAGATCTACTGCTGCTCCCTTTTTCTCGTGTCGCGTGGATCCACGGTCGAGGGAGACACAGTAGCCAGTATGACAGTGTCATTGCCATTGATGCTCACGAGGAGATCCTGCAGGATTGGTTCCAGACGGCGATTTGGCGCTTTTGCTGCCGGCTAACACTTCCGTCATCAGATCTCGCGAGATGCCGTGGGTGACGGAGGCCCCGCTATGCCTCGACCCGCCCAAACGTGTTTGAATAATGACGCTGACACATGGGTTATGCCGAAGTCCAGAAAGCTGCAATATTCGGATTGCGCTCTGTCCTCGCTGCCCTTGGTGGTAGTTGGCTCCATGTTGGATCTGATGTATTGATAACTCTCGCACCCTGCGAAAGCGCTGCGCTGCGCACCAGCGGGCGGTAACAGCGACAACAAGGACAGTGGTGAAAATCCTCTCTGCTTGGAGAGGGCGACTTGAGCGCTGAATTCGGGAGGTGATATTCTGCCCCCCAGCACGTTGGCGTTCCAGAGTCCAGATGGATTTATAGTCTGCCAGCGTGGCAGGCCCGCGTCGAACACCGTGAACGTGGCCGGCTGGGGCACATCCCATGGGCTGATATCGATGTCCGCATAGGCTTGCTAACTTGCTGTATTTTGAAACTGTTCCCACTCCGAGCTTTATCCTAGGTTTCCCGAGGCCATCTCAGGCTAAAGCCGGTATAACTGCGATGCGGCAGTATCGGGTGGCTCGGGAGGCATGTGTGCACATGGCCTGCTGTACGTTTCGACGGAGCGTTAGCTCTTTCCAAGCACTCGGGCATCTCTGACGTACCAAAAATCTCTTCTTTCACTGAGTGCAGAATCTCGGCACAGAACAGCTTCTGCACAGCCCCTGTTTTCGCGGATCTCTGGGGCGGTTAATGCCCAGAGTTTGATAAAGCCGTTTAATTCCCTTTCCCACTTTGGCGCTATTATGCGGACTGTATCTACCCACAGGTGCAAAGGTAATCCAGAGTTTATTGACGTCCATCAATTTACAAGGTCGGGGGCTTCTTCGATCGTCTGGAATGATGGGTTTCATCGTGAGCCAAGGAGAAGGATTTTAAGTTCATGCTGGAAACCTTGTAGTGCTCACACACGTGGTGCTCAGACACCGTAGCTCATGGTACTGAGTGACGGAGACAAAAGGACAACTTGTCCGCGCCATGGCCATGGGATCAGCCGGCAACCGTTTCGCACCCAAGTGCTGTTAATTTCATTTCGCAGGCGGCAACCGCCCGCCTGTGTCGGTTACTCAGCGACTTTCATCCGCGCAGGGTTTCTGGCCGAATACCCACCACCGTCGGTCACGGGGGGCGGCAGTCATCGAATGGAGCCTTTGGGGAAAGGCGTTGGCCAAACCTGCCGAAAACTAGGCATTGCTCAGCATGTGCCAAGAAGAATGTAATCGTCGCCACACGACCTACAACACTATACGACGCTCTATCACCAACACTCAGCGCCAATGTCACCATTGGGCACCGAATGTCTTGGTTGTCTTTGCGGGATCGGCCAAAAAGTGGCAACCGCAAGGGTGTCCTCTGTCCACTCAGAGCTTGGCCCGTCGTCCGTCGTAGAAAGATGGGTCAAGGTGCAAGACGGAAATGTCCGTGGGTAGGGAGCCCACTCTGTCCCAAGTTGGAACCGAGTGACTACGGTCGTACAGCCGTGGTCGGTGGATGTGGGCTTGCTAGGGCTGTTGACAACGGTTAAAAGCTTGCTGGACTCGCCAAGAGGGACGCGGATATGACTCCACTTGGTGGGCAACGGTGTAGGAAGTTTGTTGTCGTCCCGCGCAGGCATCATGCTAGGCGGCAGCCAGGAAGGCGTCTGTCCGAAAGTTTGGAAGAACGATTCTGTTTCTGCTCGGAAGGGATGCGGATAGAGCATTTTTTGCTGGAATCACCCTTGCAGTCCGACTCGTCAAGTAAGAAGGGTCCAGAGTCCATGCTGCCCGCTTCCAGCTCCGTTTTCCCTAACCATTTCCTTCCAACCCCAACTGCCTGGGTGGTTTGACGGGAATGACACTTGCATGAGGCACGAGCGATGGCACCCGAGAAACCGGTGCACGAGGACATGAAGCAGCTGTCGGGCGGTAAGCGGCCAGAGGGTTGTCTGCTTGACGATGCTTGCTTGAATAGACGGTAACGGTTGCCGTTGGTCCACGGAACCGTGGTGTGCGTACCAACCAAGGTGCCCAGCCCAACTCTGTCCTGCAGCGGCTTTCTCTGGCTTGCTCTGGCTTTGCAGACTCGCCAAGGACTCCACCGGTACCGACATGAGTCCCAATGTGAGCAGTCGCCGGCAGATTTCAGGTCCAAAATGTCTCGTGTGGCGCCAGCATTGCGCAAGCTTTCAGGGCACGCACAATCTGCCAAGGCTGCATATGCATGCATGCTGGTGCTTTCCGCTTCCTTGCTAGAGCCTAGCGGGTCAAGGGCTACCACACCGGCAAGATGTTCACTGCACGTCTGTCCCGGCCGAAGGACTTACCGCTATTTTCGGTCGCATTTGATTCTACCAGGCCTTGGCATGCGGCCTTGCCAAGGCAGTGCTCGCCACTGCCAGCGTCCCAGAGGCTCACTCATGATCGGGCCACACAAGACGCCAGCGGGGTTTGAAAGGGGAACAGGCTCGCGTCGAATGTCTTGAGTCGTGTGGCTGTGGCCAAAGTATTGAAGACTCTGTGTAGAATAGGCAGGGGGGGGGTTAGATGGAGGAGAAAGAGGGGGAAAAGACGGAAAAGGCAGAAAAGGCAGAAAAGGCAGAAAAGGCAGAAAAGGCAGAAAAGGCAGAAAAGGCAGAAAAGACAGAAAAGACTGAAAAGACCCGACGAGTCACGACCAGACGTCTCCCAACACCTGGTGCAGCTGCCGCAGGAGTCAGGAGTCAGTGCCGCCGGCACTGCCAAGGGGCCAAGAAAATGGGGGCCGATGGGCCAAATCGACGGCGCAAATCGACCAGGAACCAGCTCGGATCCGGTGGGGCGCGTGGGGGCTGTGCTGGTCTCCGTATCTCGCCCAAAGAGGCTAGCCCCGTCAGGGGCATCGACGACGTAATTGTGGGTCCGTCCCTTGGCCTGGCGCCTTCCTTTGCTTATTGCTACATAGGAGCGCAGCCATGTTGGGTTGCCGCCGCGCTGCTTCATGGCCTTGACATCCACGCAGAGAGCACATGGATTCTTCACTGCCCAGGCCCGAGCACAGAGGCTTCTTGCACCTGCGGCATTTTGTTTTGCTTCCGCAGCCCGCTCATGAGTCCAGATTTCGAGCCCCGGATGACGGATGACGGATGACCCACGACGGACCGTGGGCAAATTACCCCCTTCGAGACGCGCACTGCGCAGTGACCTCTTGGTTCGCCCGCCAAGCTCTCCAATGGCCAGGCGTGCAAGGTTTGGTTTGTTGGTCAAATGTTCCAATGTCCACTACAAAACTACAAAACGGCCTAGGCAAGGATCTCTCGACAGGGAAAGATAACGGATCCCACCGAGGCAGTGAGCGCAGCAACAAGTTGCAACAGATAGATCGCCGTGGCGAAAACCGGTTTTTGCTTCCCGCTCTGCGTCTGGACCCCTGGACTCTGCATGTCGAAAGACGGCCAATGCTTCGGAACGGCCGTCATCTCTCGGCCCCCGTTGCTGAAGTTGCCCGTGTCAGTGTTGCAGCCTAACCGCCATCTCCAGCAACTTCGACGACAAGGGGAAGGGAGAGGGCGGTGATCCTTATATGCCTGTCAAGACCGTGTCAATTTGTTTCCCCGTTACGAGCGACCAGCTCCACTCGAGTGAAACACTTTTCCCAACGAGGCACCAAATGCTATCTATCCGACAGGCCAGCCCTCGTTGTCTTGTAACTTGTGCCGGTTGTGTTGGTTTGCCGTTGACTTGTTCCAAGCCCCCGGTGACGAGCCTAAAGCAGCCTTCCCTCTCCCCCCCCCCTCCCCTCTCTTGGCATTCCAAGTATACAACAAAGCGGTCGTACTCGGAAGAAACTCGACAGAAGGATGGAAGATTGGAGAAGATACAAAACTCAACCTGACTGCCTGCCCGTCCGTTGTGGGGCCAAACCCGCAGGTACCTTTTCTTTCCCCTTTACTTTCCTCGAGGGCGTGAACGACTTAAACACAATACATTTGCAGTGCCTTCTTTTTTCTTTTCTTGTCTCTTTTTTCTTCTATCCATCCCCCTCCCAAGATGATTGACCGATCGAGACCGCGGAGCTGGGACGACTCGCGCTTACCAACCAGGCGAAACTCCATGTCGACCATATACGACGTCCCGAGACCAAACGTAAAGCCGGACCCAAGGCCCTCGCCGGACAGCCAGCACCCCATGGTGAGCAGCCCCTTTGCGCCGTCCCTCGAGGCGCAGGACGAGAAGCAGCAGCACAAACACGGCCGCCACCACAATGGCCACCTGGACGCCTACGACACCGACCGGCCGCGGCTCGGGTTCAAGCAGCGCCTTCACCACTTCACCTGGGCGTGGTACACGCTGCCCATGAGCACGGGTGGCCTGGCTCTCCTCATGTTTGCGCAGCCACACCAGTTCCCCGGGCTCAAGTCGGCGGGCCTGGCCGTCTACATTGCCAACATTGTCGTCTTTGCCACCATCACGTCCCTCATGGCGGCCCGCTTCGTCCTGCACCCGGGCGACATGCTCAGGTCCGTCACCCACCCCCGCGAGGGCTTCTTCCTGCCGACCTTCTTCCTGGCCGTGGCGACGCTCATCAGCGGGACGGACCGGTACGCCGTGCCCAAGGACGACGTGGCGCTCGTGTGGGCCGTCTCGGGCGCCTTCTGGGTCTACGTCGGGCTGACGCTGGCGCTGGCCGTCGGGCAGTACAGCTACGTCTTCGCCGCCCACAGCTTCGGCCTGCAGACCATGATGCCGACGTGGATCCTGCCCATCTTCCCCATCATGCTGTCGGGCACCATTGCGTCCGTCATTGCCGAGACCCAGCCGCAGGCCGCCGCCATCCCCATCATCGTGGCCGGCCTGACCAGCCAGGGCCTGGGCTTCGCCGTCGCCGTCCTCATGTACGCCCACATGGTGGGCCGCCTCATGCAGTCCGGCCTGCCGGACCGGGAGCACCGCCCCGGCCTGTTCATGTGCGTGGGGCCCCCGGCCTTTACGGCCCTGGCCCTCATCGGCATGGCCAACGGCCTGCCCAACACGGTGGACCTGGACATGGACGGCAACGACCTGGACTCGGGCATCATCCGCACCATGGCCACCATCACCGCCATCTTTCTGTGGTCCGTCAGCTTCTGGTGGTTCGGCATCGCGGCCATTGCCGTCCTCCAGTCGCCCCCCAAGCACTTCCACCTCGGCTGGTGGGCCATGGTCTTCCCCAACACGGGCTTCATCCTGGCCACAATCTCCATCGGTCGACAGCTGAGAAACGACGCCGTCTTGTGGATGGGGTCTGGCCTGAGCATCTGTCTGCTCGGCATGTACCTGTTTGTTCTGGGCAACCACATCAAGGCCGTCGTCAAGCAAGACATAATGTATCCTGGGCGAGACGAAGACGTCGAGGATCATTAAGATCTGCCGTTGCGTGTGGCCCTGTCCTTTGGCAAGAAAACGCCTTTCTTTTTTTTTTTTTTTTCCCCTGCTCCAGCTTCCTTCTTTTTAATTTTTTTTCTTTTTTTTCTTTGTTCCGGCTATTTCTTTACGGGCACCTGGTTTGCGGCTGTATTGGCGCGGCACATTTTGGCACAGTACACGAGGACGTACGTGCACATGCACTTTGCTTTGCAGAAGCGGTTTTCTTTGAAATTTGCTCTTCATCAACAGGGATGAACTAGCAGGGTCAAGCTTGTCATATTTCTTGTTTGTAAGGGGGGGACCATGCAAGACTCGCCTGAGTACTATTACAGCCGGGGCTCGAGAGACTTGGGGCATGCAAAATACATCAGATTTGAAAAAGAAAGATAAAGAAGAAGAAAAACACATGAACATGCATACATGCCTGGCGCAGGCATGCCAAGAAAAGCCGATGCGTCAAGCATGCTTCCCAAAGCAGTGTGAGCACATCACGTCAATGGCCAGAGGCGTGGTGCCTGGCGCCAGTATGCTCCGCAGCGCCGGTTCTTTCCCCGTACGCCACATGTAGCCTCGCAGGAGACAATTGATCAATGCTACACACAGCCCCTGCGGCACCAGATGAAGGATAGCTGCCTTTCTACTGTGCGTCGTCGAATCGGCAGTTGCCGGCGGCCAGCCTCGAGTGGCACGAGGTCGTGAACGCCAGCGCACCAAGCCAAGGGCTGTCACGTGCAGCTGCCGCCGCCACCAGGCACCAAGCCCCACGCCCCAAGCCCCCAAACCAGCCACGAGTTCCTGCTGCAAGGTGTACCCCGCCATCGACGATTAGATTAGATAAGATAGCCGGCCCCTCCGCCGACCCCCGCCACGCGCAGCCCACACTTCACCTTCCCAATCCGTCTGGTCCGTCGCTTCTTCCCTAACAAAACCTCCCCCCCCCCTCTCCTCGGTCGATTTCTTCGCGATCCCCAAATCCGCCATGAGCCACCAGCACCCGCCGTCACGACCTCGCAACCCGCCATGCGCGCCCCCTTCACCGCGTAGACGACAACAACAACAACAACAACAACAACAACAACAACAACCCCCGCCCCCATCCGACCGCCCATGAAGCCCGAACCGCTGTTGCCGCCCGCGTCCGCGCCCGCGTCCGCCATGCAACAACCCCCGACCGCCTCCCCCTCCGCCGCCGACGCGGCCCTCGCCGGCCTCGGCTACAAGGCCGAGCTCCCCCGCAACCTCAGCATGATGAGCATCCTCGGCCTGTCGTTCGCCATCATGGCCGTGCCGTTTGGCCTCTCCACCACCATCTACATCACCCTCTACAACGGGCAGGCCGTCTCGGTGCTCTGGGGGTGGGTGCTCGTGTCCCTCGTGTCCGTCTGCATCGCCGCCTCGCTCGCCGAGATCTGCGCCGTCTTCCCCACCGCCGGCGGCGTCTACTACTGGTCCGCGATGCTGAGCACGCGCCGCTGGGCGCCCGTGGTGAGCTTCGTCGACGGCTGGCTGACCCTCGTGGGCAACTGGACCGTCACCCTGTCCATCAACTTCTCGGGCGCGCAGCTCATCCT
The DNA here is from genome assembly GCF_000687475.1 of Ustilaginoidea virens. Taxonomy (NCBI): domain Eukaryota; kingdom Fungi; phylum Ascomycota; class Sordariomycetes; order Hypocreales; family Clavicipitaceae; genus Ustilaginoidea; species Ustilaginoidea virens. The sequence continues at coordinate 676,173 of NC_057322.1, forward strand.
GAGCGCCGTCACCCTCTTCGACCCGGACTACGCCGCCACCGCGTGGCAGACGGTGCTGTGCTTCTGGGCCCTCATGCTGGTCTGCGCCCTCGTCAACGCCTTTGGCTCGCGGTACCTGGACCTGATCAACCGGGTGTGCATCTACTGGACCGCCGCGAGCGTGCTCGTCATCCTCGTCACCCTGCTGGCCATGGCGCCGTCGCGGCGCTCGGGCGCCTACGTCTTTGGCCACTACGATGCGTCTGCCAGCGGCTGGCCTACAGGATGGTCCTTTTTCGTCGGCCTGCTGTCGCGTGAGTCATGGCCGTCATCCCCCGCCCCCCCCCCCCCCTTTTTTCTTTCTTTTCTTTTTTCTATTGCTTTGCTGTTTCCCGCCTTGTCTTTGTGGTCGTCTTCGCCGCCGTCATCGTCTTCGCGCGTTTCAACTGACTGGCAAAACTTATATCCAACAGCCGCCTACACCCTCACCGGCTACGGCATGGTCGCCGCCATGTGCGAGGAAGTCCAGAACCCCGAGCGCGAGGTGCCCAAGGCCATTGTGCTCTCCGTCATTGCCGCCGGCATCACCGGCGTCATCTTCCTGATCCCGCTGCTCTTCGTCATCCCCGACATCGCCACGCTGCTCCAGCAGGCCCAGCCCATCGGCCTGCTGTTCAAGACGGTCACCGGCTCCGCCGCCGGCGGCTTCGGCCTGCTGTTCCTGATTCTCGGCATCCTCATGTTCGCCGGCATCGGCGCCCTGACCGCCGCCTCGCGCTGCACCTACGCCTTTGCCCGCGACGGCGCCGTCCCCGGCTACCGCCTCTGGTCCAGGGTCGACGCGAAGCTGGGCCTGCCGCTGTGGGCCCTCGCCCTGTCCACCGTCGTCGACTGCCTCCTCGGCTGCATCTACTTTGGCTCCCCGGCCGCCTTCAACTCCTTCACCGGCGTGGCGACCATCTGCCTGTCCATGTCGTACGGAGTCCCCGTCCTGGTCCTGCTGGCCCGCCGCAGGCAAGCCGTCGCCCGCTCGCCCTACAGCCTGGGCAGGCTCGGCACCGCCGTCAACGTCGTCTGCGTCGCCTGGATCGTCTTCGCCGTCGTCATCTTCTGCATGCCCGTCTCGCTGCCCGTCGACGCCGCCACCATGAACTACGCCTCGGTGGTGTTTGCCGGCTTCGCCGCCGTCGCCGTCGCCTGGTACTTTGCCTATGCCCGCCGCAACTTCCACGGGCCGCCGGTCCTTGCGCGGGACGAGCTCGACGGGGTTCCCGCCCGGGCGCACCGCGGCCCAGAGGCCAGCATTGGCGCGGAACAAGCGACGCCGGAGCTGCCCCTGGAGAAGAAAATGAGCATCCGTGCGTAGCTGGGCGTCTTTTTGCATGCGGACCTCTTTTTTTTTTGTGTTATCTGGCTACATGGGAAGGGGCGACCTGGTGTGATGCTGCTGGAATCGACACCTCTTTTATGAGGTACGACCTTGTAGTAGTATCGTGTGGAGGCAATGAGTAAGACATGGGGCTGGACATGGGTAGTAATAGACGAACAAAAGTTAGCGATAGAAAGATGGCAAGCCTCGCAGCTTGATGCATGATTCACACAGCGGTCTTGGCTTGGGAGGCTGTTGGCGGGTGGCCTTGCTGTCGAGGAAGATGACCTTGACCACCCTTGCAGGACTTTGCAGCCGTACGAAGCATCCAGCGCTGATGACGAACTACCAAACGTTATACGCGGCAGTAAGATCTGCACGGGTAGCAGCAGGCCATCTGTCTTCCTCGACACATGCCTACACCCACCATCAGCCTCATCAAGCCACCGTCTTGGCCGCTGTAAGGTGTCGCGCGGACCTCGCGGAAACAGCTCCTGCGCACGTCGTCTCCTAGTCGCCTTGCTTTAGTATCCGTCGCCGCTTACATCAAGCCCCCCGTCTCCTACTTGTGCCTCTACATGCCGCTGCCACCACAAGGCCCTACCTGATGCAAGACGCGAGATGCGACGGCAGAAATTACGCGAGAGAGGGGGCAAGGACAGAAAGAAAGAAGCAAGAAATCACGGCAAAGCACAAGAGAGTCCCTAGGTTTCTGTTTTGCTCTGTTGTCATGTCTTGTCTCGTCTTGTCTTGTCACGTCTTGTGCTTTTGTTCCCCCCCTACACGCTGATTGTTCGAAAGACGCTAAACTCCTCGCCCGTGGCGACCAGGCTCCCCATCATCTGCGGGTGCCAGTGCACCTCCTTGGCGTCCTTGAGGTAGTGCACAAACAGCAGCTGCGGCGGCACGCCCTTGACGCCGGCCGTGTCCTTGCTCTCCTCGTCGTCCAGCTCGACGGCCAGGTCCCACAGCGTGACGGTGCTGTCGGCCGCGGCGACGGCCACGACCGAGTCGTCGGCCGGGTGCCACTCCAGGCTGGTGATCTGCTCCGTGTGGAAGGCGAAGCTCGCGAGGGGCTGGGGCGTCTCGGCGCCGCCCGCCTCCTTCCACTGGCGCAGGTCCCAGACGGCCCAGGCGCCGTCGTCGGCGCCCGACGCGAGCAGGTGGCTGGTCTGGCGGGACCACGAGATGACGTTGACGTCGTGGGCGGAGGCGCGGACCGTGATGGCGGGCCGGCGCGCCCGGGAGCGCACGTCCCACACGCGCACGGTGCCGTCGCTCGAGGCCGACGCGAACACGGACGCCTCGGACGGCGACCACTGCAGGTCCTCGACGCTGCCGGCGTGGCCGCGGAAGGGCCGCGCGTCGGTGGCCCAGCCGCCGCCGTCGGCGCGCGTCGTCGCGTACACGAGCCCGTCGTTGTCGCCGGTGAGCAGCCTGCCGCCGGGCACGGTGGGCGACCAGTCGACCGCGTAGCCCTCGGCCTTGTGCGCGCGGATCGTGCACACCGGCCGGTCGTGCTGGGCCGTCACGCCGCTGCCGGGGTTGTCGAACGAGGCCAGGTGCGGGGTCACGTCGTGGATGAAGACGTTGGCCGACTCGGTCATGGTGGCGGTCAGCGTGGTCGGCGGCCGGCCGGGCTCGCTGCCGCTGCTGCTGCTGGGCACCTGGTGCGCGCGGATGCGGTTCGTGGTCGAGTTGAGCGGGATGGAGCGGCTCTCCAGTATGGGCTCCGCGTCTTCATCATCATCGTCGCCGTCGTCGTCGTCGTCGTCGTCGTCCGACCCGTCGTCGTCGTCGCCCCGCCTGGCCATCCTGCTGAGCCCGCTCAGCTTGCTCACCAGCAGCTGGTTGTCCGACGCCTTGGACGACTCGGCCTGCGTCCCCGCCACCAGGTACATGGTGGCCGGGTAGGCCTTGCGGTCGTCGCCCAGCGCGTCTCTGACAATGTCAAAGGAGAGGCAGGGCCAGGGCGTGCTCAGGTTGTGCAGCATCTCGTACGTCGTCGGGTCCGGCGCCAGCGTCTGGCCGGGCTCCAGTTTGCTGCGCCCGACGATGAATGTCCCCTGGTCGACCTCCATCGCGGCTGCCCCATCGCAAGTCAGCTCAGTCAAGCGTTCCATGCGCCTTCATTCCTTCATTCTTCGTCTTCCTTGTTGGCCCCTTGGCGCCGTTTCTCTTACCAGCCTTCTCGTCGGCCTCGCGCTCGGCGTCGGGCCTTCCGTCCACGCCGGCCTCGAAGATTTCGTCTTCGCTTTCAAACTCGTCCTCGAACTCGTCCTCGAACTCGCCCACGTCCTTGTCGTCGTCGTCAATGTCCATGGCGTCGGGGCGATGGCCGCCCTTGAGGGGGCCGCTGCCGTTTTCGTCGGCCACCCGCTTCGACATGCTGGTGTGGGATGTTTCCTCGTGTTTTCTTGCCTTTCTTTTCTTTTCTCCTTGTCTTTTTCGCTCTTTTTTTTTTTTTCCGTCTCTTTTGGGTCAACCCAGGCCCAGCCCAAGTTGGGCGGCAGAATAATTTTCTGGCCCCTCAATATCCCCACTGTTTCCAGGGACTGGCCCCGCGGCGGGATGGTCCTCTTACAGGGCGGTGAGTAACGGCCTGCTGCAGGTGGCGGTGCTCACGTTGTGGCTGGGACATTGTGGCTGGATGCTCGGAACAGTCCTCCGCACTCCGTACCCGGAGCTAGTTGCAAAGCAGCGAGCGCCTTTGCAGTCACGTGTCGCTGCGGCGTCCCCATTCGGCGGCATTCAATGATTCAGCAGGAAATCACGTCACCGCGCCACTGTGCAGCCCCTCCTGTACATGCAGCCAGCCCCTCTTAGAAAGCACATGCATTTACAGAGCACTCCGTACAATTTACCTTTACCTGCTGCATCTGGAAAACCACGGCTTTGGAAGCGCCCAGCTTTAGCTTCATAATCAACCCACCTGGGATGCTCCACCAGGCCATTTGTCATCCACCATCACCTTTGCGCATCCCATCCCATCCATCCCATCCATCCCATCCATCCCATCCATCCCTTATCATCCCCGTGCCCGCACACAGCAACCGTTGCCCGTCCGCCATCACCCCCCGCCATACCAAATCATCCCGCTTTACCAACTGACTCTTTCCTTTCCTTCTCCCATCCATCCCTCTGCCTCACGGAACCCACCCCCCGCAGACACTTCCCCACCATGCCCGTCATCACCGTCACCTCCAAGCAGCAGTTCGACCAGCTCATCCGCGACACCGACTCGGTCGCCATCCAAGCCAGCGCAGCTTGGTGCGGCCCCTGCAAAGCCATCTCCCCCCTCTTCGAGAAGCACTCCGACGCCCTGGCCGCCGACCACGCCGTCGCCTTCGCCAAGTTCGACATCGACCAGGTCCCCGATCTCGCCCAGGAGCTCGGCGTCACCTCCGTCCCCACCTTCTACTTCTTCTCCCAGGCCGAGAGGACGTCGGTCGTGACGGGCGCCAACCCGGGCTCTTTGAAGACGGCCGTCGATGACCTGACCAAGCGGGCCACGGGGACCGCGGTAAGTTTTTTTTCTTTCCTTGCGTGCGCGTTGGCTAACGGCATGGTGTTTTTCTTCTTCTTTGAATTTGATGGGCGGGTGCTAATACCTCGCGGTCGCGCTAGTTTTCCACCACGGAGAACTTTTAGAAAGAAAAAGAAAAAAAAAACTGCCGACACGAGGGGCTGGGGGGAATCCAAGCGTCTGGCTCTGCGTGGACGGCAAACCTCGGGATTTGGATTCGGATTCGGATTCAACCGCCGAGTTTGCGTTTTCGCAACGGGGCATGATGGTGGAGTGCGAGGCGGGTTAAGGGTCGCATTCTCGGCATGTGGCACCACCCTGGACTAGACTCTGACGAGAACGCTGAAAGACTTTGACTTTTCGTCCGTCGGAGCTTGAAGGATCCTCCTTGGCTTGGAGGTACCGACGCTCATCGTTTCATACGCCTACCTCGGCCATGGACTTGGACCTGGGCAGTTTTCGCCCCGTCTGTCCGTTTAACCCTGGAGTTGTGTCTGGGATAGAGTAGATTCTGCTTTGTATTTACTACAAGAAACGCTCGTCCGCCCGCGCTTGCTAGGGTATTCTGCTACCAGGTTTCGAAATTCGCAAAGGGCTCCTCCTGTAACAGAAGAGGTGAGGAAGATCAATGCTCCAGTAAATGCTCCAGACAATCAATGCTCCCACTCTAGCCAGCTCCCAGCATCGTCAAAACAGTGGTATGATTCTCACATCCGACCTCTGCTCTGTCGGCACCGACTCGCGGCACCGACTGACGAAAGCTCCTGCTGCCACGTCGTCAAGTTGTTCCCCATGTCAATGAGGCATCTCCCATTGTCGCTCTTCTTCATTCCTGCATATCTTTTATGACAACTCTGTTTTGCCTTTTGCGATTCTTCTTCGCCTTCACGCCGCGGCTACCGCAGTTCCTGCAGCCCGTGACGTTTATCTTCGGTCAATTCTGCGCTGGTTCGCGCTACACCAGGGTCGTCCGTTGGCTTCTTGGCCATCGACTCCCCCGAGGCTTCTGCCCTTTCTTCCATGCTTTCTCCATGCGAGTCAGATTCGCTCGGTCTGGGTTGGGTGCTTCGCGCAAGGCCCGTGGATCGGCGCACCCCGGCGGCATTCTTCTCGGCTTCCAGTCTCCGCATGTCATGCACACCCAAGCTTCGTTGGGCGGCTGGTTTATCACCAGGTCCTCGGTCATCATTCACGTTCGTGGAGCCGTTGTCTGCTGCATTGCTGCTGTTCGCGGATCCTAAAAGGGTCGCGCTCGAGCCATACCGCAGGCCTGACTTCGACTTCCACCTGCTCAGGTTCCAGAAACTGCTTTCCTCTCTGTCTTCGCCGCTTCTAGAATCCGAGACACTCAAAAGACTGAAGCCCGGTGTTGGGGGAAGCAACGAGCCGCGATCCTTATCCCTATTGGTTCGCGGAGAGCTTCGACCGGTGTGAATGCTGCTGGCTGGGCTGCCGGGATTGGCCCGGCTCGCCAGGCTCGACGCGTAGGCATGTTTACGAGCCTCCGATGCTACATTGACCCGCGAGGAATTGAGCGACGTCCTTACAGACTTCACGGGCGACAGGGACCGTTCGCTTCGGCTCGCCCTCAGGCTGACGCTACGCCCTCCTTCGACGTCTTGGCGCCAGCTCATGATCCTGTCCGACGCCGGCTGGGTCTGCTGCGTGGCGGGTCCCAGATTCAACGAATCGCGCCGAGACTGCACCCGGCTCCCGGCGCTGGTCCTGGTGGCAAGACTGCCCGACCTTCCAAGTCCGTTTAGCCGACCCGACAGTTTGGAAGAGGTTTCCCACGTGCTCTGAAGCCGTTTCGCATAAGCGCAGTCCTGACGAAACACCTTGATAGTGCCAGTTCTGTCTGTCGTGATAATGATGTTGCCGTCCACATGTTTCGACCTCTCGATATAGAGGGGGCTTTCCTCCGGCTTTTTTAGGCTGACTGCGCTTTCCGTCTGTCCACCCTGCGAGAGCTTGGTTTGACTCGCCATTTTCTCCTCCAGGCTCAGGAGCATTACCGGAGGTGGGTTGCAGAGGTCGTAGATGGGATCTCCGGACGCGCTCAAAAGTTGCCTGGTTTTGATCGGTGCCATTGTGGCTGTTGTGACAACTTCAGGGTGTGCGTCGAAGCACTCATAGGGTTGCTTGTCCTTCATCTCGTAGTCAGTGCTGTTGGCACTCCAGATGTACGCTTGACGGTCCTCGCTTCCAGAGATTACGTAGGCACCGTCGTCGCTGAATCGTGCGCTAATCTGGCTCGACTGGTTCTCCAGGCCTCGGAATTTCACCTCCAGCATCTTTGTCCGCAAGCTGTATATCCTCACCCGGGAATCGTTCGAGCTGATGAGTACCTTGACGTCGGCTTTGCCGCCCTCGGATGGAAGTGCCGCGGTTTTTATACCAGTAATCTTGCTTCCCTTGGCGTTTTTCCCTCTAGACGAGCGAACGTGGATTTGAGACTTGAGCTGGAGTCGCTCGGTCTCGTAGAACAGGCAGAGTCCGCCAAGAAGGCCGCATATGGCGGTTTTGCCATCGGGGGAAAAGGCCACCGCAGTGATGAACTCGTGCGCGACTGCCGAAAAGGCCACGGCCCTGTCAGGTATGCTCCACAGTCGCAACTGCGCGTCAAGCGAGCCTGCCAAGAAGAAGCGATCATCCGTGGGGTGGAAGACAATGGAGGTGACTAGATCATCGTGTTTGAATGTGCAGAGGCACTCGGGACGGCTCATATGCCACAACCTTACGGTTTTATCCATCGACGACGAAAGCAAGAAATTGTTCTTGCTCCAACTGAGTGCCAAGACGTCTCCCGTATGGCCCTCAAACTCTCGCGTCGGCTTGGACTGAAACACGGGCGCGCTCAACTTCTCACCTTCGCCTCGCCGACACTTCTCCTCTTCTTCCTGGTACGCCGTGCGTTCTTCGGGAGTGGATATGACAGAGAAGACTCTTACAGTCTGGTCCTTTCCTGCCACAGCCAGGTAGCGACCATCTAAGCTGAACTCTGCGGCCCAGATGGCATGGCCAGACTTTAGGATCTTCGACCCCACTGCAATTGCTGGCTCCCGATTTCGAGCTTCATCTTCGGCACCCTTCTTGGCGGCTCCGAGTAGTTCTTGGGCGAGGAAGAGGTGATTGAATTCGCGAGACTTTTTGTAGTGAGACTTGACCCGAATGTAGCGGGGTGGCTCCTTGTGGAGTGGAATATAACCGCCACCAGCTCTGTCGACCGAGGTAAGCGCTCTTGCGTGGCTGCCGTCGGTCCGAAGTTCGCCCAACTCCGAGTCCGAGTCATTTGCTTCATCGGCTCTTTTCCAGGCACCGCGAATGGCAAGCCTGCTGAGGAAGGACGATGGCTTTCTGGACGAGTTTTTTTGCGGTCAGTAGTCTGGGATTCTTGGCCAAAAGTGGGAGATTGAGGGCCAGGACGCGACGTACTTTCGGTCCCGAGCGGAATCAAACGTCGCGTTGGGGTTTTCTTGGCTGTCGATGCTTTGTCTCTGTAAATTATCTCTGGTGGGGCTGTCTCCCCGTGTTGATTGCAACAGTCGCTGAGCAATTGTCGGTTCTACGATGCTATTGCTTCTTTGATATATGTGCTGTCGGAGAGGTAAGCTCGGGTCCATTTTTCCAGATCACGGCGGCATGAATCGCCAAGGTTCGCGAAACACACACCTTGCTCAGTGGATCAAGTCCAAGGTTGCCAGTTGGGGTAGTCCCTGATGGTGTTTTGAACAGAGGCCTCGGCTCCTTGTCCTTGACTGTTTGAGGCATATTCGAGCGTGATAGCGGCGTAGTTAAGAACCGACTCGGCGGAGCGGGTTGCGGTGTAGGGATCCGGTTTGACCCTGCGTGATTGTGTAAGCCCAGGACGCGCATGCAATGCTGTCACTAGGACTACTTTGAGGGTCGAAGATTTCCATCTAACCCGTCACCCGAAAGGGGCGAACAATTGGAGTGACAATACCTGAGGTTTCGGAAGGATCGGAGGTCAAATGCCCGAGGGTCAACGGTGCTTCATCTCCGCCTGGCATCACAGGCGAGGATGATGCAGAAGACATGTCCCATTCTGTGGGGTGGTTCGGTTCAGGTCTTTCCAGCTCGTAGTAAATGCTATACAGTAGTAATCTTCTCGTCAAGACAAACAACCAAATAAACGTGTTCTGTTGTTGGATCGTCGGCCTCCGCCGGGGTTAACCGGAGTTGGCGGCTGGAAAGCGGGACTTGCGCCCAACTTGACGATCTATTAGACAAGGCCGGAGCTATAAACGGTCTAGACCGAGTCTTTCAACACCGAGGTGCCCCGGCGTAAACATATGCGATTATAAAGGTGGGATATGGAATTTCTGGAAACTATTTCTGCAGGCTGCAGGGCTGCCAGGGTCGCTGAACTGGCCCGAATCAACAGCAGCAGCCGTCTGAGCAACTAGCGATCGGTTGATCTGTGACGTGCAGCGACAAAGTTTGGCGATGAAGGCCCCGCCACCAATCGTGAACGTGGCTCGGGGTGGCCTATTTTATTCCGTCGGCTTCCGCTCAAATGGAGAGAGTCGGGAGGGAATCGGCTGGAGAGTCGAGCTGCTGACCAAGGGGCAAAATCTAGATCCGGGCACTTTGTGTCATGATTTCGACATCTGCATTCGGTGCAGAGAGAGTATGGAGTACGGAGTAGAGAGCCTAGAAAAGCTCCATGCATGTACTCCGTGAGGTAGTTATATGTAGAATGTTGAAACCCCGGGCCCATTCCCCACGTAAGCGCATCATAGACGTAAATCCGGGGCGAGCAGCTGCCAGTGCCACAATTTGCAAGCGCACATTTGCGGCTCGCCCGACCGTGCTGCAGGCTAGCCACCCATGTACGGTGAGACATCAAACTTGACTCGGGTATCGTGTACGGAGTTATACATTCGCTCCGCATTTCGCACGTCTTGTTGGGCAGCACGCGCGGGCGCTGGGCAGCACGCCCAGGTCGTTGCAGTAATCTGATGACGAAACCCTTTCTTTTTTGCCCTTTTTCGCATGTATATCAGCTAGGCTTTCTTGAGCGATGCAAGGGCGGCGCCTTGAGCGTTGCTTTCCCGCGTAAAGCGTAAAGTAAAGCGTACTCCGTAAAGGGGGTGGGGTGGGTGTCAGCATGGTCAGCATGGTGCCTTGGCCTACCGTTCCCCACCTGTCATTCCAATGTTTTATTCGTCCCACAATCGAAGCTTGGAAGGCCAGCTCTGGAGTCTAGGGCCCAGGCTCCAATGTAGGACAAAAGGGGGTTCGAGATTCAAACTCACGTCGGCGTGCACCGAGCACCCAAGGAAGGGTCCAGCGGAGGGCCAAACAGGTCAAACGGGTCAAACGGGTGATGTGAAGCACCCAGGGACCAGAAAGAAAGCCCCGGTGCCAGCTAACAGGTAGTTCATGTTCATGTTCAGGTTCATGTGCCGGAAAACACACTGCGCGCCCTGGGGAAAATTTCTCGTCTCATCTGATTGGCGGATGACCGAGATTGGAAAGCCCCTTGCACCTGCCAAAAATAAGCTACGTGCCAATGGGAAGGTACGCAAGTCGCGGCTCCCTTACCAGCCCCACAAGAGCTATATGTATCGATGTACCTAGTACATAGTTCCAGACTGGTCGCGACCGACCAGTGACGGACGACTCCTGAAAGTCCACTTGTAATACAGGGCATTAATCGGTCGCGGGTTCGCAACGAAATCGAAATGGTCCGGTTGAGATTCCCATCATCCGATCAGGCACAATCAACCTAGCGCTGTCATGCCTGGAGGTAAAAAAGCCCCATGTCGTCTTGGTTTTGTGCGACCACTCGAAGCATTGTGGATGTTGTGCACAAATCAGCCTTGATAATGCCAACTTAGGTACCTGTACCTAACCTTGTGTAAAGCCTACAAGGCTTAGGTGGCTAAGGTACCTAGGTACCTAACCTAACCTATGTACCCACCTTACGTGCCTACCTGTCAGACGCCCTTGAGCGAGATGAATGACGGAGTCTGATGCTTTGTTGCCGGCCGGCGATTTCCCTTTTGCAATTGCTGCAAAAGCATTGATTTGGTCTGTTTCCTGTTGGGCCCGCCTCCGTGGTTGTTGATAATTGGCCCTCGTCGGAATAGCACCCATGACGACACGGTTCGTACGTGCATGACGTGACGGACAATTCCGCGCCAGAAGGGGTGAATACGTGCGACATGCATCCTGTGGATGGTTTTGCAATACCTACGGCTACGGGAACGTGTAGCCAGTGCTGGCCAGTACTGCACCTAAGCTAGTAGTTGACGTGGTAAACTCGGGCAAGTTCTGGCTGGACCAGATGGGTGTAAGAATGGAAGAGAGGAATCAGTCAGAACGAGTTGGAGAATTCAACCTTCCTACTCCGTACAACCCACTATTGGGGCCGCATGGTCGATAGGATTCATTTCAGACCCCCTGGAGAGATGCTTGTCGCAATTCGGCAGAGTAGGAATTGCGTGTGGCGGGGCGGCAGGGACACAAAAAGTGGCTCTCGAGCGAGCGAAGCCGTGATTGTGATTTGCATCAGGCAGGCCTCTGCCAGATCCGGCTGGCAATTGTCAATTGTCAATATCTGGTCACCATACTCCGTACTCCGTACTCCGTACCCCGTACCAGTGCCATTACGGATGCTTCAGCCGAGGCCGACGCCAGCGAAGCTTGTGCTATTCCTGTTGCTATTCCTGTTGCCAGCACCACGAAATGCGACGCCACAGCAAGTGCGGCAGTACGTACTCCGTACTCGGCACTCGGTACTCAGTACCGTCAATGGAAACATTGGAGTTTTCCCGTCGTCCATCAACTCTAACTCTACTCCGTTGCGTACCCCGGGCGAACAGCGGTATACCATTGTGAGTTTGACAAGGCGAGTGTTCGGAAAAGCTTACCATGGGCATGGGGGGATATAAAGCAGGACAGATCTTGGGCCTTTTCTTCCTCCTCTTTCCTTTTTTTTTTTTTCTTCAAAACCACCGCAACCGCGAATTTGTTCATCATTGCAGTAGGCACCCGTGCAACATCAACATCCCAGCATCCCAACCCACGACTTTCCAGCGCTGGGCTCACCAGCCGCCACACGCGCCACGCCACCCCCACTACGCAGCAACCAGACGGTTTCGGGCCTCATCCCCGACTTTGACATCACCTGCCCACCCGTCCCCACCCCGGCACTACATTCCCGGCAATACACCCTTTGCCGTTTGATCTTGATTCTTCCCAACGTCTTCCCGCGACCAAGCCGTGTCGGGCGCCGACTTGTGCGTCGACAAAACCCCGCATCTTTCGCTGGAAACTTGCCGCGGCCCACACAGTCCACCATGCAGCTGAGGACGCGGAAGACGGTCGACGGCGACGAGAACGAGGTGCCTCTGATCCCAGAAGACCCCGAGGACATGGTTCGTTCTGGAAACGCTTCTTTGCGGTGTTGAGCAAAACGGACTCTGACTCTGACTCTCTCTTTCCTCAGTGGCATGCCTACAATCTCATTGTCCCCGGCGACCTGGTCAACGGGCACGCGGTCCGCAAAATAGTCTGCACCGACGACGACACGGGCGCCTCGACGGCCAAGCGAGTCCACACCGACCTGACCGTCAAGGTCAAGTCGACCTTTTTCGACCCCGCCGTATCCTCGCTCCGGGTGTCGGGCGTCGTGGTCAACGAGAACATGTACGTGGCCCGCGGCGCCCACCACACGCTCGAGATCGAGGTCAACCGCGACTTCTCCGTCACCAAGCCCGACGGCTGGGACTCGGTGTCCAAGGGCACGCTGGCCCAGGCGCTCTCGGACGACAAGAACGGCGCCCTGGCCGCCGTCGTCATGCAGGAAGGGCTGGCCCACATCTGCCTGGTCACGCAGCACCGCACCGTGGTCAAGACGCGCGTCGAGAGCGTCGTCCCCAGGAAGCGCGACTCGGCTGCCGACCAGGACGCCGGCGTGAGGCGCTTCTTCGACAAGACGCTGGCCTCGCTGCGCCGCGCCGTCGACTTCTCCGGCTCGCGGCCCCTGCTGCTGGCCAGCCCGGGGTTCGTGGCCGCCGACTTTAAGGAATACATCATGAGGCAGGGCCGGGACAGGTCGGACAAGGGTCTGATGGCCATGTCCCGGCTGGCGACCGTCATCCACGCCCACTCGGGCCACATGCACAGCCTGAACGAGGTCCTGCAGAGCCCCGAGGTCGTGGCGAGGATGAGGGACATGAAGTACACCAGGGAGGCGCACTACATGGACGACTTCTTCCACAAGCTGAAGAAGGACGACGGACGGGCTTGGTACGGCACGGCCGTCGTGGAAAAGGCCGTCGCGGACGGCGCAGTCGGGCCCGGCGGCGGCGTCCTCCTCATCAACAACTCCCTGTTCCGAAGCCAGGACCTGGCCACGCGGAAAAAGTACATTGCGCTGGTGGAAAAGGTCAAGGCGGACGGCGGCATGGTGCGGATACTGAGCAGCGATCACGAGAGCGGCCAAAGGCTGGGCATGATGGGAGACATTGCCGCCATGCTCAACTACCCCATGCTGGGGCTGGACGAGGATGACCAAGAGGCGGAAGGACAAGACGCACCGATTGAGGATGGAGGTGATGATGGGGAAGAAGATGACGGCATGCTAGACAGCGTAATATGAAGGGGATGGGGGGGGGGGGGGGGGGGTATTTGAAATGAAAAGACGAAAAGACGAAAAGATGCTGCTTCCAAAATGTGCGTAGTCCATGCGGTGGAGGAGTAAGCCATCCGCCTAGTTTTACTGTGATGCAACCCGCCGCCATTGATGTCGTTCCTTGCTACGTATTGCCTGGCCTCGATGCTGATGGAGAACCCAGGGGAGGGGGAAAAAAAAAAAAGAAAAAGAAAAAAAAAAGAAAAAGGAAAAAATTAGAAAAAAAAAGTGAAAGAAAGAAAGTCTCCACACCTTATACCACATACTACTACTACTACTACTACTACTACTACTACTACCCCATCTCATTATACATACATTCCCAGACTTGGAAGTACGATGGAACCCTCTACTGCACGTGTTGACTGAGCGGGGGTACAGTACAGCATCATGCTTATGCCGACGAGGGGACGACGCACTCCTTGTCCATCTACCTCCGCAATCGGCGATTGCTGCCGCTCGATAACCCGGCGTTTACCTCAGAGTGGTGGGGGAGCAGCAGATGGCAACGAGGGCCATGGGGGTGGGAAAACGGCCAACAAGAGGAATTGTTGAGGGCGTCGTCAGCATCAACGCTCCGAGGCTAGCGCATGGCTGACGACCGAGACACCCGGCGCAGTTGGTAGTGCGTGAGACAACCCAGACGTGAAGGATGATGCTTGGGGGGGAAACCGCCCACCAAAGACAAGCACAAGACACACACGACACGACACGACACGACACGGCACGACACGACACACAAGACACCACCACGCAAGACACCCAGACACGCAACAACGCAAGCAAGCCTGCCTCGCAACACACACAACGACTCCTGCCCGCCGCTCACGTCAGGACCAGGACGCGGCACCCAGCACCGACGACTTGGACCATCCCCGACCAGACTATTCAAAGCATCGCAGCCGTCGTCCTCGGTCGTTGCCATTCAGCCCGGGTGCCTCCCTGCTTCCCTGCTTCCCTGCTCCCCCAACCCGTCTCCATCATTCTACCGAGATGACGTCCAAGCTCACCATCAACTCCACCGTCAAGCTCAACTCGGGCTATGAGCTCCCCGTCCTGGGCTTCGGGGTATGTACCGCAACGCAAGCCCGTTGCAAACACCCATGAAGCGACCGCTAACGTCCTCTCCCTTTGTTCCCCCGCCGTCAAGGTGTACAAACTGTGAGCCGATCCGACGAAAGCAAACCTCTCTCCTTCCTCCCCCCCTCCCCCCCAAACGACCCGCCGCCGTGCTGACCTTGCCCGCCCGCCGTTGCTGCCCAGGCCCGTCGAGTCCGCCACGGAAACCTGCGCAAAGGCCCTGACCCTCGGATACCGCCACGTAAGTGCCGCCGCCCCATCTCCCTTCCTCCGCAGGCATCCATCTCACAGCCGCCGCCGCCCCCCCCCCCCCCCCCCCCCCCCCAGATCGACTCGGCGTCGGCGTACCACAACCAGGTCCCCTGCGCCGCCGCCATCGCCGCGTCCGGCGTGCCCCGCTCCGACGTCTTCTTCACCACCAAGATCCCCATGAAGGGCTGGCCGCTCTCGTACGACAGCGCCGTCGGCCTCGTGGACGCGGCGCTCGCCGACACGGGCCTCGGGTACCTGGACCTGGTGCTCATCCACTGCCCCTACGGCGGCAGCGAGAACCGGCTGGGCGCGTGGCGCGCGCTCGTGGAGCTCGTCGAGGCCGGCAAGATCCGCTCCATCGGCGTGTCCAACTACGGCGTCCGGCACCTCGACGAGCTGGAGGCGCACGTGCGCGCGCTGGAGGCGGAGCGCGGCGGGCCCGGCAGGGGGGGCGTGCTCTCCGTCGGCCAGTGGGAGGTGCACCCGTGGCTGGCGCGCGAGGACATTGTGCGCTGGTGCCGGGAGCGCGGCGTGGCCGTCGAGGCCTACTGCCCCATCGTGAGGGGGGAGCGCTTCGGCGACGCCGGGGTCGCGGCGCTGGCGGCCAAGTACGGCAAGACGGAGGCGCAGGTCCTGCTGCGCTGGAGCCTGCAGCGGGGGCTGGTGCCGCTGGTCAAGAGCGCGACCGAGTCGCGCATCGCCGAGAACGCGGCCGTGTTCGACTTTGAGCTGACGGACGACGAGGTCGAGGGGCTGGCCACGGACGAGTACAGCCCTTGCGCCTGGGACCCTACGGTCGAGCCACTCGACAAGTAGGCCATGACGAGGGCCGTTGGCTGCCGGCGTTGACGGCTGTCGGCGTTGATGGGGCCGTCGAAGCAGCTTCATCCGTCCATGTTTCTCTCTCTCTCTCTCTCTCTCTCTTTCTCTCTGTTTCTTAGGAATATAGCCCGTAGAGCTAGCTAGCTGCAGCCCGCACTGCTCGAGTTCCAACTTCCCCAAGATGAATCTTCTACGTACTCATGCTACTTCATCTAACAACTATCCAAAATAATGCACCTTGTGTAAAAGGCGTTCCGTCCCACTTGCCGTGTCGTTGTCCATCGACACGTCGTGACGGGGTCGTCGCGACAACCTCCAGCATCACGTGACAGCGCGACATCTCAACGATGGGCAGTCGGCCTGGCACGAGCTTGCTCTCTCCCTCCAAACGGCAACCGATCCATCCCCCCCCCCCCCAACGCAGTGCAACCCCCGCCCATGCGGCCGCCACCGCGACCAGCACACCCGCCATGCCGGTGCAAAGGACCTTCACCGTCGTCCCGCCCGTCGTCGCCGACCCCCCCGGCCGCGCGGGACGCTCGCCTCGCCCGCGCCGCCCATGACCTCCAAGCAGGTGCGCAGCGCCTACCGCGCGTCGACCCGCGGCCCGCCCGTCTCCCGCGCCGAGCGGCTCCGGCGAGACCGAGCCGAGCAGGACCGCATCCGCAAGGAGGCCGAGCGCGAAAGGGCCGCCGCGCGGGCCAGGCTCGCCCGCGAGCGCAGGCGCGACAAGGAGCTGGCCGAGCGGGCGCACCGGCGGAAGCTGCGCATGCCGCTGGCCAGCGTGCGCCCGAGCCAGGACACCATCTCGCGCTTCGCCCGGGGCGGCGGCGGCGGCGGCGGCGGCGGCGGCGACGGCAAGCCAGGATCCTGCTGCGACGGCGGGGACAAGGAGAACGAGGCGCCGCGGCGGGGGTGCGCTCGCGCCGGCCGGTCGGACCTGCTGGAGGAGCAGGAGCAGGAGCAGGAGGAGGAGGAGGAAGGGGCCTCGCCGACGCGGGTCCCGCCGCCGCCGCCGCCGCCGAGCACGCAGGCCATCCTGATCAACGCCGACGCCTTCTTCCCCACCTCGTCCCAGCAGGCGCGGGAGCTCCAAGACGACGCCAACGCAGCGCCCGCCAGGCAGCGCAGCCTCTCAGCCGCGGGCCCCGAACCATCGCCCTCACGCCCGCAGCGAGCCGTGCCCCCGCAAGACCGGCAGCCGCCCAGGATGGCAGACACGCCAAGCTCGCCTGCGGCGTCGGCCCGGACGGGAAACACGGAGCCAGCTCGTTGGCCGGGGGCCGACGCGCAGCCGTGCTTCCGGGAGTCCCAGGAGACGGAATACGGGGGGGAGTGGGTAGACGAGCTGGCCTCGGAGCTTGGTTTTTGAAAGACGAAGGACGATGAAGAAGAAAAGCCATCATTATATCCCGGCGTGGGATCGATCGAGTTGGACTCTATGGGAGTTTTGACATCATTCGCACAGAAAGAAGAAGAAAAAAAAGAAGAAACAAAGAAACAAAGAAAAAAACGGCCATCATTATATCCGGCGTGGGGTCGATCGAGCTGGCCTTGATGGCAGTTCCCGACATCATTCGCGCAATGCGTCTCTGCGTCCAGGACGGACTAGGAGTGGCAGCACTTTTCATCCCTTGTGCACCTGGGACGTTTGGAGGTTCAAGCACAGCTGCCTGGTGTGCCGCGAGGCAGAATTCGCATAATTCGCACACAGGACCATCAAATAGCAACAGCAACTTGATAAAGTACAAATCTAGGGCTGGCAACCACTGACGCATCACCAAAGTACCCGCCATGCCAGAGCGTCGCCTTGCATGGCTGGTGTGCCGCAAGACGGGCAAGACGGAATTCGCACACAGGACCATCAAATAGCAACAGCAATAGCAACTTGATACAAATCCAGGGTTGGCAACCAACACGGTGGTTGCGACGCCTCCAACGCCTTCCCTTGCCATCTAGTGTAAGACCAGCCAATCCTTGTATCCTCTCCATCCTTGCAACCATTCCCTCCTGGACATGACCGAAAAATATCGCACTCAAACGCCATTGTGCCATGTTGTTCCGCTCTACCATGCCTCGCGATGCTGTATCCCAAAACGGACAAAGAGAGAGGGTGACAAGAGGGGAAGGGCAAAAAAAAAAAAAAAAAAAAAAAAAAAAAAAAAAAAGGAAACAGAGAAGCAGGCGTTGGGTCGCCGGTGCTGGCGAGGTTTCGTTTCATCGTACAGGGTGTTTATAGGAAAATGCCCACCCACTCCGTCTTGAGAGCGACCTTGGTGTCGCAGTGCTCGACGGCGCACCGAATGTCGTTTGGCGCGCCGATGAGCGTTTTCCCCGGTGGCGAGCGGAAGCCTACTCCTTCTGGAGACGCCTTTGTTGGTCGTCGGTTCTCGAAACAGTCGGCGCAATAAACCTGCAGCCGGCTGGTCAGTACAAGCAGCATAAGCCTTGCATTCAGCCCAGCCCGAGGGCTGCGTGTTGGAAAAACAAGAGACCCCAAATAAAAAAAAAAAAAAAAAAAAAAAAAAAAAAACCCCAACGCACACGCACACACATACATGGCCACACTTCTTCAGCGCCCAGAAGTGATGCTCCCCGGGAGCCCGTTTTCTTTTCCTGGTGCCCCGCGGTGCCGTGGTGCCTGTCGCGTCGTAGGCAAGCTCTTCGTTGCATGCCGGGCACACCACCACCTTCTCCTCCGTAGACGACGTGTTGCGCGTGAATCCTTCACGGACCGGTGGCACAGGTTCCATTGGGGGCTTGGGACTCGGCTCTCGGGCGGGGAAGCTGGGTGGCAGCTCAATGGGAGCAACGTTGAATTCTCTTGCCGCGAATTCGGTTCCCAGGAAGCCCGCCATGCGTCGCACTCCACGGGCAATATTGGAGTAAAAGCTGTCACCACCAGCGGCGTCGATAAACTCCAGCTCGATCAGTTCGTCGCGCCCAACCGGCCGAGGTCGACGAGGATGATGATGATGATGGTGGTGGTGGTGGTGGTGGAGGTGATTTCGGTGACTTCTGGCGGCTCTGGGTTCGAACGATCGTTCACCCTGCGGTGAGTCTGCCGTCAGGTCGATGACGCCGGCTTCGGGTCCCATGGCGGTACTGTCGCTCCTTGACAAGGACGGCGGCGTGGTGCGCTGCGAGTCTGTCCGTCGGGGATTTCGTGCCATCTGACGTGGCGGGTGCGATGGCCTCGCTTGTCCCGGCGAATCTGGCTCGTCGGTCAAGTCGATGACCGTGGTGCTCTGCGGAGTCTGAGGCTGCGACTGCCTTTGCGACCGCGGCATGCGCAGAGGTGCAAGACGCACCGTCGGCCGCAGGGATCTCGATCTCGCGGGCGGCGTGGGAGGGAATGAGGGTGAATCCCGCGCAGGGTTGAGCAAGGACTCGAGCGCGTTTCGGCGGCGGTTCGAGCTGTTGTTGACGCGAACCTCGACGAGATCATCCTCGCTGGTAGACTCGAGTCCTGCGTCCCCGACTCTCGCCATATTCGTGAAATTCGATCGGACAACGCTACAAGCCCGGTGAGTTTTGATTGTTGGGCTTGGCCGAAGCAAGGGGTTTTGGAGGAGAGTTTAGGCTGGTGCATCCGGGATTCGTTTCATGACAAGGTCCGTTCGGCTGCCGCTAAATCGTACAAGACAGGGCTGCAGCGAAATCGTTTTGCACACTCCTCCTGGGGTGGCAACGTTCCAAAAGATGCCTGGCTTCAAGGGTCCGAGACTGCCAGGTTGGTGCACCTTGCCTCGGTGGCAAGGCAAGGGGGGTCTGGTGGAAACCGCAAAAATCGAGCCGCAGAAGGGCCCTTCTCTGGTGGGATCGTGTATTGACCTGGGAGCTTTCGGCGTTTCGGCGAGACATCAGGTTGCCATGCTGCTGGGGAAAAGGCCGCCGTGGGATGGCGTGAGAGAAAAGTCTGGCCGTACGTTGCTGGTTCTGGTTCGAGTGCTGTGGACTTGGTGATCAGAAGCAGAAGGAAGTACGGAGCACGGAGCACGGAGCACTGAGCACTGAGCACGGCGTAGGCACAAGGTGGCGGAGGTCAAGGTGGCGGAGGTCAAGGTGGTGGAGGTCAAGGTGGTGGAGGTCAAGGTGGTGGATGTCAATCTGGTGGAGGTCAATCTGGTGGAGGTCGAGGTGGTGGCGTCCCAAGGTGAAGGAAGGTGGAAGGTGTCTGTCTGGTTGCAGACGCAACATGACTGGAGTCTGGTCAAACTTCTCCCTTGCTGGCGCTCCACTTGCAGCGGGCTTCGAATTCTTCTTCATTGGTGGTGGCTGGGGGCAGACGGGGTCAACAGCTAGAAGAACCAAGGCCTCGGCGTTTGGATTCGTGGTCTCGGAAAGCGCCTGGCATCTGGTATCTGGTGCTTTGGTGCTTCCACGATGCAGCACTGAGGCGACCAGACAGCACGAACCCCCGCCTTTTTTGGGCAACCCAGGTCCGCTCATGAGTGAGCCCATCATCGATGATGGCGGGGTACGGAGTTGTATGCTCGCAGCTCGCAGCCAAGCAAGGTACCTCCTAACCTAACCTACCTGAGGCACCTAAGGTAAGTACCAGACTGCCATGCCAGACTGCAGGGCGTCAAAGTTGCATCACATCAAGGAATCAAGGAGAAACAAGTTCAAGTTTAACAACCCATGCGCCTCAGTGATGTTTATCTTTTTTTTTTTTTTGCCACAACTAGGAGGTACCTAACGTAGCTGTCTGTCTACCCTTGGTTTGTGGACACCAAAGCCTTGATTTTGGACACGAGATACTTTGCATCCTTGATCTGGACATGAAGTAATTCAGAAACACCCCCCCCCTCCCTCCCCCTCGACAAGTTCATCTCCCCGGCTCCTCTAGGCCTTGACGCCGAAAACGCTCACCACTCCCTCGCCATTGACGGCAACCAGCTTTTTCGCAGACTCTCCCCATCGGACCCCGACAACGGGCGTCGAGTTTCTAAAGGGCTCGCTCCACTTCTTGCTCGACTTGGTGTACTGCTGAATCGTCACGCCAGAGGCGCCCCCGGTCGCCAGATACTGGCCGGTGTAGTCCCACGCCAGGGACTGCACAGATCCTCCCGTCTCCAGAATCTTGGCGGTGGCGGCTTCTCCCTCCTTTCGCAAATCGAATATCGTAACCGTGGTCTGGCCCTTGGCCGTGGCAGCCAGCCAGAAGCCGTTCTCCGAGAAGGTGAGGGCTTGGATGGGGGCGCCCAACTGGAAGACGGCCGCTTGCTCCAGGTTCTTCGTGAGGAACAGCTTAACATCTCCAGTCACAGCGCCAGCCGCAAACAGGTGACCATCGGGGTGGAAGGCGCAAGCAGTCAGAGCTGCAAACCGTTAGCAAATCTGGGGCTTGTTGCATGTGGAAAGTCGCGCGGGGGGGGGGGGGGGGGGGGATGAAGATTGAGAATGACGGGAAAACATACCTGCGTCTGCATCAGCGCGGCTGGCTCGTGCCATGCAAGATAGGTCGTAAAACACAATGCTCTTGTCGGCGCCGACGGAGCCCAAAATACCGGCTGTTGGGTGAGCACTGAGGCTCGTGACAGGACCAGCATGTTCCGAAAGGGAAGCAACTTCGTTTCCAGCTTCGTACACCTTGACGCTGCCTTGACTCGTTGCCAAGAACAGCTTGGAACCGGACAATAGCGTGTTGGTAACTGCCTCGTTTACGGCTAGCTGCATCTCCAGTTTATCAGCCTCGACCGAGTAAATCACGGCTTCCCCCTTTAGACCACCCAATGCCGCATAGTTGCCCTCGAGGTCGATCGAGGTGGCTTGCGGCACAGGAAGCGGGTTCGAGGCCGTCACGCCAAATGACATGAGGTCTTCCGAGTTCGCCCAATCCTCGGGTAATGACCGCTTTTTCCGGCCCTTGGATAAGCTACAGTTCGTCAGAAATTTTAGCAACTCGGTTCGAGGGCGGCCCGACAGTGCAATGTAGAATGAACGTCAGAACACGTACGATTGGTGGGCCTCCTCCACTCGCTCAACCAGCGCATCAGGTAGTCCTTGGACGCTGTCCACGACCATGGAATCGCCAGTATCTACGCGGCCAGCGACGGAAACCTTGCTGAGCGAGTCCCTGGCATCGTCTCTCTCTCTGGTCAAACGCGCAATGACACGAACGGCGGCGTCGTGCTGGTAGAGAGCCGTCGCCAGCTCCTCCCTGGTACGGGCGAGTTGTTCCTTCAGGTTGTAGGTTTCCAGAGCCAGGTTGTCCCATTCGCTCTGGAAAGTCGCCAGCAGCGCGGGTATCGATGTCAAGGTGGGAGGGCGAGGGCGGACGATTCGCGAGGACCGGACGGCGAGCAAGTCATCGGCTGTGAGAGCCTCGCCAGTTGTGGGCTCTGTTCCGTTCTCGCTGATGAATTGTTCTATGAGTCGCTTCTCGTACAAGACACCTGATCTTCCCGTTAGAGTCGGAGCCCATTGGCTGTCGCTTCGAGTACAAAGATCCCGAGACGTACCGGATTTCTTGGACACAACCGGCTCTTGGGGGGCTTCACCAGAAACTAGCACAGGCTATTAGCATCACCAGCACCACTAGCATCACTGCGAGAGTCCCTACTTCCGCAAAGCATCGCGGCTGATGTGTCGAGCTATTTCCTAGCTTCCAACAATCGCGTCTCGTCGAGTGGTCCGGAGTCGTCCAAAGGGTTCCTGACCAAGATTTTCTGTTCGGGATGCGCGACAGGAGCGATCCACTTGCACTTGCCTCTCGCAAAGCAAACATGGATATGATGCAGTCACGTGCGCGGTGCAACTCTGCGCCATCTCTATTATTTCTCTTTCCAATGCACATGTTGTCTGGTAGAAAAAAACTTATTAATTGGCCTCCATGAACATAGAAGAGAGAGCCGAAAAAACAGAAGGAAAAAAAATCATTTCTTGGGAAGGACAAACTAAGCACCTACTTCTGTGCGAGTGGTTTGCACGTCTGGGTCAACAAGTCCCCGGTGAGCTCCGGTTAGCAGCTTTCCCACTGACCGACGGGCGGACAGGCAGCCTTACTTGGTAGCTTGAAATCACGACTTCTCGGCTCAGTCATGTCTCTCTTGACATTCGACTTGACCCTTTTTTCTCCCCATGTTCTGACTTGGAGACTACAAAGACTGGGCACGTAGAGACAGACAAAGTCCAACTCCCCGGGCAAAAAAAAAAAAAAAAATCATGTCTCTGTCGCGCCTTCCCCCCATCGGCCAGCTGCGCTCCTTGCCAGCAGCAGCTCAGGCCGATGCATTGGATCTGCTCTTTGAACCGAGCGCCGCCATTCACTCAACCCTGTTGCCAGTCATTCAAACCTCAATGTACTCTACGTATCCCGAGCTGATAGACCAGTGCCGCGTGGCACTCTTTGACCTCGCCGCCAAGTCTACGCCCGACAATCCCGACCCTACGCTCTTATCGGTGGTTGCTTCTCATCCTCGTCTCGGGGCCAAGAAGGTTGACTCAGCCCAATCCGCAGCCGAGCAGGCAAATCTTCAAGGTCAGGGCGAGCAGCTGGCTGAGCTCAATCGCGAGTATGAGGAGAAATTCCCCGGCCTGAGATTTGTTGTTTTTGTGAATGGCAGAGGGCGGCCGGAGATTATGCATGACATGAGAGTGCGGATTGACCGGGGCGACTTTTCAAAGGAAATCGATGCAGCATTGCAGGTGCCTACCCATCCCCATCCTCTCCCTTTCAGCCAATCTTGACTGCGCAAGACTTTGAAGCTGATCGAATGCAAGGCCATGTGCGACATTGCCCAAGATAGGGCGACAAAGCTTTTGGCTTTGAGATGATGGCTTGAACCGGTTGAGCAGCCCTCCACCGTGTTCTTCTGCGATGATGGCCGTCACCGGACAAGACGGACAACCACGAAGACCAGGACGATGGGATTTAGGATTTGGGAGCAGCAGCTAAGCCAGGGTGGGAGACTTGCTGGCGTTTCCAAGGCACCCGATGGCCAAACCTGGTCTCGCTGCTCCTCTTGCTGTTCATAATAGCAGGGAGTAACGTTCGATGTACTCCGTACGTACTCGGTACTCAACGAGATGTTGCAAGGCCGTCGTCACATGGGCGAGCCATTCGCATTGTCAGGAGTCATGTGGAAAGTGTGAGAACGGACCCAACGTTTTCTGGATATGTAGATACCAAGCAGATACCTCCTTAGCAACTGGTCCAGCCGCCAAACCTTTGTCACTACAATTTTATTAGTAATTCCGGCATTTATAATAGAGCCAATAAGTGACGTCGCAAGGGCCAATGCCTGCCAAATGAAACAGCCTATTGATACTTTCAAGCCAGCGGCCAAAATAAGCGGGAAACGCCTCATAGCGGCCTATGTGCCCTACAGGGACGAGAATGAATTCCATTGGCTTAAACACTGGTCCAAATACGAAAGGTTTGGGGATCCAGTGGGACCGCAGTCTACAGGTCCCAGCCTGTTTTACCGAGGTGTACAAGGATGATGCGACGCCAAGAGATTTCAAAACTGGTCAACTTCTACTTGGTACTGCTTACTTGGAGGCAGGAATGCTGTAGGAAACAAGACTCGCATTTTTTATGTTATGCCGTTGGAACTTGGGAATCCCCGAATCCGTGCATCCTCCTCGAGACAGATTACCCTCAAAATAAGGGCCAGATGAGGATACGCTTCCTGGCACTTCTGGCAGTATCATGGCTCTAGCATTCTCACGCCTAGTCTAACCGTCTCTGCCATCTACTTCTTCAACACCGGCACACCATGCTCGAGTTCAAAGAGAGCCTCGCCGATGCCCAGGAGAGAGCCATTGCCGCCTATCGAGAATGGCCGCGAATGGGGTTCCAAGAATTCATGGAGCTTGTCCCCATCCCCGATGAAGGCTGCAAGCCCGGGCCGGGCATCAAACGCTTCATGAGCCGTCAACCTGCGTGGATGCCAGGCAAGGAGCTGCCATGGGACGCTCTCTTCCAAAATATCAAAGGCCAGCGACCTCGGCATAGCGGGCTCGGCGTGTTCGGCGGATGTGTATACGCCCAAGCGGCCTTGGCTGCTTCCAGGGCCGTTGAGGAGGAAGACAACCAACAAGCTGTTGCCACAGGGGTCGTCAAGCCCAAGCCAGGCATCCACGTAAGTCCGCGTTGCAAACCGACGTGCGCGCAGAGCAAGGCGTGCTGCTTCGCTCGTCGGTAAACTCGTCGTCGCTAACTTGTGTGGCTCACAGTCAATACAAGGCGTCTTCGCGATTCCTGGGTTTGGCGATCGCCCCTTTGTCTTTGACGTTTCCAACCTCGTCTCTGCCCGCACCTTTTTCGGCCGTCAAGTAAACGTCCGTCAACCCAAGCAGCCGTCGTCCAATCCTGCTGGGCCCTTTCCCCGCTCGGATGCCGAGCGGCCCCTGAACGATGTCTGCTTCAGCTGCATCACCACCCTTAAACGCCCGACGCAGGGCCCCGACGACGTGCAGTCCTCCGACTCTGCTCAGGAGCGATACGCCGACATCCTGTCCCAACGAGCTCCTGACGAGTGGGAGGCTGCGCCCCAGTCAGACATCGACGCGATTACCGCCCTATTCCCAGGCGCTGGCCACGGAGCTTTCCCCATGCTAGACATGTACAAGGTGGACATGTCGACATACAACCAAGACAAGGAGATACCAGATCGTCGACAACTCATGCTATACCGACCCTTGAAACCGATTCCGCAGGACGACGTCAACGGACACATTGCGTGCCACGCTTTCGAGGCGGATCGCAACGGGCTGATTATGCTTGGCAACCACTTGGGCTACGGGTTCAACATGGGCATGGCAGCCAGTCTAAGCTACTCATTCTACGTGCACACAAACGCGGACGAGGCTGTGATGGACGGCGAGGGATGGTGGATCCAGGAGATTAACTGGCCGCGAGTCAGCGCGGGAAGATGCATGATGGAGAGCAAAATCTGGAGCCCGCGCGGCAAGCACGTTGCGAGTGCATATCAGGACGGGATGCTTGTGCCAGCGCGGGAGCCCATGCAAGTGAAGCAAGTCAAGCTTTGAAGCAAAAAAAAAAAATATGCGTGTGCCAACAAAGGATATCAGTCGTAGACGCGAGGCGCTAATCTGAGCCTCATCTGAGCCCAGTCTGAGCCTAACGAGTCCGCGGGTTATCCTCAATCAAATCAAGACTGAACCAAGTACCTCGGTAACCGTAGGCCTACAGAGCGTTGAGCTTTAGGTCAATAAATATGTGCCTGCTAACATGAAGGCACCAGCTTGTTAGCAGATGCGGTTACTCCCCAAGTCTCTATAGCTTTCCAGCAAATCAGGGCTGGGGCTAGGTGCTTGTCGAGACTGACTAAGCTGGCACTGCTGGCAGCTGTCACGACGCGTTACCACCAATGACCAAATCACTCTTTTGCGCGCTACGACTGATCGTGTTGCATAAAAAGAAGAAGAAAAAAAAGGGGAGGCAGAGTAAAGCAAAGCAGGACGAAGTAAATCCCGGATGACTGACCTTTGCAATGGCATATCCTTCTCGGAATAATGGACAAGTCGCTCGACTTCAACCGCGGAACACAGTTTATACGACAGTGATGATGCCTCCTGGTTTCGAACCGACTGTTCCTGGTTTTGAGAAGGCGCTGCAGACGCCGTATGAGAAGGCCTACAAGTGCAATGCCGACGAAACCTTGTACCTCCTGCCGGATTCCTTGCGGGGAACGCCAACGAACAAGATCACCGAGAGTTCCCCCTACTGGGACCGGAATTGGACGTCTTTGGACGCCTTTATCGCACTGGAAGAGGAAACAGTCGCCCTTAAGAGTCGTTACATGGCCTTGAAACGCCTCGATCCTTCAAATACGGATGTACGAGCAAAAGCAAAGCTGTATTTGGACAACGTGTCAAAGCACAGGAAGATCAGGCAGATTTTTGGTGGACAGTCCCGGTACCACCCGAACCAGCTTGTTTCCAAGCAGCACATGCCGCCCCAAGGTCTGTGTGATATGGACCTCATGTACAAACTGGCGTGCAAGATATCCGGCCTCGCAGTACTAAACAAGCACGGAATCATGGCCATGGATTGCTGGGACTTTATCCGGTGGAGGATCAGCATCGCAATAAGGGAAAGGCTAGGGGGGTTTGGAAGTGCAAAGGACATTGTTCGAAGCCTGATATTCAAGATATTCGAGGACAACTCCGACGATCTAATCATGCGAGAGGCCGTTCTTCTCTCGGCAAAGTATCAGGGTTCGCTTAACAGATACAAAAATTACGGCCGAAAGGTGAAAACGGCTACGCAGCCTAACCGAAACACGCCAACTCAGAACCGCCAACCAGCCGCAGATACAGCGAGGCCCTTGGAGATGTCGGCAAGAGATGAAGCTCGGAGGGATCGTCTCCACCGACTGGCTACGCAGACTTTACGAGAAAACCCACTTTGGAACCGTCGGCAAGCGGCAGATACAACGAGTCTTTTGGAGAACTCGGCTATGGGCGAAGCTCGGAGGGAACGGCTTCGTCGACTGGCTAGAGCACTCTACCGTCAGCCATCCGCAGATGCAACGAGACCTCTGGGTACCCTGGCAAGAGATGAAGCTCGCGGGGAACGTCGTCGTCAACTGGCTGCAAAGACTGAGGGCTATCAGGGCGTCAATGCTTTTAGAGCTCTCAAGAAGGAAGTTGAAGGTGAGGGCTAGAGTCGTGTGTTTCGGTAGAGAGCTGCAGGAGCTGAAGGCTACCAAGGCGTTTCTGCTTTAGAGCTCGTCAAGAAGGAAGACAAACGGGAGGGCTCGTGTCGTGATTACTCTGTAGAAAAGTAGTTTGAGTCTTGTTACGCAAGCTGGGCAGGATCGCCCCATATCGGGCCCTTGGGAACTTATTGGCCAAGAGGTTTGGAAGTGCATCGGTGCTTGTTCAAGGTGATGCTGCATTTGATTTCATGAAAACATCTAGCGCGAACAGAAAACGTAAGATGGCTAGCCAACTACACTTAATCAGGCTTCATCCTCCCCTGCCAATGGCTTTTCAAGAGTGAATCCATCACATCATGTCGTGGTCAACTCCTAGCCAGAGTTGAACCACGGCTCGAAGAACGTCGTCCCAGTCTTCCATCACGTGATGGAGTGGACCACCGAGCCGCCAGGACGGGGCCCTTCGTTCATTCAATGCCATCTGGAGGAAAATACACCTCTAGTCAGTTGGAATCAAACCTTCAATTGAATTGCGAACCTCGCCCGCACCGTCTGCATCGACAAGGACAAACATGTTTCTGCAACGCTCAGCCATTGCTGCGGCCCGCCGCGCAGCGGTTTCTCCTGGGGTCGCGCGCTCTTTCTCGACTTCCTTCATCCGCCGTACGCAAAATTCCCTGCTTCCGAAGCAGCAGCCCCCTCCCCAACAGCCGTGTCGTTCTTGGGTGCTCGTTTTGCCCGTCTGATGAAGTATTGGTCACAGTTCAAGCTGCCAAGGGCCCTTCCACGCCCAACGAACAAGCTGCCGCGCTCGCTGGTACCGTCCGGAAGGAGGTGGGAGACTACAAGGTCTTGAGCGGTGCGTCGTTTTCCCCTTTGGTGCTGTCGATGAATTCAGCCACGCCGGCTAGGGGAAAGGAATCCAACCGGCGATTGAGACCGTGCGGGCGGTCATTTGAAGCAGATTATTTGAAAATCTGCTAACTCTTGTGTCTTTTTCTTCCCTCCAGAGATCAGGTCCGAGGACGATTTGTACGGCCCTGGAGCCAAGCCCGGAACCGTTCCCACCGATCTCGAGCAAGCTACCGGCTTGGAGCGTCTGGAAATCCTCGGCAAGATGGAGGGTGTTGATATTTTCGACATGCGGCCTCTCGATGCCAGCCGCAAGGGAACGATGGAGGACCCCATACTCGTTCGCTCTGCGGGTGACGAGCAGCTTGCTGGTTGCACCGGCTCGCCTGCCGACTCTCACATTGTCACTTGGCTCGGTGTCAGTACCCATTTGCTCGTCTGGGATGCCATTCAACCAGTACAGAGGGAACATGGTCTTGAGCTGACGCGATTCGATTGCATGTAGCTTTCCAAGGAGCGCCCAATCGAGCGATGCCCCGAATGCGGCAGCGTCTACAAGATGAACTACGTTGGTCCTGAAGATGACCACCACCACCACCACCATGGCCCCGAATTCGAGGAGCCCAAGACCTTTGCCGACTTTATCAAGCCCGAGTACCGATACCGATGAAGGAACGCATTCTGTAACTTGTACAATTGGATTGGGGCAGGGCTTGGGGAACATGTACAAAGGGCCTAGTATAGTGCGGTTGATGGGCAGGGGGAGAGATGACAAATTATTCCACATGCAGAGGAGCAGCGGTTGTTTACGTTAAAGTGAAGCCAATTTCATTTATTGACTTGCAAATGTCGGACGTATATTCTGCGGCCTGATGGGACGTCGGTCCAATTTGCGTCAGAGCAGACTTGCTCAAGGGAGTCGTTTACTATCCCCAATGGCGCGCTTCCACTCCTCCTCCTGTCCGGCTCTGAGGTCTTGCCACAGCGAAAGCCATTCCTTGAACTACGCTGTGGTGTCCTCCGCCTCTCAAGCATCTGAATGGCAATTGTTTGTGGTGACACAGACTGGCTGTTACGCATCCAGTGTAACTCGCTCTGGGCGGTTCTCGGCTCATTGAAGCGACAACGACACTAGGAGGAAACTTGCATGCAGCACCCAATGGGCCAAAAGGCGGCCCTTTTCTTGGTGCCAGCATCGCCGTGCACGCCAGCTCAAGACGCCAGCTCGTCCTGCTCGATTCGACATAAGCAGACCCTGGCTCGTCATGGCCTGCCGCTGTTCAGGCCTCATCCTCACAGAAGCTCAGCTTGATCTTTTTAGCCTTCCTCTTGACCTTTTTATCGGCCGCCGCGTCTGTCTCCCCCGTCGTCGCCTTCTCCCCTCGCCCGCTACCGAGGGGGGAGTCGGCAACATCCGTGCCGACGACTCTGCCAATCCTGCGCTTTCTCGCCCCGATAGATGACTTGGGTTGGGCGCCGGGCTTCTCCGACTCGTCGCTTGGTTTAGCGCCGTGGTCCTGCACTCGTGCGGCTGCTTCCTCGGGGTGCGTTTCCTCGGCCGCGCCGTCGTCGTGGTCCAGCCGAACGTCCACGCTGTTCCCATGCTCGTCAACGACCAGGGGCGCATCTTCAGCTTCCTCGCTCGACGAGCGCTTCTTTGCCGATCTCCTCTGCGCTGCCAATACGGGATCGGGACCGGATGCAGTCCCCGCCTGGGCGTGAAGCCGTGCCAGAAACGGGGGCAGAGATGAGCGGTAGGAGAGATTCTTGGAGGTGATCTTTTCGGGCATCGTGGCGCAGGCGAACCGGACGGGATTTTCTGGGGGGGGGGGGGGAGGCGGACGGACAGACCGACGTCGATGCTGGTTGGCTGCATGCAATGGCCAGGAAAGAATTGAGGAAAGAAAGAAAGAAAGAGAGAAAGGAAACGGTCCTGGGGTTACATCGCTCGGGAATGCTCGCTACTTATATTCGCTGTCAAAGACGCATATTTTGGGGTTTTGACAGCCCGCTCATCGACATGGTAAGTGACGGAAGCAAGAGTCGCGCGCGAATCGATACGGATCCGTCTCGGATATGGGAATGGGAATGATCCGCCACAGTACAAAGCATCAAACATCCGACAAGCCCGGGGATAAGATTAGGCTGTGGTTATGGTTCGTGGGCGCGTGCATACTCGGTACACACCAATGTCAACTACGGAGTACTCCGTACTCTGACCTGGGTCGCTGACCACCTGCCGAATCCCCGGCTTTTTGCAGGCACCTACCTGGGCATTCTGGAGTCTGGACCCTCCCACAGCCGCCCCTGGTTGGCTTTGGTTGGCTGGCTTTGGTTGGCTTTTGGGCTGGTATGTATGTTGGCAGCGGGCAGCGGGCAGCGGGCAGCGGGCAGCAGGCAGCAGACAGTGGGCCGCGGGCACCCTCAAAGGGCGGTGCCCGTGTCGCAAAAAAAGTCAGGAGGTCGTCCAATGAGACGCTATCCGACCTCTTGCTTGGTTGGATGCATGCATGAGCCAGACAGCTGCCTTTTTTTTTTTTTTTCTTTTTTTTTGCTTTACTTTCCTCTCTCGTCCCAACATCAGAGGCTCCGTCCAACATTCTCCTCCTCCTTGGCGACGGCCGCTCCCTCCGTCTCGACCTTGCGACGCAACGTGTTTGTGCATTGATAACCATCAATGTGCATCGAGGCCTTGACTGCACGCGCACGCTGCTCCTCTCCGACCTGCTGGTGCCCGTTTGACGCGTTGGGTCATTCGCAAAGGGCGATTCCGAACCCCTTCCCCCACGACCCGTTGGCCATTGGCTGCTGGCGGCGACTAGCACCTGTCACTCGTTCACCTGCGATATAAAGCCTTCTTTCTTTTCTTCCAGACTTGGCAACGAAACGAGACTGGAAGAGGCTGCCTTGCCTGCTTGGCCCAGGAGTCGACAAAATCGCCTCGCGCATGCCCTGTTGGATTCGTTCCACCACAACACCCACCACCGGAAGGAAAACGGGCTTTCTCCCCCCCCCTTCCGCCCCCCCCCTTTCTTGATCAAAGCTCTCCTGCGAAAATTCCGTCACGTTGGGGCACGTATTCGGTGAAACAGGGTGAGACTAGGATCGTCGCTGCCAACAATTGCGCACCCTGCCCCGGTGGGCAGTTCAACCTCGATAATGGATCTGATCCGGAGAGCAAAGGGAATGGTCCCCTCCACGTCAAAACTACGGCTTCCAGCTCACGACGCGAAAGCGGGGGTCACAAAGCGAAATAGCCTGATATCGCGGTTGGCCTTTTTTCGCAGGCCATTGCGGTTACGAGGCAACTCTACCGTGTCCGTGCCGCTGGGGGTCGTTCTTGTCTTCCCTTTACTCGTCGTCATCCTTATCCTGGTTTTGTTTGTTCAACACCCCAGCTCTTCTGGCAGGGTATCAGTGCCTGCTGGTGCGCCTCCCGCCATCAGGTAAGATTATGCCCGGGAAAAAAAAAAAAAAGAAAGCAAAATGTTTATAAAAAGGAAATCCCTCCCCGTCCACCGTTGTGGCCGCGTAACTGACCGAGGGATGTCTATGTGACAGGAAAATCAGCGAGAAGCATGACAAAGTATTCGTAACTGGCTGCTTAGAACCCGATACCAGTAAACCCCGTGCCAACGCTACCTTGGTGGTCCTGGCGAGAAACAAGGAATTGGAGGGTGTCATACAGTCTATCAAGTCTGTAGAACGCCATTTCAACAGATGGTACCACTATCCTTATGTCTTCTTAAACGACGCCGAATTCGACGACAACTTCAAGGACACCGTTCGCAACCATACATCTGGTAAAGTCGAGTTTGGCCGAGTTGGTCCCGACATGTGGGGGTTTCCCGACTGGGTTGACCACAAGGTTGCCAAGGAAGGCATTGCCAAGCAAGGTGATGCTGCCGTCATGTACGGGGGGCTGGAAAGCTATCATTTCATGTGTAGATTTTACTCGGGGTATGCGGGCTAGTCCTGACCGGCAAGTGATCACGGGCGGTGCTGACGTTTGTCGCAGTTTCTTCTACAATCACCCACTTCTGCTCAAGTACGAGTGGTACTGGCGAGTTGAGCCCGAGATTACTTACTTTTGCGACATCACATAGTAAGGGATTTACCGCCCAGCCACCACCAAGACGCGCAGCAGCTGACCCATGAAACTAGCGATCCATTCCTAAAGATGATCGAGCACAACAAGACATATGGTTTCACAATTGCTGTCAAGGAGCTCCGGGAGACGGTGCCCAACATCTTCCGCTACGCTTCGGCCTATAAAAGACTTAATAACCTCACCTCTCAGGGTCTGTGGGAAATGTTTGTGGAGCCCAAAGACGCGGCCGTGGAGAAGAACAAGGACCAGCTTCCGGACGAAGTTTTGCAAAATGATCCAGCCAACAACGCCCCTCCCAAGATTGATCCTGAAGAAATGGAGGGCGAAAAGTACAACATGTGTCACTTTTGGTCGAATTTTGAAATCGCAAAACTCAGCTGGTTCCGGAGCAAGGAGTACAACGACTTTTTCGAAATGATGGACCGCAGCGGCGGGTTCTGGATGGAACGAGTACGAGCTATTTCCTGAACCTCCTGCTTTTGATTTCTTTTTTGTATGATTTTACCTTTTTTTTTTCTTTTTATAACTAATGTTTGCTCCTAGTGGGGAGACGCTCCCATCCATTCCCTCGCTGCTGGAGCCCTCCTGGGGGTGAAGGACATCCATTACTTCCGTGATGTCGGCTACCGGCACACCACCATTCAGCATTGTCCCGGTAATGCGCCGTCTCGGCAGCTACCCCGTACGCCTTACCTGGAGATGACGACGCTAGACGAGAAAAAGCGAATAGAAGAGGACAAGTACTGGGAGAACTGGGACGAGGTGAAGGAGAACGGCGTCGGATGTCGATGTCGCTGCGATACCGATATTGTTGACGTCGAAGGGAAGGAAGGTTCCTGCCTGCCTGAGTGGGTAGATGTTGCCGGCGGATGGGCCCCTTAATTGAAGAGCTGGGGTGATTCTCGGCCGCTTCTTACGGATACTTGATTGTTATACCGCACCGACCCGATGGACGGGTCGCTTTGCTGCACCACCACGTGTCCCTCGCACACGCAGAGGAGAGGAACCGGTCGGCGGGCAACTCCAATTCCTAACGGAAGTGCGTGGACGGCAGCTGTTGTCCGTGATACGCCACCCACGCTACCCACGGAGGGAGGGCTGGCAACGTGCCAACAACCGCAGGCATCAGTTTGGGAGAAGATTACCAAAAGAGTTAACGACGAGACGGCGTTTTGCTTTTCTACATTCACAGCGCGCAAAGTTGCGGCGGGAGGGAGGGGGGTGTTTTCTGGCAAAGCATATTTTTCGGTCATGGATTAAGGGGACTCCACCGACACGGCCTGATTTTTAACATGCCGCATCGCCAGGTTTAATTAATGAGGAGGCGAACAATCGGTTGCCGACGCTTGGAGATGGGGGGGTGGCCATGCATTTTGTGCTTTTTTGTACTCTGCAAGCCTGCGACGCGAGTTGTCGTGCCATGCTGATGTAGGACTTGCAGCTTTTGGACATGTCGGGATTGGCGAGCAGGTTTTTTTTTTTTTTTTTTTTTTTTTTTTTTTCTTTTATAATGTAATTATTGGAATGTTCTCGGCAAGATGGCTGAGCGGTGTTGTTGAGAACAGGCAGTCTTTTTGTAATACGGCTGGGTAGCCGCAGTGGCAGGACTTGAAGCGAGGTACTCCGTAGTGAGCAGGGATATATATATGCTGATAAAAAGACCAGCCTCAATCAAAGGTGCATATGCATATCTTGCTGGAGTCATTCCGTTACTGGAGATGTTCGAGCTTCTTGTTGTGACGGCAGATCAATGTTTCTTGCCGTACTCCGTACTATGTAGCTGCTCGTAGCCCCAAAGTGGATCCCGCAACAAAGTCCTGGCCTCAGGCACCAGGCACCGTCGCGTCTTGCGGGAACAAGTTGCCACCCCCCCGAAAAAGAAAGGCCGCGGCAGCAAAAGTCATCGGCATCCATCTTTGGTCGTTGAACAACCGAACCGCGGCACCATGGCTGCCCGACTTTCAGCGCCAAGCATGATTTGCTGCGGCTTCCAGCCCGGCGCGTCGGTCAAGTCGCTGACGGCGTGCCTGGCAGGTCTCGGCGTGCGACAGCAAACCCGCCGAGCATCCATCCTCAGCAACCTCGCCAACAACAAGGGCGCCCTCCACCCCAAAAAGCGAATCGGTCGGGGGCCGTCTTCCGGCCACGGCAAGACGTCGGGACGCGGCCACAAGGGCCAGGGGCAGCACGGGAAAGTGAAGGCCTGGTTCCAGGGCGGGCAGACGCCGCTGATGGTGAAGCATGGCCGGATGGGCTTCACGAACCTGTGAGTGGCGCGAGTCAAAAGACGGCGGAAGAGGACGTCAATTCTCGCACAAGGGGGTTGTTTGTTTTGGTTGTTTGTGTGTTTTATTCATGTCATGTTTTGCTGTAATTTTTTTTTGTTTGTTTGTTTGTTTGTTTGCTTGTGGTTTCTTTTTTTCGTCCCGGCAAAGTGCTGACGCTCAAGTCGTCGTGGCCGCGCAGCCGCGCCGCCAAAATGTCCGAGGTGAACCTCGACCAGATGCAGCAGTGGATCGACCAGGGACGGCTGGACGCGACGAGGCCGATCACGCCCAAGGAGCTCATCCAGAGCGGGCTGGTGGGCAGCGTCAAGGACGGGGTCAAGGTGCTCGCGCGCGGGAAGGGGTGCCTGAAGCAGCCGGTGGACGTGGTGGTTTCGCGGGCCTCGGCCGGGGCGATTGCGGCCATCGAGGCGGCCGGCGGGAGGGTCCTCACGAGGTACTACACCAAGCTGGCGATTCGGCGGCTGCTGACGGGCGAGTCGGTCAACACGGACAAGCCCCTCCCCGTGGGGGGGGAGCACGTCGAGCGGGTGCTGGGGGAGGCGAGGAGGGGGCCTTTCCGCTACCGGCTGCCCGATCCGACGAGCCGCGCCGACATTGAGTACTACCGGGACCCGGCGCACAGGGGGTATCTGAGCCACCAGCTCGCGCCGGGGGAGTCGCCGTCTCTGTACTTTAGGGTGCCCGGGGAGCGCAAGGTCAAGAGCGCGGCCAAGGCGGAGAGGAAGGTTGCCGAGGAGACGCTGTGGTGAGGAGGCGACGTGGCCGGCGAGCGAGCGGCAAGGCAAGGCAGGGCTTGAAGAAGGGGGCTGCTTTTGGACAAGCACAGCGACACGACACGGAGCGGGTCAGAGCGACAGAGCGGGACAGAGCGACACGGAGCGACACGGAGCGTGTGTACTTGGACCGCATTGATCCAGCCATGTACTTTTGTGTATATACCAAGAATCTATAGAGTACGGCTTATGAAAAGTGACGAGACTGCGGGTTGCCAAGGGTCCGAGGGTCTGGTCCGATTCCGGAGCTTACAAAGAAGACGATGGTGGTGCCTTTCAACGGTGCCGTTCAGCGGTGCCGTTCAGCGGTGCCTTTTCAGCACTTTACTCCGTTCTCTGTACTGAATAGGTACCTACTTGGCACTCGGCACAAGCCTCATGACGCAGATGCACGGGTCTCTACTTTCCACCAGCCCGACGACGTCTTGCCCGAGAGACGACGGGCTGGGGCTGGGCACATGGGCAGCCACCAACTGACTCGGTGAGCCGCATCTCGACGGGACCAGTGGCATTGACTTGAACTCGTCGCACTCGCCCAGCACGGCACAGCACGGCACAGCACAGCACAGCAATTGACTTGAATGCCGCGGTTGCCTGTCTTGGGCTGCCCCAAGCTTTGCACGCCCAGCCTCCTCTTGTTCAGCGGCCCCAGCGTGACGGGGTTGCAGGTGCCTGAGGTACATACTTACTCGCCGTACCGTGCGCAAGTCCACCACGTAGCAGTGCAGTGCTCCCAAGGAGTACTGTATGAGCTGCTGCTGTATGAGCTGCTGTATGAGCTACTGTATCAGCTCCTGTATCAGCTCCTGTATCAGCTACTGTATGAGCTACTGTATCAGCTACTGTATGTAGCGCCAAGCTCTCCAGCAGCTCTGTCTGTCCATCCGTCCGCCCGTCCGCCCGTCCGCCCGTCCGTCCGCTCCCGCCTTCTCGACCCCCATCAACCACTCGACCCATCCATCCCATCAACCCATCAACTCTCAACCCGCCGACTGAACTGCTCTCCCTCCTCCGACGCACAATCGGCCAGGGCACGGCACACCATGTCGCTCTTCGGCACCTCCCCCCCCGAGGAACACGAGCCCTCACCAGGCCGATTCCGCGGCGGCGGCGGCTTGTTCGACGACTCGCCCTCCCACAGGGCCTCGTCCAGCAGCCTGTTTGACGACGGCAGCGCCAGCCGGCCCGACGGCTCCTCGTCGACGCCGTGGGACCTGCCGACCCCGAGGAAGCAGCAGAGCCGCGCCGAGCTGCTCCGCAACCTGCTGCCCGCGTCCGACGCGCCCGACAGCTACGCCGGCATTTTCGACGCCGTCGTCGGCGCCTCTGGCCGCGCGTCCGCCGACCACGTTGCCGGCTTGTTTGCCAGCGCTCGTCTGGGGCCCGAGGCCCAGGCGCGCATCGTGTCGCTCGTCGCGCCTGGGGATGCGGCGGACGTGTCGCTGGACCGCAACGAGTTCAACGTGCTGCTGGCGCTGGTGGCGTTGGCGCAGGAGGGCGACATCATAAGCCTTGACAGCGTGGATGAACGACGACAAAGTAAGATGTTCCTCTCTTTCATTTTTTTGTTGTCGCTGTTCTCTTGTTCCCCCTCTTCCGTCTTCTTTATCCGCTCTATGATCATGGCATGGCGCTGGCTTTTCTGTGACCACGGAACCGGTTTTGCATCCAAACGGCCGAGCCGTGTCGTCATGGCACAGCTTGGCAAGCGCCTCGCTCGGAAAGACAAGACGGCCGTCCTTTTATTTTCCTCCCCTCCGTGGTAACCGTGCATGGCAGAAGGGGGCATGACAACCTGAGCCGCATGGCCCGGGATAAGACCTGTCGGATTGGCTCCATCTACCCCGTCACACTGGCCGGGGGGGGGGAAACGCAGCTAATCTAACCTTTTTTTTTTTTTCTTTTTTTTTGTTTTATCCTGAACTTGTTAGACATCCCTCAGCCCAAGCTTCCGGGCCTCACCGCCGAGCCAGTGCTGCCGCCCGTTGCCGAGCTCGCAGCCAAACCGCCGCAAACGCCCGGCATTGGCCAAGTCCAAGCCGACCTTCAGGCACAGCAGCATCAGCAGCATCAGCAGCATCAGCAGGCGCTCAACCCTCCGTCGCCGTTGGCGTTGCCGTCGCCGTCGCCGCCTGCCCAGCTGCTACGGCCGGTCATGGACGATCCCGAAGACGACCCTTGGAACACCCCCGACGTTCACAAAGGCCACGACCATTCCAAGCTCAACGGACACCACAAGAGCCATGCTGCCCTGGTCCATGGGCAGAGCAGCTTTGACGCGTCGCCCTCCACCCGCATCGCAGATCAAAGCCTGAGCCAGTACATTTCCGCGAGCCGCGTTCCATCCTCGGCTCCTGGCGGCCGATCAGGCAACGGCGGACACGGCGAGTGGGCGGGCTACTTTCCAGCCGCCGCCAATGCTTCAACAGACAACAGCAACAACAACAACGACGACACCATCAACAACAACAACAACAGCAGTATCATCAACACGGGAGCGTTCAACGGCCACCCGCGCAACGCCGCGCCCGTCTCGGCAAACCCGTTTGGCGGAGACGGCGGCAGTGGTCCTCCCGCAACAGCAGCGATTCGACCGACGAGCGGGCGCACCGGCTCCAGCGTGGAGGAGAACGTCGTCGTGACGCTGATGCCCGGCAAGGAGGGCATATTCATGTTCCAGCACCACAACTACGAGGTCGCGAGTCAACGGCGGGGAAGCAAAGTCATCCGCCGCTACAGCGACTTTGTCTGGCTG
Organism: Ustilaginoidea virens; assembly: GCF_000687475.1. NCBI lineage: Eukaryota > Fungi > Ascomycota > Sordariomycetes > Hypocreales > Clavicipitaceae > Ustilaginoidea > Ustilaginoidea virens. The sequence continues at coordinate 714,281 of NC_057322.1, forward strand.
CTCGACTGCTTGCACAAGAGATATCCTTTCCGGGCGCTCCCCCTGCTGCCGCCCAAGCGGGTCGCCGTCAACGGCAACCACTTTTCCAACGACGGGTCGTTTATAGAGAAGAGGCGGCGAGGCCTGGCCAGGTTCCTGAACGCCCTGGTGCGGCATCCGATCCTGAGTCAGGAGCAGCTGGTGGTCATGTTTCTCACTGTTCCCACGGTTGGTCAAGATTTCTCTTTTTTTTTTCGATTCTCTCTCTCTCTCTCTCTCTCTCTCTCTCTCTCTCTCGACTTGTTCTTTCTCCCCTATTTCTTCTTTCCTTCTTTCCTTCTCAAGGCCGACCGTGCCACCTCTCGTGCTGTGCTGACGTCTCCCCCCCCGCGCCAGGAACTCTCGGTATGGCGAAAGCAGGCCACCATCTCGGTGCAGGACGAGCTGGCCGACAAGGTCCTGCCTCCAGGCCTCGAGGCCTCGCTGCCCCCAACCCTCGAGGATCTCTTCGCGCGGACGCGGGCCGGCGTCCGCCGCTCGGCCGAGCTCTACATCAACATCTGCAACGTCATGGACCGCCTGGTCAAGCGGACGGGCGGGGTGGCTGCCGACCACGCCCGCATCGCCATGTCGCTCACGTCCCTGACGGAGAGCTCCGCCGACACGTACGCCACCGACACGAACGAGGTGCCGCTGCTCAACGACGGCCTGGCCGCCATGAGCAAGCACCTCCGGACGTACCAGAACCTGCTGGAGGACGAGAGCCGCGGGTGGGACGAGGGGGTCCTGGAGGACCTCAAGCGCCAGCGGGACTCGCTGGTCAGCGTCCGCGAGCTGTTTGACCGCCGGGAGAAGCTCGACAGGGACAACATTCCGTACCTGGAGAGGAGGATACAGGCCAACGAGACCAAGCTGGCCGGCCTGCGGTCCAAGCCGGAGGGCATGGTGAAGCCTGGCGAGATTGAAAAGGCGGCCGAGGCGATAATCAAGGTGAGTTGGCCCGCCATTTCGATTTTTTTTGTTTCCTCTTTTTCCTGTGTTTCCTGTGTTTCCTCTGTTTCCTCTGTTTCCCGTCTCCTATTCCCCCCTTTTTTTTTTCCGTCTTTTTCGTGTCTCTCTTTTTTTTTCTTTTTTCTTCTTTTTTCCTCTCTTTTTTTCTTTTTCTTATTTCTTGTTTTTCCCCTCCTTCCCCGCCTGTTTCCGTGTCCGTCTCGTCAGTCACCTTGCTCACCGCCACGCCCCGCAGGACAAGGAATCCATCGTGCAGCAGCACAACCGCTCCGTCTTGGTCAAGGAGTGCCTGCGCGACGAGCTCGTCACCTTGCAGAGCTCGCAGTACCACGTCAGCCGGTGGAACCAGGACTGGGCCGGCGAGCGGGTCAAGTACGCCGAGATGCTGGCGGACAATTGGCGCCGGCTGCTAGACGAGCTGGAGGGCATGCCGCTGGGCGACTGAGCGTGTATTTTGGTTGTTTTTTGTCTTTTTGTTTCTTTGTCTTGTTTCTTGTTTCTTGCTACTTTTATCTTCTTTCTTCTTTCTTCATCCTGTCTTTCTTTCTTTCGTCATTCTCTCTTTCTTCTTCTTTGTTTACCCCCTGTAAACAAGGCTGCGTGGTTTGTGCGCCGCAAAGACGAGACGGGCTTCTTTTCCCTGGGACGAGATGGCGCAGGCGGGCGAGCGAGCAGGCGTGCAGTGAAGCATTTGTACATGTAATTTGTCACGGGGGGGCCCAGGGACCAGAGTAGACGACGAGATTGAAAATAGGGGAAAAAAAACTTGATTCTGCCGCGGGCGCTGAAATCCTCGGGTCTGCAAAAGACCGACATGCTCGGGGGGGAAACCCAACGACCCGTGTCTCCCCGACGCACCGAAACAAACGCAACGCGCGTAAGATATGGCTTGCAATCAAGTTACTTGACTAGGCACGCAAACTACCGAATCATCAGGCGGAACAGTCACAACACACTTGTCCCGGTAGGCAACTACCCTAGGCCAGCCATCTAGCGCGACGCGTCGTCGCCACCATCAACGCCGCCTACCCCCGCAAGACGACGCCCTCGGCCTACCAGTCGTCCGTGACGGCTCCGTGGCTCGCGTCGCCCACCAGGCGGGCGTACTTGGCCAGCACGCCCCTCCTGACCCTCGGCTCGGGCGGCGTCCAGGCGGCCCTGCGGCGGGCCAGCTCCTCGTCCGAGACGGCCACGTCGATCGAGTTGGCCACGGCGTCAATGGTGACGACGTCGCCGTCGGCGACGAGGGCGATGGGCCCCCCCGCGGCCGCCTCGGGCACGACGTGGCCGACAATGAAGCCGTGCGAGGCGCCGCTGTACCGCCCGTCCGTGACGAGGGCCACGTTGGTCAGCCCGGCGCCCATGATGGCCGCGCTCGCCCGCAGCTGCTCGGGCATGCCGGGCCCGCCGCGCGGGCCCTCGTAGCGCACCACGACGACGAGGTTGCCGCCGCCGCCGCCGCCGCGGCCCACGGCGCCCGCCGCCAGCGCGGCGTTGAGCTCGCGCTCGCTGTCAAAGACGCGCGCGGCGCCGGCGAAGCGCAGGCCCTCGCGGCCCGAGACCTTGGCGACGGCGCCCCCCGGGGCGAGGTTGCCGCGCAGCACGCGGATGTGGCCGGTGGGCTTGACGGGGTCGGCGAGCGGGCGGATGACGCGCTGGCCCGGGTCGAGGCTCGGCCAGGCGGCCACGTTGTCGGCGAGCGTGGCGCCCGTGACGGTCATGACGGAGCCGTCGACGAGCCCGCGCGCGATGAGCATCTTGAGCACGGCGGGGGTGCCGCCCACCTCGTACAGGTCCTCCATCAGGTAGCGGCCGCCGGGGGCCAGGTCGGCCAGCACGGGGGTGCGGTCGCTGGCGCGCTGGACGTCGTCGAGCGTCAGCGGCACGCCGGCCGTGCGCGCCATGGCCAGGAAGTGCAGCACGCCGTTGGTCGAGCCGCCCAGCACCATGGTCAGCACCAGGGCGTTCTCGAACGCCGCGCGCGTCAGCAGGTCGCGCGGGCGGATGTCGCGCGCCATGGTGGTCCGCATCACCCGGCCGGCGCGCTCGCACTCGCGCCGCTTCTCGGGCGACAGCGCCGGGTACGACGACGACCCGGGCAGCGTCAGGCCCATGGCCTCGATGGCCGTCGCCATGGTGTTGGCCGTGTACATGCCGCCGCAGGCGCCGGCGCCGGGGCACGCGTGCCGCTCAACGTCGGCCAGCACGTCGCCCGGCCCGCGGCCCGGCCGCCCGGCGTCCGTGGCCGCGTGCAGCCGGCCGTAGGCGTGGGCCCCCGCCGCCTCGTAGCAGGTGCTGATGTTGACGGGGCGCTCCAGCAGCGCCGAGTGGCCCCGGCGGATGGTGCCGCCGTAGATCATGATGAAGGGCCGGTTGTGCCGCGCCGCCGCCATGACCACGCCGGGCATGTTCTTGTCGCACCCGGGGATGGAGATGTTGGCGTCGTGCCGTTGCGCCGACGTCACCGTCTCGATCGAGTCGGCAATCAGCTCCCTGGTCTGGAGGGAGAATCGCATGCCTTTTTGGTGCTTTGCTGTCAGCAACGGCAAGGAGGCAGGAGGAGGCTCGGCAGGAGGAGGCTCGGCAGGAGGAGGCTCGGCGTGCGGTGCGGCCAGCGTCTTGTCGGAAAACTGTTCCAAAAGGAAACGCACGTACGTACCGTCGCCGCCCATGGTGATGGCATCGGAAACGCCAACCGTGTTGAACTGCCAGCCAAGCATGCCCTCTCGTTGGACGGAATCCTTGACAATTTTCCCAAGCTCGAGCACTGCACATGAACGGCTCTCGTCAGCCTCGGACTTGATGGGAACCAGGCCGGGTGCACGTTGCCGTGCCAAGCAGAGAATGACGGGTACGAGTCACCCACGGTGCATACTAGAGCCCTAGCATCAGCAAGTGCTTCTCTGTCATTTTCCCTTTTTTTTTTTTTTTTTTTTTCCTTCTTCTTCTTTTCTGTTTATTCCTTGTCACAGTTTCTCTCTCTCCCTTCGCATGCTTCGATCCTGCTTGACGGAGTACAAACACGACCCAGGGCATTGCGTCTCCTTGAGCGTCACCTACTTGCAAGGATTACCCTCCCACCACACGGTCGCGATGCCAACTTGCGGCGCGTTCTTCATCAGCTGTTCATTGGGGACTCCGGCTCCGTAGAGCATGGCCTTTGACCGGGCGGGGTACAAGTGTCAGCGGGAAATCAATGGACTCAACATCCCAGCTCTGCCCTGCCCTGGATTTCCCCCCGTCCCCCCCGCCCCCGGAAAGGCTGTGCCGGCCAGCTCCGCGTTGCGGGGAAACGTAGGACGCACCTGAGCTCCGGGAAAGTCGTGTTCCCTCGTCAGAACCGCAGACCAGCGGTTCAGCGGTCCACCTGGAGGAAGACAATCGAACTGGATATAGTCCGGCGAGGACTTGGCATCAGGTCCCGGCACGGGCACGGTGGCGGTACTGGCGTCTTTCTCAAGGTCAGCCATGGCGTGAAAGCGGGGGTTCCACTATCCAACACGGGTTTGTGTTTAGATTTTTTTCCAAGGTTGGATTGTCTGTCTGTTGGAGAGTCAAACGAGGCTTGAAAGGGGTCGAGGTAGCTGGAGCTGGTGAGCTAGCTGCTCCCTGCCAGAACGAAACGACGCCGGAATTGAGATCCGGGCCCGAGCACGAGTACGGACTAGGAAAGAACTGAGAACTGTTTGACAGTGGGTGGCCGTCGATGGCAGTCAATGCCTGTCGATGGCAGCGGATGGCAGTCGATGGCTGTCGAAGATGACTGTCGAAGATGACTGTCGAAGATGACTGTCGAAGATGACTGTCGACGATGACTGTCGATGGCTGTCGAAGATGACTGTCGATGACTGTCGATGGCCGTCGTTGGCCCTCTCATCCCGGTCCCGGCTCGTTCTGCTCACCAGCCTCCCCGTCTTACCCAGCTCGAGCGGGGTACGTGAAAGGCGGGGCAGCACCGCCTCATTCATTCGTCATCCGTCATTGGCCTGCGCTGACCGCCCCACGCTCTCCATTGCCCATCGTCACGTTTCCTTTCATATTTCCTTCCAATCCGTCTTGGCTGCCGGATACCGATACCGAGCACTCCGTACGTACTGTCGCCTGTCGCCCTCCCTGCAGCATGCCAACCCCGCTTCGGGATAAGTCTCGACTAGCTTACTGTAAACGTAATTCCATATCATGTATGTATGTACATATACCCGAGACCAAGTCGCGACAGCAGGCTGTCTGGGCCACGCATCATCCCTGTTTCACCACCTCGGAACCGAACCCCCCTTATCCCCTATCCCTTCCCCTTCCCCTATCCCCGTCCCCGTCCCCGTCCCCGTCCCGGCCATCATGGCACAAGTACGCCACGCCAAGTGCGGCTAGAGGCTGTATATCCGGCATGCATGGCGGCTTATACTCCGTACCCGTGACGGCTGTCCCGTGCCGTGTGTTGGTCGCTGGCGGCGTTTCGGACGTCTGCTGGTGCTTGCTGGCTGCGTCGAGTATTCTGTTGATGCTGGCTACGGTCCGGTCGTCCTGGACGCCTTGTGCCCGTGGTCTGCCTCGGCCAATGTTCATGCCAACTCGGGCCTTATCCCTCCCCTACCAGACCCTTACTCATGGCGGATAAATGTCGCCCTTCTTCGTACGCATTCATCCTCGTACCCTAGCATGAGCGCATCAACGTCCCATCCCCGTCATCATCTCCCACAGGTGCTCTTCAACCACTCGCACAGTAAGGCAACACCCCTGTCTCAACCGTAAGCATCCACTGAGCACGGGCACGATGCACAAGAACAAAGATTCAAGACATTAGGAAGGGCTCGCGCAGGGATCCCGCGTTGCTTCGAATCCCGTGCTGCCGCTGCTGCCGCCGCCGCCGCTGCTGCTGCTGCTGCTACTATGTATCCCATTAACCTTGCACATTGTTCGCTTTTTACAACCATTTCATGGCGTCCCTCAGCGCTGAAGCCGCATCTCTGGGCCGTCATCCAAAATGGAAGCTATTCTCGTCTTGTCCCGACCTCTTGAACCAAGCTCGGCTCTCCGGCCCTCGGCAGGGCTACCAACGCGCGTCATCGGGTTGCTGTCACTGTACTGACCGCAGGCTCCCAACCTCCACGCTTGCTCCAGCGCCGCCGGAGATGCATTCATGCCGTATTCATCGCCAATCACGGCCCAAAACGCTCTCTTGTGTCTCTCGTACACGGCGAAAAGCCTCTTCAGATCCACCTGTGCAGGCGTGTGCACCGACGAGGACGGCGGCGACAGGCGCGAACCATCGAGGCAACGAGGCGGCCCAGAAGGCTGGTAGGTTGCACCTCCCTGAAAATGGTGCATCTTGACCGGCGGCAGAGTGTTGTTGATGCATTGTTCGGATGTGATGCTTGCGCACCTTGGCAGGGCCTCGCCGATTGCGGGAGAGAATGGGACTCCTTCCGGTTTGGGCAGAATGGCCGGCAGTCTCGGCGATCTCTTTGCAGACAGGATCCGAGGCAGCCGCATGTCGCTGTCTTGTGTCGACTTGCCCAGGAAGCCGCCGCCGCTCATGGGTGGTGAGAGAGAACGAGCTCCTCGGCACACAGGGCTGGAAGGCGCGGCAGGCTGACTTGGCGACGGCTCTGACGAGCCTGATGAGAACGAGGCAATGCGCTTGCGCCTGGTGCTTCCATGCGATAACTGGTGATAGTGCAGTCGACAGGCCAGCTCAGTCTTGTTCAAATGGGCTGCAATGTGCTTGTACGGCGTCTTGAGCATTCGGGTCTGGATAAGATACGCTTCCTATTTCGAAAGAGAGACAGACGCAACGTAAGCAAGTGTCTCCGAAGCAGCACGTTTTCGCCCATGGAGAACACTAACCTCCTCTTCTCTCCACGCTCGACCGCTGCTGCTGCTAGTGAGAGACGTCTTTCTGTTCTTGGTTACGCCATTTCTATGTCGATTCATGGCGTCTGTCGTCGGCGAGTACGTAGGTTGAGCATGCATCACTTGTGTAATGGACATTATAGCTGGATTCTCTTGGTGGATGCAGTAGTTTATTACAGTAAGCAGCTCGGGCTCGGTTTCGAAGCACTGGAGCTTTCGCTTTGACGCGGTTTCGAGTTTCGACAGAGAAAAGAGAAAACGAGAGGTTGTCCGTTATAGATCTAAAGGAAACCGAAATGGCAAACCAGGCCTCTTGACGGTCGGATGAACTTGAGGCGTAGATGCGTGATAGTGATCGGAAAAGAAAAAGAAAAAGAAAAGTGTCCAAAGTCCAGCCTTGTAGCAAAGTTTCTTAACGAGAGGGATGTATACCCAGAGTGGTCTATCCAAAGAAAGAAGTGAAATATATTGAACAAAAAGCCGACTGGATTATTGGTCCATCATTCAACATCGAGCTCTGGTTAAAAGAATGGTAGCAGCCTGGCCGGTAGGGTAGCAAGAGTAGCAAGAAAAGAAAGAAGGATGGCAGGCGGAATAAAGAAATAGGAACGAAAGAATACAAGACTAGAAACAGAGAAAACGTTGACGTGCAACGCGGTTGGTGTTTTGCCGCGCAGGAGAAACGAAGAGAAGAAAAGAAGGGAATAAAGAAGAGAAGAGCAGATGCAAGTAGAAGAAGAGGCAAGTGCTAGATGGCACTGATATAGTAAAACACGGCGCGAAACGGCAAGACGCCTTGTTGATTAGCGGCAAGTTGCAAGACCCGCATTGTTCCTCTTCTACGGAACGACTTGCTGGTGATGTTCTCGATCTGGTACAACATGGACAGGGGTCCCTGTCGCTCGAGATCCAGCCTTGTTACATCTCAGTTCGGCTGTCCACTCGGCGCTGTGACAGCTTGGACATGGGCTTGAGGCGCTGGCCTGATGCGATGCCCGCTCGCGACAGCATGTCAACCCACTGGAAGTATGGTTGACGCGAGAAAAAAATCATGGTATGAATGAAGCGGCTGGCGAATTGGCAGAACGGTTGTTGCGTACATGTCGCTTGACATGGCTTGCGCATGACGGTCTTTCCAGATGACGGCCTCCGGTCCGTCCACCGATCCGGCCACAACAGTGTAGTGTAATACAAGACTGCGAAGCAAAGTGCGTTCGTTACACTGTAGTCAGCACCTCTTGAAGCACGGGTTCTGCTGCAAAAAAAGGGTGGCCCGAGGCAATTGCTGTTCGCTTCGCACAAAGCTGTCGGAGCTGAAAGTCACCACTCCGTACTTTTTAGGGTAATGAGACAACGGTGGCGCGGAGTCATGATGAGGTCTTTTGTGTCGAGGCTAGCATAACAAGTTGCAAACTACACAGCGGAATTATTAGTGTATTGGCAAAAAGGAAGCACGCAAGGGGGTCCATCTCGAAACACCACCTTGGGATGCGAAGCTAAACCGGATGCCAGGCAAAAGCAGCCACGGGTTTGAACACCGGAGCCATCTCTCGCATCTGAACCGCTGGGAGAGTCGTGGTGGCGCATCCTTGGTGCCGCGGCAACATGGCAACTCTTGTGACTGAATGCCTTGAAGGGGTTGCCTTGACATGTTACAAGCGAGCGGCTCTGTTTTGAAATCCCGGCCCTCGCCGCAGAGCATGTTCCTGCGTCGGGGCCAGGGAATCCCAGCCGAACTAGCCTGGCACAGCACCCGCCCGACTTGCCCTCGAAGCGTTAGCCTGGAACACGGGAAGCTGTTCCTCGTGAACAAGCTCGGCTCCATTTCCAGGATGTCTTGTTGTATGCGACGCCATCATAGGACGTGAGTAGCGTTTCGGGGTTTGAAAATGATGTCGTGATGGTCTGGTCCGGGGAGGGGGGTTTTTTTTTTTTTGTGATTTTTTTTTTTTTTCCCTCGGGGTCCTGTTGAGCTGTTTGTTGGTAATAAAGTTCCCGCTCTTCCCTTCTGGTCTATGATGAAATGCATGCCTCTTCTGCAGCATGTATGGCAGGAACCACCAAGCCACTTGGGGAAAGTACATGGCAATGGCAACAAGCGAGCTTGGCAGAGTACCTCCAGCTTATTAGTGTCTCCGTACCTGCCATCTTGGTGGCAACTCCTCCAGTAGGGCATGGCTCAGCGCCACGGAGCATCTCACGAACCCTGACAGGCGGAGGCGGGGCGTGGTTTGAGGGTCCCTTGAAACTTGCACTAGTTCAATCCGAGTCGGTGTCAACATTGCCGCACAATATGCACGTCGTCTAGGTTTCAACATGGCGGCGCGGATATGATAATGGAGGGCTTGTGAAACTGCTATCTGCTTCCAGCTACAATTGTTCCGACACTTGCACCCGCTCTGTACTGTCGGACCACGCGCTCTATTTTCTGGGTGTGTGTTTTTTTTTTTTTTTTTTTTTTTTTTTTTTTTTTTTTTTTTTTTTTTCTCCCTTTCCCTTGCTCTTCTTTTGTATTTACCCACGTGATATCATGTGGTTCTGATTCGCATGCTTCCCGTCACGTGGGTTCGAGTCTGGGTCCGAGTTTGGGATCAAGTCTGTTTGATTTACTAACCACCACCTCGTGCACCATTTCGACCTGGTTTTATTGACGGAAACAAGGAAAAGCACAAGCACTAAACATTAGACTTTTCCATTCAGTCGCCATCGAGAGCCCGGATGGACAAGTACAGGACGATTCGTAGCCTCAAACACTACTAATCTGCACGGGTTGTCCTCGTACTCAAACTAACTCGGAATCCATCCATCCGGAGCCATCATTTGCTTACAAGCCGAATCTACCGCGCGTCATGTCAAGGCATGAGGAGACGAGCCATGGAGCATCGGTTACCTGACGTAATTGTCCGAGTAGTCACTTCTGGTTGAGAACAGCCTTGTGCGGATATGAACCGGAAACGAGGGAGTTGTAGCTGATAGCTTGGGGTGTCTGCGTTGGGCAAGTTTTCGACGCTGGGTGGGAGGCGCCTTTGACTTGAGCTTTCTTCCGCACGCGCCAGAGCCAACTGATCTGACCAGGACGAGTGGTTGCAGCGACGGCAGTTGCACGTTGGGGAGGGGGGGTGGTGTTTAAGCATCCGACATTAAATATCGAAACATCAAACATCAAACATCGAACATTGAACATTGAACATTGAACATTGAACATCGAACATCGAACATCGAATATCGAGCATCGAGCATTGAACATCGAGCGAGGGCAATGTGCGGAGCAGAAGAACAGCAATGTATTGGGTACAAGCCAAGAACAAAGCGTAGAATGCCAGCGGTGTACTCATCAAGTCACCGCGGTACTCGGGACGCATCTTCGGATCGGCTACCGAAGCGAGGCACAGATGGGCTGCGCTTGGGCCATCTTGGATCTTTGGATCTCAAGCGGCAATCATGAGCTTTACGAATGGCTAAAGGGCAAGATGGAGAGAGTTACATGAAGTGTCTACTCCGTACCAGGGGGCGGGGTTTATTTCGCAAGACGGGATGATCCATGTCTCTGAACAATGAACAATGGCGAGGAGCCTGGTTGCTTCCTCAGGCAGAAAGTCAGGCAGAAGCTCAGGCAGAAGCTCAGGCAGAAGCTCAGGCAGAAAGTCAGGCAGAATGCGCAACGTGAGGCAGAGCAGGATGCACCGAGGTACCTAGACCGTCTGGCAGGTGCTTTCCTTCGCATAAGCTTACCCTTCTTACCCGACACGGCCTTTGCGCGGATGCAATTCCTGAATTCTATACGGGATGGGGCAGGGGGCATCCCAGTGACGGGCTCTGGAGATGACAGCATTCGCCTGCGCGTGGCAAAATACGTGAGCCTGGAATTTTGGTGTGCAACCATTTTTCCGACACGGAGGGCGGAGTAGCCAGCCCGCCAGCCAGCCTCTAGCCAACCTTTATCCAGCCCGCTTGTCTTTTTTTTTTCTTTTTTTTTTTTCCCGGGAAGGCTGGTAAAGAGGAGAACATTGAAGGAATGAGAAGGGGAATGCCAGCCAGCCGCCTTGGACATTGCATGTTATTGTCAATTTGTTGTGGGGGGGGTTGGTTGGTTGGTTGTGGGGGGGGGGCCTAGTAGGAAGTAGCACGTACTGTAGGGACTGGTACTGGCGCACTGGCGCACTGGCGCGCTGGCGCAATCGGGCGCAGTACATACCGTGTAGCAGCTTGTACTCCGTACAGTACGAATCATGATTGTTGGGTAGACGCAAGTGCGGGTCGTGGTCAGATTTTCGGGCCGCTCTATTGGACCGAGATGGCTGGTCGCTCGAAATAGCTTGGTCATACATGTACTGTACCACTTCCCTGCGCAGACGGCCGCACCGCGCGCAAGGACTTGACTGACCCCCCATTCTTTCCTCTCGCATCCATTCCCCCCCTCGCTTTTTCCGGCGGGAAAAAAAAAAAAAAGTCACCTCGAGTCTGGTCCAGAAAAATTCTCGACCGCCTCAAACCCCCCAAAGCGCTCTAAAGCAGAAGCTACTTGGGCGCCAAGTACCAGAACTCCTCGTCCCCCCGAAGCACCAGACGCTTTGTACATGCTCGGCGGGATCCACCGCACGCACCCGCTCCGGTTCATTGTCGAGACATCTCATCATCAAGCTTCATTCATCAGCGGCCTCCGCACGCAAGAGGTTGCGTTGCGCAAAAGGGACCAGAGACGCGACGTCTGGAGAAGGAGAGGACCTGGCCGACCCCCCTTCCCAAGTGCTGCGACGTGCTCAGGCGCTTGTCCATCTTCACTTGTCAATCCCAGCCGGTGCTGAACCAGCGGGCGCCCCAGGTTCCCTTTTCATCGGCAGCCAATACCCAGCATCGCCACGCGCTGCCAATTTCTCACCCCGTCAGCTGCATCTGCATCGGGGGCGCGACATAGGGTCGTTGTTGGCTGCGCAAAAGGGCACCCCTTTTCCCCCTTTGCCTTGTCTGTTCAACATTTTCCACATTATCCGCCGCATTTTCCGCATTTTCCCCTTTTCGCAGTAATCGCCTGCTTGCACAAAGCCGGGGCCAGCTCCAGCGCCAGCGCCAGCGCCAGCACCAGCACCCGGTTAGGTACCTGCTCGACCCAGCCGTCCGCTCAGGAAAAGACTGGACAGACCAGACGCATACGTAAGTACCTACCTACCCTTTCCGCTTGGCGACCACCAGCCCGTCTTATCCTCTCACGGAACCCACTTTCTCATGTGTCTTGGGGCTAGTTATAGTCCACAGAGTCCACAGAATCCACAGAATCCACAGCGGTCCACAGCGGTCCACACACCATCAGGCTATTGGGTTTCAGCCTCCACTGCACTCTCCAGGCCCAGGCTGGCCAACGTCAACTACCTCGCCCTGCCCATCTCTCAAGACGCAGGAATTTTGTATTACGCAAACCCGTGGCTCTTGCTGTCTACCACACCAGACCCCGACCCCGGGACCACCTGTGTAACTTTGACTTGTCTCTCTACCAGAGGACCTGCCTCACGACCTTTTTTTTTTTTTTTTTTTTTTTTTTGCTGGCAGCAAGTGTGGGAAAAAATAAAAATAAAAAAAAATAAAGCAGCAACAGCACCAGCAGCAGCCGCAGCAGCAATAAAAAAGGAAACAAGAAAAAAACAAGAAAAACAAGTCCAAGGCCCTCTGCAACAATCGACTTCTCTTGCTGCAGATTTATCCGAGGGATTGATTGATTCTGTTGCCTGTGAGCATCACGCGGTACGTCGCCTCTCTCTCTCTCTCTTTTTTTTTTTTTCTTTTTTTTTGTTTGCGCTTTGCCCTTTTTCCTTTCCCCGTTTGCCTCTGCAGAAACTCCCCTTGGCTACTGTTCATTGTCACGTTTGCATCGACGTCGCGCTCGCAGCGGGCTAGGTCTTGTCCTATGCCGCTTACCGTGTTCGACGGCGCGCGTTGAGCTTCGCAAACCTAGGCTACACCAGCCGCGTCGCTGCAGACAAGACCCATGTTTGTCGCCAAATCTCGCGCCTCGCAAACAATGACTAAATCGTGCCTGCGATCGCTTGGGTTCGCCTTGATCCGGGCCCTTTTGTCTCTCTTCTCTTCTCCGTCGTAGAGCCTTTCACTGACAGTATTTGTTTCTGTCGCATCCAGATCATGCAGCAGTGGCAGGTCGGCCCTGTGCCGGAGTACGTCTACTCCAACTCCACTCACCCGCCAAACGACATGCAGTAAGTACCGACTCCATCCCTCTGTTTGTTCCTGGTACTTTCAATCCATCGTCGTCTACATCCCATTTATCCACCGTCTGCCTACCTACCTACTACCTACCTACTTCACCTTTTGCCCCTTTGGTCCTCGATCCTCTTGTGTACCTGCTTGCTGTCAACTTGCTTCGTGCCTACTTGCTGTCTGGTTTTTTTCTTCCCCTTTCACCCTCTTCTTCCCCCAACGCTTCTTCCCCAAGTTGGTGCAACCAACTCCCCTTCACCGTCAAACACAAAACCAAAACTGCCCATGACAGCCATGTTCCTGCATTTGGGTTTCGTTTCGTTCCGTGGCGGCAGTTGTGGTGGTTGAACGGGTTTCGCTGTGTCAGGGACGGGACCACCAAGCTCCCTTCAGTATCTGATATCGCCATGCCGTCCCGACCCGGCGGTAGGGTAGCCCTGTGTTGCATTTCCAACAGCGCTGACTTTGTCCGACGTAAACAGCAATCATCCCTATCAACCAGACATGGCACGTCGAAACGAACAGCGCATGGAATTTCCCTACGCTGCCGCGCAGCCCAACATGGCACCTCAGCAGCAGCAGCAGCATCACCCAGCCCCAGGCCAGCCACCAATCAGTGTCTCCCAGGCTCCAGGTGCTTCCGGTGCTCAGCAACAAGCGCAAACTCCAACCCCGGCGCAACAAGGCCGTCAGCGTAAGCGACCGGCTCCCAACACGGCACCGTCCCCAGCTACTGCTGCCGCTCCCGCTGCTCCCGTCCCAGCAAGCCAAGTTCAACCACCGGCCCCGACTCCCCCTACTCCCCAAGCCGCTCCAGCTCCTCCTCCGGCTCAGGCCCAGGCCCAGGCCCAGGCTGCATCCGAAGATGCCAATACTACACCAGTGCAGCCGCCGCCGGCCAAGAAGAGCAGGACCAACACTCCATGGACACCTCAAGAGGAGCTCAGACTGAAACAGATGCGAGACGCTGGAAACAGTTGGGCAGAAATTGCCAAGGTAGGCCCACAACACCCACAACAACAACAACAACAACAACAACAACCACCTGGTGGCACAAAACATCCTTGACCACGTCCGGCTTACTAAGATGCGTACAGACGTTCCCTGCCAGAACAGAAGGCTCAGTGAAGAAACATTGGTACAAGGTACAGTTTGTCGATATGCATGGGCATGCGTTGAGTGCTGTTGATGGATTTTGACACTTTGCCATAGGATATGCATTATGCAGAGTTTGCCGAAGACGAGGTATGCTTCACGAGGTCTCATCCTTTTTGTTATTCCTTCTTGATTTTCTTTTTTCATTTCAGTTGCTGGACTGACGTCATCTTACGATAGAGCCAGGCCTTGTTGAATGCCATCAAAGAGTATGAAAACAACAAGTGGAAGGTGATTGGTCAGAAGGTCGGCAAACCAGCCAAGGTACAGGCTTCCATGATCCCAGACGCTGGCTGGAATGCGGTATAGCTGACAAATCTTATATCAGGCTTGCGAACAATATGCAAAAGAACACTTCCCAGGTCGGTGATTTCCTCGCGCAGCCATTTTATGTATCGGCGCTCACTGACTTTTTTCTTGTAGATCTCTTCACGGCCGGCAAGGGACGGTAAAACTCCAGGCTATGGGATTCTACGGGTATGTCTTAAAAGTAGTCGCTTTGGGACGACAAATGATGAGATTTGTCGCTGATTCCATCTCGACGTGCAGCTCTCTAGCCAGAAGAGTCGCGCGGTGCAGTCGTGGTGGAACGATTACGGTTCGATTTGCCGAGAGGCCACCCGTCGACGGACTAGTTTGTATTTGAGGATGTTGATAACACGTCAGTTAACTGTACAGCCGCGAACTAGGCGAATGCTGTGGGTGACGAGGCTAAGGAAAGGGGGGGGGGGGGAAAAGGGGCGGGGGGATTGGGAACTGGTATCAGAGCGTCCAGAGAGCGGCGAACGTGTCGTGATTTGTAGGAAACCCTCGTCGTATTTCCTGTATACTCTTCTGGTATCTGCTTGTTGTCCTGTTTTTCCGCTTGTTGTTGCAGCTGCGACGCTCGAGTTTGGCTGCTTTTGAACCTACATGCTTCATTCCATTCGGAATGTCATCAAGGTAGGTCAACCCGTCCTGGGATGACACGGGCTTTACTCGGGACGGGAGGACGGGGAAGCGATTTTGGAGGTGACAGGCTTTGGGAGATGGTTGACGCAAGTGATCGGCTGATGATCAAGCCCCAATGACTATATACGAATGCTGCTTCGGAGGCAACGGTCACAGAGAAATGGTTTCTTTTTTTTTTATTTTTCTCCCTTCTCTTTTCTTCTTCTTCTTTTTTTTTTTTTTTTTTTGGCCACTTTTGCTAGATGGGAGGGAACGCCAGAGGCAAATCTGTTTAGGTATTCTTCACGGGCTACTTTAAAGAGCAAGGACAGGGACGGCTAAATCGATTCAACTTGTGTCTCGAGGAGAGCAGGTGGTGGTGATGAGGTTGTGCTACATACATATACGGTACACGTTTGCGCGTGGACGGGGTTCGTGTTTCGCGCGGACGGGAGGCTGGAGGCTGGAAGGCTTGGCATGTGTTCCGATGGGAGGGATGGGCCTGGTCGATCGGAGGGTTATGAGTCGGGGGTTGCGTGACTGGGGGACATGCGACTTGGGGACTTGGAGACATGCGACTTCGGAACTTGCGACTTGGTGAAAAAGTAACCATCGCAGCATATGAAGCCGAATAAAGCCTCGATATGTCGGCCCCACTGCCTGCCGGGGAAGGGGGGCTTCGCCATGTAACAAAGCTACCGTACGAAACTGTCCCACACTGGCAGAGTATCAGCACCGCATGCTATGGCGGACGGGTCGGGTTGTCGTTGTGTTGTTTATGTCGAGGGCTGTCGAGTCGAGTGCTGGAGTTGGCCCGGCCTGCACTCTGGATGTTTCCAGCCGATGTCAGTTGGGGGGGACTTGGAAAGCAAAACGTTCGATACCTACATCTGCAGACCAGGCGTTGAATTATCCGAGAGGGAAAAAGAAAAGGCCAATACTAGCTTGCTGATGCTTGGCCATGGATAACTGGCATTGCCGTGACAAGCAGAATCTCATGGCCAAAATCCACCCTAGGGTATCCAAACGTTGACGACCCAGACTTCAGCCACAGTGGCCTAACCCACCCACCCGCGCGCAAGGCACGAATAAGTGGCTGGATTTTTTTTTTTTTTTTTTTTTTTTTTTTTGCCCTCCCCATCCGAACAACGCATGAGCATTCTGCACCGACGCAACATTGGCCATCTGCCTCAACACCAGGCCATAGCATATCCCAAACACAGCAATGAAGCGCAAGCTCGACCACAACGGAGTCCCGTCCTCCCCGGAGCCGGAGCCGCAAAAGCGCAGCAGGTCTGAGCCGTGCCCGGATGCCGACCTCTCCTTCGCGGACCTGGGGCTAGACCCTCGCCTAGTCCAAGCAGTTGCCGAGCAAAACTTCCTGAAGCCCACGTTGGTGCAGCAGCAAGCGATTCCCCTGGCCCTGAACGGCAAAGACGTCCTCTGCAAATCCAAGACGGGCTCCGGCAAGACGGCCGCCTACGTGCTGCCCCTCCTCGCCGGCATACTGAAGAGGAAAAGGGTATGTTTGATGAACCTGGGCGTCACGTCTCCCCTCCCCGCCTCTGCCCGATTTCCGCTCGACTCCCAACTCGAATTTCCCCACTTGAAGTTTCTGTAACGCGACATTTGTCATGTGTGTCTATTTAATGTCGTTCCATGCATTGTGATTATCCGTCTCTGACGCGCCAAAAAAAAAAAAAAAAAAGGTCGATGCCAGCTCCGCAACGTCGGCGCTGATTTTGGTCCCGACTCGCGAACTCGCCGACCAGGTTTTCAAAGTCATCGAGCAGTTCTCCTCGTTCTGCGCCAAGGACGTCCGGGCGGTCAAGCTGACCGACAAGCTCTCCGACGCCGTGCAGCGGTCTCTGCTGTCCACGTCTCCGGACGTCGTCATATCGACGCCCTCGAGAGCATGGCACAACGTCAACTCGAACCAGTCTGCCCTGTCCCTGGCCAAGCTTACCCACCTGGTCCTGGACGAAGCCGACCTGCTGCTGTCGTACGGATACGACGAGGATCTGGAGAAGCTGTCGTGGTCGATTCCCAAAACCGTCCAGACAATCATGATGAGCGCCACCCTCACAGCGGAGGTGGACTCGTTGAAGAAGACCTTTTATCGCAGCAACGCGCCCGCCCTGCTGGACCTGGAAGAAGCCGACGCGGACGGACCAGGCGTGACGCAGCTGGTCACCAAGTGAGTCGGCCATGCTCGACCATGCTCCGCAGCAATTTTCTCTTTTTTTCCCCTTCTTTTTTTTTTTTTTATTTTCCTTTCTTTTCTTCCCGCTAACGAGGGTGCCCATGCAGGTGCGGAGAAGACGAAAAGTTTTTGCTGGCGTACGTCATCTTCAAGCTGCAGCTGGTCAAGGGCAAGTGCATCATCTTTGTCGGCGACGTGGATCGATGCTACCGATTGAAGCTGTTTTTCGAGCAGTTTGGCATCCGAAGCTGCATTCTGAACTCGGAACTGCCCGTCAACTCGAGAATCCACGTCGTCGAAGAGTTCAACCGCAACGTCTACGACATCATCATTGCCTCGGACGAGAAGGAGGTCCTGGGCAACGAGGGGAAAGCAAACCAGGAGACGGAGGACGAGGAGGCCCAGCCAGACAAAGGGGACGGCTCCGACGCGAAGAAGCAGCCGCAGCGGTCGAGCAAGACGCCCAAGGGCGCAAAACGAGACAAGGAGTATGGTGTTTCCAGAGGTACGGGCTCACACGGATTCTCATGACGTCTCATGACGTCTCATGACTTTGGGTCTTGAACTTTGTCCCCGGGGGGGGGGGATTCAACAACGCACCCTGCTAACGGCAGCTTTGATCCGCGCAGGCATCGACTTCAAAAACGTTGCGGCCGTCATCAACTTTGATCTCCCGACCTCGGCTTCCTCGTACACCCATCGAATCGGCCGCACTGCACGGGCCGGCAAGGCCGGCATGGCCCTGTCCTTTGTCGTGCCCAAGGAGCTGTTCCGCAAACACATGCCCACGTCGATCCCCAGCGCGGAAAAGGACGAAAAGGTCCTGGCAAGGATCACGAGGCAGCAGGCCAAGAAGGGCAAGGAGATCAAGCCGTACAACTTTAACGCAAAGCAGGTGGAGGCGTTCCGGTACCGCATGAACGATGCCCTTCGGGCCGTTACGAAAGTGGCCGTCCGCGAGGCGAGAACTCGCGAGCTGCGCCAAGAGCTCCTCAAGAGCGAAAAGCTGAAGAGGTAGGCGCCCCAGCCGTGTCTTTTTCTCGTCTCCGTCCTTTTCTTCTGTCTCTGTTTCTTCTTTCCTCCTTTGTTTTCTTTTTCACCTTTTCTCTTTTTTTGCCCTCTTCTTTTTAACATGCCGTTGCAGGTACTTTGAAGAGAACCCCAGCGAGATCCATCATCTCCGTCACGATGGAGAGTTAAGGACCGCCAGGCAGCAGGCCCACTTGAAACACGTGCCCGAGTATCTCCTGCCCCAGGACGGGAACAAGGGGCTCACCGCGGACGAGGTTGGCTTCGTGCCGCTCAGGAGGTCGAGCAAGCTGCGAGGACAGCGCAAGGGAAAGGGGGCAAGGCGGGGCGGATTCCGGGGCGGTGCCAGGAAGGGGGATCCGCTCAAGACGTTTAAAGCTAGGCGGAAGGCAAGGTGAACGGCTGCCGTGCAGAGCGCAAGACGATGAATGAGTGGTGAGTTGATGTGCGGTTGAGTCGGCGTCGTGGTGGGAGGAGCCGCCGTGCCGAATTGCCGGGAACTTTGGGGCGGGTATGTGGCATGCCAGACTGGTGATTGGGTTGGGAATGGCACCGCAATGCCGGTTCAAGCGATGCTCTGCAATGGGATTGTGACCCAGGAACTCAGGTAAGGTATGTAGTGACTAGGGACATGCCATCCCCTGCTCCGGACGGAGTAGACGGCACCGCAATGCCGATCCAGTGATGCCCTGCGATGGGACGGTGTCCCGAGAACGAATTGACGAGGAATGGATGGTACCACGCCATCCTGTGCTCTGGACGGAGTAGACGGCACCGCAATGCCGATCCAGTGATGCCCTGCGATGGGACGGTGTCCCGAGAACGAATTGACGAGGAATGGATGGTACCACGCCATCCTGTGCTCTGGACGGAGTAGACGGCACCGCAATGCCGATCCAGTGATGCCCTGCGATGGGACGGTCTCCCAAGAACGAATTGACGAGGAATGGATGGTACCACGCCATCCTGTGCTCCGGACGGAGTAGGCGGCACCGCAATGCCGATCCAGTGATGCCCTGCGATGGGACGGTGTCCCGAGAACGAATTGACGAGGAATGGATGGTACCACGCCATCCTGTGCTCCGGACGGAGTAGGCGGCACCGCAATGCCGATCCAGTGATGCCCTGCGATGGGACGGTGTCCCGAGAACGAATTGACGAGGAATGGATGGTACCACGCCATCCTGTGCTCCGGACGGAGTTTACGGCACCGTCTGCGTCGTCACTATGCCGGCAACTCGGGAGCTGGGCCCGCCTGCTCAGCACTCGCGTTCCTACGTAGGTACAGGTACCTCCTACCTGGCGTGCATTCCTCGTGGCGCGATGCAGGGACGAGCAGGTCTGGTTGCGTTTGGAGAGTCGATCCCATTCGACCCATCAGCGGCGGGACGTGCCAAGTATGCACTTGTACTGTACCTGCGCTGTACGTTTTACATTGCGTGTTTGGTTCGCTGCGGATCGTGCGGTGGCGGGTCTAGTCCATTTCGGGCTAGGCCCTGTGCGCTGGGACTTTTGGCTGCACGTGCGCTGCCAGTGCAGGTGCCGGCAGCCAGCAGGCCTGCCAAGTTGACAAGTAGGGGGCAAGGCCTGGTAGCAGGTAGTGGGGTACCAAGCAAGGGAAAGGGACTGGAACTCGGGGGCAGCCTGCTTCCCCCGCTGTCATTGATGCTTTAGATTGACGTTGACGTTCGCGGTGCCGTGCCCCGGCCGAGGCGACTCTATTAGAGTTTCCGAGCCGCGCCTGGTGCAACGTCGAGGGTTCGAGATAGGGCAGGACGTTGCGCTGCAGCCCCCAGCCTTGTCGTGCCGTCTGGTTGCTTGGCTTTGTCCGACAGCACCGTGTGACGTCGGGCGGAGTCTAGCAAGTTTGCAACGCAAGTGCGAGTTCTGCAATGATGCGTCTTGGGTACCGTCTGGTCTGGTCTGGTCCCTCGCATGGCCAGACGTCATGTGGGCTGGCTGGCAGCTGGCCACCACCACAACACCTGCGACGGCTGGTGCCAAGTCGACGACGGGTGCCAGCAAAACCCGGATGGCGCAAGCCACCTGCCCAAGTCCAGAGCCCCGAGTTCCAGTGGCCCCAACACGAAGTTGCTTTAACCTGTTTTGCTCCAGGGGGAAGGATCCACGCCTGAGCCCTTGGCCCCTTTGGCTTGCCTCGCCTTTGCCACCCGGCCTTTCATTCCTCGCGCCGTTTGTTCCTCGTCTTCCATCGTCGTTCCTCGTCCCGGGCTGCGGAAAAAAAGAGAAGGAAAAAAAAAAACAAAAAAAAACAAAAAAAAACAAAGCGCTTGGCTCTTTCGTTGCTCCTTTGCACCACAGGTTGGAGGACCGTCTCGGCTCCCGGTCGTTTTCTCTCGTTTTACGACGGACCATCGTTTCTGTCTTGGCTGTCCTCAGCTTACAGTACCAGCTGGCCCCGCCCCCCCCCCCCCCCCCCCCCCCCCCCCCCTTTTTTTTTTTTTTTTTTCGCTTTTTTTTTCTCTCTTTCTTACTATTCATTACTGGTCTCGGTTTGGGCTTCGCTGCCGTTCGCGACGAAATTTCCTGACGAGGTTTCCCGCCGAGTTTCCCGCCGAGTTTTCCGCCGAGTTTCCCGCCGTTTGGCTGCCTGGAGGACGCCGTGCTGCCTCGTCCCGCCCGTCTGTCGCTCGATATCTTCGTAACCCCCAGCTGATGGTATTTGCTCGACGGCTTTGACGGGCAGACCAGAAACGAACACACACACACGCGAAAAAAAAAAAAAAAGAAACCAGAGGGAAAGAAGAACGAATCTCAACACCATGTTGCGCTCCTTGGCCATCGCCACCCTCCTTCCTGCTTGCGCCGTTCTGGCGGCCAAGTGCGACCTCAACAACAAATGTCCGCAGGATTCTCCCTGCTGCTCCCGTAAGTGTTGTGTCTCTGGTCTCTTCTGCCTCTCTCTCTTGAACATGCTTCCCGGCCCCCCCCCCTCTTCCTTCCCTCCCCACAGCCAGCTGTCAAGTCAAGCCTATTTCCCACGGCAAGCCGAGAAACAAAATCCAGCAAAGGGACCTTGATTGCTGACCTGCGCGACCAAAATCCGCGTCGCACCGCATCATCAGAGTACGGCGAATGCGGCATTGGGGCCTACTGTCTTGGCGGCTGCGATCCTCGCATGTCGTACAACCTGTCGGCCTGTGTTCCCGCCCCCGTTTGCCAGGACCGAACGACCAAGTTTACCACGCTGGACAGCATCGTCGACATCAGCAGCTACTACGGCGATGCCAGCAAGAAGGACTGGGTGGCGCAGGGGGAGCCGGCGCTCCTCGACGGCAACGTGCTGCTGACCATGCCCAAGAACAGCGTCGGGACCGTCCTCGCCTCGACGACGTACATGTGGTACGGCAACGTCAAGGCCCGGTTCAAGACGAGCCGCGGCGCGGGCGTCATCACCGCCTTTATCCTGCTCTCGGACGTCAAGGACGAGATCGACTACGAGTTTGTCGGCGTCGATCTCAAGACGGCCCAGACAAACTACTACTTCCAGGGCATCACCAACTACCACAACTCGGGAAACATATCCCTGTCGGACACGTTTTACAACTACCACGACTACGAGATTCGCTGGACGCCCGACAAGATCGAGTGGCTCATTGACGGCCAGGTCGGCCGCACCAAGCTGCGCTCCGACACGTGGAACGCGACGTCGCAGAACTGGATGTACCCGCAGACGCCGGCTCGGGTCCAGCTGTCCATCTGGCCAGGCGGCGCCGCCACGAATGCCAAGGGCACCGTTGACTGGGCGGGCGGGCCCATAGACTGGAACGCCCCCGATATCAAGAACGTCGGCTACTTTTACGCCACCTTTGCCGAGGTCAGCATCCAGTGCTACAACGCCAAGTCGGGGCCCGGCACCAACAGCGGCAAGAGCTACACCTACAACAGCGTCACGACCACCAACAACACGGTGGTGGACGGCAACGGCGACACCGTTCTCGGATCTTTTCAAGGCACCGGCTGGGACCTGAAGAAGGGCAGCAGCAGTAGCAGCAGCAGCAGCAGCGGCAACCAAGCGTCTGCCTCGCAGAGCGGCAGCTCGCCCGCAAACACGGCCGCCATGATTCCAGGCGGGGGAAACGGCGCTTCGGGCCAAGACCACGGCAGCAGCGGCAGCAGCAGCGGCAGCAGCAGCAGCAGCGGCGGCGGAAGCGGCGACGGCGGCAGCACCCCAGGTGGATCGGGCGCATCAAGCGGCTCCGGCTCGCCGTCGAATAATTGTCCCGTCGGCTCGTTCAGCCAGGACTGTAGCGGCGCGAGTAGCTCCAGCAGCAGCAGCAAGAAGAGCAGCGGCAGCAAGACGGGCTCGTGCGCGGGCGCGGGCGCATTGGCCGTGATGATTGCTGGGCTGGTCTTGCACTGCTGCCTATGAAAAGGGCGGGCGTTGCATCACTTGGTGTGGCGAATATCTTTGCGGTTTCTGCTTGTCTGGCGCGGCGCGATGCGGTTTAACACGATCCGCATGATGGTGGTAATACAAGCCGGTCCTCTCTGTGTGTGTCTGTCTGTCTGTTTCTCTTTTTTTTTTTTTTCTGGAAAAAGCTTGTACCCTTTCATCACGGCATGCCATTTTTGGCTGCATCTCTTCGTCGGACCGGGCTCTGTTGCCAGCCGCGGTTCTGGAGCACCCGCTCCTTTTTGTCAAACTGTATTTTGCATCATAATCTGTATTTTGCATCATGTACTGGATCCAGGGGGGATGGCAGCGCAGCGGAGCAGAGATGCAGAGCCGTGTGCGCTGCTCGGAGGCTCTTGCGCAGCCCAGCGCAGATGAGTAGCAGCGATGTTGAAGATGCTTTGCACAATGCCTTTTGAGATGCCTTTTGAAATGTCTTTTTCACCATGCCTTTTGAAAATGTCTTTTCTTCACCATGCCTTTTGAAATGTCTTTTGAAGTGTCTTTTTCACCATGCCTTTTGAAAATGTCTCTGGAAAACGTGCTTCTTCTCGTTGGGTCGGTTCCGAGGAAATGCTGATCAGCTGCGCAACAGGCCTGGTGTCCGATCTGCCATGTCCGAGCAGCCATGTCGCCATGTCCCGCCAGACGGAGCAAATGGTCAATGTCTGGCTGCATGCTGCATTGCATACATGTACACACGCATGTACGAAATCGCCAGGGGTGTTGACGGAGCACAGGGGGTCGATCCTGCAAAAGGGCCTTGTCCGATCCACCGTGGGCAAATGGCTAAAACGCGCGGCTCATTTGGCCATGTATTCAGCAGCTTGAGTTGGCAGGTTCATACCAGACAGATGGCATGCAGGTATTGATGCCTGGTATCAGGGTATTTGATCCGTGCAGCAAACGCGGCCCTCTGACACCAGACCAGACCAGACCCGACCAGACCAGACCAGGCAGACACAACAGGATACCCTTGAACACATGGCACACTGCATTGCATTGCACCAGACACCGCCAAGGCGACACCTGCCGTGGCAGCAGACGACGCGGACGCACGCATGACATGCATCCAGGATCCGAGCCGGTGGCCCGCCGGCGCTGCCCCGTCTGCCCCGTCTGCCCGTCGACAGGGGGCAGAAAGAATCGAGACGCCGCGCACACATGACGTTTCTGAAACCCATCCCACGCGCTCGTCTCGCCGCCGTGGCTGCGGGCACAAGACATGTCTGACATGGTCGACGATGCATCCATCTATCCGCCTGCCTAGCCTGTGCCTGCGTCTCTTTCTCCGCAGGCACGCTCGACTCGCACAGCGCGCCCAAGTCCAACAACCCCCAGCCTTTGTGCGACCGCGGCGCAGCCCAGCGCAGCCCAGCTTCGGGCCGCCGGACTGCGCGCGCTCCTGGCTGCCCCTTTTATTTTGTGCTTTGTTTCGCCGGCGTTCTTTGTGCGACGCGCCAAGACGCGGTTTGCACGGCAGCTGCTTGTTCAGGACGTGGTCCCTTTGACTCGTTCTTTGTGCGCGTGTGCCCCGGACCCTGTGTGACATGTGTGTGTCTCCCGGGGGGGGGGGGGGGGGATGCTGCGGGTATAAAGCCGGCGGTCTGCTGTTTGCGGCACTTTTTGGTTCAGACTGACATTGACATTTAGCATTACGGAGTACACGCCCGGCGGACTTGCGAATACCCTTGCTCGTTGAATAGGCGTACCTTGTTGCTGCTGCTGCTTGTTTTCTTGGGTGGCCCTGTGGGAGGTTTGCGCGGATAGAGTCCTGCGCAGCCTGCTGCTCGAAGCTGGTTCTTCGACATTTTCGTCTTTGACATTTTCGTCTTTGACATTTTCGTTTTCGACATTTTCGTTTTCGACGTTTTTTCGACTCGTCCTGACTGCACACCTCGGACCCTCGATCACGGCTTACTCCCCGTCATGAAAGCCTCCCGTCTCGCTGCCGGCGCCGCCGTGTCGTGGGCCGCCGCGACGTGGGCCGCCGCCACCGCCGCCACCGCCGCCAGGGTCGCCAAGCTCGTCCTGTCCGACGCCGCCGGTCACATCTACCTCGCCGACTTTGACGGCGCCGCGTTCAGGCTGCGCTGCAACGCGAGCGTGG
This sequence comes from Ustilaginoidea virens, assembly GCF_000687475.1. NCBI lineage: Eukaryota > Fungi > Ascomycota > Sordariomycetes > Hypocreales > Clavicipitaceae > Ustilaginoidea > Ustilaginoidea virens. The sequence continues at coordinate 739,175 of NC_057322.1, forward strand.
GCGGCGCGCCGACCTGGCTGGCCTTCTCCCCGCCCAGCGGCAGCCTGTACGCGGTGGACGAGAACAGCGCGACGACGATGCGGCTCGACGTCGACCTCCAGGCCGGCACGGTGACGCCGTCGGCCAATGTCACGTCGGCCAACGGCATCGTGCACCTCGAGTTCTCCGGCGACGGCGGGCGCATGCTCGGCGCGGCGTACGGCTCGGCCGGCGTGGCCGTCTTCAACACGGCCGGCGGCGGCCTCGAGTACCTCCGGTCGGTGGCGTCGAGCGACCGCGGGGGCCCCGTGCCCGGGCGCCAGGACAAGCCGCACCCGCACCAGACGGTGCGCGACCCCAGCGGCCGCTTCTTCGCCGTCAACGACCTCGGCACCGACCGCATCCTCGTGCTCGACGGCCGCGATGACGCCTTCGCCGTGGTCAACCACGTGCCCGTCGCGCCGGCCGGCTGCGGGCCCCGGCACGGCGCCTTCTACCCCGCCGGCGCGGCCCGCGCCTCGCACTACCTCGTCGTCTGCGAGATGCGCAACCTGGTCAACCTGTACGCCGTGCGCTACGGCGGGCCCAGGGGCATCGACTTCTTCTTCGAGCAGTCCCTGTCGACCCTGCCGCCGGGCGCGGGCGCGGTGTCGCCCACCGCCGCCGCCGGCGAGCTCGTGCTCAGCCGCGACAGCCGCAACGTCTACGTCTCCAACCGCCTGGTCGACAAGGACAAGCGCGCCGACGACAGCATCGCCAGCTTCCGCGTCGTCCCGGCCGGCGCCAGCGTCAAGCTGGAGCTGCTGGGCCTGACCCCGACGGGCGGCCGCCTGCCCCGCATGTTCAGCCAGTCCGCCGACGGGGAGACGCTGTTCGTGGCCAACCAGGCCGGCGGGCTGGGGCTCGTGGCGCTGCGCAGGAAGCCGGACGGCACGGTGGCGGACGCGCCGGTCGCGAGCGTCGCCATGGGCGAGTTTCCGGGCGGCAACGGGCCGGCGTTTGTGCAGCAGATTGCGTAGGGGGGGCAGATTATATGGCCGGGTCGGGTTCTGTCTGCGCGTTGCATAGGTGCATATGTAGCAGGGTGGTGGCTCCTTCGTTCCGGATAGGCAGGCACTTTGGTCTTCACTTTAGTTTTACATGGGTCGCCCTGGTTCCGTCGTGGCCTTGCCGTCTTCTCTCGGGCAAAACAAAAGAAGCATTGATGCTGCCGCGGTTCCTCTTGCCGTGCCTCTCTCTGCCTTTCTCTGCCTTTTGTGCCTTGTGTGAAATGGGGGGACATGCCAGTGACTTGCCCCTCTTATCTGTGCTAATCAGCCGACGTGGGGGAGGGGGGGGGGTTGGCCTGGGGCGACAGCCGCCCTCTGCCCCGCCCCGGAGACCCCCGGAGACCCCGGAGCCCGCTAGCTACTGGCTCCTCTTTATGCAGACGCCCCCGTGAGCCATGCGGCATGCGAGCACCATGCACGCGTTGACACTCTGTGGGTGAGCGGGTTGTCGCACACGCAGGCTCAAGTCGCACGGCACGCTGCACCCCTTGCTCGGCAAGAGCCGTTTTGGAAGCAAGGCGTCGCGTCGACCGACTTGGGACGAAGTCGCCCGCTTGCAGCATCTGCTTTGTCGAATCAAGCCATATCGCGACAAGACGGGCTCTGCTTTCTGGCTGGTAGCAGTAGCAGCAGTAGCAGCAGCAGCAGTAGCAGTAGCAGCAGTAGCAGTAGCAGTAATAGTCTTGTAGAGACACCCCCTAGAAGTAGTAGTAGCCTTGTAAAGACACCCCAGCAGGCGCCTGTGCACTTGCCCGCCAAGCTGGACTTGGATCGTACCTGCCTCTTCCACGGCGCGGGGTCATGTCCGCCCCTCCTCCTCCTCCTCCAACAACTCCCTCGTCGCCTCATGTCCCATGTCTCTCTCATGTCTCACGTCTATGCCTCATGCCCCGTGCCCCGTGCTTCTTGACGCCATTGAGCATGACGCCGTTGTCCAAGACGTTCGTCGTAAAGCCCGTCTCGCCGCCACCGACGGACCCTCGCAACGACTTCGCTTGCCAGGATGGAAACGGTGCGGCTGCATGCTGCTGCCTTGCTCGGCCCATGCTTCGGCCGGCATCGACATCATCAACCCCGAGCTGGCCCGCCAAAGCCAAAAAAATAAATGGCCCAGCATAAACTAGTCCATCGCCGAGTCTCCACATGAGCTCATCGGTCTCGTACGGCCGTACCCCATTTTAAATCCATCGTTAGAGTTTGCCCTCCCCCTCCTTCCCCTCTCCCGCCTCGTTCTTGCGACCCGTCAGCAATCCTCGTTTTGGCCCCAAACCCGTTGTCCGTCTGCCCGCCCGTCTCCCCGTCCGTTTCCATCAGCAAGTCAAACCTCTCGCCATGTCTTTCGGCCAGACCATCACCCTCAACTCTGGCCATGCCATCCCTCGTGTGGGATACGGCACTTGGCAGGCTGCGCCCGGCGAGGTCGGAAACGGCGTCTACGAGGCCCTCAAGACCGGCTACCGTCACCTGGACTTGGCCAAGATCTACGGCAACCAGAAGGAGGTTGGTGAGGGTATCAGGCGCGCCCTAGCCGACGTTGCGGGCCTGAAGCGCGAGGACATCTTCATCACCTCCAAGCTCTGGAACAATAAGCACGCCCCCGAGGACGTCGAGGCGGCCCTCGACGATACCTTGGCCGAGCTCCAGCTGGACTACCTCGATGTACGTGTCGACTGATCCCTTTGCTTGCGCGGCTGGCAGTCTATCTCGACCGGGTCCAGAAAAAGGATGGACCTTTTCTTTAAAAAAGAGAAGAAAAAAAGGAAAGAAGAGGGCATTTTCACTGGGCCATTCTGACACAACTGCTCTAGCTCTACCTGATCCACTGGCCCGTTGCCTTTAAACCTGGAAACGACCAGTTCCCCAAGACTGCCGATGGCAGCGAGGTTGAGCTCAACCGCAATGTCACCATCTCTCAGACCTGGAAGGGTATTCCACCCCCCCCCCTCCCCTGTACCCGCGCTGCTGAAAGCGATCCGTTGCCGTGGTTGACGCGCTTCTTCTTCTCTCTCAACAGCCATGACCCAGCTCCCCAAGTCCAAGACCCGATCTGTTGGTGTCTCCAACTTTAGCATTGAGCACGTAAGCTGCTTCCCCGTGTGCCCAACGTTTGCCGCGGCTCCCCGCATTAACGAACCATCTTCCCGCAGCTCGAGGGCGTCATTGCTGCCACTGGGGTTGTGCCCGCCGTCAACCAGGTCGAGCGCCACCCCCGGCTTCCCAACTTCGCCCTGACCGAGTACTGCGCCAGCAAGAACATCATCATCACGGCCTACTCCGCCTTTGGCAACAACAGCTGGAACATTCCCCTGCTCGTCAACGACCCCCAGATCAAGGACATTGCCGACCGCCTCGGCGCTGAGCAGGGCAAGACCGTCACCCCGGCCCAGGTCATCATTGCCTGGTCCCTTGTCGGCAACCACGCCGTCATCCCCAAGTCGGTGACGCCGTCGCGCATTCGTGAGAATTTCCAAGAGGTCGAGCTCGACGAGAAGGCTCTTGATCATCTCACCAAGCTGGGCGAAGACCCTCAGCGCTTCAACATTCCCATGACCTGTATGTTTTTCTCCGCGCTTGCTGCCAACGAGCCGTCACTAACCACCCCTCCCTTGTCCGTGATGCAATAGATGACCCCGCCTGGAAGATTGACATTTTTGGCGACGACAAGGAGAAGGACTCCAAGGCCCAGGTTCTCATCAAGTGAAAACATGCGACGGGCGCTGCCAAGGGAGAGCCGCGCAGAGCATCACGATGATTTGGAAAACAGGAAAAAAAAAACAAGACGGGCGCATCGGCATGTCAATGTAAATGTGAATGTATAGAAAAAATCCATGGCTAATGACTATGAATTTGGCCTTTGCGCCCCTCTCGGCCCCCCAATCCCCCTTGTCGTGTTCTACGGAGCTCAGTGGCACGATGTGATGCCCCATGCGAATACGACGCCTGATGCCTTATGCACCCTGTATGAATCCGTAGACAGGCCAAGCCCCATGCGAATACGTCGCCTGATGCCTGACGCACCCTGGGTGAATCCGTAGACAGGCCAAGCCCCATGCTTCATGCACTCTCTCTTCCTCTCAGCTAAGCAGCTCCTTGATGTCCTCGATGCGCTGCAGCTTCTTCTCCTCGTCGGTCATCATGCCCAACGACGTCGCGCTACACGTATTCGTCAGCAAGCCACAAAGGCCCGCACAGCAGGGGGGCAGACGGGGGTCCGCAACTCACATAAACTTCTTGCGGTCCTGGATGCGCAGCATCCTCTCCTCCACGCTGGCCCGGACGATGAAGCGCTTGACGACGACGCGGTCCTCCTGCCCCAGCCGGTGCACGCGGTCGATGGCCTGCGCCTCGATGGCGAAGCTCCACCACGGGTCCATCATGAAGACGCGCCCCGCGCCGGTGAGGTTGAGCCCGACGCCCCCGGCGCGCAGGCTGGCGAGCAGCACGGTGAAGCCGGCGCGGTCGGCAAAGGCCTGCAGCACGGCGGCGCGGGCGCGCTGGGCGAGCGCGCCGTCCAGCCGGAGGTAGGGGACGCGGGCGCGCGCCAGGGCGGGCTCGAGGAGCGTCAGGAACGACGTGAACTGCGAGAAGACGACCGACTTGACGCGCGGGTGCTCGGCGCGCAGGCTGCGCAGCTGGGACAGCAGGGCGGCCACCTTGGCGGACGAGTGGTTGGGCCCCAGCCGCTGCAGGCTGATGCCGCCGCCGCCGCCGCCGTCGGTGCTGCCGTCGTCGTCGTGGTGGCGGACCACTTCGAAGAGGTCCCGCGGGCGGAGGGGCTCGCGGCAGCTGAAGCAGCGCGGCGTGACGCCGCGGTCCGTCTCGTGCTTGATAAAGTCGAGGAGGCACGTGCGGCACGCCGAGTGCCAGCAGCCCGTGACGGTCTGGTCGCTCATGGGCTCGTCGAAGCACAGCGGGCACTCGCGGCCGGCCTCGCTGCGGATCGCCTCGAGCGCGTGGGCCCCGTAGGTACAGTTGTCCTTGTCCTTGTCCTTGTCCTTGTCGTCGTCGTCGTCGGCGGCGGCGGCGGCCGTGAAGCGCGCCACCAGGGCCTCCAGGTCCATGTCGTCGGCCAGGCCGGACGCGGCGTCGGCGGCCGCCCCGGCCTCGGCCTCGTCGGCCACAATGTCCCGGTTGCGCACCAGCACCGGGTGGCAGCACGACTGCCGCAGCCGCAGGATCTGGGCGAAGATGGTGGTAAAGGCCTTCATGACGGTGCCGGCCTCGACGTTCCTCGACAGCGTGCGCTTGGCCATGCTGTGGATGTGCTCGTACACGTCGCGCTCGGGCTTGGACAGCTCCACCTCGACAATGTCAATCTGCTTGGGCGGCAGCGTCACGAGCGGCCGCCCGTCGGGCGTCCTCATGTCCTTGGTCCTGCGCATCACGAGCGGCTCCAGCACCGTCTGCACCACGTCCAGCGCCCGGACGAAGTCGCCCGTCTCGAACGGCACCGTGATAAAGGTCCTCCAGAACGAAAAGTTGTTCCAGGGCTCCACGCCCAGGAAGCGCACCAGGCTGAACAGGTCCTCCAGCTTGTTGACGATGGGCGTGCCCGTCACCACCCATCTGCAGTCCGCCGAGATGCCGTAGCAGGCTCGGGCCGTCTTGGCAGCCCTGTTCTTGATGTGGTGGGCCTCGTCGAGGATGACGCGGAAGAACCTGAGCGAGAAGAGGCCGTTGCGGGACGACTTGTCGCTGCCGCCGCCGCCGCCGCCGCCGCCGCCGCCGTTCTTGGCTGCCGCCAGCGTCGTAAACTCGGACAGGACGACGCCGTAGCTGGTGATGACGAGGTCCGGCGCTTGGGAGGCGTTGGAGCTGCTGCAGAGCGCCTGCAGGTTGCCCGTCTTTTCGCCGCCGTAGTAGAGCTCAATCTTCAGGGTGCCCTGCTTCGACGCCCTTTCCGCCTCGCTTCTCCACTGCGCCAGAAGCGACAGCGGCGCAACGACCAGGGTCGTGCGAGGCGCGGCCGAGACGCCGCCCGCCGCCGGACCGGAACCCAGTCGCGTCAACGGGTTGACGTTGGAGGCGGATGATGACCCGTGCGGAGCACGCGCCGCCTCGCGGGCCACGCCGGGTCGATGCGAGTGCACGAGGCTGAGCATCTGGATGGTCTTGCCCAAGCCCATCTCATCTGCCAGGACGCCGCCGAGACAGTGCTGCTCCTGGACGGGCAAGTCGAGCGACAAATCGCCCGAGTAAGGGTTCATGTAGAACCTGGCCAAGCCCTGGACCTCTGGCAAGGCCTGATCGTCGGCGTCCTTGGTGGGCCATTCGTACTCTTCCCACAGTGGATGCATGGACGGCTGGCGGCTGGCCCTGTCGTCCTTTTCCTTTGCAATCATCCAGTGGAGCGACTGCTTCTGGTAAGGCCGGAGCGTCATGGCGAAGCTCTCGGCTGGCTCGGCTTCCGGGGTGTTGAAGTCGAAGCACTGGGCCTTTTTGTACAGGGCATCCAGCTGGTCCTGTTCAAGTTCCTCGCCTTCCTCGGCGTCTGACGAGGTTGGCGGCGCAGGCTCCGACTCGCTGCCCGCAGCGGCGGCTGGAGCCCGTTTCGTGTCCTTTTGCTTCTGCTCATCCATCTCGGCGGCTTGAAGCAGCCCCCTTCTTCCGTCCCTGGCCGCCGCGCTGGCCCTCGTTGGCTCGAGATTGATTTCCTGAAACAGCCTGACCAGGGCCACCTGACGAAGCCTGAGCTCCTTTTCCTCTTGCGTCTCGGTCTGGTCCAAGAGACTGCTGGAGCGATCCTCGGCCAGGTCGAGCCGCCGGCTGTCAAAGGCCGACCTCAGCAGAAAACACCGCAGCTGCAGAAACACGGTGTCGTTGGTTCGCATTCGTTCGGGGGCATAGACGCAGGTTCCCTCGAGATGGCACACGTCTTGATCCATCAAGGTCGAGACCCAGCTGGCCGTTTCTTTGGCCAGCCGGCCAACCTCCATCCCGGACGAGTTGGTGAAGCGAACAATCACGTCGACCCTCCTCGACGCGGCGGGGCTCGGCCTCGTGGGGGTGCTGCTGGAAACGCCAAGCTTGGCTTTCAGTTTGGGGGCCGGGGGCTGGATCCTCTGTCTCTCAATCTTGACGACGTCGCCGTGCTTCAGGAGGTTCGTGCCGCTGCGGGTGGCCCAGCCTTCCACGCCAAAGGCGCCGATGTAGCGCTTCCGCGGCATGGAGCCACGCGTCTTGGTCGAGACGGGCTCGGCTGGCTGCCTATCCGCCGCGGGCTGGCATGACGGCGGTTTCCCATGGCTCGGATGGCCAGCAGGTTGTTGTTTTTGTTGTCGTTGCTCTGCCTGGTGCTTTTTGTAGGTGCCGTCGTAGTACATGTTGACAGCGGCCTCGAGGTTGTCGCCACACGTGTCGCGGATGATGCTGAGCACCTCGTGGCACACGTTTTCGCCAACCAGGCTCTCGAACAAGTTCCTATCAAAGGCCGGGCAAGTCTCGTCACGCGACGGCTCCTCGGCAGGGGGCTCTTTTGGCTTGCCATTTTCCGCGCACTTGCCCAGGGTCGCGGAGAGAGCGGGACGACGGTCATTCCGCAGGTTGCCAGCAGGGCTGTCGGGCTGCTCGGACACGCCGGCGACGACGGCTGGTCTGCCGCTGTCGGCAGAGGCCTCGTCTGCATCTCGAAAGAACCTCCGCTTCTTTGCAGGAGGCCCTGCCGTAGCTCGCGACTCCATGATGAGCAAGAGCGCGCCAACTTGCAGCCGACAAAAAAAAAAAAAAAACGTTGGTGAAAGGTCGGGTTCGACGGACGACGCGACCAATGTGCGCGTCGTGCGATTTTTCAACACACGGAGTCACGTGCTCCACGGGCCACTTGCCGGCTTGGTCGTGCAGGGCAGGGCGCGCGCGTCATTGGCCCAAGCCTCTGCTTCCGACGGAGCAAGTGGGCCTGGCCCCCGGGCTTCTCATCCACAAAACCAACCGCGTTGAAGCAAAGCAAGCCTGCAGCCTGCAGCCTGCCAAATGTCGTCAGCGGTCACCATGTTGCCGCGCAGTTCCAACAGGCCCATCCATTAGCCCTTGACGGACGCGTCAACATGCTCTAGTCATCCGCCGCCCCCAGCCTAGTCTCGTCGAACCTCGGGGAACCTTCGGCTGTCCTCTTCGTCATGCGTCGCCCCCGTGTGTCAGGCCATTCCCTGCAACGGCTTGCCAAAGCCACCGCAAGCCGTCGCCTCCATGGAACCAGTGCCGACGTGGAATCCGCAAGACGGTATTGTTTCAAGCAGCTGCAGTACGATCCCATCTTCACCCACCCCCTTCCACCCAAGAACCAAGTTTGAGCTGTCCCGTGCTTAGAAACGCCCGCCCTTTTGCCAGGACTAGCGACTACGACGCCCATCTGATCCGGCGGTTCGTGCCCCCTCCGGCTCAAGATACCTACGCTGCCCTCCGGGCGCTCAACCTCGAGCTGGCGCGACTACCCGAAGCGGTGTCCAACCCGGCCACCGGAGCCCTCCGAGTCAGGTTTTGGCACGAGTCCCTCGACAAGACCTTTGCCGGACTGCCGCCCCGCGAGCCCATCTGCATCCTGCTGCACCACGCCCTCCGGGGACTGGAAGCTCGAGCCGGGCCCGCGACCAGAAAATCAATCAAGTTCTGGGTATCCAGGCTTGTCAGGACGAGGGAAAAGCAGCTGGATGGCAGGCCTTACCCCAGCCTGATGGCTTTGGAGGACTGCGCCGAGAACACGTACTCGTCCATCATGTACGCGACGCTGGCATCTGTGCCCCTGCGATCCGTGCACGTGGACCACCTGGCCAGCCATATCGGCAAGGCTTGCGGCATCATTGCCGTCCTGAGGGGGGTTCCGATCCTCGCCGCGCCCAGCCGGCCTGTAAAGACGCCGACCGGCAGCGACGCACCAAGCACCCGCCAACCCTCCCTCTTGCTGCCCCTCGATGTGATGGCTGAGGAAGGGGTCAAGGAGGAAGATGTCTTTCGACAGGGACCCAGCGCTGCAGGGCTGCAAGACGCCGTCTTCAAGGTGGCAACTCGTGCCAACGATCATCTCATCACCGCCCGGGACATGCTGAAGCGGTTAAAGGCGGGCGAGGACCCAGGCCACGACTTTGAGCACGAGGGCGAGGTCGAGCACTCCTACCAGGGCGAAAGTGACACGCCCGAGGAAGTCCGGCGGGGCTTCGGGGTGTTTCTGGAAGCTGTACCGGCTGCTCACTACCTGGACTGTCTGGAAAAGGCCAATTTTGATCCGTTTGCTGTGCAGACCGGGGGGTGGAAGTTGCCGTGGAGAATATGGCAGGCGCTTTCCAAGACGAGTCTATGATGGGGCGTTCAACATGTACATCTACCTTATATAAAAACAATATCCAGTGTAACTTTAGACTGACAAGAGCTGCCGCCGGTCGAGTTTCTAAATCATGTCCTCACCAGTCCCATTCGCCATCACGACAAGCGCCTGGAGGGGGTGCGTGGTGCGGTACGTACCCGTCTCCCTCTAGCAAACCTCGCGGGGAATCCTCGGTCCAAGCGATCCCCTTCAAATTTCGAAGTGCCAGTTACATCGTCCTCCCGTCTTATCCAAGCCAAATGTCGACATCAAGATGCTCTACGAGTTAATAGCCATTGTAGGCCCGTCCCCCCTACCAAGCCGACAAGAATTCATAACTGACAAAAATTCCCAGGTCCGACCACACAACCTCGGCGAAGTAAAAGAGTATGTCAGCACCAACCCCCCCCCTTCCCCCGCCCCCGTTCTTTCCTTCTCCAGCGGAGCTGGAGAATCCTGGGAAAGAAAAAAAAAAAAAAAAAAAAAAAAAAAAAACCGATCAAGAAAACAAAGCTAAGACGGCGCCAGAATCGCGCAAACCGTGGGGTCGCTCGTTCTTCGAAATGGCGGCGTGATCCGCGGCCTCGCCAACTGGGGCGTCTTTTCCTTGCCCAAGCCCGTCTCGATACACCAGATGAAGCACACCCACGGCCACTACTTCGTCATGCGGTACGACTCGTCGACAAAGGTCCACCAGGACGTGCGGACCATGCTGCGCCTGGAGCCTCGGATGATTCGCTCGGCTCACGTTAAGCTGGGCGACGGCAAGCTGAATACTCTGTCGAGGTTTGGACCGCCCAAGTGGAGGACGCAGGGGAGCGAGGCTTGATTTCGGGGAAGGGGGAAAAGGGGAGAGGATGGCGGAGACTGCGGTTTGTACGATACGGAACCATCAAAGTGGGCGGATCCGATTTCTCCATCACAAGGCGGAGAGGAGAGGTGGGTGGGTGTGTGTGTGTGGGTGTGTCATCACGAGAAAGGGGAAGCATGCAAAGGGGGCATTGTGCGTGGCTTGGCTGGTCGCCAGCATTAAACTCGAGTTGCAATTTGGCGGAGGGGGCGTGATGTAGTATACCAGGTTTCTATACACAAGTATGTCGCTTTGAGCCATTCTGCGCTGCTCCTTTTTGGCACAGTTACCAAACGACACATCTGCACATGTGATGGAGAAGCGGTCGTGCAGACTGTGGATTTATTGATTTGTTGGGTGAGCTCTACCAGCAAGTCTGTTGCCGCAACGATTTGTTACGCTAGACAGCAGCTTTGCTTTTCTAGCTCGCTTGTTTTGGTGGTGGACGGCACCCGTCCTTGTTTCGCAAGAGGAGCTCAGAAACCGGTGTCATGCTCTCGTTCCACCATGTAGGTCATGATGGTGCTCCAGCTTTCTTGATTCCACGGCCACCAGCTCACAAAATCCGTTTGGTCCTCGGTTGGCTTGTTCTACTGTTCCTCATCCACGTCCATCGATTCCGGTTTGCCGATACCCTTGACACGACACCACGCGACAAAGTCGTCGATTACGCTGGGCCATGCCCCGTCTTCGTTCCAAAACGACAGGCTTTCGTCCGCCAGGGACTTTGAGGCGAATTCCAGGGTCATGTTCCACATATCTTTATTGACTGAACGAGTCCACGTCTCATTGAGAAACGTCGTCCACAAGTCCAGCCAGTCATGCCTTTTGCTCTTCCACACCATTCCCGGTGGCGAGAATAGCACGCTCCAATAGACCAAGGCGTTTTCCAGGCTGAGAGCCTTTTGGTCACCCTCGCGCCCTGCTACAAAGGTGTAGCGGTAGACCTTTTTAAAGAGTGCCGGTTGTGTCGGCAAAGCAGTTGAAAGTTTGCGGATATGGGCCGCGTGTTCTTCATTCGTAGTCCCTGCACTGTCCGCGCAAGTTAATTTCTGGAGGCCTATGGATCGGACCGGGTGTCTTGCCGGCCGAGGTTTGACTCTTACCCTGCTTGTTTCCATCCCTCAACAAATCCGCTACGAGTAATCTCGCCGACGTTGGGGGCCTGAACGATTTCCAAAGCGATGAAAAGCTCCGCGTTCTCCAGGTTTACCCCGAGTTTGCTGTCGAGATAGCTCATTGTGGAATCGACTTCTAGTTTGTCCTTTTCATCGTTTTGACCATCTGTACATGGTGTCAGGGCCACATCCATCCCACAGTATATAAAGACGAACCTACCTCGTAATGAGTTGAACAAAGCATCTAATTTGCTTTCGATTGGCGACGGGCCCATGTTATCATATCCTGCATCGTAGTAACTAAATCGAGTCGAGGTCAGTGATTTATCAACCCTAATTTCTCTTTACTTCGAGTCGTGGTATGGTCTGGCAGGGGGGCACCACTTGGCTGATGATACATGTCCATTGTTAGCATATCAGAGTAGCTATACCGTGACTTGGGCGAGGACCAAAATGGGAGCTTCTCGGTAGATGGGAAACGGTGCTTGACCTGAGTTCTCCACCCCATTTTTGCGGGTGCAGAACGGTAGAGGCAATCAAGCAAGATGAACCAGCGAGAGCCAGGTGGCAGGTACTACCGCCAGTACTAGATAACTTGGGGCGACCGGGGGGAAATCTGGAGGGAAAGCCGGCTGGGCCGCGGTGAAAGGGACGAACCAGCTCCGCTCCAGGTTCGTGAACTGCGGGATACCATGTACGATGGATGGGCGGCAAGTAGCAACAGCAGCTGCAACAGGCAACAGGCAACAGCACAATCGATAAAGGGCTTTGCCGAGGTGCAGTGCGGGCCTTTGGGGTGAGGGAAGAGCGCGGGCATGGTGGCACAGGCAAGAGCTCAGAGTTGTATCGTCTGCGCTGGTTTGGACATGTTGTTTCAGGGCCATCGGCGTCACTCGGCCGTACTATCTTGTTCGTTCGTGTCGGCAGTTGACGGGCTGATGGGAATTTAGTGGACAGCCGGGACAACCAGGACAACCGCCGCGCCCCCTCCCCCCCCAGCAATCGCCTGTTCAGAGGATGGCAAGTTCAAGTACCGAAGCACATCCCCTTCTGGGAGTTTCTTCCAGCAAGGTCGGGAGAAGCCGAGGGGGGGGGGAGGACAATTGACGTAGAATAAAAAGTGCGGGGTTGGCGGATGCAACCATGTTTGGAACGAGCCATGACGGAGGTTGATTGAGGCGACATTTATTTCAATGCGAGGAGCGGGAGCAAAGGTCCGGGATGTGTGACCGCTTCATAGGACATCAAGGAGAAGGGGATAGACGGACAGGCAAACTTACGCATCAACCGCCTCGTCAAGACTGTAGCCAGCTGATTTCAGAAACTGTGCCGCATGAGAAAACATTAGCTCTGTGATTTGATGACTGGCCTTGAAAACCAATAATCCACCCTTCCTTTCCACGGTTCCAGTGACGAGTCGCCGGGATTTGTTGCAGGTAGCAACGAGGCGAATCCCAGCGACCCAAGTCGTCACACTCGGCACAGGCACAGCACAAGCACAGCCTTTCAAAACAACAACAAACACACGCAAATTCGGGCCGGCGGCTTGAGGGGCAACACCAACGAAACGAGCCCATGTCTGCCAATCGGTGACATGAAGACTTTCTTACCTTGAGAGACTGCCGCTCTGATGCGCCGGTGAGGGCTGCAAATCGGGCAGCCAGGACCTTTTGCTGCGTCGACGACGGAGGCGGCATCTCGCTAACGTCTTCTCCTCAGGGGCCCGGGGGGCGGGGGGGGCAGCTGTCGCAGGGTGAAAGAGTTTTGCGAGGGGTGGTGGTGGTCCAGACGCTCGAAGTTGTTGTGCGGGCTGGCAGAAGATGCATTCGAGCTGGTAGCCTCGCGTGATGATGTGATGACGGTAAATCATGTTCATGTCTCTATTAGGGAAAAGTTCAGGTGCCTTTGTTCCCATCATGGGATGGGCTTTGATCTTGAACTAGTCCCACTTTGAACAAGAGTGGGGCGCAGCTCCGTCTCGCTGGGCTCACTTGTGCTGGGCTCACTTGGGCTGGGCCTGGGGAAAGCCGAGTCTCGTCTCCAGGGCAGGCTCGCTCGACCCCGGTTACGGAGTACCCCGTGTCCGGCATCCGGTACGGAGCGTTTGGGTACTTGTTGCGCATTTGCGCTACAGAAGGCTACATGACGGGTACCTAGGGCATGCAGTACGGAGTACCTGCACAGAACCTGAACGTGCATCCATCCACCAACGACATGCTGGTGCGAGACGACGCGGTCTGGTCTGGCCGCCGCTAGACGCGTCCGTCCCACTGGAGAAATTTATTGCAAATACCGAAAACATCTCCAACCTCACCTCACCGGTGCTTGCTGCTGCTGATCTGCTGCTGCTGCTGCTGACCTGCTTGCTGCTGCTGACCTGCTGCTGCTGCTGACCTGCTGCGGCTGCTGCTGCTGCTTCTTCTTCTTCTTCTTGTCCAGCGTCCGACATGTCATCCATGTCATCTATGCGTCTTTGCGTTCGCACAAGGAGATATGGCATCTTCACCACTTGTAGATGATGACGCGTACTCGATAGACCCGTCAAAACCTCTTCGGGACGTCATTGTCTGCTGCACAAGCATTCCTCCAGACCAGCGGGTTCGTATCCGTTCCCCCGCCTCAACATGCCGTGATTTCGGCTTCTGCGCCGAGCCACCGCAGACCCTTGCTGACACTTGAATGCCTTTTGCCGTCTTGACGAGCAGACCGAGATTGCCCAAAAGGTCGACGAGCTTGGCGGTATTCACAAATACGATCTCACCCCAGAGGTCACCCATCTTATCGTCGGCGACTATGAAACGCCCAAATATCGTCATGTCGCGCGGGAGAGACCCGATATAAGAGCCATGGATGCCGCTTGGATCGAAGCGATCGCGGAGCTATGGAAAAACGACCTGGAACTGGATTTCCTATCCCTGGAAAGGGAGCATCAGCTCAGGGCTCTCGAGAAGAGCGGGTCAGAAATAGCATCCGCGCACCAGGAACAATCCACAGGTCGCCAGTCCTTGCTGATATGCTTGACGGGGTTCGGAGAGCAACGAGACGACATCGCCGCCAAGATCGTCGCCCACGGCGGACGCTACACGGGCGATTTGACGAGGAAATGCACCCACCTCATCGCGAGCAAGCCCGAGGGCAAGAAATTTACCGCTGCCAAGTCCTGGAACATCTACACCGTCACCCTGGATTGGCTCGACAAGAGCATCGAGCGCGGCATGATATTGGACGAGTCCCGATTCGATCCGTTGCTACCCGTCGAGGAGCAAGGCCTTGGTGCCTGGATCAAGAAGGATCCCAGGCGAGCTTCTTCTCTCGGGAAACGATCCAGGTCTTTGGCTTCGATTGTGGCGGAGGACAAGGGGGCCAGGAAACTGCGCAAGACTGCGAGCATGAAACTAAACTCGCAGCGAGACCACCTCTGGGGAGATATCCTGGGCCATCCTGGCTCCGGCGACGACTCGTTTGCTGCGGAGCAGCCATCCATGGAACCGCATCCGCATCCGCATCATGCCCTTGCCGAGGCCAGCAGCACCCGCCGCCAACCCGAGCCCTTCCGACACTTTGAGGTGACTCAGAAGGAAGGGGTCTTTAGGGGGTGCGTCTTTGCCATTCAGGGCTTTTGCCAGAAGCGCTACACGGTGCTCCAAGACACCATAACCACTCTGGGCGGCGCCGTGGCGTCGTCGCTGCAGGAAGTCATCTCGGGCGGCGCCGAGGCCGATGATTTCCACCGCTTCCTGATAGTGCCGCAGCTGTCGCGGCCTGACTCGCTCCCTGACGCGTCGTCTCGCGACGGCGTCGAGACGGTCACCGAGTTCTACATTGAGAAATGCCTGCACGGCAAACAGTTCTTCCACCCGAGCGAGCACGTGCTGGGGCAGCCTTTCCCCGTGTTCCCGATCCCCGGCTTCGCAGAGCTCGTGATATGCAGCGCCGCGTTTACCGGGCTGGAGCTGAGCCAGATTGCTCGCAGCTTGACCCAGCTGGGGGCCAAGTTTGAGGAAGAGTTTCGGCGGTCGACAAGCGTCCTGGTTTGCAGGTCCCTGAGCGCCATGCGCAAGGACAAGCTGCGCTACGCCCTAGAATGGGGCGTTCCCGTCGTGCCGGCGGACTGGCTGTGGGAATGCATAGCCACGGGCTCCCGCGTCCCCCTCGACAAGCACATCTTTGCGGAGCTGCGGAGCCGATATCAAGCGAAGCCATCCGAGGCAGCCGAGGCAGCCGAGGACGACGACGACGACGAGAAGCAGAAGAAGCAGAAGAAGCAGAACAAGGGAAAGCAACCCAGCCAAGTCGGGGGATCATCATCCGGCGCGTCAGACACGCGCCCAACGCCAGCAGCGTCGAAAGCCAAGATTATCGGCGGGTTTGATGCAAGCGACTTTGACGACTTTGCGCCGGGACCGGGAAAGAAGAGCCAGCCGGCAACGCCAGCAGACTCCTTCCCGGCCAAGAGTCGGCCGCCGACGGCCACGCTCGCCAAGGCAGGCACGGACGATCCGCTGGGAGAAGTGTCCGAGGCCCGCCTCAACAAGTCCCCGCCGCCTGCGAAGCGCGCAGCAAACGAAGCTGCCGCCGAGAAGCCCGCGCCGTCGCCAGAAGAGGCCGCCTCCGCCTCCGCCTCCGCCTCCGCCCCCGCCGCAGCGGAAGCAGCGCGCGGGACGGCCGCCTCCGCAGCCGCCAGACAGCAGAGCAGGGCGTCCGAGCGGCAGGCCCTGTCGTCCAAGCTCTCGAGCCTGATGCACTCGGCGGCCGACTGTCCCGCCCAGGACGCGGCCCGGCCTCGACGTCGCCAGATCCTAGGCCGCGCCATCAGCAACGCCTCCAACGCCAGCAGCGCCGCGAGCCTCGACGGCGCCAGCGGCGCATCAGGCCCTCGGCAGCTGACGGACAGCTTGAGGGCCGCCGTGGCGGCTGGTCTCGACGACCAGGACAGCCTGGACAGCCTGGCGCCGCCGGCGGCCACGCAGCTCGAGTACGCAGACCCCGATGCCCAGCAGGTCAAGGAGGCAATCATGAGCAGGATGATGGGCGGCGGCGTTTAATAACCAAATTTGGCATCTCGGGGGTGTTTTAATCACCGGCATCGGTGGGCACATGTCATATATTTCAATTGGTTCTCGTTTTCCTTTCTCTTTTTCTGTCCCTCTCCCCTTTCCGTCGCATTTTCTTCTTCTTTTTTTTTTTTCTTCTTTATATATATAGCATGCATGCGCTTATGACGATTAGACATCACAGTCACGCAATTCAAGTCACAATCTCTCCACCGAGCAGCGTCAGCGCCGCCCAGCCAGCGCATTGCGTCCATTCTCCTCGCCGTTGGGGTTTCCCCCGCGCCCCAGGAGCTGGCGTCATCCGTGTGCCTGGCTACGTTTGATTTTTCAGCCCCCGCGCAAACGCTCGAGAGCCGAGCATTCTGCACATTGGTGTGTGCTGAACATGCCCTCGCTCCGGCCATGGCAATGGGCGCGAAAACGTCCCGAGGTTGGACGGTGGTCGTTTGATGGCAGCCGGAGGTAGTCATCACGTCACCAGCTTTGCCAAGGACCCAAGGGACGTCGTGTGAACAAGGAATTCGGAGAACTACGACGAAATATAATACATAAGTGGGCAGGCTGGTAAAAAAAAAAAAAAACCAATCCCGAAAAGAAGAAAAAAATCAAAGACCATCGAGTCTGCTACTTTCATCCGAAACGTTACTGTGGAAAGCGTGGATATCTATCTCATGGCAAACAGGAAACAAGACAATGGGAAAATAGAGCAGGAGGAAATTTTTGCAACTCAGCAAATGCAAATCATGACGCCGTGCCAACTTTTGGCAGACACACAACAAAACGACATCAGCGGGAACTGAACGGCACCGCAGTAGTTAGTGGTCGTGTGTCGGGGTGTGCAAATCTTCAGGCTGGGAAAGCTATTCTCGAAGCTCTGAGCTTGCCTCCCCTTCCGTAAGTGGCAGCTTCTCAGACTGCATCGACGCCCATCGCTGTTCCATGTCTTGCCTGCAACACGAACCAGGTTAGCATCCACAACAACAAAGGGTATCGAGAGAGACGTTGGAAAAAAGACGGGCGGTATTTATTCGACTGCTACTTACGCTGTGATCTTGACCAGTTTCAACCGGCGCTGCAGGCAATAACTTAAAAATCGACGCATCGTAGTCTTTCGCTTAAACGACGCCATAATGTCTCCCCTGGGTTTGCCATCCTGCTTGGCTAGTGTGGAACTAAACTGGCTCATTACAAGCTGCAGCTGGAGCGCCTCCATATTCCAGTTGACCTCGACAATATCGTCCAGAGGCACGTGAAAATCAATCGGGGATCGATGAACACCCCAAACGACCGGATCTGTCTCTTTGATGACCTGGTGCTCAAACATTCGTTCATCGTCTTTCCAGTGCCAGTATTGCGTGACCGTGGTGTTGCTGGTGTAGAGCCTCGTCTTCACTTGATAAATGCGCCAGTCTAGCTTATCCAACAAGGCCCCGCTCCAGGAATCCGTATCCGACACCTCGTCAGGAAAAACAATGGCGTTCGGAGACGTGTAGACTGATAAGTCGGGCTTCAGGCGTTTCGATGTCGCAGCTTGAAATGACGAATGCTCTGCCGCATACCGTGGTCCGTTGCCGACACTGGGGAGGGGAGACTGATTTTGATTATGATGAGGAGGGGGATGATGAAGAGGAAGATGATGAGGAGGAAGATGATTATGCGGAGGAAGATGATCATGAGGAGGAGCATGATCATGAGGAGGGGCATGATCATGAGGAGGATGATAAAGATTCACTGAGTGGGATGAGAGCGGCGAGTGACCATTAGCCGCCGGCGCCGGCGGCGTGGCCCGGGGAGTATCAGCCTGCGACTGCATGCTCTTCCTCTTTTGCCCACTGCTGCTTTCCCCTTTGCCGTCGTTTTGGCTCGGTTTGTAGCCAGAAGGCCGGCCAATGCTCTTGAATCCGTTGGCGTCGCGTAGCGCAGCGAGCTTGGGGTCGCGGTAAAAGTCGTGCATGGTCTTTGAATAGTTGAAATATGCCCCTTGTTCGACGATAATCTCGTGGAGGCGATGCCGAAGCCACTCGACCGGGGAGATGTCCATTCTGTACTTGGTCAGTTCAAATAGCGTCTCGCACATTCGAAATAGCGTGTCGTATGCCGTAATAGTTCCCTTGCCCGTGTGGGTGTACTGCTTGGACAGGAGCTGATACGGACTTATCTCCCCTTCTTCCAAGTACTCCAGGATTCTCGTGCCCCTGTTGACTTGACGACCGGTTTGAAACTTGGCTGGTCCGCTCTCGCCCCTGGCCTTTCTGATACAAGCTTGTTCGTACTTGACTCGCCACATTTCGAGCTGTGGTACGATTATTGACTGAAGCGGAGGCCACCTGGGATCCCAGTATGGGTGGTTTTGGTCAATTTTTACAAGAGGTACGCCTTCGACGCACTCGGGATACGTATACACGGTGCCGTTATGCCGAAGGATGAGATTGCTCTTCGTAATCTCGCCAAGTGGAGGCGGTGAGTCTTCGGCCGATTGGACGGATGGGGTTCGAACTTCAGGCGGCGCCGGCGACCAAGGCTGTCGACTCCGCATATTGGCCGGCGTAAACCCGTTGGAAAGGGGCTGTAAAGTCGGGAGAGTGGGCGGTAAATGGGATTCCTGCACATGGTTTGTCGGGCCCCCAGGGGCGGCGGGCCCCTTTTGCTCCTTGGGCGTCAACAACTGGGCCGGCTCTCGTTGATAAGATGAATACAGCCGGGGTAGGCTGACGGAAGGCTTTGATTCTCCGGTACCGCTCGCCAAAGCAGGATTGCCGGAAGAGTTGTCGGATTCGCACACCAACGGCATATGGCAGCCCTGTCGATTCCATTCGCAGTTGCCGCATTTTTGAAAAAGAGGGCCTCCGAGGATGGTGCAATCATCAAAGGCACCTTGATTCTTGTCACAAGAGTGGCATCGTCGTCGTTGAATTTCTCCCATTGCCTGGATCAAACATGCTATCCACTTGACACCTTTGGGATCGGACCTGTCGTATATAGTGGCAAGGTGGTCCGGTGTAAACTTGCGCCCACGACGTATCTTGACTGGTCTCCTTATGGGCAGGTTTTGGATGGCATCAACCCACTGATTCCAAGGCTCAACTCTTTCGATAGGGCCAATCAAACGGCCATCCGCATCGATGACGTTGACGAGTATGGAATCCGGCTTAGGAGGAGGAGGAGGAGGCGTTGTTCGTATTGAGGGTAAAACTTGGGTTAACCTAGTCACCTCGTTTCCTTGTTTCAGAGCCTCGGCGTATATAGCGGCTCGGCTAGGGAACCTTTTTCGAGGAGGTGTCGTTGTTGTCCTTGTCGTTGTCTTTGTCGCCGTTGCTTCTGTAGCTGCTGCTGCGGCTGCTGTTGCGGCTGCTGTTGCTGCTGTATTCCTTGAAACTTGGTGGAAAAGATCACCATCTTTTTGCGACAATGGGCTTCGATCTTCCCCTTGCTTGTCCCGGAAGAAACGATCCATGGTGAGCGCGACCTGGTCACGCTTCTCGAGTCTTTCTTGCTCACATTTTTGGTAGTTTTGTTCCATCATGGTCAATGTCGCGATATAATTCTCGTAAGAGTCAGCTATTTTCGCAAGCTCCTCCTCTACATGTGTTAGTTCCTTTGAAAGCTGTTCTTTTCTTTGCGTTAGGCTGGTGCGCTTGACACTTAATGCCTGCAGCTCCTCCTTGACACTGGATGTCTGTCTTTGATATTCTTGTTCTGCTGCCGCACAGCCGACGTGACTGTCGTCGTCGAATTTCTGCCAAAAATTGCGCTCTGTTTCGCCCCAAACAGCATGCTGCTCCTGCTGTGGAAGGGCACTCATATCATTGCCTTCCATGTTGATACAGGGTTCTCCAGCTGTCTCTCATGGAGCGGGAAAGTCGCCTGTAAGCACCGTGGTATCCAAATTTGCTTCTCAAAGCCCCCCTCCCCCTTTTGGTGAGAATTTTTTTATGATTTGCTGAGATGTTAGCCGCGATTGTCTGTTCGAGATGCGCGTGTGAAAAGGTCACAACCACTGATTCGTTTGGTGTCGTGTCCAGCTCTAACTCCAGTATAGACGAACCCAAGGGGGAAAGTGTTGGCAAATCGAAAAAGAAAGGTTGTAGCCGCCAGTTTAGGAAAGAAAAAAAAAAGGCAAGCTACCTCCAGACCGGCTTTTCAGATACTTTGCTGGGCGTAATGCGTGGGACGAGCTTATTTCAAAAAGAATAGGGACGAGAGAGGCGGGATGTCAGAAGACAAAACTTCTTCGGAAAAAAAAATCCCCCCTCCCCGAAAACCGAGAAAATAGGAATCAAGAAATATCGTATCCTGGAGAAAGACCCAGCCGTAGAACTTGAGAACCGATAGATGTCGGTGCTGATAACAGGCGACCAAAAAGCCGAAACTCTGAAGAAATCGGAAGACGGGGGTGTGAGCAAACGAAACAAGAAGGGGTGTAGCAATATTCCCGCAGTCAAGACCATGTACATACCTTGGAAAAGGACGAAAGGCGAATAATAGGGGGGTCGAGGTCGCGAATAGGATTATATGATGAAAGGGAGAAAGGCCACGGAGAGAGGGGAGAGATTAATAAGATGTTTGGCTTGTTTCGGGGTGGAGGGTGGAGGGTGGAGGTGTGGATGTGGATGTGGATGTGGATGTGGGTGGAGGAAGACGAAGAAACAGGTCAACAGCTCCCACTCTGGCGCCCAAAAGTTGGAATACTTGGCTGCTTCTATCACGCAGCAATGGGGAGCGGTGCTAGGAAACGAGCCGTCTCGAAGACGCGTGTGAAGCAAAACGAGTAATGATGATACTGGTGCAGAAGCGCCCAGGAAGAGGCGACGGATTTGAAACGTGGTAAAAAGCTGCTTTGGCCTCAGGAAACAAGACGTGGAGATGATGACATGCCGTTGTTCATGCGGGCGGAGTCAAAGCAGACGAGAGGATCGTGAAGATGGGCAAGTGCTCAAAGCCAAAGCCGCGGCAAGGGGATTTTTTCCGCGAAGAAAGAAAGAAAGAAAGAAACAAGGAGGCGGCGATGCTCTATGGGACTATCGCGCAAGGCCCGAGGGTAGAAGGGCTGAAGGAGAAGGAATATTTCAGGCCAAGTAAACGTACCGGGGAAAAAGCGAAACACAGTGCAGTACAGTCAGTGCCGCGCCGCGTAGCGCAGGTTCAAGCGAGGCAGCAGGGCAGGGCCAGAGAGGCAAAGGCAAAGGCAAAGGCTTGAACTTTGAGAAGAGTCTATTGTGTAATACCTCCGAGACGCACTAGAAACACCCTTGAAGGAAATATAGCTCAAGACCAAAAAAGACATTGGAGGCACGGCAAATTCGTACTAGGACTATCTGCGACACCCCTCGCCCCACTTTCTGCCTAATAGTCATCCAGCGTCATATATACAACTGGCTCCACGAAACGAAAATTAGCCCGAGTTGGTTGTCCATGGTTGTCGACCTTGTCACTTCTATCCAGTTTGTCAAGGCTCAGGCAGTCGATTGACTTGAGAAACAGCCAAGTACAGAGAGGTACTCTACACTCGCCACAGCCAAAGGCAAACTGCCCATGAACGGTCCGGTCCACCTCTTCCTAGCATCCAAGTCCCTCCCTGCGGTACCGGTACCTCTTGACGATGGCTAGGGGCCCCACTAATTTCTGGGGTGGCAGGAGGAAGGCGCGCTTGAGGGGTCCCATTATCCACTGTGGACTCGTTTTCTAGGAAAGCGCTATGGAGTACATGCACATAGTCTCATATGATGATGACTGACCAGGCTGGGGGGATCTGGACAAGGGGGGGTGGGTGGGGGGGGTGATGTTCCCGTCTGAAATTTGAATCGACCCTCCCCTGCACCTGCCATCCATCAGATTCAGCATGCTTATTTATGCGCTCCTTGATAATGAAAAAAAAGGACGAGCTGAGGATGGGGGACTTGCTCATGGAGTCGGGTGTTTGCAGCATCCTACACGTAGCACGGAGATATTGAACAAGTGCCCAGGCCACGATCCAGTCAGCGAAAACCAGCGTGAACAGGTCGAAGCAGCGTCTGGCGTCGCCTCACGTCTTACGTCGGATCTCGGCCTGTGGCATGGTTACCAAGTTGAGCGTCTATGGAGTGCTTGGTTCTTTTGGTGGTTTTGGTGCGTTGAACTCTTTCCCTTTTCTCGCAGTCTCTGTCGCGCTTTTCCCCCATCTCTCTCTCTCTCTCTCTCTGTCTGTCTCTTTTTTTTTTTTTTTTTTTGGCTCTTTTTTCCCCCCTTTGATGACTGCTCTCCTTATATACCCCCCAACCCACCCCCCCCAACCCCCCCCCAACCCCACCGTCACCAAGCTCCACTCGCGTTAGTCATCCCTCACACAGCCTTCTTGGCCTGGTCGCTTCTTTTGAGTTCGTGTGGTCCCGATCTGAATTGCGCTAAAAGATAGCGACCGCTGGTCGTGATGCTGTTCATTTGCTCTTGTCCTCGCGCACCCCCCCTGCTTGGCGCCGTTTCTGTAGTGGGCCTATCCTTTTCGCAGCTCCCTATCTCAAACTATCTCATTTGTTTTGCTAGCCTGGGCACCTGGCGAATTCCGCCTGTCCTGTGCCAGCGCTAGTGGTTCAATAACCAGGTTCGTTTCAGGAGATCGAGAAACCAAGGTGGATGCATCATGCGATCATGCAGCTGCCAGCAGCCAGCAGCCATTGAAAAGACGGGGGGTATCCTATACGGGGTAGGAACATACGGGGTACGCCAGAGTCCGTAGTACGTACTGCGGTGTTTGTACGTCCCGCAGCTACAATGACAACATTTGTAGGCTCTCCCAGACGACCGAAAGGTTGGGCAAGTCAGTCGTGGCAAATCTTTTTGCTCAAGCATGCGACGCCAGACCTTGCACGCCAACCATTTCATCAAAGCGCTTAGGTAATTATTTTTCTTTTCTTTTTTATTTTTCAATTTTTTCACTTTTTTTTTCACTTTTTTTTCCCCCCTTCCGTTTTCTTCTTCGTTCCCGAATCGCGAGGGCTGCCAGTCTCCACTATCCTCTGTTTGGTCTGTTGACTCTGTATCATCTCGATAAGCGCCCCGAGACTGGCTATCCTTAAGAGACAAAGTACTCGCGGCCCTGAACTCTGCGGCACAACTTTGGACTCGTATCTGTGCCCGGCATTTTCATATGTCGTCTCTTCTAGAAAAATTCCACCATATACCCAAGATTTACCCAAAATATACCTAGCCCAGATCCAAGCTATACTGGTCCGATACGACGTTGAAAAGAGGGGACGAGACGAAAAAGCGTCCACTTCAATATCCAACTTTCTCCCTCGGACATTTCCCGCTCAGCCTCCTATCGTGTCAATATGTGCAGATGCACACAGTCATCCTGATGTAAGCAACGTTCATGTGCAACGCTCACCCAACGCCTTGCCCTGGCGATAACACCCACTCACTGGCACGCGGCCAAATAGGGGCAGTGGAAAAAGGGAAGGGAGGGAAGGGGGGGGGGACACAGTTGAATGCACGTCGGTTGCTCTGGTGTATTTTAAAATCCATCTTCCGGCCGGGACAGGGTCGTCCAGACGTAAGAGCATGCTTTCCGGCCGAGCGATATCGTTACATTCTGGCTTGCCGGGCCAAATCGAGCGCCAAGCTTGCTTAATATCAACCCCAGTAAACCCGTGCTCGCCCGAAGTGAGATTCGACGAGAGACACAACAGTCAATTGGGCATGCCTTTACGAACTACGGAACACTCACTTCCGATCAAGCCATCCATACAGACGTTTATGTGCTGATCCGATGGACCCCAGGTCTCGCAATACTCCCGTTACCCTTCAAACGGCGCCAAATGTGACAGCGGTGCTACAACAGGTTTGGTTTCACTTGACAAAGCCACAAACACAGCAATCGGTGTCTTTGTCTGTCTCTCTCTCTCTCCCTTTCTCTCCCTCGGACGGCTCGAGAAAATAGTACTGGTCGCCTTGGACCAACAAGGCGTCTGCAGCTCAGTTGCATCGTCACCTGTAGTGTCATTGGCTTGTTGCCTTGTCTGCCATGCTGTTTGTTGGTCGTGGAGACTCGTTTCGTGGTTTTGGGAGGGGTTCCTTCGGCCAACTTTTAGTTGGAGCCATTGCCCTTGCCTTGTCCATCTCTCTTTGTTATCAAGTAGTCAGCCATCAAGTCTACTACGCCATCGGGAGGGGGGGTTTTCCGCCTCGGCCATTCCATGAGTTGATGACTGACGATATCTCTGCCACAGCACGGGTGAACGTGCAGCCATGTTGCCCCAACCTCTTTCAAGACCAGTTTCACTGGCGGGAGAGAAAACAGCCATGTTTCTAGTCTTGTTCAAAAGGCACCAGATGAGCATGTGGTCTGAATGTAAATGGAGCAGAGGGCGGTTGTGATGCAGGGAAGGAGCGGCTTACGTGCCTCTTGCCTGGGTACCTACCTACCAAGCATGTGGTCAACCAGTAAAGGACAGAATCCCGAGGAAGAGGGTCGAAGAAGAGTCTGGTACGTGTATGTATGTACGTACTTTACTTTGAACAGTAAAAAAGAGAAAAAAAAAAGAGAACACGGCTCTTCGCATCACCTCAAGCCCATCTGGCTCACTTTAGGCCTTTAATGACGGGTCCTTTTCCTGGTCACCCCATCGTGAACACACCGTGTGGTGTGCGGAGTACGATATGATGACATGCACAATGTCATTCGTTCGCACAAGCAGTTTGGACCGTTGTATTTCTCATGCAATATTGGATCATATCAGCGTGACACAGCACGGTGGGCTTGTTAGCCTGCGAACACTGGTCACAGCGACACAGTCGACTAGGTTAGTGCATGTGGCTTCATTGACACCTGCCATGTACAGCTTGGGAGAGGAGACGGCAGCCCTGATTGACCCATTGAATAGTTCAACGACTTTTGTACGGAGGATCGGGGAGACTTGACGCTAGGACCTATTTCACGGCCCAAGCAGCTGGCCATGTCAAGCTGGCAATCACCTCGTGCCTGCGGAGAGCTACAGTGAATCTCGGACAGTGCCCGTTTCGCCATCGACAGTTCCGCATCGCAGCATCTCTGCTCGAAAGCAAAGCACCAGGACCCCCGGGCACTCGTCTCTTTCCCGGATGGTCATGGTCATGATCAAGGTCAAGGTCCAAGGCCAACAGCGCTAGACAGCGCCAACACACGGTGTTGAGGAAGATGGACGGGTCCATCGGGGAGACCCGTGATTGCTATTCTCAGCCGTCAACTTGGGACAAGCAGCCAAGCAGCCAAGCAGCCGTGGTCTGGCCTGACTTGGACCAAAACGGTTACTCAACTCCGTCAGTGCAGCAGTGCCTCGTCCCACTTTGACGTGCGCCAGTCCGTGCGGCACCTTATTATAAGTCAGTTAGTTGCTGGCTTGGCTGGAACCAATATACTGTTGCGAGGCCACCGCGTTTCCACCGACCGACCAGACTTGCTCAAGTTGTCTGGACTCTGGTCTCTGCCAAGCAAGCGCCCTTCGGTTGCCAGAGTCTGGGGTCTGGAGACTGGAGTCCTGGACAAACAACGCCACCCTTTCGTTTCTCCCTCTTGCCCGTTGAGTATTTGTGACAGGTCATGGCTGCTGACATGCTGCACCCGCGGCCCACTAATGCCTTGTCCATTCGAGCAGCGAACCAAATGTTGATGAACGGGCTGGGGCCGCTTGGTTGTCCGTTTGTTCCATGAGCGGCAGCGGCAGCGGCAGCACCTCTGCAGGGTTTCGCCAAATTACATGTGCGCCCATACTAGGCTCCCTAAAGCAGCTGCCTGATTGAGCAGAGGGTTTGGATTTCTAGTCCCTCGATATTATCCTTGTTACACCGCAGATATGTCACAAGCAGAGGGCACTGACCTCCGGACCTGTTCCGGCGAAGGCCCTTGAAAGACGGGAAGCAAATCCAGATTTTCCAGCTTTTCCAGCTTTTCCACGTCCGCACATGCTGGGACGACAAACGCCAGCCACCCCAGGTTGAGTCGGGGTAAATATAGCCGCACGCCATCGACGAGTTTTGCTGAGTCGCAGGTTACCTGCGCCCACTGCCCTGCACTCATGGCCGCGTTTTCTCGTATGAACAGAATAACAGAATACCCGGGGAACGAGCATTTTGGCCGGGCTAAACGCGAAGCCGTCCTTTTACTGCTCTCGCTTCCCGTCCTAGTCCTTGACTGTTCCGATATCAAGGGGATGTGGGCTCCTCCCTTTTTTTTTTTTTTCTTTTTTTCTGCCCGCCTCGTCTTCGCCGTCACTTGTTTTTGCTTTTGGTCTTGCATGTAACACGTCTCCCTGGGTTGTCTTTCCCTTTTCTCCCTTTGTTTCCTTCCCCCCCTTTTCTAATCAGCTGGCAGCTACGTTGTCATTTCCTTATTCCTTCTCTTCCTGCCTTGCATGTCGGCCAAGCTGCGCTGCGCCGCGACTTCCCGCATCGCGTCGGCGAACAAGCTCAAGCCCTGAAGGGTCTCTTGCCCGAATCAGACTCGACCAAGAAAGGGATGAGAGAGGGGGGGGAAAAAAAAAAGAAAAAGAAGGCAAAACGAAATGCTCGTCAGTCGCTCCATTTCATCGCGCCGAATCATCTAGTGCCCCCCTTCGGTGACCCAGGGGACGGCAGAACCAAGCTGTCGGGAACAGGTGGAGCCGAGTAAAACACCGGGCTCCTTTCGCGCCGACGGCAATCTACTTGGCCAAAAGGTAGGCAGGTACCTGTTCCGTAGTGCGCAATGCGGATGCAGACCGGGGGGGTTCGCGCAAAAGGTTCCCATCAGGCCAAACGTCGTCTGGGTTAGGCGCCTTCCGGCCTGCCTGCCCAGTGCTGCCTTTGCCTGCCTTTTCCGCGCCTTTTCCCTGCTGGGCCGGGCTGGGCTGCCGCAACCTGCAACCTGCAACGCACAGCCATTGGGCTACTGCTGCGTTTTGCCAAGCTGGTCATGAGCAGAGAGGCTCCCGTCAGCAGCAGCAGCACCACCACCACCACAAGACGAAAAAAGTATAGGATACGGGGTGCCCCCCCAGCCTAGATACCAGCTATAACCAGACCGGTGCATTTATGCGACAGTAAAAAAGAGGGGTTCGAGACGACGAGGCGCCTTGGTCGAGTCGAGCGTGGCCCCATCCCATTATTATACTTGGTTAGCGCCGAACCGCTCCCTCGGGACCCAATCAAAAGCCGGGAACCAGCAGCGGCGGGGACGCTTGGCCCTGGTCCTGCGCCGCCATTGGGCGGCCTCTGCCCCAAATTGACACACCTCGTCATCCATGGCGCCGACCCGTATGTATAGCTCCAGTCTCTAGTCTCCAGTCGCCAGTCGCCAGAAACCAGTCGTCAGTCGTCAGTCGCCAGAAACCAAGTCGTCTCCTCTGACCAGATCGACGTCTTGGCCCACGATGCACACCTCGTATCGTTTCCTTTCGATTGCATTCCGAACACGTTTTCCCAGTTTCCCGCGCCTCCTTTGTCCTCCTGTCCTATCTGTCCCTATTTTCCCTCTCTTTTTCTCACTTTTTTTTTTTTTTTTTTTTTTTTCCTTCCTGTCCGCCTTTGCTCGACTCTTCTCCCCCCATCCCACAGGCCATCCCGACGCGCCCCCCCCCCCGGCCGCCCAATCGCTCGGTCAACCTCCCTTTCCCACCAGCCAGCCACGCTCGCCCCAATCCCTCCTGACCGGTGGCCCAAACCCGCCGCCACCACATATTGATCCGACGCTGCAAAAAGACCACCTGCAACTATCCACGTTCTCCCCTGCCCTCTCAGCCCGCCCGCCCGCCCGTCCGTCCGTCCTCTTTTTGCCCTTGCCCAGGCGCCGCCTCCTTTCGGCGCCGTACATTGCGCGCCGCCCACACGCAAGCAGGCCCCCCCACCGATCCTGTCCCGTCCTGTCCCTCGGAACAGAATCGGGAAATGGGTAAATGGGTTGAGCCGTGCGTTTCGTTGACGCGGGAAAAAAAAAAAAACACGGAACATGAAACATGAGCATTGTTTTTGCAACGCACGATACGTGTGGAACCGGACGGACCAGATGCTGGGCGCTTTTTTCCTCCCTTGTTTCTTCGTGCTACCCTGTTCCTGACACACCGACTCTTGTGCATATGCGCCGTGCGGCGGGCCGGCAGTCAGTGCTTGCTTTGGTTGAGGAGCCTTGAGAGAAAGCCTTTGTGGCAGCAAGGACCGCGGGCTGCCCATGAGTCAGGCGACGGATGGATCAAGGCCTTGTCGCCTGCTCTGCGGCCGAGTCCACCATGAACATGACATGACATGACATGACATGACGTGACCTGACGTGACGTGACATGCCGTCGCGGCAAGCGGGGGACGACATGGCCCCCAGAGCCTGGTGAGCCTGCTCGAAACCAAAGGCAAAGTGACCCGACGTCCGGACATCTACGCCCCCGCGTGCCAGCCGTGCAAACCAGCCCGACCAAACGACCAAGGCCACCGGCTCGCCTGCAGCGTCCGTTCGACCAATACCCAGGGCCATTGACAAAACGCGCACTGCCTGAAAGGGGGAAAAACGCACGCAGCAGGCAAAGACGGCCAAGTGCCTCGTTTACTATACATGTGCGAAAAAGAAACAGCAGGAAGAAGAGAAGACGGAGAGAAGAAAAGGAGAAGAAAGCACTGCCCTGAACCTAAAAGTGACGCCCTGTAATGCAAATGCAGTTGGATCCGCTTTCTCGACGGCCCGTCGGCTCAGTACTTTGCCGAGTAACGCTGGGCTGCCGGGGAGTAGGGTAGGTCGTGGCCGCTCGTCTGGCCGTACGGGTCGTCGGCGTACGTGGTGGCTCTTCGCTCGTCCTCGGGCAGGAGCTCCCTCACCTCCCAGTTGTTCATGCGCGTGCCCACGGAGAATTCCAAGTCTTCCTTGGTGATGGAGTCCCAGTACTGCATGGCGTGTTAGCAAGTGCGCCGCCCAGCTACACACGCAAGAGGGGGGAGGCCAAGAGGGAAGAGAAAAGGGGGAAAAGAGGAAGGAAAAGAAAAAGATGAACAAGAAGAAGAAGAGGGAAAAGAGAAAGGAAAAGAAAAAAGATGAAAACGAAGAAGATGAAAAAGAGGAAGAAAAAGAAAAAGATGAAAAAGAAGAAGAAGAAGAAAAAGAGAAAGCAAAAGAAAAAGAAAAAAAAAAAAAAAAAAAAAAAAAAGAACAAAAGCCTGGGCGTAAACGTACCTTGTATACCATCATGACGCCGAGCAGGTTGCAGACGGTGGCGAAAAACAGCCCGTCGAGATAATGGCTCAGCGAGTTGCAAATCTTGCTACTAAACGCGTACAGGATGACCTGGCCAGCCGCGAAGAACAAGACGCCAAAGGCAATGTCGCCGAGCGGCCATCGGTCCTTGAGCGTCCTCGTCACCAGCATCACCTGCATGACCACGTAGACGAGCAGCTCGGCGGCGTTGACGAGATACAAGACGACAAACAGGCCGACCGTGTTGGTCGGGCCGAGGCCGGCCCAGCCCTTAAAGGTGGCCAGCGACACGAGGAAGCTGACAATCAGGGCCGCGGAGGAGCAGATGCGCATCATCCACACCGAGAGCGGGGTGCCGTCCTCGTACAGCTGGAACCCGACGAAGCCGTTGATGAGCAGGCACGTCACCAGGGCGCTGGTCAGGCCGTTCTGCAGGCTGACGAAGAAGGGGAACGGGCCGCTGGCCGGCGGGACGACGCCGGCGTCGACGACGAGCGAGACCGACGTGAGCAGCATGTAGAGGTAGAAGAAGGACAGGATCTCCTTGCGGCCCACGGCCGTGAACTTGCTGCGCACGTGGAGGATCATGACGATGGTCATGACGAGCGCCACGATGTGCATGGAGGCGGCGGCGCCCTCGAAGATGATGGTGTTGGCGAGCGCGATGTTGCGGGCGTAGCAGTCGGGCTCGATGCCGGCCCGGTTGGTGGCGGCCAGCGTAGGGCCGATGTTGGCGCATAGGGGGAGCGGCACAGTCCGGCAGATGGACGTGAAGTCGCCGAAGCCTGACATGCTGACGGGGGGGCGGCGCAACACGCGACGTGCTGTCTTGTCTCTGGTAAGATGTCCTGCAAGATGTCCCTGGTGGGCAAACAAGAGTATAATCGGCAAAGTTGCAAAACGAGCGCCTCAGCCCGGTTTTGAATCGATATTCGGACCGACAACCGCACGATGGGATCCGCTAGTAGGAGCAAATAATGAAACAAACCACCACGTTGCGACGGCTCGTCTTGGAGAATGAAAGGCGGCTCCGGAAGGCGTGAGGTCCAAGGTGTCTGTCCGATATTGAGCCCCCCCCCAATAGAGTTATCTTTGAAGTGTTCTAAATGAATTGAAAAAAAATCTTAAACTCGTCCAAGACTCCGGCACGCCCAACTGCTCGATTTGCCCCGTCCCGGGCCAGAGTTCCAAACGGGCGGCTTCGCTCGACGACACCACTGCCAAACCGCACACAGACAGCGTGGCTGATGAAAAAGACAACAGTTCGAGCCCACAACTTGTAAACGACTTGATGCTTTTTTTCTTTTTGCGCCGGCTCGGGCTGTCGCTCCCAGCCGCGGCGGATTCGTGCAATAGCAACCGCGACGACGCTCGCTCGGCAGTCGGATGGCGATGCGCCTTCGCAGTCGGATGCGTTCGGCCGGCGTAGATCAAGGATGCAAGCTATCGATGGTAGTTGAATGAAGGAGTTTATGACCTCGCGAGTAGAAAGTGGGAGGGAAAAAAAAAAGAAAAAGAAAAAGAAAAAAAGGAGGTAAAAAGAGGTAAAAAGAAAGCTGCAGCAAGCTTCTCCTCGGGAAAAGGCAACAAAAACGATACTGGAAGCGAGTGTCCGACGACTTGGGCAAGGGCCTGGCTCCAACGCTGATGCGAATCCGGTGTAGGAGAGGAGGAAGCAGGGCGAAGGCTAGGTGGAGTGAGGGACGTGAAGTGAGTGACATGGAGTGATAAAACGGGGCGCCCTGTTTATTACTGGTTGCCTGGGAGGTGGCCAGTTGGAACGCTGGGCCTGGCTCTGGATGGGCTGTGATTGGCGGAATGGGCTTGTTGACCAATCCGGTGGCCGAGCATCGTCACATCCCACGAAAAATGAAAAATCAGCTGGTTCAAGCAACGAATTGCTTCATTGGACTTGGCTACCGTGTGAGCCAGCTTGGACGGCCAATACACCCTCCTCTCCTTGGGCGAAACGAGTGAGCGCTTGGACCAAGTCCAGACATCCAACACGCGACCCTCATCTCCGGGAACAAATGGCCCACGCTGCTTCATTGATCCTTAGTTTCGCGCAAACTACATCGTCATCGGATTGTGGGCGCCTCTGTTGCGTCCCCATGGTGGACGGGAAGGGTCACGTCATCAATCTACGCAAATCTCCATAACTCCAACTGGGTTCATGCACCGTTTCACGTCAGGCCTAGTGTAACTTTCGTAAAATAAAATGCTGTCCAGGTCTATTTGGCGTCTGGACCCCAACCAACTGCATTTTGAGCATCTCCAGAAACATCAAAGAGCAAGTGCAGAGGGAGCAGCCTCAGTACTCCTAAAAGCCAATGTAGCCATGTGCTGCTTGCCGTTGAACGCCTGAATCCATGCCATGCCATGCCATACCATGAAACATCAAACCGTACCATACCTCATCACGTAATAGAATGCCAGATTGATGATGTCTGGGAAAATTTTCCGCTATTGTACAGCAAGGAAAGGAGGGGGGGAGAAAACAACATGCTTTGATTAACACAACCTCATCCAAAACCCTCTAAGCGAGTGTATAATTGGAAGGTTCAGAAGAAGAAAAATTGGTATCCGCTTGATGGTTTGCTTGATGAAATGCCCTTCGTTTGGGGACAAAGGGGGCCAAACACTCGAGCACCGGGACCGGCCGCTCAACGCTAGACGAGATTGAGTCACAATGTTCCTAGACTGGGTAGTGCCCTTGTCGTTGTTGTTGTAGTTGCAGCATGCCCTGTGACGGGATTTGCTGTTGGTACTGGCCACGATTGTACACCAGAAACTCTGGTACAATGCCAGTTCGCAGATCGTGACGCCGCCCCAGCGGCTGGTAGTGCATTTGATTGGGTTGAACCGGAACCGAGATATGATATTGGTCCAGGGATGCCGACGGGGGAGGATATAATAGTCGGTTGACATGCCGAATTGGCTTGTAAGGGCTAGCGCGATGTTGCAGATAGACGCTTGGAGAATTCGAGATGGGCGTATGGACCACTGGTGTGTGAATGGCTGAAGTCTGTCCAAAAGACTCGACCAACGGGGAAGAACCGTAGCTGGCCACTACTCTTCCTGGACTGTGATGCTTCGTTGGGGTACCGAATCCGATTGGAGCCTGCGTTGCCAGTGTAGGAACCGGATACATAGGCCTTGGCGCGGGGGTGGTTGAAGTGACTGCGCCGACTGGTTGTGCTTGGACCAGGCCAACCGAGGGGTTGACCTGATACATCGTCGACAATGCCCGGACACCTGGTTGCAGAGGGGGCAACGAGACCATTTGCTGAGACGCGGTGCCTGCACTCTGAGCTGCATGAGTAATGCCGCCCACGTATTGCTGATTCGTTGCAACTGTCAGGTGCGGGACTGGCAGCCGGTTGCTGTTGCTGTTGGTCATGTTCTTGTCAAGAGTTGCGTTGGGTGGTCTGGCGCTGGGGGCAGCCGAGAAGACATGTCGTTTGGCTGGATGTTCGGCCAAGTATCCATCGGGACTTCGTTTCCTCGAACGAGGCAGGGGAATAGAAACCTTTCCTGCTAGAGGAGACGTAGCATTCGCCTGGTATGTGCAAGTGTTGCGAGAGTGTCGGGAACTGGGTGACAGGTTGCATTTCACAGCGGCCATGCTGGGCGGCATGCCTGTTGCGGTCGGCGAAGGGAGTGG
Organism: Ustilaginoidea virens; assembly: GCF_000687475.1. Lineage (NCBI taxonomy): Eukaryota > Fungi > Ascomycota > Sordariomycetes > Hypocreales > Clavicipitaceae > Ustilaginoidea > Ustilaginoidea virens. The sequence continues at coordinate 772,347 of NC_057322.1, forward strand.
GGAATGTAGGGCCCTGTGCGTGGGAGAAGGCTTGTGGACCGGTGACGCCGGAAGCTTCGAAGCACGCTGATAGTATTCATGGAAGCAGGAGAGCTTCGTAATCCACTGCTCCCACTCATCCTTGGAGGCTAACAAGTTGTAGCGCATATTGCTGAGAAACTCAACCTCCATAACATGAATTTCCTGGACTGCGAAGCAAGAGACTTCGGCCCAGGTCTTGTTGGTATACGTGTTATCGTCCAAAACTAGGGGGAAATTAGAGTCTGATGGGTTGAGTCGACCGCGCGCGAGGATAGGGAGCCAACACTTACATTTGTTGCCAAGCATCAACGCTACTGTCAGGAGACGGTACTCGCTCCCGGCGCGGCCTTTGATTTGCGGCGTCGACATTTTCAACCGATAAATGAACAGGAGGGCCAGGAAAATGACGTTTTGCGTAACTTGCGTCGTGGACAGCACATTGTATATCCACTTGAGAAACTGGTCGTGCGGTCTCGCCAAAGCAGGGAGCCGGGAGATGGGAATGTTTGCGGCGCTCGGTCGCATCGTCTCGGCATTCTTGAGTTCTTCGATGCTTTCGAACCAAAACAAGCAAGTCATCTTCAACGACGACAACTCTGTCAGTAAAGCGTACTGCATCGAGCGTGAGAAAAAGGGAGTCAACGAACCTGAGCTGCAAAGTCCGAGAGATTGCCGCCAGTTGGACTTATGCATTTGGGTAACTGCAAGCTATGATAGATCAGGGTTTCTGAGCCGCGTCGTGTCACCGGATCAGATCGTTTTGAAGGGACTGGAACCTCGGCCAAGGGTGTAGCGGGCATGACTGCTTGGTGAAGCGACGAGTCTGGCAGCGGCGACGAGTATGTTCCATTCTGTGCCAATAATTGTTGAGAGGGGTATCGATATGGCTGGGGCACTCTTGCATCGTCCATAACCGGCTTGATGTGACTGGCATGAGCCATTGGTACAGGATATGCGTGGACATTGTGACTCCCGTAAGTCGTCATGGCAGGTTGGTATGTTGCACTCATGTCGTCGTCGACCGGCGGTGTTCTGAGGCCGTGACCCAGTGTTGTTGAGGAATATCCCGATGCTGATGGTGGCTTGGGCAAGGCGATGCTAGAAGCCAGATTCCGTCCTTGAAGGCAGTGACGCAACGACGGCGAAACCGGCAAATAGTGAGCCATATATGGTGCTTGAACAGACATCAGGGTCGATGAATGGGCGGAGGCTCTTGGGTTGGAAGCATTTGAAAAGAGGCCGCAGGTTTGTGACTTGAAGGCGGATTGTTGGTGGCACCCTCTGGACACAATGAACCCAAGTTGCTTTGGTATGTATCGTACACGACACGGACACACAGACTCGAGGACTGTGTTGCGAGAGCGGGTTTGGGCTTTGGGTTGAGAAGGAAAGAAATGAGTTGGAAAGTTGCAGCTCGCAAGGTTGGTATGGCTGGCCCAAATCGAAGGTTATTCAAGTCGGAATGCCTTTCGTTTTGGGATACCAGGTGGTGTAAGTGTGGTGGCTTCTTCAATGACACCCCTCCCCAGACTTTATTCGGCCTCGTTTAATATTTTTATTTTATTTTTTTTTCCTCTGGCAGTGTTGGAGCAGCTGAAACGGCAAATGAGAAAGGGGGGGGGGGAGGGAGAATGTGTGACATTTGGCTGCAACTCCCCAGCTACCTTTGGGATTTCATCAGAGTTAAATCATGGTTGAAAGAAGCAGGAAGGGCGAAGCCAGACTCCAAAAGGCCCTGGATACAAAGGAGTCCTGGCTCGGCTGATATTAGGGACAGAAGGAGTGAAGAGAGAGGGTCAACGGTCTCGGCGTCAGTGATGGTGGAGGGATAGACGGAGGTCCAGGTTCAAAGCAGGCTGTGGTTGGCTGGAAGACGCCAAGGCGACGGCCACCACCGCTGGCCACTGTCCCCAGCCGTATTATGCTTCTAGCTAGTCAGCACCCAAGGCAGGTAGTTGCTGCTGGGTCAATCAGTGTCAATCGGGGCCACGCAAGGGGGGCGTGCGGCAGGTGGGAAGAAGGAGTGAGGGTGAGGTGAGGTGAGGTAGGGTGAGGTGAGGTAGGGTGAGGTGAGGTAAGGTGAGGTGAGGTAGTGAAGCTAGAAACCTTGTTCAGCCCAAGTGCACGAGTGCAGGCAGGAGGTACATGGCAACCGAGTCTGACGCTTGGGGACTCGCGCAAAAAAAGGGACCACAAAGTGGGAAATGGCACGGGCCAAGTGGTACCGCGCCTTCCAAGGCCAGGTTTACGTATGTATTAGCTATTCGAGCCGGGCACCTCTGGCCCTCAGGCGCAGCAGTCGGAAGGTAATAAATAGGTACCTGGGTATGTATAGTATGTATATCTAGTAACATTAATTGACTCCCCTGGCGCGTGCATGGGGTGGGCAAAACCATGCATGTTTGGGTTCAGCATCCTCACTTGCCCACATTCATTGTGCATTTGATTTGATACAAGGCAGGTGCTGTAGGTGCTCCAGAGGAATCGAATCTTGCGCACCCAGGTACATGTAGGTACCTAACCTCCTCCTCCTATGCTATGCTGGCTGAACCTTGAAAGTAAAACAGACAAGCAACGCCAAATGTACGACGGACGCAGGTCACGCAGCAATCAAGCGATATGGTGGTACCTGCCAATTATAGATCGAGGGAAGGAGAGACCCATGGGTTAGTGGGTGAATAATGGTGGACGGTCCACATGGGAGCAAATTTGCATGAGCCAATGAATGGAGCCTTGATTCGTGAGCATTCGTGAGCATGGATTCGACGAGGGCACGGAGTATGTCATCCTTTCATCCACTCTGATTTGGCATGAGATGGCACACAACATCCACAACGCCCACAACCCCTCTCTTTTCTCTTTCCCTCTTTGTGGCGGAAACTCGTCACGGCAAAAAGACGTATTTGACAAGGTCATCCCATCCCGTCGCAGCACAGACTCCTGTCCTGGTCCGGGGGAACGAGAGGGTTGTGGGTTCCCAAGTCTATGCGGCGCTGCATGCTATGCGGCGGTATGCGGCGTTGGCGTCGTCCTCGCGAGTGTTTTGCAAAATGCATTGATACATTGACCAGCTAATGTTGTCGGCGACCTGGCTGACCACCAGGTGATAGAGTGTTGATCCAAACTCCAAACTTTGCCCGGCTGGTGAACAAGCACCCCCGGTTGCATGAGGGGCGGAATCTCGCCATGTCCAAGTCTCAGACAGCCAAGTGAGCTGCGTGCTGAGCAGGTGGGACTGGAGTCACTGGATAACTACCTAGGTAGGTATGGAGTAACTACTAATATGAAGTAGTCTGGTAGTGTAGTTTGCTCCATACTGGCACTAGACTGCGAGCGTCTGGACTTAGCGGCACCCACCATCGATCGAAACTTTGGGCTTGGGTGCGACCGCGACGGCCATTTTGTCGTTCGCCGTCCTGTCCAGTGCTGTCGACCGACCAACCATTTGATTGAGTCCGTGTGACGGACCAACATTTTGATGCCACCTGGGGTGTTATACTTGTTGGTATGCAGATAGAGACCTCGACCTGGTTGGTCCTGCCGTCGCGATCTTGGGCCCCCGAATCCCCGCAAGTAAGTGTCGGGTAAAACTAAAATGTTCAGAATACAGCAATACAAGCTCGAATCGATGCAAGTCATTGAGTGGTGCTGGGAGCCATTTCGACAAGGGGTTGGATTGTTGAAGGTAATGAAGCGCGAGCGTCCGTCATTTTGCGTGAACAAGAGACTGATTGGAGAAAGTAGGGTAGCAGGCATTTACGAAGCCGCCGCAAATTATTCCCTCCGGATGACCTGTATCGTTCCCCTCCCAAAAGCAAGCCAACTTTGGCGGACCACTCATCACCCATGGGCCATGGCCACTATTCTTTGTCGTAGTTTCACAAGCCACGCCCAGGTTTAGGTGTGCCCGCCCAGCTTGGATTGTCCCCCTCATCTTTTGCCGGTGGAGACTTGAAGGGAGAACAAACGACGATACTTGGTGCACGACAGGCATGGATGATGGAAACTCACAGGCTAATAATGTCTACCGCCTCTGCCCTCACCCTCGTCCTTGGTTCAAGATGAAAAAAAAAAAAAAATCGAAACAAAAAAGAAAACAAAAAAGGGAGGGGGAAAGAATGTGACAGAGACACGCCGGCACGCACGCACGCACACACACACACACACACACACACACACACATGGTTATCGCTTTTGCAAGCTTACCGCATTGGAACATCACACTGCGTACGTCCGTACCGAGCACGGGATAGCAATGGAACAATGGAACCAGACTCGGTACTCCATACCGTCCCCCAATCCTCGAGGGCATTCCCCGAGTCCAGACGTCCGCCCATAAGCCTATCGTCGATACTGCAGAACCTGCCCTGTCGCCACCTTATTGAACCCCGAACATGGCGGCGGGGTCCGTCATTTTTGTGGGATACATTCTGAACATGTGGCATGGCTTTGCCTTTGCTCTCTCAATCCGTATGGGTTTGCGAGATGAAATGGCCCCGATTGGCTTTGCTTTCGGTTATGGGTATGATGGAAACACAAAAGATGCCTGGGATACATAACTCAACTTGAACCACATGGGCCACGACTAAAAATATCAGGGTCAACCATCATGCTACTACTAGCTCCGCCGCCTGCGGCGACCAGAAGGTTTCGATATTGTCAGTCACATTCTGAGGACGACTTGCCACAGTCGCGCCCCGTGCCCTGCAACAGGTGGGCAAGGGCGGCAGGCAGGTGTGGACCGTGCCTTGCCTGTATGACGAGGATAAATGTTGAACACACACTTGTCCTGGCGTCTCGGGTTTTGGCACACTTTGCAGCCATTCAGCCATGCCATGTCATGCTTCGTGCTGCGCTCCGCCTGCAATATGGACAAAAGAGGCCTGTCTCGTACAAGAGGGATTCGATGCGCCTGGCAAAAGTGGGCTCGTTGGCTTTGGTGCTGGGCGGTGGATGGTGGAGGCAGATGTGCGGATGTGCGGATGTGCGGATGTGTGGATGGCGAATGGTGGACGGTTGTCGCTGACGCTGACGCTGACGCCGTCTCCATCGCAAGTCGCCCTCGCCCTCGCCCCGCCTACGATCGCTGGCCTCTCTCTGATCCTCCTTACATTTGCCATTCAGTCACATGAAGACCTTGTGGGATTTCGCAAAAGTACTCGGCTGTCTCGACGGGCCGTTATTCTGAGGAATTTAGCACTGCTAATTTCTCAGCCGTTTCATCGGTCGGCCTTACTTTTTGGTCCCATGTGGAACGGCTTACGGCCCGTTCGTCCATATTGGGGCGGTATTTTTTACCCCCATGGTCGGTCCTCCCTCCTCGGCCATGATTGCTTTGAGAAGCGGATGCTCAAACCTCCCCCAGCTGGCGTCACCAAGCCAAGACACGAACAAACATGGGCACTCCTCCCACTATTGTAGACGAGACAATGCACCCGTCAGTCACGAGTTGCGCCGCAGTTCTTTCGGAATGCCTCGCTCCCGCCCCGCCTGGGCTCGCCTCTTTGATCCATTCATTCATTTCATTTGTCTGGCCTGATATCGTGCGCGCCTTTTTGCTGGCATTGTGCAGTGTTGAGCATGAGATTTGACATGCTTGGATCCGAGGATGCTACAGGACCACGGGCTGACCTGCAGTATTATTCACTGGCGGTTTTTCCTTCTTTATCCACACCCAAGTCTGATCCTGTGCTGGCAGAGTCATGGGAAGTTCGGTACGAGTGGGCGGACGCCGGCAAACGCCCAATTAGGGGTCCCGAATGACCAACTAACGACGGATATGCAATCCGTGTTGGCAACGCCAGAGCTTGCAGTGGCGCACCAACTGCTCCCAACCTCTTTTGACAAGGCTGCTGACCGCTGACCATGATCATCATAGTGGGTCAGTCCCATGTACAAAGGATGCTTCAGTTGGAATCACGACAATGGCAAGAAAGCCGAGCGTAAGTGCGTACCGTACGTAGGCTGTCAGGCGCTCTGCTTTGCGATGCGTACAGATAGATGCATGGCATTGCAATTTCCTTTGGCCCTGAAACGTCTCACGTCGTCTTTTCCTCTGGTGGTTTCCGCGTCCCCCGTCTGTCTGGGTGGACGGCGCCGGTGATGGACATGTTTATGCCAAGCGGAATCCCACACACCCTCAAACCTCCTGGCTATTCTTTTGGCTGCCCCAGGGCCGGTCACGGGTACCATGAAAGGATAATCTGCAGCCGGCGAGTAAGTTGACGTGACGACCATGGTATGGTTTTGGGTGAGGAGAAAAACACAGCCTCGAGCCACAATGCCAACAAGGACCCTTTACAGAGAGAAAGTTGGTATTCACCATCTCATACGATACGAGGGCGAGCTAACACGGGGGGCTGTAACCACCAGCCAGTCCTCGGGAGTCGGGATGCAAGGGAAAGTTGACCAGGTTGCAGCAGGCAAGGGAGCAAAAGTCATATCCGTGGTTACATGGTGTACAAGACAGCATCAATCAGGGGGGCGGTATTTTCTTGATACAATCCGACCAAGTCTGGCGCTCCGGGAATTTGCTGATTACGCCCGGGGAGTCGTGCGTGGCTGCGTGATTGCGCGCTACTTGAACAGCAACAGCAACAACATCTCGTTTTACAAGCATTGGCTCCTGTGCAAAAGTCGTTTTGGATTTCAGGCGAGAACCCGCAGGCTCCTGGTCTCCTGGCGAATCCGTACGTAAAGTAGTCGGTACTCCCTAGCCCCTGCCCGCTTTGCCTAGGGAGGTAGGTAGTCCAACTACATATATATACCGGATATCAGCAGCAACCGCAGGGACCAGCAGCATTTGGCTTGTTTCGCGCCAGGTCTAGTCAACCCGGCTATGAACTGCTCGCAAGTTTTTCGAGGGATAAGATGCTCGGGCATCTCGTTCAAAAACCCCGAGGGCAATCATATTCTGGACAAGGCCGTCGTTAGACATGCCCTAGTCCCGCGAGAGAACGGAAACAGGTTGCGGCGCAGGTTGAAGAATGCGCGAGGAGGAGACGGCGTTGAACAATTTATTACGTACGTACGATTGGATGGATGGATGGATGGATGGATGGACGGTCGGATGGATGGATGGATGGTGGATGCCATGGACGGACAGGCGGCAGAGTTGCAGACCTGAGCCCGCCTTGTGCGGAACGTTCTTGTCCCCGTTCCGCACCAATCAGATGGCCATGTATGTTGGTTCCCCCATGGTTCGACGACTTTCGAGTATTGACCACGAGTATGCTGGTGCCAGCCCTGATGGCAAGTTTGCAACAAGCTAGGCATCAAACCAACACCAAGGAACCCCAATGTCAGGAAGAAACGTACGTCAACCGATGCTCCAGCAGTACAACTACAACTGCTAAAACGTCCATGCCAGCCAGCATCGATTCACCTGGGTGCCTGCCTCTCCGCACCTCTCTCGTCATTTCGACCACCCCGTTCTCTGAGCCATGCAGACGTGGCGTGGCATATGTCGGTGACGGGAGCCATCATGCGATGCGATGCGGACAGGACAGGACAGGACAGGACAGGACAGGACAGGACAGGACAGGGCAGGACAGAACTATGCTGCATGCATATTACAGAGCATCGCAACAAGGTGGCTTACGTTGCCCAACGGTCCATGAGTTGTGTGGCAAGCCCGCCTGAGCCGCTGAGCGACCTTTTCCTCGACGATGCCAAGTCTTCAGCTTTTGAAGCCAAACCCAAACCATCGACAGGAACGACGGCGCTCACTTTGGCACTCGAGCAGGCTGGTTCAAGGGTGTATAATTGGTGGGCGTTTCGCCACCAGACAGCACTGAGCCCACCGAGTCTACCGAGTCCACCCAAAAAAAAAAGAAAAAAAAAGAAAAGAAAAAAAAAGAACGGCTGGGGGCTGTTCAAGTCCACTGAGTCACCGACTGACCCAGTCCGAGACTCCGCCCAGCGACGCCCTAACGTGAACGGCAGGGAGTCGGGAACTCACTCCGTTGTCCGTACTTTTATTAGGCAGGGCAACTAGGGCACGACGTTGAACAAGCCCCACACCACATGCGTCAAGCAAGCTGGTTCATGATGAAGGTTGAGACTTGGGGAGCGGCAAGGAGGCATGACCATCCTCTACTCCGTACTCGTACTCCGTACCCTTTTGCCAGATACGGAGTAGTGTTACCAACTTTTGCGCCCTCCTTCTTCCGACCGCGAAGATACATCTCGTGGCCTTGTTTTGCAATCATCATCATCGAAGTGCATAGGGAGACTCGAGGCATCCGTCCGGCACAAAGTCACACAGTACAGACAACACCGTGGTGAAGGCGGTCCAGGCGGCAATTGCTGGAAAGAAACGCGCGGGCGACCCGACCCGTCTTCAATGAGTCCAACTCCCAACGCAATGTGCTTGACGTCGTTTCAACTCCTACTACTACATGTTGCCTCGGTGGAGACGCTTTTACACGGACGCAGGGCGATGCTTTACGAACGGGCGTGGCCCAAGGTACCACCAGACTTGTTACTCGTCGATCCAGTAGGGGGCTGCACTACATATGTAACCAACAACGTTTCTTTTTTTTTTTTTTCCCCTTGCGGCATGTGGACAGGACGCCGGGAAAAGACAGGTTACCTTTTGTCGGAGGGGCCAGGGTGATTGTTCGTCGCGCTACGGACGACTATGTCAGCGCCAGGTTGGTCTGGCCCGGCGCCCCCGCCCATCGCTCCCCTACGCAGCGAGAAAGACATGAATTTTAGTTGATGAATTCCACTGCGGGACTCGTTTGGGGGGGGGGGGGAGGGGGGGGCCTCTCGAGTTGTGGCTGTGGCTGCTTGCTTGGACAATTTCGCCGTGCGTGCCATTTCCCCCGGCCTGTTCGTTCCAAGTTTGGTTCATTTCACGGCTCGTCCAGCAAACACACCCAAAAAGTCCACAAAGTCCACAAAGTCCACGACACCCCCGACAGGCTAGCCAAAAGCAAAGGAAAGGGGGTGGCGCGAAGAAGAAGAAAAGAGAAGAAATGCTTTTGCAAAGCCACAGCTGGCTCGCGGAAAAGGAAAATCCCAGGGCGGGCAGGGCAGCCTTTTCGCCGCCGACCCGTCCCTGCCACCCTGGACCTGACCTTTCTCAACGCGCAGTGCGTTTTTCTCGCCAAGCAAGCACCATCTTCTTTCCAGCAGCGTTCGGTTGCCGAGCCAGGGCAAAGGTTCCCCCTTCCCCCACTCAGCTCGCCCATCCTCGTGTTTCAGCGGATGCCATCATCCATCATCCATCATCCATCATCCATCATCCATCATCGCGACCGCTTCTTCATCTGTTGCCAATGACTCGCTGATATCGGCGGTATTCCCGGACAGGTGGCGCTCGTATCCTAGGACCTGTTTCCGAAATCAAATGGAATATATACTCCATGCACAGCACATGGAGCGCTAGATGTTGCACGTCTTGGAAGAAATCAGGACCCATTATCCACCCTGTCTATTACTAGTCACCCTTGCGGTCTCTTATACTACGCATCTACTAGCATGAAGAGCCATCGATTCCTTGAGCAGCGATTACGGAGGCCTGCTGCCCAGTCATCACCTCCTACTACCAGTACGAACTTTGCCAGCTCTCCCAGCCTTCCTAGCTTTCCCACTCTCCACAGCTTTCCCACTCTTCCCAGCTTTCCCACCCGTCCGCGGCCCTCGTTGCCCATCCCCGCTTGGCCCCGACGTACTCGGGAAAGAATACTGAGCGGCTTTTTCATTGGCTAAAAAAAACTGGGAGTACTGAAAGACACCACTCCTGTTATAAACGCGGATAATTATAACGCCTTGATAGTAAATTGGCCTAAGTTCGAAATCATTATTCGCTGCAAGGCTTTCAAGAGCAATGAATTCAGGAAGCTGGTCATGATCAATAATATCGCGGAGAGGCAAGTTAAGCAGAGCCGTGGCGAGGGGGGCCACGAGGGCAGCGAGGGTGATGACAGAGCGCAGGAGATGCATCACGAATGCGTGGGCTTTTTGCCAACTAGAAGTGTAAACTGAAGGATGGATTGTAGTTGCGAGACTCCATGCTGCTCGTGGAACTAGGTTAAGCTGGTGTTTTATACTCATTCATGCCGTGCATAGCATAGCCTTGTCACCTTGGCATACGTTTCTACAGAAAGTGGCTGTCTTTATAAGTGAAGTCACCTTTGCGTGTCCTCGTAGTACCATCCATGTATTATTCACTACCAGAGGTAGTTAAGGAGAGCTATCAGACATATCGATTCCTCGAGCAGCGATTTATTCCAGCCCACAGAGTACAGCTGCCAGTCATGACCTCCTTTTCCCACGATTCCGAGCCTTGCCACCCTTCCCTCCCTTCGGCGCTCGTTGGCTATCCCCGGTTAGCCCCGAAGGAGCTTGGAAAAAATACCGACCGGCGTTTTTAGCGTTTTCATTCACAAAAAACATCTGGGAATACTGTAAGACATTTCGCCTATTGTAAACATTGATAAAAATGACGCCATTTTTGTAACTTGGCCTGAGTTCGAAGCCATTGTTTTCTGCCTCTGATTTAAAAGCATCGAATCGGGGAAGATCGTCATGATCAATAATATCGCGGAGAGGCAAGTTAAGCAGAGCCGTGGCGAGGGTGGCGAGGGCGAGAATAGAGCGCAGGAGATGCATTGCGAATTTGCGTAGGCTTTTGCCCAACTAGAAGAGGAGTTGAAAAGTATTGCAGTTTGATCTAAAGCCTCGCAGTAACGAGGTTCCATGCTGCTCGTGGAATCAGATTAAGCCTGGTGTTTTATACTTATTCACGCTGGGCATTGCCTCTTCACCTTGGCATACGTTTCCGTGGCAAGTTGCTCCTTTGAAACAATCGCCCACCCTCATCTCTCTCTCTCTCCTTACTAGCCAGCCACGCTTGCGCTCTCTATTACTCCACGTCGATTAGTAAAAAGAGTCATCTGATTATTCCCTATGCGGCGATTTATATGACCTTTCCCCCCCCCCCTTTCCGCGGCCCTCGTTGAGTATCCCTGAACCGCCTCGGCGGTCTAAAATATGACGGCGCGTTTCCGTTGGCTTTGAACACCCGGGTAAACTGCCAGACATTATCGACGTAAACCTGTATGTAAACCATCCCAGTGCTCTGGGTGTACTATGGCATTTACTCGTACGGTGCAACCTCTATGACCGCCATGAGAGCATCGAACGTGGGCAGCTGGTCGACGCCGATAGTACTGCGGAGCGTGTTGCCAGCCGACGCCGAAGCGAGGGGGGCCAGCAGGCCGGCCAGGGCGAGGATGTGGCGCACGAGATGCATTGCTGATTATGTTGCTTGGGCGTTTTGGCGAGCCGCCTGGAGGAGAACTTGAGCCGAAGGATTGTAGAAAACGACACGGAGGTTCCTAAGCCGGTACTTTATACTCCTTTACGCTATGCACCTCGACGTACGCTTCCATGGCAAAATGGCTTCTTTATTGAAATACATGGTTATCCCACCCTTCTAGCTGTGCAAGTCACCCCTGCGTGTCCTCTTCCTACGCATTCACTACCTAGTCCTAGTCATAAGAAGAGCCGTCTACTTGTTCCGCGCGCAGCGAATTTGCTCCAGCCCACGCCCACAGAGTACATGCAGCTTGCCCAGTCATCACCTCCTGCCCACCTGCCTAGCTGCTGTACGACCTTCCTTTCCCCTTCCGCGGCCGCTGGGCATCCCCCTGCGGATTTGGCGAGCGAACAGCGGCTTTGACCAAAAAGTCGCGCGTGTACTGCGTTCCATCCAGCCTGGTGACATGGACGCGGATGACGTTTCGCGTTGCTCCTGCGACATGAGCTGCCTCCCATGGGAGATGATGAACCTCCACCCTTGCCATGAGGCTGTTGAAGCGGGCGAGCTGGTTGCTTTGGATGGCGTTGCGGACCTCATCGGCAGTCAAAGCCTCGACGAGGGGGGCCAGCAGGGCGGCGAGGGCGATAATAGGGCGCAGGAGATGCATTGCTACGGCGCGGCTTTTACTAACTAGAAGACAAGAAGACAAGTTGAACCGGAGGAGCTGCAAGAAAAGAGGTTGTCCTGCGTGCAGTGCAGTGTAGTGTAGTTGGTCCAGGCCAGTTATTTTATACTCGTCCAAGCTATGCGCTGCTTCGTCACCTCGGCATACGTCTCTCTATAGCAAGTGGCTTCGTTTCTGAAACTGCCATCCAAACTCTCTCTCCCCTTTGTTCGGTCACCTGGCGCCTTCTGCTTTGCTACGTACTTGCCAGTTAAGAACGTCCCACCGTCTTATCCATTCCCTTGCGCAGCCATCTGTTGTTCCAGCCCACGGAGGACGGCTCGCCCAGCCATCCCCCTCCTGACGACCTAGCTACGACCTTTTCGCGTTCCCCTTCCGCGGCCGTCGTCGACTATCCCCGTACGGCTGCGGCGCGTTGAAATAAGCACTAGCGAGCCTGTTTCCCATGAACGCCTGCATGTACTGCGTCCCGTCTAACCTGGTGATGTGGATGCGGATAGTGTTTTCACCTGGGAGATAATCTGCCGTGTATTGAAGATGGTTAATCCTTATCCTCGCCATGACGAGGTCGAATCGGGCGAGCTGGTTGCCTTGGATGGTGTCGCGGAGCACGTTGGCAGTCAAGACCGCCTCAGCGAGGGGGGCCGCCAGCAGGGCGGCCAGGGCGAGAATAGAGCGCAGCAGACGCATTGCCTATGCGTGGGATGTCGCCTGCCGGAAGGGAATTCAGACCAGGGAACTGTAGATGGGTACAAAGGTTCCGTGCTGCTCGTGGAGTGTGGCGAGCTGGTGGTTTTATGCTCGAAGCAGCCGTGGCGTTGCCCACCCTTGGTCATCTTGGGACACGTTTCCCCGTAGCGAGTGGCTTCTTAACTACAACTAAAGTCTCTTTGGTAGTCACCCTGGCGTCCTCTTTTACTACGTATTTACTGGTGAGAAGAGTCATGTGTTTGTTCCTTATGCAGCGATTTATTCTAGCCTACGGCTGCCCAGTCATCACCTAGCTGTGACCTTTCTGACCTTTCTGAACCTTTCTGACCTTTCTGAGCTCTCTAAGCTTGCTGACCTTTCCCACCTTTCCGACCTTTCCGACCTTTCTGACGACTTCCGTCGCCCTGGTAAATATGCCGGTTCGGCGCCGGCCGGCTAAAATAAGCCTCAGCTTTATCATTGATGTCGTATACCTGGTAGTACTTAAACGTATTTCCTTTATAAACATAAATATACATCACATTCGTCGCTCTATTAAGAATCGGCTTGATATTGTAATGATTGATCTCTGTGTCCGCTATAAGAGCATCGTATCGCCGAACCTGCGTGGCTTTAATAATCTCGCGGAGATCATCATTGGACGTGGCCGCCGTGGCCACGGCGACTAGGAGGCTGGCGAGGGCGATGATAGACCGCAGGAGACGCATTGCTAACCGCTTGTTCTTTTGGCCAACCAGGAGAGAATTTAGACTGAAGGGTAGGAAAACTCGAAATCGAAGGAGTTGTGGTTGACAAGTTTGCTACGCGGCTCATAAAGTTGGGCCAAGCTGCTCTTTTTATAACTCGTTGGGTTGCTGCGCATTGCCTCGTCGTCACACTGGCATACGTTTCCCTACGGCAAGTGGCTTCTTTAAAAGAAAAAACCTCTTCTGTAATAGTCACCCCCCTTGCGTTCTGTTTTCACCACGGATTTACTGGTATGAAGAGCCATGTATTTATTGCTTGCGCAGCCATCTATCCTAACCTACAGCTTGCCCAGTCATGACCTAATTACGCACTCGACCACCTTCCCCCCCCCCCTCCCCCCCTGCGTTTTATGGATGTTCCAGAAATTGCCTCGGCGGTCTAAAGTATAATTTGCTCTTTGGATTCATCGAAAACACATCGTAACGGGTTGCCAGACGAAGCTATAGCAAGGGGGACCAGCAGGGCGGCCAGGGCGAGAATAGAGCGCAGGAGATGTGTTGCTATGCGGAGGCCTTTTTTTGCCAACCAGAAGGGAATTTGGACTGGAGGATGGCAGGTACGAGGTATACGAGGGATCTAGGCTGTCTGTGGAGCTGACCTAACCCGGGGTGGTTCATACTCGTTTATGCTGTGCATTGCCTACCCTCGTCGCTTTAGCATGCGTTTTCTGTGGCCAAGTGCATAATCGGTAGTAAGTGAGCAGCGTGCTCTAAGCGGGAGCAGCGTCTCGATAGCATGTCTTCTGTAGCAAGTGGCTTCTTGCTCTTGTTTGAATGCAGCGTTGCGACAAAACGGGCTTACATGGCAGCCACGGAAAGCTAGCACTATCCTTTTACGAAATAAGGGGCCGATTTGCAGTGTCCGTGTTGACGTGTCAAATAGCGGAAACGCCGAATAGATGGTCTCGGCACATAGGCCTGGCTGGCCCAGGGCCCAGGCCCGGTCCGGGGATGCCGTCGACGCTAGTTCTTTAGACCGTGGGCGGACGACCAGACATCCGCGTATCAGGTGCGTACTCGGTAAGTAAGTAAGCAGCGTGCTCTGAGCGGAAGCAGCGTCTCGGTAGTGAGTTTTCTATAGTAGCAACTGGCTTGTTGCTCTTGTTCAAATGCAGCGTTGCGACGAAACGGGGCGTATAGCAGCCACGGGAAGCTAGCACTATCCTTTTAGGAAATAAGGGGCCGATTTGCAGTGTCAGCGTCGACGTGTCAAACAGCGGGAACGCCGTGGTGGGCTTGGCTGGTCCAGGCCCGGTCCGGGGGTGCCGTCGACGCCAGTTCTTGAACCAGTGGGCAAACGACCACGTTTACGCGGGCGTAGCAAGCAGCTTCTCGGCAGGTATCGTGCCACAGGGGCCTCTTCTCTCGGTCCCCTCTGCAAGTTGTAAGCCGATTAGGCGCAAACATCACTGGCGTGCTCGTCCTGCTCGTCCTGCTCGTCTTGCTCGTCTGGCTCGTCTGGCTCGTCTGGCTCGTCCTGCTCGTCTTGCTCGTCTGGCTCGTCCTGCTCGTCCTGCTCGTCCTGCTCGTCCAGCTCGTCCTGCTCGTCTTGCTCGTCTGGCTCGTCCTGCTCGTCTGGCTCGCTTCGCCCTTCCTTCGCAGCTCCGCAGACCTACACCACGCACTCCCTCCGTCAATGCCATCACCACCTCCCGCTCCGCAGACCACTCATCCCCCCCTTTCAACCCGATCAACACCAGAACCCAGCCACACTGGATTCCCAACGGCACCGCCACGCGTGAGTCCCCGCCTCCCATCGTGGGACACGAGCCCGCAGAGGAGCTGCCTCGCGGCATTCTGTGCTGCGTGCGTGGCTCTGTGCGTCAGGGTCGAGGCGCCGTTGCTCGCAACCAATGTCTAGCTTGAGGATGATCCATTTAGAGCGGGAGGGGAAGCCGAGCAGAGGCGTGTGCTGGGCTGCGCTGGGCTGCGCTGAGGCCCGTCCTCGGTGCCTGGTGACTCGGTGCCTGGTGACGGGGAACACGCACCCGTGGTAAAGGAGAAAAGACGCGTGTGCATGTTCGGTAGTTGAAACGTCGAGGTTTTGCCATATACACAATGTTCCATCTCATACCTTGTTCCATCCATACGCGCACAACAGAACCCCTTCCCCTGTATTGAACTAAAACGTCTCGCATCGGTCCATTGTTCCCTTAAGGTCCCGTCCCGTCTCTGCGGCTCGCTCTGCATGGGCCGCTTCCGCGGCCGCTGCATCCTGCCAGGAATCACCGCCGGTCCGCATCACCAGCCCCGTCGTCAGGGCGTCCCCGAAATACCGCTCCCGGCGAGTGCTCCTGCGCTCGCTGCCCTCCAGAGCCGAGTACGCGCTCCTCGTGCTGCGCATGCGCTTCCGTGCTGCTGCTGCGGCGGCGGCGGCCTCCGCCTCGGCCCCCTGGATCCCTTGGCCGAGGAGGCTGCCGCTCCGCCTGAGTCGCTGCTGCATGAGGTGCTGCTCAAAGGCGACGATGCTGCGGACCCAGGGCGCCACGTCGACGACAATCAGCTGCATCGTGCGGTCAAAGACCGACGGGTCTAGGTGCGACGTCGGCTGGGCCTTGGGCGCCGCGGCGATGGCATCAAACGCGTGCGCCACGTCCGTTCTCGTCACCCGCTTGGCCGAGCTGCCAAACGAGGCGTCGAGCTCGTGCACGGCTGCTGGCTCGTCCACGGGGCCCAAGACCGCTGCTCGCCCGTCGTCTGGCGCCGAGGGCAGCCAGGACTGCAGGTCGTCGTGCAGCTGCGCCCGGGCGTGCGACTTGATTGCCGCCGAGACGGCGTTGCCGCAGCTGCCGTGGCGGCATGGCTCGTCTGCGTTCAGCAGAGTCCGCCCGACTATGAAGTCGTCCCTTGCCCCGAGGGCGAGGTCGGGAAGGGTCGGGTCCGTCTGCTCCTGCAGCTGCGTCGCCAAGCTGCCGCCGGCGCAGAGGTCCGCGTCGCT
The DNA here is from genome assembly GCF_000687475.1 of Ustilaginoidea virens. Lineage (NCBI taxonomy): Eukaryota > Fungi > Ascomycota > Sordariomycetes > Hypocreales > Clavicipitaceae > Ustilaginoidea > Ustilaginoidea virens. The sequence goes on from NC_057322.1 coordinate 788,720, forward strand.
CTGCGTCCGGTAAAACTTGTCGAGGGCTCCCAGCGCCGCGAGGCGTGCGTCGCACGTGCTGGCGGTAGTCTCCAAGTCTTGGGCGAGCGAAGCCATTCCGTCGGACCGAGACCAGTCGCCCATGTCGACTTGCCAGAAATTCCAGGCCTGCTGCAGGGCTTCGACCTCTCGGTCGTGACGGTTGCTTTCCGCCATGACGGCATCCCGGCCGGTCCATCCCATACCGCGCTGGTACGTGTCTTCGCTGACGACTCTGACAACGTCGCCTCGCTCGTCGACGTCGCACCCCCGCGGCCACCGCGAGTAGAACCAGTCGAAGCCGCCTCTTCGGTCTCCCACGCCGATCTGACACCAAAAGTTGAGCTCGGAAATGGTGGCTCTCAGATCGTGGTGCCGGGATCGGTACAGAGACTCGACGGCGCGTCTCTGCAAGACGTGGCCTTCGTTGGCGGCCACGAGCAGGCAAAGGTCCACCGCTGACGGCAACGGGGCTTCCAAAAAGCGGAAGATGCCGTGAAGGTGCAGGCTCTGAAGCGGGATCAGACTCTCGTCGTTGCATGTGATGATAAAGGGGCGCCTGGACTGGTTCATCATCCCCATGAGTGTCGCCCAGAATTGCTTGTCCTCTTCGTACAGAATGTCTGCTTCTTCAATGAGAATGAGCGACTGCTTTTGCGCCTTGGGTGGTGGTGGTGGTGGTGATGTTGTTGTTTTCTTCAGCTGACGAGCTGGCTTTGTGCGCTTGGTCGCTGCGTTGTTCTTCAGGAACGCAGTCATGAATCCTTGTTTTCCAGACGTTGGCTCCTTGCCCTTTGGCTTGTTCGTTTCCCCATCACCGTGCAACTGCCGGGCTCGGTGCTGTTGCACGAGATGATTTCGCGTCATGTCGCCCACTTTTTCGACAACGTCCTTGCCGCTTCGCCGACTGCTCGAGTTGATTTCAAAGATTTCGAAACCCAGCTCCCTGGCCACTGCGTACACGGTGGCGGTTTTACCGCACCCATGTGGTCCACTGATGACGATGGTGTTCCTCAGTCGAGCTGGCTCTTTAAATCGGGCACTGCCTGATCGGACCACGGATTTCCTCGATTGCCAGAAATCAGCATCCTCTCCATCCTCTCCAGACACGTCCTCAAACTCGCTGCCTTCATCGTCCGTATCGACTATAAAGTCGTCCAATTTGCTCTTCTTTCTCTTCTTTCTCTTCGGCACCTCATCGGAACTTGACCTGCCTCTGTCGCCAGCCCCGTCTCCGCAGCCAGTCCCGACTGACTGGACTTTCATCGCCTCCAGCCAATCCTTGATATGGAGCACGTCGCTGCGTTTTTGCATCACTTCACCTGATGACACCGGCGCATATTTTTGATTCCAGGCTAAGCCTTCGCAAGTTGACCTATCGTATGCCGAAAGCTGTTTTGCCAGGGAGAGGTAGTGTCGGCTGACTGATGGATGTGCTGCTGCCGGTGCCGGGCCGGCTAGTTCATCCTGACCAAAATCTTCCTCCCCGGCCAAAGCCAAAGGTGACGTTACCGTGAGCTGCGGTCGTATTCGATGCTGAAGCTTTGGCCCAGTCTCGAAATGTTTTCCGGGAATGCGAAGTTCTGGCGGTACGGGAGCATCCCGGTCATCGTTCTGCCGCGAGCAACTCCTTAATGCATCGATATCAAGACAATCAAGAACTGTCGTCAAAACTGATTCGCTAGCCGCAACTGCAGTGGCCTGCCCCTTGGATTTCCTACAAGTCTCTAGTTCAGGCTGCTGGTTTGGGCTAGAGGAGACACCGGGGCCGTCACCCCGAACGTGGGACATTCCCCTGGGCGGCCACATTGGATGCTGGGAACCGGGCACTCTGGTACCCGTCGTAGACACGATCCCAATCTTTGGCATTCTATCCGCTCTCTCTGATAAAAACAGATTCCTCGGCTTCCTTGGAGACACCGGTGTTGCCATGAAAACCGAATTCTTTGGAGCTGGAGACTTTGCCACCGAAGCTGTAAGCTGGGGTGTTGATGACAGAGACCTGGCCTTGCTGGTGAAGAAGGGATGCGTAGTTTTCGTGGTTGATGGAGTGGCTGTATCGTCAATGAAAGGTTGGTTTCGGGATGAGCGTCGCTTTCTCGATCTTGTGGGAATTCGCAAGTCTCCGTTCAGGATCTGACAAATCATTTCTCCAACGCGTCTCCGGCTAGCAACGTCTTGCCCATATTTGATACACACGACAAATGACGCCTTGGTTTTCTGTTTTGCCTTGGGCGGTGATCCTAGGGTCCCGGTTTTTGTATTGAGTTTCAGCAGCTTTGCACTCCTTGGTTGAACACGGGCAAGTGTATCGATCGATGCGGAGTGTATCTCGACCTGGGTGTCCGCGGGAGAAGGGCTCGAATAATTGTCTGTTGAATTCAACGACGGCGGAGGGTTGCATGTCGGTACTGACGATGATTCGGCAGGCCCAGTCACGGAAAAAATCGGAGCTAGCGGTATGAACTTGGATGTGGTAGGGTCTGGCTGGCCTTCGGGGAGATCTGGTTCGCTACCATCTTGACCACCAACTTGAAGAGATGCCTTCTTCGCAGCATGGCGGGAAGAGGCACGAGACGATTTCTGCCTTTTTGTAGGGGGCTCGATGCCTTTGGTCCCAGGCTGATGGACGGCCGCCGTGGCCTCGGCCCTGCATTTATCGGCCAGATGAGGTTGAGCAGCAGGGACGTTGACTATATCCAGTGCTTCTTTGACGAAGAATGGATGTAGCTTCTGGGATGGTGGCTCGCCGATGCCACTCTGGCCCATCTTTTCGATTAAAATCGGTCCCATCCGGCGTGCGGCAGCCTTCGTGTCCAGCTTGTTGAGGATCAACCGGTCACAAGGGGAGCTTGAGGTCAAGCAGTGTTGGGTCCGGTTCATGCCTTGTTACTTGTGATGAAGCATGACGACCATTTCGTGCCAAACTCAGCTGAGCCGTTAACTGATCATATCTGAGTGGCTAATGTCGAAATTTGATCGTGTCAGTGTTGAGCAGCCCGGCAATTGTGGCGATGGAAGTGTCAAGGATATCGAAGGGGACAAGACGTGGGCGTCAACGCGTTTCTGAGCGAAGACGCGCTCTGCTCGCCTCACTAGCCACTTTAAAATTGGCCCTGCTTGACCTGGACGGTGGGGTCTGTCTATTGAGTCTTTCCGGACGCACCCCACCACTGGGGCCTCGCCATCCGCCTATGGGCTGGCAGCTTGTAGCTTACACCGCCCGGAATATCCCATTGGCCCGCTAACCCGTAATTTTTTTTTTCTTCTGCTTGAACTGGCGGCACCAAAAACAGCAGAACCCAGCGTCGCTAATCCGGCCAAAACTCCTCGCACCGTCGGTAGAGAGCTGTTTAGCAGCGAGAGTTCCCAATGGCGGCCGAATACAGGATCCATCGGCCGTACGTGCTGGCGTCGCTGCCTCGTCCTCTTGATCACACCGATGGTCGGATTGTTGCTCGCGAGGTCTACAGCCTGAGAGACGGGCGAAAGAAAAAGAAGCGTATGGAGCTGGCGGTTGGCGTTGACGGAGAAACGGCAAGCATTTACGACGTAAGTCATTTGCTTCAAAGTTACCTGGCATATGCCGACGAGAGGGCAAAAGAAAAACAAAAGAAAAAAAGAAAAATTGACACTTGCCGTCAGATTCCTGGGTCGCGGCACATTACCTCTTATCCGATTCCGCCGCAAGAATCCTTCACCTGTCCACCCTATTCGATAAGAATACGGCGCTCGAATAGTGATGAAGTCTATCGCTATACCTATATCGCCACGAAAGATGCGAGATTGTGCAAAGTCACGCTTTTCAAGGACGTGGTTTGCGGGGATGGAAAAACTACGTCTACGAGTACCTCGCAGACGTTGCAGTCGTCTCCAGTTCGTCACATTGCTGCTGCCTCTACCTCGGCCTCGGGCCCTGGAGATGTTGTGCTCATCTGCGAAGACGGTCAGATAACCTACCTGTCGGGGGAGAACTTGGCGTTGCAATGGTCGGCTCCGTCCAGATCCACCGTGCAGGATGTAGTTGCCCAGGGCATCGAGACTTTCGCTGTGGAGTATGCTTCTTCTGGAGGTGTGAGCGACTTTAGAGACGGTATTTTCAAATCCAGACCCGAAGTCTTTAGTGCTTTGCCAAGGGATCTCGACTCTTATCCGTCCATGATCTTCCTCATCGTCAAAAGCGTTGCCAAAGGACAAGTAGCGCGTCATGCACTGGTTTTGGCAGCCATGGAAGGATTGTCCGCCGTCACATCGAATCTTCAGAAACTGATCCCGTTGGACATTAGTCCGCTCAAAAACGACTTTATTTCAAAAGATGGCAAGCCTGTCTATCACGTGGATGTTCAATCTGGGCATCTCATGGAGCTAGTGGATGGACGTCTCAGCTCTTACGACATTACTGGTGCCGTCCCCAAAAGAAAATCCGCCATTCAACTAGAAGATGCCAACTCGTTTACGTGTCTCTCACGGCCGTTTTTACTGTCCGCGTCAAGCTCGGCTCTGGTCTTGTACAACCACCAGTACCGCTCCATTCATGCAAAGGCTGGGCTTGACTTGTCCGAACTACCAATTGACGGTCAGCAAGCTCGATGCTGCCAGCTAATTACTCACCTCCGCAGCCAAGATCTTGTCGTTGCACTCATAGACGACGTTTTGGTCTCCATCCATGTTGAACCACCCAGCAGCCACGGCAAACGATGTAAAAGAGGCCTTTTGATCGACTCCATCGGGAGAGGTACATCAAGTCAGTTTCCAGAAAAGAAGCTCAAGACCAGCTCAGGGTCCGCGGAGTTCTCTCGGCTATTACCCGGTACCATGACTGATGCATACATGGCCAAGTATCAGGCCGATGTGAAGAGGGCCGACGACTTGCTCTCCAAGAACGATTTGAGGAAGTGGGAGACCTTTTTGAGGCGAAAATTTGGCCTGGGCATCCGCAAAGAGGCGGCCACGACGATGGAAGAAAAAGGCACTGAAGAGGCCGTTCAAGAACCACCGGAGTGGGAGTGGGCAAAGCAGCCTGGATCTTACCCAGTGGCGGATCGCCGATGGGTTCTTTACGCAATCGGCAGAGCCTTTGCTGTAGAAGCATCCGCCTCTGAAGATTCAAAGTCTGAGCTGCGCCTGATTATGCCGGACAGCAACGTGGCAACGTATCTCGTGGTAGCAGGCCACTTGACCATTTCGAACTTGACATCCGTGTTCCGCGATGAGTTGACAGGGCGGGACGTCTCCGACACTCCAGCCTTGGCTCGCAATTTGATTGATGGTCTGACGGATGCCGACCCGTCCATGACTTTGCTTCTCAACTACCTTCAAGCCACCAAACTCGGGGAAGTGGAGCTCTTGCTTGCCATCAGAAGTCTCATGTCGAGCATGGATCTTTTGCCAGACACAAACAAGCTGAACAAGATGAAGCTCCTGGCGGATGACGCTCATGATCAAAAGGAGATTGACTCGCAGGAGATGGATCTGGACGACCTCGAGAGGGACATTGCCCTTACGGAGCATTATCTGGGCGACGATTCCAGCATTCGCTCCCGAGGATTGACACTGGCCTTCGCAAAGCTCTGGCGCGTGCCGGCCATTGCGACTGTCAAAGCACTACGAGCCACGATCCGCACGGACGAGCTATTGGCGTTTATTTACCTGCTCCGGGTAGAGCTTGTCCGCGGGTCATGGACCTCTCTCTACATTGACCAGACCGGCTTGGAGTCGGAGGATGACGACCCCCCTCCGGATGGTGTGATTACTCTCATTGCAGACTTGCTCGGGCGCTGCGTGGATGCTATGGGGGCGGGTGGCTGGCTCCTCAACGACGCCATGTCGTGGGCAGACGGAGCGGAAGCAAGTGATTTTCTGACGGCGTTGAAGCTCGAGGTTGCTGCTGCGCTCGAAGGAATCGAGGAAGCTGTCTACCTCAGCGGCATTGTCGGGGAGGCGGCGAGGTTCGGACTCACGGTGGAGAAGAACTCGGCAGCGCGACAGCCGTGGCATCCAAACAAAGCCAACACGCTGCGGGTGGAAAGCAGGGAATCCCGGCTTTTGCCGCTCGGCCTGAAAGCCAAGCTGATGCCCACGAGACAGAAGGTGGTGTCCGGTGGCGAGGTTGTCCGCCGCAACGCGCGAGAGACTGGACATTTGATCAGCCAAAAGGTCGAAGTCTATTCACTGGAAAGGCTAGCGGTTTAGGCAGTCACACGCGGGAAGCGACATGACTTTTTGGAGCGTTGTTCGGAAAGGGGGGGGGGGGGGGGGGGAGCGAACTGTGCGGCTGAGAGTCGCGTATGCATGGGGTGGATATTGGCTTGGAGGATAAACGTCCATCTACGGAGTGGCTATTGGTTTTACGATATTTGTTCTTGTTTATGTGGAGATGTGTTGTATGGGGGATACAAACACCCTGTGGTGGCGTTTTACGGCAGTTGATAATGGATTTTTGTTATGCAGACTCTTTGATCGTTGGTGGCAGGGGGTAGGCTGGGGATGGCTAGTAGCTACGGGGACGTGTCACTGACGTTGAGTAGATACTTGGTACATAGTCAACTTGTTCATGATTCAACGGTTGGTGGAAACAAGCCCCCTTTGTAGCTGACGAAGCCCAGCAACCGGCCATATCGAATGATGAGGGGAGACTGGACGTGACAAAGGTCGGGGCGGGATGCACTCAACAAGGCGAAGCAGCAGCAGCAGCAGCAGCAGCAGCAGCAGCAATGGGGGAGGGGGCGCCAGAGAAGAGGCTGATCTGCAGGTGCTGATGATGCTGACGTGACGTCCGGGTCGGGCGTGCTACTGGCCCCTCGCCACGTTGCAAAGTAAATATTGACTGTACCGACCTTGAGGCCTAGCTGTTGCCGAGCTTGCATAGAACCGACTCCGCAGGCTGAACCGGAATACCTGCTTGCTTCGGGCAGCAAGCTGCGAGCTGCCACCCTCAACTTTTTGACTCAGTCGCCCGGCCCGTAGCACCTGCCGCCGCGCAAGAACAAAAGTCCGAATGGGGGAGAGGGGCAAAAGCCCCAAGTCTGACCTTGCAGACAGCCTCGGCTGGGCAGGCTCCAAGATATTGACTGACCCAAGCCGAGCCGAGTCAAAAGCGACAAGTGGCTGTGGGCAGATGCTGGGTCCCCCCCCCTCCCCGCCCCTTTGAAAGCCTAAACTGCAGCCATCCTGGGGCGCGGCACCGGTGCGGTTCCGCGGACGCGATGGTGCCGCAAGCAGGGAGGTCGGATAAGCCTCCTTTTTGCAAGGGCGGGCGCAGGGAAACCAAAGCCAATCGAATTCCTGTCTGGCTGGAGCAGTGAGGAGACTCGAGGGGGGGGGGACTAGCCTGCCCAGGGGGAGGCGATTCGCAGGATGTTTGACGGTGGACCAGACGCCTAGTAGTGCGTGCGAGCCATGCCGCATGTGGTGTTTCCGTACTCTGTACGTGCAGCCGCATCGTCCGTCATGTGGAGTGCAGGACCGCCGCGGTGCAGGTGGGATTTAAAATTGAGACGGTGTCGGTTGAGCCGGGGTCAACCCAGACGGCACAGCCCCAAGCATGCCGGCTGGCGTCTGGGGCCGTATCTCTCTCTGGCAGTTACGAGAAGCTGGGGGCAGCGGACTGGAGCGAGGAGCGAGGAGCGAGGAGCGAGGACTGGCCTCGGCGGGGATTTGCATCGCCTGGGAAGCTGGAAAGTTGAAAAGCAAAGTCAAAAAACGCAGTTGACACGGAGGGAAGGAGCAAGTGTCATCATCATGGAGCTGGTGCTGGTGCTTGCTTGCTTGCTTTGCTAGGCCTGGGCAACTTGGGCTGGCGGGGAGAGATGGCGTCGGCTACCTGTACTTTTTACATGTACGTTTACATGCATGGCATGTTACATCGGTACCTAGATGTAGTAGGTTAGGTACCTGCTGGGCGCCGTTAGGAACCCGAGGCCGTGGGGGGCTCTCGCGACTCCAAGCACCAGACGCGAACTGGCACGGGCAAAACAGATGACAAGTCGGCCTGCTACGTCAGCGGCTGGGCTCAACCAGATCCATGCGCAGTCTGGAAGCGCGTTCGTTGCAGGGAGCAAAGACGGGTGGCGGTGGGCGGCGGATTCTGGGCGGATTGCGCTGTGGACATGGAGGGATGGGATGGGATTGCAAGCGTCAATCTGTTGGAGGGAAGGGGAAGGCCGTGCTTGTTGTGGAGGGAGGCGTGCTTGTGATCCGATGAGGCTGGGGGGGCTAAGCCCAGCGCGGTATAGCGGCGGGCCACACGCCCTGCTCTGCTCGCACTGGACATGCGGGTTCATGCCATGCTATGTTGTACGTACCGAGACTTGTGCTCCTCGCCATCAGCACCCACGCCGGCCAAGCACACGCGCGCGCACGCGCACACCACTTGGGCCCGAGGATTCAATCAATGCCGGCAAATGTCTCGTCTCACGCAAGCCAAAAGTCATCAAGGGAGCGGCGCAGCGGCGGCGCGGCGGCGGCAGCCTTGGCCTTGGGCTCCATGGCGCCGTGGTGCCTCGTGCCACCGCCACCAACCCCATCTCGCCTCGGGCACCAGCCAACACCAGCGACAGCGACAGCGACAGCGACGGAAGATCTGACCAAGCCTCGCCCGGGCCAAACTCTATTCTTTCTGTTCTTTACAACCTTCCATATTCATCCCATTGTTCAAACTTCCAACTCGACTCTGTGCTATAACTCCACGTTCCCATCGCCGCTGGAAGTGGGGCCCGTCACGAGGCACACTGCCCTCCATATATCTGCTGACTTGCTCAAATACCTACCTACATACATACCTACCTACCTACTGCTACTACTCCGTACTGCTGCTACTACTGCTACTACTACTACTGCTGCTGCTGCTACTACTGCTACTACTGCTACTACTACTACTGCTGCTGCTGCTACTACTGCTACTACTGCTACTACTACTACGTAGGGAGGTAGGCGCGGCAGACGGGATCAATCTTGGACTGCAACTTGGACCGCGGACGCAAACGCCGCTTCGCTTTGGGGCGGGCCAGGTTTACTTCCGCCAGCAGCCTGACCTGGAGAACAGCCGGGCGGGCCATCCGCATCAACCTCGTTTCCTCTCACGGCATCCATCGCGACAGCCATGAGCGCCAGCACCCATCTCGAGCACATCGACGCCGCGGATGCTTTCGCCAGGACCCTGTTCCTCCGCGCCAAATCCTGCCCGTCGCCCCTCTTCGCCGGCGTCGCGGCTGCTGTGCGCCAGCTCCATCTTGCTCTGCGGCATCTCCGGGTCGAGGCGGCCGATCCCGATTCCCTGCTGAGGCGCGCCGACGCCCCCGTCTACACCCGCCAGCTTCGCCCCCTGGTCCAGGACTGCAGCTTTGCCCTCAAGCAGCTCGAAGCCGTGCTGGAAAATCACGACGTCGCTCGAGGCCGAGAAACAAGCGGCTTGGCGGACCGCGTGGCCGCTGTGCGTTCCCGTCTCGCCACCCAGACGGCCAGCATCGACATGTTCCTCGACACCGTGCAGCTGCACAATCCCGCAAGCAACGCCCCCGAGCTCGTGCCCCTGGACAGCAGCGATGCCAACCTGGAAATCATCAAGGACAAGGTGGACGACATCGCGACCAGGCTCTTTCGACGGCGGGATACCGAGGGCAGCATCGTAGACGACCAGGACGACAAGTGGCGCGACTTCAAGTCCGAGCTGGAGACGGAGGGCTTTTCTCCTCGAGTCTTGCAGCAGCACAAGGTTCTGATGCCTCCCTGACCGCCCGCGCAGTGGCTGACCGAGTGGCTGACAGAATATATGGCTGGCAGGACATTCTTCGCGCCTACATACGGGAACTGCAGTCCGTGTCGACTGCAAACGGTGGAGCGCCCCCGACCGTCAGAGGGCTTCTTGAGCAAGCTGCGTCGAACCAGCCCTCCCCTCCAGTCCCCCCCAAGGAGCCTCTGTCTCCACGGGAACTGCACGCCGGCGCTGACAGCGACAAGAATCTCCCCGGCGTGAAGCAGCTGCAACGTGGGACCCTCGATCTAGCACCGGTGGTCCCTGGTGACGCCAAGGCGGCCAATAAGCGCTCCTTCTCGTTTCAAGATGGTGCAAGCGGGCAGGGCGACTCTCTCGCCCTCGTCTCGACCCAGGATCTGATCACCATGGACAATCTCAACTCTCGCATGGCCGGTATGCATCTACACCCGACCTTGCACCCGCATTCTCCGCCGTCGCAAGCACGAAGCATTTCGAACCCTTTACCTCTGGCCATCGCAGGAAGCTGGCCACCACCCCACGTGACGACGGGGCACCCGCATACCACCTCCTCCCTGAGCGAATCGCCGGCAGACACGGCATCATCAGCTTCAAGAACCGTAGCCAGCTTGGCGCCCGACAGGTACGGCAAGGCCATCCCCATGGACGCACCGTGGACAAAGGTCAGGAGGTCTCTCATCAGCCCAGAGGTCCTCGAGCGCGCTGGCGTGCGTTACGAAGCACGGCCCGAATACGTCGCCATACTAGGGCGCCTACCCCGAGAGCAGGTCGCAGAATACGCCAGGCAAAGCGCCGAGTGCCGGGCCGCTCGAGCCTGCGCACCAGCAGCAGCAGCAGCACCACCACCACCACCACCACCACCGTCGCACCCGCAGGCTCGACACCACCACCACCGCGGTCGAGCCAACTCGAGCAGCAGCCGCGACGACAGCGACGACAGCGTGCTGTGGGACGAAAGCGACGCCACCGACTACGACGACGACAAGCCGTCCGAGCGGGCGGCAAGAAGCTATCCATACATTGTCAGCCCCCCCGCCAGGAGCAGGACCTCCCCTTCCACAACTGTCACGCCCAAGCCCATCCTGAAGAACAAAAACGCCAACCACGTCCGATTCGACCCGGAGCCGCACGAAGTGCGCGCAGCGGACGCGACGTCTCCAAGATGCTCCGACCGACGCCAACGGCACCGCGACTACCGGGATAGCGGCGAGCGCTCGCGCCACTCGCACAAAAGTGACCGCGACCGCGACCGCGACCGCGACCGGGACCGTCGGAGAGACCGCCGCGAAGAGCGCCACATGAGGAGGAAAACGTGGGGAGAGACCATTGGCGTCGTTGGCATCGGCGGCGCTGCCGCCAGCCTGCTTGGCGTTCTGACGGAAGCAGCTGTTGGGTTTTGAAGCCGTCGCCCGGTCGGACTGACGCGTGTTGGAGGAGGTCTCGGGTGGTCGGTTGCGCAGCGCTTTTGCACCTGGATGAGGCTTCGGCGTCACGGCAGCAAGATGATCTGAAGGGATTTTTGTGACTATGCTTGATGAGTGTAAATGCCTGTGCTGCTTTGCTGCGTTGACAAGCGGATAGGCATAAGACTTTTTTTTTTTTTTTTTTTTTTTTCCTGATTCTTCTTTTTTGTCAACGTTTTGCACCGGGATAAGGGTTTGGTGTACAGCAGCAAGGGTATCTAAGCTTGATTTTCATAACCATGTTCGATGAGTTTAAATGCCTGTGCTGCTATGCTATATTGACGCAGTGGATAGGCACGAGATGTGCATTTTTTTTTTCTCTTCTTGGCGCTACTTGTCTTTGGCTACTTGTCTTGGACTACTTGTCTTGGACTACTTGTCTTGGACTACTTGTCTTGGGCTACTTGTCTTGGACTACTTGTCTTGGACTACTTGTCTTGGACTACTTGTCTTGCGGCTGCTTGTCTTGGGCTACTTGTCCTGCGACCACTTGCAGTCGTGGAAAATCGTCGACAGGAAAAGGAGCCAAGTCAGGCGAGGCTCGTCCGCTGGAAAGCCTCATCCGAGGGCAGGGACGTGCGACAGCTGACTACGCGAGGACGGTTGGGAGCCGCGCAATTTTTTTGCCCCCTTTTTTTTTTTTTTTTTTTTTTTTTTTTTTTTTTTTTTTTTGGCCCATCGCCAAACGGCACGTCAGAGGAGGGGCGTGCTGGACCGCTTCCATGGAATGGTACATGTGATACTACATGTATCAACAAGGCTCCGATCCCTGCTTTCCGTGGCTCGCTCCCAGAGCTCTACGGACGTACATCGGGTCAATGCAATCGGTCTGGCGGGGGTATTCACAGCAGGAAACCCATACGAGGGTCTCAGCTGGGGTCTTGTGGGTGGAGGGGGGGGTTTAGCTGGGGTTATTGGGGTGCTTGCAGGGGGTGTTGCTGCTAGGAGAGTATGTATGTAGGATTCGAAAATGCCAATTCAAGAGAATGAAGGGATGGTGGAGAAGCTGGGAGGCATAGGGATGATAGGGGCGGGACAACAATCGACCTACGGCAGGGAAACACGACAGAAGAGGTCAATAAACGTACGTAGGGGGGTTTCACCAGACAGGTAGGCAACTAGCACGGTTTTTCCCTCCTCCGTAAGTGATGGTACTAGATAGTACTTGGCTTAGGCCAACTATCTAGCGTAATCGACCATCATCGCCATCATCATCATCATCACCATCATCACCATCATCACCATCATCACCATCATCACCATCATCACCATCATCACCATCATCACCATCATCACCATCAACAAGCACGCCAACTACCAGCGTCGCGCTACAGCGCAAGCTCCTCCTCCAGCTTGGCCCGCCACGCCTCCAGGCGCTCCGGATCCCGGGGCACGCGGCCGACCCTCGCCATCCGCCGCCTCGGTCTGCGCTGCCACTCGAGGATCGTCAGGGTCGGCACGCGCGGGTACGCAAAGCCCGGCTGGTCGGAGCCCTCGGCGTCGCGGGCGTGTATGCCGGCCTTTTTCTGCGGCAGCGTGCGGCGCAGGCGGCGCTCCCAGTCGCAGCGGCGGGCGGCGTCCGGGCGGTCCAGCCGCACGCGGCCCTGGGACGTGCGGTAGCGGACCTGCGGGGGGAAGAAGTCGCCAAACTCGACGAGGAGGTTGGGGATGAGGGTGCGCATGACGGCGCCGTCGCGGTGGAACCGGTTGGCCGAGGCGGTCTTGACGAGGCGGTCGAGCCAGCTGGCGATGCGGTTGTGCACGTAGTCCTTGCGCACCTCTGCCTGGAGGCGCCGGCGGGTGGTGGCCGCCCGGGCGAGGTCGTCGTCGTCGTTGTTGTTGTTGCCGTTGCTGTTGCCGTTGCCGTTGCCGTTGCCGTTGCCGTTGCCGCTGTCGTTTTGGACGAGCTCGTCGAGGAGGGCGGCGTGGTAGTCGCCGAGGACGCGGGCGTAAAGGGGCAGTATGTGCTGCCTGATGATGTGGAGGGCGCCGCCGAGGGTTCGCTGCACGAGCAGGCATTTGATGTAGGCGTCGTAGTCGTGGAAGGTGGGGGCGACGCGGTGCGGCTCCGAGGTCATGGCGCTCCAGACGAGGCGGACGTCGGCCGCGGTGACGGCGGTGGAGGGGAAGTCGCCGTGGATGCGCCTCATGGACCGGAAGGGCTTGGACGCGCACAGGTACGTCCAGCTGAGCAGGTTGGACCACGTCTCGGGGGGGATGGGCACGGCGTACCGCCGCGACACAAAGTCGAGCAGCTTCATACCCAGCCGCACGTGGGACATGCAGCCAAAGGCCTCGACGATGGCGCGGAGCAGCCGGCCGGTGGGGCGGACGGCGGACCCGGGCGGCAGCTCGGCCCCGCCCGAGACCTGGGCCGAGCCCACGTCGATGTCGATGTCGTAGTGCTTCTTGAAGACGAGCGTCTTGATGGCGTGCAGGGAGCTGGACCTGGCAAAGGCGACGAGGGAGGCGCACAGGAGCTCCTCGTCCAGGTCGTGGCCGTAGCAGAGCGCCCGGATCCAGTGGCCGCGGTAGCCGCGGTAGCCGCCCCGCCGCCGCAGCAGCCGGCGCAGGTCCTCGTCCGGCTCGTCCGGCCGCCGGTTCCAGGGCTCCCTCATCATGGCGTTGATGCTCAGCCTCATGTCGTCCAGCCGCTTCAGCCGGTCCATCGGCAGCGGCTCGCGGTTGCTGTACATGTCGCGCGCCATGACGGCCACCCGCGCCCGGTCGAACTGGTAGTACGCCGGCTCGGTCACGAACCGCGCCTTGACAAACTCGGTCCACGTCCTGACGGTGCGCAGGTCCTGCCGGCCCCGGCGGGCCATGTCTGCCCAGAAGTCCTTGGCGGCCTGGTAGTCCAACGCCGCGCCGGCGCACCGCAGGAGGATCTCGTAGTCGGCCGCCGCGAGGCCGCTTCGGTGGTGGGGGGATTCGCCGCGGGCCGCCGCGAGGACCTGCATGCCGCGCAGCACACGGCGGTGCTGCACGCGCACGCCGAACTGGTCCAGCAGCTTGCCGGCGTCGGAGAACTGCGCCTGGCCCTTGGTCAGGTTGAGGCCGTGGGCGGTGTCGTGCGTGACGGGCAGCAAGGGGTCCAGGGTGCGCAGAATCTCCGACAGCGAGGGTCCCGGTAGCCCCTGGGCTTGCCGGACGGCGGCCTGGTGCGCGGGCGAGCTGGCATCCCCGAGCGCGTCTGTCCACTTGCAAAAGGCGTGGTAGGCCTGGTACGGATCCTGGATCTGCACGGCAGCCAGGACGTTGTCGAGGAGCTCTGTGCCGTGTTCCCTGAGCGGTACGGGCTCTGTGAAGGTACGCCGGGGGTGATGCGCGTCCGAGAGCGTGGCCAGGCGTTGTCGAGGCACGTCTGAACGTCGTGAGAGTCGTCTGGCAGGAGGACCTTGATGGCCGTGCGGGCTGCCCACCGCGGTGCGCCAGTGGAAGCTGGCCGCGGGCCAGGAAGCACTAGGTCTCCTGAAAGCCATGGCCGTTTTTGCTATCAGCACCGCCGTCAGACCGGTCTCCCCTCCCCGCGACAGAGAGGTACTCAACAGAGAGCCCTTGTTGGTGCGTGCGAGTTAGATGGCGAGATTGGAGCGCATCACTTATCGCCAAATCTGGGGTAAGCAAACCCCAGCCGATCAGAAACAACAAGAAGCGGGGGCGTGCAGGGCCCACCGAGAACAGCCCTGGTAGATGCATATCAGCCCGCTGACCCGACAACTGCATAAGCTGAAGATTTTCCACAATCAGCCAAGCCAGCACGGCAGCTTTGGGCGCCCAGCTAAATCCCGCCATCTACCCCAGGCAACAGCATCGACCGGCCCGTCAAGCGCCCTCTTCACCCATTCTTCGATCAACATGGCCGACGCGGGCGACGGCGCCAGCCATGTCTCGGAACCGCTGGATCTGGTGCGACTCTTGCTGAACGAGGTGGTTTTTGTCAAGCTCAGAGGCGATCGAGAGCTCAAGGGCAAGCTCCACGTAAGCTTTGCCTCCTGTTGGAACGAAGCCTTTCCCACGCCAAGCACCCCATCTCTGCTGACGCGCTCCAGGCTTACGATAGTCATTGTAACCTTGTGCTCGGAGACGTCGAGGAGACCATCTACGCGGTTGACGATGACGACGAGACCATCAGCCGCAAGTCGGAAATGCTGTTTGTTCGAGGTGTGTGGATGCGACTCCCGGTGCAGACGTTGGGCTGACCACAAGCACAGGTGATAGTGTTGTCTTGGTATCGCCGCAAGTCGCCTTTTAAAGCCAGCGCGGCTTGTTTACATTCTGGCGTGAGCCATGACGGCATCAGCACTGCATGGCAAGGGTCTCGAGGGTCGGGGCGAAGCTCGGGGCGAAGCTCGAGTGCGCCTTGGGAGGATTGGCTCATCCAAAAAAAAAAAAAAAAAAAAAAAAAAAAAGTCCCTGGATTTGCGCCATGGTCAAGCTGATGACAGAGGTGCTTGTCTCCCAGCCACCTCGGCCAGGCTGAGACACCAGTCAAACCAAGAATGACAAGTATACGCTGACTGGCAGTTTATTCTGGCCTTTCGACGTCGCCTGGAATAGATGGACATGTAAAAATTTTTTCCCTTTCTTTTTTTCCCGCCTGAAAAAAAGGGAGAAAGGAAACAGCGGATTCAGAGCTTCGTTGCTTCGTACGTCATGTCATGTCCGTGACGGACCCGTTTTGTGCAACATTCCCTGTATAACGGTACGTGCTATGTAGGTAGATACTCCATCCCAGCATGCCGTCTGTGCTCTTTCGCCACAGTACCCTTGCTGGACAGTGCAGTGTGGAGTTGTGGGCTGGCTTATCGATAGAGATCGGCTTGGCGACGGATGACTGCAAAGACGACATCTAAGTGGGCCCAGTGACAAAGTTGACCATTTCAACTATATCCTCAACTGATGAATGACTCACTCCCTTCATTTTCCCTCTCAATCCCCCCCTTTAAAGGCTCCAATGATACCGAGGATATCCGCATAAAAAAACCCCTGGTCTTGGCGTTAAAACAATGGCCATGTCCGCCAAAAATGCAAAAGCCTTGGCACACGAGAAGCGCAAAGGCGAGTCAGTAAGCTTCTCCGCCGACTCACAAGCCCCAGCGAAGCCAGTCAACTTACGGGGGAAAAAATAATAAATTGAAAACACAGGCCTTGAGCGAGTTCGCCGAATATGTAGAGCAGCAGCAAAACCTCCGCTTCCCTGCGTCACGACAGGCCAAGGTTTCTGCCGCCCCTGTCGCCGGTGACGCGGACCACCACGAGGAACTGGATGAGTTGTTTGACAATCTGGACCTCGCAGACACCGCTCCGAGGATACCGCTGAGGGACTTGGTTCTCGGACAAGACGATGCCACGTACGAAAAGCTTCGCGATGTCATCGCCGACCGCATAACCGAGGGCATGGGGGAGACGGTTTTTGAGCTGGGGTACGACACCAACGGCGAGTCTATGGGCTTGTCCCTGAACGAATGGCATGCGGCCTACGACAGGCTGGCCAAGGCAGCCAAGTCTGCCGGGGCCGACTGCGAGCTCCTCCTCAGCAAAAACGTCGGCGGCAAGGTTGAAGCCGAGAGCAGCACCAAGGCCAAGCTCGACAAGGGCGGCGGATGCAATGGCAAGGTGCTGATCCGACGACGTCCCTCGAGTGTCGGAGATGTCATCGAAACTAGAATAGCGGTGGTTGGCAACGGTTTGTCTCGTCTCCTTTCCTCTCTGGCAAGGCGAAACCCCCCGGGTGGGGTCAGTGGGAGATTTCCCGGTGCTGACGGATATTTGCAGTCGACGCCGGAAAGAGCTCTCTGTTGGGCGTTTTGGTCAAGGGCGATCTTGACGACGGCCGGGGCAAGGCGCGAGTCAACCTGTTTCGTCACAAGCATGAAATCGAAACTGGGCGCACCAGCTCGGTCGGCATGGAGATATTGGGGTTTGACAGTGTGGGACGGGTCGTCACCTCTGACACTCCTGGGCGTAAGTCTTGCGTGCTCCTCTGCATGGCCTTTCCTTGGGTTGCCAAGCTTACAGGGCTCCGGGCGCCTTCCGGAACAAAGGTAAACTGTCGTGGGAAGACATTGGAAAGCGAAGCGCCAAAGTCATCACGTTCAGCGACTTGGCAGGCCACGAAAAATACCTGAGAACGACGGTTTTCGGCCTGCTTTCGAGCAGCCCCAACTACTGCCTGCTCATGGTGGCGGCCAACAACGGCCTGGTCGGCATGAGCAAGGAGCACCTGGGCATCGCGCTCGCCCTCAACGTCCCGGTCATGGTCGTCGTCACCAAGATTGACATTTGCCCCCCCAACATCCTCGAGGAGACAATCGCCCAAATCACCAAGATTATGAGAAGCCCCGGCGCCCGGAAAGTGCCGACCTTTATCAGGAACCGCGAGGAATGCATCAACACGGCCACGCAGTTTGTCAGCCACAGGATATGTCCCGTCTTCCAAGTGTCCAACGTCACGGGCGAGAACCTGGACCTGGTGCGCGCCTTTCTCAACATCCTCCCTCACCACGGCAGGTACAACGCGGACGCGCCGTTCGAGTTCCACGTCAACGACACGTTCTCGGTGCCCTTTACCGGCACGGTGGTCTCGGGCGTCGTCAAGTCCGGCGTGATTCACGAGGGCGACAATGTGCTGGTAGGGCCCGATTCGCTCGGGCAGTTCGCCTCGACGGCGATCCGGTCCATTGAGCGAAAGAGGATCCGGACGCCGGCCGCAGTCGCGGGCCAATCGGCCTCTTTTGCCCTGAAGAAGGTGAAGAGGAAAGACGTGAGAAAAGGCATGGTTGTCCTGCCCAAGCTGGAGGGCCAGGCAAGTCCCAAGGTGTACAAGGAGTTTGTTGCCGAAGGTGCGTCGTGCCGTGCCTCTGATGTTAGCTGTCGCCGATTTAACGCGCGGGGGTCTAGTCTTGATCCTTTCCCATGCCACGACCATCAAGAAGAAGTATCAGGCAATGCTGCACGTCGGGCCCGTCTCCCAAACCTGTGCCATTATCGACATTGACCGGGAACTGATACGGACCGGCGACAGGGCCACTGTGGCCTTTCGGTTTGTCCAGCGTCCCGAGTACTTGGCGCCGGGCGATCGGCTGCTTTTCAGAGAAGGCCGCACCAAGGGACTGGGTATCGTGAAGGCGGTTGGTTACGACCCCAACCACCCGCTGACGGGGAAGCCTACAGATTATGACGCACCTAGGGATGGAGAACAGTCCCACGCGGGGCAGGGGGTAGGGGTAAGTGCTTAGGTTTTCACGGGGATATTTTAACAAAGACAGCTTCGGTCTGTATCATCTTGTGGTTTTTTTTTTTTTTTTTTTTTTTTTTTAAATATTCCTCTTCTCTTTCGTTTCACGGGACTATTGAATGGTGGTAGCCCAAGGGCACACGGTTGGCGCGCTTGCGTCTAATTTGAGAATGGGAGCATGGTATGGATCAGACATCAAAATAGGGGCGTTTTTCATTTCATCTGCGTGCCATTGGCAGATAAACCTCGAAACGTGCACTTGCGAGGGAAACCGTACGTGAGGGCCGCAGCAGCACGGACGAGCAGACAAGTCCCACCAAGGCGATGACAACAACGCCAGCAGCACATCAACAGCGGCGGCACGGCGTGCATTTCGAAGCCTTTCCCTGCTACGTAGGGTATCGATAAAAAAATGTCGCTTCCGTCCGTGTCGCATCTATATACACGCCGGGCATCAAGTAGACGAGCTGGCAACTTGTCGGCAGCCGCACGTTCTGCAGTGTCGTGGGGAGAATCCGCCCGCAATCGTGCAGTCACAGGGCATTCGCGCCCACGGGTTGCAACGGCTGATGCAGAGAAACGGTTGCGTCAAAAGGACGCAATAACAAGCCGTGCGGACAGGACAACCAGCGCTGTTTGCAGGGCGGCGATTCGCGGCCACGTGGGGTTTTTGTTCTCCCTCTTCTTCTTCCCTTCTCTCTTTTTTTCCCCCTCTTTTTTGTCTTTTTTTTGTTGTTCTTTCTCCCCCGACTGGAAAAGACGAGCAAGGGGCATCCTCTGGAGCGCGGTGTGTTGGGTAGGCATCCAGATTCTTCCAGGGCTTGCAGCTGTAGACGTCGCTTGGGAATCAGCAGGTGGTGGTGGGTGGACCAACCAATAACGAAACGGGCCGCCATTTCAGTCGCCAGTTCCACTGCAGCCGGCTTGCCGAGGGGTTTTTTGCTGCAGCACCTGGTCAATAATCGCCTTTGCCCAGGCGCTGT
Source organism: Ustilaginoidea virens (assembly GCF_000687475.1). Classification (NCBI taxonomy): domain Eukaryota; kingdom Fungi; phylum Ascomycota; class Sordariomycetes; order Hypocreales; family Clavicipitaceae; genus Ustilaginoidea; species Ustilaginoidea virens. Next base: position 808,157 of record NC_057322.1, read on the forward strand.
GTGGAATCCAGGGTGACAGACACCACCGCTCGAAGCTTGGGGTGCCGTTGATGACGCCAGTCACGCGCCGTGGCTCGCGGATCTGGCGGCCGTTCGGATAACCTCGCCGACATTTTGCCCATGTTGAAGCCAGGGCCATGATACATAACAAGGTCAGGCTTGAACGAGGGGCCGTGGCAGCTGGTGCGGTGCGAGCTTTCCTTTTTTTTTTTTTTTTTTTTTTTTTTTTATTTCTTTTATTTCCCTACCTCATTGGAAGAACGGGCCCGTCACTGACAGGTTGACGGAGAATATACATGGACGAGGCACGTAGGAGCAGACGGGACATGGATTCGACGTTGACGGCAGGGAGTAAAAGTCCGGTGTCGGTGCGTAATCCTTGACGTGCCGTGCTGGGGGCGAGCACATCTGGCCTGGTAGACTCGACGCGGCAGCTGGTGCGCCCCGCAAGAATTGATTTGATGCCATCCATGGCTGAAAGCCTGAAGGCTACAATGTACGGAGTAGCGGTGCCGGATTGCCAGTAGGCTCCAGACTCCAGGCCCCAGGCCCCAGGCTCTAGCGGAGAACAGCGGAGAACCACGGCACCGGCGGCAAGGCATGGGTGGACCCAGGTCAAGCAGGAGCGGCGCAGCAACATGTCAATTACGTAGGCGCCTGCCCGCCTGACGAAGCTGCTGGAAGACGCCCGGCATGATCCGCATCGCATCATTGATGCCTAGGCTTACCTTTACCTGACGATGCAGCATTTCAGCGGCTGACAGAGGTGCATGTGCATTTGCCTTGACCGCTGCCTTGAAGCCCTCTTGTCTGTCCAGGAGCGCGTCCATGTCGTGTTGTCTTGTCGTCAGTCAGGTCAGTGTCTCGTTGTCGACCGACCAAGCGGATCAGCAAAGCCTCGCATTTCACTTGCCCCCCCCCCCCCCCCCCCCAGGTCCCTAACGTCCCGGCCTCGCCTCGCGTCTCCTCGTTTCCTTTTTACCACGCAGCCTGTGTGCCATCTCGTCTGCACGGTACTGCGACCTGCCCCTGGTCGAAGAATCAGCCTCGTCATTGATCCCCCAACTACCCATCTATCTGTGCCGGCGGCCCTTTTGGTGGCTTTTTTGGTGGCGCCGTTTCGGCAGAGGCGGAACGGATTGAGCTCGATGAGCATCTCCCCATCGGAAGCCATCATCGGGCTAGCGAGGCGAAGTCCGGGCAAGGAGACGAAAAACTTCGCTTCGTCGCCAACTGCCGTCCGTCTGTCGGCACAGGCGAAACCTGGCCCAACAAAAAGGGCAGACAGACCCGATCATTCAGTCCCGACTCTGGTCAATTCTCTCTCCTTTCTTCAACTCCGAGATTCGACGACTACGACAACGACGACGACGCGGTGACAGTTTTGCTTTGGTTCCAGACTACCAGGCCCTTTTTACAGTTGCTGACAAAACCCTGCCGTCGCGACCGTCTGGTTTGGTCCGCTCTCGTTTACGGTTTAGCGGCAACAGCCTCCACTGTCGTCCACTGTCGTCCAAGTCTGAACCGTCAGGTGCCATTGAACTCAACTATTTTCTCTGGGTACGCCGTACTTGCCGCTACATCGCGCCACTGGCAGTGAAGCTCAAGCTTCAAGCAGACGACGTACATACGTCCTCTCCTCGGGTACTCTTCCACGGCCGTCTGAAGAAGCAACGGTCCTCGACGAGGCAGATTGCCAAGGTGAGAAGAAAATCTCTTTCGTTGTCCCAACGCATTGTTGCCTTCACCAAGGCTCCGCCCAACCCCGTGCTTCTTCGCGTTTGGTCCGTCGTTACATCGCGCCCGCTGTTTTAGTTTTACCCTTGCAATGGCAATCAAATACCGTGCACATCCATGCCTGGCTGTGGAGTTTTTTTGCCGATCTTGGCGACGTTCTGAAATCGGGTGGGATTGTGTCTTCCCAGTCATTGGTGGTGGTCTCAGGCAAGCGTCAAGAACCAAGCAAGCCGTGCGTGATTGATCTTTTCTCTTCCCTCGCTCTTCTTCTTCATCTCCCTTCCCCCTCCCCTCCTCTTTGGTCTTGCAGAGTTCGAAACCATCTACGTATTCATTGGGTTGCGCCTGCACCAGTTGCCAGGTTGTCGTGGTTGCTTCCACAGCGTTAAGCCTCCTGCTAGTTCGCAACGCGAGCACAATTGGCTGACTAGTTGTTGGCCTCAGCCCACCGCCAGACAACCCCCCGGATTCCCCAGAGTAGCTTCATTCTCCATCCGTTACGGTTTACCTGACCAGCGTCGGGGGTGTCTGGGCTTCGTGCCTTGTCAGGTCGACCCTGTGTAGTACACTGTGCCGCAAGTACGGGGGCTCGGCTGCCTCGATGACGGCAGACCACACGCCCTTTGGCCAGATCCGGTCAGCAACAGACTAGCCAGGTACGGTGGCCAGGCCAGGCCAGGCCAGGCCAAGCCAGACCAAGCCAGACCAAGCCAGACCAGTAGTTCCATTTCAAGTTGGCCTGGGACGGAAGAAGAATAGGAGGGAGAGGAGAACTGAACCATATTAGAGTCGAAAAAAACGGAAAAAAAAAAAAAACCCCCGAAAAGAAAAAAGAAGAGATGACCAGCCCTGACTTCCCCCTTTCCCCCTTTTTCGATTCTTTTGAATCCTTGCTTCACATTGGCACCCCGTCTCACAGTTGGAGTCGGGTCATTGCCTCCGCCTCCCCCATCGAGGGAATGCGCATGCGCCCCAGAAAGACAAGTCGGGAGATCGGCCTTGTTGACGCAAAACCATCATGTCAGCTCCGCGGCACCAACATCGCTCTCGTCGATCAGGTACCTGGCTCTCCGCCGACGGTATCGGCATCTTCTACCGACCAGAGCCCCGCGCCAGTCAACTAGCCTCCTCCATCGTGCACTTTCCTTCGCCGCTCATCGGTCCCAGAAGAACTAGACCGCACGCTGTTCACATTGTCTCGTTCCCGGCTGGCTACGTCCCTCGCGAGCTACGACCCGACCCAAAGCCTGGTGGAAGACGGCGGAGAAGGCGGAGGCTGCAAAGACTGCGCAGCAGGCAATCCAGCTCGAATCTCGACTATTCCGCCACCTCCTCGACAACGGGCGCCGGCACGACGAGGACGACGGCGACGACGACGACGAGGACGACGACGACCTCCACCACCCCCACCACCAGTCGCCGCCACAGGAGCCAGGCATTGCATCGCAAACAGTCCTTGAGCTCATCGCAACTGCTGCCGCCCGTTGTGGGCAAGTTCATCGCGTCCTTCTGGGGACGTGCAGTCCTCAAGGCTGAAGACCCGCCACTTGTTGTTGCCCCAGCAGTCCCAGCAGTCCCAGCGGCCGCCGCATTGGCCGCAGCATTGTTGCCTCCTCCCCCGGCCTATGACGAAACTGTTCACGGCCCGGCCGCGCAACCCCAACCAACAGCGCCCCACACCCAGCGCCCGACTCCGTCACTTGGCTCCTCGTCGTCGTCGTCGTCGTCGTCGTCGGCGTCGCGCTCACGCCAGCCAGAAAACATGACGGTCGCCAACAGCGTCTCCCTTTGTCCCTCCTCGCACAACCTCGCGGACCATCGCATCAGCCTCATGCCGACCCGCTCGCCAAAGTCGGCAAGGTCTACCGTCAGCTCGCTCGTGACCGACGTCCCAAAGCCTGTCGCCAGCGGCAGCGGTGTCTCGTGCTCTATCCTCCTCGCAGAGCGCAACATCTTCCTTCACGGGTTCGATCACGACGGCCGACTTCCTCGGGACGGTGAGGGCGGAACTGCTCTGCTGCGCGGCAAGCTGCAGCTCAAGGTGACCAAAAATGTCAAACTCAAGGCCATACAGCTAAAGCTGCTGGGCCGCGCGCGCACAGAATGGCCCGAAGGCATCCCGCCAATGAAGCAAGACGTCTTTCAAGAGGAGAGCCTGCGGACCCAGGTGCTGACCTTTTTCAACGTCATGCACGACGGCTGGGAGACTGAATTCGGCAACCAATGCACCTACAAGCTCAAGACGGGCTCGGCAAACTCGAGCAGCACGAGCTTGACGGATCTCTCACACGCGCAACGCCCGGGCACCCTGCTGCCTTCTTCCGCCACGCCGAGGGGCAGCTTAACGGCGAGGGACATGAAACGGCTCTCTCTTCAAAGCATACAGTCGCGTAGCTTTGGCAAGGGCGAGAATGGCGTCGCGACCGCGACGCAGGCCAAGGGATTCAAGGTCTTTTACCCTGGTACGTACGATTACTCCTTCGAGCTCCCCATCGACCACCACCAGTTGGAAACCACCAAGCTGTTGTACGGGTCGGTCAAGTGGGAGCTCCATGCCAGCATTGACCGAGCTGGCGCGTTCAAGCCCAACCTGCACGGCACCAAGGAGGTCTCGGTTGTTCGCTTGCCGGACCAGCTGTCCCTGGAAACCACGGAACCCATCTCCATCTCGAGGCAGTGGGAAGATCAGCTTCACTACGACATTGTCATCTCTGGCAAGAGTTTCCCGATCGGTTCCAAGATCCCCATCGCCTTCAAGCTCACTCCCCTGGCCAAGGTCCAGGTCCACAAGTTCAAGGTCTACGTCACCGAGTCCATCGAGTACTGGACAAGCGACAGGCGAGTGACGCGAAAGGACGGCGGACGCAAGATTTTGCTGATTGAGAAGGTGGCGGGGAAACCGCTCGACTCCAACTGGGCCGCATCCGAAGTCAACACGCTTTCTGGGGGCGAGCTCTGTCCAGAGCAGCGCCGCCAAGCAAGGGAGATTGCGCAGGCGCGGAGGGCGCGGGAAGCGGAAAGGCAAGGTAGGCCTGTGGAACCCTTGCCGGAACCTGCCAACAACTTGCTCGGCGACCTCGATCTCGGCCTGGAGCACATGTGGGGGTCTACCGAGATTGAAGCAAACGTACAGCTTCCTACTTGTCAGATGATGGCCAAGGACAAGAGCCTCAGGCTACATCCAGACTGTAGCTGGAAAAATGTCAATGTCTATCACTGGATCAAGGTGAGTTTTCACGCACGCACGCACGCACGCACGCACACCAGTCGAGAGTTGCGGTTTGAATGATTACATTGTTGACTTGTGTGGTTGTTTCTTTTTCTCCCTTCATTCCCCACGCTTAGGTTGTCTTGAGGATTAGCCGCATCGATCCCCAAGATGCTACTGGAACCAAGCGCAGACACTTTGAGATCAGCATCGATTCACCGTTTACTGTGCTCAATTGCCGCGCAACGCAGGCAAACACAAACTTGCCCGCCTACTCGAACCCGACCAGTCAGCCCGCCCCGTGTCAGTCTGCCTGCGGCTGTCCCGATGCCGCAACGCTTGCCGGCGAAGGCCCCCCGGGTTCATCTACCGGCACCCTCGCAGGCGTCGATTTGAGCAACGAGGCCCTCCCTGCCCCACCACGAGCAGCTCACCTGGCGCACTCGACGAGTTGGACGACCTCGAGGACGACGGCGGTGACGAACCCGGCAGCCGATGTTGGGGGTACTTGGTCTCGACATGTGGGACATGTGGTGGATGCGGAGAATCAAGGCGAACCCCGGCCGATCCACCTGCTGCGGGTGCCTAGTTTTCAGCCTCCTGCGTTTGACGACGACACGGCACCACCGCCCGCGCCTGTTTTGGCGACGGAAGACGGGGACGGGAACGGGAACGGGAACGGGGAAGCAACCGACGCGCCTCTGATGACGCCGCCTCCCCAGTACGACGTCGTGGTGGGGACGCCGAGCGTGGACGGCCTAGCTGATTACTTTGCTCGGCTGGCGGACTACGGGTATGAGAACGAGGACGGCCACGAGTGGGAATCTGAAGATTCGGACGGACAGCCGGCGAGAATATTGGATCGATCCGGGAGGGTCAATGTTCGAAACCCTAGGACGCCAGGAGGGCGCATGCCCAGCAGGAGCATGGAGATGACTCGACCCAGGGTCAACTTGGCGAACGGGGCAGAGTGAGGGAGTCGAGTAGAAAGACGGGGGGTTGCAAGGGAAGAGAGGAGCTACCTTATGACTTTTGTGTGTGTGTGTGTGTGCGTGTGTCTACCGGGAAGCAGAGATTTGTGGCGTGGTCCATATATGGGGCGTTGGGGGATTGTCATGTTGGCTTGAGACGAGTCCTGGTTGCTGCCTTGTCGCAGGTGATGGTGCAGGCTAAGCGGGCAGGTCTGAAGACGCAGAAGGAGAGGGACAAAGAAGCAGGCGAAGCAATGAAACAAGGTGCCTGGCGAAAGCAAGGTCCGAGGCAGAAGCAATGAAACGACGTGCCTGGCGAAAGCAAGGTCCGAGGCAGAAGCAAACAGTGACGACGCGCGGTGCCACCAACGCCGCCAGCCTGGCGACGGCGACAAGTCCCAAGACGCGTCGACAAGCCGTCTACGCCGCCTCGTCTTGCCAATCACCGGCACCGGCATCCCCGGCATCCCCGGCATCCCCGGCACCCCCGTCCCGCAAAGCAAACCCGCGCAGCAGCACGGCCCTCGCGCCCGGCGCAAACACGAGCCTCCTCCTACCGCGCGCCTCGCCGCGGCGCACCTCGTCGGCCGTCACCCACAGCCAGTCCTGGTGCTCGCGCGGGTCGAGCCGCACGCCGGGCTCCCCCACGTCGGCGTCGGCGTCGGCGTCGACCTCCACCTCCACCTCGAGGACGAACCGGCCGACCAGCCTGCCGGCGCGGGTGACAAACGCCGGCGGGCGGGCTACCAGGCGGGCGAAGCGGCGGGCGGCCAGGCCCGTCTCCTCGCGCAGCTCGCGCGCGCAGCCCTGCAGGATGGTCTCGGGGGCGGCGTCGACCGCGCCGCCGGGGGGCTCCCACGTCCCGGGGAGGGAGTCGGCCGCCGCGCGCTGCAGGACGAGCGCGCGGCCGGAGGGGGCGAAGACCAGGGCGGAGGTGGCGACGGCGTCCCAGGGGAGGGAGTGGGTGCGGAGGTAGCTCGCGGGGGGGACGGCGAGGGCGGCGAGGGCGGCGAGGGCGGCGTCGTGCGAGGCAGCCGGGGTGGTGTCGGAGGCGGTCGGGGTGGTGTCGAAGGCGGCCGGGGTGGTGTCGGAGGCGGCCATTTGGGGGGAGGTGGTGATGCGGGGAGACTCGTGGAATTGGGGCTCCGTGCGGGAGGTGGGGAGGAAGTTGACGATGGGTGGTTACGCGTACGGACGGAGGACGGGGCGGAGGTCGGGGCAGGTAGAGACAACGGCCGGGGAACACGTGAAGGCTGCCAAGGTGCCAAGTCAGAAGGCGCGGCTTTGCAACGGACCCACCTTTCTGGACAGGCAACGTCGACGGCTCCGTCACGTGACGCGCGCGTATCCCTTTGGCTGTGTTAAGGTGCAGCTTTTGTATCAGACCCACTCTTTGCTAAGTACCTACTAGGTACGGAGTACCCTCCTGGCAACTGGCCTAGTTACTAAACCTTTATCACTAAATTCCTTATACTAAGAATTCTGGCATTTTTAATAGAGCCAATAAGTGTGATATCTTAGATAATAACGCCTTTTCTACCTGCCCGTATCGCTGCTAAGTTAACAGCCTAATAGAGTGGAAATAGCCTCACAGCGCTATGTGCCGGGCCGTATAGGTGCGATAAGTCCGATGTGCATAGCTCTTTGTAAGTCTGGGAATTGCCGGTACTTATGCCATTGTATTATTTCCCTAGTCTGCTAATGTACCCTTTAATTTACGGTTTTCTATTGGCTCAAACCCTGCTGGTCCGTTACAAAAGCTGCACCGTAACAACAGTCAATGGGATACCGTTTCCCCATAGAACAGCATCCAGTCGGACTTGTCCAGATGCCTGACGACTGTCACCAACGCCTGCGTCCGGCGTGCCTGTGGTTCTTTTGCCTGTTGCTGCGAGACGCCTTTGTCTGCTTGGCTCGCTTTGAGCCCCTTTTGGCAGCAGCAGCAGCAGCAGCAGCCCTCTGGCTTGGTGCGCGACCGTGATGACTGACATTGACGCTGGGCGATTTGGCCTCGGGGAGCGCTGCGATGTACGTGCGCACGGCGCTTCTTTGACGCAGCGCGCTTGTGCATCACGGCTGCCACCAGACGTCTTCTAGAATGACCCAGCCAGCGTGTCGGAGCCTCGACGCGTCGTGGGTTACGACGGCCACGTTTCGGGGACGCCAGCTGAACAGTGGGCGGGCTGTGATGGAAAGTCCCTGACGCGTTGTAACCGCAGCCATGCCCCCCTTGTGACTCCCACGGACTGTTTCCAGCGTCGTGGGCGCGAGCGCCGCGGTTGCGAGCGCCGCGTTCTCGGGGTATCCAGCGACAAGGGCCCCGTCACCACAGACTCTTTGATTCCTCCCGACGCGTCATTGTAGCCACGTCCCGTGGGATGGCCAGCCCACGTCACCACGTACAGTCTTGCATTGCGCCAGCTCGGGCATGTCCATCGCTCGGGACGGCCCGGCAGCGCTAGTCGGGGGGAGCACCTTGCATCTCGCGAGCAAGCCAACGCGCCGGCCATACCAGCGCGACGGCGTTTAACATGTCATCATCATCATCATCAGCATCATCATCAGCATCATCACATCAGCCGCGGCTGTCAACCAGGATCAGGGTTCCGCGCCAGGGAGGCACCTAGCCTGACCTAGGTTGCTACGCCGGGGCGTAGCAGTTGGCCACTCCCGTCGTGCATGCTTGCCAGGCGCCGTCGTAGACTGAGCAGAAACAAAACCAAGCAACGAGTTGCCAGCGAAAAGCGAAAAGAACGGCCCTTGGCATGGCATGGCATGGTATGACGTGTCCGCGCCAAGCTGGCCAGCATGACTCGCCGGCACCTATCCACGCTGCGCAATGGGTATCTCGGTAAATTCAAAGATTTAGCTAATGCCAATACTTGACGCATGACCCAGACGTCCTAGGGCCGGTGCAACATTCAACAGGCAACGGGCAGCAGGCAACAGCAACAGCAACATTCAACAGGCAACAGGCAACATCACCAGCAACATCACCAGCATCGCCAACACCAACACCAACACCAACACCAACACAACACCATCACCATCACCATCACCATCACCAACAGCACCGACAGACACAAATGGCAAGCCAGCAACTTGACCCTCGACTTCTCGCGGCTCTCTCCGCCAAATCAACCAGACACGACCGATACAAACCCCCCTCCACCTCACATCGTCATGGCGACGCCCAGGACAGACTCCTCCGCCCGGGCGCGGACGTGGCTGGCATACATTTCCAGCCCGCGGGCCGCCACGTGGGCCACCGGCCACACCGCCGACTGGTCGAGCATCCACGCCGCAAGACGCAGAATCTTGGCCGCGTAGCCCTCGAACCCGTCCGGGCACAGCACAGACTCGCGTCCCTCCACGCAGCCGCCGCCGCCCCCGAAAGCCAGCCGCATGTTCATCTTCAGCTCCGCCATGGATAGCATCTCCTTAATCTTGCCCAGCAGCTTGACGTCCTCTTCGTCGAGCAGAACGAGGGCGGGCACCTGGCCAAAGTCGATCGCGTCTTGTCCGATGACGCCCAGGTACGGGCCCACCCGTTCTTGCAGGGCCGCGATCCATCCGGCGAGCACCTGGGCGCACTCGGCTGTGCAGAGAGCTGTTTGCATCGGCAGCTCGCGGCTGCTTCTGTCGGCAAATGTGACTCCCAGTCTGTCGCTCATCGAGAGAGAGTCCACCGCGTACAACGAGGCCATGCGGAGACACCTCTCCCCCGAGGGGACGGCTCGTCCCGTCCCGTTGGCCTCGTGCAACGACCCGAAAGCCTTGTCGACCGACATGCCGCCGCCGCCAAGGTAATCCTGCGCTGCCGCCGGCGAATCCATGAAACCCAGGTGTAGGGCCGAGTGCGACAAGGGATCCGGTCCCGTCTCGCCTTCTGACCACCCGTCCACCTCGTCTTGCCCTTGGCCGGCGCGCGACAGCTCCTCAATCAAGCCGTCCCAGTCGCGCTGCCACAGCTTCTCCTTTGCCGGCCCGAGGTCCACAAACAGCTTCACAAAGGCAAGGTCCAGCAGGGGGAGGGCGTCCGCCGGTAGCGGTCCCATACCAAACGGGTTTGGTCGTTCGACACTGTGCTGCGGATTGCTGGACCAGGCCACTTGCCAGGCTTTCAACGCCGGTTCCACTCGCGTGAGCAGCTCCTCGGCTTCCGTGCGCGTCCAGGTCCTGTTTTGGTGCCGTTGTCGTGTCTCCCAAATGTAGTTGTGCAGGGCGTAGATCAGCACTAGACAACCAAACGCGCTTGGTTTGAGGTCTGTCACGGGCGATTCTGAAGCCTTTGCAGCATGCGAGGCGAATTTTTGCTGCTGCTGCTGTTGTTGAACATGACGATGATGACGATGCTTCTTTCGCCGCTCGTTTGCGCACAGCAACTCGTCCAGCGAGTCCGAGAAACTCGAGCAATTATGATGAGCTGCCTCGACCCCTCCCTTGGCGGCAAACGCGGCGCTGGTTTCTGCAGCAAAAAACTCTTCGTCGCACGGCAGGTCCGAGCAAATCTCCGAATTGGTCAGCGCCGGGCTGTGGTTGAAGCTGGCGACGGCCAAGCTGGACAAGACGAAGATGGCGTAGACGGTGCGTTTTCGCTCTTCGGCCGACTTCCACATGAGCCACTCCTTTTGCTCTTGCTCATCAGCTGGGCACGCTGCCCGGCCCGAGTCGCTGGACATTTCAACGTCGGCGGCATCAGCACCGGAAGCATCTTCCTGGCCCCGGCGGAGCAAACCTGCTGATTCTGCGAGACTAACGAGAGCCGTGCAGTGGGTCGACGCGATATCACTCGTCACCTTGTCGGAACAGGTGTGGCCGTAGATGACGTTGAGAAGCATGGCTTGCACGAGCCATAGTGGCGTGCTGGGTCGAGTGAGGTTCTGCTGCTGCCCTGATGCCGAGTCCGACGGAATAGTGCTGCATCGCAAGTCAATCTTGCCAACATCGGATTTCCGCCTCTCTTCCAGGTAAAAAAAGACAATCTTCTTGGCCATTTCGAACAACTCCCTGGACTGAGCATGTTCCATTTCATATGCGGCGCCAAAAGCGGCCATGGAAAGGAGTAGGCACCCGTTACCGTCTGCACCTTTCAGGCTGCCTGTTGTTTCTGGGGACACATCGAATGAGAGAGTAGGTAGATGCAGAAATGGGAGGTGAGGATGAAAGCATGTCAAATAGGCCGCGACATATCTCTGGAGATCCTGGGTACTGGGGACGGCGGGGGCTGGGTTTGAGCAAGCGTCGCCGCCCGACTGGACAGGAGACGCCTGCGATGAGCCTAATGAGGAAAAGGAGGAGGAAGTAGAAGAAGAAGAAGAAGAAGAAGAAGAAGACGATGATGAAGATGAAGATAATGAAGAAGAAGAAGAAGAAGAAGAAGCAGGAGCAGATGAAGAAGCAGATGAAGACGAGGACTGCTTACGGCTGCCAAAGGGCAGACAGAGGGAAAGTATGGTCACGATGGTGGTCCGGGTCTCATCTTTTATGGTTGTCACTGGTGAAGTAATGTGGTGATTTCCCCCGTTCAGGGCTGACGGGGTGTCCGGGTCGGCATAGAAGCAGAGCGTCGCCGCCGCCGCCGCCGCCGCCGCCGCCGCTGCCGATGGGTTTTTCAAGCTTTGAGGATTCAATCCAGATACAACGGACTTGCTCAACGGGCTCAGTGGGGTTGGAGGCGCGGAAAAGTACGGGTCATTGATCTTTTGAGTGGCTGGCTGAGGTGATAAAGGAGCTCCGCTAAGGAGATCTGGAAAGACTGAACCATTCAAATCCATCGCAAACGGGTTGGGCATCTGCGGAGGTCCCATGACAGAAGATTGCCACATGGTGCTCGTCCCTGCTGGAGCAGGGTGGTTTGATCCATCCACCATCACATCGCTAATCCCACTCTGGCTCGTCGTGCTTATGGCCGACGGGCTCGACCCGTCAATCACGGTTTCGTTGGCGCCAAAGGACATGTGGTTCTCGAATCCCGTCACCCAGTCCAGGCCATCATCAAAATGCTGAGTGGCGGCAACGTCGTTCAAACTCTGCCCGAAAGGAGACGTTTGATCCAGCGCCATTGACTGCGGAGAATCGTTGTAGTGGAGGGCGTTGGGGTTGATTGTCGAGCCTTGGCCAAAGAGGAGACGCTCGAAATCGTATTCCAGGCCAAAGACGGCCATTGGTGGCGCGGTCCTCAAACCACCGCCGGCATCGAAATCGTGGCCGTCAATCGGGCAAGTTTCCAGCTTTGGCAGACCGTGGTGCAAACCTCTCTGGCCCAGCACGGCAGACATTCCGCCAAAGACATGATCCAGGCTGTGAGCCGGGAGGCCGGCCAAGCTCGGATGACGACTGTGAGCCATGCTCCGCGCCGTCGAAGCATTGGCCGAGGCGGCAAGCAGCTGCATAGCAGCGCCGTCAACGTGACTGATGGTGTTGGCCCTAGGTCTCATGGAGGCGTTTGCGGAACCGACGCCAGCAGCAGTCACGCCGGCCACGCTGTTTTTACGTCTGCTTTGGGCAGGCGTAACACCGCTGGCGGACTCGCGTCGATTGCGAGGGCGAGAAGACGGTGTGGAGGTTTGGTGAAGCTTTTGCTGGTGGCGAAGCAGCAGATCGCGACGGGCAAAGCATCGTGCACATTCGGGGCATTCGAAGGGCTTCTCCTTGGTGTGGGAGCGCTCGTGCCTTTTCAGGTGCTCAAGACGAGCAAAGGAGCGCTGGCAAGTTGCGCAAACGTGCGGACGGGGTTTGTCCGTCTTTGGCGGGGGGAAGTTGGACGGCGCTTTCGTGCTCACGGTGATTGAAGGAGCTATATAAGCAGCGATTGCAAGAGCGGTCAGCACGGAAAATAGCCCGAGGCCCAAGCAAGTGGGAACATATAGTGATTTTGCAGATGAAGACGCAAGACCACGGCAGCAAAAAAAGAAGCAAAATAGGGATGAAAAGAGAGGAAAATATATTTATAAAAAATAAAATAAATAAAATAAAATAAAATAGAATAAAAAAGAGAGAGAGAAAGAAAGAGAGAATAGAGGAAAGAGAAGAAGAAAAAAATCCATGATGACAGGCCGAAAGCGGGACGCATGAGGGCGAGCGTGTTGCAAATCAAGCCCGCCGAAAAGAACACGAGGGGGTCGGTTGCGGACAAGGGCAGGGGCAGGCAGGGACGAGCCAAAAGCCGAGCTTAGGAAGACAAAGTGGGACTCGAGGAAGCTCACCAGACTCGTCAGCTTTAGGCGCCGCCGCCGCCGTCGCAGCTGGTGCGTTGCTGGTGCTCGTGGCAGCACTTGCTGCAGCGCTTGCCGCAGCGGTGTTGGACATTGTTGCGGCGTCGCGAGAAAAAAAAAAAGCCTCGGCCTGTTTCCGACTGCGGTGGGACGGAATGGAAGGAGCCAGGGCTTGCTTGCGAGCGGACGGGCCGTGAGCAAGGCGACGAGGAATCCAACGACAACAGAGAAGGCGTCGGACGGGGATGGCTAATGGTCGACGATGCGCGGTCGCAGAGGGCAAGGGCTGTTGAACAGGTCGAGCCCGAGGAGAAGACTGGCAGGATCGCGCGCAAATGGTCCAGGCAGAGGGACGGACGGACTGACGCACCGAGACACACCACCAGCGCACGGCGGTTAGGGTCCAGGGGGCGGTGGTGCTGCTGGTGCTGCTGGTTGCTGGTGCTGGTGCTGGTGCTGCTGGAGCTGGTGCTGGTGCTGGGTGGCGGGGGCAGCAAGGAGGGAGGGGAGGGGAGGGAGGGGGAGGCGGGCCAAGAGCTGGTTTGTCGCGGCCAGGCGGGAGCGAGACTTGTCGACTTTGTTGGGTCCCAAAAAGGATGGAGGGGCTCTCAACCTCAGGTTGAGAGGGCCGACAGAGAAAAGACGAGCTCAGAAGCCGACAAGAGCATGTCCATCCGATGCGCCGACAGCGACAGCGAGCTGAAGCATTACCGACAAGGCGTTTGAGGGTCGGAGATGACGCTGACGCCGACGCCAGTCTCGGCAACCCAGGAACAATTGCTTACTTGGTGGGAGGAACGGGATTGGGAAGCAGGGAGGCCGAGAGAGGGAGCCGAGAGAGGGAGGAGAGGGAGGAGAGGGAGAAGAAGAGGATTTGGGCTTGGGCCTTGGCTCTGGCTCTGGCTCCATGAGACGAAGACGAGGTCGGCCGGGAGGGACCTGAACACACACGGCTGGGGCGGGCGAGACGCCCTACGGTGCGCAGCACGGTGCGCGCACACCCCTCCTGCCCTCCTGGCCCTCTGGCCCTCCTGCCCTCCTGCGACGAAAAAAAGTCTTGTCTGGTCGATACAATTGATGCAGGCTGGGCCAGGGTCCTGCCTCCGTGGCGCAGGACGGCCGGCCACTGGGGCGGCTGCAAGTTTCCCGTCGTCTCATTGACGAAGCTGGGTCTGGTTTGGGCATGTCACGTTCTATCTGAGGCAATTGCAGCGACAAGACCCGTGCAGTGCAGTGCAGGGCGGCAGCACGCGTCTTTGCGCTCATCCCAATCCCAGGGTGGTGGGAGTTTTCATGTTGCTTTGCACGGGAGCGGGATGGAGGTGGTTGATGCGACACTGCCTGTGGCCAACGGTCCCGGCACGTTTCGACTCTCGGGCAGTCGTCGTCGCAGGCCTCCAACAACTCTTTAACGGAGCCGGGCAGGGGATGAAACAAAAGCCCTGCGTCTTGCGTCTTGCGTCTTGCGTCTTGCGTCTTGCGGCTTGACATTGCAACGGCGGCATTTTACCATGGAAAGAACGTGGAAGAGCAATTGGAGCATCCGTCGGGCTCGCGGATGGGGCCAAGGTTGCAAAAGACGAGCGATACCGGCTCAAGGGCCCTCGCGAAAGCGACGCATCAGAAACGGCCTGGCAGCAAGGATGCACCAAGGGGCTGGGATTCATCAGCATTCCATGGGCGGGAAAGCAGTCAGCATGTTCGCGAACCCTCTTTCTCGTTGGTTGACCTGCATGACTCCAAATGATCAACCGCCTCGTTTCGTTTCTTGGTCCGTCGTCCGTCGTCCGTCGTCCGTCGTCCGTCGTCCGCCGTCTTGCCGAGACCAGCTAGGCTTAGGTTCCTTAGCAGGGAGGTAGGTACCTTACCTCCTCCGTACCTTGGGTACTTTATGCAACGTGCCAATTTCCTTTCAACCCAGACCAGACCCATTGCGGGCGCCGCGACCCGCTCCCTCCACCTCCACCACCAAGTCCTGCAAGCCGTAGCTACCTAGGTAGGTACCTAGTTAGCAGCCTTAGCCCGAAGCAAACCACCTGCGAGCGACAGCGCAAACGAACTCGAGGCCGCTGTTGTGATTTGCACTCCCCCCTGCCCAAAGGATAACCATGCATGTTCGTCAACTTTGCGGATATATCTTACATGTCCCTACCTGTGTTGCGCAGCGTCTCTGCATTGCTGTCATTGGGTCTGGTTGAAGCACCAGCAAAAGTACCGACGTGCCGAGCGTAGCCAGTTTCCGTCGTCGCCTGAGCTGTTTGTTCGTTTGTTCCATGTCCTGTTCCTGTTCCCTCAGGCACTCTCCCCTCGACCCGTTCGCTCCTTCCAGCTTTACTTGCCAACCAGACCCTCCCCTCCCTCTCACCTGAATCTTTCGCATCGACATGGTACTTTGGCCGCCGACGTTGGCAACCTGGCACTCTGAAAGCAATCAATAGCTTTCTTTTCCCATCTTCCCCTCCCATTTTCCTTTTCCTTCGACTCCAGGGCGGACGTCCAGACTAGACACTCTGATGTGTGGGTCAGGGTCCCTCTTCTTCTGTCTTGTCTGCTAGTTTCCGCCGCTGGTCTCGGATTCGCCATGAGCTGTGATGAGCGGCGCCACGCAGGGCAGGGCCATGTGGCCGCAAATCGACGCAAATCGACGCAGCTCAAGCCCGGTGCAATGCCATTCATTGACGGTTAAAGTGGGCTATCCCACCAACATCTGCGCTGTGCCTGGCGAGATGCAACACGTACGATGATGCGATGCTGCTCGCTTCATGTCACTTGGGCAGCACCACGCCTTCGAATCCTTCAGCCGTTCGTCACCGAGAGCACGTTGGACAATGGAACGAGCATACGGGTTGGTTGTGGCCGCGTTGCTGTCTGTCTGCCCTCGGCAGCCAAGCTGCGCGCGTTATGGCCCAATCTCCCGCGAGCCCATCCAGGCACTTTCTCCCTCATGCTCACAGCCTGTTGAGCCTGGACAACCAGACCCAGACCCATACCCAGACCCAGACGCATCCATGCCGGGTTCTTTGGGTCACGACCAACCATACCATGGACGCGTTATGCAACCAACGGCGCGACAGGGGCCGTACTAGAACCTTGCCGCATGCATGGCAGCATGGGATTCACGTACGTCAGTCTATCGCCTGAAGCCGCTCCAGGAAGCACACGGAAACGACCAATCTTGCCGGAACACACAAAACACGCAGACGTGGCCATGGCACTCCCTATTAGAACCCGGATTTCTTTCCGTGGTCAGCCGGGTGCCGTCCGAAATGACTACTCGGCACGGTAGTGCCCGTAGCAGGGCTTGGGAAAAACGAAAGCTCATCAGATTCGCAGAAACGATGGCTCCAATTTTTCCTGGTACAGCTCCTCCGGCTGGGCGACATCTTGGTTTGTTCTCTTGATATATCGAAGCAAAAATCCGCCATGAGCCGGAAAAAGTCTACTCGGAGAGTGAATCCTCTGACAGGTACCAGAAACTGATCAATTCGAGTGATGTTTTGCGAGGCAAATCCAGCATCCCGCGTCATGGCGGCACCCAGGCACAGGGTGACATTGGAAGGGGTGTATCAAACCTGGAATTCAGAGAACAAATATCGTAGCCGATTGATTTTATTCGTCGCTGGCGTCACACGTTGGTACACCAGACACGATTATGACAGCGGGATAAGGCGGCACGGCACGTCACAACCTCTGGGGACTTGGCCTCGTTGAATGCAGGGCTATGGCAGTCGGAAAACTGTCAACTTTTTGTTTCAAAATCATTCCGGTGGGTGAACGGAGCACTAGGGCTGACACTTGTCAAACCTGTCGTGGCCAGCCAGCGCCTCAGACCGTCGGCTTCGCGGTCATGTCGTGACATCCAGTGACGGCGTTTGTGACGAATGCACCGCACCATTGACGACAACTGTTGTACGGACAAAGAGATGTTCAGTTCGAGGCAGAATTCAGGAACCGAGCCCATGAGCAACCCGGCCCGGCGGGATCTTACTGCAATGCTCCGTTGGACGTTTTTGCCATTCACGCAGCCTTCTTTTATGTAGCAACGAGGCACCACCACCGTCAGCGACATGTGCCTGATGCCTGAAGACAGCATATGCTCTGGGAATCGATGAATCGGTTATTTCCTGCGCTAACTCTTTGCACAGGCCAGCACTTGGTAAGTACTTGGGTGAAAGAACCCTGGATCCCAAGAAGCCTTTGCTTTGGACCCCAGAGGCGCAGAGAACAGATTTACTTGGCAGTCGATCGATCCCTATGGAACTATGGGGGCTCCTGAGGATCCAACCCAGCATTGGAAGGTTGAGCCCGTCCGTCCGCTGACCGCCCCAACCCAACCCGCGTGGACCAAGTCATTTTTGGATTAGGTTTAGGTGCCTAGGGAATGGCCTAGCGCGGCTAGTCACAGTGCGGGCCATCCACCGGACGGATTATCACCGACTAGTGCTGCCGTGCTCCCTTTAGTCCATGGCAGCAGGCTTGCTGTTCCCGTCACCTTCCAGCCACATTGCCTCTTGTCGCTGTGGTTTCGAGCTTGGTCTGGCCTGCTGAGCCAAGTTTGTCCAGAAAGCACTTCGGCCAGCTAGATACCTGGTATCTACAGAGTAGTTTGCTCATTAGTGCTACCTGTTGGAAGCGGACTAAAGCGGAATATGGGTAAGAGGCCCATTGCTCCTTACATCATTACTTCGGAGTACATACTCGCGCAATCCAGAGGGCCAACAGGGCATGGCATTCGCCACGCGGCGACGGCCCCTTTGGGTTCGGAAGCAAAAGATTGCCGCTCCATGTGCATGAATCGTGCCCCTTTCGACCCTTTACGCTCTAGCGCTGACGTTCAAATAGCAATAGTATTGGCATGAGACTGAAAAGCTGGTCGTGTCACTTGTCCGTGTCTGGAAATTGAATTGCCCCATTGTGGTTTTCCCTCAAGAGAGTCAGCGGTACGACACAGCAAGTGCGCCGGGACTCGAAGCCGAATTCCGCGCCGACCACAAGAGCTGCGCCTAGAATTCATTCTAACCTCGTGCCGCTCCCAGATGCCTTGCGCATGGCGACGTTCTTGAATCTCAGGAGGGGTCCTCTGGGGTCTGCGTAGGATACCGATTCGAATCCCAGTGTAAGCCCCGCAAAGTCCGACCAGACGACAGCGAATCGCCTTGGCTGCCTCTAAGCCAAGGCGGCAGAAGCTTCCCAGTTCTGGTTTAGCCATCGCGCATGCAGATCTTTGCAGGTAGGTTGGCGATCCAGCGGCCTGCCTGGCCATGCCTAGATTGAATGCCCAAGGGGGCGGGTGAAGTCAAGAGCACTTAAAGGACGTAGCATCATCATGCATGCTCCTGTCGAAGAAAAGGTTCATCATCTTATTGACAGTTGAGCCGATACGCGGAGTACCGAGTAACGGAGTAGCCAAAACTCGACCAGAGCTAGGGGCGGTGTTACAGTGCGACCCGCAGCGCCAGGATGCGGTTTGCAACCCTGGCATTACCTCGAATCCCACCGCGTCAGCACATTAATAATGGCAGGCTGAATCGAAACAAGAAAAATTCCCGAGCTGTTGTCGACCTGGATGGAAAAGAAGCATCGTCTTGTCTGGTGCTATTCGTGCTACTGTACGAGTCCACGACCCGGCACCGTTCGTGGAGCCCATCTTGCAGTTGGGCCTGCCCTTGTCATTCGGTGCGAATCGGCGAGGGGATTGTTTCCCGTTCAGCCTCCTAAATCCCTTTATTACTCGCGCTCTTTGCCAAGGTTGGTCCGTCCGCAAGTGGATCGGTTCGACGATGGGGGACTGCATGCTAGCGTCGGCGTCGGGCTGGGCCTGGCCTGACGCACCTTATTCTGAGCCATACTATAATCGGGCCACGACGCCGCTCACCGCCAGAGCCTGATGAACCCTGGGCCAGAGGGCAGCCAATGGCAGAGCAACAAGCCCGAGGTTCAACGTGGATCCGAGTTATTTGCATTCCAGCCAGTGTGCGGACTCCCGGAGTAGACGGAAAGTTGTCGTCTTTGCCAACGGATGTCGAAAAGTAACCCGCTTCCAGCAGTTCCCATGAATCCATGCATGCAGAGACGCCGTCGGACAGGACGGGAAAGAGGGCAGTTCTAGGCCACTTGGGGCCTGGCCCCTGCCTGCTCGGTGTGTAACGTACCTAACCAGCCAGGGTGCTTGCTTGGACAAAGCCATGAAAGGGCTTCTATGTACTCCGTACGGAGGCGAAACTGGCCGCGCCCTTTCGGTAACCATTCCAGGAAGAGCACGACATCGTTCAGGGTTGCGACGCGCTGCACGCAGGCCAGATAATGTCTGGTCGCTGTTCGCTGTCGTGCCATCATCGCCTGTTGCCACCGTCACGTTCTTGAAGGAAATCACTTGTCGTTAAACCTCCAGTTGGCGCGACTCATCCATGAAGCAAAGCAGCAATCCAGCCCCGAACCGGGACAAACAGCGCTTCTGAACGGGCGCGAGTACTGGCGCACTACCTACCTGCCTGGTCACGACCGGCTTGCTGCGTCGTAGCTGTTCATGGGGATGATGAATCCCGCCAGACAGGCTGACAGAGAGACAGAGAGCATCATGTGCCAAATTCAGGCGCTCCGGCAAGTGTTAAAAATCATGCTGATGATGCAAACGAACACTGCCGACATGGTCGGACCCACATTGTCAGACTGGCCCCCTTGCCTGCCAGACGACGACTTTTTTACCGTGGAACGAGATGACGCCTTTTCTTGCGCTGTCCAAGGAAGGAGTCGATCAAGGGTCGTCGGGAGTCGGAATTCCTCAAAGTCGTTCAATCATCCAATCTATTTCAGCGGGCAGGCCCCATCCATGGCTGGCCGGCCACCGGGTCTTGCGCAGCCAAGTTGGCAAGGTCTGGGTTGAGTGGCACAGAACCGCTGATGTGATTGCCAACCGCGCCGAGGAGTGCCCCCAACAGTCAGCAAGGCAAGCCAATGTGCCGTGCTGTGCTGTGCTGTGCTGTGCTACTCTGCCACCTTGCCGCGCTTTCCCTCCCATGGGCAGGAGATGTGGACGCCGACATCTCTTGTGTCATATGAAGGCGACGTCTGACAGCGAAACGCGAGAGTGGGGCGACGACTTGCTGGCAGGCAGTGGCAGCGAGGGCCGTGTGTTGTCTCATTCGCTGGATAAGCGTTGGGTGCATGACGACGACGGTATGCAGGCTGGATTGAATCTGGCCCCGGTCCGGTCATTGCTAGTCTGTCTAGCAGCAGCAGCAGAGGGTACAGGTCAACCGACCTGTGTTCCCCCCTTGTCATCCGACCCCCCCATAATAACTTAACTGACCTGACCATTGCTGTGGGCTATACTCTTAATATAATTGGTTTATTAGGGAATAGTAGGTCAGGTCACTTTATATAGAAAACTATATGGAGAAGTACTTTCTCTGATATTTTACTAGGTTCTTAGGTAGGGGTACCTACCTAGTAAAAGAAATTAAAGAAGTCACTTTCCTAAGAAAAATATAGGGAGAAGTACTTTCTCTGCTGTTTTATTAGGTTCTTACGTAAGGATACCTAGTAAGAATATTAAAGAAGTCACTTTCTATAGAAATATATATATAAAGGTACCTTTTTTTCTATCCCTAGTACCTAGATACTAGGTACCTAGGTACTTAGTAGAAATATCAGAAGTCACTTTATATAGAAAAATATATATAAAGGTACTTTTTCTACGTATAGTACCTAAGGACGTAGGTACCTACCTAATAAAAGAAAGGAAGTCACTTTCGATACAAAAGTCTATATAAAGGTACTTTATCTACTTTTAATATTAGGTTCTTAGGTAGGGATACCTAGTAAAAATATAAGGGAAGTCACTCACTATAGAAAAATATATATAAAGATACTTATAGTCTAGTGGCTACTATAGATTAAGGGATCTACTACTATTTATTAGCGTATCTCTATATTAGGAAAGAGCATTGGTCAGGTCTGTTAAGTTATTATGGGGGGGTCGAATGACTAGGGGGGGGCACAGGTCGGTTGATATGTAGTCTCGCAGCAGCAGCACCTTTGCTGTGCGAGCACTTGGGTTATCTGATGCATTATGGTGGCACTTGTGCTCGGAGATGAGGGGGGGGGTGCACAGCTTGTAGCAACGGTCCGGAATGGTATTTCTAGCACCTGTCCGTCCACCCATCAAGTTTCACCTTGTCACTTGCCACGCCCCGGGGATGGAAGTTGGTCTTGGCATGACTTGTTTTGTCTTGTCTGTCTGCGGCGCTGTCGGCATTCATTGCACGGCAAAAGGGGAGAGCCGCGGCAACCCAAGCAACCAACCAACCCCACACTGCCGGACCTCTGGAGCTTGTACAGTGCGATGGACCAGTCAGTTCCCTTGACTTGCCAGGTATTTCTCAAGACCCATCCGTTGTTCCTTGTCCAACCTCGAAACTTGCGAGTAAGGAAGGTAGATGTACGGAGTACATAGTACTCTGTACGTATTGCCTGGTGTTGATGGTACATATTGATTTGGTTCTAAA
Organism: Ustilaginoidea virens; assembly: GCF_000687475.1. Classification (NCBI taxonomy): domain Eukaryota; kingdom Fungi; phylum Ascomycota; class Sordariomycetes; order Hypocreales; family Clavicipitaceae; genus Ustilaginoidea; species Ustilaginoidea virens. The sequence goes on from NC_057322.1 coordinate 829,797, forward strand.
TACAGGCAGCAACCAATCCAGCCCCACCACCATCGAGGCTATCAAGGCCAGGATACAAACCGAGGGACAAGGGTCGCGCGGCTAATGGGAAAAAAGTACAGGAATATCGACAGAAAAACAAACATCAGTACTGGCCCCGAACCGGAAGTTCAGTAGCGCGCGTAATGTCTGGTCTTCTCGAACTTGGCAAGCCGGGTTTCGCCTGTAGTTGGACCCGGCTACAAGCCCTGTCCAGCCGCCATGGCGCCGGACCTCTCTCTGCCTGCAAAGCGCCAGGACGACGGGAAGGGGTCATTGGGTCCTCAAGCTATGCACCGGACAAACTCCAAGTGAGGCAAGAACAAGTTGCCGCGGAGGAATTCGCCTCGGCGACGACTGACGAGTCCCGACTACGATGTGCTTGTCCTTCCCTGGATGGATGCGCAAGGCTCGTGCCACTGGGGAAGAATCAAGTGCCGATGCGTTGATTAATACTGGCAATGGCCGGCCGGCGACGCGCTGCAGTCCCTCCAACAACTTGTTGTCATCGGACCAAAACCTGACTACTGCGCGAAGGGGCAGTTCCATCGTCGTCGATGGAAGAAGGGGGAAAGGAAAAAAAAAAAAAAAGAGAAGAAAAAAGTCGGCATAGAATACACGCTTTGGTTTTGCGAGTCGCCACGGCAGCCTACCGTGACGTGACGAAAGCTCCAAGTGCAACATAGGGCGAGAGAGAGTGGCCGCTCCACCACAAGCTACACTCGTCGACATGGACGCTAACAGCAATGGTCAAACACCCATGCATTGTTGGTGGCAAACATCATGCTGCCTCTGAGCTGGGCATGGTTCATGCTAGCGGCCGGGCTTTGAGCATGGCAGAATATCTCGAGCGTGCTCTGGCAGCTGCTTCACGTCCGTGACCTCGACAATGACTACCGAGTACCGTTGCGGGCTGGTTTCATGGCGGCGAGGCCGCCGCAGGACGGATAGCGTACATGAAGGACGAAGGCAGCGGCTAGCAGCTACGTGCGGCAGCACCGCCGGTAATCTCGGTTCCGTCCCCAGCCTCCTTGACCTGGGCTGGTTGGGATGCCAAAGGCGGCATTTAGTCGGCAACTGCTGAGCAAAAAGGGCGGTTGTTGCGGTAAGAACACCAAGTCGATGAAGCGACCATGCATCTGCTTGTCATCCTAGGTCTATTGAAGAAGGTGTCCGACCTTTCTACAGCAAAAAGAATAAACACATGGATGCAAAGGTGAAAAAGACGTGTGATGAAAAAAAAAAGAAGGAAAAAAAAAGAGAAGACGGATGGTCACATACAACACCAGGTATTCGCTGGTCGTCACCGACCCAACTACTAATCCGGCGCTCGCCTGTTTATTTAACGGAGATCGAACGGGATCCAAAGTTCTCAAGCGGCTATGGTCGTATGTGCTGGTTTGACGGCAAGATTGCATTATCAAGTAAGGAACTTGTGTGGACATTCGAAAAAGAAAAAAAATACGCTTGATATGGCGCACACGTAAACATGCGAGGTCGGATTTTCGGATCCCCGCCGGCGCTCGGATATTCAATCCGCAGTAGTTGCGCTTGCGGTTGATCAACGCGGACTGGGGGTCAAAGACGGCCATCCGACTTCACGCTCGGTGGCCAAGAAGTGATTGACTGCCTTGTTCACGCCTCACGCCAGTGTCGAGTGGCGAGCAGTGGCAAGGCCGCCTCGTTGGGCACTTAACCTGGGCAGATGTCGGTGAGAATGGCGAAGCCGAGGCGATATTTCAGTCTCTAGCTTCCCAGCCTCTGTTTCTGTCTTCTTTTCCCCCCGGTGCACCTAGTTGTCCTGGTCGGCTTGTGCGTTTCACTTGGCGCCAGTTGACCGCAGGCAGGTTGTGCGCGGCCCATGACGAGACCGCCATGGCCAGTATGGCGGGTTTCCCAGCATGCCGTGCTCCGGGCCTTGTTTCTGGTCTAGTTGTTGGAATCGGTTCAACAACACGCGTGCTTAAGCTGACGAGGTCCTCCATGGGGTTCCCACCCCCCCTGTCACCGCTGATTGTGCTCCACTGGCAAAGACAAACCATCATCTATGTACATACGTCACCGCAGCCCATTCGAGCCGGGCTTCTCTACGGTGCACCCGTCGTTGCAGGTTCTGCGGCCGAAAATGGCCTGGTTGCTAGAGTCCAGCCATCCAGTACAAGAACCCGATGGCTTGCGCATATTCTCGTTCCTCAGCACGCATCAGAAACTAACGACAGCCGTTGAGTTCTCTTGGGCCTTGTCAACCACGCGCGAAAACGTGCCGCATATTGCGTCACCCACCAGGAATTAAAGCAGCAAAAAAAAAAAAAAAAAGAAAAGAAAAAAAATGGACGCAACCGCTTACAAGGCGGGTGGCAAAGATGAAGAGCCCGCTGCTGGTCCTGGTCCTTTGCTCCTGCCTCCCGCTCGCCTCGGCCTCGGCCGCGGTCGTCACCGTCACGGCTGCCCCGGCCGTCCCTTCGCAGGAGCCGCAGTGGAACAGCGCAGAGGTGTTCACGTCGGCGATCCTCAACAGCACCAACTTCTACCGCGGCCAATACAACGCCAGCCGGGTGGGATGGAACCAGACCCTGGCCGAGTTTGCGGACGACTACCTCGACAAGGGCGGCTGCAAGTTCGAGCACTCGGGCGGGCCGTACGGCGAGAACCTGGCGGAAGGGTACCCGAGCGCGACGGCGAGCGTGGAGGCGTGGGGCAACGAGGCCGGCGGGTACGACTTTGCGGAGCCCGGGTTCTCCCACGACACGGGCCACTTTACGCAGCTGGTGTGGAAGGCGACGACGGCGGTGGGTTGCGGGAGAAGGCTGTGCGGCCAGAGGGGATGGTACCTGGTGTGCGAGTACTGGCCGAGGGGGAACGTGGTGGGCGAGTTTGGCGACGAGGTCGACCGGAGAGTGTCGGGGGCGCCGAGGGCTGGGCCGCGGGCGGCCGCTCTGCTGTCTTTGTGTTTGGCGGGGGCGGCATCATGGGCGGCGATGGCGATGGCGATGGCGATGTAGGCGGCTGGCTTTGGCCGCGGGAAGACAATGGCTGCGACTCGTCTGTCTCGTCTCGTCTCGTCCCGTGCTTTTCCTTTTCCAGTTTGCAGCTTGCAGTTTCCGCTCAAATCAACGTCCCACGAGGCGGCAAATCGCGGGCGGCAAATCGCGGGCGGCAAATCAGTCGCTGGCGGTTCGCGCTGGCCAGGCCGCCCGGGCCGGGCCGGACCAATCCAACCAATCAGCGCCGCCCCTTTCTTGCCCCGGGCGACAGGGCTCGCCGAGTAGCAGAGGAAGCAGCGTCCCCGAGAAGCAGGCCCAATCGTACTCGGGCAGGTCGGCTCGTCAGCGGTCGCTGTCCAGGCGTCGCGGCGGGTTCGCAGCTACCTCGGTCGATGGGCTGGCTCTGTGAACCGCCGTTACCTGCCTGCCTGGCCTGCCTGCCGCTGCCTGCCCTTTGCCTGGGTTTTGCCTGGGGTTTGCCTGCCTTTTCTGCCCCTGAGCTATTTTTGGCCCGCGACGCGCGACTGGTTTTCCCCGATAAACAAGGTCGACAGCTCCACCACGCGGCATCGCGTTGCTGTTGGACACAGCGAACCCAGCTAGACCTCGATTCTCTCCTACCGGCCGCCTGCGCCTGGTTTTCCGCCCCGGCTTTTTTGGTGTCCGAGAGAAACAGCTTTCTGCTGTCCGGGGTAAACAACTTCCTATTGTCCGGGGGAAACAGCTCGGGCCAAACGCCACCGCATCCCCAAACATAGCAACGAAAGGCCCGTCAAGGCGCAAAGCCTACCGACTTTTTCTTTTTGTTCTCCCTCCCTTTTTGATCGGTGCTCGCCATCAGCGGGATCTAGCACACCGCACAGCCGTGAGCAAAATAACAGTCTGGTCGCATCTCGGCTGACGCCGTCTCCATCCCCAAGGCAAGGACGTGGCAATCGATGCGGCTGGCGGCTATTAGGGCGCGCGACTCCCCCCGTCCATCGGCAGCAGGCATGCTGGCCAGCCTGGCGCTGCTGGCCCCCCACGCGTCGGGATTCTTCCTGACCCTGTCGAACTTTCAGCCGGTGTCGGCGGCCTCCCTGCCGCTGGAGTGCGTCTTTGCGTACAACACGCCCATGCGGGGGTGCGGCGCGCGCGACTTTGCCGGCGGCGGCGGCGGCGGCGGCGGCGGTTGTTCGCCCATGTGCCGGGGGGCTGTTGCGACGACCCAGGCCGGCATCCAGGAGGCTTGCGCGCTGGTCAGCGCGGGCGCGGGCTCGCTGCTCGGACGGGCGCAAAGCGGCAATCTGGTGGCGGCGCTGTGCGGAGACGACCGGCCGCACGAGGCCTCCGCCCGGGCAACCGGCACGGCTAGCCCCGTCCCACCGCGGACGGCTGCCCGGACACGAGCCGATTCGAGTCCCACGAGGGCCAGCTCCGCGACGGCGGCGACGACCTCGGGCACATGGACCAGCCCGTCGTCGCTCGGCGGCCTCGCGTCCCGGAGCCAGGGGAGCACGGCTCAGGACACCTCGGCCGCGACTTTTGCGTCGCCGTCGTCCATCAGGGCGGCAGCTCGGCCGACGCAAACGCAGCCGCAGCCGCAGCCGCCGCCGCAGGGCGGAGGTGGCAGTCCGTTTGACGTCTTTGCACCTGGAAGGGGCGTCAGGGGCGTCAGGGGCGTCTGCGAGCCGGGGTGCGGGCATGCTCTGCTTGGTCTTGTGCTTGATGGCGATTGATGTTGTCTAGGACGGCGTTTCTCCGTCTCTTGTCTTTTCTTCTGAGCCGTTTTTTATTTTCATCTCAAGGTCAGCGCGGGTGCCACGCTTCAGGGGATCGGGGCCGGGGCGGATACCAGGCTGGGCATCAGCACACTGCTAGTCTTGTTCTTGGTCTTGGCCTTGCGTCTGGCGTCTGGCGTCTTGGGTCTTGGGTCTTGGGTCTTGACCGACTTGGGTTCCGAAATGCTTGCCTCTACGTCGGGAAACACGAAGGAAGTGATGGAAGCAAAAAAGGGCGGCGGTCGGCAAGTCACGAGCCGGGCGCTCTTGCCCGGATTGGGCCTAGTGGCTGCGGGGGGGTGGCGATTTGGCACAACTTGCGATTGAATTAATTAATTGATTAATCTATTGCTGCAGCCCCTCTGAGTCTCAACAGTACTTGCTCCTTGCATTATCCGAGTCCATCGACCACCCCCAACTGCCATCGCGCATCCGTCGCCGCCCTAGGCAGCAGCCCCCCGCGCGGGATCCCCCGCGGAACCCCCCGCGGAAATGGCGTGCAAGGCCAGCGTGAAAAACTCGAGCCCCACCGCCACGTCGGGAAACGCCGGCCCAAACGCCTGCCTCATGTTTTCCCCGGTCATGGTCAGGTTGACCCGCGGGCCGGCCGACGCCAGCGCGTCCAGCAGCTCGTTGTCGGCGGCCATCTTGTCGAGCGAGAACAGGATCTCGGAGATGCCGGCCACGTACCTGTCCTCCTGCGGGCGCTTGAAGTCGGCCACGGCGTCGCGGTAGACGGCCGCGCAGGCGGCGTCGTCGTCGTCGTCGTCGTTGTTGTTGCTGCTGCTGCTGTTGTTGTTGCTGTCATCGTCGTTGCCGTCATTGTGGTCGTCCAGGCTGCCGTCGGCGATGCCGCGCCGCCAGACGGGTTTCCCGCCCGCCATGTAGTCCAGGTACCGGCCGGCCACCCGGGCCAGGTACGCGGGCATCGCGGCGGCGTCGCCGCGCGTGGCCCGCCGCGCCAGCGCCAGCGCCTCCGCCTCGCGCCGCATGGCCCGCAGGCCCAGCCGGACGGCGACGTTGCTGCAGCGCAGCACGGCGTCGCGCTCCGCCGGCGGCAGGCGCTCGATGAGCGTGCTGGCGTGCATGTCGGGCTCGGCGAGCAGCAGGGCGAGCAGGAAGGGCCGCGTGTCGCCGTCGGGCCCGCCGAACCTGCGATGCAGGGCGGCCCGCTTGTCCGGCGCCGCCCAGCGGTAGATCTGGGCGGCGGCCTCGCGGCGGCCCATGCCGACAAAGAGCGAGTCGTACGAGGGGTCGGTGCGCCGCTTGCGCACGACGCGCGGCCGCGGCTTGCGGCCCTTGTACTCGCGGTACCCGGGGTCCTCGTACTTGACGCGCGAAAAGCCCTTGTACGGGAACCAGGCCAGCCAGGGCTCCCCCCAGTCCGGGTTCCACGTCCGGTCGGCGCCCGGGTGGTGCTGCGCCCCGCACCGGTAGTAGACGTCGTCGCTGATGTTGGACGGCATGAACTCGAGCAGCGAGGGCGGCAGGGGCGGCGGGCCCGGCGGGCAGTGCTTGGTCAGCCGGCAGTCGCAGTCCATCGAGACCTCGTACATGCGGGCCACGTCAACCCACGGCACCCAGGGGTGGTACGTTCTGCCCTCGGGATGGACCTTTGTGAACCAGCACCCGGGAGGGGCTTCCGACGGCTGCGACATGGCCGTGTTGCCCATGGTGGTGGTGGTGGTTGGTGGTGTTATGCGGCGGACGGGGGGGACTTGGGTGTCGCGGGAGCAGCAACCAGCAAGCAAAGGTGTTTCTTTCTTTTTTCTTTTCTTTTTCCCTCTCCCTTTCTTTTTTTTTGTTTTAAAAAAATGAAGAAGCAGCGAGACAAAGGAGCAACAAGAGTCTTGGTTGGAAAAAAGCAGCGAGGCAGAACGCATCAAGCAGGCCACTCTTGTCAAGGCCCTGCCTTATGTAGCCCCGGCAGGGCTGGACCATGGGAGGCCCAAGTCCAACAGCCTTTTCAAACACAAGCAGCCGCGAACCTTGGGGGGAGGGGGGGGGGGACGGGCGGCGCAGGCAATAGAGTTTGCTGGGAGAAGCTGGCGCGCGGGTTTCTTCAGGATAGACTCGGGGGGGGGAGGGGGAAGTCGAGTTTTCCCAACTTTCAAGGCGGCCGACCTGGTGCAGAGGTGGGTTGGGTTGGTGCTTTGGCATGGCGAGATGCGCGATGCTTCTCCCTTTGTTTGTGTTGAAGCGTGTGTTTTTTATATTTATTTATTTCATTTCATGGAATCCAATCTATGGCCAGCAGAGCTGCCTGGCGTCGTTTTACTACCGATGATATCGGTTATGCCATGCCGCCGGTGATGCCCTCCCGTCCATCTGTTTTGCTCCCGGCTGGCTGCCGCCACCCCTGCCGTGAAGGCGTTGGGTTGGGCCTGTCAGTCAACTGCAACATCCCCTACCCACTCACCCCCTCCCTGTACGCACTGCACACACCGCCTACCTCCCTCCCTCCAGGCACCTGCTACGTACCATGTACAAGGCCGCCCAGCACCCACGCCGGCCCCATGCAATCTTATCTTATCTCTCTGCCGTTGCGCGGCAAGCACCAAGACGATTGATTGGGCCATGCCGCCACAAACTTGGCCGGCTTACATGGGCGCCCGCTGGGGAACGCAGACGTGGTCAAGAATTTGTTGGTGTCAGTCAATTGGTGCTGCTGCGGGCTGCGTGCTCGCTCACCACGCACGGGGCAGCCGCGCCGACAGGGTTTGCGCGCGGGCCCGGATTGGGATGGAGGCCGAGACGACATGCAGCTGGTAGCTTGAGTTGACGCAAGTCGCTCTGGTGCGTGCTGGCCAGGCACTTACTTGTCTGGTGGTGTCTGGTGCTCCGGCGGTCGGACGCAGCAGTTGGCTGCACGTGTCTGGTATCAGTGTCTGTTTGGGTCGATGGGCGTGATGCGAGACTGGAAGGAAGGCAGAGGAAAAGGGAAGGAAGGAATTTGATCTGGTCGCGAGGGAAGGCACGGCCAAGGCAGAGCTCCATATGGCCTAGCCCGTGCCCCATGCCCGCCCGATGCTTACAATCAAACATGTATTTAGCACCAGACAGCAGAACAGTCTGAGCAGCTACTGTCAACGAGCTCGCCGCCGACCGCGGCGCCGTCCATCAGGGCCTCCCTCTGGGATGCCGGCGTCGGTCAATCATGTCTGGATGTCCTTTCCTTGCATTCGCCCTGCGCTGGCAGTGCAGTCGACCAGAAGTTGACTGGCTCGACGGCCGATCCCACGGACCAGACCAGACCAGACCAGACCAGACCAGACCAGACCCGGTCCAGCTTTGCAAATCCATCCATCCCCAGACCAAAGCACACAGCTGGGGCCAACAGGGCCAACAAAGTCTTGGCCGTCTTGGCCTGCCCCAGGGCCGCGTCGTCCACGGCAAAAATGCCAGGCGCTGTCAATAGGCCGGCCGACCCGAGTCAGCGATGGACTTGGGGGGCGGGGGGGGGGGGGACACTGCCGGCTATAACTCCATCACCGCCCCGGTGGAGATTCCCGTGCCCTTTTCCCACCCATCGACCAGGACTGGATTTTTTTTCCAATTTTTTTTTTGCCATCATCCCGGCTGTGCGCAAAACAGTCCGAGACGGGAGGGTAATCCGTGGTGCCGGGAGCCAGAACCTGACTGCCTGCCCTTGCTGCGAATCCTGCAGAGGCGAACCTTGCAGAACGAGAACGACCTGGCCTCGTTGGAGAGGGCAGACCGAGACCCGGTTGCTATCGCTGTCGTCGTTGTCGCCGTCGCCGTCGCCGTCGCCTTCGTCATCGTCATCGACGCCATCACCATCTCCTTCATCATCGTCGACGTCGCCGTCGTCGTGGTTTTTGTTGTTGTTGTTGCCGTTGTTGCCGTTGTTGCCCCGTTGCTTTTCTGGATTCCCACGCCGCAAACTCTATCGCCGTCCCGTCTGCAGAGTGACGCCATTATCGCATCCGCCCTTGATCATCCGCAACCCTACTTAACCAACCACACACCCCCCCTGCCTATCCCTGCCCGCAACACTTCAACAACACTTCAACAACACTTCAACAACTCTTCAACAACTCTTCAACTGCGCGCCTCTTCCTCTGCCACCTCTTGTCGCTTGCTCGCCCGTCTCGCTACTCTGCCAGTCTTTCCGCTTTGAATCGAGCCCGTCCGGAAAGAAAAGAGTCCGTCGGGGTCCCAACCGTCCCAACGGCAGATTGCTTCTGTACACACTGCCCTCGGTGCCGACAAATCTGGGCTGCATGTATCCATCCGGCATCCGTTTCCGCTCAGCATCAATTGGCCGGCGCCGAGTCGACTGTCGGTCCAAGCCGTCTTCACCTCCGAGCCAGCAGCGGCCGCCATCCTTGCCTCCTTCGTCCGAGTTTCTGCCAAGTCCATCACCGGAGTGAAACCCGGCGGGAGGGAAAGGGGGGGAAAAGAGAAATAAAGGTATCCTTTCAAAAAAAAAAAAAAAAAAAAAAAAAGGCCCCGAGGGGTTGCAAAGAGACAAATCCGCCCAAATGGCCTGGGAACACCTCGACATCACCAAGCCGCACTTGGTGTACATCATCCTCGGCGGCTTCACCTCCCTCTTCATGCTTTGCTCCTCCTTCATCAAGGAGCGCATGTACATTGGCGAAGCCACCGTTGCCACCCTGTGCGGCGTCATCTTCGGCCCTCACGCCGCCAACCTGATTGATCCCAACTCGTGGGGCAACGCCGACATTGTCACCGTCGAGTTTTCCCGCATCGTCCTCGTCGTCCAGTGCTTCGCCGTCGGCGTCGAGCTGCCCAAGTACTACATGGAGAAGCACTGGAAGTCGGTCGTCTTCCTCCTGGTCCCCGTCATGACCTTTGGCTGGCTCGTCACCAGCCTGCTCGTCTGGTGGATGATCCCGGCCCTCGACTGGCTCGAGTCCCTCGTCGTCGCCGCCTGCGTCACCGCCACCGACCCCGTCCTCGCCTCCTCCGTCGTCGGCAAGGGCAAGTTCGCCAAGCGCGTGCCCAAGCACCTGCGCGACCTGCTCTCCGCCGAATCGGGTTGCAACGACGGCATGGCCTTTCCCTTCATCTACCTGTCGCTCTATCTCATCCAGTACCAGCGCAGCGCCAGGGAGGTCAGCTTCCACTTCATCGTCTACGTCGTGCTGTACGAGTGCATCTTCGGCGCCGTCTACGGCTTCCTCCTCGGCTACGTTGCCCGCCACGGCATCCGCTTCGCCGAGTCGCGGGACCTGATTGACCGCGAGAGCTTCCTCGTCTTCTACTTTGTCGTCGCCCTCTTCTGCGCCGGCTCCGGCAGCATCCTGGGCCTCGACGATCTCTTGGTGGGCTTCGCCGCCGGCGTCGGCTTCTCCAACGACGGCTGGTTCGGCATGAAGACGGAGGAGTCGCACGTCTCCAACGTCATCGACCTGCTGCTCAACCTGACCTACTTTGTCTATTTCGGCACCATCATCCCCTGGGAGCAGTACAACGACGGCGTCTTCGGCATGGTGGCCTGGCGTCTCGTCGTCATTGCCGTCTTCGTCCTGCTCTTCAGGCGCATCCCCGTCATGCTGGCCCTCAAGCCCTTCATACCGGACGTCAAGAACTGGAGAGAGGCGCTGTTTGCCGGCCATTTCGGCCCCATTGGCGTCGGCGCCATCTTTGTCGCCATGCTCGCCAGGGCCGAGCTGGAGCACTCCGAGCCCGTGCCCCTCGGGGAGATTCCTCCTCCGGATTCCCCCCACTACAAGCTCATCTACCTGGTGTGGCCCATTGTGACGTTTCTCGTCATATCGTCCATCCTCATCCACGGATCGTCCATCGCCGTCTTCACCCTCGGCAAGCGCATCAACACCCTGACCCTGACCATGTCGTACACGGCAGCCCCCGAGGACGGGCCGTCGTGGATGAATCGGCTGCCCAGGATCTCGTCCCAGTCCAGGTCCATGGCCAAGACCATGTCGGAGGCGTCGTTTGACGACCTCAAGGAGCCGCCGTCCTTGCCGGCGGGCACCCTGGCACCTCCCACCGGCTTCCTGCGACGACAGAGGGACGAGGACGGCCACGGCCACCACAGCCGCCCCGGGAGCCGCGCCTCTTCTCTCGTTTCCAAGAAGCGGAGGCACAAGAAATGGGACGACGGAATCGGACCCGGCGGACCCATCAGTCAGTCTGCCATCTTCCCCAACCGGTCTCCTCAACCAGAGACGTCGACCTCGCCGTCGCCGCCCACCGGGGAGCCGGATTCCACGACTCTGGCCAGCGACGAGCCCCGGGAGAAGCAGGATGCAGAGGCGGAAAAACAGGCGTGCCAGCCGACAAGTCGCGCGCCCCACGTCAACGTGTACGATGAGGGCCATCGGCTGGTCTTTGAAAACGACGACGGCGACGTCATTGACATCCAGCCGAGTCCGGAAGAGGACCAAGACACCAAGCCGCCAGGGGCGCAGGACGAGGCCAGAGCGGATGCGGCGAGACCGGGAGCTGAGCGCTGGGGGCTGGGAGGCCTGCGTCGTAAAGTGAGCGAGTATTACACGTCGGAAATGGCCAAACGAAAGGACAAGGGCAAGAGCGAACGACGGCACGAGCCAGCCCGGGCCTACCAGTTTGGCAACGCGGTACGTTTCCTTTCCCCTTTGCTTTTTCCATCCGCCTCCTTGCCACTTGTTATTGTTTTTTTTTTTTTTTTTTTTTTTTTTTTTTTGCCCTACTGGTCTTGTTGAGGAGTAGCAGTTCTTCTGACGCTTTGTTTCTTTGTTGTCTCGCAGATTATCGTTGAAGACGAGGATGGAGAAGTCGTCAAGACGTATGAGCTTCCGTCGTCGAAATCCGACAACCAGGGAAGCCATCTGGTTGGCACCGGCCTGAAATACCTGGGACTAGGTTCACGTCGACACGAGGACAAGGATGCAGCGGCAGCGGCCGAAGAGGGCCAAGCCGGGCCAAAAGCGTCGTTCAGGGCTGGCTGGGCTGGCTTTGGCCAACGCGGCGAGGCCGGCAGACGAAAGCAAGCCGCTCAGAAACAGCAGCAGCAGCAGCAGCAGCAGCAGCAGCAGCCGCCGCCGCCGCAGAAGAAGAAACCAGACGGCGTCGATGACGGCGACGACCAAAAGATTAGATTCACCATTGGCGGGGTAGGCAGGCGCATGACAAAGGACGACTTCATCCGCGAAATGCAGAAGCTGGATGCTGGCACCCGCAACCAGGTGGTCGACCGCTCCAGCGCCTCGACCGCCATCAAGTCGGTGGCCAAGAAAGAGCCGCCGCCCGACCCCCAGTCGACCAAGACGCCGCAGGGCCAGGCCCGGGCCGTCGCTGCCGCCGTTCGCGAGCTGCATGTAGGAAGCGACAGCAGCAGCAACGGCCAAGGCAGCGCTTCAGGCGGCAAGAGCTCGGGCTCGGGCTCGGCGTCGCCCCTGCGCCAGCCGGAGCAGCCTGCCGAACCCCCCCGCGGCAGACGCGACCGTTCGTCGTCGTCGGACCAGGAACCGGCGGAAACGGCCGTGGAACGCCGACGGCGCCTGGCCGCCTTGGCAGGTCAAGCCGAGGGCAGACTCAACAACGACGACACGGGCGAGACGCCGGCCGAGCGACGTCGACGCCAGGCCGCCCTGGGCATCGGCAGCCTCGCCGCCGAGCAGGACAGCGACACGGAAGATGAGGGAATGGAGAGAGTCCCGCCAGCCAGGCGCGGCATCCGATTCGCAGAGCCCCAGAGAAAGTGGTGATGGTGAAGAGGCGGAGAAGCATTTACGAGGCGGCACGTGTTTTGGAGATTTTTTTTTTGGATTTTGTTTTTGTGAAGCATAGTTTGGGTTGCATCAGAGCGATGAGGAGAAGCTCTCCAGGTGTTGGGTTCTGGTCCCTTTGAGGGCTTTCCTTGCAGGTACTATTATCGGGCGGGCGGACTGTTACACGGGGGCAAAAGTAGACGTGTTTGTTGAGCGACTCCTTGTTGCTTTGTAGAGGGCATGTGAATGCGAGTAATACCAATCGTACCGACTTGTGTTGACCTTGACGTGGTATACCAGGGTGCGTCGGCGCGTCTTGGTGCAGGTTGCACGACAAGTTGCACGACAAGTTGCACGACAACACTGGCTCTGACCGCCTCCATTAGCCCGGCGGGCCAAGAAACGATTTCTTTTCAATTCTTTTTATCATGTACGAAGTACAACGCGAATCTCCGCAATGGGATTCAGGTCCATCACGTGAGAGGCATTTCCTCTCGACGTCCGGCTGATAAAGCCCAAGGACCTTTGTCGCCGGACGTCGCTGAGCCCCCATTTGCTCTCTCTCTCTCTCTCTCTCTCTCTCTCTCATCCACACCGCGACGACAACATCCTCCTCCAGAAAAATGGAACAGCGTCTGCTGGAAACGGCATCGAAGGGGAGCTCCGCTCGCGACAACGGGGATGGCTGTCCCTCGAGCGGCTCAAGAGCTGGTAACAGGGCGTTCCTTTTGCCCGGACCAAAGGGCAGCCTCCCCCCCCTCCCCCGGGTTTCGTCCCCCGTCTGAGAGCGGCTTGGAGGGTGCCGAGGACACGCACGGGCGGGGTAGACGGCGACGCGCGGAGGGGAAAAATAAAAAAAAAAAAATGCACCTCGGCCTCGGCCGACATGTTCACCTCAACCTGTAGCCCCCCAGGTGCAGAAACAGCGCGGCGACGAGCAGGCTGGCACACCCCCAGGCGAGGTCGAGCTCGACGACGGCCCACAGCCAGAGGCACCCCAGCGGCGGGGCCTGCTTCATGGTCGCCAGGTAGCCGTACGTGTTGGAGATGTGGATGAGGTAGCAGCCGGCCGCGACGCTGGCGGCGAAGAAGAGCGCGAGCCGCAGCCGGCGCTGGTGGCGGGCTGCCACGCCGGGCACCAGGACGTCGGCCGGCTCGCGCGCGTGCAGGAAGTAGAAGAGGAAGAGGAAGACTACGGAGAGAGAGAGAGACACGTCAGCCGCGCGTCGTTTGCGCCGGGGGGCCGCGTCGGCCGGGTACCTGACCAGGCGCGGGCGGCGCGAGCCCACACGGCCGCCCAGTGGATTTCCCGGCCGTACTGGTGCTGCACCAAGACGTCAAAGGTGAAGTGGAGCATGGCGATGGAGGCGGTCCACAGGGAGGCCTCGAGGATGCGCTCGGCGCGGCGGGGCGTCCCGCGCGGGTGCGTCTCGCGCGCGAGCTGGGCCTGGCGCGCGGCGGCCTGCTCGAACAGGTTGCGCTGGTGGGCGAGCCCGAGGAGGGTCGGGTCGGGGGGGGCGGAGCGGTCGGGCTGGCGCAGCGGGATGCTGGCGATGGTCTGCTTGCGGGTGGAGGGCATGGCGGGCGGCGGGAGATGACGGCTGGCGATGACGGTGGTGATGGTGGTGACGGTGGTGACGGTGGTGATGGTGGTGATGGTGGTGATGGTGGTGATGGTGGCGATGGTGATGTCGACGGTGCTTACTAAGCGGCGGGTGGTGTCCAGCCCCTGGATCGTCTCAGCGCCTTCTCCAGGACGGATACAGAGGGGCAGGGGTCCAAGCCCCGGCAGCTGGCCGACAAGTGGCGCCTGAGCCGACGGCTGCCCTCGACCTCGACCTCGACCTCCACCATCACCATCACCATCACCGCTGCTTGCTGCTTGCTGCTTCTTCACCCCCCCTCGCATACAAACGTCCAGCCCGCCATGCTTCCCGCCTTGGGCCTCCTGGCGGCCTTGGCGGTGGTCATCCCCGCCCTGTACACGTACGCCGTCCGCGCCGCGCAGACCCGGCTGCCGGCCCTGCGCAACAAGCGCATCTGCCTGCTCATCGCCCACCCCGACGACGAGGCCATGTTCTTCGCCCCGACGGTGCTGGCCCTCACCCGCCCGGCGACCGGGAACCACGTCAAGATCCTGTGCCTGAGCTCCGGTAACTGCCCATCCGCGAGGTTTCGTCCTTGCTGGCCCGCCCAAACCCCCCCCCCCTGGCTAACGGGCTTGCTTGCCGCAGGCGACGCCGACGGCCTCGGCGAGGTGCGCAAGAAGGAGCTCGTCAAGAGCGGCCTGCATCTGGGCCTGCGAGACGCCGACGACGTCTTTATCGTCGACAACCCGTACGTTGGGCACATTGCCTCCAAAAACCCCCATTTCCTTTTTCTGTCTGCTAGAGGGGGGGAACAAAGAAAGAAAGAAAGAAAGAAAGAAAAACCACGCCAGCCCGCTCACGCTTTTGCCGTTTTTGCCGCCGCCGCCGCCGCCGCCTAGTGCCGACTTCCCCGACTCCATGACCCAGGCGTGGGACGAGGGCAAAATCTCGGACCTCCTGCGCAGCGCCTTTGCGCCGCAGCTCGGCCGGCCGGCCGGCGACGCGGCGGCCCCCCCCTCGGCCAGCATCGACGTCCTCGTCACCTTTGACGCCGCCGGCGTCTCGGCGCACCCCAACCACGTCGCCCTGTACCACGGCGCCCGGGCCTTTGTCCGCGCCCTCGCGCGCCGCCGCGCCTGCCCCCTCGCCCTCTACACCCTCACCTCGGTCGGCCTGCTGCGCAAGTACGCGGGCCTGCTGGACGTCTTTGCCACCCTGGGCGCGTGGGCCGCCGCCGCCGCCGCCGCCGCCGTCCAGCCGCAGCACCCGCTCGACGCCGCCCACCCGCCGCGCCTGGTCCTGATGAACCGCCTGGTCGACCGGCCGGGCCTGCCGGGCCTGCCGACCGCCTGGCGCGCCATGACCCGCGCGCACACGAGCCAGATGGTGTGGTTCCGCTACCTGTGGATCGGGCTGAGCCGCTACATGCTCATCAACGACTTGCGGCTGGAAAACGTCGACGGCCAATGACGCGCGCGGCCTGTGCGGCGGCGGCGGCGGCGGCGGCGGCGACTCGCACATCGCGGGTGTTTCCTACTCGATTGCGGCGAAAGCGGAGAGCCGCGTCAGCGCAACACGAGCCCATCCATCGCGGGGGGTTGCCTCTTGCCCTCTCCTGTCCAACGCGCGTGGTTCCGCCGACAGTAAAGTGGGCAGCGGTGACTCCTCTCGGCGAAGCGCTCGCTGGGGCGCCGCCCGTCGCGATCGGGTGCTCATCTCATCCCCGGCGGGCCGAGACGTGGGCGCGCCTCGCCGTTGTCGACAACCCGGGCGTCGGGAGGCACCGTGGCGGGGTGGCTAGGTGGCTAGGTGCCGCGTCTGCACGCCAGGTCTTGCGTGTCGTGGCCTGCCGTCGAGTCAGTGGCCAGATCTGTAAACGACTGCCGGTTGCGTCGGGGATTGTGTTCAGCTGCCAGACCTGCAATGACTGTCGGATGAGCCAGGTGTTTGCGTTGTCGCCAGGTCTGTAAAGGACTGCCGGTTGAACCAGGTACCGCGCCTGTTTTCTGGCCGGCTCTTTGTAAACAACTACCGGCCGGGATGCGGTGCCGCGGCTATTCCCGCCAGATCGTGTAAACAAGTGCCAAAGCAAACGGCGCCGCGTCTATTTCTTTGCCAGCCTCTACATGAACCCATTGCCAGTGGGCACCAGCACCGCGGCTATTCTCGCCAGATGTCGCAAGTAACCACCCGTTCGAGCCAGTCCAGTCCCGCGTCCATCGTTCCGGGCACAGCCAGCCAGCCAGCCATGCCTTTCGGCATCTGCCCGTGTCGGGCCACGCCCCCCTTCCCAGCCGCCAGATCTTGCGCAGCCCTCGCTGCACGCTCCTGAGCAACAGGCATGGAATCGTACGCCCCAACGCCCACGATGCAGCTAGCCAGTTGATTTCCCGGAAAAACAAAAACAAAAACAAACACACAAACAAACAAAAAAATAAATGCATACATACATACATACATATATAAATAAAACGACCGCCAACACCACCAACGGCGACGAAAATAGTAAAAGAGGCAAAAACCCTAGACGCTCTTCTTCCTCACCACCGTCCTGCTCGGGCCGTCGGGTCGGTGGAAGAAGCCGCCCAAGGCGGGCAGCTGCCCCAGCGGCCGCGACAGCTTCTTCCTGCCGGGGCCGTCGGCCGGCGGCGCGGGCCCGACGCTGCTCGGGCGCGGGGGCTTGGCCGGGGGAGCGCCGCCCAGCGCGCCGGAAGCATAGTAGTGCTGGTGCTGGTGCTGCTGGTGCTGGTGCTGCTGGTGCTGGTGATGGTGGTGATGGTGCTGCTGCTGCTGCTGGCTCTGGCTCGCCCCCGGGCGCGGCGGCAGCGGCGGCGAGGCCTGCACGCCGTACTGCCTGCGCAGGCGCTCCGTCTCGCGCTCCACGTCGGCCTCGCGCCGCCGCCGCTCCCGCTCCTCCTCGTCGCGCAGCATCTCCCGGATACGCTCCTGCTCGGCGCGGTCCCTCCTGTCGCGCTGGCGCTTCTTCTCCTCCTCCTCCTCCTCCTCCTCCCCTTCCTTCTTCTCCTCGGCGGCGGCCGCCGCTGCTGCTGCCGCCGCCGCCGGCGCGTCGGGCCTCGCGCCCAGGTAGACGTCGCGCACCGCGCCCGCGATCAGCAGCAGCACGACCTCGAGCCCCTTGCGGTCCTGCACCTCCACGCGCGCCATGTTGGGCTCGTACAGGGTGACGGCGCACGCGCCCGCGCCCCCGCGGCCGCCATCGCGCAGCAGCGCCACCGTGATGTCGGGCTCCCTGCTCCGCCGGCCGCCGGCGCTGCGCCCCGCCATGCAGCACGTCATGTCCCTGCTGAGCCGGCCGTCGCGCTTCCAGCGGAACACGACGCGCGGCTCCAGGTCGCGCCGCAGCGGCGCCTCGTCCCGGTCGAGCTGGCTCGCCGAGGGGGGCTTGAAGCTGCGCTCGGGGACCTCAAACTCCCAGCTCTCGGACCTGCCCCAGCCGCCGGGGTGGTGGCGCACCGTGACGACGGCGTCTGGGTTGTAGAGGAGCACGTCGAACGCCTCGGGCGGGACGGCTGGTGCTGCTGGTGCTGGTGCTGGTGCTGCTGATGCTGATGCTGGTGCTGGTGCTGGCGCTGATGCTGGTGCTGGCGCTGCCGGCGAGATGAGCACCTCGGCGTACACGACGGACGGGTGGTGCGCGTCGAGCAGCCCCAGGGCGTAGGGGGTGCCGCGCGACGCCGCCCGCCGGAGGAGGTACTCGGGCGCCGGGTCGGACCCGTTGTGCGTCAGGTACAGCAGCGCGTCGAGCGGGCTGTCCGAGCACGGCTGCACCCGAAACGTCGGCAGGTTCTCGTCGAGCATGGCCGGCGCGGGGGGGACCCGTGAGCCTGGTGCTTGGCGGGGACGCGGGGCGATAAAAGGACAAAAGGACGAAGGAAGAAGTCGTTTGGTGGGATGCTGCGTGCTCGAGCGGCAAGGGACGTCGACGAAGCCGGGCGGGATAAGTCGGTCACGGTCGGCCTTTTTGCGTCGACGACGTTGGTGTCGGCAGCGTCCGGGGGGGGCAGACATCGGGCGGGTTTTGCAAGAGAGCTGGCAAGCAAGCAAGCAAGGTGCTGCTGCGCCACCGATGACGCCGACGGGGGGGGGGGGGGGGGTGGGTCCGTCATGGCTGTGCCGGTCCGTCGTGGGGCTGTGCGCCCGCCCGCCCTGGCACTGCCCTGGCACTGCCACTGCCGACTGGCGCCGCGCGTACAAACACATATAATGCACACCAGCTGGCTGCAACATGTCAGCGCAGCACAGCATCGTGGCACTAGGACCGACCCGGGAAATTTCACGCCTCTGAACTGGAAGATGCCTTGTCGAGACGGCCCGGCGTGCCGGGAATCTCGCTCCGTGCTCCACGCCGTGTCTATATAACTCTGCCGTTGCCGACGTGTAACCCCAACCAACGCCAATCGAAAACCTCACGTCCAGATCCTAAACCAGACCCCAAGAGCTGGGTTAACAAGAAGATAAGAAGAAGGGGAAAAAAAAAAAAAAAAAACAGACCCAAGGGTTTCCACCTTCCACCCCCCCCCCCCCCCCCCCCCCCCCCGCCGTCGTTGCCAATGCGCTACATCCCTGTATCCGCGTGAAAATGCCCGAGACAAAAAGACCTGGGTGCTCCGCATGGACCACGGCGAGTGGCATCCCCCCCACCCCTCCCCCCAACACCGTCATTGGCGGCGCGGCCGTGAGAGTGCTTCCCACCGCATGCGCATGTAGCTTCGCTCAGACACCGGCATCGTCGGCATCCCGTCGGCATGCCCCAGCGCCGCCGGCCCCCCCGTCCGCCCGACGTTCCGCCGCCTCTGCCTCTGCCGCCGCCGCCGCCGCCTCCGCCGGCCAAAGCACGGCACCCAGCAGCACAACGCGCCCCCCAGGAGGATGCCGAGAGCGACGCCCATCAGGAACCCGCGGACAATCTTCTCGCCCCTGGATCCGCTAGACACCAGCTGCAGAACGCGGTCGCCGAGGTTGAAATCGCCGAGGGCGTCGGGCGCCGTGCCCCACGACGTCAGCGTCGGCAGCGTGTACGTGGTCATGGAGTAGGTGGTGAGCACCGACGTCAGGGGCGGCTGCGTGGTCGGCGACGGCGACGGGGTCGGGGTCGTGGTCGTGATCGTGGTCGTGGTCGTGGTCCTGTTGGCGCCCGTCGGCGCGCTCATGCCCGCGCCGCTCAGGGCATCGGCGACGGCGCCGCCGGCTATGCTGGCCATGGCGCCCGGGTTCGTCGTCGCCGCTTCGTCGCGATGCTCGACGGCTCTTTTCCGCGCAGAACCCGCGGTCCGCCAGGCAGTCTGCGTCGGCGGCAGTCGATGATGCCGCCCGTTGCTCGCGTCGTCTGTAGACGCCGTATGCTTCCGCTGCGAGAGTCGGGCGCAAGCATCCTCCGGCGCCGCAGCTGTCCGGGAGCTGTCCAGCAGCTGTCTAGCAGCTGTCTCTGATGATTTCCGGTTCCAACCTTGCTTCGTGCGTAAACTCGATGGCGATGACTGAGCGGACCCCCTCCCCGCCCATTGTCGTCGGATCCACTGGCCCCGAGGATACCGCAAAGCGAACAGGAAACAAAATCGAAAAAAAAATAAAAAAAATAAAAAAAATAAAAAACACAAGGCGTGTGTGGCGCCGAGGCTGCTCGTCTTGGAACCCCGTCTCGCAACGGAAACTGTTGACGAAAAGAAAAGGGGGGGGAAAAATAAATAAACAAATCAAAAAGAGACAGAGGGTGAGAGAGAAGACGGCCAGGCCCCTCAGAATGAGCGGATAGATAGGTGATTGATTGCTGGTCCTCCCCCCCCCCCCCCCCCCCCGCCCTCCAGAGTCTTGGCAGTTGCGCCAAGTGGCACTGGGTGGGAATCGGCCGGCCGCATCAATCCCAGCGCTGTGGCTGGCAGCACGCCAAGGCTGACGACGTAATCGGCTGGCCAAAGGGGGGCCAGACGGAAACGATTCGGGTAATGATGCTCGTGCAAAAAGGTGGCCTTTTTCTCTTGAAAAAATAATCTAAACAATCTAAACAATCAAAGCAATCATCTGGAAGCGGTTTCAATGTCGCAGCATTTCTTGAGCAGTAGCATAGCCTCCCCGCGTACGGAGAAACTTGCTACCTAGATACCTAGGTAGGACAGCGTTCCTGGATTCTCATTCAGTATCAAGCCGTGCGCATCAGATAATCCCATTCCCCTTGCGTCGTTTCCAACCAGGGACTGGCCACGGCCCGCCCTGTGCATCACGCCGTGTACGGCTCTAAATGTCCCAAGAACACTTCTTCATCCGAGACAATGTTCAATGCCTTCCAACCATGCCGGCATGCGGGCGGCACCTCCACCCTTGGTCAGCTGCACCGCGTAACCCGGCCCTGCAGCCAAAAAAAGCTCGGCAACAGACCGTGGCGACTGCGCTTCCCTCGAGTCCAAGCCGTGTCCGGGGACCATGAGCCCGAAACCATATATGCCCGCCGTCACGGCTTCTACGTCTCACGTGTTCTAGTATCATGACCGAACCCAAAACGCCGCCGGTCGTACCCCAAAAGGCATCATCAAAAACAAGTCCGCCTTGTTCCCACAGAGCGTTTAAAAGGCAAGAAAAGAAAGGTGGGGAGGGGAGGAGAAAAGGGGTGAAACAGCCCAAAGACGAGGCCAAAGGTGCGACGCAGAGTGGCGGATCGTGTCCGAATTGCCCCAAGGCTTTCCCAAGGACAAGTTCGCTGCGGTTCTGATGCTGTACAATTGCGACAGCGGCAGGACAGAGACGGGGCGGCATCCGAGATGCCTCGTCGTAGGTGGGTGGGAAGGGGTGGTCGTGAGCATCAACATCTGTCAACATCTGCGGGCGGGCCCTCACCACCGCCAGCTTCCACGCTCCATGCCCCGAGGACGAGGGCATGACGCGGATGCTCTTGATGCCTCCTCCCGCGATAGGTTTCGCGGCCCACTTGACGGCACTTCAGGCCATGGTGCCCGGCTAGGACCCTTGAGCCGCTTCCTTTCTTTTCGGGAGAGAGGGAAACTAGAAGGAAAACAAGATGGAAAAGGGGAAAAAAAAAGAAAAAAAAAAGAAAAAGAACATACCCCCCGTGCGGATCATGTCTTCGGTTGGGCAAGCGGCAGGAAAAGTCTGCCCTCATATGATGCCCCCCGGGGGGTCGTAGCCGGTGGATGCGCCTCTGGCCGCGTTGGCCATGCCTCCACTGCCCGGCTCGTTGTCAAGCTGGGCATTGGTGGTTTTCCGCAGCATAAACACGGGCTTCTTGCCCTCCTTGTCGAGCTGCTTGAACAAAATCAACGGCTTCTCGTCCATGGCCAGGCACCTCTCCTGGTCGCCGTAGACAATGTACAGGGCATACTGATCCCAGGGAGCGTTGATTTGGTACTTTCGGAGGGCAGCCGGGAGCACCTTGTAGCAAGGGTCGTCCATGCTGACGCGGAAGGACTTGAAGATCTCGACCGAGGCGCCGCCGTTGGCGCCTGGCGTGGGCGTGTCGGGCGCCGGGGTTTCGCGGCGTCGAGGGGGCCCCGCGCCCACCCCGGCGCTCTTCTCCCGCGACGACGACGACGACGTGTGCGTCCCCGTCCCGTGGTCCAGCTCGTTCATGGTGGAGCGGTTCGAGGCTACGGACGACTCGCCGCGGTACGATCTCGACGCCAGCGTGGTGCCGCTCAGGTAGTTTTGGGGTGAGGTGGGAGACGGCATGTTGGGCGACGGGTGAGAAGACGACGTCTGCGAGGATCCGTTCATGGCCGCGAGGTGTGACGAGGAGATGACGGCCCGCTCGGCCGCGCTGGCCGGGTCGAGGGTCTGCTCGGCGATGGTACGGTCGTGGACGGCTTGCGTGGGCGACGCGTTCTTGGGAGTCGCGCCTATGAGGATCTTCCTTTGAGAGTACTGCCGCTTCACGCCGGGCCCGGAGCCTGGGGGTGGGGTTGGTGCTGGGAGGGATATTGTCGCTTCGAAAGGGTAGCCCTGGCCGGCGGATCCTCCGCTGGTGACGTTGGGCAGAGGTGTTTGCTGGTCC
The DNA here is from genome assembly GCF_000687475.1 of Ustilaginoidea virens. NCBI lineage: Eukaryota > Fungi > Ascomycota > Sordariomycetes > Hypocreales > Clavicipitaceae > Ustilaginoidea > Ustilaginoidea virens. The sequence goes on from NC_057322.1 coordinate 851,871, forward strand.
TTGACGAGGCGGAGCGCGGGCAGCATGTCTTCCCGCAGCCGTCGGAAGTCGTCCGTCATGCGTCGCAGGTCCTGCTCCAGCAGATTCATCCGCTCGTCTCGCAGCCGCAATTGTTCCACGAGGTGCTTGATATCCTTGAGGGTAGCGGCGGCATACTGAGCCTCTGCATCGGCAGCTGTGCTCGACGACGAATGCCCGTTAGTAAAAAGCAAAAGGGTGCAAGGGGGCAAGGGGCGAAGAGCCAAAGGGAAAGGCGAATGGCAAAGGAAAATGTCCTTACATAGCGGACAGTAGTGATCGCTCTCGACGGGAACATCTTGTGCCTTCTTCACATCATAGACGCTCTTCAACATTGTTAACCGATGACCAACACTAGCAATTCCCATGCTCTTCAGGTCGTCATGCAGCAGCGCGACCAGAGCTTCGCCGACAATCTCGTTTTCTGCAAGACACCTCATTGACCCCCGTTTCCAGTCAGCCAGGTTTTCAACAAAATCATTACGGGCAGTCTCATGAATTGGGGAAGGGGGCGGGCAGAGCAACGACAATACGAGCAGACGGCGGACAAATGCACCGCGCCCCCCCCCGCCCCCCCCCGTGTTTTCCTTGGTGCATTCCCCCCCATCACACTCACCCACGAATGCGTCGGCATATTGCGGCAGGCCGATGGCGCTGATAAAGTCGGCACACTCGTCGGCGCTCCACTCGGTGATGACGGTCTCGGGTAGCCGGTCGGCGCTGCTGCGATGACCGTACATTGTAGGAGTATGCTCTGCAGAGTTTGACAGTTCCGAGTCGATAGGAGAGGCCTCAGAGTCGGCCACGGGCGAACGGTCGCCCATGCTTCGCTCATACTCGTCGTCAGCGTCGGACTCGGCGTACGCGGCCCCGGCGAAGCTCATCATTTCGGGGCAAGCTCGCCCGGCGTGATGTGGCAGCGTGCGAGGTAAGCGGGTCCGCGTCCGTCGGGGGGAAGAAGGATACGAGTGTCCAAGCCGGCCAAGGGCTGCCTCGGCTCCGTGTCGAAAAGAAAGGATGACGGGCTAGAGCGACGAGGGTTGCGGCGAAACGAGGCGATTGCTGGCTTTGTCGTGTTGGAGTAAAGCGGCGGTCGGGCTGCAGTGGAGCAGAAAGCCAGATTGATGACAAAGGGGGGGGGGGGGGGGGAGGAGGGTTGGCAAGGGGGGAGGTTTGGCGGGCGACCATGGATAGGTAGATGGGAACCTTGGCGCTGGCGCTGGGCTGCTGAAGAAAGTTATGGAGCAGGATGGCGCAGAACAAGGCAATCGAGGAGAGCTCAAAGGAGAAGTCTGCGTTGCCGGGGGGGGATGGGTGCGGCGGTGCCTTGCACAAGGGCCAAGATGGAGCCAAACAGCGGGCCAGTCAGTACGGTGGTGACGATGAGCAGATTGGCCGGCCCCCAGCAAGCGTGCAGGGAACTCAACGGTGATGATGGCGATGATGATGGTAATGAAGAGGGTGATGAAGAGGGTGATGATGATGGTTATGATGATGGTTATGATGATGGTGATGGTGCGAAAAGACGACCAGGCAGGGCAGCCAAGAAGATGAGAACGGCGAATATCACGGGTCGCTTCGTCTGGGCAGCATCAGGGGGTTCAGGGCGGAACGGGTAGCAAGATCCCGGGGCGGAATTGGGAATTGGGAATTGGGGGGCTCAAGGCTGCTCTGGTTGCTTTGTCTTGTCTGCTTCTTTGATCTGCAACTTGATTTCCCTTTGGTGGTGGGTGGCCTGGGACGCGCAGGGGCTGCTCGACGGCAAGTGGCTGGGCTGGCGGGATTTCGCTGTGAATGGAGACGGCAGGTACCAGCAGTACCAGCAGTTCCAGCATGCATCACATCATATTTGAACGTCGCTACGTACACGCCGTTGACCCCACGTCAGGACCCAGGTCCAGCCGACGGCGAAATCAGGTGGGGCGGGTCTCTGCCCTGCCTGTGATGTGATGCTTTTGATGCGATGCTTTTCATGTGATGCTTCTGATGTGATGCTTCTGATGTGATGCTTCTGATGTGATGCTTCTGATGTGATGCTTTGATGCTTTTGATGCTTTTGATGTCATGTTTCAATGTCATGTTTCAATGTGATGCTTCTGATGAGATGCCCAGTCAAAATCCCTCTCTGCCTCGCCAAGCTCGCCCAATGTTTCTGCCTGTTCGCCAGAACACTCGGCATTATTACGCCGCCGCCGCCGCCGCCGCCGCCGCCGACTCAACGACGCGACCGGCAACTTTCCCCAGCTACATGTGCGGTAAAACATGTCTACTCCCCAAAACGAGCCCGTAGCGTCGTCGCAATCGCCCGCCACAGCGGCCCAAGACAACGACGGCTTTCCCCATCCCCCCCCTCGTCTCGGCAGTCGCGCACGCCATGAGAGAAAAACAGACGAGTACAAGTACACAAGAAACAAAAACATCCCCCGACCGACCAGTGCATCCGTCAAAACTGGTACAAACGCCCCCCAGTCATACTCCAATCATCGTGCTCTTGGATTCAAATTGTTTTTTTTTTCTTTCTTGTTATTTCTATTCTTTCCTTGTCCCGTCCCTCGTCTCCTCGTCTCACACCCCTCTCCGAGAGATCCCATTCTGTCACCTTGGCTTCACCGCAGAGGGCGCTTGGCATCGCGCACACCGCACCGCACAATGTCTTGGACAGTCCAGCGGGGAGGCGTCATGGGCACTCCGTTGGCCCTTCTCCATTCGCTCTCTCGCTCGGGGGCAACATCAACCGTCGCCGGCAGTGGCTCGAGCCCGCCGGCTACACCGGTGGAAAACTTGAGCTGGATGACATCGGCAACCTCGTCGCAGGCTGCCAAGAGCCTGTCGAGGTCGTCCTTGTTGTGGGCGGCAGACACGCAGAAGCGCGCACGGGAGCTGATCAAGGGTGTCGCAGGATAGCCCACGACGACGACGGAAATCCTGCGCTTCAGCATCTCTCGGCTAAAGGCCGGCATCTTGCCGGGATTGTACAGCATCACGGGGATGATGGGGGAGTCGTCGTGGCCGTAGACAATGTACCCAAGACGCTTCAAGCCGAGTCGCAGGTAGCGCGAGTTGAACGCGATGCGCTGCAGCCGCTCCTCACCCTGGCCGGGGCAGAGCTCGCCCGTGATGAGCTTCAAAGACGCGAGAATCTGCATGAGGACGCATGGAGCGGGCGACTCGCCGTATTGCGTCGACACGTTTGTGCTCCTCAGCTTGTCGATGATGTGCTTCTCGGCCGCAATGTAGCCACCGTTGGCGCCAAAGGACTTGGTCAAGGTGCCCATCAAAATGTCCACCCGCGCGGGGTCGATGCCAAAGTAGTCGCAGACGCCGCGGCCGCGAGGTCCCAGGGCGCCGACGGAATGGGCTTCGTCAACAAAGAGGTAAAACTTGTACTTGTCCTTCAAAGCCAGCACGCCGGGCAGGTCGCACATGGTTCCCTCCATGGAATACAAGCCTTCCACGACGACAAGGATCTTCTTCCACGGCCGGTGGGTGCGCGGCTGTCCCTGAGAGATGTTCTCCCGGAGAACACGCTCCAAGTCGGACATGTCGTTGTGCTTGAATGACTGAATGACGGCGCCAGAGAGTCGGGCTCCGATACGGATGGAAGCGTGATTCAGCTCATCCGAAATGAGGAGACAGCCCTTGGAGACAAGAGCAGGAAAGGAACTGGCATTGGTGACATAGCCCATGGAGAAGACCATGGCGTCGGGTTTGCCGACAAAAGCTGCGATTTCCCGTTCCACCTCCAGAGACAGATCGGTCGTGCCAGCGTCGGCTCGAGGGCTGGCAGAGGTGACGCCGTATCGTCTGACGCATTCTTCCACGGCATCGGCGCAGGGGCCGTCGGACTGGGCGAATCCCAAGTAGTTGTAAGAGCTCATGTTGAGGGTCTCGGTGTAGGTCCCGGTGTATCGATACGTGCGGTTGTTGTCGTCCGACTTGCGGTCCATGAGGGTGATGTAGCGTCCTGGAACGCCAATGGTCGGGCGGGCGAAGCAGTCGTCCAGGCGCATCTTTAACCGCCTAGTGTAAAAACTGTCGAAATCATCATTGAGAGGGGCATAGCCATTCTGAACCTTGAGGGAGTCGTAGTGTTTCTTGTTTCCAAATCTCTTGCCGAAAAAGTCGCAGATGTGGCCGACGAGGATGAGGAGGAGGTAGCTGATGTAGGTGGTGAGGAGAAAATAATAGGGAGGCTCGTCTTCAACAGGTGGTTCCAGAGGAACGCCATGAGACTTGCTAACGTAGAGGTGACTGGAGTGGCACAGAGGGCCAAACTGAGCATCTGCTCGTCTCTTTCTTTCCATTTCCTCCGCCGACCTGGGCCGGAAAAGGGTTGTCGTAGGGGGTTCGGAGCTGTTGTGATCGCCAGCAACGGCGGTGGACAAGGATATAATAGGAAGTGAAGGGGACGAAGGCGAGATGCCAGCCGGCAACCCGTTGGCTTGAGCCTGCTGGAATGGGGTCGCAACCGGCAGAGGCAGATGCTGCTGCTGAGGATGGTGCGGCGGCGGCGGCTGCTGCTGCTGCTGCTGCTGCTGCTGCTGCTGCTGCATGGCGAGTAGCGCCTGCTGGGCGGAGGAGTGCTCCTTGGACTTGGGACTTGAGGAGAAGAATTGGCTGATGCGGTTTCCTTTGGATGTTGAGGGACGTCGTTCGCCAACCTTTTCAGACTGTGACATGGCGGAAGAGGTTGAAAAGGGGTTTGCCAGTTTGCGGGGCATGTCTCCTGAGTATGTCGTGCAACTTTCCTTCTATCTTTCGTTTTTTTGGTTTTTTTTTTTTTTGGTTTTTTTTTTAAAAAAAAAATAAGAAACGAGTAAGAATTATACCGGGTGTGACAGGCGGCAGCGGAAACTGCGAGTCACGGGTTAAGGAAAGAAGGATGGTCGTCGGATCGATCACTGGGCGCAGAGTTTGATCTGAGGAAAGAGCGAGGTTAGAAGTTGACTTGAGCAGAAGAGAAAGGATAGCGAACATGGTTCGCAAAGCGTTTATTTTGCTCTCATGATATATAGGGCAGCGGGCAACGGAAGCAGAATCTTTCGCATAGAGCAAGTCCGGCGAAAGAAAACCCCCCCCCATGCGGAGGCAAGCAGCGAAGAAAAAAAAAATGCGATTGCACCTACAAACGCGTAGTACCTGGCTGGCGATGCGTATGCCTGTCAGGTCGGGGCTCAGGTCGGGGCAGACTGCAAGGCTTGCCCTTGAGGAGAGCCAGGAAAGGGGGAGTGGAAGTGAAGGAAGGGATCCGGGGAAAAGGGGTTGGTTGTTTGACGACGTGGAGGGACAGAAACTCAATCACAACCGGAACCCCGCGGCTACGCGAGGTAGTCCGGAAAGCACGGAAAAGACGGGGAAATAGGTGAAGGAGGACTGGCAGGAGTACATACTCACCATGCGAACGCGGCGGTGAAGGACGGGGAGTAGTTGCAATGGCCAAGTTGGACGCGAGGCGGCATCGCAAGCACGCGCTGCGTCGGGAACTCTGCGACTCTGCGACTCTGGACTCTAGTGGACTCTGGATTCTGGATTCTGCATGCTGGATTAGGCGATTAAAGGTCAGGGTTAGGGGGTCCCGAGAACGGGCTGGGGGCTGGGGGCTGGGAGCTGCGTAAAATTACGTGCTCCGCAGGCTGGCGCAACGCCCTAACACGCCAAGGCACCTAATAAGCTAAGCTCCATGTCGACCTTTTTAGCGGGGTCGCGCAGGGGGGGGATGGGGATGCGCGGAAAATTAGGTGAAACCTGCTCCGACAAGTCCGCGACTTGGCGTACATAGGTAGGTACCTAGGTACAGGTACATACCAGATGTACTCCGTACCAGGCGGGAAAACGAAAACTTTCAACCCAGGCCTCCTCCATCTGTTCAACCAGCCTGGAGGCACGAGGTTTACAGCAGGCCGTTTCGCTTCGCAGCCCGTGATGCTTCGCTCAACCGCCGTCGCTGCTGCGTCACCTTCATGCTGACTTGGCTCCACGACCCTGATCTGGTTGGGCTTCTCGGGCGCGGTCGCTCCGATGACGTCTTGCGGACACCAGACAGCATGATTGACCGGACGCTGTGGCGCAGCCGTTGACCAGACCGTTTGTGAAACGGGCTTTGGCGGCGGTTTGCCACACGGCGGCACCCCCCCCCCCCCCCCCCCCAGGTCGGTACATACATATGTAAGTTTCTTAGGGACGGGACATAGGCTGCGGACTTGATGGCTGCAGGCAAGCTGGGTGGCCTATGTACCTCTTTGCCGCCGTCTTGATTACCACAAGAGCTGGGGGCAGGCAGGCAGGCACTGGGAGGCTCCGGTGGGTTGCTCCGCGCGCTGGCAGTGAGGCCCCGGCGTCCCCTGCGGATTGCTGCCATTGAGGCGATTTGGGCGGGTCAGCGTGCTGGGAGCGGCACCAGTCCGCGGCGGGTGGCGGCCGCTATGTACGCTACGCTCCAGGGGCCGCACTGGACTCGGCGAGCCGCACTCGCCGGCAAGCTTGATGTCAATTGCTGGCCCATCACGTCGGGCCCCGTCCTTCCTCTGCCGGGCGTGCCAGATCTCCCGAGTCGACGTCTGCGCCCGACCTTGTCACAGCTATATTGTGCGTTAATGAGTCCATGTCGGTGCCTGGTCTCTTCCATCATGCGCCCCCCCCCCCCCTCCGCCAACCCGCCATCCCCGTTGTTCAGGCTTCAGGCGTTGCCTGCCTGCCGACCGTGCCCCCTCGGCTCTGGAAGCAACTTGAGCCCCTGCAAACCCCGAGAAACGGCACCAGCGAGCGCTCATCAACCCAGCCGCTTTCAAAACAGGCGCTGGGTACGTGCAACCACTTGCATAAAAGGCGCTCCGCGGCAAAATAACATTCACAGCGCACCGAGTTTACTACACGGTTGGGCGCCCATCTTTGTCCCCCCCCCAGCAAGTTTGCAAGGTTTCCATGTTGTTGGACCGCACCAAAGCTGGGTGCCATGTGCCACTTACTTCATACACCGTGCACGCGCTCTGCATCGCGACTTTGCTCATGGACAACCCCGCCGGGAGTGCTCGAGGCACACATGCCAGTTGGCATTTGCCGAAAGCTACCGGGTCGATTTTCCGCCGTCAGAATGCGTTGTGCACTTCGATGCAGCCCTGGCCGATGGTCACGGATATAATAGAGTGACAATGCAGCTGAAGCTCTTGCATGAGGTAAGGTACCTAGGTACCTAACCTTACCTAAGGTAGGCAGGTACCTGGTAACCACTCGGAAGCTCCCTACGGCGAACCGACTCCCGTATTTGGTCCTACCAGACGTCCTTGGTACCTACATGTAGGTACCTAACCTAGCGTCCCCCCCGTAATCGGTCTCGGATGGCAGGGCTCCGCAGGGCTCTAGCCTCCAACCTCAGGCCCACAGACCCAGGCCCACACAGGGCGAGGGCGCGGGTTGCGCCGGGTCATGCATGGCCCTCCAAAAGCCGAGCTACCTATGTGCATGCAAGTCAATACATACCAAGGGAATCGCACGCGCCACGATCCCCAACACTTCTTCCTGTCGACTGGAGCTTAAGCGCCAAACCCGCCGCGCCATTCCGACCAATTGGTTTAGCTTGCTCGGCTCGGCTTGGTTTCTTCTTCCTCTTCTCCTTCTCCGCAACTCTCCTCATTCTCCCTCTTCGCCCTTCAGCCATCCCAGCCCCGCCGCTCTCGCTCTGCGCAATACCTTGCAAGACACGAACGACACGAACGACACGAACCTCCCCGTCTGCTCTTCTAGTTCAGCAGCCGCGCCAAACGAAAGCCGCCGCAACCGGCACCAGAATCCCGAATCCGGACCATCACCCACAGCGACCGCCGCTTCGGACGTCGAAAAACGCCTGCTCTCAGGCACCCCCTTGACAGTCAAAAGACCCGCCTCTGCCCCTCCGCGAGGCAGCTCCAGATCGCCGCCGCCTTCGCCACGGCGTTGCCCAAGGTCGCATCCTGGTCGCCGCGTCAATGGGCGAATACGTCGGTGACGGCGCAGCTCCCGGCGAGCTATGGAGGCACCCGGCTCCCACGTCGACGCCCATGTGGCAGTTCATTGAGCGCGTCAACAGCAAGCGCGGGCTGAGCATCAAGGCATATCCAGCGCTCTACAAATGGTCTGTTGAGAATACCTCGGCCTTCTGGGAGGATGTCTGGGACTTTGTCGGCATTGTCGCGTCCAAAAAAGCAGACAAGGTGAGACAATGTCTCGTCCTGCCTTTGACTTTGCAACCCCCTTAGCGCAGCCGATTGTCAAGGGAACGGCGTCGTTTTTCCTTCTTCTTTTATTTTTTATCTGTGCCCTTTTTTTTTAATGTCTTTTACCTCGGTTGGGCCGTCGTTCTGATCAAGGCGGGTCGTGTAGGCTCTCCCGGACCACAGCCCCATCTATCCGAGGCCCGACTTCTTCTCGTCTGCTCGCCTCAACTTTGCCGAGAACCTCCTCTTCCCTGCCACTGCGGAAGCCATCGACCCATCCGCCGTCGCCGTCATCACCACCACCGAACTCCCCGGCGAACTGCGGTCCACATCCTGGGCCGAGCTCCGCGAAGCCGTCCGCCGATGCTCCAATGCTCTGCGGGCCTCCGGCCTGAAGCCCAACGACGTGGTTGCCGGCTACGTCTCCAACCACGTGGAAGCCCTCGTGGCCATGCTGGCTGCCGCATCCGTCGGCGCCATCTGGACCAGCATTAGCCCTGACAACGGCGTTTCCGCCGTCTTGGACCGTCTGAGCCAGATCGGCCCCAAGGTGCTGTTCGCCGACAACGGCACCGTGTACAACGGCAAGGAGTGGCCGAGCTTGTCCAAGACCAGCCAAATAGTGGCTGAGCTGAGCAAGACTGGGCTCCAGACCGTGATTGGCATCAGCAACACAAAAGCCGACCTTGGCCTCGCAGACTTGCAGTCCCACGGCGTTTGTGCAGTAGACTATGATTCCTTCCTGGCCAGCGCCTCGCCTCACCTTCTTCGATTCGAGCAGCTTCCCCCTTCTCACCCTCTTTACATCCTGTACTCGAGCGGCACAACTGGCCTGCCCAAAGCAATTGTCCATACCGCACTGGGTACTCTGATCCAGCATAAGAAGGAGCACATGCTTCACTGCTCCCTGACTTGCTCGTCTCGTATTCTGTACTACACAACCACATCCTGGATGATGTGGCACTGGAGCGTTGGTGCTCTGGCCGTCGGTGCCACGTTGGTTCTCTACTCCGGATCGCCGTTCAGGCCCAACTCGTACATGTCTCTGCCCAGGCTTCTCTCCGATCTCAAGGTGACTCACTTTGGCACGTCGGCGGCTTACCTTGCCGCCCTGGAATCCAACAATGTTCGCCCGGTTCAAGACCCAAGCACCGACCTGTCGTCGCTGGAAGCAATCTACTCCACGGCCTCGCCGCTCCCTCCTTCCACCTTCAAGTTTGTGTATGAGGCTTTCCCCAGAAAGATCAACCTAGCATCCATCACGGGAGGCACTGACATCGTCTCGCTGTTTGGGGCGCCATGTCCCTTGCTGCCCGTGCGCCCTGGCGAGATTCAATGCGCCGGTCTTGGCATGGACATTCGCGTTGTAGACTCGGTGTCCGGAGAGGAACTGCCTGCTGGAGAGCAGGGCGACCTGGTTTGCGTCAAGCCGTTTCCTTGCCAGCCGCTGACCTTCTTCGGTGCCCAGGGGGCGGAAAAGTACAAGGCTGCCTATTTCGACCGATTCGAAAACGTCTGTGGCGCAAAGGGGGCAGTCTGGCACCACGGGGACTTTGTCAAGATGGCCGATGCTTCGACGGGCAGTCTCGTCATGCTCGGCCGGTCGGACGGGGTCCTGAAGCCAGCTGGTGTTCGTTTCGGTTCGGCAGAGATTTACAACATCCTCACCCGCTTCTTCTCTGCCGAGGTCGAGGATGCCGTGTGCGTCGGCCGCCGTAGGGAGGCAGACAAGGACGAGACGGTCTGTCTGTTCGTAGTCATGGTGGCTGGCAAGTCATTCTGCGAGGACCTGCGAACCCGGATTAAGGCCAGAATTCGATCCGAACTGAGCCCTCGTCACGTTCCTGTCGTTGTGGAGGAGTGCGGAGCCGGGGTTCCAAAAACTGGTAATGGCAAAAAGTAAGTCTTACCAATTCTCGACCAGAGGACACTGCGTCGGAAGTGCTAACACGCCGCATCACGGTAGGATCGAAGTGGCCGTGAAGCAGATTCTTTCCGGGTTGAGCATATCAACCAATGCAAGCGTTGCGAACCCTGAATCACTAGAATGGTTCGAAGAGTGGGCCAGAGGAAATTAAGATGAAGAAGGGGAGAATGGGAGAAGGGAAGAAGGGAAGAAGAGAAGCGGGAAAGCAAGCTTGAGATTCCTGTGTACGGGGACGTGTTTTGTTTTGCCGTGGTCGTGGGACAATGGCGCCGCAGACACTATGACGTATGAGGAGGGATGGTGATCGAGGGATGGTGATCGAGACATGGTAATCAAGCAATCTGGTGGCCCTTGTTCCGCAACAGGTGTAAGCTTCCTTGGCCATCAATGATATCTTTGTAGCACCGTCACGCCTGAGGGGAGCACTCCGAACTCCGCACGCAGAGCCACGTTACAAAGTCCGCTTGCGGCGCCGTGGCGGGTAGCTCACGTACAAGTACTGGCACGGTAGAGTTCAAGGGGGCTGGAAGTCCAGTTATCCAAGACGCGAACCTCGGTTGGCACTGAAGCGGGTGCTAGCCACTGAAAGAAGGCAGAGAGAGTCGATACCATGAAGCTGACGTGACAAACCACCTGGGCTGATGCTGGGCGGGGCACACGGATGAAAGGGTGTCTGAAAAACGGCAACTACCGGGACGGTTTGGTCCAAGCGCGAATTCTACACGACTCGACGCCGCGGGCCGACTGCAAGAGACAGACAATAGCCGCCGTGACGGGCAGATGGACAGCAACTCGTCACAGGCCATGTCTCGGAGTGATTCGACCAGCGACCTCGATCGGGGGCAGTGGGCTGGGCAGTGGGCCGGGCGGCAAACGCGTCGAAGTCAGGTACGTTCCTTGGGGGTTTCCTGCAGTCAACTGGTAGCTTAGGCGCCTTAGGTAGGTAGGGACGGATTGATTGATACTAGGTAGCTTCAATGTTGCTAACATGGGCTGCCAGGCGTCGAGGACAATAAACTTGACGATTGACTTGTAATAAGTGCCGGTGCACCGTCATGCAGGCGAGAACTAGCGTCTCCACTGGCCGCAACGAAGCTGTGAAATTGCGAGTTTCACTCACAACTGGGCGGTACGTTTTGGCGTGGACAATGGTTAAATTGCATTCTGGTTCTGGTTCTGGTTCTTTCTCTCTCTCTCTCTCTCTTTTCTTTTCCTTTTTTTTTTTTTTTTTTTTTTTTTTGCCCCCGGTTCCCGCTCGTGTCGTTTGTGGGGTCGGTCTCGGGCTGGCTCGTCGCATCTCGACCCAGTCTGCGTTAGCAGCAAGAAAAGGCCACAGAGTTGATGGATTCGGATTGTCGTCTCGCCCAGCTGTCTAGCCTACCGAGCTGGAGATATCTAGTAACCGGGAATGGCCATGGTCGTGCTTCCTCTGTGGCAAGATCGGAGTGCAAGTCGTCTTCGCGTGCTAGCACTGGGCAAGTGATGCCTGTGGCCCCATGCTCTTTCCTCGGCATGGGGAGGGCCGTTGCCTTTTCCCACCAGCGTTGGCCATGACAGGCGCGTTCAGACGCGACCAGACGTCATAGAAAACACATGACCCACTATGCTGAAGCGCGTACACCGGACTGTACTGCATGAGTACTGCAAGATTCCACTTGCTGTCGGGACTCGGGAGCGACGTCGTGATAAATCGTTGTGGGAAGCATCCGATGGAGGGCGTGGACGGCATACATGGATGGGATGGGGAACGCGGGCATTAGGTGCCTAATCTGGCTGGCTTGGCTTGCGCACGCCGGCAGATAGAGAGAACTCACCCCCGAGTTTCAGGCTTTTCGTCTGGGTCAGCTCTTGCTGGTCCCCCCAACGGCAAGAGGAATTCATTGACATCCAAACAGTCTGGATCAAGCTGGGGCAACGGACTCCAGGCCCCGGGCTTCGGAGCAGCAGGATATCCGATAAACCACGCAGCTTGCCTGTTGGGTGAGCCCGAGCAGGCGCGGCCACCACTGACTGACTGACTGACTGACTGACTGACTGACTGACTGACTGACTGACTGACTGACTGACTGACTGCACGACTGACTGAATGACTGCACGACTGACTGAATGACTGCAATTGCATGCCCAGGACGTATCCAGGATTCCCGCACGACGGGCACCGTCTTTTTCTCAGGTCCAGCCAGCCCCAGCCCCGGCTTGCTCGGGCAAGTACGGAGTATTTCACTGGCTTTGCTCGGCGTAGCTCTCGTCCATGTCTGAGGAACCCAAGGCGCTGCACGTTGAATTTGAATTTCGAATTTCGAATTTCGAATTTCGGATTTCGGATTTCGGATTTCGAACTTCAAATTTCAAATTTCCAATTTCGCCTGTGCTGCATCGCCAGCAGCCTCCAGACTTTCACTGCTCCCAGCCGCCAACTGCACCAAAGACAAAAGACCAGACCACATGCAGCCTCCAGGCAACAGCCGGAGAACCCCAGGGCCCAGTGCCAGAGACCCATGGCATTGACGGCTGGGCCCCCCTGGAGGCTGGCCAGGCAGGGGCGGGTAGGCGGTGACGGCTGCGGCCACAGCAACCAGCAGCTCCAGCTGACCTCAACTTAGGTCTGGTCTGGTACCTACATAGGTAGGTATGTGTGCTTGTGCCGTCCTGTGCGCAGCGTCTTTTGGGCCTGGCCTGCACTGCAAATTAGCTGCCTCTGCCCTGGGCTGGCGATCGTCGTGGAACCTGGTACTCCATACGCAAGTGCATGTACTCGGCCCCACGGCCAGGGTCCACCGTCCCTGATCTGTCCCCGTCGCCGCAAGGTACCTGCTTCCGTGGTACTCCATACCGGCCCTGTCGTTCTTCTTCCTCCCCACCACCCACCCCCAAAGGCCCAAGCAAGTTCCACCTCCTTCTCGCTTCCCAGGTCACGTCCACTCAGTTCGCCCAATCCGCCGCCCGCCTCTCCTCCCTCCCCCCCCCTCCCCAAATCCAGCCCGTCTTGGCTCCACCTTTCTCCCCCTTGGCCAACGGGTTCTACCAGACCAGTCTTTGACCACCTCTTACCTCTCTTTCGCCCTCCACCTCTCCACACCCAGTCTCGACATTCTCATCGCTGGTCGACGCTCCTTTTTTGGCCATCCTCCTCTCGATTTCCCTCCACCCCTTCCCGCCACCGCGGTCCAGTCTCATCGCCCGCCCGTTTCGCCTCAGACTTCAGCCGCAGTCAGTCACGATGAGTTCCCTGGGCGCCAACGATGTGTCGCCCGAGGCCATGCAGGCGCGGATCCAACAGGCGCGTCGCGAGGCCGAGACGCTCAAAGACCGCATCAAGAGAAAGAAGGATGAGTTGTCCGACACCACCCGTACGTGCTCAATTGACAACCATGACACCCGGGCATCGAGGCCGTGATGCCACAGTCTTGGCCACCGCCCCCCCCCCTCGGCGCCGTGGCTCGTGACGCTTGCTAACCCCCGACTCTCTTCCTTCCCCTTAGTTCGAGTTATTGCCCAGCAGGCTCACGAGCCCATTCCCAAAAACCAGCTCATGAGGGCGAAACGGACCCTCAAGGGCCATCTGGCCAAGATATATGCCATGCACTGGTCCACCGATCGCAGACACCTCGTCTCCGCCTCGCAAGATGGCAAGCTCATCATCTGGGATGCCTACACCACCAACAAGGTTCACGCCATCCCCCTGCGATCCTCCTGGGTCATGACCTGCGCATACGCACCTAGTGGCAACTTTGTAGCTTGCGGAGGCCTCGACAACATCTGCTCCATCTACAACCTCAATCAGCAGCGCGACGGCCCAACTCGCGTGGCTCGCGAGCTCTCCGGCCACGCCGGTTACCTGTCATGCTGCCGATTCATCAACGACCGCAGCATCCTGACTTCATCCGGCGACATGACCTGCATGAGGTGGGACATTGAGACCGGCCAAAAAGTCACCGAGTTTGCCGACCACCTCGGAGACGTCATGAGCATCAGCCTCAACCCAACCAATCAAAACACCTTCATCTCCGGTGCCTGCGACGCCTTCGCCAAACTGTGGGATATTCGGGCCGGGAAGGCTGTTCAGACCTTTGCTGGCCACGAATCCGACATTAATGCCATTCAATTCTTCCCCGACGGACACTCCTTCGTCACTGGTTCGGACGATGCCACGTGCCGCCTGTTTGACATCAGGGCAGACAGAGAGCTGAATGTCTACGGCGTATGTTCAACGGTTCCCCCCCTTGTCCTGGGCTCATAGGACTAACAATGTCACTCCCCTGCAGTCCGAATCTATTCTTTGCGGCATCACCTCTGTTGCCACGTCAGTATCGGGTCGCTTATTGTTTGCTGGTTATGATGATTTCGAATGCAAGGTGAGGATCCTTTACCCATGTGGATCTCAGACTCGTGCTGTATGACTAAATGTATTTTCTCTCTTTCTTTTCCTCCTTCAAGGTCTGGGACGTTACTCGAGGCGAGAAGGTTGGGTCTCTTGTGGGCCACGAAAACCGCGTAAGCTGCCTGGGCGTGAGCAACGATGGCATCAGCTTGTGCACAGGCTCCTGGGATTCTTTGGTGAGTAATGAGAGAGGCGGCATTCGACTCGGAACAGACCAGGGTGCTAATGGCACGCACAACCTGGCCCACGCCGTGTCCTTGCAACGCGACAACCCCCCATTCACTGACATGTGCGCTGACCATCCGCAGTTGAAAATATGGGCCTATTAACTGAAATCCGTTCCACGAAACCGATGGTTGTCCCGATCGAGCCGGCCAACAGGCCGCCTTGCGCCTGGACGATGACGCCCTCAAACATATGCTCAGAACAATCAGTTTTCCACCAAATGTTTTGTGGAACTCCAGATTACACACATCTAGCATGCGAGTAGTTTGCGCATGCAGGACGAAGTGACGAATTGTACTTGCTCATTCAAACGTTACCCGATTTGCTTCCTGTCGCGGAATGGGATGGCTCAACCCTGAAAATCTCGATGGGGAAGAGGGCATCCCGTTGACAAAGCCAAGACTACGGTCAGCTGCCTTGTGGCGGCAGTTTTAGGGAGAAGAAGAAGAAGAAGAAGAAGAAGCCGACCGACGCGATACCTCATCTCCTTGTCTTTGTCTTTGTGTTGTCTAGCTCTGTCACTCGACCGGGCCCTCTTTTTTTTTTTCTTCTTCTTCGGTTTTGGTTTGCAAATCTTTCTTACCTGCCCTTTGCCATTTCAAAAAAATTATCTGCACTACATATGTTTTCCCCCGCTTCTCTCTAATCAACTTTTTAGTTCTTTTGGCGGCCGGGCGGGTTGTACTACTTTTTAACTTGATTTTTCTTCTCTAATGCTCACAATTGCTGCTCTGTTTCTGCGAATTGTTTTTTTCTGCCCTCTTCACTCGGCGGATGTATCGCACAGGGTCCTTCTCGGAAGGGGAAGGGGGGAGCTTTGGTGATGAAGCGAGCCGAGCAAAATCGCAAGTCGGGGGGACCAGCAGAGAGTCAACGGCAGCGGTCATGGGAAGCGGAGTTGCGTCATCAGCGAGGGACCCGGGGGAGGTGGCAAGGAGAACTAAGAAAGTTATACCAGGAAAATATAACTCCCCAGATAATACACTACGATGGTACAATCCCGTCCCCCCTTTTTTTTGGCAGTGAAGCGTGTGATGCCGTTTACAGGGGTGGGACAACGAACAGGACGACGAACAGGACAAGGAACAGGCTTTTGCGTGGATACATGCTTCAGGGCAGCTGTCCGTGGTGCTGACGTTTGTCCGGCTGAAAACTGAAACGGTAGTCTTGCCGCTCAGCATGTTGACATCGCGGCTGCCCAGTCTTTGCTGCCGATAGGACAGATGCGAGAATAACAGAAACAACACCCGCGGGGGTGACCGCAGGCACGTTGCAGACGGCCACGCCATCTTCAGCCTCAAGGTGGCCCCCCTGAGCACATGCCGCGCGGCTGATGGCCAAACATGATATTCTTCTCCCACTGAAAGCTGGTTGGCTGGCACGGTGATCCGGAGCAGCGGATGCGCTGCCTGCCGCCTCATCCCCAAGCTGGCGTGTCTAGCAGCGCCCCGGCCTTTCGACCACGCACGTTGGAACTTGGGGGTCGTTTTTGGGCTCCGGCAGATCGGTCGATTCCGCTAGGCGCTCGCCTGGCCACACGCGCAGCAGGCGGGGAATGGAGCAAATTACGTCCGAGAGGAGAGGGGGCGTGTCGGATATCTTGTCGGGTATTCCGCCACATGGGCCTCTCGCCTTGGCAGAGTCGAAAGCGCAAAGAAACGCGACCTTCAGGGAGCACATCTCTTTCTATGTATGATCCAGCCACAGAGAGCTCGAATGCGCCATCGGTAGAAGACGCTCCATGTTTGCGGGCTCCGGGAGGACAAGGACAAGGCCGAGGGCGCAGACCTTGTTGCCGAGCCGTCAACGTCCGGGTTTCGTGGGACATGACGCGCGGCTGACGGGCTCCACGGGAAGAAAAACACCCGCGCGGCCTGGGCTAGTTGACAACATGAATCATGACGGGTGTTTCAGAGTCTCCGGGGGGGAGAGAAGGGGGGGGGGTGGTTTCATGCGTTTCATGTCACGCGGCGGGGGAGCCGACTTTGCGGCGCGACAAAGTTGCCAACGCCGGAGACAACGATTGCGCCCTTGACGGACGGACCGCCGGGCCCTGACGTCCGTCCGCCAAAAAAACGTCTCCTCTTACTGGCCATGGTGCCAAGATTGCAGGCAGGGACCTGGGGCAGAGGGCTGGCTGACCCGGGACGGGGCACACGAGCGGGCTTTGCGCCAGCACCGAGTCCCCGTCCCCGGATCTGCTGCGGCTCAAACAGACGCTTCTGGCCGAGTTTGCCCGGCTCGTCTGGCGGTGTTATCGGGCCGGCGAGGGACCAGGAGCCGACGAGCCTGCTGTGCGCTAGATGCTTTGGAAGCAGCAGCTTTGAACGAACGGGTGGCGTTGGCGGGGAGAAAAGCAAGAGGGAGAAGGAGAGTTTTTCTGGCGTGTTTTGAAAAGGCGTGGAAACTGGACGCTCGCTCTTCCGCTGGCCGTTTGATTGGTCCGGCGGCGGATCGCGCGATGAGAGTTCCCCGGCTCACGCTTGCTCGAAGGGTGGTGTTTGACTAGTCAGTTACCAGAGGGGAAATGGGATGCCGTGTGACCCCGGCCGTGCCATGGTGGCTATGCCATTTTAGCACGGAGGATGGGTACAGATACCCGGCCGGCTTTGTCGACTGGGGCAATGGAAAGCGTCTTGTGGCCGGGTCGCATGCTGGCAGTCTGCCCGGGCTGGAATCCGTCATCCCAAAGCAAGGCAAACCAACCCGCGGCCGTGACGCCTCGTCGTCGCAGGCCGCGGTTGCGGAATCCATCCAGCCAGTCACGACACAAACGCTTGATCGAGTTTTGCGCGTTTGCCCGTTCGATTCCGTCATTTCCCATTCCCTCCCCGAGACTGCCGCCAGGCTAGCCTACCCTTCCGCGAGCTTTCTCCCACGAGGGCCAGCGAGTCCTGGCTTCGCCGTCTCGCTTTGCCGATAGCGTCCTCCCTCTCCTGCTTAGCCCGTGGCTTGTTGCAGAAGAGGCGCACCACTAGGCTCAAAGGCCCAGCGCCCATGGGAGTTTTGCGCGAGGAACGGCGGACACTGTCACCATGGGACAATGGGAAAAGCTGCCTCGCTCACGGGCGGCTCGCTGCACAGCCCTGGCTGGCTCTTTGTCCAACAATAGCCGAGATGGTGACGACGGGCTGCCGGGCTGCGCAGCACGGCCGAGGTTTTTGGCAGGGCACGAAGCGGTTCGTCTCCTCCGCCGACGGAAGCTGATGACGTGGAAACGCTGGCGCAGGTCCCCATCAGTCGTACGTTGGCCCCCCTTTTTTTTTTTAGTTTGTTTCGAGATTTGCCAAGTGCTGCCCTCGAGGAGGGTGGGCCGTGGGAGAACAACTATGCCCATCATTCGATCGACATGTGCGTCGGCGTCGCTCCCGTCGTCGCTGTCGTCGTCCTGTTCCGGAGCCGACTCCGACACGGCTCTGTGACCGTTGCCCGATTCGGGCTCGTTATCTGTGTTTGCGGTTGATTGGCGATATCCTGACGCCGCCAGGGAACGAATCTAGGCCGTTGCGCTCGTCCAGACCCAAGCGCACTAGGATGAATTCGGTTTCCTCGCCTCCGCCCTAAAAGCTCGCCATCAACCAGACATAACCCACACCCCCCCCCCCCCTACCCAACGCTGGCCCCACCCCCCACTTCTCGCTGGCTCCACTTCTTCCAGAGCAGCTTAATCCTTGCCATAACACGCGGCAGTCCCGAAGACGCAACACTTGCTCTTGAAACAGAATCAAACCAATTCCCCCCTCCTTTACAGCCATCTGTATAAAGAAGAAGAAGCCCCTTCCCAAGCCGTCTGCCCTAACCGATCCCCTCCTGTTTCCTATCATGGCATCGACCGCCGCCCAGGACGAATACGACGACCTCATTGCCAAAAACTCTGCTCGCGAATCCCTCCATCCAGAAGATCGCGTCGAGGCGACAGACTCCTCCTCCCGGGAAGACGAGCTCGACGAGGAGACTGCGCACCGCAACGCAAAGATTGAAGCAGCCATGCGAACCTCCACCACAACTACCGCTGCAGAGCTGAGACTCCCCCCCGCTTCCTTTGACAGTGGACGCTCGACCGGCGTCAAGGGCGTCATTGCCGATGCCAGGAGTTTCGAGACTGCCCGCAAGTCGAGATGGGTGGACAGAGTCAGGACTGCCCGGTGCAGCGTGCTCGGCGGCGTTGCGCAAAGCACGCAAAGCACGCAAGGCGGCGCCGGCGGCAAGAGCGAGAGCGAGACGGATTCCGACGGTCACAGCCTAGACGCCTCTGGTGAAGAGGCCTTCTTGCGGCAGTGGCGAGAAACTCGACGCCAAGAACTCGAGACCGAGACCAACAGGGCCGTACGCACAAGGCGGACCAGCCCGAGCATGCGAGTGTACGGTCGAATGGAAGAGGTGGATGCCTTGGGATACCTCGACGCCATTGAAAAAGTCGGCCGAGACACCACCGTGGTTGTCTTTGTCTACGATCACGAGGTTAGTGTGACGCGCGCTCTGCTTTTGCTCCGGCTTGAAATGGCGGCCCTTGATAAGACGTGCTGCCGCGGCATCCTGTTATGCTGTCGACTCGTCGAGACGGAGGCGACGGTGAAAATGAGAACCGACGCTAACATGGAGTGATTCCACCAGTGTCATGTCTCTGCCACCATCGAGTCAGCCTTGCTGCCTCTGGTGCAGAAAAACACGGCGATTCGCTTCATCAAGGTACACTACGAGGACATTGAGTTTGACAACGCGGCTGTCCCAGCCTTGCTGGCGTACCGTAACCAGGGCGACCTGTTTGCCAACCTGACTGGCATCATCGAGATGATGCCTGACGAAGAGCCTGTTGGCACCCCCTCGCTCACGACCCTGCTCGAGAAGCACCACGTGCTGTAACTGAATCTTTGATTTTCGGTGTATACGTTGACAACACCGGTGGCGTTTTACAAAGGAAGAAAGAAACAAAAAAAAATTTTGGCGAGCTCGGCGGGCCGTTTGCCAACATTTTTTTTTTCTTTTTTTTTTTTTACTTCGTTTCTCTTTTGTTCAACCGGTGGAGAAACCCACGCTTCAGCATTGCATGGTGTATCGGGGACTGGTTCCTCTGGTACATGGTAATTACGTCTTACGTTTTTTTGAGAATTATAGGGCCGACTTCACAGGGGGCTCTGGGGGGCAGGCTGGGCAGCATGCGAACTGATGATCTGTTTGGGATACGGCTCAATCGGCAGGGCTATTACGGGAGGGCAGGACAGGCGTTCTGCTTGTGGACGTCGTGTGCAGGTGGCGAGGCTACATGTTGCTTTATAACTGTTGGACGATTTTGCATAATACATTTGCATAGTTCACCTGCTTGCGCGTGGTTGTGTGCACAGCAAACCGCCTCGGCTCCCGGGGTGTTCTCGACGCACCAGGAGCACGTGTTCGTCATGGGTGTAGTGTGCCAGTTGCAGCCGGTGGCGTTGCAGCAGAAGAACAGAATTGGTGCTTGTTTCAACGAGACGATGCTTGAGCGTTGCAAGTCTCAGCGGGCTGCTTGATGGCCATGATCGTCTGCGGCCTGACACGGGCCATAGGGCATGCTTCGGCATGCTCTTTTTATTCATTCTCATCTCCAAGTTTTCTCCCCTTGCTTGCAGCAGGGAGTCGGAACGAATGCAAACAGTTTCGGATACAGGTCAAGCGCAAGCTTCCGTGATGGCACGATTAATCTACATGGCGTTGCCGTCATGTCATGCTTATCCGGCGGGGCCGACTCCCGGGGTGCGGGTCCCCCAAGCGCCGTCAATGGACCGCCTGGCCTGCAGCCCGTGCGGTACGTAGTGACACTGCAAGCTACTGCACAACATTAAAGTCAAGTTGCACATGTCGATAGCTGGAATGCAGCGCGGGTACCCTTACGCGCTTCTGCGTCAGGCAAAAGGGGGTCTAGGTGAAAATTCACGCTCCCTAGCATTCATGGCCTGCTCGGGCGTTGTTCTGAAAAACACATGAAACCTTCTTAACCCGATTGCATGCAAAGACTCAAAAGACATTTGTCAAATTGACAAGGCGAAAGGCAGGTTTGGTGTGAAGCAACCCCCCTCCCCCCCCCCCCCCCCCCCCCCCGGCCTGCCACTGCCAATCATGGATCCTTTACCCCCCCTCCGCTATGCTACCTCTCGTCGCGACGCAAGCCTTCCATGCCGCCAGCTGCCCGCTCAAACCTTCGCTCGGCACCCGAGAGGGAAAAAAGAAATACAAGTGGGCAGAGCCAACCAGCGCGTTGAATGCGAGCCCGGCAGTAAAGACCGGCCCAAGTGGGGGGGAGGTCTGGTGGTTGCCCGCCCTTCCATTGCCTCCATGTCGCCACTGGACCACCGGACTGCTAAACTCAATAGCGTTTTCTCTGGGGGAGGGGCCACTATCCACTATCCCTACCCCCTGGCGCCATTGATTTGCGCGTGCTGGGCAGCTGGCAGCGGGCATCTGGCTGTGGTCAACTGTCTCATGACGCGGCCTGATTGACCTCTTGCCAACTGGCATCACCGAATGCGGAAAACAGTCGGGTGAATATCAGCAAAAATAAATAAATAAATAAATAAATAAATAAATAAATAAAATGAACCTGATGGGGAAACCAAGAGCCCCTTGCCCGCCCCGTTTCCTCGCTTCCTCGTTGTCGAGAAAAAGAGGTTCCAAGTCGGCTTACTGTGACCGTGGCAGAAAGTGTGGACGTGCAGTCGCTTGCAGTGCTGCTCTTGTTCTTGGTTGCGCGGTGCAGCGGGGTTTGGTTTGCCCCTCTTGTTGTTGGGGGTTGTTGGGGGTGCTCGCTCGCATTTCATTTCCGGAGCACCTCAATGGCAGGCGCCAGCCCTGTCTCGGCGGCTTCTGCGCCAAGTGAGTGACCGAGTGACCGAGTGACCAGACTTCTTCACCCACTGGCAATCGAGGGCGGATGCTTCTTCATCCATGTGCCTCTGCACGTGCGCCCTGCTTCTTTCCCATCTCGCCCGGCCTTGTCCCCTGATACCTCCAGTCTACCTTGTGCCGCAAGTGCGGGCGTACTCGGTGCCCTCCTGCAGTTGGTCGAGCCAGCGCAATACGGACGTACATATCAGACAGACAAGTTCACCACCATCCTGACCCCACCCCCCGCCTTTCGTCACTGGGCCCAGCAGCTGAAGTCCTTCACCTTCAGGCTCCGGACGGGCATGAACGGTGCAGCTTATCAGCCATTATCCGACCAAGTATCCAAGCACAGCTTTCTTCCCATCCGCGGCCCCGAAACTTACAAGTACACGGTATGTATATGCTTTGAACTCTGTTGCTTTGCTACCTGCATGTGCACCTCTTGACTGTCATCCTCTGCCCCGCAGTTCGTCTCGTTACTACCCTTCACCTCCTGCGCCATCTCTCTCACCCTTCTCCTTGCTCGGAGCCATCGAGCAACCAAACCCTCCTCCGTCCGTTCCTATCAACTTTGCCGTGACCATTCGTCACCTTTACCGCTGTCGTCCCAATAGACCGGACAAGAGCCCTTGCACACGTCATACTGTTGAACCACCGTTCACTCTGTCTGCACTGTTGTCCTGCTCTGTGGATCAGCATTGCTCTGCACTTTTCCGTGACTCCCGTGCCTGAAAAAAAGAAAAGAAAAAGAAAAAGAAAAAGAAAAAGAGAGACAAAACTCCGTCTCATGGAACTTTGTGCCCAGTTTCCCTAGCGAGACGGCCGAGCCTCTTTGTACCCCTTCTGTTATTTGCCTCGTGATGGAAAAGCCGCCGGCGTCGACTTTATCCTCGCCCCTGCACACGAGCTCGCGTGATAAACAACAACAACAACAACAGCAGCAGCAGCAGCAGCAACTACACTGTCGTCTAACACCAAGCAGATCGCATTCTCCGTCCGCAGGCCTATCGAACTCGGAGCCGTTCCTTCGATTTCCTCGACCGCAGGGTAATCGACGACTTGCCAACTGGATATCCACCAGTAACCCGGACATCATGCGTGTCGATGCAGACAACGACGAGCCCGGGTTGGCCGAGTCCACCTATGAGCTGATCAGCGGCGCAGATACCGAGTCTCAAGAGGAAAATTACACAGCATCCATATCCGAGTCTGTGGGTTCGCTCGACTTTCACCGCCCCGAGGATGTGCACTCATTAGCCGGCACCGAACAAACGTATGATGACGAGTCCCTCATGGACGACGACGTCGAGCATCTTTCCCAGTCCATCGTGCACGGCGAGGCGTCTGATTTGAACAACCAGGACACGACACTTACACAACACGGCTCGGATGCCTCAGAGTCCGACGAGGAGGCCCGCTCTCTTTGCTCCCTCCAGTACACCCAACACAGTCTCAAGACGCCTTCCATCTTGACTCCCGACGCCAGCAAGATCATCGAAATGAAACCCAGCGAGGCTGACGCGTCATACCGTTCCTATGCAGTCGTTTCTTTGTGGATCGATGCCGCCCACAGTGGACTGCGCTGGGCCTGGGACCATGCTGCTGACGCCACTTCAGCCGTTCTTCCCGGTATTCTTTTTGTGGCGTTGCTCAGTCTTGCCGCCAATCTTCTATATCCCTCGCCCGCGTTATTTCATAAAGATGCAGAGAGGGTGGCAGTTTCGGCAATCACGGCAACAATAACATCCCACGTCGTCCGCACTAGCCAAACGGCGCCCACAGCCCCTCACATTCAGCAGACAAGCTCGGCAAAAGGCATGGGCCTAATCCCTCTGACTGACAAGACCTCTGACGAATGGCTGTTCGGATCGAAGAAGCCCGACGTCCAGTTCATCCCATTAGGTCAAGGCGAAGTCAACATCAGCGTAGCTTCGGATCTGAAACAGACATGGCTCAAGAAGAAGAACTGCCTCTCCATCTCGGCGATGCGCGAAACCGATCCGGTAGAGCTGGAAGTTTTGCCTCAAAATTACGGCTTCCTCGTCAAGTTCCCCCGGCGGGAGACGCATGGAGTTGTCAAGCTACTCATTCGTGCCGCGTGTCGGCCGTACGCCAACAAGGCGGTTAAGATCCACTTTGGCAAGGGCATTGTGGAGGAGGCTCTCCAAATCACCAAGAACCTTGCCCACGAAATTTCTGGTCTTGTTCCGGCAGCTGCTCTCGAGGCAGAACGGCGCCTTGTGGGAGCAAAGAAGTCGTTTGACGCCGTATCGGACAGCGTCACAAGCAAAGTGGCGACGGCCTCGGACGGTCTGATTTGCAAAGTCAGGGACCTGGGCAAGGAAGTGCGAAACCTGCTCCAAGAAATCCCCACGCCCGTTGCGACATCAGCGCAGGAACTGGTCGGCAAAGTTTCAGAGACGCTTGATTCCGTACGTAGGCAGTTACGGGAGCCGTTTAGCGCTGGGAGCTGCTTGAAAGCGGACATTCAGGATGGAATCCTCGACACCCGGCTTTTCTTGCTCACCACTCAGATATCTGCGAGAATGTGGTGGCTCAAAATCACTGGGCAGACCGTGGAACACGACACCTACGAAGCAAAGGCCAGGGAGTTTGTAGCAAACATGAGGCTAGAGGGACGGAATAGGATCCGAGGACTGTCTCCTCACGCCGGACAGGACCATGTGTTGTCGCGGCGGACGAGACGCGGTCGCTGTAAAAGCTAACGGGTAGGGGGCGGGATTTTGATTTCAACTTTTCCAAGCAAGAGATTCGACATTGGGGAATGGGTGGGCATCGCGGCACCGTAACCAAGTGGATACGAAGATGCAGCCGGGGCGTCAGGTTGTGACTTTTTTTTTTATTTTTTTTTTTATCTTTTTTGCCCTTTTTCCCCCCCCTTTCTTTTCCCCCTCTCCCCCCTCTTTTTCTCCATGCTTGTAGTTTCTCTTAAAGTCTTCACGTTGCAGGGTTGGTTTCAAGCCTGCTTGGCAGACTTTCTGGAGGTCATGGGATACTCTCTGCAGAACAGGTTCAAGGCATTTGTGTTTGATGGAGTTGAAGGTTATGCCACGTATTTCTTTAATAGCAACAACGATGTCGAGTTTACTCTAAATTTGCGCGGCTTGGCCATATTGTGAGACGGCTGCGGACGCGATGGCAGCGTATGGTTGTTGCGGGAGGGATGCCATGGGACAGGGTCCATCTTGGTGTCCAGATAAAAGGCAGTCCTGGGTGCGCAAAACGGTAGAAGGGTAGCAGACTTCTTTTGCTACGGACGGAGAGCTGCCTGGCAGCGACGCAGCCCAGGGGCCCGAGTACCAGGATGGGTGAAGCGATGGGTGAAGCCAAGGCACGTCGTGAGGTGGCAATAGCAGGTAGGTAGGCACTCGAGGTCACGGGACCCACATCATCGTCTATTTCCTGGTTGACCTCCTGGAGCTCTCCCGAATGCCGCCTAATCGGGCTAGCAACCGCGCCTGACTCCGCGTCTACCGCCTTTGGGAGCCAGAAGGGAGAGGGGTTGATGGAGGGGCAAACATTCGCTGATGAGACAATGGTGACAATGTTTCAGGCTGAGGCGGCAAAGGCTCATGTACTCCGTACCTTGACGGCAGATGAAGCTGGTGCACCACGAGGCCGTTTCGCATTCCCCCCCAGCTGCGAGGGCACTTGCACATCTTCACCTTTCTACATGCATTAGATACATTTGGTAAGTCCATCAGTCAAGTCATGTGGTGGTTCCACGCGAATTGTTTGTAATACGCGCGACTGCGGAGTTCAGCCCCTAGGTACCTGGTACTTTGCCCTTTGACGTCGCTTAGTGGGGCAGGACAGCTCTGGCTGGCGGGGTTAACAATAAACAAATCCCAAACCTGCCTGGTGCTGCGGGCACCTCTTTTTTTTTTTTCCCCCTTCTTCCAAGCCTCTTGTGCATGTAACTTGGTACTGATCTCTTTTTACAAACATACATTAAAGTCTTTTTGCCGTGTAGGCTGCAACCGCATCGTTGCTTCACGTCGGCTGCTGCGATAAACCTCTGCCAGTGCTTTCCCCACAAACAGAAAGAAGTCGGCCTTCCATCAAGATGTCTGCCGTTGACAATACCGATCCCAAGGTCGAGGAGACCAAGCCCGCCGAGACGACCGAGGTATGGACTTGTTGTGTGGTTTGATTTGCCGGCCCTGCCAAGTGGTTTGCTGTTCCCCCCTTTCCCCTGGGCGATCATCAAGTTGGACTCGTGTAGTGCAAACGCCACGGTGCAGAGGGAGATGACGGCGTGCGCGATGGTGCAGAGAAAGCACCTGCTCACCCACCTTTGCACTCGCTGAGCGACGCGACTGGCGTGCGAATGATTACACATGCATCGTCGTGAAGGCGCTGTTTTTTCCATCGTTTTTTTTTTGGTGGGGGGGGAGTCTCCTTCAGAGTTTGACGGCTCCGTTTATGCTTGACCTGCTTATGCTGATGTTGTGTGCTCAGGGCACCCCTGCTCCCGCTGCTGAAGAGGAGAAGAAGCCCGTGACTTCGTCGGCCGTCTTCTCCATGTTTGGAGGCGGTGCTAAGAAGAAGAAGGACGACGAGGATCGTGGTGATACCTCGGGGAGCGCCAAGGCTCAGCGAGACGCTGCCAAGGCTGAAGCCGGCGAGGTACGTCTGCAATAAACACCCCCCCCCCTTTCGAACGTAGCTTGTCGGGTTGTGGATCTCTCCACGTAGCGGCCCGGACTCCTTGCGTCTTGGATATGCTATGCAAGAGCTTTTACTGATGCTTTGGAATTAGGACGAAGCCCCTGAGAGCGAGGATGTTCACTTCGAGCCCGTCATCCGGTTGACCGAAAAGGTCGAGACCAAGACCAACGAGGAGTCGGAAGAGCAGCTGTTCAAGATGCGTGCCAAGCTGTTCAAGTTCTCCAAGGAAAACTCGGAGTGGAAAGAGCGTGGAACCGGTGACGTTCGTCTCCTGAAACACAAGGAAAACGGCAAGTCCAGACTGGTCATGCGACGCGACAAGACCCTCAAGGTCTGCGCCAACCACTACAGTAAGCTGATTCCGACCCTGACTGCTGAATGTATCAAGAAGAGGATGGGCCCACAGGGCCAGGGACGAGACTTGTGTGTGCTGACGGCGGCTTTTCTTCTTCTTCTTCTTCTGATTCTCTTCTGCAGTTGTTCCCGAGATGAAGCTGTCGCCAAATGTTGGATCCGACCGAAGCTGGGTCTGGAATGTTGCCGCCGACGTGAGCGAGGGCGAGCCCGAGGCTGTCACGCTGGCCATCCGATTTGCCAACTCTGAGAGTACGTGGATTGTCCTATATCTCGTCTTGGTCTACGACTTTGCATTCGTGCCCTTGGCACCGCTAACCGCTACGCCCTAGACGCCAATCTTTTCAAGGACGCCTTCCTGAAGGCGCAGAAGGAGAATGAAGAAATCTTCAACAAGGCCAACAAGGCCAACGAGGCCACCGAGGCCACCGAGGCCAAAGAGGCCAGCAAGCCTGAATAAGTGCCTCGATTTGGAGCAACGTAAATACGCATGGGCTTCATTGCTCCCATGGGACCGGACCGCCAAGAGCTGCTACTGGATCGTCATCTGCCCGGTTTTACCCAGACCCGTTCCCCCTTGTTTCTTCCTTTTTCATCTCTCCTTTTCTCGGTATCCCCCTTGTTGTCACATCAGCGTTCAGTATCATCTCAACAGCGAAACCACCTGCATCCCTCGAGCCACGCACCAGGGACCTGAGAGAGTATCCAGCAAAAAGATGAAAAATAAGTAGAAAAAAAAAGAAAGAAAGAAGGAGAGACAGAGAGAGAGAGAGGAGAAGGAGAGAAAGCCCGTCGACTCGCGAAACACAACACTGTTTTGTTAGACTTTGTTGTTGTCGTTGCCGTCGTTGCCGTCGTTGCTGTTGTTGTTGTTCTTGGGGGACTGCTTGGGTTCAGGACACCGCGGGACAAAGTGAGGTGAGCGGATTGCGGATCGCAAGATTGTGCGCGGCAAACGGGGACAAGCAACGCAAGGGTATGCCTTGCTTGCAAGCCAGGTTAGCAGTTAGCAGGTAGCACTTGGGAAGCATCGAGTCACAGCGCAGAGTAATGAAGAAGACAAAAAAAAAAAAAAAAACCCAGGCCTGCCCTTGCTGTGGGTGCGCTCAAGCTTCTTTTCGATTTCCCCATTTTTGCCAGGTGTCCGAAGGACGGGGGACGCACGCAGGACTCCGTACATTGGCTTTTGTACGACCGTAGGCTGGCCGGATTACGCTCAAGCAAAATGGCCCTGGGGCGAGCCAAATGTACCAAATCGTGCCAATCGTGTCATTTAAACTTCAAAGCCATCAGCGCGGCCGGCACTTTGCTGAGCCTGAGCCTGAACCTGAGCCAGTTGGGAGCCAACAAGACCTGAAACCAGCACTGTGAAAGCACGGCCAGGCGGGTTGAGACTCGAGTTGAGGCCTGCACGCCCTGCTGGGATGGACGGGCGGCAGTCTGGTGGGCGCCGGCGCTGGCGCTGGCGCTGTCCCTGGGGTTTCATAGGCCCGCAGGTGGCCCAAGGACAGGAAAGAACATTGAAAGGCGCCAGCGTGCCCGTCCGTGCCCGTGCCCGCGTTGATCGACCCAGCTTACATTACGTTAACACATAGTCTGGCTGGTTTCAATGACTCGGGTTGACGCAGCGTCAAATCCACAACCCAAGCTTGCCATGCACACGCTGTCCCATCCTCCTCATTAGCTGCTGTCAATCGCATCGCTTCAACGAAACTGCGCTCGCTCCCATCGCAACTGCGACCAGACTACAACTGCAAAGCCATCCGTCTCGTCACCCGCACGCTCGAAGATAGACTACTGCGACCTCATCTGCCGACCTGCGGGCTGGGGGCTTGCATCGCAGGACTTTTTGTCTTGATAATAATCAGGCGAAAAAAAAAAAATCTGTTCTCAACCGGCGGGAACGCTTCAAATTTAATTTTGTTTTCACGGCCGCTGCGAACGAAACCGGAGAAGAAGAAAGAAAACAGGAGCAGACTGCATTTTTCTTTCCAAGGGGGGAAAAAAAAGGAAACGAGGCAAAGATGTTGGTCGAGGTACGTTTTGCGTCTCTCCATCTTCTTGTTGATCAAAGTGCCCCTCGGATCACCTGCTTTTTTTTTTTACATGTATTTCTTTTCCTCTCCCGCTTCGGGCGGCGGCATCGGCGTTTTACGGCACAGCTTTTGTATTTGTCCGTTGTTTTCTTTTTTCCCTCCTTCGGCGCTCCCACTGCCTTGGTTTCTCGGCTTGCTGTTGGACAGAGACGCGGGTTGAAACGGATCCGGGAGACGGGGAGGACAAAGGACAAAAGTCGACGAGGTGTTGGTCAAGGGAAAGAAAGGAGAGCAAAGGGGAGCGGGCGGGTGGAGGGCAGACGAGAATCTGTCGCCGGCTGCTTGGAGCTGTCACCACCGGTCGGAGACGGACTGCCAGCTCGACAGCCGGCCGTCAGTCCTGAGCACGGCGGGATGCGCAGGCGTTGGCTGTGACTCGAGCGAAGGATCAGACTGGCTGATGGCATGCTTGATGGCCTCGCCTGGGGGTTTTCCTCGACGCCCTCGTGCTGTTTGCTTCTGCTTGCCTTGCCCCCTCCCGCCACCCTTTTGCTTCTCGTCAGGTCGTCCGTCCGCACCGCGCCGAACGCTTTGCTGCAAGTGGGAAGACACTGCCTGCTACTTTTTTCTTCGCTTTTTTTTTTTCCTTTTCTTCGCCCCCCCTCTCCCACGCGCTGCTTGCCCCTCGGGAGAAGCGTGAATCATTCTTGCTTCGAGCGTCAACCTTGTGCCAGTGTTTGCTTCTTTCGAGACAAGCAAGCCTTCTCGGGGCCCAGATAACCAAAACACCAGCCGCCCGAGCAAAACACTTGTTACGCCATCATGCCGGCCAGGACAAGAAAGACTGCTAACGAACTGCAGAGAAAAGTCAAGGTTGTCACCGAACAGCATCAAATGTAAGCTATTCGCCTGTTCCGAAAGCGCTCCCCGCCACCCGGTCTTGAGGAGGCTGCTCTCGTCAACGCTCGAGAGCACCGCCTCGCCGGAAAAAAAAAAAAAAACGAAGCTTTTGCGTCGGAGGGACGGCAGAGCCACGGTGGACAAGGACGGCAACGCGAAAAAAGCATCGGGGGGTTCCCGTGCCACGTTGCTCATCGACATGTGCGACGCTCTGCTATGGCAAACGCTGATTTTTTTTTCGTAACCTGCCCTAGTGACAAGCCGTCTCCGGTGTCGGAATTTCCCATGCGAGAATGGAGCCTGCAGCTCTATTTGCTGGATGAGGATGGAAACGAGCGCCCGGCCGACGTCTTCACCAAGGTGGTGTACAACCTGCATCCTACCTTTGCTAATCCCGTCCAAAGTAAGTGGCTGCCGTTGCTGAATCCCGGGGCGACCCGCGTCTGCATTCGTGACGTGCCAGATGGGCAGAGAGGTTTGCTTGCTGTTGCTCTTGCTCACACCAGAGGCCGTCATCGACAGCCTTCACGAAACCCCCGTTCCTGTGCTCCAACGAAGGGTGGGGCGAGTTCGAGATCAACATCGAGTGCTACACGACGGAAAAGACGAAACTGCCGCTCATCACCCACGACCTGAATTTCCAGGAGGAAAAGTACCAGACCACGCACACCGTCGTCTTCAAGAACCCCTCGCAGGCCCTGCAGGAGCGCTTGCGCGAGACGGGCCCGCTGCCCAACGACGAGGAGCGCCAGAAGAAGAAGGGGGCGGCGGGCAAGAAGGGCGCGCAGAAGTACGACTACGAGAAGATTGCCGAGGCGCTGGAAAAGCTGGACGAGGAGGACCTGCTGCGGGTCATACAGCTCATCAACGAGAACAAGGGTCCAGACACTTATATAAGGAGTGACGTGGAAGGTGAGTCGTGCTCTCTTTTTTTTTGTCCTTTTTTTTGCTGCGTGCGTGCGTGTGGATGCCCCCCCCACGGAAACTGGCTAGAGTGTTGATGCGTGTACATCGTGCGAGCTAATAGCGGACAATCTCACTGAAGCCGGGGAGTTTTCAATTGATCTTTACACCATGCCGGATGTGCTGACGACGAAGCTGTGGGAGCATCTGGTAAGTCTGTTTTACCGGGCGGCCGAAACCGGCCACCCACCACGGCAACGGCGTTCACCCTGATGCTGACGTTGCATGAATACACAGTCAAAGAAGGGTTTGGTTCACTAAAGTTAATGCCACTAATTTTTATTTATTTATTTCTTCCTTCTTTCTCCGTTTTTTCCTTCTCTTTGTTTTGCCTTGCTACCCTATCTGGGCTGCATGGCTGGACGGAAAGACTGGGAGCAAAAAGCCAGAGGATGCCGAGCACTCCTGGCGGGCTGGCCTGGGCAGCAATCCGCTACGAGGCCCAACGTTGCCAGTGACGACGGGCGACGAGGCAGCAGGTTCATGGGGAACGAGTTGCGGAACGCAGTGTTGGAGGCAAGGACGACTTGTTTCAAGGTCGGGGGGGGGGGGGGGAGGGGGGGGGCGGCCTCATGTACTGAGTAGAGACGGCGCGGACGACGGATGTATTGTTGTTTTGACATTTCTGACAGGCAAGGAAGCTGTTTCCACGGGGTTAAGATGCTTGTCGATTTCCCATGCCAGCCAACCAGTAGATGGGCCAGCATGGGCAGGGTTTGACTGTTCCGTGGCATGCGTCAACTCGCGAAGCTGTGTGATCTAATGTCTCGACAAGGCGGCCACGGGCAAGGACGGGACGGGACAAGTGATGGATGCGCGATTTGGAGGCTGGAAACACACTGGCCTTGATTCCCATACAGCATGGCATAGCAAGCATGGCATGGCATGGCAAGCATGACATGGCATAGCATGGCAGAGGATTGCTCGTGCTGTCCTAACGGAGCCGAATGATCGCACTGAGCCTTGCCAGCACCGAGGCCAAACCCGTCGTGCCTGTCTGCGCCAACGTCCTCGGAGACCCATCGGAACCGCGGCTCGTGGCCCTCCTCTCAGGTTTTCTCCCAACTTTATCGCGAACCTGTTTCCTCGGCAGGGTGGGGGGTCCGTCGTCAACCCCATAGCGCAAGACCGGCCTAGTCGCTTAGCGCGGGGGGTCTTGCTGGCGGCGCTGATTGGTTTTTCGGCAGCGCGTGCTGTGCTGTACGCAAGTCGAGGGACGGAGGGGGTTTTGGCGAACAGGCGGTGTCGGTGTCGGTGTCGGGCTATTTCAGAGGGCAACTTGCGAGCAACAAACGGGCACTGGGGAGGGGGGGTTGCGATCTCGCCTGCCTTTTCCGCTGGCTAGCATGGGAATGGGAGCGGCGATGCAATTCCAGGACTTTTTGCTTTGCTGCCCCCCCCCCGGCAGGCCCCGCAGCTCGGTGCTCGTTTTTTTTTATTAGTAGCAAGTTTGGTACGGCGTACATGGGTTGGCGGGAAGGGCTCCGCCCCGCCTCACGAGGGCATCGCTGTTAGCGCAGCATGGCGCGACTCAAAAGGTCCCGCGGAAGAGCCCACGGACGGCCGGACAGACCTGTTCTGTTCTGGCGAGGCGAGCCAGCATCGGGCCAGCCAGCATCGGGCCAGCCAGCATCGGGCCAGCCAGCATCGGGCCAGCCATTGAACGACTGACTGACGGGGCCGAACAAAGCCGAATGGTTGAATTGGAGGTGAGTCGCTGCTTCGCCCAACATCGGTGGTTGCAAACGTTGTACATACCGCGCCGTATGTATATACGGATACGGCAACTGCCAGGCACCAGACATGCAGGCAGTGCTGATGTATACAGCCTGCGTGCTGGATCGCGTACAGTCAAGTGGGTACTCGGCACACCCCCCCCTCCCCCCCCTCCCACCCCTTCTTCCCCCCCCGATTTGCAACATTTGTCCGTTGCAAGCTTTTCCGTCGTCCCGGAATGGAATTGCGTCGAGGCATACACGGCGGCAGCTTGCGGATAGGCCTGCCTGCCTGGCCCGTCCGTCCGCCCGCTTTCGTGATTGGATTGGATTGCCAGATTTTGTGCTATTCGCTGCTGTTCAGTTTCGAAATCGCAATCCAGGTAATGGATGGAGTCCGCAGAAAGCATCAGCATGGGTCAATGCCAAGTTCCAGCCCCGCTTGTTGCGCACGACAAGACACCCCAGCGCCCGCCAGCCGTCCGCCAGCAGTCCGCCGGCAGTCCCGTCAGCGGGGGAATAAAACAAAGCCAATGGCTCGAGTTGAAACCTCCAGTCCTGACAGCTAGCTGCTGACCGCCCGCCTTTCCCCCTCCACAATTCTGACCGGACCAGACGCTTCCTCTCGGCACTACACGGCCCTTTGACGCCCATTCTCAACCACCGTCAAACCCGCCGCAAACCAAACAAACGTCTTGCAACACAACACCGTCTTTGCCGCAACGTCACGGCCGGCCCCCTCCCCCCCTCCTCTCTCAGCCTCGCCTGGCCGATGGCCCCATCTCAGCACGCCGCCGGCACCGCTGCGTCAAGCCCCAGCGTTGCTGCTGCTGCCGCTCCGACGACGCCAGGCGGCGGCCGCCAGCGTTCGCAGCCTGCCGGCTCGTCTTCCGCAACCACGCCGGCCCCGGCCCCGGCCCCGGCCCAGCCCCAGCAGCCGCAAGAACACCAGCCTCTGTCCCAGCAGCATGCCCAGCAGCATGCCCAGCTGGGCGCCCAAGGCCCCCAGCACAAGCGCGTTTACCAGGCCTGCATACCTTGTCGCCGCCGCAAGGTACGATGCGACCTGGGCAGCGTCGACAACCCCCACGACCCCCCCTGCGTGCGCTGCCGCCGCGAGAGCAAGGAATGCTTCTTCTCCGCCACCCGCCGCAAGCGCAAGACCGACGACGACGGCGAGGGTAGCGACGTCGACGACTACGTCATCCGAAACGGTCGCAAGAGAGCTCACCCCGAGGGAAGCCCGCCTCCGCGCCTCGACCGCCGCTTCTACAGCGACGTTCCCCTCACCCCCGGCGGCTCCCACGGCCGCAGCCAGCCTTTGCGCCGACCCGACGGCGGCGCGCCGAGGCAGCGGAGGGACTCGGAGCTCGACGGCGACGGCGACGCAAACCTCGAGAACCTCGAGGCCCAGACCGCCATGCGCCGTGCCGTGTACAACCCGCACGACGCCCTGGATCTGCTCTACAAGGCAGCAACCGACAGGTGCGCCGTTCCCGAGCCGTCCGGCACCATGGTATGCAGTGCTGACTTTGCTAGTCCCGCCGCAAACAACAACAACCACCACCACGTTCGCGAGGGAAGCATCGCCTCGGCCACAACGGCCCCGGCCCACCATCCTACGCCGCAAGATGCCATGAGCAGGGACGCTCCCAGACCGAGGTCCATGTCCGTCCGGCTCGAGGTGGAACAACAACAGCAGCAGCAGCAGCAGCAGCAGCAGCAACTCCAACTCCAACTCCAACTCCAACTCCAACACCAACAGCACCAGCAACACCAGCAACACCAGCACCAACACCAACAACAACACCAGCACCAACAAGCCCCGCAGCATCTTTACGAAAATCCATCACACCAACTACCGCAACCAACCGTTGATCTTGCCCTGGCGCAACCGCCGGCTTTGCGCAGTCAGCCAGGCTATGTAGATGCTTTACGTGCCTGGTCAAGGTTCCGTTTTGTACGAGCCGGTTGGTTTACAGCCCAGGAAGCCATAGAGTATATAGACTAGTACGTTGTCGCATTTTCTCATCGTATTCTTCCGCAGCAGCGGCGGCCCTGCGGCCGGCCTAGGGCCTCAAAAGCGCAGGACTTGGGTGATGGATTGTTCTGTTTTTTTTTTTCCCCTTCCTTTTCTTTTGGGCGCATGCTAACAAAATGTCTTGCCTACAGTTACTACAAATACCTTTCTCCCATGACGCCCATTTCCCCGCCAACATTTAGTGATCCGGCATCCCATATAACGCTCCTTACCGAAGAACCCATCCTAACCGTCACGCTCCTCACCATCTCTTCGAGATATCGCCAGATGCCGGGGACCGGCGGACACTGCCGCTCGCACGCCATTCCGGAGCAGCTGTGGACGTACCTTCGAGGCATGATTGAGCGCTGTCTCTGGGGCCAGGAAGCCTTTGGCGGTGGGTTCTGCGGCTCGGGCGGGCCCGGCTCCTCGTCCCTGATTGTGGAGGAGAGCGACACCAGCAGCACGGCGCCCTGGCGAGGAATGAGAAAAGGCAGCTTGCGAACGCTGGGCACCATTGAGTCGTTGCTGATCCTGACGGAGTGGCACCCCCGGGCCTTGCATTTCCCCCCGCAAGAGGCCACGGACGAGCTCATGCTTCCCGACTACGGCAGCGGCGGACCGACGATTGCGTCGGACGACTCCAACAGGAACCTCGGGGCCGGTTTCGGCGGCAAGCGGATCGAGAGCTGGCTGGAACCGGCCTGGAGGAGCGACCGAATGTGCTGGATGCTGCTGAGCACGGCCATGGGCCTGGCGTACGAGCTGGGCGTGTTTGACAACATTGACGAGATGCTGAGGGACGACACCATCACGCGGCCCGAGTTTATGGACGAGCCCTACCGAACTCGGGCCAACCGCATCAAGAGGCTGCTCCTGATCTACACGTCCCAGCTCGCCGGGCGACTGGGTTGGACGAGCATGACGCCGGAGCATCTCCGGAAGGCGGACCCCGCCGTGGCCCGGCGTCGCACCATGTCCAACGAGGGCAACACCCCGAGCACGGCCTCCATGGTCAACGGGTTCAACTACGTGCCGGACCTGGAGCTCGACGACCAGATCATCCACTGCTGGGCCGGCATCAGCAACGCCATGCACATTGGCAACGAGAAGCTGTTCCGGTCGCGAAAGTACACGACGGAGATTATCCAGTCCGGACGCTACGTCGAGCTGCTGAGGGACTTTAGCCCCCTGCTGAAGGACTGGTACAGAGAGTTTGAGCTCTTCCGCCTCCCCCCGTTCATCCGACACATCTTGACCATCGAGTACGAGTACGTCCGCATCTACGTCAACTCTCTCTCGCTGCAGGCGGTCGTGGAGCGGTGCACCAGCAACGCCGGCCACACCGCCAACGGCAGCAACGGCAACGGCAACGGCAACGGCGCCGGCGGCGGCGGCGGCGGCGACCGCGGTCAGGCGGCCGGCGGCCCCGCGCAGCTCTCGCCGCAAACCATGATCAACTACGGGAAGCTGCCGCTGGGCCAGCTCGGCGGCTTCACCATCCACGACCAGGAGTACGTGCGGGAGGTGGTCGACGGGTGCCGGAACCTGCTGCGCACCGTGGTCGAGGGCCTCCTGCCGGGCGGCTACCTCAAGCACGCGCCCGTGCGGACGTACTTTCGCATCATCAGCGGCGCCATGTTCCTCCTCAAGACGTTTGCCCTGGGGGCGCCGCGGTCCGACGTCAAGATGAGCATCGATCTCATGGACGCCACGACCGAGGCGCTGCGGAACTGCGTCGTGGACGACGTGCACCTGGGCATACGGTTCGCCGACCTGCTGGAAACCCTGACGAGCCGGCTGAGGAACCGCTTCATCCAGGCGCCGAGCCTGCAGCAGCAGCAGCAGCAGCAGCAGCAGCAGCAGCAGCCAGGCGCGGGCAGCCCACCGCCAGAAGGCGTCATGACCGGCGGCGGCGGCGGCGGCGGCGGCGGCGACCCCACAGCCAGCTGGGTGGGCAAGCATGCGCAAAAACTCCGCGAAGGACTCAACGGGCAGTGTAAGTCGCTGTTGCCTCTCTCTCTCTCTCTCTCTCCCTCTCGTTCTGCGTGTTTCCTTTCTAACAGCTGGCCGGCTGCCCTGCAGATCGCCCCGCGTCGCCCGGCGCCGACGGCAACATCTCCGCCACCCCCTTCGACCTATCCGCATGCAGCTTCCCCCACGGCGGCGCGTCGTCCGTCGGCCCGTCGACCCCCGCCGCCCACGTCGACAGCAGCAGCAGCAGCAACAACAACAACATCAACAACAACAGCAGCAGCAGCAACGTCAACGGAGGCGCCGCCGCCGCCGCGGCGCCCGGCGTCGATCTGCACCTCTTCGAGGACTGGAACGACCCGGGCAACGAGATGTGGTACCTGCCGCCGGGGCCGGCCTTTTTCCAGAACATGGGCGACAGCTCCGTGGCCATGACGGCCGAGGGCGTCAACGTCGGCGGCCTGGACCTGCTCGAGTACATGGCCATGGATCCGGTGCAGTTTCCCGGCATCGACGGGCCGACGGGGGCGGGCTCTGGCGGCGGGAACGCCGGGGCTTAGGGGACGAAGGGGCCGCCGCCGCCTGAGATGCACGGCGATGACGAGCACGACTTGACGCGGACATGACAGCTGGTGCTTTTCGATTCTCTGTCCTTTTCCCTTTTTTCCTCCCATCCTCCTTTTTTTTTTCTTTTTTTTTTTTTTCTTTCTTTCTTTTTTTATATCTTTGTTTCTCTCTATTTTTTGACCCTTCACTTTTCGTTTCTTTTCTTTTCTTTTCTTTTCTTTTCTTTTCTTTTCTCTTCTTTTCTCTTCTTTTCTTTTCTTTTCTTTTCTTTTCTTTTCTTTTCTTTTCTTTTCTTTTCTTTTCTTTTCTTTTCCTCTTGTCCTTCTTTCTTGTTTATCTTCCTTCCTTTTTCTTTCCCCCTTCCTACATGCAGTTCACCGTAAACACACGAGGCTACGTAAACGCCAAACACCCAACCACCTTGACGACATTTCCCCAAGACAAAAGCAGCCGCGGCGGGAGAGGAGGAGCGGGGGCCAAAAGCACAATGCTCATTTTGTTTGTTTCCAGGGCATCAAACGCATCAAGCATCAAGCAGCAAGCATCAAGCATCAATCATCAAACATCAAACATCGGATGGAAAAAGGGTGTTTTGCGTCTGGCCTGCGTGAGCTGTCGTCGTGTGCGTGTCCAACTTGCCTGGTCTGATGGGGCCTGCCGGACACTGCGTAGATCCATTCCCAAACGGCCAAGCTGCCTCCCCTTCCCCGGGCCGGGACAAGCCATCCATCACAACGTTACGAGGATGAAAATAAACGGGCCCCCCCTGCCCCTGTCTGGCAAAACGCCATCCGTCACAACGTCACGAGGATAATTTCACAAGCTTGGACGTCGTTCGCCCTCGTATTAGCACCCCAGCCACACTGCGCTGCGTCAAGCAAACAAAACACCCCCTTCGCTGTCGAGATGGACACGTCCAAGATTAAATGCTTCTATTTGGTTGCGGCACAACACTCTTTTCCCCCGCGATATATACAAAAAAGAAAGAAGAGAAAAAAAAAGAGAGAAGAAGAAGAAGAAGAAGCCACGCCATGAAAAAATAAAATATCCCCGTCTTTGGCTGCAGAAAAAATAAAAGCAGAGTCCCAATATCGGATGGGCGGGGTGGAGATTAAGCAGATTGGCAATGTACATCGTAATGATTACGTGGCAGGGATTTTGACGAAAAGGGAGCTGGTAGGGCCATGTTGGACGACAAAGGAGAGAAAAAGTAGTCAAGTCGGACGAGAATGAACCAGCCACCCCGGGCATGGAAAAAACAACAAAAGAAAAGAAAAGAGAAAAAAAAGAAGACAAGGGAAGAGAAAAGACGAGGGTATTGAGATTGAAAGAGCAAGACAGAAAAAGGGACCAGAAAAC
The DNA here is from genome assembly GCF_000687475.1 of Ustilaginoidea virens. Taxonomy (NCBI): domain Eukaryota; kingdom Fungi; phylum Ascomycota; class Sordariomycetes; order Hypocreales; family Clavicipitaceae; genus Ustilaginoidea; species Ustilaginoidea virens. The sequence goes on from NC_057322.1 coordinate 890,049, forward strand.
AAAAGGAAGCGCTGACGGCGTCTGCGCGCCGACAAAGTGATGCATCTCATAGAGCATAGGTGCTGCTGCCTCGCGTCGAGTGGGCGTCTTGCAAAACTAGCCGTCGAGGACACCAGAATTAGCTTCGTCAGAAAGACCCTTGGGAGCCGGCGCTCAACTTACTCTGCAAAACTCTCAGCTGTCCGTTGCGGTCCTCGCAAGCGACCTGGATTCCCGAACCCTCGATAAAGTCCAGGACAACGCTGTTTGGCAGCTCCTGCACCTCCACGTCGGGGATGTAGGGAGCCCGGAACTCGCCGACGTGGTAGCGCTTGGTGCCGGGCGCGGGCCGGCCCGTCGTGGCGGGAAGGGCGCTGAGGATCAGGAAGCCCTGAGAGTCGAGGCACATGTTCCGCCGCTTCCACAGCAGGTTGTCGGGGAACTGAACGTTGACGTCTCCCATGTACGTCACGATGCTGGGCGTCCCCGTGGTGGACGGTCGGGCCTGCGCCGGCTCGAGACATTGGTCCCTGGTGCTGTGGTTTGGCAGGGGAGAGATGTTGTTGCTGTTGTTGTTGTTGTTATTGTTGCTGCTGCTGCTGCTGCTGCTGTTGTTATTGTTGCTGTTCTTGGACTTGGAGCTGGATAGGTTGGAAAGCCGCCGCATGAACCGGCCAGCTCGGGACAGCTTCTTGTACGACTTGGCGTCGTCGCCCGAGCCGGACTCGCCAGACGACAGGACAAGGTCTCGGTCCTTGCTAAAGGATGACCTGTGGCTGCTTAGGGACAGGCGAGGAGAAAAGGCAGCGTTTGCATGCGCCGACTCGGCCCGGCCAGGAGAGGTAAGCGAGTTTTCCGCGTCCGAGGCGGCCGACCTGCGTCTCTCCTTGATGAGACCCTTGACTATGCTGATGGATGGCGGCCGGGACCTCTTCAACTTTGCTTGCTGAGCCGCTTCAGCCGGGGGCTGCTGATGGTGATGTTGAGCTCTGTCTGGCAGGGAGGAGGTGTGATGGTCAACCAACAGCGGCGACTGCTTCAACTCGAGGTGGCCGTACTCGGATGGATCTCTGCAAGGGTCAAACCCAGTTTGCGCCGACTGGTTCGGATCGCGAATGATTCGAGCCATGACCGAAACGGCCTCGGGTCTGCCACGTCCAGCGTTGCTGCCGCTGCCGCTGCCGCTGCTGTTGCTGTTGCTGCTGCCGCCGGTGGGGGGAGCTGGTCCCAGCGTCCGTTTGCTGGGACTGGTGATTGGCGTTTCGAACAGGGACAATCGGCTCGTCACGGATCCAGATCGCTCCAGTCGATTACGTCTGCCCGCCTCTGGCGACGAATCATGCGTCTGATCAGGCGACGGCGGAGTCTGGTTTCGGAACGAGTTTGCCCTGGCCATGACAGAGCTTGCTCGAGCTGCCTCTCGTTTCTTGACCGCGAAGAAGGTCGAAGACGGCCTCTCCCTCGCGCCGGGCGCCGGAGCGTCTGCCGAGCCTGCCGAGCCTGCGGATAGCTTCTCCAGCGCCTTGATTCGCTGAGAGATGCTGGAGCCAATGTTGGATTTCTTGAGCAGATGGCCGCCCGGCTGTTGCTGCCCCAAGTGATGTACGTAGGCGGCGCCCGAGCTCAGCGATCGCGCCGACGGCTGAGACGGGTCTGCAGGGCTGATCAGGTTTCCGCGCACGGGGTTGGAGACTGTGCGAACTGTATGCGCCGACAATGGCCGCTCGTCTTCTCCTTTGAGAGGGCCCGGGGGAAAGTTGGAAGTGACTGGGGTCCTGATGATGGTGATTGGTGTGCCTTCCTCGAGTACGACACTCTGAGAACAGCTGTCGCTCGTGGTCTCGGCCTGCTGTTCCCAGTTTGCCGTTGTCTGCGCGGATTCCTTGTGCGAACGCCGTTCACTTGGCTCATTCTTGACGGCCAATAACGACGTTCCAGATTGGCTTACCTTGGCCGCGTGTTCTTCGACGGGTGCGGGGGGGGTGGTGGCGCCTGGCTGCGGCGCTGCCTCGACAGCGGTGCAGAGATCCTGCGCCGGCGTCTCGTCTTTCTCACACGAAAACTGCGCCGCAATGCCCGCCGAGAATGTGGGGTCCGAGAGTGCGGCTGTGTCTTGCGGCGTAGACGCGACGGTTGTGGGAGCATGGCCATCGTCGACACGTCTCGCGGGATCGTGGGCGGGAAGCTTGGGAACCGCTAAAGCAGCGCTTTCAGAGGTCTCGCCTTTGGAGGGAGCAACGTCGCCATTCTCATCCGAGTTGCTTGCTGTGGGCGGCTGGGCGACTGTGGCAGCGGGATCCTCTGCAACTTTGGCTACAATCGCAACTGAAGGGTGACTTGCTTTGAATGCCTCGTCTTGTGGCGTAGCTTGCTTGTCTTTGACTTGCATCGCTTCGTCCGTGGGCTCTGATATGGACGACGCCTTTGAAGAGTGCCCTGTTTCCGAAGAGCCGACGACGGGGCTTGCCGGGTGAGAGTCGGATGGAGTCAGGAGGGAACTCTGGTCCGCGGTGATCAATGATTGGCTACAGTTGTCCGTGACGAGGGCGGATTCGTCCCTGTTCAACGACAGACGGTAGGCACGCTTCTCAGAGTAGGCGTCGGGTTCGGGCGTCGGCATGGCTTCATCGGGCCCTCGTGCGACGTTTTCCTCGGTGTTTACTGCCCCTGCCCCATCTGCTGAGGGCTTCTCCGCCGAAGAGATCATGCTCATCTTCTTCTTCTCCTCTCTCAGCTTCATGGCCTTCATTAACCTGGCTTTCTCCCGGCTGATGGCTGGCTTCTTCATTGTGGGAGAAGGCAGCGGAGCGGAGTCGGTCACGGAACTTGAGCTCGTCCCCGGCCGATCCTGCGTATCATCAGAGGCAATACTGGCGGCAGCTATCGAAGTAGCGTCTCCATTCTCATCCCGAAGTGGTGATGCGGAGCTGCTGTCCCTCCCTTTGCCCCTTCTCCCAACTTTGCCAAACAGTTTGAAACCTGCTGGTACGGCGGATACAGGCCTGAAGTTGCCTGCAACCTGTTGCCGACCATGGGCGTCAGCTGAAGGTCGAGGGCCAAGCTTAACCTTGGGTTTGGTGTGAAAGTATGAGTTCATTGTGAAGACGTCGGAATCCGAAGGCGTCGTGACGTCGATGAATTGAGAGGCTTCATTCGTAGCCGCCGAGAGCTCGTTGTTGTTCTCGGCAAGCGACGCAGAATCCGAGTTGAGGGAAACAGGTTCCGCTGTCAGAGGCCTGTCAGTCGGGCCCAGGGTCCCTTGGTCGTCGGCGCCTTGCAGAGATTGTCGGTTCGCGGCGCGCTGCTCGTCTTCTTTCTCCTCGGCAATCTCCATAAGCCTTCTTTGACGTAGTGAACTCGTTGAGGACGAAGTCGAGCACGTCGCTGTATGAAGAGAGCATGCGGCAGACAACTTGCTGTCTTTCAGTTCGCTGGCGGTTGTAATCTCGAAGATTGTGTCATATGGCGAGAATCGCTCGCATACGGCGTTGAAGTGAACGGCAACACGTGCTAAACAGGAGAAAAGGGGAGAGCATGCATGTCAGCTGTTTTAGGTCACTAGTTGTGAAGCCCAACCTATCACCTGGCCATCAGGTTCGTCACATGCTGCGTTGCAAATCTCCTCTTTCTCCGACGATTTATGGCTCGTCATTTTCCTTTTCCCCAGTCTCACCTGCAGCCACGTACCTTGGATGATTCTTGAGCAGTCCTCAGGAAGGTATTTGAACACTACACTCCGCCTTCGATATTTCAGGAAGCCATATAAAGGACTCGTCTCGTCATACTCGGCGACGGCGTTGCGCGCTTCCCCAATGCCGCCCTTGCCACGATTGTAAACCTGAACCTCATCCCGACCTTCATATTTTAAAAGAAACCTGTTGCATAGTCAGGCTATTTTGTTGCCACGATATTTGGATCAAGATGCAGCAGGAGACAGCCGAAGACGCCTCTGCGACGTTCAGAAAGGGTGGCTGCAATGGGTCAACTTACCAGCCTCCAGGTTCAGCAGTTGCAGCTTCATATGCTTCAACCACCTTGGGATCGTCAAGTCCATTGAGTGACATGATTTTGCTGGACTAGATGACGGAAAGTTGTCTTTCCCAGTCTATATTCCCTGCATCAAGGCCGCAGGTATATGTATTTTGCGGCCAACGGTTTGAGATCTTCGACTCTGGATGCAGAGGCTGTGGTGTCCAAAAGTCAACAATTAAGGTTGACGAGCAGCATAAGTGCAGATAAGGCGAGCGAGATCCCCAAATAAACCGATTTTGACCGAGGGGTGGGAAGAAGTAAGAGAGAGAAAAATTGCCCAAGGAAGGACTAGAACGAAGAGTCGACACTCTTCCAGCGTTCAACTTCCTTCACGCGAAAGCGATATTCGGGACAATTCTCTTGAGCAGCGACTGAGCGGCAAGATCTTCTTTTCCTGATGCAATTAACAAATCTTTGTTGCAGTGGCCCTGGCGCGGCATCCAAGGTGTATATATACGGTTCGATGATGTCGAGGGCCCGGGACGCAGAAAGCAACCACTGCAGATCAAAGAGACATCAGCAGATCATTCTGGAACGATGAGTTGAGTATGGCCTGGAGCTATCCTGCAACAGACCAGGTCTGGGGCGAGAGAGACAACGAAAGGAGACGCGACGGGGGTGGGGGAGGGGGATGACTGAAACACAGGGAAAGGCGAGCTTCAAAGGGGGTTCGGCGCTCACATGAGGGTGATGTGGCGGAACCGTGATGGCAGAAGAGGCCCAATGACTGACCTGAAGATTCGCTCCCCCTACAAGAACAACCGAAAGAACCGACAAAGAAAAGGGAGAGAATGCGAGAAGGGGAAAGGGGGGGGTAGGGGGGAGGGTGGCCGCGTGAAGATGCTGCGCTATGCTAGCGTGGTTGGGTGACAAAACGGCAACCAGAGGCAGAAGATGTGCAGCAAAGGCCAGAAGAAAATGCTCAAATCTGGGGGAGGGGGGGACGAGCCGGTTGACAGAGCGGAATCTCATCAAGCCGGCACGAAAGTCCAAATTCATTTCTTATTTTCTTATGCATGGGGCGCCGGGGGGGAAGGGAGTCGGGAACTCGACGGGTTTGGTCTCAGGGGTTGTGGGCCAAGAAGAGTGGGGGTGCTAAAGAGAGTGAGCTAGACACCCAAGAGATGTCGCGCGTTTTGTCTGCAACATGTGGCTCCTGGCAGGATGCAACGGCTAGCTGACCGCGGCCGCTGTCTGTTTGTCTTTCCCTTCTTTTTTTTTTTACTTCCCCCCCCCCCCCTTTTTACGTTCTTTCTTATAGAAAGGTGTGCTGAAGGAAACAAGAAAGCGATCTTGGAGCGTCAACCTGCCGCTCAGCCAAACGCTCCGGCCAATCAACGTCGCCGGACTGCACACCTCAGTGACCTCACATGCAGAGGATCCCTCCAATGAGACACCGTAAGAGCCGGCCCCGTACCCGTCTCATCCAATCAAGAGCGGCCACCCATCCAGCGACCTCCTCCCTTAAAATTACGCATACCTGGGACCTGCATCCTTGCTTGCTGGTAAATTCAATTTCGGGAGACACAGATGACGATAACTTTCGTGCCGCCGGGGTGGTCTCGCATCGGCCTGCCTTATCCCCGCGATTTGTCTTTTGCTTTTTATTTTGTTCTTCTTCTTCGATCAGAGTGCGAGTTAGCAAGATGGACATATTCATCCGACAAGCCTCATCTTTCTGTCACAGAGGTCAGCGGAGAAGAAGAAAGAGTCTAAAGCCTCTTCCCTCCTACAGGGGGCAAATAACAAGAGAAATAGACGCATCTGTTCGAACTGCAAGCCTCGTCCCAAAGAGGTGTAGTAATGAGAAAAATAGTCATCCGTCTCGTCCACAACTGTTTCCTCGCCCATTACAGAGGTCAGATAACAACGAAAGGAGATTTAGAAGCCCCTTCTCCCAAGGCCAAGAACAAGAAAAGCCATCGAGAAGCCTCTTCCCCACAAAAGTCAAGAAACAGAAATAGCCAGCAGTTCATACAGCTCAACTACCAAGCAAACATGTTCAGAAGCCCCTTCTCCCAAGGCCAAGAACAAGAAAAGCCATCGAGAAGCCTCTTCCCCACAAAAGTCAAGAAACAGAAACAGCCAGCAGCTCATACAGCCCAACTACCAAGCAAACATGTTCAGAAGCCCCTTTCTCCCGCAGCTCAAGCACCAACAAGAACTATTCATCCACCCTTTCGTCCAACAACCCACCCCCCCTCCCCCCCCTACGTCAGGGATCCAGCAACAAGCCCCAACGTCCGTTTCGTCCCACAATCTCACCACCGCCCGGGCTGCATCGTACCGACGCCCGCCCATGCCGCGACCACCATCCCGCATCATCTCGCGGCATTCATACCTCGTCATGCGGGCGACTTCGACGCCAAACTCCACGAGAGAGCCGGAGCGTGCGCGACGACGACATTTACATCGACGGGCCTACCCAGACCTGGGCGCTGATTGCCTGCCTCTCCGTACCAAATCGCAAGCGCCGCTGAGGCCATCATCATCGGTGGAATCATGGAAAGAAGCATCGTCCAGTCTGATTCGAGAGCCTTGAAGAGGTGTTTCAAATAGTGGACCCTCCTGTCCCTTTCTCCCACATACCATTCTGCGAAATCATCATACCGACATCATTCGTAGCGAGAGTCCCCTTGTCTATTTACCGCTTCCAGTAACGCCCCCGAGTAAAGCAGTCCTCCCTCATTTATTGGAAACTTCATCAGGCACGTCCGTGGTCTTGTCCTCGACAGGCGCCATCTTCACCTCGGTGGATGTGCTCACCTCTGGGCTGTCCCCCTCACCCGCGGTGTCGGCGCCTTCCCCTTCCCCTTCCACATCGTCTAGCGCTTCGCTCAGTGTGGTCACCACAACCTCGTCTCCCTCTGTAGGCACAAGATCGTAGCCACGGCCGCTATTGCTCGCAGACACCCCCACGGCTGGCGTGGTTCCCTGGGCGATTCTCTCCTTGGTTTCAAGAAGAATCTTCTCAGCTTCGCTGATCTTAACCGATGGATTGCCGTCAAGCCCGGCTTCGCTCTCGCCTGCGAATTTGCCTCGGGCTGCCGTGGCCGTCTTATCGAAGCGAACAATCATACATGAAAGGTTGTCGGTACTGAAACGACCCAGGGCGTGTTCCACTAGGAGTTTGGAAGCCGCGACGGGGTCTTGTATCTCACGGACCAGATCGACGGCGTCCTGGTCACCACAAACATCCCAGAGCTGTGGTAAAGATAAAAAAATGAGGGGGGGAGATTCAAGGTCAGCATAGTGCCCAGAGTTTAAAAAGAAGAAAATAAATAAGATACGGGGACTCAACTAACACCATCACAAGCGATAATGATAAATTCATCCAGGTCAGGCTGTATTACGGTCTCTGTGGTGTATGGGTGTCCAGTCACAAGATCCTTTATGTAAGCATCGCCCAATGCACGAGTGACGGCAAGAACACCATTGACGCGATTGTTCAAGATCAAGCCGCCAGCATTGGCAATTCGCTTGCCCTCGTTCTTGTCGCTGCCCTTGTGGTCATACGACAACCGCAGAGCCTTGCCCCCGCGACACAGAATTATGCGAGCGTCGCCAACATTGGCAGTGTATAGGATACGTTGGCGTGCCGTAAACGGCTTGCTTTTCAAGTGTGCCGCATCGGCATGAGAGGCAGAGACGCTCCTAGCAAGCGACTGCGTAGTTGTCGCTGTTTTGTCCTTGTCTGATGCATTCGATGCATTGGCTTCATTGGACTTGAAAGGTGGTTTGGTGGGATTGACCAGAGCCAGTTTGTCGTTGGAGACGCGATGCTCCCATCGAAGGAGCGCTATGGCAGCTGTGCAGCCGCTGTTTTTCAGTGGGAGCTTCTCCAGCTGTGCATCAACAGTCGTAAAAGTCTGATCCAATATTTCTGGAATCGACGTGTTGGGGTTCTTCCGTATAGTTTCTTCGAGTATGAGATGAAGTTTCTTACCGCACCAGTCCGCAGCAAAGGTGCCCGCATGACCGTCAAAGATGGCGAAATACCCATTGTCAGACTCGGCCATTTCCTTTTCCAAGGTTCCCTCCGCATCGCCCATTTCAGACGTGGGTTTCGCTGACGCATCCCCGATGGTTTGGGGCGTAGCTAGGAAGTTGTACAAGAACGCATGAGTGTCTTCCATGGTTCGGCGGCATTTTTTGTTCCTATCCTCCCAAACGCCAACCCGAAACGTGGATTTTGGACCCGGTACCGATTCGCCCGCGGAATTGTTGTGCTGGCCCTGAGGCACGACCAAAGCAGGATCCTGTTTGCCCAACTTCTGCAGCGGCGTTTGGGCACCCATATCCGAGTTGCCACGGCCGACCTGGGAGAAATTCAAAGAATTCTTGGCCGAAGCCAGGAAACTGCTAGCCTTGCCCCCAACGCCACTACTCCTCCGTTTCTTCTCGGTGGAACCGCCATTATCATTGCGGTCTGGAGGGCCACCATTGCCAGTGCGCTTCTCACCACTCGCAGGTTGGTTAATCACAGCCGTCTTGACCGGATCTGAAGCATTGGCACTCGAGTCTGACCCGGACGAGGGCGTTTTCGCTTCGGCTTTGGTCGTGTCGCTTTCTGTCTTGGATCCTGAAGAATTGTAATTCCCGCCAAACATCCTATTCAGCAGGCTTCCCCCCTGAGAGGAGAGACTGCGCCGCTTGTTGCCTGCCAGCTTTGTGGAGTTGAGACAAGACTCTGGTAGATGGGATATAACGCTGACAAACAATGAAATGAGGGGGGACTCGGGACACCGTTCAGATTAGTCAGTCGTGGCCACGACAAACCTTGACAAAGCCGACGGTTGCGTTTATATGTTGCTGTACCAGAGAAATCGAAGTACGCGGGTGGGGGGGGCTGCGAATCAAGAGGCAAAAGGGCGCCGAACGATTCTTGATCTGGGGGGACTCGCTCCCTTGTTCGATGCGGAAACGACCCGATGGCCAAAAGTCGGACAAGAGCTCGATGGCTAGAGAAGTAGGGTGGCGGAGAGGTTTCCAGTCTGCAGGAAAGAGTGCGTCAGAACTAATCAAGGTGCGTCTTGATGATCCGGATGGTCGCAAATAAACCATCCGCCAACGTATTATGGGACACGGGGCCTGAAATCAGACGCTGAGGCCGCCGAGGAGGCGTTTTCACGGCCACCATGGATGGACTGAAATCCAAACGGAGAGGGTGCAGGATCGATTGCAAAGTGTCTTGGCATGCCGCTGACTGTTTGCTATCTCCCGCAGAAAGCTACACAAGATGCAAGCACAAGAGGCCAAAGAGGATCGTGGGGGACATGGCGCGAGACACAAGCAAGAAGCAAGAACACAAGGGTTGCAACGAGACGAGAGAGAAAACGGCCGATGAACAAACGTACCACTGACACCGAGTCTGAACTTGCTAGTTGGCAAGCAGTGTCACGGATGATGCGGTAGAGCACCGCTGACGCAGCAGCTAGGCAGCAGCAGGTATGGACTCCCAATGCCGCTGAACCGCTATCCCGCCTCCAGCAAGTGTGAGTTCGTCTGAATGGCACTCTGGCCGCGGAGTGCACGTGCGGGAAGCAGTCGGCAGGCTGGAGTTTATGCCCGCAGAGCAGAAACGTTTGTTGGAGTGAAGATGAGGCGGCGGCAGTTTGTATCTGGCATTTGACGACGGTGAATTGCAGCAAGAATGGAGGAGGGGTCTCTCTTCAAGCCAATTCTCCGTAGGTACCAGACAGTAGTTGTTATGAGGTAGGTAGCTGCTGCTGGTGTGTTTTAGCCTGACCCTCTTATATGGGCTGGGGTGGCAGATGAGGCTATGGCGGGGGCATGGATTAACCACTAACTGTCATGTCAACTGGCTTCTGGGTAACTGCCAGCGCACAGGGAGGATGGGAAGCAGCCAACCATTGAGCATTCCTAGCCAGCCACTCAGCGCGTGGAACACATAAACATGACTGCAACATGCAAGCAGCAACTAGGCCCAAATGGAAGGGGGTTTCAAGCAAGGGTCACTACACGTTTTATCCCTAAACAGATTGTGCATATCACCACATGCATCTTTCCACCAAATCAAAAGAACCTTGGTCAATCCCACATACCTCTTTTTGGCGTTCGAGTGCTCATCACCATCACCCACCACACGGGGCAGATCAGCCCAGCGGGCAGCTTCAAGGGAAGCCGCTAAAGTAGCCTGTAAAAATATCGCACCTCTGGGCTAGAATCCCTAGCAATTTGCAATACCGAAAGGACATTTTTCAGGTGCGAAAAGACCTAAATAAGCTTTATATCTTAAAGCTGTCTTGCTGATATGCCCCATGTGGTGATGAGTACCACCTTCGCTGCCAAAAAAGCGAAAAAGTGCGCGAGCAAAGGTATATCCCATTCGCATTACTATGATTGGAAAAATAATAAAAAGGAAGTGATGACTTTTATGAATCAAATCAGCTCAATTGGAAATCCAGTATGCTCATGCACACCCTGCCAGATGGCAGCTTCTTCTTCCAGTTTACTCTCGGGTATACTTTCGGTAACAGAGCCAGATGGCCTTCCTACACGTGCACAGAAAAGTAAACAAGACGTCAACGTGAGAGAGGAAACCCGAGAATTAGCCCAGGACGATAGGTTGATAGGGGCAAACCAACGTTTAACCACGTTGACGTGAACTAGGCGGCGGCGGCGGCAAATGAACCACCCCTAACCTATAACCTCGAAATGTCTCAGTGGGAACAAACAACGCATAGTTCGTTATCCCAGTACTTTCTTTGCTTGGTGTAGATCGCAGATGGGCCAAGCATGCGACCACAACTGCACGCTCCACCCTGGTCTATTTCTTCAGACTATCAAACCTTGCTTGAAGGTCGTTGTCAACAGGATCGCCGCCACTATCCCCGCCGATGGCCTGAGCAATTCTTCCTTCAGAGACGGCAGGATTCCCCAAGGCGAGCGGTGTTTCGCCAGCCTAGCAACACAGTTAGTCGGCGTTCAACCCGTATGTGGACAAGATTTTTCCACGATGATCAAACACGGTGGGGAGAGGGGGGAGAGGGGGACGGGAGCTCGTACAGCTTGGTTGAACTCGACGCCAATTTCCTCCAAGACCTGGTCGATAACCTCGTCGCCTTCCTCTTCGACACCCACATCCATAGCATCATCAACAGCGTCATCCATCATCTCTTGTCTCTGCTCCATGATGTCGTTTTCCCTCTCAAATTCCATGGCAATCCGTTGGAGTTGCGGCAGGTTCATTGATTTGTTCATGCTCCCAAGAGCCATTGTAGCACCCTTCATCGCTTGCATCATTTGTTCGTTGGTTCGGTAAGTCTGTTGCAGGCGCAACCGTCAGTGCCGGCGCCCCCTGCAGGCATTTGTGGCAAGAGATTGGACTGCCGTACCTGAAGCCGCAACGAGATTTTCTGTAGTTGACTGCGCATCGCGAAGAACTTTTCAATGTACCGCCGTGTACGAACCAGATCCTTGGCCTGGATCTTGCAGGCACCCATCTGCCCGTTCTTGGCGCTCGTCTTGATCTGCTGTATTAGTGTCTTCTCTTGCCTCTCCAACTTGACGCGCGTTTGATCGAGTTCTCGGATAGCCTTGTCCAGCATGCGTTGGTTCTTGCGCAGGCGCTCGGCAGGCGTCATACGCTTCCCAAAGGCCCATTCCAGGATCTGTGATGAACAAGAGTCAGCGGTGGAGAGGGCGAGCCCGATGCGACGGCCGCCGCAACAGCAACGGGGTAGCTTGCGTGAGACGCACATTCATGGTGAATCGGCAGCGTCTGCGGTGATAGCTGGCGCCTAAAGTGCGTGATTCGATACCACCGACTTCGCGGCGCCGAGGAGACCAGGATGTATATGCTGCGCAGAGCAGTTGACGTAGTCGCGACTCGAGAGTCGTTGGAACAGCCCACCATGTTCAGGTAGGTACGTAGCAAGGAAAGAGCCATTCATGGGCTTGGGCAACCGGGGCCCAAGACACCCACCGAGTGGGCCACCCGTCCGGCACTGTTATCGATAATCAATCTAATGTTACTACGGAGTACCCCGTATGGAGTCGACATCTCGGTTCGCATAAAATCCATTCTACTACCAGTTTACTCCCGTCGGCAGTCGTTTTATAGACTACAAGGTAGGAAGCCATGGGTTTTCGAAACTAAGACCAACCCCCCCCCCCAAAAAAAGCACCTCTGCCGCTCCATCCTTCCAAATCTCACCTTCCCATGTACCAGGTCACCACGACACAAATGTGCCATTCTTCTCTTGCTCTGCCAAACGCCCCCCTATCGCCAGTCCGTTTTCCCAAGCCTGCTCGAAAATCGATGCAGGAACGGGCAATCCGCCACCAGCTCTGCAGTCCGATGTCCGCACAGATGAATCCCCGCCGCACTTGGACCCATCATCACGCATACGCGCCACGGCTGCCAGCGCTAGGATAGACTGCTGTTTCTGGTGAGTGGCATCCATAAATGCGCAAAATCAGTCGTGCGTGCTTTCCCGGACGAGCGGCTTCAAACTCTCTACTCCTCTTTTCTACAAGGGCTTCCCATGTACCAACTAGTTCCACGGGGGTTTCGCCCGTAGCGTCAAGGCACAGTCCGCACGTCCAGGTTCAGCGCAGGGCGGATATACCCCAAGCTCATGTTACGTGCTGCGGATTGCACAGAGCCCTCCACTGCCAGGAGACTACCTGATGAATAGAAGTTTTTGGATAATGGAAAACTGATTCCAGCAAACGTGGCTCCCCGGAAACGGCAATGTGTTGTATGGCCCTCGATCCTCGACACTACCCGTCTCGAGATCGTAGTGACCCTTTGGCATCACAATCAGCGGATCTCGCCACTCCACCTCCCCGGATGCTCGTTTCCAACCTCATCTTTAGGGCAGTGTGCGACCCGACAGCCGCCACCCTCGACGCCGCCCGAAGCTGCGTGGCCTGTTCGGTGACAAAGAAAAGCAACGACTTGTGACATGTCGAATACCTTGTTGCAGAATTTTTAAACAGCGAGAGTGGCCAACGGCGGTGCACATAGATCCAGTCTTCCTTGATGGTAATGACCGAGCAGCTACTTTGCCCCTCAAGGCTCGGTTCCGGTTTGAACCTAGACAATATAATATAGCCTGTACAGGAAGCAGCATGTCAAGCGTTTCAGGTGAAAATCCAATACTCATTATACACATTGATAAAGCAGGCCAAAGAACCGAGGCGAGTAGCTTGACGAAATACATGCGACATCACCCGTCGAGGGGAATAGAAATGATGAAATACCAGGGAAAAACTCATTCGTGTACATGTTTCTTTTATCCCCGTATCAACGGCAAAGCACTGCCCGGTCAGTAACCCGTCAGGATTTCCTTCTCCTTCTCCCCTTTGCGTCTTTGTCGTTCTCAGATGAAGGCGTCGGTCCGGGGCTCGTCCTAGTGTCTGGTAATATACATCAAAGGCGCGTTTGTCTAGCCCTTCCAAATTGACACGTGAGGTCTGTGTGTTTTGGCAAACTGCCCTTGGAAAGATGGGCGGCGCTGGCAAACAATACTCTTCACGCGGTTTCACAGTGAATGTTTGGCTTGGGCATCTCCTAGAGCGGCGGCGGCCTTATCGGCTGTGCCATGCTCGGCGCCAGCGGTCAAGAGCTCGCTTCCGGCCTGTCGCATATTGTACTCTTGTTCCATGGCGGTGAGTTGCTGGTCCTCTGCAAACGAGAGAGCAAAAGGAACGCCGATGAAGAGGGCCGACGTGGTGATGACCCAAGCGCCTTTGCCGCTGAAGGATAGAACGCTCCAGGCCTTGCTCGAGATTGAGCTTACTCGGCTAGAGATCCAGCCTCGTGTCGTCGGGGGGATAATATCTCGCAGCGCGTACAGGCGTTCCGCCAGAGTCTCGTTCACGGGATCATAATCGGACTCGTTGGAGATCTCGGAATCTGTGGGGCGGTTTGTGAGTAGGGGGGGCTTTCAACGAACCGAGCCATGACGGAATCGAGACAACGAACCAGTGTCAGTGAAGTCATCATCATCATATTCAGGCCCGGTCTGCGTGGCCTGGAAATGCTCGTCCTCAACCTCGGTCAAAGTAACCATTTTGGGAGGCTTGGAAGGGTGACTTCAAGGAGCGAGAGGGCCCTTGTCCGGTCGAGTTATCCGAAGAGGCTCCCTGTAGAGCAGCAAGCGAGGCCCGGTGGCTGATGGTTGACTGGGCTGAATCAACGAGGCGTGAAATAAAACGTTGGAGGCAGATGAGCGGAAACCGCAACAGGATGCTTGCTGCAGAGATTTGCGGCTGTGGAGTTGTTGGAGTTGTCGGGGATACGACGCAAGCTGCGAGCTGGACTCGATGATGCTCTCAAAAAAATTTGGGATCCAGAAAGGAGCTCCGGCGCTCTGGCGCTCTGGCGCTCTGGCGCTCTGCCCGGGCCGATTAGTCCGCGCTGCCCCTGCCAGTGCTAACGTTTATCCGGAGTCGACCAGGCAGAAGTCACGTGGAACGCCCGTCTGTGAGCGACTCTGGGCCATTGGCTCGCTCCTTGTGGCCAGTACAATGAAGGGTATGGATGGCCATTAGACTTTGGTTGGAAATGCGATTCATGAAAGACACAGACATCGGATGCCAATGTACTCATGGACCGTAAAACCCTGTTCCCAATTCCCAATTCTGCACGGGCATTGTCGACCCGTAACGGCGCGAGATATGGCAATTTCTCCAGATGGGGGAATTCTAGGCTGTAGCCTCGTCACGGCTGACCGGACAGACCATTATTACCTAATAATTAGCCCTACTAGGCCAGGTAAGGTGTCCACGTGGTCTCGCAACTCGGCGGCAAGGGGCTGAAGCCTTTCTTCATCCCGTGTCCTCTTGTGCGCTTTTGTGTGTTGTCTGGTCACCCATCGCACGTGCATTACCATTACGAATGTGCAGCCGCCAGCCCAGCGCCTGTTGAATTGCCAATCCGTCAACGGTCGGTCACCTGCCAGATGATTTCGGCAGCGGGAGTGACACTGGCTGGCCGCCGTGCGTAGTTCCCACCCCCCTCCTCTTCCCCGTCCAAGTCGGTTTCTAGGCCTCATGGAAACTTGACAGACGGCGGTTTCCCAATTACTACATGATACATGTACACATCTAACGGGGCGTGGAAAACTTAATCTGTGGTTAGCGCCGAGCCTGGGACAAGTTGGACACGTACCTGCAAAAGGTGGATGTTGCGATGGGCAACCATTGACAATTTCAGGGACGCCCCCAGAAAAGGAGGACGGGAGGAAGGGAAAGAGTTTGAGAAAGCTCCAGGGTGTCCACGACTCTCCGCCATGCTGAAGGCCAAGACGCAAAGTCGGGAGACTGGCCAGGTGCTCACGAGTTGCACAACTCGTAACGGGTACCCAGGCACTCCATTTACTTGGTCAGCGGACGAGAGCGCATTGCCCTTGGATGGCTTGGAGGAGGCCATCCCAATGGCTGAGGAGAACGTGGCGAAGACGAGGGCCTGTAGTTGACTGTTGACTGCAACCAGCGAATCAATATCCAGTTGACCGCTCAGCATGGCCATGACGATCCCGTCAGTCAGTCACCTAACCTGGGGAGCTACTGCAGGAGCTAGATAGTCTGAGACGGGAGCGATCGATCCAGAGCCCAGAGTCCCAGACAGTAGTGGAAAGCACAAGTGAAACTTGCCATGATTCCCCCCCCCCCCTTTTTTTTTTTTCTTCTTCTTCTTCTTAGCAAGGTATCATGACCACGATGTAATTTTACAGCCTCCTCCCCACACGTGCTTCACAAGTTGGCTGCAAGACACTGGGGACGTGACAAGACATTCATTACTGGATTTCCCTATGCTGGGGGGAAAAAAAAAAAAGCGAAACGCGGTGGGGGGACACGCACAGCCACAGGTTCAGGCAGAAGGCAGAGAAGATGACGGGGCACAACGACGCAGAGAAGCCCGTCATGGCGGCCCAGGAAAACTCGACCTGGAGCCTCTGGGGCCTGCTCCCCGAATCGACGTCCGTCCCTGCACGTAGGACGCGCCTCTGGTGGCACTGATTCTCGAGCATCGTGACCCTTTTTACCAGCACAGGGATGCGGTTCATGGGCCGTTTCCGCCGCCCAGCAAGGCGCACGCGCTGCCAAAACGCACGCCCTTGCCCCCCCCCCCCTTCCTTTGGCAGCGACAACCATGCGTACCTGGTTGGCGGAGTCGCGGCGAGATGCCTCCTGTGACATGGTGGGGGGAGATGCTTCCCCACGATAAATCCCAAGGATAAATCCCAACGTGGTCCCTCGTGATGCCAGTGCCGGCACTAAGATGGATAAAGCCGCTGGGCCAAGGGGCAGCGGGCCGACCACTCGCGTCGCCCACGTCTTCCTTGGGAGCTGCAGCAGATGGCAACTACTTCCATGCGATGCCGCTGCCGCTGCCAAGGCAAGGGGGAGCGCATCGAGCGCATCAGTCAATTGGATGCTGAGACGAGCTCTTTTGCGCTGGTTCGAGTCCAATCAACCCCCCCCCCTCCCCTTCCCTTCCTCGGTTTCAGGCTGAATGACGTGGCAGTACATTGTAGGTTTGGCAGCGAATTCTGTTGGGATCGAGCGACACTTGGGGGGCGACGTTCTGAGCGAACTTGCTTGACGTTGGTGACGACTGATGATGTCGATTATGCCACTGATCAAATGTCTTGTGGTTGGCCCGGGCAGGCGGATCTGATTGGCCGGTCTAGGCGCGTCGCCCGCAAAAACGGCATCCAGGCCGGGGGCCCTTTCAGGTCGGAGTCTATGCCCCAGCGGATGAAGGGCAAAATGGACGGCAAAAGGGTTTCGGATACTTTCAAGCTGTCCAACGTTGGCGACTTGCCGTCGCCTGAGCAGGGTTCCGGCCTGGCAGCGGCTGCGTTTAAAAAAAAGAAAAAAAGAAAGAAACGGGCTTGGTCATCCAGACCCTCCAGGAGTCGCCACCAAACTGCCAACTATTGAGTATAAGTGGTATTACTGTATCTGGCGGTACATATGTATTACTGAATGTGGATGTTTCCTCGTAATAAGCGGCATCTGACGAATGTATAGAAAGACTGCATCTCGCACCTTGCAGGCAACGTCTTCATCTACTGTATCACGACGCTCTACGTGTTTTCTAGCGTCAACACATAGCTTCAATTCCAGCAGGTCTTGCCGCTCCCCCACCCGTCGGCATGAAGCTCCCCGCCGCCTTGCTGTACGCCCTCTCTTTCGCTACTACCCCTGTCGATGCTCAGGTTGGTCATGTACGTTGTGCCCTGCTGCGCTTGCCTCCAGCCGCGTATTCCCCAGCTTATGTATCGGTTCCTTGCAGACTGGCGACTCTGTCGGCTGCGTGGTTGCTGTCAACGGGAAAAAAGAACTCTTCAAAATCACCGTAGCGTTCGCCAAGGCCATGGCTGTGCGGGGTGGAGATGTGGGAAACATTCCGGGCAGGGAACCAAGCCTCTACAAGGGTCCTATAACGACATGGTACGATCCAAGCTGCAACACGCAAAATGCCAGAGTTCTGTCGTACCCCATCTACCGTGATGGTCGTATCCCCGGACTCCCTACCCCCATTGGTGACATGACCAAATACAGAACAATCTACGTCATCAAGGGCAGCGGGAGATTGGCGTGGTGTGGTGTGGAATACAACGGCGTCGAGTGTCTCCTGACCTACCCGTAGGGACCACTCGGCAGCTTGGGCCATGAAACCCTTAGGGCAGGTGCTAGACTTGTAGTACAAATTATAGAATTAACAGGCCTGGCGTCATCTGCCACCAGACCTTGCCCGCAGAATCACGCTGAGACGACGTTTAGCACCCCTCGGCACGGGTTCCTATGTCGCTTACCACCTCGTCATTATGCTGCATTGGCACTGCGCAGTCCACACAGGGCCGGAGAATAGCAGAGTCCCCACGCCATGTGCAAGCCATACCGTGGGCCATGGATAAACTATCAAGTAAAATGGGGGTAATGAAAACTTTGAATTGGCTAACCTGGGGGTAATGGAAACCAGGATTACTTTCATTAGCTCCGTCCAACTGCGGCGGCTTGCAAACGTGCAAACGTTACGTGAGGTCTGGTGGTAACCGGACTACCGGTAGGCACATGCATAAATCTGCTGCGGCCTTTGGGTCTGCGGGGGTGCAGCCGTCGGGTTGTAGCGGCCTGGCCCTGCCTGGCCCTGGCAGCGCCGACTCAGCTGGGTGCACACGTGCAGTCTGGCAGGCTATCAGCTGGAGTCACCAGGCCACATGGAGACGTTGACTGTTGAGTACCTCAGATACCTACTGAGAGCCCACCAGGGAGATGCACAGGCCCCTATCGTCCTTGTAGCTCTCCGGTACCCGTCACATGTAGTGGGTCTCCCCGGAGACGGGCCCCGACCTCGAGGCTTTGACGCGCTTGACAGTTTTTTTGCATGATCAACCAGACCCTTACCGTAACGGGGGAGAGACGTATTTCAGACGACAAATAATTCTTGCGAGAGAGCATGGCGGCCGGGCTTACGGGTCACGAGTCGCAGCACCGACTGCCAGACCAGGACTCATTTCAGCCTCCGCTTCTGCTTCCGCTTCCGCGCCATCCGTCCCCGACGGCCGGCAAACCCCGGACAGGAGAAAGGAGTCTTTTTCCGTACTGCGGATACTTGTTGGCCCGCAAACCGGTTTTCTTTGCGTCAGCCTGCTCAGCGAGCAAGGGAAAAAAAGCCCGCTTGAATCCTGATCTTTCCCGCGGTCCATGACGACAGACGGCACTTTTAACGCAGGCCGGCCGCGGCATGACAATGACACCCACAAACGAAAAGAGCAAAGCTGAGATGACACACGAAGCAAAGGACCAAGGCACGCCGCTCTTGCCGCTTTGGGAGTTTCACGGTAGACGACCAAACTTTATGCTCCCAACTTGCAATTTTTTTTTTTTCCTTCATGCCCGACCCGGCCGGCCAGAGGCTACTTGCGCTAGCTGGACCGCTAAACGGAGTGCTTGGGCGTTCTGATCACGCAAGCAACAACCAGACGCGGACGGAGCTTAGGTGTGCTCCGTAATGTCAATGCTGCATTGTAGCTTGCACACGGCGGTCCTGGCGTGCCACGGCACCAGATCGGGCAATGCTGTGCCGGGCTCGCAAATAATACAAGTCACCAGACTGTACTAGGCCTTTGCTCTAGTGCAAGGCGATTGACACATTGCACAGCGCTAGTCGACGGAACCCTTTTCCCGATTGCAGCCGGCTGAAGATATGTTTGGTTTTTTTTTTTCCCCTCTAGGGCATGCATCCATTGCCATTGCCACGGTGGCACACGAGGGGCGTCTGGGCTTTTCGACGAAACCCCCGAGTGTGGCTATTGCCGAATGATGAGGGTGGGCACGGGGGGTTTGGCATAAAGGATACGCTCACCATGACGCCCGGGGACGACAAAACTTTGATCACGTTCGATTCGATTGATACTCTTACATCATCATATGCATGTATTTCATGTACACTAACGCAACACGGGGTGATCTAAAAAAAGAAAAAAAAAAAAAGAAAGAAGAGGAAGAAGAAAAACAAGAAAAACAAGAAAAAGAAGAGCCCCAAAAGAGTCGACATGTTCGACAGGTCTTGGGCATGCTGGAGCGTATTGACATGTACCAACCGGGGGGTGGGCTTTTGCTAGGCCGGCCGGGCGGCAACCGCCAACTCCGGGGAATAGGTGCTGGAAAATTTGCAGCCCGGTCGCGAGGCAACGAACGGGCCCCCTCGAGGGGATTACGGGGCTGCGAGCCAGGGGAAGTGCAACCAGGAAATCTCTGCCCGTCTGCTGATGCATCGCAGGTTCGCGTCACCCTGCTCTATGGTCAACCACCGCCCCAGCCCAAGCGTAGCCCGTCTGGTCTCCACCAGACGGCTGCGCCAGCGGCCTTGCCAGAAAAAGGAAAAAGACCAGACCAGCATCAATGGCACCCCAGAGGGGCACGCACGCACGCACATACAAGTGACATGATGCAGCGTACGAAAGAAGACAGATGCTGCAAACTACCTACTCCGTCCGTACCTCAGCACCAGACGCCCCCCTATTACCCCCCCCCCCACCCCCTCTGGACCCCTCTGCGGGGCTGCAGCAAGTCATGTACATATTGGCTGGACCAATGAGCGCTAGGTCGGGACGCACGCGGGACGTTTGCGTTGTTTGGTTCCTGACTCCTTCCTGCACACCCGTGCCTGTTTCCAGAAAGTTGGTTGTGGCGGGCCACAGCTGCGTTTCTTCCCACACCAATTGGTTGGCCTCGAAGAACTTTCCTTTCTTCCACCTCGTCAAGGAATGCAGAATGCATGTCGGGTTGAGCAAAGGATCGCCATCAACACATGGTTGGCGGATGTCAAAGGGCAGCCCGAGCAGAATTTTCGAGACGTTGGCACGGGGTGTGCCCCCAGGTTTGCCTGGCATGAATGAGATGAGCAAGGTCACGCGACTCGATTCCTGTCAATACCTGAGCGGTTAATGTACTTGACCGCTCAGCTTTAATAAGACACTTGAATTTGCAAGCGATACAAGTCCACTACTTGCTGAACACACTCTAGGTTTATCAGCTCAAAAGAACATTGACTTTTAAAACCCCTGATTGAGTAGTAAAGTGCACTCTAATAGACATGACCTCTTTTTTTATACGCTATATTTAGATGCGAACAGCATCTCGCATTTGACTCTTTTGAAAAAAGCGGTTTTTCTCCAATTCTTTTACTTTGATGTAAAGCATTTTTACTGCAGAAAAATTAATTGCTCGAGAACATGTGTGAAAAAATCTGTACCGATTTAGAATGGTGTGCTACGTACCGAGTATGGTAGAAAGACTCTTTAAACTCAAGGCACGAGCGCCCCTCGGTTAGTATGCACACCACGGCAGCAAGTCTAGCCAAACCTCGCCCTGAATGCGCTCGGCCCACACCCCCTTACCCCCCCCTTACCACCCCTTACCCCCCCTCCGCGAGAAGCCATCGGGAGGTACGAGGGGCGTACCTGCCCCCCCGGGGTTGCTGTGCTCGATTCGGTACCTCCCCAGAGTCCGACGATGCGAAACGACGAAGGCTTCCAGCGTCAGCGTGGGCGTGTCTTGCACGCACTTGAGAGCTGCAAAGTGATCAATACTTAAGGGTAGCGTCGCCAATTCGTTTCGCTCCTGTTCTGATGTCCGCCAGCTCTCGTCTCCCCGCCAATTGAGCATTCAATTCTTCTTGCTCCGTGCCGAAGCATTGCCCTATTCCACTTTCACCACTTCAAAACTCCACACGTCACCAGCACTTGCACTTGCACTTGCACTTGCACTTGCCCTTGCCCAGACATGATCTTTGCGCCATTGCAGGTACTGGCTTAAGATACGGGCCTGTTCGCCTCTGCACTTTTACAGCCGGATAGTAAGTCCACCTCCGCAAACCACCCTTGGAGTCACTGCCTCAACAGGGTGTTTCCATTCATGTCGGCTCCATCCACCGGCTCAATGTGATGTGGTCTGGGCTTCACACTCTGGACCACTTCGTAACAAGCTGAGCCGCACTGGGGCTCAGCTGACCCCGTTGCCTCGCTGACGGTGGGGTCCTGGATGCCGCTGCGAGCCAGTGTGCTAACTCCCCGACTTTAGTTGCACAGGACTGGGACTGGTGCTGCTTTTGGAAACCCACCGTCTCGTCTCGTTTTCGAAAAGAACAGCAATTCATTTAACTGGGCGGCCTCGTCTCCCTTTCCCAATCGAATACTTCTAGTCGTCGTAGCAAATCGTGTCTTGACTCCTACATTCTCTCAAGACCCGACCTCCTTCAGGGCATACAACGCTGCTGCCCCGCCAAACTCACCCAGTTGACTCCATTGACCCCGCCACGCCGTGCGCAACCGTCGCAACGCAGATCTGCGCCAACTCGCTCTCTTCCACCAGGCTGCCAAATTGCCGGGTTGGAGTAAAAGCGACACTATTCAACTCTCTTAAAGCTGTTCTGATCATCGAATAGTCGTGTCAGGAAAAGAGCTCTGGAGTCGCGAATTCCTGCAGGAAATTGTGAGTTTTGACTGCGATTGCCTTCATCTTTTGAATGACAAGAACGTCCCCCCCCACCACCACTTGTTCTCCCTGCCGAGACCTTGATCATGATGGGAGAGTCGCATTCTTGCCACGGGGCTGGTCCAATTGGGCGTGTCCTTCACCCTGTTTGGTATCTTGGCAACTGCCATGAGAATCAATCAAACATTGGCCAAAACCGGCGTGGGCATTATGCCCGGCAGCTTCTGGCCTTGCAAGAGGCTGACCACCCCATTTTCAAGCATCGTGCTCCTGGCAGAGAAGACACTTTGCCACGTATTTTACCAACCACTAACTCATTCAACAGCAGGTGTTCGTCTTCGACTACCTACAGCACACACAACTTTGCACAACACCTCGACAACATGACATCATCGGCACCCAAGCCAAAGGCCCTGGCTGAGCTTCGGACTGAGTCTCAAGAGTCTAGCCGCGGACCATCCCCTCAACCCACCCACTTCAGTGTCCCGTATTCAACGCAAACCAATGGCAATGGAAACAGAATTCTCCGTTCTGCCACTGTCGGTTATGTGGCTCCCGAGTTCGCGGGGAAGACGGAGCAGATGGCTTCTGTCAAGCACATCCTACAACAGGCTGGCTATATTCCCGACCCGCTGATCGACGACCAGATTAAGTGGTTCTACGAGCAGCTGGGCATCGACGACGTATACTTCCGTATCGAGTCACCCGAGGCCATTGCCAACCATGTCAGCTCCCTCTACGCTGCCAAGGTCGCTGCTTATTCCAGAGAAGACAAGAAGGAAGAAATCCGCCTGGACATGGAGGCGCACGACCACGCCATCTACATTGACACAAGCGAGCCTGGCGAAAGCAACGTCAGCGGGCCCAGATACGAGTCCCGCCTTGAGGCCAAGTACCTGGATCACCAGGGCAAGACAAAGTACCGAGTTGAAACTTTCCGCTCCCCCGCCGTCATCGGCGCCAGCCCGTCGTCCAAGGCTACTCTTCGATGCTACTTTGTCTACCAGTGCCAGTACGCTCAGTCTCCTGAGCAGACTGATCCCAAGGAGACCAACATTGAACGCATCTCGGATGTGGGTTTCTGGCAAAAGGCCACGGACAACACCAAGCAGATCTACCAGGAAATCATTGAGCTTGCTGTCAACCGTACCGGGCCCGTCATTGAGGTTTTCGACATCGAGGACGTCGCCGAGAAGCGATTGGTAGTTGCGTTTCGCACCCGAACAGCCCGCGGCATGTTCTCCGCCCTCAGCGATCTGTACCACTACTACGGAGTTACTAGCTCCAGGAAATACGTTGAACAGTTCTCCAACGGCATTACCGTCATGAGTATCTACCTCAGGCCCGCCTCCCACGACGACGGCTTCTTCCCCCCTCTCGACGAGTCCATCCACCAAATCACCAAGGAGATTTCCCTCCTGTACTGCTTGCCTCAGAACAAGTTCCACAACCTCTTCGCCGTCGGCTCGCTGAGTCTTCAGGAAGCCGTGTATGCCCACTCGGCCTGGGTCTTTGTCCAGCACTTCCTGAATCGCCTGGGTCCCGAGTACGCTTCCTTGTCGGAAGTGCTCGACGCCAATGATCCCGCCCAGGCTGCCCTGCTGTCCAAGTTGAAGCGCCGCCTCCGAACAGAGACCTTCACGCCCGACTACATCCTCGAGATCATCCAGACTTATCCCGAGCTTGTGAGACTTTTGTACGCGTCCTTTGCCAATGTGCACCTCTGTGCCAAGAATGAGCAGGTGGCCGTCACCCCGGCTGTTTCTGTCCTCAGTGACGAGAAGCTCAAGGAAAAGATCTCCAAGACTGTTGCGAATGAGCATGACGAGATGGTCATGACTGCCTTTCGCGTCTTCAACAACGCCATCCTCAAGACCAACTACTTCACCCCCACAAAGGTCGCTTTGAGCTTCCGTCTTGACCCGGCCTTTTTGCCCGAGGTGGAATATCCCCGCCGGCTCTACGGAATGTTCCTCGTCATTGGTGCCGAGTCCAGAGGTTTCCATCTCCGCTTCCGAGACATTTCCCGTGGCGGTATTCGCATCGTCAAGTCGAGAAGCAAAGAGGCCTACGGCATCAATGCCCGCAACCTCTTTGACGAGAATTACGGCCTCGCCAGCACGCAGCAGCGAAAGAACAAGGACATCCCCGAAGGCGGCTCCAAGGGCGTCATCCTCCTGGATCCCAAAATGCAAGACCGGGCTCAGGAGGCGTTTGAAAAGTACATTGACAGCATTCTCGATCTTTTGCTGCCAGCGCAGACACCTGGAATCAAGGACAAGCTCGTGGACCTGTACGGCAAGGAGGAGATCCTCTTCATGGGTCCCGACGAGAACACGGCCGACCTTGTGGACTGGGCCACCGAGCATGCCAGAGCTCGAGGCGCGCCGTGGTGGAAGTCGTTCTTCACCGGCAAGTCCCAGAAGCTCGGCGGCATCCCCCACGACAAGTACGGCATGACCACGCTCTCTGTACGCGAGTACGTCAAGGGTATCTACAGAAAGCTCGAGCTGGATCCCTCCACCGTCCGCAAGATGCAGACTGGCGGCCCGGACGGAGATCTCGGCAGCAATGAGATCCTGCTGGGCAACGAGAAGTGGACCGCCATTGTCGACGGTTCCGGTGTTCTCGCAGACCCCAACGGGCTGGACAGGGCCGAGCTGCTGAGACTGGCCAAGAAGCGTGCCATGATCAGCGAGTACGACATGAGCAAGGTGTCCAAGGACGGATATCGGGTTCTTTGCGAGGACGCCAATGTGACCTTGCCTACTGGAGAGGTGGTCACCAACGGCACTTCTTTCCGCAACACCTATCATCTACGCGACACTGGCATGACGGATGCCTTTGTGCCCTGCGGTGGCCGACCCGAGTCCATCGACCTGATTTCCGTCAATAGACTCATCAAAGACGGCAGGACGACCATCCCTTACATTGTGGAAGGCGCCAACCTATTCATCACTCAGGACGCCAAGCTGCGACTCGAGGCTGCCGGTTGCGTCCTTTACAAAGATGCCTCGGCAAACAAGGGTGGCGTTACTTCTTCTTCGCTCGAGGTTCTCGCCTCGCTGTCCTTTGACGATGCGGGCTTCGTCGAGAACATGTGTGTCGATGCGCAGACTGGCCAACCGCCCCGGTTCTACAACGAGTACGTGCGCGAGGTTCAAGCCAAGATTTGCGAGAATGCGCGACTGGAGTTTGAGGCCATCTGGCGCGAGCATGAGGAGACGGGGGTTCCTCGCTCCATCCTCTCCGACAAGCTGTCAAACGCCATTACGACTCTGGACGAAGAGCTGCAGCATTCGGATCTATGGAGCAACGAGAAGATTCGCCAGGGTGTTCTCAAGGATGCTTTGCCCAACCTGCTGCTCCAGAAGATTGGCCTCGACACCATCATCTCTCGCGTGCCCGACACCTACCTGCGAGCTATCTTTGGCAGCTACCTTGCCAGCCGATTCGTCTACGAATTCGGAAGCGAGCCCAGCCAGTTTGCTTTCTTTGATTTGTAAGTATCCCAGAGCCTTTTTCCTTTTTTCTTTTTCTTTTCCTTTTCCCAGACTAGCTTGATCTTATGCTAACATGTCCAAAAAAAAAAAGCATGACGAAGCGCATGGCTCAAATGACTGGCCACCCTGACGGTGCCGAACAAGTCAGACGCATGTCGATTAGCATGAATTCTTTCTAGCTGCTGCAATTTGTTTTGGCCTTTTTTTTTTTTTTTTTTTTTTTTTTGATTCTCTTTCGTTTGCAGAAAAAAAAAGGCATTTGCAGTCAAAGAGTACATAAAGACGAAGAGTTCCGTGTGTTGTGGGACGTTTGACGGAAAATTTGAGACGTCACAAGGCTTGAGTGGATTTGGAGGGTTTGTAGCATCAGGCAGGTATCATTGCTCCGTTTCATGTTTCTGGTTTGAGAATTGCGCGCTTGTTGAATACTGAAAATATGGGATCGCATATAGCTGGGGTGTCGCCAGCGGACTCGAGGCGGAAGTTGACCAAAAAAAAAAGAAGAAAAAAAGAAAGAAACAAGAAACCGAGACTCGGTGATCCGAAGAGGGCGATTTCTTGGTAGCATTGAAAAGACTCCAGAGTGCCTCGTTGGCATTTTCAAAACTCGGCACGTTGTACACACTTAATATAATACACTTTACGGATTGAGCTTACAAGCTTTGCGGCCAGGGCACTTTTCGATGCGTGACCGAGAAGCATGAAGATGACATGGCTGGTGGAAGAAATGCGTATACGGAGTAGTTGGTTGTATGTATGATGGATGCGGCGACAGCGGGTTGACTCGCCGCAGGGGACTCCGGTCGGGGTGCGGCCATTGGACACGAACGAAATGTCAATGGTTCTCGACGGAAGAAACATGCCTGGGTTTTCGTGGAACGACCTGAAACGATGCGTACTGTACATCCAAGTCTGGCACACGTGGCACCGCGCAGTGCGCCTGCGCCGCCTGCGCCAACAGCACTAGGCACCTGGCCGTACTGGTTACGAAGTCAAGTCGCCTGCAGGAAGGACGGGAACCGATTGACCCCAGCTACATACCTACTTACATGTGCTGTCTGGTAGCTCGCTGAGCGGCCGGCACTACCTACGGGAAGATGCCCAGGCGCCTGGCAGCACGGACGCATTGAACCCACCAGACCAGACCTCGACGACAGGAGCTCCGATCCGTGGACGGTGGACCCGTCCAAGTTCGCAAGCGTCTGGTCTGGGCTGGGCTGGTTCTTGTACGTTGGACCAGACCTGACCTGCTTGTTTCACCTTTGGGAGTACGGAGTACGCGAGAGGAGGAGGCTGGGCACTTCCGCTTCCCACGCACGGCACGCGCGCGCCACTGCTTTGCCATTTGCCATTTGCCATTTGCCATTCGCCATTCGTCATTCGGCATTCGGCATTCGGCGGCATTCGTCATCGTCTTTTGCGGCCGTCTGCTGCCACTGCTTCCCCCAGTGCCTCCTGGGACTCGGAGCAAGCAGGTGCGCGGTTTGCCCTTGCATATCCATGCATTCGATTTTATGCTTCCTCGCCCAAAGGATGGATGGATGGCTGTTCATATGTAGGCCTGCGAGCCGCTTGCAGGGTGGCCATGTCGGCCACGAGTTGTTGGCCCCCTCGGCCGCCTAGTCTCCCTGGGGGCTGTAAAGCACGACTGGGCCAATGGTGCCCTAGGCCTTGTCCCCCGCGCCCCCTTCCATCCTAGACGTTTGTTTGCACTGTGGGGGGGGGGGGGGGAGGGGATCCATTTGAAACCCTTGTCAACAGGTGGCAAGTCGAGCCAATCCTGCCTGTCAATTCCCCCTTTCTGTGTGGGTGTGTGTGTGTGTGTGTGTCAGTCTGGCTTTTTTTTTTTTTTTCCCTCTCGCGCTTTGGGTGACGGGCGGTAGGTTAGGTATGGTATGGTTATGGTATGTCTTTAGAGGCGAATTGACAGTTTTTGTTTCTCCCCCACATCATCGTCCCTACACAGTAGCTACTGTGCGGAAATCTCCGGCACAGCCTCCTGGCTCCCAAGGGCCAGTTAGCCAGTACCAGGGAACTCGCGACGTAACACTTCAATTTATCTTTTTTTTCTTGAAAAATAAGAGGCGGTCCCATGCCTTTCTAGATTGGGTTCCGTTGGAAACAATTGATGACGCCCCAGAACAGTAATGGCCTGATTAACCTGGCCAACAGCAGCTGCTGACAGGCACCGTCCCATCTGCCAACTCAACAGTCCTAATTGAGCCATCCGGCCATAAATCTGCGTACAGAGTACTCCGTCCAGCCAAGTCCTCATCCTCCGCATCACGTGCGGCTACTAGCTCCGTTCTGGGGGGAGCGCCCCCCCCCCTAAAATAGTAGGCAGAAAAAGGCACTGCAAAAATCGAGAACAGAAATACATAGGCCCTGCTACTACATACTAATAAACTTCGTCAAACCTTACGCAACGGGGATCCGACGACCAGGGCAACCAGCTTTCGTCCCCTCTCTTTGTCAGCCGCTGCCCGCGCCAAATCTCGTTTGCAATAACTTGCGACCTGGCCCCCTGGCAAACCACCGGGGTTTGGGGTGTTCCCATTGAGCCGTCGACGCTACTCCGTACATACCAACTAACTACCCAAGTCTTAGAATGCCCACCAGCTCGGACGGACCCATCGAGCCATCATCTAACTAAACGTGGATCGACCCAGAAAATAAAAAACCGCGGTTGGATGACAAGCTGACTTTGTCCTGCGTCTCTGCCCTCGATATCCCCGCTCGAGAAGCCACGGGCATCTTGGGGAACTTCCGCAAATCCTACACCGGAACTGCACGCCACATCCCTGATCACGGTCTCACAGTCGCCATGACGAGGCCGTCCATGATCCGTGCTGGTACGTCGTCGACCGCAGATCTCTTTCGTCTGCCTGGCTCCAATAACCATTGCACACACCTTTCCTCCGCTTCTTTTCTACCCAGCGCGTCTCTCTCTCCTTGGGTCGGTTTGCTTGCCCCCTTGCGTCCATGACCCTCTGGGCCGCTCTGCTGTCCGGTTCGGGGCTCCTCTTCCCTTGGCAGGTTTTGAGCATCAAGCTCGTCTCGCGTTGCGTCCGAGGGTCGGTGGACGTGTTTGCTTCCAGCCACCGCCCGGGTTCTCGCCAAACCCAAACCCAGCTCGAGTCTTGTTTTCCCACGCATCATCCTTGCTCTCTTTTTTGGTGCTTCGCAATCGGGTTTTTGATGTCTCTCCATCGCTAATCAGCAATCTCTCTCGTCACCCACTCACTGTGCAGACACGGTCGACCTGCAGGACCCTCTTGCGCCGTCGGCAAAAGATCATTCCAACCATACGCATCATCATCCGGAGACAGTACCGAGCGCCCAAGCATCGTCCATTGCTCCCCATCAAGCCGAAACCCTTCGCGAAGTTGCCCAGGAAACTGCAGAAGCCGAGGCTAAAACTCCACGGGTGTCTTGGTCGGTCGCCAAGGCCAACTACGTCTCCGATCCTCATCACCAACACTCCGACGAGCGCGCGGTTTCCTCGAGCAATAACCCCACTGCTGGGCACGATTCGCGGACCAAAATGTACAATCACGAGCAAGAAGAGGAGGCTCTGGCGGTGACGCAGAGTGGCGGCGCATCCTCAATGGAGGAGGATGATGTCGACGGCGAGAGCGAAAGCGAATTGGAGGACGATTTAATGGACAAGATTTCCAGTTCTCCCTCTATTGAAGATGGTGCGTTAAACCCTCGCACGCCCGTGGCCTGGCCGCGGCGCGAGTCCTCCCTCACGTCACCTCAACCAAACAAAGCTGCCACAGAGCTCCCTGGATCCGATTGCAAAGAAACGAGCTGGTGCAGTTCCGAACGAACTCTTGCGGTTCGAGAAACGGGCGTTTCAGCCTGTGACGGAAAACCACCCGTTGCTGAGTGGCGACCTTGGCTCGATGCTCGACAACACGCGCGGTGGCAACGCTCTAGTGAACGTGAAAGCTGCCGCGAAGACGATGACGAGGACCTGAGCAACCAGGGATTGCTCCAAAACCGTCTCTGTTCGACGAGTGTCTTTCATCCATGGACAGCCAGCAGGGCGTGTGTATTCAAGGATTAGCACCCCTTGACCGACGGCGCTCAGTTTGCTTGGTCCGAGAGCGATTTCCCTCGTCGAGACTTTCAGCTCAATCACATTCCAGCATTCTTCTCTCGCAACTGCTCTCGCGGCTCTGCATCATCCTTGGTCGCGCCCGTGGCCGCTGCTGAAAGGAGAGAAGCTGTCAATGAGGATGTGAACCCCAATGCTTCAATGCCAGAAGACGACGATATGACACATGCCTCTTGTAGTGACGATGGATACTTACTTCAACCAGAGGACATTGATTTCCAATTTGTTTACGCGCTTCATACGTTTGTGGCCACTGTAGAAGGCCAGGCCAATGCTACCAAAGGCGACACCATGGTTCTGCTAGATGACAGTAACAGTTACTGGTGGCTTGTGCGAGTAGTCAAGGATTCTAGTATTGGTGAGCCTGTACCCCCAAGCACCTTTGGTAGACCTCAGCTTCTTACGATACCATATTGGCAGGCTACCTTCCAGCCGAACATATCGAAACGCCAACCGAACGATTAGCGAGATTGAATAAGCATAGAAATATCGATGTATGTGTTCATCTCTTGACTTGAAATAGAAAGAAAACCGAAGAAAAAAAAAAAACCTCCGATGTGATGCTGACATGTCCATCTAGCTATCAGCAACCATGCTCGGTGATCAAGCCCAAAAGCAGAAAAACTCGTTCAAATCTATCCGAAGGAGGCGGAAAAATGTAACATTCGCAGAGCCTACCTATGTCGATTACTCCGACTTTGACTACTCAACAGACGATGAGGACGACATTGAAGAGTTGTTTGGGACGCGGCCGAATAGCCTGCAGCGCAAGGAGCGACAACAGCGACGAGAGTCACGGGAGCAAGAGCAGCACGCTTCGAAGCAGAATGGCCTCGATGACTCGATTGCCGACGACACAGTAAAGGTGGAGCCGCTCAAGACTCGGACGAGAAAAGGAGCCGCGGCCCAGGCTGCCAACAAGTTACAAGCCGAAGACGATGTTGGGAGTAGCGAGGATTCCGTGGAGGAGAAGCCCGAGGGCCCCAGCAGATCAAGGAACGGAACTGTTAGAAACACGGACTCCTTCTTCAAGGACGACAGTGTTGAAACCAAAAAGATCACCCTCACGCCCAACCTACTCCGCGATGACAATACCCCAAGACCATCTAGCGACTCCATTACCAGAGAAGCCAGGTCCGGATCAAGTTTGGAAAAGATTGATCGGGAACTGATCACTGACAAGGAGAAGAAGAAGCTCAAGGAAAAAGACAGAAAAGATAAGGACAAGAAGTCTGGCGGTCTTCGAGGTTTCTTCTCACGAAAAGACAGGAAAAAATTGTCGGAAGATGATGACGAGTCTTTTGGGAAGAGATCCATGGACATGATGTCGGACTCTCGCGACAGTGATGATCGCTCTGTTGAAGATCAACTCTCCCCCGAGAGGCTTGGCACCGCTCAAAGACAATCATCCAAGCTGCAGAAAGCCGCACCGCACAACAGGACGGCCCCTGCCGGCAACGGGCAGAAGCCGCTTGAACTATCGTCATACCTTGCCGAGGGCCGGACGAACGACGTCTCCAGCGTTCCACCGGCCTCGATGCGAATAGTCGATCCCGAGACGAACGAGCCGCAAGACGTGCCATCCAACCAGCCAGCAAATCGCGATGCCGAAAGAGAGCCGACCTTGTCAACAAACGCTCAAAGGGAAGAGACTCTGGCCGCATCCAAGCGCGCGGCCAGCCGGGGTGCAAGCAGCACCGGAACAGACACCAAGGCACAGAAACCCGCCCGAGCTCAGACCCGCCTAGAACTCGATTCCTCCGATAGTTCTGGAGATGATGAGCCTCGCACGCAACGACCACCAGCCGCTACGCCCACCCCGCCCGCGGGAGCAGAACAACGCAGCCGGACAGATGGATCGTCAAGGTTGCCTGTGAACAATCGCCAAGTCGCCCATGCCGCCGCTGCAGCAAAGCCCGAGCAGCAACGGTCGCCTCGCGGCGATTCTTTGCCGCGGGGCCTGGGGGGCAGCGAACACCCGTCTCCCACGGGCGCCTCGAATCCTCCTGCTCTCGTGGCCGACTCTTCGTCCCCGGAAGACATCTCTCCAGAAGCGTCGCCGTCGCCAGATCCCATGTCGCCCATGGGCGACAGCGGGCGAGGGGGTAGCTCGGCGAGCACGGCGAAAGAGGCGTCGTGGGACGATGGCAAGTTGCTTGCCTTTTTTGACGAGAGCGACCACATCAGGGATCTTCTCGTGGTGGTGTATGACAAGACAAATGTCGAGCCTGCTGGGACTGACCACCCGGTCGTGGGTGGCCTTTTCCGAGAACAGAATGCCAAGCTGGCCGAGATTACGACGGTGAGTTTTGCCATTCTTCCCCATGCTGTGCTTGTCATTAAAAGGTACGACTGCTAATCAAACGAAACGCGCGGCAGCAACTGGATAACATGCTGGGAGACTGGCTTGCCAGAAAACAGCGTCTTCGCGGCACGATATGAGCTCCAAGACGGCGGTTTGCTTCCGAGGTCCCAAGAAAGCGCCGTCATAGCCGGCAGCTGCAATCTGTTCGGCCCTTTGCGTGGTTTGCGTTGTTGCTGTTGTTTTGCGGGAATTCGCGAGATACCCTAGGTCGTCTTTGACGACTTGCGAGGGTTGTTTTCTCCTGTATATGTGTATATGTAAGAGGACATTTTGAAGGCTTGCGGAAAAGGTGCATCATCTTGGCGCGAGTACGGCGTCAGGGTTGGCAAGTCAGCCAGGGTGATGCTTGCGATTATCTCACCATGCATTATGCTTCCTTCGGGATGGAGTACGCCTGGGCTCTTTTCTTTCTTTTTTGCCGCTTTTTTTTTTTGTCCCTTTTTTTTGTTTCCTCTTTCTCGGAAAGTCATGTCAACTTGACCTGATGGTGGTGATGGTGGCGATGCCTCAATTCCCGGGACTAGAACGGGCGACTTTTGTATTACCTTGTCCGCCTCCTGGGTTCGCCTTGGTACATGCGGTGACGGGATATCAAGAAATACTGTACGCATGTGGTGTGGGAGTTGTTGTACAATATACAAAATTCAGCGATTGACGGCTAATTCAGGTGCGTCAGGGTGTAGCTGGTGTCATGCCAAGGATTCGATGGTTTTCCCACGGTTCCCAAGGCAGGTCTCTGCTGCAGGATGGCAGCTCGGCATGGCTGTCGGGCATGAACGCCAAGCAGGGCCGATTCCGAACGAGTCAATTCTTGTGAGCCTGACTACGGTAGAAATAAATCCCGTCGAGAGCAGCTATTTGACGCCCCGTATAAACCGGGTTGGCTGCCGAAGAATGACCCTCCTTTTTCCCCGTCTCGGACGCCGCATGGACGCAAACCACAAATATCACAAACAGAGTCAGCTGCAAGGTTCTGTTCATTGCTCATTATCACGTGGTTTTCAAGGTAAACGCAAAGGGAAACAAGTTTGATATAGAATAACCACAATGGAACCCCGTTCCGATGCAACCGTGTGAAAAGCAGCGGCCCCAGAACCGCGTTTGGCCCCCCCCCCCCCCCCCCCCCCCCCGAAAATACAACAAAAGCAACCCCTTTTTTTTTTTTTTTTTTTCATTTTTCGATCGGTCAGACCTCGGTGGTGACCTTGGCCTTGGCGTTTGTGACCTTTACTCCTAATTGTTTGGCGCGGGCAATGATGTCGATTCTCTTGCGGGACGACACGGCGCTGGCGATCCTGGGACATGTTAGCGTGGCTCGTCAAGGGGGCCCTCGCTGGGTGGAAGCGGGGAGGCAGGACGCACTCGGCGGCGTAGGTGCGGTTGTGCATCATGAGGAGCTCGACATCCTTGACGTTGTTGACGAGGAAGGACTTGTGGCCCGAGGGCATCATGTAGCGCGTCTTCTTGTTGGATCCGAACCCAATCTGTTTTTTTTCCTGTCAGCGCCCCTGCCCGCGGTCTTGACGCTCGGTCTTGACGCTTGGGGAGGATGGTCCCCGTCCCCCAACGTACCGAAGGCATGGCCACGGTTCCGCGGAATCGTCTTCGGACGCGGTTGTCAATGCCCTTGGGCTTGCGCCAGCTCGGGGCGAGGCACTTGAACCGGTCACTCTGGTGGCGGTTGAAGCGCGCAGTGCCTACATCCAGTCAATACGCTTGGGTTCTCCTCGCAAGATACCCATCCCCCCTTCTCCGCCCTCTTTGCTCGCGACGCTCTGCACGATTCGACGCCGTTGTGTTCCGGTGCTTGTGTTTCTCTCTCTCTCTCTCTCTCTCTCTTTCACCACCCGAGGTGACCATCGGCAAGAGTCCCAGCCGTGGCATGCATCGCGAGGGCGAGGGCGGACCGGGGGGTCTCTTCCGCGGGTGCCGTCTGGGATTTCACGTACGCTTCTTCACGATAGGAACGTGCTTCTTGGCGGACACCATCTTGATGGGGCGTTAGTGCAGGTTTTTATCCTCGCGTTGTGATCGGGTGTGGGAAAGAGCTTCGTCGGGGGTCCTTTTTTTTTTTTTGTGTGTGTGTGTGTGTGTGTGTTTCTTTCTATTTGATTTTGCACTCTTCGTACCTTGACGTCGGTTGCTTTTGCTGGACGGTTAGGTAATGGCCCGGCGTGATGGGTTCGTTCGGGTTTTCCCTCGAGACGGAATTTTTTGGCGGATCGCCACAATTTGGGGGGGGTTAGGGCTGGGTCACGTGGGCCGCTGGTTTTGCACACCCACGCGAGGTAGGCATTGTACGGAGTTACTCCATACTATAGGTGGTGGGTTTCAAGGGGCGGTGGGCGTATGTACCCAGGTACCCAGGTCGACGTCCGTCCCGAGGGCACAAACCCTCGCTCCGAGGAAAAAAACCAAAGGCCGTGGCTGCCAACTCCGCATCACCGCGTCCCCGATTCCTCGCAACGCTCGCTCATCTTGCACCAACCCTCGACAAGCCAAGGCATCATGTCTTCAACCACTCAGAGCGTCCAATGCTTCGGCAAGAAGAAGACGGCCACTGCCGTCGCCCACTGCAAGGTTGGTATCGAAGCACCGGATGTTGGAAGAAGAAAAAAAAAAAAAAAAGAACAACAGCAACAACAACAACAAACCCCGACTCGGAAGCGTACACTCGCTTCGGGGGCTGGGCTATCAAAACTGACTTTTTGCTTTATAGGCAGGTAAGGGCTTGATCAAGGTCAACGGCCGGCCTCTCAGCCTGGTCCAACCCGAGATTCTGCGCTTCAAGGTACGATGATGACCCGAGCAAGTTCGAAAGGAAGGCAGGGGGGGGGGGGCTGTTTCTGGATGTCGGGGGAGGTTGCGGAAATTCCCAGTCACTGCTGGGATCTCGTCCAGGGATGCAAGCGGAGGGCGAGGCCTTTTCCCGCCGTGCTAGATGGCGTTTCTTAGGAACGGCCGTCTATGCGCCCTCGTCGTTCTTTCAGCAACCTGGACCCCAACAGCCTCCCCCCCCCCTTGCCTCTGTTTTTTCTGTCCAGCCGGTGCTAACGCCAGCCCGAAAGGTCTACGAACCCCTCCTCGTCGTCGGCCTCGACAAGTTCGCCAAGGTCGACATCCGCGTCCGCGTCACCGGCGGTGGCCATACCTCCCAGATCTACGCCATCCGACAAGCCATCGCCAAGTCCCTCATCGCCTACTACCAAAAATTCGTCGACGAGCACAGCAAGAACCTGCTCAAGCAGGCCCTCGTGCAGTTTGACCGCACGCTGCTCGTCGCCGACAACCGCCGCTGCGAGCCCAAGAAGTTTGGCGGTCCGGGCGCCAGGGCGCGTTTCCAAAAGTCGTACCGATAGACGCGTTCGTTTCCTCCCACCGTTGGTTCTTCTCTTATTTCTTCTTGGCGAGCTTGGCCAGAGGGGGGTGGGAAACCAGGGGGAAGGGGGGGGCGGCGTGCCTCTCTCTCTTGTTTTTTTTTTTTTACTGTTTTCGTATTTTCACTGGTCGCGTGTGTTTCTTGCGCCCATTTTCACTAGCAAAACACGGGGGTGGGGAGGGGGTTTCTGAGCAAAATCCCGGTGATGGAGGTGTTGGGCCGCGGGGGTCTGATAGGCAGCCCTCGTGCCGGCGCGGTCAGACGGGACGAGGGAGGAGAGCGGAGGAGCGGCAATGCCGTCGGGGGAGGGAGGGGTGTGCGTGTGTGGTTTGCACGCTCAAAATGGGGGCTGGAGTCTCATGTTCCCTGGCGTGGGGATAGGCTTCCCATGGGCATCTGCTTGGCCTTGCTTGGCCAGAGTGTTGGGTGGTGACAGGCAATGAATCTGAATGTTGGCATGGTGTTTTGATGCGCTTTGATGTGATGGATGTTGTAGATGCAGGTGGTGGCCATGCCCATTAATCACACCCGCCTCGGTCTATTCGCGGCTTGCTGCTCATTAACCTCGTTTTCCCGCGGGGTGAGTATCAACACGCTGCTAACTTGTTAACCTCACCTTCTCGCCCTTATCACGCTGCTGCCTATTAACCTCTTTCTTTTTTTTTTAATAGACCCTTACACGCTGCTGCTCATCAACCTTGCTTTCTACAGAGACCCTCACACGCTGCTGCTCCTCACGGGACGGCAAGGAAAGGCTGCCTGGGGTTGTGCGGCGCCGGGCACATGGACGTGCGTCGTGATCCTATTGCGTTGGCATTTCCTGCTTCTAAGACGTATCTGCCCTCACTGCCGACCCTACGGCCCGTTGCTCCCCCGGCCCTGCCTTCTGTCTAATCCTACCCAATCAAATCAATGCACTTGCGTGCGTATTGTGCGTGTATGTGTAAACGAACAGCTTTCGGCCCCTGGCACCACATGTCTCATTTTAATATTCTTTCTTCTTCAATCGTTCCAGGAGATCAGGTCACGCTGTCGACCGTGCTCGTCCAGCTCGACAATCTCCGGGGCCCATTCACCCCGCTCATCCTCGGCGTCCAGCTCGACATGCTCAAGCGTAACCTCCTCTCCATCCTCCAGCATAAACGTCCCCTCCCTGGGGTAGTTGGCGCCGAGATCCCAGCCCAAGCCGGTCAAGGTGGACTCGAGTCTGGAAAAGGCCGTGCCAACAGCCAGGTGGTTGGGCGTGATGAGGTCTCCGTCGCCTTGCAAAAACTCCTCCATGCGACGCTTGTACACGATGAGGCCGACTCGCAGCTCCCGGCAGTTGTGCTCTGACGGATCGAGCATGGTGGTGTCGACCCACGATGTGCCGTACGTAACCTGCGCGGTCAACGTCCGCAACAGGGACGCTGCCAGCAGAGGCCGCTTCCTCACGAGGAGGTGAGACTTGACGAGAAGCTTCAGAGCCATGAACCACCACTGGTCGAGGCAGGCGTCGTTGCCGAGCAGCACGCCGACAACAAAGGAAAACTGAAACTCTCCAACGAGATCCTCGTACGCCAGGTCATTGCCGGGATCCTCAATCTGCGACAAGACGTAGTCGGTGGGATCAATGGCCTGCAAGGATCGTTCGGATCCAAAGGACTCGCGCGAGAAGAGCCTGGTGGTCCTTTCAAAGGTGAACTTGAGCTGCCGCTGCTGCAGGTTCTTGTTGGGCACGGCTCGTTCCAGCTGGACCTCGGCGGAGAACTGGACAACTCCGTAAGCACGGTCGAGGGTATGGGTGATCCAGCCTCCGGTTTGCGGTCCGGCGATGCGGTCCAGCAGAGATGGTGTGACGCTGTTTGTCAGTTGCGTCCAGATTCTGAGGTTCGCGTCGGTCCTGGACGAGGACAGGTGACCAATGGATGGCCCGACTGCCGAGGGGTCCGGATGGGGGACGAGCTTGGCGTGGATGTTGGGCACCGCCTCGGCGTGGTTGCGCGATTCCGAACGAGTGGGCTCGGTCAGGGCTTCGTTGTACCGGTCCCACTGCACGACGTGAACGCGGTCGTGAGTCTCGGAGGCGAAAAGCCAAACGCCAGCTCGAGCGGCAATGCCGCTGGGGTGGGCCACCCAGAAGAAGTGAGGTCCGGCAGGGATGTCTCGCACGCCAGCAAAACCCTTGGCCATGAAGGAGACGGCGTCGTAACCGACGACGAAGATTGGGGGCAGATCAAGAATGATGATGACATCGCCACCGCCCATGTCGTGCGTTTGGCCATCCCGTGGACGCCTCGGGGGGCGGGCGGAAAAGCCTGCATGCTGCTGAGACCGAGACCCGCTCAAGTGATAGGCGTAGGCGTCGTCTGTAGGAGAATCCGGAGGATCCGGAGGATCCAGAGGAGGAGGGTCTTGTTGGTCGTCATCGTCACCGTCGCAAACAGCTGGGTCCTGCTCGGTGCTGCGGGGCGAGCGCTCTGGTCTCAAGACGCGAAGCGTACCAAGCGGGTGAACGCCGACGACCAAGACGGATTCGTGGGATTTGGTGGAGCGAGCGCCGGCCGAAGCTGTGGAATTCGACTTGTGGATGCCACTTGCCCTGGGGGTTGAGGCGCCAGCAGTATTCATCGTGTGCAACGATTGTCTCGGGCCATGGGATGCAAAGACGTATGTATAACTGACAAGTCGCGGCTCCTTGGGGAGCAGAAGCAGCGCGGCAGCCTTGGCTGAGTACCGACGGCTTGCTTGCGTCGACGGCAGTGTTTGCCCGAGGTTGGATGGAGTGTAGCGAAAGAATGAGCAAGTCGACTTTGCTTGCTGGGGTTGAAACGCAGTGTCGACTCGCAAGAGGGGCAAGGAGACGGGAGGGGAGGAGACGGCAGGGGAGACGGAAGGGGGGCTTGTTCTGGTCTTGGTTATTGTTGGTTATTGTTGGTTATTTGTTATCTTTATTTTAAACTTTTGGAAAGGGTTGGGGGCGGCTATGGTGATTCTTTTGAAGAAAAAAAAAAAAAGAAAAAAGAAAAAAAAAAGGGTCTGGTTGAGGACACAAGAAACGAAGCTGGTTCAATCAGTGAGTGAGTTTAGTAGTGGTGAAGCCGTGGGACGATTTGGCGGGGTTGCTCCTTCCTAGCCTTGACACTTGCGCCCGACTCCGGGGCGGCAGCCTGCATGCATGCAGCCTTGCCGAAGAAAACATTGAAGCTAGCCAGATGTGGACATGTAGCTCGCCTCTGGCCTCTTGGACTGCCGTGTCGTGGCGGCAACCCCCAAAAGCTTGGAGCGCTTTAGTGGTGTTTAGTGCTCCTTTGCTCCTGTGGGGTGGGCGGCCCTGGACGCCCAGGGGTCTGGGGTTTTCCCATCAACGTCACGACACGACGGCAGGGAGGCGTTTGGAGGAGTCTGGTGGCAGCAAGGACGAAAAGCCATGCCGTGCCGAGCACGCAATCGAGCTTGTTCTTCCTTTCCCCTCTTCTCCTTCTCCTCGTTCCTTGGGCAAAGCCTGCGTGATGAATCACTCGAGCTCGAGCTGAACGTTGATCCACGGTTCTCGTCATCATCGTCCCAGCCACCGTGGCAAAGTGATGATGAATACACACGCAGGACGTGGTTCGACGGCCCAGCATGCCAAAACCCGTACGGCGCTGGCCGTCCGTCCGTCCATCCGTCCGTCCGTCCATCCCGCCCTCCCCCTTGTCAATTTAGAGTTTTTCCCCTGGGGGTCGAAGATAAGTGGTTGACGCGGTTATCTGGCGCGGCGTGCAGATTTCGGAATTCATCTCGGAAGGAGCCGATCGTAGATCCAACACCCCGACGAGGGACAAGGCGGTACAAGGCAGCTACTCGAGGGGACATGGTCTGCTGCGTTTGGGAGAAGCCAGCAAGGGGACGCGATAGACCGCGCTAGGAGCAGGTTTATACTTTGTCCGTGCAGTAGCCTGGTCCTCGAGCAACGTCCCCTTTGCCAGAGGGCTGAGACGAGAGAAGAGCCCTGGCGGAAGCGACGTCAGCGACGGGGCTGGTCGGCAGCGGGGCGGCGAAGCAATTGCCACATGAGCTGCTTGTTTGTCCATTTAACAGGTGACAGACAATGCAGGCGCTCGACGAGCAGTTGATGACGACCCCAGCCGCCCATGTCTGTCTCGGCCAAGTGGCGAGACGGCGGGCCAAAGACGCGGGAGGGGAGCTGCCTGGCAGCTTCGCTTTTTCAACGGAAACCCACCGATGCCAAGCCCGGGCCAAGGGATCATCTACCGCCCAGCTGGATGTTGTCTGGCCGCTTCACCTTGTGCGGCCGGTTGGTCGTATGTAGCAGCAAGCAGGTGTTGACCGACATTGCCATTGCCATTGACATTGACATTGACATTGACCCTGGCAGTTGGCTGGGGGCTGCTCATGCCAATAGCGCCAGCTGCTTAGTGCTGCTTACATCAATGGCATTGAGACTAGCCGGGCAGCCGCTGGCGGCGTCCGATGGCGCTAGAAGGCGACATGGCATCAGCGGGCCTTTTTTTTCTCCGTCCTTTCTCCCGCCCCTTTCTCTGGTGTTGCATCTCTCTTCCCTCTCGTCTCTCTTTGCAGCACCATCGATCGACAAGTCATATTCTCAAGCAGCCCCCAGATGAACTCTGGGTCACCAGCACCACAGCATCACCAGCGTCACCACGTCTCCCACGTAAGCGCGCCCCTGCCGGCCGCAACGCCAGCGAACCCTTCTACACGTTTCTGTCTCCTCCCCAGGCGCCCCGTGCATGCGTGCGTGCGTGCGTGCATGCAGCCGCTCGCTCGCTCGCAGGCCCGTCCACCCGCCCGTGGGCGCTAGCGCCGTGCTCCCTGATCAGAGATTCATCAGAGATTCAAAGACGCATCCTGGGGATCCGGCCAACGCCCAACCGGCGCGCGGGTGGCACGACACGCACGCGTCGGCAACCCCCCCCCCCCCCCCCCGGCGTCCGGCGTCCCTAGTCAGCCCTGCCTTGGGCTCCCCTGTCGGCGACTCTTGCTGGCCCTTTGTTGCACCATCACCACCCACACCCATCGTCAACCCGTCACCCGCGCAGGCCCCGTTCGGTCGGTCGGTCAATGCTGTGTGCCCGGGCTGCAACCCCCAGCCCCCTGCTGACCCGCTTTCGTTGATCCGCCCGCCGTTTGGTGGCTTGGTCCTTGGTTTCGCATGTCTTGTCTTGTCTTGTCTTGTCTTGTCATGTCATGTCTTGCCCGGATGCAGCTTCTCTCGAGGAGAGCAGGGTTCGTTCAGCGGGCCAGCCGTTCCGGGCGAAGCTTGGGATAGCCATGCTTGCGAGCGCATGAACGGAGGTCTCTGCATTGCGCAGGATGAGTGAGGACGAGCCGGAAACGAGATGAGCTGCGATTGAAACAAGTAGATTCTTCCTCTTTTCATTCATCCTGTCTCTTTTTCTTCTTTTCTTTACTCTTTTTTTTTTAAATCGTTTTTTCCCCCTGCGCAATCAAAGAGTCGGCGTCGGCATCAAACGCCGCCCTGCCGCCCGTCTGCAGGCAGCGAGCGGCAGGGTCAAATCACTCGGCGGGTCAACGTCAATCCCTCCCACCATCGATGCGGCCCAGTTGCCCTCGTTGCCCGCCTTGCCCGCCATGCCCGCCTTGCCCGCCTTGCCTTTAGTGATGCTGCCGCCATGTAGCGTCAACTCCGCTCCCGTGACCGCTCCACGACGGCCGACGGCTCGCCGCGCTGCCGCTGCCGCTGCCGCTGCCCAAGCCCCCGCGCCCCCAGGGCATCAACGTCCTACCCATCGCTGGCCAGGGCCTAGCGCCCCCCGTCGGCAGCCAGATCCGAGCGCCAGCCCACGCCCAGGCGTCTCCAACCCTCCCTTGCACCAGACCCGTCCGTACGTGAATGTCCCCTTGCCATGTATCGGTCTTGTGCCCAGCCATCGACCCCCCGTCGCCAAGGACGCTCAAGACGACAAGAAAGAAGGAACGAACAAAATAAGGGGGAAAAAAAAAGAGAGAGAGAGAGAGAGAGCGAAAGAATAAACAAAGAGAACCAGCCGGGCCGCAGAAACGAATAAGAGGCGATACGAGCTGCTGGACTGGAGAACAAACAGGCGGTGGATGCGCCGCGGCGCGCACTTATTTATTCCACGAAGCAGGCGTGAAGCAAGCGTGAAGCAGCTATAACCGGTGGGGCCGCGCAGAGATGGATACCTACCTACCTACCTAGGTACAGTAGCGTAGGTATGTAGATTAGTGTGCACTCTGTAACGCCGTACTCTGTAGATGCTCGCTCCATGTCGTCTGCTGCATGTACCCAACGCAGTTGACAGTTGAGGAAAGCGTCAATTCAGCAGACGGGCTGGGCGCCCGGGGGGGGGGCAAGGATCAATCAATATGTATGAGGCCGGGTGCCAAACCCGCCAGGCAGCGCCCAGGCAGCGCCCAGGCCTAGCCCACCCGCCACGAGCGATAAAACGTCAAAGCCTGGTGCAGCCAGCGGCGGCAACTCGACTCGACCCCTAACCCTTGTAGACAGAACAAGCGCCGTTGACCGTTTCATCCGTCATCGCACCTTGACGTGAGTATCCGTAGGTACCTAAGGTTAGGTAGGTACCTAAGTCAGTCACCACGCCCAACGAGTTGCCGAGTTGCCCGCCGCCTCGTATCCGTTCCCTGCAGCCCTGAATAAACCACCATGCCATCGTCTTTTCATCTCATCTCTCCCCTCTCCCCTCTCCCTCCCTTCTTCCCCTCTCCTTTCCCCCCTCCTTCCCCCCTCTTCACCCCCGGCACACGTCCCTACGCACACGCCACCCACGAGACGCTCACTCCCCCACGTTTCCTCGACGCTCGCTTCCCGTCCTTGCATCTCCCCCACCCTCCCTCCCATCAACGCCCTAGGCCCACGTTTCGCCTCTTGCGCGCCAGCGTCGTTGCACAGCTTTTCATCCACGATTCGGATCTGCCTCGTGGGAAACTTTTGCCCTTTGTCTTTGATACGTCTTTTCACGGTGCACGGTGCACGGTGCACGCTCGCCTGCAGCGACTGATGCAAGTATCGGCAGTCGCCCTACCCGACCGAAGTGGATCATGGGTTTGCGACAAGCCAGCCTAGAATCAGATGCGTACCGTACCGTACCGGACGTCTCTTGGGGGTCGCAGACGATCCCCGGCATGGCTGCCGCTCCTGTCAATCGGGACGGGGATGCGAGCCCGGCATGGAGCTTTCGATCCCTTGCCTTGCGTTGCGTTCCCTGGCAAAAGGCGAAAGGCGAAAGAAAGGCGGGCCGTGTCGTCGCCCAAGCGGCACTTTGGCTTCGTTGGTGCTGTGCATGCTGTGCACTCGGCCGTCGCGTCGCGTGTCATTCCGCTGCCGTGCCCTCGTCTCGCCATTGCCTTGTCCTGTGGTCCTTTTTTCTTTTCTTCTTTTCTTTTTTTTTTCTTTTTTTTGGCTTGTCAGACTACAGAATGCCCAGTCGTTCGCCCTCTCAGCACTGGCATATAACGCCATCTGACTGGCCCAGAACCCCATGTTGCGATATGATGAGTCCTGCTGTCGTCAGCTCCCGTGCATTTCATTCTCTTGGTAAACACCGTTGACCCTTTTTGCAAGGTTGTTAGCCTTGCAGCAGAGACGGCTCCGGCCCAGGCTCACTCCCAAGGGCCGGGAGGAAAGGGAACAAGATAAAAACAAGGAGCGAAACATGAAAAAAAATAACCGTCTCTAGACTCTTCCTGTCTTGCTGCAAATCACGGCCCGCTCGTGTACAACGCGTGCCGCATCTCATGTCCACGTTCCAAATGCGCCAGGTGGGAAAATCTACCACCAAGTTCCCCATCACAGCAAGTCAGCCACCCCCCATGCACCAATAAAACAATGCAACTGTAGATGAAAACAACAGCAATACAACACAAACTACCTTGAAATTCTTCCCACAGCCCTTTCTCGAACAATGCCATCAAATCAATCCATAACAGACGTAGCAAGATGAGGACTTTGGAGCGAGAACAAGAACGAGTCAACCGATCGAGTGGTGATGATGGGGAAAGGCATGACAACATTAACACCCTCCCGCGAAAATGAAAAATTGCACAAAACCGTACGCGTGTCCATTACTGCATGACAGTCCCCACTCCCCAAAGACCAAAAAGAAAAGTCAAAAAGTCAAAAAGAAGCTAGAGCGGCAATGAATTCTTATGTACGCAATAAACAGCAGAAGAAAAAAAGTTGTTTCGGCAAGCAGTGTACAAGTTAGGATATACTGACAGAAAGAGGGGTATAAACCGGTTGAGCAGTCCCGTGTAGCAGTCCGTGTGATTTTCCAATCGTTGGAAAACGCCAGAATCAGTGCTGACGCCATTTTCAGGAGCCTTGAGCTCTCACCCTGAAAGCCCTCTCTCAGCCATCTGACTTGACAGCTAGGTCCGCTCAAGAAATTTTGTCGATTCGCACACTGCGGCGCTCCAATGTACAGCCATCGTCGTCCCGTTCTGTCGACAGTTCGCGATTCTCTCTCTCTCTCTCTCTCTCTCTCTTTC
This sequence comes from Ustilaginoidea virens, assembly GCF_000687475.1. Lineage (NCBI taxonomy): Eukaryota > Fungi > Ascomycota > Sordariomycetes > Hypocreales > Clavicipitaceae > Ustilaginoidea > Ustilaginoidea virens. The sequence goes on from NC_057322.1 coordinate 933,911, forward strand.
TCTCTCTCCCTTCTCATTCGCGAAGCCTCGCCATGCTTTCGTGCCATCGCGGCGTTACTCGCAGCTTGTTTAGTGACTCGGCGGCTGTCCGCCATTGGCTGTCAACGACATTAGCTTTTCAAACTTTCCTTCTCCTCCCACGTCCCACTCATTATGGTTTTTTCATGGCCCTCGAACTCTTTTTATGCTTACATTGGCTATATATGCTCTGGCTCGCCTGACCATACGGCGAATGGGGTGGGTAGCTAGGGTACAAGTGGCCGGCGTCATAATCGTTTAGTCCTTGTGGAGGGACGCCTCCCGAGGGAGGAGCTGGGTATTGGTTTGGCTGGTATCCAATAGGCGGCAGTTGGACCGCTCGGGATCCCGGATAAGTCGGAGACGTTCCATCCGGACCTTGATCAGGTCCGCCATTCTGTGCTGCGGCGGCGGCGCGTTGCCGCTCTTCCTCGGCCTTTCGCTGCGCCTCCTCCTCCTTCTTCCTCTGCTTCCACTCTTTACGAATTTCTTTGAACTCTAAGCGCGCGGGGGGTTTTAGTACACATCCAGTATGGAGAAGAGAAAAGCACCACCTTCCGCAAGGCTAGGCGTGCGGGCAAACAGCGCAGAGTGGGCACAGCTTTCGACATACCTTCAGGTGTACGCTTTTGACCGTGTGATTGCATAGTTACATGTGCATTCAAATGATTCAATGTTCCATAGGCTTTCTCGCAACCATTCCACCCGCATTTGTACATACGCTCAATCTCTTCATATCGTCGTCGTGGGCGTTTGTGTTGCTGAGCCCCAGGTATAGGTACAAACGAGTATACCTAGTGTCGTTTGTAACATTCGCATTAGCATTCTGTCTTTTTCTCTCATCATCATCAAGTCATGTTGGGAGCAGCCATTTGCCAAATCACAGCAGCGCAAGGGTCGCCACACTCAAAAACTATACAAGTGTCTGGGTTTCAAAGCAAACTCCCCTCGAAGGAAAACGGAAAAGGTCGCCTCCAACAACAACAACAACAACAACAACAACAGCAACAACAACAACAACAACAGCAACAACAACAACAACAACAGCAACAACAACAACAACAACAGCAACAACAACAACAACAACAGCAACAACAACAACAACAACAGCAACAACAACCCCTTCTCCCCCACTCCTCTTCCCCTAGTCTTCAAATCTTCATAATCTGGGACGGAAGCTGCCCCGCTTGATTTCCAAGTCTAACAAGAAAGCAAGAATAGCAAAAAAAAAAAAAAAAAAGAAGGGGGGGGGGGGGGGGGGCGAAAACACTGTCTTAGCAAAGGGCCAATGGCATCACACAATTTTTCTTACCTGGTTCTGTCTTTGTTGGGGCGGCGCCGAAGCTGGGGATTGACCATATACACCAGGATGACCCGCAGTCATGGGAGAGGCTCCGTGTTGGCCATATCCTGCCCAGTCAGGACGCGGTTGAGCGTACATGCTGCTGCTGTGGTGCGAATAACTATGCGACATGTCTGGATTCGGCGCATACGGCGAAGCCTGCGGCGGCGGATAAGGATAGCTTGGACTAGGAGCTGCAATGGACGGGTCTATAGGCAATCCGCTGTCAGAATGAGCGTCATGGGACTGAGGGATTCGCCCATCCTGCGGGGAAAATGACGGACTGCTTTGCTGCTGCGCCATACCTCCGCCACTAGAGGAGCTCGCAGGATGGTATGAACGCTGAATGTGCTCCGGAAAGGTGCCTGATCGTGAGGATTGGGGATACAAGCCGTACTCGGAGTTGGGAGTTGCCGAGGTCGGGTAGGTCACTTCTTGCTTAACAGGATAGTGTGCACCAGACGCGTGATCTGCGTTGGAGCCTTCAGAATGGTTGTCGCCGTAGTTGCTAGGATAGGGCGAAGGCAAACCTGACTGCGGATACTCAGAAGAACTTCGGTCCATAGAGCTGGAGAGGAAAAGACGGCTGAAAATATGGGAGCTCCTGGGTTTCTTCTTGCCTGGGCAACGACAGGTTTTGGGTTGTGAGCGTCGCAATCAGGTTGCGGGGAGACACACGAGAAACCCCGAGCTTTCGAGAGCCGCTTTCTCAATGCCAATATAAGGACTCGGCCGTGTCTTACAAAACCCCAAGAAGACGGTTTGGCGTAAGGCGCTTGTTGCGTTTAGTTCCAGAAGCTAAAATCGGCATAGGTAGTGATAGATCCGATGGGCGAAGGGGGTGCCGGAGCCAGAGGAGGGAAAAAGATAAAGAGTCCAACCAGCAAAGACCCGGCGGAGGCAAGTGTCCCAACAAGAAAGCTTCGACGGGAGGATCCGAAGACCGTACACGATCTGTATCAACCGGTCTAGTTCGACAGGCTGGCAATAACAAACGACAATGGTCTGATGCTCGAAGTTAAGGATTGGTGCTAGTGCAAGCGCGCGCAGCTTCAAAGCGGCCAAATGCAGGTTTATGTTTCCAAGAGCTCGTTAGGACTAGGAACTAGTCCGAGCCGTGGGATGCGGAGCTTTGTTGGAGACGGCGCCCAGTATATTTGCGCTTGCCCACGATCAGAGAGGTAAGTCAAGGGGCTAAAGATGGTTTCCTTGACCAGATTGCGGAGCACGACACTATTATAGTGCAAGTGCAGTATCGATTGTGGGCTCTGCCGAGCGCCCAATTCCAACTGAGCCTAGCGCCTGACTCAAGATGCGACTTGCTGGGACCTGGTAGGAACCTGCTGGGCCATAAGAGGCGAGAGGAAGGAGGGGGGAGGGTGTGAAAGGGGGTGGGTGCAAAAATGGTGTCTTCAATGGGTTGGAAGTCTGACTTGATGGAGAGTCAGTGGACGTGAAATACGGGCCGAAGCAAGAGCAAGAGCAAGAGCAATCCCAGAGAGCCGCTTTCCCAAGGACGGGGTTCTTTTTTTTTTTTCCTTCTTTTTCTTTTTTTAAGATGTGAACAACGGAGCCTACGAGATGGCTTTCAGGTCAGTAAAGTCCCCGTAGTAGATCGAGGAGAGGCTCGAGATCGCCCAAGTTTACTAAAATCGAACAGTTGCGAAAGCGCGAAGAAAACTTTGACCGTTTTTTTTTTCCCTTTGGAGGCGCAATATGAACCATGTGGGATTTTTTTTTGGGGGGGGGGTGGTGCTTTTTTTCTCCCTCTTCCCGTTTTTCTTCGGAAAAATAAAGGGCGAGCTCCGCAACTGGATGAGGTTATGGGCCGATACAAATAGCAATGCAAGGACAGGTTTGGCGGTGGGCCGCCGAAACGATAAAGGGAAAAAAAAATGATGATAAAGAGCCTGAAGAACCGGCTAAGAGACGGTGGGGGGAGGATCACGACAAAATGGCAGGCAGGAGAATGCGCGGCTACAATCTCGGCAAGCGTGGCAGGTGGACAACAGAAACCCAGGAGACGGACAGCAGCAAGGTTGGTGATAGGGCAGGTAACGTGACAAGCCAGCCGGCAGGAGCTGGCAGGGGGAAAAGACACAAGACACGACGTGGGGGCCTCGCCAGTGGCCACGAACAAGCAAAAGGAAGGTATTGGCGGATTTCCACAGCCAAAAGGCCGTTCGCTGGCAGAGGCCTTTTTACGATTCCGGAATTCACGAGCCCTGCCACAGCAAGTCTTGCACGGTCAAGCCAAGTGAACAGCGACCTGCTTCACAACGACGTTTTTACTTTTTTTAAGAGGGGAACGGCCAAAGAACAAAAAAAAAAAAAACACCAAAACGAGACAAAAAAGGAAACCCGGAAAAAGGGGGCTGGTTGGAAACACAATGGGAAAGAGCGTGAGACGGACATGGAGAATCATCGGATTCTTCCCGCTGGTTGGGCGCAAGAAAAAGGTCTCGGGTGGCAAATCTCGGGGAAGAAGACAGCACGCATGGTCCAAGGAGTCCAGCCGGCCGAAGGTATGCAGCACGCTGCAGAGGCAGCGGGGGGGGGTTTTTTTCTTCTTTTTTTATTATTCCCTTGCTCTCCGTCACTTGTTTTTTTTTTTTTATTATCTCTGGCCGCTATTCACATGGCGGTGACCTGTTCTGACCACATCCACGTCGCCCCACGTTTTCATTCGTCATGTGGGAACTGGCGGGCGGTGCACTGTGTGAACATATGCATGCGGAAGGGGGAAGAGGGGCAAAAAAGACGACGACGACGACGACGACAAGTCCGGAAGGATAGGTGGGCAACGCTTCAAGACGGACTTCTATCCAATACCGTGCATGCTGATTCAGCCAAGTCTATTGGCTTGCAAGGGAGATGCCCAGCAGGTATGTGAGCCGGCGTCTCCTTGGAAATGACATCAAAGGCGGCAACAGGGAAGCACGGTCGCAACCAGACGACAGGGACAGCGACGTCAACGAACCCTGGGAGGAGGAGGAAAGGGAGGAATGGGGAAAGGAAGGCAAGGGAAAGTTTTCCCTCCCCTCCAAGCCTGGGTGTCGTTGTATAAGACGGGGAGGCCGAGAGGTAAAATCCATGAATGGACGAGCCGAGCAAGCCTAGCCTCTGCAGTTGAAAAGGCTAAAAAGACAGCAAGCAACCTTGGGGAGATCAGAAACGTCAGAGAGCCTGCACGCTGGATTGGCGCAAGGACGGGCGGGGGGGGGGGAGGGGGGTGTGTGTCCAGCAACACCAACTGGACGGATGGGTCAGAGGAGCAGCAGCAGGTGGAGCCAGAAGCAGACCCTGTTCGCCAAGCGCTGCTAATTCCTGGAAGATTATGGGGCACGAAGAAAATACATGTGGCGCCTAGGCCCTGGTCCACAAACGCCCTTGGCTGCCCTTGAACTCCACCCCTCCTGCCGCGCACCCACCTGGACCACCTGGACCCACCTGAGCCTCCCTCCATGACCGCGCGCGCGCGACCCCCCTCCCCCCCCCCCACACCACCAAGTACGGAGTACGGAGCAAGCCCTTGCAAACGTGCCTTTCTTCCTGGTACCTAGCGAGTGCATCACTGCCATAGCATACATGCTACGTGCATACCTGTTCGTCGCCCGCTTTCAACGTTTCAAAAGGCCCAGCCTCGAAATGGACATGGAATCGTGGCGGACAGGGCGTATTCCGAGGCCCTTTGCTGGTCAATGCCTCAAGGTGGCGATTTGTCCGTGTCAGCAATCAATAGGCAAACCCCTTCACTCCTCCTGCTTCTTCTTCTTCTTCTTCTTCTTCTTCCTCGTCTCGTCATGGCTTGCAATTTGCGTTTCATGAAGCCAGCTGTACATCAGGCGATTATGACCAGATGTGTTAGGTGTCCCGAGCTTATCAGGGTCCGTATTGGGGGGGGGGGGGGAGGTTTGGTTCCCCTTGCTTGCTCGCAGCATCGTAATGCCAACTTGCCGTCGTTGTGGCGAGCGGTGGTTCAAGCCTGCATCATGTAAGAATGAACCTTGGCGTAAACTTGTTCACGTAGGCAAAACCCAATCGGCAGCAGCAAGCGCAACACACAAACACAGCCTGCTGGTAGCCAAAGCCAGGGCAGGCTCGTTGGGCAGATAAAAACCAAAAGTGGTCTGTGGAAGAATATGGCCCAGCAGACACCAAGCTCCCGAGTCTCTGTATTTTCTTCTCGCGGAGCAAGCCATCATCATCATCACACCCCATCGTCGGCCCCCGTCGTTCTTCGTTCTTTTTAAAAGTCCACCCGGCCACCGAACTAAGCCGATACGAGCCAGCGAAAATGCTGCATATGAAAAAAGCGGAAAAGCCCTGATGACGGCATCCATGCTGCTACATCATTGATTCTTATTTTTTTTTCCGCAAGGAAGAAAAGAAAAAAGAAGAGGAGAAAGAAAAAAACTCCTGTCCGTGCCATTCATGTAACACGACATGTTTCCATGGCTTTCTTTTTTTTTTTTTTTTTTTTTTTTTCTTCTCCAACAGGCCTCGGCATCTCCATCAACCTGTCCCCATCGGAGCCGATCGCCCCGCGACTAGGGATTGCCCGGCGCTGTCGCACCAAGCGGACAACTTGGGGGATGCTAGTTTGTCGCCGGGCTTGCTTGAGCCTCGGGTCGCTTACATAGCACGAGCCTACCAGGTTGTCTGCCCCATTACTGGGATTCTCGGCCTGACGCCTCGCAATACCATGTCCGAAAATCCGTATTTCTACGATTGCTGGGGCAGGCATTCAGTCGCGTCACCATCTGCGACGTGAAGCTACCTTCCCAGTTTGGCACCACAGCAGCTGCTTGCAATAATGCGAATCCCCAATCTCCTACCCCCGAGGTGGCAGCAAGGCGACGCCGAGTAGCTGCATGATATCGATTCAGAAAACAAAAAATCCCTTGCTTGCTAGGGTCAAATCACCAATTAATTATAAGACCACGTACAGCGAGGAGTCGCGCATTGTACGGTGAGAAAAACAATACTTGAACAGAGTTGCGCTCCAATCAGAGTCCAAGCGACTGCGTCCTTTGAACTGTTGCCCATAGTACCTACCATCCATGGTACAGCGCACATGGGTGAGAGGTTGATGTGAGGCTGACTGCCACCGCCTGCGGGTATCCCTGTACTCCAGGCGATGGTGCGTCCGTACGTGCGGAGAGCGGAGAGAGGGACTGGGGGTGCTTTTGGGTGACGGGTGAGGGTGAGTTAACCCGCAGGGGCGACTGCCACTGAACATTCATGTCAGCCTTCCCAACCTCCACTGGGGCCCTCTTGATGGTTCCATGTCGATTGTTTATGTCACTCTCTGTTTTTGTGTGCCCCATGTGACCGCTCGCCCAGGGGCACAACATGAATGCTCTCCTGTACGCTTGCAAGCCTGGTGGGTGTGAAAAGAGGTGCATTATTATCTGGTATGCCTGTGTTATGTGCGCCCGGGTCACGGTGTGTTCCTCCTGCATTGTCAAACCGCGACTCTGACAAGACCCGAGAGAGCGAGGCCGAGAGACACCTCGCTAAAACGCGACAATCCAATCCAGTTAAAAATAATATCCTGGAACGCAGGGCCATTATTCGACAGTATCGTGCCAGGGTCAAGGCCCGGCGTCCGGCGGCTCGGTAAGGAGCTCTTTCGCACGCGTCATCCTGCCATAAATAAAAACAAATTGGTGCTGGCGGTTGGTAAAGATTCGGACGACCTGGCTGGGGTTCTGAAACGATATCGGTGCTTTGATCTCTGCCAGCATGCTATTGGCACGTTTTTTGTCCGGAGGTAGGGCCCAATGCGCTGGTTCGAGCGGATGCGCTAGTCTGGGTTACACAGCAACTTGGGACTAATCGTGCCGTAGCGTAGGGACCCTAAACAAGTACCGTTCCTGGCCGCGCAGCGAGGGGAGGGGGAGGAGGGGGGGGAGGGGGGGTGGTCAGAGACACAACCATCCATCCAGTCTCCTCCTTCCTTCTCTTTGCTATAGCATCTACGTTAGAGGGGCATGTAGCACCTGAAAATAAAGCCAAGATGAGACTGAAAAGGGAGGACAGGGAGGTTTTTTTTTTTTCTCCCCATTTTCTTTACCAAAAAAGAAAAAAAAAAAAAAAAAAAAAAAAAAAAAAAAAAAAAAGGCCCTCAAACAGTGGTGGCTGCTTGAAGGGGTCACTGACCTGGCTTGAATGCCATGCCCACATATTGCCACCGCCAATTATCGAGTCCCGAGCCCCAACCTCCAATTTTATTTCCTCTTCGTCGAGGTGCGTGCTTAAATCCAAGGCACTTTGCACGGTTGACACTGGTGCAGTGCCACAATGCAACGCTGTCGAGAAACGCGCACGTGCATTCGTGCATAGTACATAGTTCCCAGTGCAGGGAGGGGGAAGCTCGACCGCCACAGCCACAGTGTTACACCTGCAGATCCCATGTCGCCAAGGCTCCAGGAGTCGTGCTACTCTACTAGAATCGATTGATACCCACGATGTCAGGGAACTGGGGACGGGACGATAGACGCACCAAGTCAGGGAACAAGAAGCGCTAACTCGGGCGTTGATGAACCACAAAGCAGCCACCAAAACAGCCACTGAAGGTCTCTCTGCGCACCTCACAAGGCCAGCATGTTGCAGTAGCCTTGCCAATCATTGATCCGATAAAACGTCCCTACCCAAGGTACCTAGGTACCTGGGTAAGTCAGTGGCCCGTGGGTACTTCAAGAACGACACTATTGCCCGTTTGCCGTCCGCTAAACTTTTGCTGGAGCTGTCTGATTGATTCTTTGAATATGTAGCGGGCCACGTCCGCCAGTGCGCCGCGCCACTCGATTCGACCCTGGAGCGAGCATAAATGCCCTAGGTATCATTTCTTGAGCATCATCTCGTCGCGCCAGCATTGGCCAGGTGGACAGATTGGGCGCTGCACGGCTTTGTTGCAAATATCCCTTGATCCGCTTGTCAGCTGCTCAGGGGACGCACGCCATGCCAGGAAACTCTGACAACGGAACAGTGGACAGTGGACCACGTCTGGTACGTACTTGCCGAGCATGAACAATAAACGTGAGCGCGCTCTTAGCGGTCGAATCATTGACCTCCCAGGAACCCACTTGCAGCCTCGGCCTATGACAGGACGGAGCCGGGGCCGGGGGTCGCGACTGCCAAACGACGCTCTTCACGACAGGGATGTGGTCTGGTTCAGACGCGGTTGGGAGAATCACAAATTCCTCACGACCAACCACCGACCGACCGACCGACCGACCGACCGACCGAACCGCAAGGAGAGAGATTGGGGGGAGGGGGGGAATTAGGCAGAGCTTCTTGACTGCCGCATACCGCATACCGCATCATGGCTAACAGCGGGCAAGCATCACCCACCACAGCACTTATTATGCCGACGGCTGCAAATAAGATACATAGCCGCTGAAGCTGGCTTGCTGCGTCCTTTGGTGTCTCTTTGCCGATCAGCAAAGCAAGCTGATCCTTCGTTCAGCAACTTACGCTAGCGGCAGGCAGCCCTGGGTTAACTTGGAGTCAGGAGCTCCTGGTCAGCAGTGAGCACCTTCCTCTCGATGCTGTCTGCAGAGCCTCAGGCCTGGGTGGTGTGGTACTTGGTTGCGGCAAATACTTGAAACAGCTTTCAATGTTGTCATGCCATGTCTTTCGTCGTCTTACCTTTTGCCCCGTTGCGTGTTTGTAGATTGTAACTTTGCACGACTTTTCCCTGGTGGATGGTAAAGTGTTGTCCTCAATTCATCCAGGTTTTTCTTGTTGCTTGTTTCCTTGTTTTATTACCTCCTTGCTCCTCGCCTCCTTGTTTCCTTCCTTGATACGCAACGCGCCATCTTCTACCAGACAAGGAGTGGAAAATCCGCACATCAGATCAGCACAGACGACGTTGTCCGACATGATTTTCAACTCTAGAATCGATTTATTCCAACCGTCTATTCATCGAATGGGCTCGGATCGATCGGTACCAGTCCCACCACGTCCCACCACTATCGTTGCATTAGCCCCGGCGCCGTTGGGGTAACCGAGGTTCGCCATAATCTGCGACTCGATGCAGCCACCAGTCCCCAGTCACCAGTCACCAGTCACCGCCCACCGCTCCCTCAAGCACCACAAAGTTGGCTCGCGTGCATGACCTGGACAAAGGTGCGTAGTCAATCCCTTTCTCAGTCTCGAGTCACTCGATTTACCTGTTTCCAATGCGTCTGAGTGATTCCCCCAAGGAGAGCAATGTTTCTATGCAGTGAGGCCCAATGTGTTCAGCATGACCGTTGGCAGCAAGCTCACGATGCTCTCTCTCTTGGGCAAATGACACCGGTTGAGCTCCAACGCTAGGGGTGTTTGTTGCGGGCTTCCACATCGTCGTGCCCCAAATCCTTGTGTGGTCCACCGAGGCCCCCGCGACCACAAAAGTGATGGGTGTTATGACACATCTTTGGAGGGGTCACGGCTGTAATACCTCTACATGACCAGCCGTTGATAGGTGAAGATGTGGTGTTGAATTTAGTCACATCTCCCTTCCTAAAGGCTTCGCCAATGGGGCTCGGTCCCCGGGGATCGATGTCTTGCATTGGTGGTGACTTAAGAGCTGAATTGAAGTCCATCGTTGCCTTCACTAGTGGGTCAGTGCCTCATCTCTGGAGCCAGAGGTCCGGATTTCAGTCCTAAAAGGTCATGGCTCGCATTCCAACGCCATACATTGGCAGTGTAGTCTACAGCTCCTGGTATGTACTTATTTCTTCTTTAAACAGGATTTCGAAGACGAAGCCGTGCAAGTGTGCTTTTACCCTTGCTTACATCTAGCTAGATACCTCGAATGGTATACGGGCTTGCAAAATACCACCGAGTCACCCTATCCGGGCCTCTGATGTCGCAGCGCCTGGATTCCATCCCATTTATCGCATGGCGACTTCTATTTCTTCCAGAGGCTTGGGCTGGTTCGGCAACTATACCGTCTAAGCAACCGTTCGTCTTGAACTTTACTCCGCTTAATTGTGACATGCCGCTCTGCTGGAACCGTCTAGAAGAAAGCCATATCCCCAAACCCGTGATTTGCATCATGACCTCGACTAGGCCGGTGTGATGAAGGAAGCTGTTGGTTGATTTTCGGCAAATGCCCTCCCTTGTCATCGGAGAATATTGCCACATGCGCAGCTTCCGGGTGATATTTTGGTAGATGACGTCTAGCTCCACAGTCATACGTTCCGGTACAGGAGCTCCAACTCGACTTTGAAACCGCAAGTATGACGAAGTCTACCACACTCGCGCGCGACTCACTTCACGACGCAACCACGTTTCGGCAAGTCGCCGTTTGGACGGTCGTCGAATCCCCGAGCGTCCGTGCTCTCAATAACTCAGCTCGGGCTCATTCCCCTCCCATAGGCTCCGTACTGGTTGATTGGACCGCATCTCATCCATTTGATATTAGTGACTGCTTCACCTTGTCGCCGATGTCCTCCACGATGGGCCTAGTCAGGACGTGAGCTACCCTTATGGGCTAACCTCAGCTGCAACATGAAGGGGGAGTCTCTTTTACGCTCTTGGTTCCCCCGCCTTCTCATCACGGCGGATTTGAATTTCAACCTCGACATGTCGAGCCTCGCCAGTGGCGGCATCAATGAATCGTATTCGCACTACCGGCACTAGGCTTTGGTTGTCCTCGTTGGAGGGCCGTCGGCTCAGGAAACAGTAGCTTCACGCTATTCCCAAAATCCTTCTAGTGAACGGGAAAGCCCAACGGCAAGTTTTACACGCCTCGGAGGCTATCGCGTCAAGGGGTAGAACTATGCCGTCCTCGATAACGAGAGAAAGCAACTGCTGCGCCCAACCGAAATCTCAAAAGTGCAGGTATGTTGATAAAGATACGTCGAGCTTCGGATGAATGGCCCAAACTCCGCGCACGATTACGGTAATATCGAGCTACACGGATGATGGCACACCCAAGTGGATATCTCCCCAGTCCTGTCAGGTGTCCATAGCAAAAGTTCTCTTCGTTTTTTTTTTTTCCCTCTCGTCACCCCCCTCTGCCGAAGGTGGTCAACATGATATTGTGGCTGGCTGGGTGTAAACTTTACCCCATCCATGCCAAGCATCTCCTCAACGATGTGATTACGCAAGAAGCTAGCCATGCATTTATTTCACTGCAAGGCGTGTCAGCACGTTGGAATTCAATGGTGGTGAAATTGGATGTCTCGGGAGAGAAGGTCGGGCTTGCTTGAGTGCAAGCTGTCCCAAAGGAAGATGGGGTACCTGGCCACGGTGTGCAATGGACTGGAATCGATGTAGGTTATTTGGTGTATCTCCCTAGGGCAGGGAAGGTTAGGTTAGGTGCAGTGGGCTAGAATGGATGGGGGGTTTACGCTTTCCACACGACGTTGCAAATTGATAGCTGGCACGACAAGGTTTCGTGAGGGAAGGCCGATTTCGCCCACATTTGCGTCAGAGGCTGTCACGGCATACAGGATGACTGCCCTCTGGGAGTGGACTGGTGGACTGATGGACTGGAGACTGGAATGGAATGGTGACTGGTCCGTATCAGGACTGGGTCAAGATGAATAGTCGCAGCCACCAAGAGCACTCCCGGTCTCTCCCTCGGTGGTTCTGGGCCTTCTGGACCTGGATACGGGATACGCAGATCCCTGTGCCCAAAACCCAAGCAAGACCAACAAGCCGATGCTTTCGACTAGGCAGACTTTTTGTTTGCTCGGCGGATGTCCGGAGAAGAAGAACGGGGAGAATGCCCGGCCCGAAGGCTTTTTGCTTGTCAGGAGCCAGCACGGGCAAAGGGCCGCGCTGGCTTTGCTCGATCAATCTGGGCTGCAGAATGGCCAAGATGGTGATGGCCGAGTTTGCTTAACTTCAGGGGCCTTGGGGCCTCGGTGACCCGGCGTGTCTTGTTTGGGGAAAGACGGAGGAGATGGTGAGCAGCCGAGCGAGGGTGCAAGTCGCGCGCAGTCGCGTCGGCTGCTGCAACTGGCAACTTTTGACGAGAACAGCCAAGGAAAGCTTTCGCCCTGGCCTGGATTTGGCAAAGCCGCAGTCGGGAGACGGGTGCCGATGGCGAGCTGCACCACGACTATTGCGACTGGACTATTGAACGAGGGGAGGCCAGTGCCTCGTATTGCGCGCCACTACATGGCATGTTTCCTGCCCTGCTGCCCTGCTGCCCTGCTGCCCTGCTGCCCTGCTGCCCTGCTGCCCTGCTGCCATGCTGCCATGCTCCTACCATTGATGCTTCCTGCCATGTTTGGGCCACGTTTGGGCCATGGTTAAGGGATGCCGTGCCGTCCATGCTCGAGGCTTCTGAGCGAGGCCATTGGTTGTTCACCATGTACTTATTGCATTACCATGACTGCATGCTCGCTAACTGTCATCATCACAGGGACCAAGAATCAACAACTGGCCCTCCAAGCTCACCGTTGGCCCTATGCTTGGCCAACCTTATGTACCTACCTAGGTATGTACCTATTTGTTGATGGCCAGCCGTCGACTTCCTGAGGGGGAGGAGGGGGCGTGAGGTGGGCCTGGGCCACCTGGGGCCCAGTGGCGTCCAGGATTCCTGTCGACGGCAAGCTGGAAGGACGCCCGGCAACCTTGCCATTTCGCCAGGCCACGCACCCCCGGGCTGTCGTGCTGTCACATATCACTTGCGCTGGCCCCAGGCACGAACCCGATACGTGGTGGTTCACACAAGACATGCATCGAGCGACTGGTTTCCCCCTTGGGCAACTTCTCTCGCTGGACCTTGTGAGTTTGATCCGATGTTGTTGTTTTTTTTTTTTTTTTTTTTTTTTTTTTTTTTTTTTTTTTTTTTTTTGGGCTCTTGCCTTGCTCAGCCAGGGCGGGCTTGGGCGTCACGGGGTAGGGGGGTAGGGGGGTGGGGGGTGGTGCCAGCAGGTTTGCCAGACGTCTGGTCTGCCTGGTGCCAGGGAGCGCTGCACCCCACTGCCCGGCGCCTGTAGCACCGAGGGGATACTGACGATACTGACGACCCAGGCGAGCCGTGGATGTGCATGTAGATGCCTGTTGCTTGTTGTTGCGCGTTGTTTGGCTTGCCTTTTGTTCGTGGCAATTCGGGGTGGGGGAGAAGCCCGATTCTGAGGGGGGGGGGGGGGGGGTTCTGCGCTCCGGCAGCGTCTGGTTGTTTGACGGCTTGACCGCGGCCGTCGCATCTGATCGACTTGCATGCGGAAAAGAAGGATTCGAGGCCGTAGAGGCAACGAGGGCGGGAATAGCTTGCTCTGGGCCCTCTTGGCAACTCCTGCGTGCGGCCTCTCCCTACGACGGGCGTTAATGACACGCCCTGGAGACACGGCGGCCAGGACATTAGACATCATCAGATATCATCAGACATCATCAGCATCAGCAGCATCAGCAGCCCCGCTGCTCTTGTCGACGGTAGAGGTTGTCGAAAGCTTCATGGACCGTCGACGACTGATGTTGATTCGTGACCACCCACCACCAACCTAACCTGGTCTGTTTTTTCCCGCCTGCCTGCATGGGGATGGGCCGGTGAGGAAGCGCTCCTGTTTCCCGACGCACATGGGCCATGGACACCACCCCATTCACCCGTTCACCCATTCACTCACCCATTCCCAACCCCGACTTGTACGTGGCATGAAGCCAGACAACCGGCCGGTAAAGGCAACCAGTTCGTCGACCCCCAGCCCGGTTTTTATCACCATGCTATGCTCAGCGGCGTCCCAGCCAATCGCCTTTTTATTTTTTATTTTTTTTTATTTTTTAATTCATTGGCCTTCCTCTTCCCCCCCCCCCTTTTTTTTTTCGTTTTATTTTTTTCGTCAAGATTAATATTAATATTTCTTTTTTTTAAAAAAAAAAAAATCAAAATCAAAATCAAAATCGCTGCGATTATTATCGTCTCTTCCCCCCCCTTGACCATCCAAGGACAACACGGCCTCTGCTGCCTCCCTGCTGGCGCCACCAGAGGGGCTACCCTCTCTGCTGCTTCCGTGATCCTCCTGCTGTGTGTGCTCGCAGAGGGGGGGGGGCTCTGGGGCGGGGCAAGCTGGCTGGCTGATTGGCTGGATGGTGGGCGTGCAGGGAGGGAAAAAAAAAAAAAAACAAAAAAAAAAAAAACACCACGGCTTGCCAAACTACACATGCTCCGTAGCGCTGCCCTGCCCCTGCGCCTGCGCCTGCACCGGCGGCGGCGTCGGCGTCTGCGGCTGCGTCTGCGCGGCCCAGGCCCATGTCCATCGGTACGGTGCGCACTCGGCCAAGACACACGGTGCGGCAGCAGCAGCAGCAGCGAAAAAAAGGCTGGTTGCTTCTTTTGGTTTGCCCTCGCCAGGTGATGATGCATCATCCATCCATCCATCCATCCATCCATCCATCCATCCCATCACGTCCCGTCCGGCTCGCAACGTCGCTTTTTATTTTTTATTTTTTTTTTCACCCTTCTCCCCTTTGCGCCCCAACGGGTTATCCGATGCCTTTCGGTGTGGCCTGCAGCGCCCGGCTGCGTCTTTCTCTGTCCCTGGCTTTCCCCTGCTTCCCCTGCTTCCCCTGCTTTCCCAGGTGGACTTGGACGCTTGCCGCTCGCCGCTGTTGCGCCTCATCATCATGCTATGCTCTCGGGCTGCCACGGAACCGAAACAATGGTGCCTCTTTGCTGCTGACGACCCTGAAGCCCCCCTTTGCGCCTGGACGCGTCTGGTCCCATCCACATCCCGACTGGTGCTGCTTGGGTGCCGCGTCCGTCCGGGCTTGCTCTGCGCTAGGACCGGTAGCGCCGCTCGGGGTTTACGGCAGGCGCGATGGGCTCGGCTCCTCTGCAGCCGGCGGGAGCTTACGACTTGCCGTCGAGCCCGTCTGCGCGCTAGCATCGCTTTTGCAGCCGGCGTGGTTCGGGCACAGGGCGTGATTTCGACGACGACGACGACGACGACGACGACGACGGCTGCGGCTTGTGTCGTGATGGCGGACCGGCAGGGAGCCGCAATCCCCTCGCAGCTTGTGGATGCGCAGATGCACCGTCCGCCGTAAGGCCACGGCGCGCGAACCGCATCCGAGAGCCTCGCCGCGGCCGTGCTCTGCTCTGCTCTGCTCTGCTCGGCCCTGCTCTGCTCTGCTCTGCTCCCACGGCCGGTGCTAATCCGGGAGCCATGCAAATCGGCACTACACGGCACTACGCTCGCGTCCTGCTTAGCCTCGATGTTAGGCCGAGCCCGTCCCAGCACTTGCGACGCGCCAGGCCTCGGGGATCTATCTCTGCCTGCATCACGGACCCCCCCCCCCCCACGGGCCTCACTCACCCACTACTTGCTAGCTAGCTACGTCTGGCGCCCGCCGCCAGCCGGGAAGTGGATGACCGTCCGACAGGCAAGCGAAGCCAACCATGACACCATGTGGTCTCCCGCGCCCGAAACCTCTTGACGACGGACGCGGGCTCCTGTATTGTTCTGTTCCATCTTGTTTCATTTGCATTTCGCCTTTTTTTTTTTTTTTTGTGTGTCAGCTACGGGCCCGGTCGTCTTGTCTGCCCCGTGTGCGGGGTGTTTCCCGACATGATGCCGTCTTTTTTTTCATCCTCGGGGCACGGAAGCGCGGGGTGGCCGCCGCCCGGGCGGGCTTACCAGGGTCGGCGTGCGAATCGACGCGTGTTGCGGCTGGCCCAGGGCGGCTGGGTTTCGGCAGCCGCCAAGGACAAAGGAGCCGCCTTTCGGAGGGGGCCGTCCGTTTCGGTCCCAACTGCGAAATGCGCGGCTGGCTCGACTCGACGTCTCTTGGCCAGTCAAGTATTTTACAAAAGTCCCTGTAACGAGCCTCTCGCGCGATATCCGAAAGCAGCCGCTTCGCACACCCACGCACGGCTCGGTCGTCAAAGTCCTTGCAAAGAGCCTCTCGGCCGGCCGACAGCAAGCCGTTTGAAACAACGACGTCTTGGTCGATCAAGCGAGTATAAAAAAGACCCCTGCAGAGAGCCCCTCGGGCGACATGAACCCTTCTTGAGCCGGAAGCAGCCGTCTCGCACGCCCGCTTGGTCGTCAAAGCCGAAAGCCCTTGTAAAGAGCCCCTCGGGCGTTACAGACCCCTTGACCCGAAAGCAGCGATGCCAACCGTCGCGGGCATTATAACCCCCCGAGAGCAGCCGTTGGGAACAACGTCCTCGTCACTAGCATGTAAACGTCCTTGTAAACAACAGCCTCCTAGCCATCACGAACCCTCTGCCAAAAGCAGCCGTTGGGGAAAACGTCCTCGTCACTAGCATGTAAACGTCCCCAAACAGCCTCCTAGCCATCACGAACCCTCTGCCAAAAGCAGCCGTTGGAAACCAACACCCTAGTCACTGGCATACAAACGCCCTCGTAAACAGCGCATCCCCTCGTCGCTAGGAATACAGACGTCCTTGTAAAAAGCCTCCGCCCCTGAAATGAAACGCCGCGTCCCAAGCACCCCCAGCCGTTTCATTGCAGACCGCCGCACTGCCTCGCAGACAGCCCTCGGTCGTTGCCGCGCAAACAGCGCTTCCCCGGCGCTCCGGCCGTCGTAAACAACACCTGCCTGCCTTCCAGCGCCACCAGTGCCGCGTCGTTTTCTCAGTTCGTCCACTACAAGTTCAAAAGGTTCCATCTTGATTGTTGGATTAAAGATTGGAGGTTTTTTTTTTTTTCAAAGCACTCAACGCCATCCAACGTGAAGCTCTTATAAACATCACAAAGGAAGACGTTGATGCGGAAAGATTTTACTTTTAGTCTAATAAAGTAGGGTCCCAAGGCAGGTACCCACGTACCAAGGCCCGACAGGCTGAGACACCAGCCGTAAAGGGGCAAGCTAAAGCGAGGCAGGGCAGGGCAGGGCAAGGCACCGCGTTAGGACCAATCTGCCGCCGGGACGTCGGTCGCCTCTGTGATGGCATCATGGGGCAGCGACCGAATATTCCATAACTGGCGTAGCACATGTGTGGTCTACCATGGTCTGCCTACACCTTCAGCTGCCGGGACAGCGGTTCATCCACGTCCAACACGCTTCAACACACGGTCGCACTTGCTGCATCACTCGCTCATCGATACGTCGGCATTTCAGGCGCCATCCATTTTATATCTACAAGTGTCTATCAACAAAGCCCGGTTCAGGGGTGAAGCCTCGAGCGTCGGCCGTCGGCCGTCGGCCTTGGGCCAAGGCTCTAGCCCCGGACGCATGCGTCAATCTAGTTAGTCATTTGACGACCCTGGGAGCTCCGACTGCTCCCGCCGCGAATCAATCTATATTAGTCCGCAGGGCAGAAAAGCGTGGCTCCACGAGGTGCTGAGACACACATGAAACCAACGTCCACGCCGATCCCGCACTAGATTGCCCAATGTAGCTCAACCGTGAGGGTACGAAACAAAGGAAACAAGATACCGTGGGCGCACTACCCTAGCGCCCCCCGATTGTCTAATAATGAAACTGGGGAGGGAAGAAAACATCAAAGGAAAAGCAAAAACGGAAAAAAAAAAGGGAGGGGCGAAAAGGCCGTTCCGTCTAATAAACGCGCCCCTCCAAGAGTGTGCCATGAGCTTTCGAGCTTCATTTTCATCTCCAGACTTTTTCAAATGGGACAAAGCTGTCAAAGCCAACCAACTTTCCGCCGGCCAGTATGGAAAGCCTTTGGAACCAACTTGGACGAGTACCCGTCTCCTTACCACCGTCGGTTTCCGAGGGGTTGATTGTTGACGTTGACTGATACGACAAGTCAGCTCGTGGTGATGTTGACAAGACTTTTTTGTTCTGTTTTAACGTCGTCGAAACCCACCTCTGCCACCACCACCGCCGCCGCCTCGTCCACGTCCCCAGCCGCCGTATCGATTACCGCCTCCGCCACCAAAGCGCGCCATTTCAGCAAGGCGAGGGTCAATCTGCTGCTTGGCCTCCTGCAGGACATTCACCAACTCACGAGCCTGTTTCTGATCTGGGAGGAGAAACCGTCGTTAGCAAAGGCTCCAACAGGGTGTCATCTTTTGCATATCAGTGGACAAAAACTTACTGTCAGTGGTAAAGAGCGTAATGGCAGTGCCCTTGGCCCCTGCTCTACCAGTACGACCAATGCGGTGAATGTAATCCTCAGAATTGTTGGGATAGTCATAGTTGAACACATGGGTAATGTTGCGGACATCTTCACGAATCATGGTTAGCAGGCGGAAAGATGAGGTTTTGTGTAGTAGCAAGCGTTCCAGCGCCATGATGCGTCAGGATGGCTCCAGAGTGTGATGCCTTCCATGCTCATGTTTACTCTTCTGGTAAACCAGGGCAAATCCAATTGGGGTGCGACAATGCCATCCATCCTTTCCGGGCGGGATTCATGGATTCGGTCACCAGGTCCTCGGGTTAGGGAGCCTTGGGAGACAACTTGATTTCAATCAAGATATGCCAACTTCTACACCAGTACCGCGATTGGGGAAACCGGTACAGGGATAGAAATGCCAGTATAGCGACGGAAAGCGCTACACAGCGGATCAAGACTCCACGATTTCGAGAACCAGGTGGACACGGTTTACATTTAGGCACGTTCGCGCAATTAAGATATGGCCCCTAAACATCAAGAGTAAAGTAAAGCATATGCGTTTCTGGAAGTTGCCGTGGGGAGGAAAAGGGCGGATGGGGAGGTTTTGGGCAGGGTAGGAAAGGGAGCTATGATACTAACCAATACCACGGGATGCCACGTCGGTGGCTACCATGATGGGGCTCTTCCCTGTCTTGAACTGATCCAGGACCCAGTCGCGTTCATTTTGTTGCTTATCACCGTGAATGGCTGCATACGCATCTGGTCAGTCCATCCATCAAAGGGAAACCATGAACAAGACGAGTCTTGTGAGCAGGTTGGGGAGAAGGAGGGGGTAGCCGCAAATTCAGGGGTTCATACAGAGTGCTGGCCAACCATCTTGGCGCAGGAATCTTGTAATGTCATCGGCAACACGCTTGGTGCCGACAAAGATGAGAATCTTGTTCTCTTTGTTATCCATGACCTTTTCTAGGTGCTTGATCATCCGGTCACGCTTCTCCATTTCAGTGACGACCTCGACAATCTGAGTGATCCTATGGTTGGCGGACAATTCCATGGAACCAATGTTAACTTGGATAAAGTCAGTCAAGAAGTCCGAGGCCATGGCTCGCACTTCTTTCGGCCACGTGGCCGACCACATGAGAGTCTGGCGATCGGGCCGAATTTGTTCGATGATTTTGCGAATCTGAGGCTCGAAACCCATGTCAAGCATACGATCAGCTTCATCGAGGACGAGATATGTGACACGGCGCAGATTTGTCCTGCCCGCCTCAAGCATGTCAATCAGGCGACCGGGGGTGGCAATGCAAACTTCGACGCCTCGGGAGAGGTCCCGGATTTGTGGTCCCTTGGGGACACCTCCATACACACATGTGTTTCGAATGCGAGACGAGCGGCCGAATTTAGTGATCTCTTGCTGGATTTGAACGGCAAGTTCACGCGTCGGGGCAAGAACTAGCACAATAGGGCCATCGCCAGGAGCGAGGAGCGGTTGAGCGTTGATGTGGACAATAGAGGGCAGGCAGTAGGTCAACGTCTTTCCGGAGCCAGTTTCGGCAATACCAACCACATCTCGCCCAGAAAGAGCCATGGGCCATCCCTGTGACTGAATGGCTGTGGGAGCAGGAAAGCCTTGAGCCTTGACTTCATCCATGACGTATCGCGGGAACCCTGCTTCATCGAAGGTCTCGACGGGCTTGGGAACATTAGTGCCAGCGATGGTCATTTGATGCTTGCGTCGGAAGGCGTCAACCTCGGCTGAAGACCTGTTTGTGACATCGGGACTCTCCTTGTAGAAGGATTTTTCGAACTTGGGGAGAGCGGAAAGATCTGCAAACAACATCAGTTTTAGATCGCTCTCGTTGGGCAAGAGAATCAGGTGCTTAGGGGCCAAACATACCCCATTCTTGCTTCTGTAAACCGGCGCCGAGGTTACTCATGCGGTCACCACCACCACCACCATATCCGCCTTGACCACCATAGCCGCCGCCAAAGCCGTTACTCTGGCCGCCGTAACTTGGACCGTTGCTGTAACCATTAGATCGGCTGTGCAGTCGTTAGTGATAAGTGCCGAGTGAGAAGATGATCCAGGCGCTGCATCAAAAAATCGTGCAGAGCCTGGCCCGTTTGAATATTCGTAAAAAGGGGACGAGTAAAAGTGCAGAACTTGATGTCGAGATGCTCGGGACACAAAGACTTACCCTCCGCCGTAACCGCCGCCGCCGCCGCCACCGTAGCTGTTTCGATCACCTCGATCTCCTCTGTCGCGACCGTAGCCTCCATAGCCGCCACCGCGACCGCCGCCGTAATTAGACATCTTCTTTAGTTGTGTAGCGCGAAGAGCAGGTTGCCTGATGCGTATTTTTCGTCGTGCCTCTTCACGTTGTTTATTTGCGCAGAGAGAGAAAAAAAAAAGTCGAAAATCTAGAGTGAAGAGGTGTCAAGGTTGAGGACAGCGAAGAGAGGTCGAATGTTGGGAGTCGTGTTTCTGCAGAGGTTGCAAAAGGCAGGTTCTTGGCCCACCTCGCGCTTGAATTTTTTTTTTCCGCCTTATTATTGTGCCAGCCTGCTTGGTCTCTTCCTTCCCTTGAAACTTCTTCCCCCTTCCTTTCAGACGGGCAACGCTAAGAGTAAAAAATCTGGCGCCAAGTGTGGTGGGGCCAGTCGAATCATTGGTCGCCTTGATCCAGTACTCCGTAGTTCTCACTCAGTATCCTGTAGCAGAAAATCCAACCACCATCACGTGGAAGATGCTGACTAAACTCCTACCTACATTTCAAAGGGCCCTATCAGGTATCTTAGGTACTTAGGTGCCTTAGGTAAGGTAGGTACGGAGTTACTTAATTCAGAATCTTTTGCTGCTTCTAAAACTATACCGAGCCTTTTTCTTTCCAATTTAAATACAGTACTCCCTTCAACGCAAGACGAAGCAGGCTATGTTGCTACTGTAGTTATCAAATCTGATACTATTAATCTCATGGAAATGGTCCTATTAAGTTTTCCTCCAGTTCCTAGGATGTCCTCAGTGGACCCAGGTTGTGAACAATCATTGCATAGAATGACTCAAGGAAATGCCCAGAAAGAATCGAGTTCAGGCCTCGATATGAAATAAACTTCAGATTGCAAAGCAGCTCAAGCTGAATAGCGTTGACTGACTTATGAGCATTGGAGGATGGCAGGATAAATTCTCTGTCGGAAACTAAATGCAGCTGCAGCATATAGCAATATATAATGATAAATCGAGAAAAGAATTCTTTAATCTAATCGTGATGTGGCCCATGAGTTTCCAAAGGAGGAAAAAAAAAAAGACAAAGCATGGTCTATTTTACTGCAAGAACGGTTTTGCAACACTGCATGTGTCGCCGTCTTACTCGCGTGATACATCCCGGCCGAAGGCCTTTGATTTCAGCCAATCCAAGAGAACAAGCACCTTGTTTCGGGCTAGGCAAACCTCTCATTAGTTCGTTTCGTGGCTGGAGCAGAACAGGAGCGAAACAAGATGAAGAGATATTCCACTTACTGCTAAAACACATGGACAGGTAAGCGCTCCGCCAAAAAAGGTACGTCATGCTGCCGCCCGTAGCAAGGTTTCCATTCCACCAGCTGACGTCGGCGACAGCCTTTTCACTGCCAATGTAAGCCAGACTGCCCTGATGGCTGTAGCGGAAAGGCTTGATGTCCTTCATTCTGCGCAGTTTCTTCTCGAGGCTTTCAATCTCCTGAGCTGCCTCGGCCGAGTTGCCGCCTTGGAGATTCAGCTTACTGCTCAATTCCTGGATACGGGCTTCGTGACTCTCCGTCTTGGCCATGTTGTTGAACAATCGGCCAAGGAAATTGCCTTCTTGAGAAGCCACCTGGGCCGTTGGGGCGTATCCAGCAACGGCACAGTCTCCAATAGCCCAAATGTCACGCGCGCCTTGGACGACAAGGTACTCGTTCACGGCTAAGCCGCGGCGCGAGTCCCTTTGTGCCTCGATCTTGCTCATCAAATCCTTGACTAGAGGCCGAACGGCATTGCCAGTGGCCCAGACAAGGAGACCATAAGGGATGACAACCTTCTCCTTGGCACCGTCTGGGCGCGACACCTCAGCCTCCACGGCTGTGTCTGTGACCCTTTTGACCATGGTCTTGGTCTTGATGTCAATCTTTTCCTCGCGAAGAGTGTTTTCGGTATATTCAATGAGCTGCTTGGAAAAAGAAGGAAGAACGTTGGGCAAGGCTTCGATCAGAGTGACCTTGAAGTGAGGACTGATGTCAGGAACGAGCTTCCTGATGTCCTCCTCGAAGAAGTCTTGGAGCTCGCCAGCGAACTCGACGCCTGTTGGCCCGCCACCAACAACCACCATGTGCATCAGCCTGCTAACCTCCTCCTTAGTCTGGCCCTTGAAGGCAGCAGTTTCGACACAGTCCATGATCTTCTTGCGGATTTGCTGAGCATCGCCGATTTCTTTGAGAAAGCAGCTGTGCTCCCGCACACCGGGGATTCCGAAAGTCGCATTCTCAGCGCCAACGCCAACTACAAGCATGTCGTAGGGAATCTCCGTTTCTGAAGTGGCACCCTTAATCTCCGAGTTATCCACAATCTTGACGACCTTTCTCTCGGGATCGATAGAAGAGGCTTCGGCTTCATAGAACTTGACGGCGGCCTTTTTATGCCGAAGAATGGCTCGAACGGGTTCCATGATGGACCTGTGTTCAATGGTACCGGTTGTGCAGGACGGCAGCAAGGGAGTGAACAGAAAGTAGTTGCGAGGGGATACGACAACAACATTATAGTTTTCGGTGTCCAACTTTTTTAGCAACGCAACTGAACCCCATCCGGTACCTGTTTTTTTTTTTTAAAGAAAAAAAAAAAAGAAAGAAAAGTCAGCATTAGCATAGTGTGCGCAGGAAGAAGGCTAAGCTCCAAACTCGCTCACCAAGAATGACCAGGGTTTTTTTGGTAGGATCTGCTTCATATTGGGGTTCCGGATGACGATCTTGGTAAACAACGTAGCAAGTATAACCAACAATGCCAGCGGCAGAGAGGTAAGTCAGTCTCCAAGCCCACCTCAATGTTCTTCGTAGTTTGCCGGGCCTGGGCTTTGGAGCTTCGTCGGCGTAGGCTCTACGGAATGCGATTCTTCCAGTCGCAGCGAGCTTCATAGTCGCCGAGGGCCGTGTTGCCGCGCGAAGCGCATGGTTCCTAATTACAGTAGAGTAGGCTCTGGATGAGGCGCCAACTGGATTCGTGAGTCGGCTGGAGAGGCCAACGGTGGCTAAAGCTCGAGAAGAGGATGCCATTGCACCGAAATCCTTGAACCTTGGTGATATGCCCACGCGATAGGCGAGAGCCCCAAAAGCCAATTTCGGAAGCAAGGGGAAGACCGAATGGCAGCTGGGACTTCTCGAAAGCTCGGCAGGCACAGCTGATGACGGTTGACGGATGAGTGACGCCCTGGAAAGCTTTGGACCCAGTTGCGGTTACTATTTTTTTTCTTTTCTTTTTTTTTTTTATCGGGGCTGACTTGGCCAAATCTCCTATCTCGGGGAGTTTAATTTAATTGGGCGGGAAAGTCGCGCAGAAAAAATCCTTGTCCAACGGACTCCGATAGCAGCTATGGCGTATGATAAGGGCATTATCGAACATCAGCTTGCTGCGGCGACTTTGGTTTGCGTGGACCAGGTGAAACAAAGAGAAGCAAAATAGCCGTATCATAGCATGTGTTGAAGATGGCTCTTGCAGCTAGAGACGGGCCGGCGTTCCAATTACACCGACGCAATGTGTCATTGGGGCAGCTATCCTGCATTACCTCGTAGTGTTCCTGTAGGCGTTCCGATATTAGCCGGCCACTCGTGTTTAACCTATCCACCTCTCTCCGGGCTTGATGGACGGGATGGATCGTCACCCCGATCACACCAACGGCCACCCGTTGCGGATGCACTGGTATAATATGCGAGGTTCCTTTCTCTCTCTTTGTTCCCCATTCCTTTCCAAGCATGATGCGTGAATCCGTGGTGGGTTTGTTGGAGCTCGTGGCAGATGGCCCCGATTGAGCCCTGTTCACCCGCCACGGCAAAATCATGGTAATAGTTTTCCTTGAATTTGATTTTGTCAACAGGACAGACAGACGCTTCATTCTATCTAGCCGTGGCCTGCCGATTTCCAATCCCCTTTCTTGGTGTTCTGGTGTTCTGGTGTTCTGGTGTCAAGGGCAGGCGAGTTGTAGTTTTTGTAGTTGTTGTACCTGGTAACTCACAGGAAAGTTGACCTGAGATTTGAAGTCTTTGGCGACTGCAGGATGGACCAGATTAATCCAACCATCAGCTGCTTGAAGGCTGTTGTCAGATGGCGGCTAAAATGACACTGCTACCTCATAGAGTCCATGTCATTTGCTGCAAGGGTCCGTAGCTTCGTGACAGGCCACGACACAGAGTCCCGCCTCTACAATACCCCGCGGTGCTTCTACGAACAATATAACACCAGACGCCATTGCAAAGCCGTCACGATGCCAAACCTTCCAGGTACGGCTTTCTCCAGCAAGAATATGCTGCTTTAGCCTGTACGGCTCGCTAGGTTTCATTTCCCATGTTCCAAACTTTGCCTGATTCAGCAGCGTGCGGCTAACCATCTGGAAATTGATGGCTTTGGTCATTGGCCCTTTCTAGAGCTTTCCCGTCCCGCAGTTTCCACCATTCGGCCTGTTGATTTTCTCGCAACACAAGCCTCCCTCCCCCTTTGAAGATTCCAGCTTCCAAATTCCAAATACGAAAATACTCCTCAAGATCCGCGGGTATTAATCTCTCTACGTATCAAGTTCAAAGGCCCTCGTGTGAACCTGGGATCTCCGTTGTCGCCCGTCTTCTATTGCTCTTCCGCCGTCCCGTCACTGAGAACCGTCCCTACTTTTGCAAATATTCCATGTTGCTTCCGACACTCTACTTGATCTGTTACAGACTCATTCGTGAATGCGCTGCTGTCCAACTTTTTATTCTTATTTCTCATTCTCAACGCGGACCCTTTACCAGCCTTAGAATTGGGACACTCCTCGAAATATTCGTGCCGTTCCTGTTGATTTCCTCGAGCAAGACAACGTCACCAATGTATTATGGCCTGTAGAGCGCTGATACGAGCTGAATAGGAAGATGACTGAGGATCACGTGGACCGAACAATTTCAAACAACAGGTCAAGATCCTGCGTCTCGAACGTTTTGACTAGAAGAAAGGCCCTATTATCATGGCTGCTCCTACAGAGCCGAATGGATCCGCTGTCCAGCCGCCTTCAACACCCAATGCGCTTGCGAGAGTGATTTGTAACTGGAATTGTTTCCAAGAATGCGATGATGAATATGCGTCTAGGTCGTCAAGACTACATGGCTAGACTGCGATGCAGCCCAGTAAGAGGCAACTCGGAAGTGTTGAGATTCGTGCCCTTGCATATTATCACATCAACGTTTCCCTGTAGGCTCATATCGTACAGCGGTACCATATTGAATGAGACGGTTCGGGCTGTTCAGGCCACGCCCCGGAATGTTGTTTGAGCCAGGGTCGGAGTCATACTCAAGGATACTCTCGCAACAACAGGTGCCAAGCATGATTCGAAAAAAAATTGCCATTGATAACATGGGAGCCGCCCTATCTGAATAGTGCAACAGTCAAAGCCGTGGATCCGTACGGCGCAACGACACTGCTATTTCCCCCTTGGCATCGCCCCGATGCCGTGGTATGGTGCGAAAGGTCGACTGCGCCAAACAGGCTGCAGAATACCTCGATTAGCTCCGGGCGTTTGTCCCGACGATAATACACACAGAGCACGGATCTACAACCGATATGCTTTAAGTTTCCCTTTCGCGACGGAGGCCGAGTCAATCGCCCATGGTCCTTTTGATTCTAGTGCAGAACTCTTGGAGGGCATGCTTGGGGTAACGTGCCGCAAGACCGGCAAGACCGTCTTATGCCCGCGGCTCAACCGTCTACCTTTAACGCATGGCCATCTCACCACGAGGAACATGATTAGAGGAATGACAGAATCACGGGAATTCGTTAGTGGGACTGTAGTTCATGCGGTCGTTGATGATTGACGATATGACTGCGGTGGTGCCTATGCGAAACCTTGTGACGGGGGGTTACTTTTCTGGAGGCGTTATTACAGTCTCCCGACATGGCCGGACGGCAAACTGAAGCTTCCGCAGAGCCTAGGTGAGAAGGCTATCTCCATATATGGCACGGCTTGAATCCGTCCTGGTGTACGGTTGAGAAAACACTTCACAAACGGTTGCTGATTCAGCCCACAACAACTGGCGTCGTTGAGCGGCCTCGTCTGTTGGCTTCAGCCAACGACGTGACACTGCACAACGGAATCAAGCCAATGCGTGCCGCGCCGAGTTTAGCAGCTTCGACTCACGCAGGGCGACCAAGTCAGTTGTCGAGCGTAGCAGATGTACCAGCTACCCTAACGCCCGAGCAAAACTCTGGGAATATTTGCGAACAGGCCGAGCAACTGGGAAGGCACATCCATAGGCAGTATAGAAAAAAAATCCAGGTTTTTATTTATAGTGTAACCCGTAACCCCCTTTTTCATAAAGTCGATTTTGATCACCACATCGGTCATGCTGGGAAACGCAATGAATGGAGCTCACCGTGTTTAAATACACAACACGATTGCGGACCTACTTGCAAGGGTACATCTCCCAAAATCCAATCTCCATCTAGGAAAAAGAAAAGAAAAGAGTCAGAACGTTGCTGGAATAATGAAAAAGAAAGTGGTCTAGCAAAAGCGTTTGTGGTGTTGAGCCATACCCTTGTTGCGTGAATGAATATTCCGACGAGCTCTTCGATGCGACTCGGCGACTGCAGCCGCATATGCTTCTCTAACAGCTCTTTCCAGGATTCCAAAAAAACAAAGACAAACTTGATCAGCTTGAATTTTCCTTGGTTCCAGAGTCCAAGATCCACTCACCGGATCCATTCCTAACTGCCTCGGCGTAATCATTCGCAAGGTAATTCTGAATCCACGGCCAATAACGATTCGTGTCATCGCGGACTGTCGAGACGCGCGACTGCAGCATGTTGGCGACGGCACTGTAGCCCAGGAGGCATGGTGCCAGGGCCATCTGAAGGGAAAGCCAGTCTTTGCTTTGGCCAACGTCCAGAATGTAGCGGGAGTATGCCGTACAGACTGCAAGAACCCGAGTCAACAACATTTTCGGTCTTGTTCCGCCTCCGCAGACGGAGACACTGAACTGGCGGCCTACCTTGTTTCTCTTCAGTTGCTCGAATCTGTTCTTCGGAGATGCCAAACGACTTGCAGTAATTGGTATGTAGCTTCGTCTCGCGCAAAATGTGTGTCACAATCTTGTTTGCCTAGTTTGATTGGGAGGATATGAAGAGTCGGTCAGTGTTTCTCTTCTTCTTCTTCCATTATCTTTCTGATTTTCTCTGAATTTTTTTTTTTTTTGCCATTTGAAATAGATAATTTGCTCATTATCGGGGCTGGCGTACCCTGCCGATTTCTTCCATGTGATCTGATTTGTACGCTGCGAGAGCGTTTGCGCGGCTGAAGTGAAACTTGAGAGTTGCGGTCAGACCAAGTGTTCAACTGCAAGACAAATGCCGCCCTATACAACACACCAGGTAGAGATAGTCTTGAATAATGTAGCCCTTAAACGAATCCAAGGGCAAAGTGCCGTCACCCAGAGCCATGACGAAGGGGTGGTGGACGAAAGTCTTCCATATGGGTTTTACGTCCGGTCTTTCGAGGAGATACTCTACAAAGTAGCCTCTTGTCACCAACACAGAAAAAAAGGAGGGAGAACAAATAAAAAGGTTTAGCTACAGCTTTCCTCAGTGTTGATTTCTGGGAAGAAACTTACGGGGAGAAAGGGAGCCGGTGCACAGAGTGAAAGTGATGTAGTGGTCCGTTTCCCTTGCCCAGTTTCGGAGCGGTCTTGATTCCCGCCTGGACATATCGACAAGCAGAGCGAACGGAAGTGGAAACGTCAGTTCCGAGTGCGATGGAGGCGGATATGGCGGCTACGCATTAGAGATGCACAGGGGTCAGTTTGCGGGATCCCCATATCGAGGAGGAGCACAGCCAGAAGTACTCACATGCCAAGGAGCATCCGGTTCCATGAGTGCTCGTGCTTGCCAGGTACGGACTCTCTATCCGCATTACCTGGTCTTCAGGTCCGACTAATACGTCGACTACAACTTGCTTCTCTTCTTCTGTCTGCGCAACCGTCATGTCAGACCGAAAGGGCAGATGGCCGCCTTTTACTAGCACCCACTTGGGTCCTAGACCTAGGATCTGACGGGCCAGTTGCTCGACGTCGGCTACGGAGCAAACAACTCTTTGGGCGTGCGCAGCGTCTACATTCTCCGAGAGTATGAGCAGGGCTTCAGGGATATTTGGCGTCACGATCGTGGCTAGCGGAAGCAGATGCCGTGAAAGCTCTCGGATGGCCTCGAGAGGTAGTAGCTGCGCCCCAGATGTTGATATCATTACCTTGGACACCATGTCAATAACTGGCGAGCCTGAGCCACTGCCAAAGGCGAACCGGGAAAGATGCAAACGGACTCACGGGGTCAACAACGACGGAGCCCACGTTGTGCTTGATTATTTGCCTCGCCACCATCTCGACGGTACTTGCAGCAGCCAGCATGCCTGCCAACCTCGCGCATGTTAGGGCAAAGGCAGGACATGTACTCCGGGGGTGAAGGGTGCGGGGAGTTGAGGGATTCCGACAGGAGCATCACGGTTGCCGCAAGACGAACCTGTCTTGATTACATCGACGCCGATATCCTCAACGCAGGCCTCGATTTGCTGTTCCACAAAAGCGGCCGGGATAGTGTGTATAGCTTTGACACCGGTGGTATTCTGTGCGGTCAGAGCAGTCGTAGCCGTCATGGCATAGCAGCCATGGGCGGCAAGGACTTTCTGGTCGGCCTCCAGGCCTCTGTAGCCGAGGCACGGAAAGAGAAAATCACGCAGGTTAGCCAAAATGGACTCTGGCAACAGAGCAGAAATGGAGACAGCCTCCCGTTTGCAGATTGCATGACAAGAATCAAAGTCGAAATATGCCAGGGACGAACAGCAATTTGACTGCGCATCGTCTTTGCATCACGGGCGGGCTGAAGGGTTTCAAACGCGCAACTTTTGACACTTACGCCCCGCCTGAGCTGTCAGAACCAGCGACCACGAGCACACGGCCTTTCATTTCGATCATTGCGGCACCGAGAATCAGAGTAGTCGTCAGTGCAGTGCTTGGCAAGTGAAGACACTGGGGTTCGCGGAGGAGAGCACTTTGGTGGGGCTCTTCCGAGACCTGAAGCTCTTGCAAACCGTCCATGACAATGATTGAAGGGTGGGTGGTGGGAAAGAGGGGGGGAGGGGAGGAAGAAGGCAAGGCAACACAATCCGCGAAACTCGGCTTCTTTTTCTAGCATTGACTTGTTGCTTCACTTCCATGAGCGGCATTGTGCGGTGTACACATGTCGTGGAATGCTCCAACGCCAACATCGTCTGTGGATGGACAAAGACTGTGAAATAACAAGCCATACCAACGGCGTATAAAAGTATGATCCATCGCGGCCTTTTAACTCCTCGCTGGGAAAAAAAAAAAAAAAAAAAAAAAAAAAAAAGCACAAATCCCACGCTTTATGCTTGCTTTCTACAATGGAGCCTGTATCGTGCCCCCCGCCCCCTTTGTCCAAGTGTATAAGCCGTCAAATGCCGTCTTCAATAACCCGCGACCTTTTTACGCCGTACCTTTGATAGGCCACCCACATCATTCCACATAATTTTCTCAAGAGATCTGCACTCCTACTTCTTGAAGAGGACATGGACAAACACTGTGAAGAATGAGTCCGCCGGGGGAGACAAGGGCAGCTGTTGCAACACGTCAACAGCTAAGCAGGCCTAAAGAGGAAAAAGGAAAATCCTTATCCTATCTTCCCCCAGTGTGGGCAAAGGAAACGCGGATCTTCTTCTTCCTCTTCTTCTTCGCCGTCGTCGTCATCGTCGTCGCTCAACCACGTGCTGAGATTACTCGTCACCTCCGCACCCGCAACGGTGCTGGCATCAAATCAGAAGGCATTTCTGCGGGTTCGCTGATGCTCCTTTGCCTTTCGGTTCGGTCATCGCCAGAGCTCCCTTCGCCCCCCTCGTCACCGCCTGAGTCTGCACTGCTGGCTTCGCTGCTTTCACCATCCTCCTCCCCAAACACGATCTGCCGCATCACATTCTTTTCAAACAGGTCGATAACCAACCTACGGATACCGAGCCTGTAATGATTCCACTCCATCAATCCCATTACCTTTTTGAAAAACTCGGTGCTGCGGAACGCGTTTGGTTTTCGTTCCTTCAGCCTCTGGAGCTCCATCAGCGTCTTCTTGTACAGAACGGTGTTTCCGAGATCAACAATCAGCTCCAGAATCCGCTGGCTGATTGCCTCATCGTTTAACAGTGCCGGTAGCTCACAGGACTCCAGAGGTGCGTGGGCTCGCAGAGCCGGAGGTTGCTCTTGGATCGTTCGTTGCGTTTGGGGAATAGTGATCAAGGCCGAGTTGATATGCTTCCAAGGGGCGACGGACAACAACTTTGACAGATCGTTGGGGACGCAAAGCCCCAGAGACACGCCCAGAGCCGTCGCGTTGGAGTCCCAGCCGTGCTCCGACAAGATTTCGAGTCCGTGTGTGGATCGGGATATCAGCCCCAGCACGAAGAACGCGGTACCGCGGAGACTCATGACCTCATGAGTCTCGGCGATTTCGACGATTCGCCCAACAATGTCAGTGGACTCCAAGAATGGCGCCCCAAGTTCCATTGATCCCACGTTACCTACGGCCCAAAGACACCCCTTCACCTTGATCATGAGCTCTGCATCCTCTGTCTGCATTCCGTGTTCGCGGATCGTTACAGCAAACTCTTCGAAATGACCTTTGTCGCTAAGAAGCTTGCAGCCCTCGCGTGTCCTTGTCAGTTCACGGTAGAAATGTGGCGGAACATGACTGTCGTGGAATTCAGCTTCAGGATCTGCTTCATCAAAAAGACTCATGCGATGGCTGTTGTCTTCAGGATCCGACAGGAACGCTCGCGCGAGGCTAGCCTCGATGACACTGACATAAGCGTCATTGCGTCCCAGAAACCAGTCATCCATTTCATTGCTGATGTAGTCCAGCCCATCGAGATAGTGATACCCGATGGAGGTGGACAGAAACCGGAGCAGGAGTGGCGCGCCAATTTCGCCTAGGTGATCCAGGGCCGGCCGACACTCGACGATATACTCGAGGTACACCTTCTTGTTGCAGGCCGATTCCAAGATTTTGATTGCTGTGGAGCATACCTCGATCTCTGGATCGTACAACTGAGTGACCAGGAGCCGGATTGCCCATTTAGTATCGCTCATATCGTCCCTACCACTAATGGAAGCTGCCGGACCCATGAGGCTCTTTCGAAGTGCATTAGTGGCGTATATGCGGATATCCTTGGTTCCGGCCGTCAAAGCCTTCGACAGCAGAATCCGGGGGTGCCCCTGGAGGCTGTAATCGAAATTGACGAGAAGTAACTTGACGAGATCTGGACGCTGCTTAAAGTCCACAATGTGATACATCATGTTAAACATTCGCCACCTTTCAATGAGAAGCATTCCTCTCGGATCACTGCTCAGTACGCCAAGCATTGGAAAGTAGCCGCAACATAGTGTATCAGTCAATCGGTCCTTTGAAAACATGGGGTACTGAGCCGTCAGGCCGCTTGTCTGCGATGCAAGCACTTGGAGTCAGAAACAATTTCTCCCTAGGCACATACCAAGTTCTTTTTGGTCGTTGCTTACCGGGTCGCATTGAGCTAGACATTCGGCTATTTGCCTTAGGAGTTTGCTATCCGCCAAAAACTTGATTCCCTCGGAAGATTGGAGAAGAGAGTGCATGAGGAGGCACCCTGCTTTGACATATTTCTGCGTATTCTTTGAGTTTTTGACCTCTGCAAACTTGTACTTGAACGGCCTGTAAAAGCTGATTAAGCGCTTCATGAACTTGGACGCTTTGAAGGCTTCATCCAAACGCTTTCCAATCTGCAGAGGACCATCAATCACCTTGACAATGACTTCCCAATTCCACTTCATGTAGTTTGAGCTGTTGAGCACGCCGCTATCGATGAGAAGCTGACGAAAGGCAGCGTCATCCAGGGCAACCGTAGTGTTACTCATTTTTGGTTGATCATCAAGTCGCCCTAGGTTCCGCATGCTGTCGTCCGAGGGAAGGATGCCAGTCGCCGATTCTGTCGGGGCGCTTCTATATAAAATTCGACTGACGCTGCTGATTTGATAGACAATGCCGGAGGCTATGAAATGGTCTTCATTTCCAAAGTCCACAGCTGCGCGAAACAGTTCAGGCAGAAGCTGCAAATCTGCACTCCAGGAGGGCGGGAGTAATCGGCTTGCGAGTTTCAGAATCTCTCCAATCAACAAGGTCGACTTACGCTTCAGCATGGGATCCTCTTCAGTTTGTGCCAATTGAAGTAAGCTATGCAGTAGACCGGTCTTGATGAAGATGGCCAAGAGCAGGGCAGTATAATGGTCGACAAAGTTTTGCTCGCCACAATCTTCCTCCGAAATTAGCGAAGCGCTTCGGTTTCTCGTGACTGCCTTCAGGTTGGCCACACGGCCATATGTGGTCAGGCGTCTGCCTGCAAGAAATGACGTCGCCCACGCGGGAGGTTTGATACGGAGCAATGAGAAGAAAAGATCCAATATAGTCTCCCTGATAGCCTGGTTGGGAAACAGTAAACTCGCAATGAGGGAGCGAATGGACCGGAAATCATACATGCTCAAGGTCATCAAGCCTGCCCATGATCTCATTGCTACTGATATGGCTCTCGAATTCTGCTTCAGCATGCCTTCAGCGCCGGCCAGGTGATTCGTAAAGGCCGTAAATACAACGTCCAAGCCATACCCTGGGACCAAGTACTTGCGTCTCTGGGGTACATCCAACAGAAAAAGAAACGCGGAAGTTAAGCTCTCCGGGGATTTGTATGTGACATCCGATAAAGCTTCTGAGAGTGTCCCCAAGCCGCCAGATGCAACCAGGAGAGGCGGATCACGAACTAGAATCTCTGCCAGCGTCTCAATGCAGATTGGGCGCAGTCGGTCAATGCTTTGGTCCGCGACTGGCATGCCAGGACGTCGGTCTTCTCCTTGCTCTGCCACGGCAACAATCGTCCGCACAATTGCCCTAGATATCTCTTTGATACCGTCTTTGACATCCAGGAATGAGCGCACAAATTTAAGTGCTTGCTCTCTTTCCACGTCGGCCTTGCGGTAGTTATTCAGAGATCTGTCATATGCGTTAGAAGTTTACCTGCAGCTCCAAGTCTTGCGGTCGGCGAAGTCGGGTGAAAGGGGGTAGAAGAAGAGAATTCACCTAATGACCAAGAAATCTGTGTTCAAGCTGCGAATCCTTTTTATAGATGAGGCATCCGAGATGGCATATCTCGCAACACGGTATCCAGCAGCCACAACCTCTCGGCTTTCACTAAGAAGCATCATCTGCATACGTAGCCCAAAGATGGCCCAGACCAGATCGTATTTGAGCGCTGGATGCCGTTTGAAGAGGTCAACAAGTTGGTTGGCACGGCTTACGTAGTATTCTGGCGTCAATCCTTCCACCTCGAGTGCCTGCAACAGCTCGGCGAGTGCAAAAGTTGGGCTTTCGGCGGTCTCGTCGATGTCTGAACCTGCAGCAGACCGGGAGACACTCGTTGGTGATCGTAGAGCACCAGACGGTTGGAGAGTCGTCTCCTGTGCTCGGTTCCTAGTCGGAGTCATAGGTGGGACAGGTCTTGTCCGCTGAGCTTCCGATATCTTTTGCCTGATGTTTTTAATCCTCAAATTACTCGCGCTCAGCTCGGCTTCCACCCTCAACCGTTGCTCTTTGGTTTGCTTCGCTTTTTTCATGTTCAAAGCCTCTAGCATGTTTTCGCTACCTTCCTTGATCTTCAGTTCTCGATTCAACTCATCTCTCAAGGCAAAGAGAGCCTGCTGCATGGCGGTCTCGGCACCATCTTCCTCCACCTTGTCCATGATGGTTCCAGCATAGGCCGATGCCAGGTCGACCTTACTGTTGGCTCGGCTCGACATCATCTGGCTGCGCAGTTCAGAACTGAAGCTTCCAGGACCGATGGAGTGATTCAGGCTACTATTTCGAGGAGCAAAGGATACGGATGAGAAGGCGGTATTTCGGGTTGAAGCGCCATTCGGTAGTTGCAAGCCGCCGCCATCCCGATCGGTACTGGTGCGCCCATTTTGCGAAGAGTTTGTGTTGGAAGCATGGTGCGAATTGTGTTGAGACGGGGGTTGAGTGGGCATCGTTGGGGAATCCAGACAACGGACCCAGACACAAAATATCAAGACAAAAGATCAAGACAACGCCAAATCAAGGACCAGTAACCTTCCTGCCAACGTGGGCCACGCCCTTGACCGATGTCTGAGCATTCGAGGTCTCCTCAAGGCGGTGATATTAAATCACAGGCAATGGTATTTATTGGTAACGCATTCGTGGTCGGTTTCCTTCACCCCAGGCTACGTCGCATTAGAAGGAGGACTTGCGGCCAGAGACAGCAAGAAATTGATGCACGATGATGGCGGAATCGTCGGCAAGTTCTGTTGCGACAGAGAACGAGCGGGTCGGGTCGGAGGTAAATGGGCCAGGCGTAGATAGATGGTGAGCGTGTGCGATTGAAGCAAGCCCCAGGCTGGATAAAGGCGGTAATTAGAAGCAGCAACCTAGCATAAAAGAATTGCTTGATCATGGCACGAA
Organism: Ustilaginoidea virens; assembly: GCF_000687475.1. NCBI lineage: Eukaryota > Fungi > Ascomycota > Sordariomycetes > Hypocreales > Clavicipitaceae > Ustilaginoidea > Ustilaginoidea virens. The sequence goes on from NC_057322.1 coordinate 969,059, forward strand.
CCAGCAACAGAATTTCTCGAGCGAAGGGTTAGTGTCGATGACTTGATCACGGGTCGTTTATTTCATGACGTTGTTGCTGAATCCATGATGCTGCAATGGCAGCCAGGTTCCTTTCCAAATGCCAGCAAGTGGGCGGAGTGGAGCTGCTGGAGCCAGCCGCAAACGAACCGCCCACGTCAACTGGTATTTATGTACCATGTACAACCCAAGCTCCCCAGGCTTAGGCAGCCCACCAACCGGAACCTCGTCGTATTTCCTGTCAACTTGCATGCATCAGTGGCAGTTTCCCCTCTTTCAACATGTTTCCCTTGTGCAATTTGGCCTCATCAGTGTGGCATTGCCTAGTTCTATGAATCCATCACGACAGGCAGAGTTTTGTTGAGACCAAGTAAAGAGAAGGAGGAGGCAACTGCTTGATCCACATGATTCTTCTGCCAATGGCTCGCCACCACTGGAATTTAGTTAGAATAGGTATAGTGTACGAACGAGGCAAGGGATTGTAGGAGCTCGAGTCAACGCGTCGTCGTCTCATTTATCTATCCGAAATCAACTTTAACCTAACAGGCTCTACAAAGACTTATCAACGTTGCCGGGCTGGCGCCTTGCAAAGGACAATTTGTTGCAACAACCACGAAGACGTTTCAAGTTGTTGATGCGCGTAGCAGCCTGCACTTCTCACGTATCACGACCGCCAGCGGCGAGGAAACGACCAAGTCGGTGGCCCCCGGAACCTTTGGCAAGGGCGGAATGCTATTTCTCGGATCCTCAAACCTAGGAAGCTCGGTGCTTGCTATGAAAAGCTCCCTTATTACATAGTTCATCAGTGACCATAAAATGACGCTAGACCCTGTGCCTCCATAACTAGCTTCAAACTTCAAAGTCGTCAGATGACCGCCAGCTTAAGTAAAGAAGACTGGAACCATTTGCGCCACAAAAGGCAAGCAAATAATACCGAATCGGTACCAGAGCTTCTTCTGGTATTTCAGCTTATTAGTGCTGCGTCTGGCTCGTTTTACCTCGTATCGTTTAGCGAGAATGGTAGGTGCAGCAGCCGACTCGGTCACTGGTCAGCTGTTGCCTCCAAGTCCGTAATGTGCCCTCATTTCTTTCGCCCTTTCACGCATACATACGAACTTGTCCCATCCTGTAGGTCCCTTGCCGCACTTGATGCGCAAGTTCTCGAGCCTACAATACAGAGGAGCTGACGTGTAGAGACACGCTTATGTATGTCTGTCACATCTTGGGAGATAAGCTCGAATATCTCTATAGGTTGATCTTCTGTTATCTCTTGGACTGCATGCAACCAACCTGTGCTTGCTTGTAATGAGAGGGGTCAAAGATGAGTAGAGTATGTAGCAAGCCAGAGCAGATTCCAAGGTTCATAACAAGCCGGTAATGGATTTTCTCTGCGAAACGATGGATCGGAACTGGAAAGCTTAGCAGTCGAGCGCCAGACGCTTTATTACGGGCATCTGGGTGATTACTATCAGTAGTCTATAAAGTCGCCTTTTATTTGAGGCCGTGTTTATTTTTTTTTTGCCCGAATGCCTTGAGTTTCGTGTAGAATATATTTAGGGATGCATGTCTCGAAATTAAGCAAGATACCCGCTTGTGCCCCAGTTGTGTTGGCGAGCCGTACAGTCTGGTAGTAGCTTGTACCCGTAGGCCCACGGTAGCAGTACCTGTACCTACCTGTACCTTTCAGCCTGGCTTCCGCCGCCGTCATAGGCTAAGCTCTGGGGTTCCGCATCTATGGGACTCGGCGGGCTCCGATGCTGCTCCACTACCTCCCAAGCACGCTAGCCTTCCCTTGTCCAAAATCGCCCGTCAGCTACATAATATGGTCGGGTGAGAGGCATGGCGGGCGACCTGGAAGGCTGGAACGCCATGCCGGCGCTTTCTAGCCGGGGTTCCCTTCATATTCCGGCCTAGGATCACATGCAGTTATATATAGCAAACCCCACGACCATAACCATGGAGGGGAGGGGAGGGGCAACGTGAGCCGTCTCGTCAGAACTTCCAACCTCCTGCCCTTCAGCTGCTGCGTCCCGAATCCCCCAGGCCTCCTTCTCTGCAACGGTTCTTCAATTCGTGCGTTTGCCATGAGACAAGAACTTCCGCTTCCAGTCAGAATCGAGCACAACATGCCCTACGTATCTGCTGCCCGCTATGGAAAGGACAACGTCCGTGTCCTCAAGGTGAACCGCGACCCAGCCACTGGGGTTCAAGCCGTCACCGAGATGACCATTTGTTGTCTTTTGGAAGGTGACATCGACGCCTCCTACACCAAGGCTGACAATGGCGTCATTGTCGCTACCGACTCCATTAAAAACACCACATTTATCCTGGCCAAGCAACATCCCGTCAACCCGCCTGAGCTCTTTGCCTCCATCCTCGGCAACCACTTCCTTCAGGAATACAGCCACATTCACGTTGCCAACGTCAAGGTCAAAACCCACAGATGGCTGCGCATTGATGTGGATGGGAAGTCTCACCCACACAGCTTTATCAAGGATGCTGGAGAAACCCGCAACGCCCATGTCATAGTGAGCCGGAAGGGCGGCATCAGCATAACCAGCGCCATTGAAGGCCTCTCGGTCCTGAAGACGACTGGTTCCGCCTTTCACGGCTTTGTCCGGGACGAATACACGACTCTGTCTGACACTTGGGACCGTATCCTGGCAACCGATGTGGACGCCAGCTGGAAGTGGAATGCATTTTCCGACCTGGCTGCTGTTGAGCAGAGCTCATCAAAGTTTGATAAGGCTTGGGAATCTGCCAGAAACATTACTCTCAAGCTCTTCGCCGACGATGACAGTGCTAGCGTACAGAACACAATGTACAAGATGAGTGAACGGATTCTTGACGCTGTCCCGGAAACGCAGAGCGTGGCTTATTCACTACCCAACAAACACAACTTTGAGCTTGGTGAGTCTGCGTCTTTGTCTCTCTCTTTTCCTTGCCCTCGAGGAAAAAAATATCAAAAAAGAGAAAGAAAAAAAAGGGGGGGTGGGGAGAAAAGGCAGGAGGGTACTTGCGACGCGACTCTCGACATATATTCATCCTTGTCATCCATTTACATCACTGTCACAATATTAATGATTGTCTCTGCTAGACTTGAGTTGGCACAAAGGCTTGCAGAACACTGGCAAAGATGCCGAGGTATACGTTCCCCAGACTTGTCCGAATGGCCTCATCAAATGCGAGGTGTCACGATCTTGACTCAAGTGGGCTGAAGAAGGACGTGACAAGGGAAGCGCAGTGACGGGGGCATGGAACGAACCCTCATTGGCGAAGATTGGCAACGTCACGCTTTTGATAAATCACAGTACCATACCGGCTTGGCCATATAAAGAGTTGATACCAATCCCACTAAAGCCTTTCAAAGGACAATGATAAGTAAGGACGAAGAATGTCCAACCCGAATCAAAATGCCATTGCGTATGCAAGTCATAAGAGGCGGTGGAATTCCCGCAGTGCGCGGCAATTGCAGCGATTGGAAAATAAAAGAGCTAGCGGTAAGTGTACTTTGAAAGAAAACTGTAGGACTGGCCAGTCATTCATCAGCTAGGAATACTCGAAATAAGGATAGCATTGGCGATATCGCAAGTTTATGGGGCAACTCTAAACAATGTTTCTCCAACCACTGTACAAGATAGAACAAGTTCTTGTTAGGGACCAAGACCCAACCTCTTTGATTTGAATAATATACACCCTTATAACCGCTTCTTGTCCGACTCCCTAATTCTTTCTACTGCCGCGTCCCAGCCTTCGCTTCCCACCACGACACCGCCAAATCGCACCAAGTTCAGTTTATAAGGATGGGCCTCGCCTTCGAAGGCTTTCAACCTTGCCAGTCTCTTGTCTCTTAGTCTGTTTTTCGGCAACATGCCACGAACTGCTTTCCGTAGAACCTCGCTGCCGCCGTGCTTCTCCATGAGCGCATCCATTGTGAGCGATTTCAAGCTCCCAGGTCTCGTCGAATGTCTATAATACGTTTTTCGCCACATCTTGTTGCCCGTGGTGTGTAAGGCGGCACAATTGGTCACAACTACGTAGTCTCCGCAGTCTGTCGAAGGATCCCAGATCGGTTTGTGTTTGCCCATTAAAAGAACGGCGATTCGGGACGCGAGTCTCCCGAGGGAAGGAGGTGTCACATCCGGTTGGGTCGTGAGAGTCTTGTGAGGTGTTGATGCAGAGATCTGATGCCATACCCGCGAGTAGGCTAGTCGAGTCTGAATGGATAGGGAGGGTAATGTCAGATACAGTTTCAGTTCATTCAGCGGGTGGGAAAGAGCTCTCGTCGTTTTGCGAAGCTTGCTTCCCTCGGGCAGCAAACCTACCAATCCGACAGTCTGAGACATGTCAAAGGTCCCAAAGCGGGTGAGCCTTGTGATTGGGATGCAATGGCAATGATGTTGCGTTAAGCAAACACAGTGTCTGTATGTTGTCTGGTGTTGGCTCGCTGGGAGCTACCTGAGTCTTGACAGCGAATACGCAGAAAGGAAGTCATGGACGGGGACGGTATAGTTGATTACTCATCATTGCTCAATGCTTAGGTCACCTGATGCGAGTGGCACGTTTTTGGTTACCCTTGAGCACAATGAACGAGTGTTGGATTTCTAAGCGGGATACTAAAAGACCGAGAGACATAGTCGGGGACATATCAAGTTCTTTTCCTGGATTTTGTGCCCTCTCAAACTCATACAATGAAAAAAATATTCAAAATCTATTCAACGTTGATTGTATAAACAAGTTTTCGGTTGTTATTTATCCTTCCTGCTCATCATTTCCAGCACTTGTATCTGTTCCGCCCCTCACTCGAAGTGAGGCTCAACTGCTAAGGACACCAGCGACAATGACAGTCCATCGTTCCTTCCAGGTATGACGACAACCATTTTTGCAGCCAAACATACCACAGCACCAGTAGAAACGTGCAGCTTTCCTACGGAAAAGTTTATTTAGCTCGGCTCAATATTTGGTCGTTAAAATACTCTTTGTTTCATATTTCTCTCACTGAATTTTCTGCAAGCCCCAAAAGTTGTGCAACGCTCGATGCTCATGAAAAAGCATGGCAAAATAGACCGTCTTCGCTGTCCCACTGTCTTGTGACGGCTGTATCACGGCTGTTTCGGACGAGATTCGCAAAATTGGAGGTATCACGAAAATTGAAGGAAATCTAGAAGATCAAGTAATTTCTGTGGAAGGCTCTGGTACGTTGAGCCGCTCGATACCAGCCACCTACGTCGCATTCCAACTAAGCGTATAATATCATTTTAGCCGCCCCATCGGCAATTGTTGAAGCCATTCAAGCCACGGGAAAGGATGCAATTCTCCGCGGATCTGGCGCATCCGACAGTAGGTTTTTCCTCCGAAATTCTGACGATGTTTCCACACTCGTGGCAATGCATATTCACCTCCCTCCGTCAATCACAGGTGCCGCGGTGAGCATTCTTGAAACATTTTCAGACAGCTCGGAGACCTACACAGACAGTCAACAACGGGAGGTTAGGGGCCTGGCAAGACTCGTACAGGTTCATCCAGATAGGACGCTCGTAGACCTGACGGTCAGGGGAGTCGCCCCAGGGCGATATTACGCGACTATACGCGAGTTGGGGGATCTCAAGGATGGAGTCGAATCCACTGGCAAAGTCTGGTCGGAAGGTGGAGCAAACGCCAAGGGCAACCTGGGCGCTGTGGAAGTCAATGAACATGGACGGGGTGGTATTTTCGTCGACCTTGCGTTTCAGATCTGGGAAGTCATTGGTCGTGCTATGGTCTTGACCAAACAAGATGAGACTACCGGGCCTCTCAAAAACGACGATCATACCGTACTTGGAGTTATTGCCCGAAGTGCCGGTGTATGGGGCAACGACAAGACAGTTTGCTCATGCACGGGAAAAACTCTATGGGACGAAAGAAAAGACCAACTCCGAAAAGGTATGTTGTGATTGAAGGGCGTTTAGGACATGTCGACTACTTACCTTCCATGGCAGTTAGGAGATAGGTACCTAGGTAGTCGATGGTTAGACAACGTCTTCATTAGTGCGATTTCAGCCGTCAAGGCGTGACCCGAGAAATTCCAGTAGAACCCTCATTCCCAACGATACATGACTACACAGGAAAACGTCAAGTACCCTAGACACCTCGTCATGAGGAACAAGTCATATATCATGACAATTGTTGGTCGACTGTAGCTAGCGCCCACTATGCGGCCGTAGTTGAGCAGAACACTCCGAACATGGACGTCTCATCTTTTGCCATTGCGGAAGATGTCGATTGTCAGTAGCTCTATTTAGAATGATGCAGCGCCAAGGAGTAAGTCCACCGTCTGCGCAAACTTTTGCATATAATTTCCCCACTGTTGTGATATGAAACCATGCCTTTCTGATGGTACAGTTCCTGAACATCCAGCCAACCCGGCCCCGAGCATTCGTAAAACTGTCCAGCTGGCAACACTATACACGCAAATTTCGGGGCTGGGTGGATGTCATCTGTTAGCCGGGAAGCATTCCGCTGTACGCACGGGTTTACCACCAGTTAATGGCCCGGTCTCATGTCGACTATTTCTTCTTGGCTTTACTTTAACGTCGAGCTAAGGGTTCATTCATCTCAATATCACTACTTCACAGGGTAATTGCTCAGGTGACGACAAGTGACAACGTGCAGCAGGTGGCTTCGTGGGGACGTCATCCAGGCAATGGTGCTCTGCGCAATGTGGTGAGATCTGTTTTCAAAGCTCCTCTCACCTGACAAACGATAAAGAGCGAGCTGAACGGGAAACACCGCATGCTTAGCATTGGCGGGTTTCAAACAATTTATTGTTAGACCAGAGTCCAGACTACTATGGGCATCACACCCCACTCATTGCGCGGAAGGGAACTAGCTGGAATCGGAAGTTTTGCATGCAAAACTCGCCGTGGCGTAGATAGGAGCTAGCATAGATGTTTATGCGAGGCTACGACCAAGTTGTGCCGATGACCTTTGCTGTGATTATCATCGCGTCTCTGAGTCACTACGAGCTACGCCAGGTTAGTTCAGGCATATTGACAAGAGAGGAATAGGTTCACTTGTGGTGCAACCATCTTCTCACGCTCTATCATCCTATGAATCGATGTGGTTTCGAGACTGACTTTTCATCTGTTCAACAGTGCCAGACAGTTAGGGGTCATGCATGTACTGGTTCCATAGGGCAGCGGAAATGAAATTTATGCTCCTCTGGTCCCCGTTGGCAGGACTAACTGGGTATGGTCTGATTAACCGATCGCCAGGGTTCTCATCGGTATCACATTGAGCCAAATTTCCCACCCTTTTACTCAGCACGGTGGGGTGCCGAGCAATAGTTTGATCATTTCGGCGCCTAGAATACTGCGTGACTGGACACGACTGTTGTTGAGTCTTTCCACCGGGCTTGGGAGTGAAAATATCTTGATGACGGAAGGTTGCCGGCCCCTTCGGGAGAGCCCACCTGACATGCTTTTTTGACGCTCCTTTACTTGCCTGCAGCAAGAAACGACGGAGGCGTTGGGCCAAGACTCTTAGTTTCCAGCAGTGTGAATTACTAGGTATGTATGTGTCTAAAGGCCTGCTGAGTGCTGTGGATAGAGGCCAATATTGACGTCAAATAATTCGAGGCTAAATTGTGTTCCGATATTACTTCGTCGCGTGCGCGCAATATGATGGACATAAATAAGCGATTGGCCAGCGCTAAAAGGTCTAAGTCGTGTTAAGCGCTGGGCTTGGCAGGTGGCAGGTGGCAGGTGGCAGGTGGCAGGTCGGCCCAAAGGTTCGCGCCGTGGCGGGTCGTGCGGAGGATCCATTCATTCTTGAAGGAGCTTTGATGCCAAGACTCATGTTTTGCCAGACTTGCCCTGATTGGACACTACGGCGACGACTGATTTGCAAAACTCACTCTGCGCTTCCATCACATGCCCAGGGCTGAATATATCCTGTATGCATAAAATTCTTCGAACTTGGATTTACCATATGAAAGGGGAAAACGGCAGGTACGTCAGTAGGTAACGTTTAGAAGACCCATTCTAACCAAACCACCTTGTTGCTGCTAAATCTGCGCGCCTCCCTCGGCTCGACAAAGCACATAAACATGGGTAACTGCTCTGTATATGTCATCGATTCTTTGTCGTGATTGCTTAACGATAGAACGACCAGCGCAGGAACTACAGGCAAGATTCAGCTCGTGACAAGATAGAAGCCCTATATCATCGACTCGCTTTTGCCCACTCGCCTTACCCGGTGGTCCCTGCCAAACTCAGTCACCAGGCACTGTTGGGAAGGGACATGAAAAAAGTGGAGAATCGAATCAGAATCTAGCTAGAAGAGTCCAACCCTTTTGGCCCCATGCCAGTAGAATTATTTCAGCACTCAACACTCGGCTGCAGTTATTGAAAACCGAAATGCCATGAGAAGATGTGAACAATGGCTATTATGGGCATCGCGCTTGCCTGGATTCGACACAAATACGATACGGTGGCGGTCTGGCAAGTGGATACCAGTGTCGTCCAGAACAGAGTCAACAGGCAGGCCAGACGTCATCAGCGTTCCCTTGGGCACCAGGCTTCCCGGCAAATTTGGGGCATGCATAGATGGTCACGTTTTGTCGTCGAAATCCTTCCCCGTTAGGATGCGTAGAGAAACCCCCGATGGCCGCTTCAAATGTCCAATCAATGTCATTAGTTGCGGCTGCGTTTGATCCTGTCGTTTCGGTTGGTACGTCGTGCCGAGGGTTAGGTGCTGCTGCCAACTCCAAGTGAAGAAAATATGTACCTATCTAGGTACCTAGTACCTAACTTACCTCCATACTACCAGACATAACACCACCCCACCCACCCCCTCACTGCAACCCAAGATGTGCGGAGTACACTAGTGGTCAGTTGGCTGGACAGAGTCCGGTAGACTGTTGGCGGCTAATGCATGCGGTCTGGGTCTGGCTGGTGCTTTGGCCCATGAGTCTGCAACAGACGGAGTTTCAATGCCCGAGTCTTGACCCTCTTCGATCTTCGACTCGAACTAACAGGGCATTTACCTCATCACCCTCCTAAAAGCCCCGTTAATCCCATCTTTCTTCCAACGCTGTACCTTGCTCGGCACTGTCGCCTCCCTAGAACGTCTCCTTTTCAATCAACCTCGAAAAGCCTGTTCAAGTCTTGTTTCCGTGCAAAGCCTTTTGTTCCTCGTTCTTCAGGTCTTGTTGTGGGGTCGATTCTAACTAACTCCATATAAGAGGCGTCGCAGCGATACGCAACTTCGAAGAATCGCAGACTGCAACACTTGGAGTCCCGTGCGGCAAGGAATCTAGGACAATATCAACGTGACAATTTTCACTGAACACAAGGTACGGCCGCGCTGACGGTCTGCTCTTGTCCAGAGGGCGGCATTTACGACTACACGATTCAAGGTCTACAACCAAAGCAGGTATGGTCGGAAGACGCTCTTAAAAATCCACCTTGAGCAATCTCGAAACAATTAAACTCGGCTGTCTGTCATCTTTCATTGTCAGCCCTGCCTCCTATCCGGTTGTCGAGCTGCCAATTGGGGCGTCTTTTGAGGATAGGCCAGCTATTGAATCATCCATCGAGGCAGCTCGGCAAGACATTCACTTTTCGCCCACAATCGGATTGGACCGACGCGTAAAGTCAAACAGTTAGTATTCAAGACAATATCGATCTTGGCATTCAAGAAGAAGGATTTGGTATCACTTCACGTCCCTAAAAGCGCCGGCCTCCTCTGTCTATTTTGTGCCGTTGTTAGCATATGACCGAAACTTTTTCAGTAATAAATCCGACAATAGATCGGCTGGTCTACGTGGCATCCTTTGAGGCACTCTCATCGAGCGCTGGCGTGTCGTCGAGGGTTAGACAGCAGCGCACGTCATGTCTCTGAAGTTGGTGAGTATGCTTGGGCCTTGTAACAAATACTTATTGCGCATGACCACTGACAAACCGCTTGCCATAGGAAATCGAGACTTGGGTAGCGGCCTTGGCCCGCTACGACAACAATGAGTTTGACGATTCCCTGAGAGAATTCGACAAGATCTGTGACACGAGCAAGATTCTCTTTAACATGGGCGTAATTCATGCCACATTGGGCGAACATGAGAAAGCTGTAAGCTTCCAGACCAATTCCTTGTCTAGCTCTTTCTTCCTTTTTTGGTATACCGTTTTTCCCGGGTCCCGTCAGACCCGTCTAGGCATGTACTGATTGCCACTTCCCAGGTCGAATGCTACCAACGAGCTATTCGCTTTGACCAGTATCTCGCCGTTGCATATTTTCAGCAAGGTGTATCCAATTTTCTGATAGGTGACTTTGAGGAAGCGCTCGCCAACTTCAACGATACGCTACTTTACTTGCGCGGCAATACCATGATTGACTATGCACAGTTGGGGCTGCTGTTCAAACTCTACTCCTGCGAAGCTCTCTTCAACAGAGGTTTATGTTACATTTACCTGCAACAGAAAGAGGCCGGAATGCTGGATTTGTTATACGCTGCAAAGGAGAAGGTCGTGGAAGATCACAACGTTATAGACGAGGCTATTGCCGAAGATGCCGAGGTAAATCTTTCAGCAACATCCTCTTCAATTGAAGAACGCAGGCCTCGCTAACCATACCATAGGGCTATACAGTCTTCTCCATTCCAGTTGGAGTGGTATATCGCCCAAACGAAGCCAAAGTTCGAAACTTAAAGACCAAGGACTATCTTGGCAAAGCGAGGCTCGTCGCTGCTTCGGACCGATCAAATGCCTTTACGGGCTTTGCTGGCCCCGAAATCAAGAATGTGAGCTTGTACAGCTGTTGCTTTCGAAAACTTTGTCGTTGGATGATTCTAACAAAGCCCACCAAGGCTGGCAAGGCAGAGGCAAAGGACGACCGACCACCCGATAACATCTCGTTCGCTGCCACGAATCTGGTCAAGCCAGGTATTCAGTCTCGACGTCAGCAGTCAGAGCCATCTGCCAACCGTAATGTCTTCCCGCCAACGCCACCACCTGAGAACGACCGACCCACCAGGGGAGGCTCTGTGCGCAGTGGTTCGAGGCCAATGCCCGCAAAGCTCACTATTCAAACACAAGATCCGAATCGCAAGTACGAGAAAGCGGCCTCTCCCGAAGAGGCTCGTGCCACGAGGTCGGCGTCGTCATCCGCACCATCTCTCGGATTTGCCAGAAGAGATCCGGTGCCAACGCAACGTCGCCCAGCCAGACGAATAGAAGAGGAAGACAACGATGACCCCGCCGACTTCTATGCGTCGAGGGACGCTCGAACTTCAGCACGCTCAAGGCGACAGCCTCGGTATGCTGATGAGGATGATGAGTCTGATTATGACGGCGGTTCGCTAGACGGAGCAGAGTTCGAAATGGTGTCAAATCATCGCCGAGGTCAAGGGTCCAGATCAGAGCCAAGAGCGCCACCTCGACAGCCTGAAATCCACAAGATTCGTGTCAAGGTCCACGCTGGCGACGTCAGATACGTCATGATCGGCACTGCCACTGAATTTCCGGATTTTGTGGACAGAATAAGGGACAAGTTCGCTGTGAGACGACGATTCAAGATAAAAATCAAAGACGAAGACATGCCTGAAGGAGACATGATTACAGTTGGAGATCAGGATGATTTGGAAATGGCCATGCACAGTGCCATTAATATGGCAAAGAGGCAGAGGCAAGATGTTGCCAAGATGGAGGTAAGCTGCAACCCCCCTCGCGTGGTCGGCATATCAGTAGTCATCTTTCGGAGTGACCCGAGTAAATGGCTCTTTGCATTGACAATATCCCAGGTGTGGATCTTTGAAATGTAGAAGGCGTGCGTATACCCTTGCAGTCGGTCTGAAGCCGTCTCTATCCTCAGCGGACGACTGTACGAACAGTCATGCTTGTGAATTCTTTGCCTGGACAGGATCAGTTTGTAGTCAGCGATTAGATGTGCATGAGCGATTCCCCCCCCCACTTCTTTCTAATTCTTTTCTTTATTTCCAAATCTAACTATTTGTCCTTGGTCTCACGATCCCGGCTGGCTGTGCTTGACTTGTAGATGCTTGATTTGCTCTGTCGTGGTAAACCGTTTCGTTGGAGACCAAATATAATTATAGTGGAATTTCGCTTTGGGCCTACTGAGACCCATCTTGTAGCTCGACATGTTCGACATGTGTTGTGTCCGACGAGGCGAAATCTGGTTCGCCGCTGCGCGACCTCGAACAGATTCAGCTCATGCCCGTAGTGAGATTCCGGCTCCAGGAACGTCGCGTCGCGTCACGTCCCGTCACATTCGTACTGTCAACAGTGAATTTATGGTGATACACAAGAGGTATATTCTGCACATGCCTAATATCTTACATACATCGTCTGGGAAGCCACCTGGTACCCTCCCCTCACGTTTTGTATATTGTATAAAACAGAAGTTGAGTCCCTGATAATGTTACACGAGTTCCTGCTAAGCATCGAGAACCCTCTTGACCATGTCGAGCCGAAGCCGCCACTCGTCTCGACCAAGAAGCGCAAACATTCGGGAACTGCTTTGCGAAATCACATCGTGGGCTCCTGCTCCGACAAGTCTGAGCGTGTGGTAAACAGCGAGCTTGTCCATGTCTTGACCGTCGAGAGCGGCCCAGATCGCGTCCATTACTTTTACTCCTTCGGAATCCCATAGGTCCTTGTTCTCGATGGCGTCGTGCAGAGCTTGAAGAATTCGCGGGTCAGGATGGTACGATGCCAGTGATAGCCTGTACAGCGTTTCTGGCACTCGCCAGAGAAGATAAGGGTGGTGACGCAGGAGCATCTCCGTGGACAAAAATACACCTCTTTTGCTGGCGCAGGCGCTGCGAATATACGATTCTCTGGCTTTGCTTTCTAATGCAGGAAGGGGAATCAATGGCCCACGCCATGCTTCCGGCAGTAGTAGTCTCTGTAATTCTTGGTCGCCCCCAGTCATAGAATCAATATTTTGCAGCATAGGTTGAATAACGTTGGCGTTGAGAAGGTTTGTTTCTATTTCAGAGAGCTCTGGTACTGTGTCCCACAGAATGGCATCCAAGTATTGGGCTTCAAAGTGGTCTAGTTTTCCAGGGTTGAGTCTGATGCCGCCCCGGGTAAACTTGAAGGTCAACTGGAATTCCGCTCGTTGGTTAGCATTCCATCAATGCGACGCAGAGAAAAAGGAGGGAGAGCATACAGCGTCGGAGATGTCCGAAATGGTTCGAGGCGCGTTCGTATTTGATCTGAAGGATGAGCCCAGGTTGGCTATCCATGACAAAAGGGCCATGGGGAAAACCCGTTTAGCTTGATATGTGGACAGATTGACGCTGTCGTTGCGCTTGCTCAATTTGCTACCGTCAGGGTTGACCAGCAAGCCCAGATGGGCAAATGTCGGCGGTTCCCATCCAAACGCTTTGTAAAGAGCCAAGTGCTTTGGTGTAGAGATCAACCATTCCTGTAGATTGCGGTCAATAGAAGGCCAACAACTGTGTTTGCCTCTGCTTTACAGGGTGCTGAAGGAACTCAAAGTCGGTACTCACTTCTCCTCGAATTACGTGCGTGATCTTCATCAAGTGGTCGTCGACAACGTTTGCGAGATGATAGGTTGGGAAGCCGTCCGTCTTGAGCAAAACGAAATCCTCCTCGACATCCTTCTTCTGAAACAAACCGTAAATAGCGTCGCGGAACTTGAGCGTGCCAAAATCGGCGCCTTTGAAACGCACGACATAAGGAACGCCCTGGCCAGCCCGTCTGTCAGAGTCGGCAGAATCGATGTGTCGACATGTTCCGGGATAGGCAGTGGATTTCCCAGCCTCGTGAAGCTCCCGCTTCTGCGACTCCAGCTGCTCGGAAGTGCAAAAGCAACGATAGGCGTGACCGCGGTCGAGCAGAGTCTGAACGTGACTCTGGTAGGTCGCAAGCCTCTCCGACTGTTACAGCGACGGACATGAAATGAGCCTTGTGAACCCTCGGTAGGTTTTTGGTTTACGCACGCACTTGCTTATAAGGCCCGTATGGACCGCCACAGTCGGGACCTTCATCCCAGGAAAGCCCTGCCCATTGGAGATCCTTGATCAGTCTCTCCTCCGCATCGCCGACGAGACGACTCTATGAAAGAAGCCTGGTTAGTCCCTCTCCTTCGGAGACGAAGTGCGGCCCATTCACGCTTGACATAGACATACTTGGTCGGTGTCCTCGATTCGCAAAATAAAGGCGCCGCGGTACGATGCTTTAGCCGCCAGGCTATTGAACAAGGCCGTTCTGAGAGACCCTAGGTGTAGGTAACCGGTTGGGGATGGCGCAAAACGGGCTCTGATGGGTAGTTCAGGACTTTGACCCAGAATGGTTCGATGATTAGCATGAGACTTGTTGTTGACCTTGCCGTCCTCCTTTTTAATGGCTTCGTTCCTCCTTCTCAATGCCTGAAAACCCGAGGCACGGGCAGCTGGTTGGGTGTCTGTGGTGTTTTGCGCTCCTGTCGTGGTGCTGTGCCTAGACTGGCTCAAGCTATGAAAATCTGGGCAGGAAGAAATGAGTCGGTCCCATCGGACTGGCAAGCGGCATCTCATTGATGTCCGCGTTGCGCATGGAGGCATTACATGTCTCCTTACTTCCCATGATATCCTAGCAGGTAGGGCCATGGTCCCTAGGAATGAAAGGAACCTAAATGCCACAGTGACGTTGCTGGTTGTAGGCTGCAGGCCCGAGGCTAGCTAAAGCTACGGAGTACCAGGGATCAATTGCAACTAAGTCTTATCGCGATAAGCTGCTGCAGATAGATAATGGCCATTGATCAGCTCCTTTGGCACCTGGTTTCGATGCTGCTAATTGAGTATTGATGATGGCCGGTGTGCACATATTGATAGCTGGTAGGAAAGTGAAATACAACGTGAAGCTTAGGACTAGTCATATTGTAACTGCACATTGCCATGTACCACCTCTACCAAATCCCGTAAGAGCGCTAGCCCTTCCTTCCGGCTAGGCCTAGCATCCAGAGTGCAGGGCAATCAAGTTTCAACCCGAAGAAAACATAGATAGTATAATGCGCGACGACTTGTCTCGAAAAAAGAATAAAAAGCGTCAGTGCTTTAGGTAGCAAGTTGGGGAAAAGGACGGGGTTGACGGCCTGTACAGATTACCAACGACATATCAACGTCCGTTACCTTGCTCGTGGATATTTTCTCGCTGCTAAAGTGGGGCAGCCATGCGCCGGTCTGATGCCGACAGAAAGATTTTCTACCAAACGCAAGCAAACGCAAAGCTCCTCCCCATAACTCACCGCTGGCCCAGGCTGGTTTTACGAAGAGCAACTCGACTAGGAAGCCCTGGTCGATGTCTGGAGCCATGTCCGAAGAAGAAATCGATCTTTACAGTATGACCAACCGTTGTTATCGCTCAACATCATCTATCAGCAATGCAAATTCAATATCTGACTCTCAACCTAGGTTTGCTCTCCATCGAGAGAGATGCAAGCCAAGAGCAAATCAAGAAGGCTTATCGCAAGGTGCGCATGACACGGTGTAGCGAAAGAGACTGCAAGGAGATGCCTACTTACTGCCTCCTTGATGAAATTAGGCCGCTCTAAAGTACCATCCAGACAAAGTCCCAGAAGAACAGCGACAAGAATCCGAGATCAAGTTCAAGGAGATTACCCAAGCATACGAGATTCTTAGCGATGAGCAGAAGAAGCATCTTTACGATACGCAAGGCATGGCTGCATTCGACCCATCTCGTGGTGGTGCCGAAGTGGATTTGAACGACATCCTGTCACAAATGTTCGGCTTTAGCATGGGCGGCCCCGGCGGGTCCGACGGCCCGAAGCGACCGAGAAAAGGACCCGACGAGGAGCAAGAATATAAAGTCACCCTTGAAGAACTGTACAAAGGCAAGACGGTAAAGTTCGCAGCGCACAAGCAAGTGGTTTGCGGTCAATGCAAAGGCTCGGGGGGCAAAGAAAAGGCCAAGTCAACAACTTGCGACCGGTGTAAAGGCCATGGCGTGGCTGAAGCAATCAGACAAGTCGGTCCTGGTATGATGAGGCGGGAGACGGTTTTGTGTGATCATTGTCAGGGCTCTGGACAAGTCTTCAGGGACAAGGATCGCTGCAAGAAATGCAAAGGCAAGAGGACGACGCAGGAAAAGAAAGTCCTGGAGATTTACATTCCTCGTGGATCCATGCAGGGAGAACGAATTGTTCTGGAAGGAGAAGCAGATCAGTATCCCGACCAAATACCAGGCGACATTGTCTTCACACTGGTCGAGGAACAACATGACGTCTTCTCGAGACTGGGCAGTGATTTATCAGCTGAGCTGAAAGTCACACTCGCCGAGGCGCTAATGGGCTTCTCCCGCGTGGTGCTGAAGCACCTCGATGGGAGAGGAATCCACCTTAGCCGACCCAGGGGTAAGATTCTGCGCCCAGGCGACTGTTTGAAGATAACTGGAGAGGGTATGCCTATGAAGCGAGGCGAAGCCAGGGGAGACTTGTACCTCCTTGTCTCTGTCGAGTTTCCGGAAGACGGCTGGCTAAAAGATGATGCTGCCAATGAGGCGCTGCAGAGGATGCTACCGCCGCCGCCTGCGGCGATTGTGGCGGATGAAGTCGATGAAGTCGACTATGAGGATGATGCGGACATTGAAAAGGTACGACAAATCCGCCGCATCTTGGTGGCGTTGCTTTGTTTTCCGACGAGCGCTGCTGACAGTTGTTCCAGATGGGTGAAAACTCTGGAGATCCTCGGTTCATGAGCGAGTGGGAGGATGAAGATGTTGATGAAGGCCAAACTCAATGTCAAACTCAGTAAAGGGAGTCTGCTGCAGATCTTGTTGTTCTCGCTTCAGCCTTGGTGTGGTCAATAATCCGAGCTAGGGGAGCGCTACGGGGGAGATGCATTATCAAGGAAAGCGCGTGTCTTTACTTTTTAGGTTACTTTGAGCGACGACGCAGGGGCTAGAGTATACAAACACTGGCGAGTATGCGGCGTGGCCTAGCCATGGAGTTGAGGCGCATGACAGGCAGGAGCAAGACCCTGATTATGGATAGATTCGACTCTGGTGCTTACTGCCATCACAGGTACGGACGTATCAAGGTGTGAATCTAAATGGATATTGGCGCATTTTAAATGCGTGCCTGTTTGCCGAGTGTGAGAAGTCAACCGGGTAAACCTGACATGATGCCCTTTACTTGGAGATCAATGTCTTGAGAAAGATGTTCAAGGCGTCAAACTTGTTAGCATCGCTTCAATGCCGTAATAGGAAGCCAGGTACGGACTGGAAGCTACCAGCAGCTACGTACCTGTAAGTGGTCGTTCTCTACTCCGTAAAGGTTCCTGCATACCTGAAATCACCCCACTGGTTTGATTCAGCATCAGCCAACGTCATCATCCAGGCTTGCTGGCTTGCTAGCTTGCTACATGAAACTCATCATTTCTGCAGCCCATCTCAGCGGTTGATTTGATATTCTCCTCTCTGCCTTTTTTTCTCTCATATCTTACCCAGGCCCCGTGTATTCAGCGGCGCCCCCCAGCCTAAAGAGGACCTTGTCTAAGCGCCGACGTTGCCCGATAATGTCGCGAAAGGGCGTCGGCATCGGGGCCTTTGACAGGTCCCGCCTCACATCCGCTCACTTTGCATCTCACGGGTCCTCTCTCCGCGCGAGCAATGCGCGAGCCCTCGAGACGCAGCTAGCCGTCTTCCGGTCCCTTCTTCAGCAGTTCGCGCAGACCCACGCCAAGGACATCCGGTCAGATCCGTCGTTCCGAGCGCAGTTTGCGCGCATGTGCACCGCCATTGGCGTGGACCCTCTCGCCAGCAGCAGCAGCAGTGGCGGCGGAGGGAGCTCGATATGGGCGCAGCTCCTCGGAAAAACAGTCAATGACTTTTACTTCGAGCTCGCCGTGCGCATTGTGGAGATATGCGGCGCGACGAGGGGCGAGAACGGCGGGCTCATCGGCCTGCCCGAGGTGCGTGACCGGCTGTCCAGGGGAAGGACCGAGTCCGGCGCCGCCACCATCTCGGATGATGACGTTCGGCGCGCTGTGGAAACGCTCCGTCCGCTGGGGGGTGGATACAGTATCGTGCCTGTCGGGCATAAGGAGTATATTCGCAGCGTGCCGAGGGATTTGAGCAACGACCAGGCGGCCGCGGTGGAAGCCGCCCAAGTTCTGGGCTACGTCAACGTCAGCATGCTTCGAGATAATCTGGCCTGGGAAGGAGCACGGTGCCGTACAGTTGTCGATGACTTGGTCGCCCAAGGGATGTTGTGGATCGACAAACAGACGGGGGGAGAGTGGGAGTACTGGAGTCCGATCTTCATGGTTGACGTCGACGCGTTGTCTGCGTCCGTGGGTGATTGACGAAGGGCATTCAAACCCATGTTCGTTCACCGTTCAACATTTTGCGGCCGCCTACATCGCAGACCTTCACACTTTCGCTGAGCCATTGGAGCGCGAAACTATGGCACGATACTACTCCGTGTTGAAAACAAAAATTTACATTGCTACAACTCATGTCGCTCATGAGAAGGGTTTTCCGCCACTACGATTGTGGAATAGCTGCTTAGTGACGAAGCTGACCTCCTACATGTCGAGTGGCTAGAACTGTCACAGGCCAGAAATGACTTGCACAGACTCCAAGACGCTCCCGGAAGGCCAGGAAATGATGGCGTCGACATTTTGGCAACCAGTCAACACAGGGAGGGGAATTTGTGTGTCTGTTGCAGTTTAGGACAAATCTCAGACTTGTCTTCTTTGTCCCAATAAACACCTGAACCAAGTACAGAAACCATTTACAACGTGGCATACCGGAAAATCTTAAACAATGAAGAGTCTGCATACAAAAAACCCATATATTCAAATCCTTGACCTCATGATTCATCCCACCGAGACTCCAACGTCCAAGGGTATTTCGAAGCCGTTGGGATTGCGGTCAGGTATGAGCTATTATTGATAGGCAGCACACCAAACTTCTCACCTGCGTGTTTGCGTACCCATTTCGGTTCCCCAGCTAACCCGAACGACCAACCATGACATGAACCATGAAACGAGGCCGCATACTCGGTTACACTTTTAGTACTGTGGATTGGGGCCCATTGGAGGATAGTCATCAGCGCGAACCATACCACTGGAGCGACCGTCACCAAAGTGTTTCTTGCGTAGAGCAGCAAGGCGCTTTTTCTTGGTCAGGGTGTTGATATAAGTGCCGATGATGAAGGAGATGACATTGAAGAAGGGCACCCAAAGCTGGTCCGGAAGGAATTTCTGCGCAAACGCGAGACAAATCGGCGACGTGATCCAAGACACACGCATGACTCTCCAAAAGCCAACCTTGACCGTCGCGCGGACCTGGTGGTAGGTGCGGGCACCAGCGATAAGGGCCATAGCAATCAGGTAGATGCTGTTCTGAATAGGCGCAATCTGAATGAGGCAAGAGGAGATTATTCCAAGAAATTAGTAAATGTCGGCATTCTTAGGGCTAGTACAGCTTCGGCGTGCAACCCGTGGACACGTCACGATGATGAGAAAAGAGAAGGATGGGCCAGAACATACCACCAGATTGCTAAGCACAATCTGCAAAATCTTTGCCTTTAGACTGGTGCGACCGCGGAACACTTTCTGCAATAGCCAGATCAAGAAATGGCCCAGCGGAGCGCTAACAAGAGCACCGTAAGCTGCCATCTTGGGCACACGCGAAGTAAAGTAGTGGCCATGCTTGTTGCGATCCTTGGCAAGCCATGAGGCAATAAGCTCTTGGGCACCGGCCAGGGAACCAGCCGTAAGCATCTTTGTTCGCAGGGGATTCGACTCGAGCTGCTTGATATAGGCCTACATTCCGCAAGGGAGCGACGCCCGTTAACTTCGCAAGCTCATCAATCCACTCGCGCCAACGAGGGATCGTGGGGAGGCCGAAGACATACAGCGAGATAGCCTTTGGTACCAGCGTTCTGTAAACCTCCGGTCAACATTGTACCGACCTGCTCGGCCAGGGGGTGTTTGCCGCTGGTCCCCGGAATAGGACCCTTTGTACCCTCGGGAACATGGCTGGGCATGACATTCTGGACCGTTTGCCGCAAGGTATCCCGTTCAATTTTGACCGACATAGTTGCAGCTGGCGTTTGGTCGGAGGATCCGGGCGTTGAGAATGCGGGTTAGCGGCCTTGATCCTGCTGCATACAAGAGTGCTTGTTGTGACGCGAATCGAGCTTCCTCCTGACAGGAAACCGGCGGCGACCAAGGCGGCTGCAATCAAAGCGTTGATTAGAATGAGCGGACCTTGGAGTGTTTTCAGAACGAACGTTCGGGAGATGGAATGATGATATTCAAGTTGCAGAAAGGGAGGGGGGTTAATTGCATGGAATCGCTGTCGATGGTCAGCGCATTTGTTTACACCTCGGGAAAAGACGCCAGTATAAAATCCAGGTGCCAACTCTGGAGAAGTGGTCGGCTGGTAAAGTGGAGGAGCGGAGCAGACGAACGAGCACCTCGCACCTCGCAGCTCCAGCCCCAGCCCCAGCTGGTAGGTACTTAGGTACTGTACCGAAGTTGTTATTGTTTTTCCGCCGATACTCCTTCATGCCATGCAACCAACCTGAGGAGCTCACCCATGGCCCTGCAGACAGGGGTTGACCACTTGCAGCCGGCTGGAATATCGCTTATGTACACTGTAGCATAAGTGCAGAAATGCATGTGCAATACATCTGGTGTATTTATTGAAACTGGCCCAAATAATTAGGGAGCTAATACGAGACTTGCAAGTTTCTACTCTCCTTTGTTTCCGGTTTTTTTGCCCTTTTTTCCTTCTTTTCTTTCTTTTCTTCTCTAAAAAAAGATATTCTCTCTTCATATGTTATTTACACTATATCAAAGGCAAAAACATATCTTCACCTAGTCACGGCGATCAATGGGAATAGAGTTAAAGCCACTGGGCTCTATTAACAAGGCCACGGCAGATAAAGAAAAATGGTAAACCGAGATTGATATTGTTGCGGTTAAGTTATATTGACAAATTGTCCTAGTGGCTAAGGAAAGAAACGGACGGAGGCGGAACAGTGACAGTGTCCGCTCTTGGTCCGAGCTGAGGGTACAGGTCAACCGACCTGTGTCCCCCCCTTGTCATCCGACCCCCCCATAATAACTTAACTGACCTGACCATTGCTGTGGGCTATACTCTTAATATAATTGGTTTATTAGGGAATAGTGGGTCAGGTCACTTTGTATAGAAAACTATATAGAGAAGTACTTTCTCTAATATTTTACTAGGTTCTTAGGTAGGGGTACCTAGTAAAAGAAATGAAAGAAGTCACTTTATATAGAAAATAATATAGAAAGGTACTTTCTCTACTATTTCTTAGGTTCTATAGTAGGGGTACCTAGTAAAAGAAGTTAAAGAAGTCACTTTCTATAGAAATATATATATAAAGGTACCTCTCTTTCTATCCCTAGTACCTACCTAGGTAGGTACTAGGTACTTAGTAGAAATATAAGAAGTCACTTTATATAGAAAAATATATATAAAGGTACTTTTTCTATCTATAGTACTTAAGGACCTAGGTACCTACCTAATGAAAGAAAGGAAGTCACTTTCTATAGAAAAGTCTATTTAAAGGTACTTTATTTACTTTTAATATTAGGTTCCTAGGTAGGGATACCTAGTAAAAATATAAGGGAAGTCACTCACTATAGAAAAATATATATAAAGATACTTATAGTCTAGTGGCTACTATAGATTAAAGGATCTACTATTATTTACTAGCGTATCTCTATATTAGGAAAGAGCATTGGTCAGGTCTGTTAAGTTATTATGGGGGGGTCGAATGACTAGGGGGGGGCATAGGTCGGTTGATATGTAGTCTCGTCCGAGCTTATGTGCAATTACGAAATAGACGGCAGAGCTGAGTGGTTCAACCGCTGTTGACCAACTGTGGGCTTGTGGGCCTGTTTCACGGGTTATTCCTAGCAACGGCTGTGGTTGCTAGCCAAGGTCTGCATACATCATTGACCTAGGAGGCTAATGGCAATTGACCTTGTGAACTGGGCGGTTCATGTCTAACCTACATATGACCGAGGTTTCAATTAACTCGCAAACCCCATGAGTAGTTGAATTTGCAACTCCCATAAAGCCCCATTTTCCCGGCAAAAACCGTACCCCGGCAAATAACGAGGCGAGGCATCCACATCATACCAAGGAACTCAGCCTCCATCTTCACGCGCCTCAAGCACCCGCTTCATCATCCGATCACCTATAATCTTTGCTTCGGCGAAACGAGGTTTAAAAAATTCTTGCGTACTCACAAAACGCTTCTCCCAAGTCTCGAAATGGCGCAGGGTGACGCATTCTGCCCAGCCTCGTGCTGCAAACGTGAACTCGAGGTCGTCGCTTCGGTACGTCTTGTCATCGACAGCTGTCCGCAACGTATCGTCTAACAAGACGGTATCGCGGAATAGGTGTTCCGTCACACCCAGCCGCAATCTGAAGAGTGGCGTGCTACACAGCATGTGGTCATATGGCACAATACTCAGGGCAGCCCAGCAATCAACCATGGCAAGAAGACTGAGATGGTTATTAGGCCTAGGTGGGCCATCTGTAGGCTTTCCCAAAGAAAAGGAAGACAAAATGGAGGGCTCGATGAGAGGACGCGAAGCCCTGTTCGGAGCTTGCCCAAACACCTTGTCTCTTGCACTGTATATTCTGTTACGGAGACCTTCCAAGTCACCCTCGAGCATTAATTTGTACAAGGCAGTGACACTCTTCGCGTATTGCGCCACCTGCTTCCTGGCTTCGGGATTCAGGATTGCTAGCCCGGCGTATACGTGCCACTTCTGGCTATAGATTCGGAGCATAGTGTTGATCTTGACATTCTCAATGCCACCCACATACCGGTTTAATTCCCACGGGAATTGACTGTTTGCGTGCCAGGCTTTGCCCATGGATAGAAACGCAGCATGCGTTACTGCCTGAGTATCGGCAGTGATCCGGTCGTGTTCTTCTGCGGTCAAATATACGTAATTCGACCGCAGACAGCCCAAGACTGTCTCCACCTTTCGCATGGCCTCATCCGGAGCGCGATGTTGAATGAGGACCAAGGGTTGGTTGTGTGTATCGACACCCGGACCATGAAGCGAGTGGCATGAGATAATGTGCACGTCGGGGGGAAGGTGATTTTCGAAAGCTTGAATTTCGGGCCATTTACAAGACGTTTGACCACCAACAATGGAGCCCATTTTCGTTGCTGCAGGGAGCGAGGCACATGTCAGATGGTTCCAAGGTGAAAATACAACATGGGTGATGGGCAGAATCAATGGAGATGCATACAAGGTCCAAATTGGGCAATTACACGATCGATTATGGCAGCTTCGACGCTGTATATGATGTAGTCGCTGGCTCGCGAAACATAATGGCCGTTTCGGCATATCTCTATGTTACTCTGGAGCCGGCTTCAGTATGTCTCTGGCGCAGGAAGCGATTTGACAAACCAGGCTGGTATCGTACTTTTCCAGCATATTGTACTTTGAGGCTATCATATCTATCTTCTCTATCGCAAGCCAAGATCCTGTCGGCAGCCACTGCATGTCAACGTTCTAGCAATCTACTTATTCATTGGTTAGCGTTCGTCTGTACCGACACCACTGTGAATACACACGGGGACAAAGACGAATTCTTATAAGAGAGCTTCTTCAGACAAATGTTTGTTAAGGTAGCAAGCGTTTACATCAGTGAGAGCACGAGGCTAAGCCCAAGGACCGGAACGGGCCAAGAGCGTCCTCGAACAATGCTCGAGCCAAATGCGCTCTAGTCATCATTGAAGCGGATGCGGTATGGATCGCCAAAACAGAGAGAGAGAGAGAAAAACGGCTGCCAACTTACCAAATTGCATATTCACATCACTCCTGTCCAATATTTTGACTAATGAGCCAGCGTAATGGATCAAACGCACTTACCTCCATCCTGCTGCAGATAACCTGTCAGCATACATCTTCCCCATGTCGCCCATGCCAATCAGGCCAACAACAAAATTTTTCATACCGCAAGGCGGTGATGCCGATGCGGAGGTCATTGGGTCTATTGCTCCTTATGAAGTCTGAAAAGGGAGGCTCAATTGCATCCTCAGCCAATTTGCGACTGTCTTTTTCTCGACCTAGAGCGCGACGGGGAATGTATTGGTAAGCTGTTGTTTCTTCGTTGGCGAAGTTCAAACAGATCATGACAGCAGTGAGGGAAAAAATTTCCAATTTAAATCTAACCAAATATAGTGTGGGTCGCTAGTCGGCGTTATGTAATCATTTGAAAGCTCAATCTCCACCGCCGCGTTATTCGTGAACTACCAAAAAAAACCACCAATAAAAACGCAAGGATGTTCCCAAGAGCAGACTGCAATTATCACATTAATTACTCGGTGTATCCAATATGCAAGCGGTATTTGCAAACGGGTCAAACGGTTCGGGACAGCTGGGAATTGGTCATTCAGAGGATGTTTCCACTCCCAAGCCAATTCTCTTCCATCCAGAGCCTCCAGCTTCTGAAGTAGTCAAGATAGCAGCTGGTGGCAACCATACTCTTATTTTGACCGCATCCGGAGAGTTATATGGGAGCGGTAGCTGGTCAACTGGCGCTTGTGGCATTCCTCAAGATTCGGTGGACGTACCAGCGTTTCATCCCATCCATCTCGTCCGTGAGGGAAGCAGCCTCGAAATCGGCCGAATCGTTCTAATCGCAGCGACGTGGACTGCTTCATTCATCGTTTCGAAGGACTCTACAGGGAAACGGACCAGAGTGTTCAGTTTCGGAACAGGCTTAAAAGGGGAGCTTGGCTCTGGCGAACTGATTATCCGCTCATCGGCGGTTAATTTGCTTCCAAACTTTCCGCCAAAAGGTACGGAAATAGTCGACCTATCGGCTTGTATGGGACATGTTATTGCTGTCCTTGACAACGGCATTGCCTACGGCTGGGGAAATTGTCGCAAATCTCAAGCTGGAGAGCCTCCTGGCATTATACATGAACCTCGAAAGATAGATGACGTTGGTTTCAAGGTACACCGCGCAGTTTGCACAAAGGAAGCAACATGTCTTCTCGGCACACCTGAAAGTGGACATATACATGTATTGGGATCTGATAAATGGGGAATCATGTCCAGCTCTCCAAAGAAGCTGTTACCTTGGAAAGATGTAGGGGCGGGCTGGGGAGCCGTTTATGTATTGGGGCAAGATGGGACCTTACATGGTTGGGGTAGGAATGATCATGGCCAACTTCCTCCGGCGAGTCTCCCTCCAGTTAAGCAAATCGCGATTGGCAGCGAACACGCTGTTGTTCTAACCGAAGACGGTGACGTTTTCTCATGGGGTTGGGGCGAACACGGCAACTGTGGACCTGATGTTGGGAACAACGATGTCAAAGGCAGATGGAATGTGATCGCATCGTCCAAGTTCATCCCTAGAGGTTCACAGATTGCCAAGATTGGTGCTGGTTGCGCGACCAGTTGGGTATGTGTCGAGCGTGAGTGATACATTTAATTTCAGTGACGGTTTAGGAAGTCATCGTGTGGGATTCCCCAAGCTGTCCTGATTTGCGGCTTTAGTCAGGAAATAACGCAAGATTCTTAACTTGAGAAAGTTTCTGTGTCGGCTCCAGGTACGTTGACTCGGCGGCTTGTGTTTCTGCCTGTGCATTGGATTCTACTTCACGGTGTTCGAGGCTCGCGGCATTTTCCTCGTCGGCAGGAGTCATTTGCATCGCAGATTTGTTCTATAGAAGTTAGCCCTTTGACGAACCACGAGAGATGACCACTTCATCATACCGGGTCTGCACTATGATCCCACTCTAATCTGACGTCGTCTTCGACATCTTCGTCCTCATCTCTGACAGGTTCCCACCCTGCATCGTCTACGAATAGACTCTCGGATCGTATAGTAGGCGGTGGTGGTTTCTGGGATGGTCGCAAGTCGAATGCTCCTATTCTTGAAACACTGGCTCTAGCGGTGCCGAGATGCGGTGCCGGGACTGATATAGCTGATTTTTGGGGTGCAACTGCAAGTTCAGGTGGCTGACCAGTTTGTGCGTGCCTAGCCGCTTCAAATGGCGTGACGCTCGTTTTACGAGATGTCGCTTCCAAGCGTGGGCCTGCACTATTTCCGGTTCCCTTACGAATTTTCCTGATTTTTTGGTCAGGGTTACTTCCTCGTTCCCCGACAGTCATGATTGTGAATTCGCAGAAGAGTGCATCTCCAGAATAAGTGAGCTGAATGGGTTTTGCGGGAAGAGAGTATCGAGCAGAGATGGCGTTTCCTGTAATCCCAGCATGCTGAATAATTGCACGAAAGTCTTTGACGGAGATGACGATGTGCAGCTTGTCCTCAACGTCAATGTCATCAAACTCGTCAGCTTCAATAGCTATAGATGTTTGTAATGGCTTTTTGAGTACTGCTTCATGTGATTTTAGTATTGACCCGGTATTTGATGTAGTAATGTCATCTTACCTTCTTCGCTGACTGTCTTCTCACTAAAACAAGTAAAGTTGACGTGGTCTCCATCGGTGTTGATATCAAGATACTCAATTCCTGGTCCAAAATGGTCCATGAGCTGACGAAGAGTCCTCGATGATATTGTCCAATGATGTGGTGAATCCTGTCTATTAAATTTTGCATGAACGGGGGCAAGAATTTGAAAAGGCAAGTGATGGGTTGATGTAAGCCCGTTGCGGAAAACGATACGAGCGACGAAGCGGCTCTTGATGCCTTCTCCATCATCGATGATAACATCACATCTGTCAATGAGGGTTTGCTTTTCCGTATCCCGTTGACTATCTGAGACCGAACGGCTGCGGAAAAGAGAAACCAGAGCCTATATGATATCCTTAGCAATGCAAAACTAAATTATCTTGCAGGGGTGGCTCGTCTCGCTGGCTCAACGAGTTGCCAAGGAAGCAAGAAGAAATATGGATTGCTGAATGGGAAACGAACTCTAATGTACAGAGTACAATAAAACTTATCCCGGAATTGTCCGGCTGGTCGGAATTGGTATTTGGAGAAGAACCTGCTTGTAGTGAATTTGAAGCTGGCGTAGGCGGATTTGGAGTTGTTTAACGTTGTAAGAACAAACTGGACGAGGTTGCAATCTTAGCAACAAAGAAGATCTAAATCATAGCTCAGCTGAGGGAATAATTACCGCATCTCTTCTTGCTTCTAACGAAACATCGTCGCTGAACTTATTGAGGCATATCAATGTATCTCGAAAGGCAGAAACGCCTTCATCACTCAAGGTGAATGACAGAATAGGCATGATCCCATCGGCAAAGGAACGCCGGGTCTGATTTTGCAATATAATTGTAACAGTCTAAGTGGGGTTTTTTTTTTTTTGTTTCTTGATACAGAATAGCTTTATTCTGAATAGCGTTCACTTCAATTCTAACTTAGGTAGACGTCAAAATGTTATAGACAGTGAACGACGTTCCGTGGGTTTAGTTCGGTAAGTCTAAACAGCTTTGGCCGTGGGTGTCTTGGGCGCCGCAGCTTGTAGCACTTATACTTGAGTACTCTGGTTAGATGCATACAATAAATGCCTAAGCCTGTATGCTGTATCAACATGGAAACCTTAGGTACCTACCTACCTTTCAGCAGCTCTAGTTCGTCGACAGTTAGAATATCGCCCTGAAGAGGTCGCGTTATCAAATTTCGATTTCACTCTACGATGGCAGCTCTTCTGGCGTTTTCCCAGCTAGTACCGGGTGTTCGTCAAGAGAAGACTTCACTGTCCACTATTCAACGATTCTTCTTTATTTTTCTTCTTCTTTCATCCCGCTAAGGGCTCGAGAATAAACTCGGACTCAATTAGTTTTATCGTCACAGATTTGCCGTTTGGCATGATTGACTTGAAGAATCCAGGTTTTTTTTTTTTTTTCGAACTATAGCTAAACCAATTGCTGTGATTGCCGATGCAGAAACTATTCCTCATACAATAGGCACAAATTGATTGCAACCGGCAGAGAAAATAACGCAGATGATGCGCGACATCTGGATGTAGTACATAGAGCCACGGATGTGTGCCTCGACTTTGAACAAAGACCCTTCGCGTTGATATTTTCGATCGAGCCATGACGTTAAAAGCTGTCCTCTTTACCCAACATCATTTGCGGCCAGCATGAGGTAGCGCCAGAGATATTGTCAGTGTGCTTACATTTGCCCTGTTTTTATTGTAGCTTCTCGAAGGCCTAGGTGAACAATGAGCGGCTGGCTTTAGGCGCACTGTTAAAATGTTTTCTACCTCTCGCAAGACCTTATGTCCGTCCTATTGATCCTTTCTTCCGTATACCTCGTGGAGACCGGGAACTGTATACCGTTTGCAATACAGTTCCCTCTTGAGGCGTCAACTCCCCAAGCTTTGATACATGAGTTATCTAGTAGTTTGGGAGACCTGAAACATGAAGCACTTTTTCCTATCCAGATAGTTGCAAGTGAAGAAGCCATGATGAGCTTTCAAGTACCCTCTTTCATGACTACAAACTTTCGCAGAGTTGTGGATTTAGGAATATGTCACACACACCCCATTCAAGAAAATATTATTCCAAATTGGCTCATTAAATAGTCAGAAAGTGGAATTCATAGATAATGCCACGAGAAATAAACTGAGGTACGCAACAAGAGACCCTAGAGTGCTTTCCCACAGCGCGTAGCTGCGAAAGTAGACAGCAAAGTACGAATTCCTATAAACAACCGAAACGCCATAAGTACCCTTCCAAAAGTATGTCTCAAGAATCGTGAACAAAAAATAGAAATCTTCACCGCAGGAAATACCGGATCAGAACCAGGTTGATCCTCCTGTTCCACGGAAACATGTTGTTCATTCGACATCGAATACCATGCATCCAGGCTGAAGTATCCATAATAACTGGCGCCAGTGGTAGGCTGCATCATGAAACACGAGCACACGCCCAGGTAGCTTCCTAAACAACGCCCCTGGCAGACCTTTACAGATGCTGAGAGCAATCCGCCATGCAGATCGCAGCTCAGCGAGCGCTCTGGTCGTCATCCTACATGACCGTAGAGGCTAGTAAGCGAGACTCAACATCATCCATACCGATACCATCCATACGTGGTCCTTCCATATTCTGCAGCCTTGATTCGATTGTTTGAAATCTTGGTTCGTAGCCTCCAGCTCGAGCCTCCACATTTTCCATACGTTTTTCGATATTATCTAGCCGCTGCTCAATACGCATAAATCCTTGCGCCATGTCATGACTCAACCGATCCAGCTTGTTTGTAAATGATCGGATGGTCGTGGCAAGGGGTGCGTTTTCTTGCCCGGGGGTTCCAGAGGGCACGCGAGGTTCATGGTTATGACGAGGTTCCTGTAGAGCAAACCTCCACTGATTTCCAAGCTGCACCTCGCATACAGCTTTCGCGCGGAAAGGGCAGTCGATTTTGCGAGTGGACGGGTTGCGCTTCTTCGCTGTGCTGTTGTATTTGACGCCTCCTCGATCGCAAACCAGATCATAGCGTGTAGGTTTTCCGTCACGATAATTTGACGCACGAAGTTTGACGATTCCGTAGCCCTGGTCCTTTGCGACACGTTGTACTGATGCCATAAGATCATCAAATGATCGAAATATACCTTCTGGCGGCGGAAGGAGAGCTGGCGGCGGAGTATTTGGCATTGTCATGGATTGGGCCACGGTGGCGCGACTTATCGAGGCGAGGGTAACGCGTTGTTTAACCTGTGCAAAGGCAAGGCCGCAGAGAGTGTAGCTAGCCCGTTGGGTCAGGGAATCGAAAACGAAATATATATCAGGAGATTTGGCTCGTCTTCTCGTATGACAGACACTTGTTACTGTGATGACTTTCGTTCGCGCAAGCAAGGCTGTAAGAAACTTTAATCCGCACTGTTAACAAGCTTGGAGGTTATTGAGGTAAGTGGGTGGTAATTCATGGCTGACCAAGGTGGAGCAAGCGATAAAGTCACGTTGTATGTGACTGGTGTCTTGTGCTGAAAGGATCCCCACTGAGGGGCATAGAGTGGGTAAGGCATTACATAGGGTCAACTCGGTACGAAACAAGGGGTCAAAAGACTGATTGTCGGTCCTTGCCCGAGGACGGCACTGTATTAGCATTCTTCCTATGTGCATAAGCCAGGCTTTTAACGTCCGCTGCTGCTTTTGCTTCTCTAAAGTCTCAATTGGACTGGTCAGGAACTGGATTTTTCTAAGATTTCGATATCTCTGCGAGAGGCGCACAGGTGGTGTTACATACCTGTAGTACGGAGTAAACCTAAATGTAACCTCCGCCACCGGGGCCCATCACTTGTCAACACATCAATCATTCGCCCACTTATTGAAGCTCATAACATCTCAAAGTTCGGCTTCTACTACCTCCCTTGTTAGGAATATTTCAGCGAACTCAGCCACTAATACGAGGCGACGTATTTTGTGCTCTTCTCAGTGTTAGAACGTCATGAACGCTCAGTCAACGAAAGGCGGTGTTATTGATACAGACGTGCAAGTCATGGATGAGGCTCAGTTAGAACAGGCTATGAAGCGCCTCAAGCTTTTGCACATCAAGGTATGGCGCATCCCACACCAAAGGATGTTTCAACAACTCTGAATACGCTGCAAAGGTAGTGCTGACCCGGTTGCGCTAGGCGCGACTCCTACGAGACACTATTCCGAGAATGCTTGACCCTTTGGTACAAAAACATGCATCGCGTGAGTCTTTGAGTTGGCTGAATTAAGAAGATACGGGTATGCTAACTGATGCCTTTCGCAGCCGATGCACTATTCAACGCTTTTGTCAAAGCAGTCAACGATGCTCGATTGGATGTTAAAGAATTCGTAGATTTGATGAGGGATGACACAAGCCAGCAAATATTTGCCTATGTAGAGAAAAGTCGGAACGAAAATCCCCTAGGTATAAAGCCATGGAGGCACCGAGATCACCCAGATTGGTTCAAAATGGATAAGGACTAACAGCTGGTACTGTAAAATATATTATTTATCGAGGCGTCGAGCGCGTTGGGATTGTCATATCATCCAAGTTAGGAGCTTCAAGCTCTTCATTACAGAGATCATATTTTGCTTCTTCAACAAGTTCTACGACGCAGTGGTACAACGCCTGGCCCTTGACTTTTGATAATAATATATCGTTCTACAGAGATGCCATTGTGATGTACATGATCGTTTTCAGTCATCAATGACTTACACGAAACCCACGGATGCAAACCAGAAATCTGAAGACAACCTGCGACTTTTGTCAAACGCCCACAGCATGGCGTGACTAGATACAACAAGTGATAATTTTGTGTAGTTTCGAGCCATTATCATAACAAGCATCAGGGACTTTCACTTCTGCAATATGAAACTTGGGCACTTCAGAAAAGGGTAGACAGGCCCACCTACCTTAGGTACCCAAGGTTGAATGAGGTGGCCAAGAAGAGATAGGTCACGTGGATCATATGGGTCCTTCGCACCGAATGTATCCCTCTGATTCGTCAACTTAGCGGGCACAAATCGTTCTCCTCACCCACACACATTTTGTCCAAATCTCGAAATTCGTTTCTCTGGCGGAATTTTCACTGCAAACTCCCAGCACAACCAGCAACAATGGCGACCCAACGAGTCACTTACCGCCGTCGCAATCCGTGAGTTTGGACTCGCCCCGAAATATACAATTTAATTTCATCTTCTCGCGTCAGGGTACTCATGCTGCTCTCTCGAACGCATAGCTAATCCTTTTCCAGCTACAACACTCGATCCAACCGGACTCGAGTCATCAAGACCCCCGGCGGCGAGCTTCGACTGCTTCACATTAAGAAGCGCGGTACTGTACCTAAGTGCGGCGACTGCGGTTCCAAGCTGATTGGTGTAAGTGTTCTACGCTACCAATTCGAATTCCGCAAGTTGCATCGTGAACCTCGACAGAGCTACGCGGCATACGTCAATCACAAGTTGGACAGTGGCGGGCCATTTAAGCTCAATTTGGGATGTAAAGAGGCGGCACTTGTATATAAGACGCTCTCGGATGCGGATGCATACTCGTCACGACTCTCAACTTCTACTATCTTCACCTAAAGAGGTTCTCGACTAGATACATTTGGCTGACCGAAGTATCACTTCAGATCCCTGCTCTCCGACCCCGAGAATACTCGCAGATCTCCAAGCCCAAGAAGACAGTTCAACGTGCCTATGGGGGCTCGAGATGCGGCGGATGCGTTCGCGATCGGATCGTGCGAGCTTTTTTGATCGAAGAACAGAAGATTGTTAAAAAGGTTCTCAAGGAGCAAGAGCAAAGCCAGAAGAAGAAATAGTTGATGGTTCTGGCCATGGAATTGCTTTACTGCGTTGTGCAAGAACTTTTTTGAAGGGAATGGCTCATTGCTTTGGTGTTCAATAGGGCTTAAAGGAAACTGCATGATACATGGAGGGCTGAGCCCGGAAAAGTTGGGTCCCATGCCGTCATTACGACTGCACCTCCTCCTTGGTGCTTGAACGATAAATGTCAAGTAAACAATCACTTGGTGTATCACTGCATCACGTTTGCAACGGCTTCTCTTCATTTCCGTATCAATCGTGCAACCCATATGTTCTCCTGTCTGTGGCATGGACTCGTCATTTCTGCATGCCACTAATTATTGTATGGTATGGGAGAAGGTGCTGGATCGTGTGCATTCATAGCTGCGAAACTTGTCACCAATTGCTCCATAAGAATAAATTACGTCTTCTCACTGAAATACGCCTTGTCACTATGAAGTGTATTCTGTTTATTTTTGTTGCTGCCAGCTCTTTCGAGGTGGGTGGGGATGATTTGATTGAAGTCTTTCGGGCTTTGCTCTTCGGAGAATGATAGACTTGCAACTTGCCACTTCAGTGACGAAAAACCAAAACGCATCGAAGAACCTTATCGGGCACAAGATTAGTTTCTCAATCCTTGCGGAAAGTAAATTGACGATTTGAGAGGGGGTTTTTGAGCGCAAGTCACCATTCTTCTACATCTAACCTCTCCAAACAATATGGCGAGCAACTTCCATGGTTGTTACTGCAGCCTGCGCAGTGCACGACCGATTATTCGTCGCCATCTGTCGCATCCGTATGCTATTGGAAGCCGGTCCTTGATTTCCATTGCGCTTCCATTACCCCTGTCGAGATTACCACCTGCGGATCTGAGATGGCGCGCGAGGTGTTTCCAGACAAGCAGATTTGCTCTCCGTTCGCACCGGGATGCACCCTCCGAGCCACCACCGACCGACTTCAACAACTTGAATATGCTAGGTGACATTCCCGTGCCGTCAACATCTGTGGATGTTTGCATGTACGACGGCTTTGGTCTCAACAGTGGGATTACAATCAGAGGTGGTGATGGGGCGCTTCTTGTTGACGGGGAAGCTTTTGCTTGGAGGCCATGGGAGGCCGTGGGCTCACTTAACCTGCTGAATGATAATGGTCAATTTGAGCTTCCTCAAGAGGCTTTTGGACTTTTTGATCTGCTTTGGCCTCGACCAGGTACGTGAACGCCGTCAAGTTGCGCATTTCTTGCGTCTTTCGCTTTCAGGGGCATTTTGGATTGCTCGCATACGCCATGCGAAGGAGTCTTGCTGGCAGGGCTTGAGTTGGGCCTCTAAATAAGTATTCATTCACTGTTTTCACTTCACTGCCGATTCATTACCTAATGTCCTTTTTTTTTTCAACAGATTTACTAGTACTTGGCGTTGGCAAACAGAACCTCCCTCTCAGTAATAAGACTAGGAAGCACATTGCCGAACTGGGTATGAGAGTCGAAGTCTTGGATACTCGGAACGCTGCTGCGCAATTTAATCTACTTGCCACTGAGCGTGGTGTTTCCGAGGTCGCTGCAGCTCTGATACCTCTCGGCTGGAAGGAGGGAATCGGAGTTTCTGAGTAGGAGTTGGTTTTTCTCAATATCGTTTGGCACTTGAGGACATTCAGTTCTTATTTGCCTGTGTAAAATATCGACAGGTTTCGCATCACGTCACGCACCAGGAAACCGACCCATGACTGAAAGAACGACTCTACTTTCCCATTGCAACAAATGCGAATAAATCGGTCAGACATGCAGAGTCTATGTGTTTCCACTCGCAGATGTTCATATAAGGATCAAAATGAGGTTGGAATTTTCCGATAATGCAAAAGTGACTATCATTCATGGTACAGAGCAGGTGACTGTATGTCCATACACCGGACTTAGATAATGCTAGGATGCGACAGGAATCAACACCTATACCTAA
Organism: Ustilaginoidea virens; assembly: GCF_000687475.1. NCBI lineage: Eukaryota > Fungi > Ascomycota > Sordariomycetes > Hypocreales > Clavicipitaceae > Ustilaginoidea > Ustilaginoidea virens. The sequence continues at coordinate 1,003,262 of NC_057322.1, forward strand.
GGATGTTTTAAAATCCTGAGTGTCTGATGTTTGACGTATCCCACAGCTCAAGTTCAAGTGCTGCGACCTTTGCTGTTCTCGAGTATGTAAGACGATAAAGCCTTCATGGGTGCGATATTTTTTCGTCCAAAAAATCCAAAAAAAAAAAAAATGAAAACATAAATCATGCATCCTGTTGTGTTTTAATGGCATTACTGCAACTATTTCACGGACTTGGTCCAATTGGGCACGCGATTGGAGAATTTCGTTCCATCATGTCTTAGAACGTCTCGGAACTGCCGTCATCGTTACACACAAATTGGTAGGCCGACGTTATAAGACCAGCGACGTGGACCCCCAAACCAAGGGCTGCAAAAACATGGCTCTTCTTGTCCCCTCCACCCACTTTTTGACGCACGCTCTTCGTTTATCGTTGCATCGCATCAACCTGTGATGGCAACTCGCATAGACGAGAGAGCTGACATCAATCCAACCCACCCCGAGCATCGCGTATCGATTCATCACCATCTCTCCATCCCCTCATATCCTGAGCCCAAACGTCGCTGTGTTCTGTGAATAACCAGTTATACCACGGCATGTCTAGATCGCATTCTGCGGGCCTTAAATTTGTGCCAACAGTTTTTTTTTAATGGCAGCATCTTCTGAATCTTGCCCAAGGGGAAGCAAAACCCTGGTGGTTGACTCGGATCACACAGATCCGCCCTTGCTCAAGAACAACTCACGATTCAAGACTTACAAAACCCGGCAATATGAATACCCCGACATCAGAGTATTCTTCAGGCCACACGCCAAGGAAGCGGAACTCCCAAAAACACCTGCCCCGTTACCGCTGCTGGTATGTGTACCGGGCTTAGGGGGATCTGTTGCCCAGTATGAACCCTTACTGACCAGCCTCGTTCATCTGGCCCCGTGCTTATCTGTTGACTTCCCTGGATGTGGGCGCTCTCGTTATGCTGTCACATCATGGTCTGCGTACACCTCAGAGGAATTGGCGGAGCTGCTTGAAACTATAATTGAGGACCATCGGGATAAAGAAGCCGGGCAAGGGGTAGTATTGATTGGGCACAGCATGGGTACGGCGTTGTGTGCGCAACTTGCGAGTACAAGTGGCTCCCGAAAGACAGGTCTTGCACAACATGTCATGGCGCTCGTGGCTATATGTCCTGTGTCCGGGCCGCCAGACGAGAAAAAAACAAGTTTATTCCGGAAATTGCTATGGATTCCGGGCTGGCTTTTCGGACTGTGGCGAATCTGGGATGGTATTGGAGGACCTTATAGTCCAAGCGTATCTCGGTTCGTGGGCGAACAAGCAGACCCTGAGCTCAGGACAATGCAGTATCGGTTCAATCAACAGAGCAGAACGCCAGTCTGGCGACGTATGGCATACGGTTCGCTTCCGGCCTTTGACAAGGGCATACCTGTTGGGGGTCTGCCTGGCCTCGACACGTGGGCCAATATTGATGTGCCGGTGTACTTGATCGCTGGCGAAAACGACCATCTGACACCACCAGCCGAGGTTGAGAAGATTATCCGCGTACTAGGTGGCGACAAGGAAAACAGTCACGCAAACTCCGCGCTTTACACAAGTGCATCTAAGAACAGCAGCAAAATAGCAGCAACAAGTCTTTCTGTCTCCGATGCGACAACACAGGTTGGGAATGCGGTCTACACCCGTACAGATGAAGACTTGAGGCTAGACACATCCTCAACGACCATGTCTGACAATGACAACGATCCGTCAACCCCAATCGAAGAAGGTTCAACGATTGTGCCTCCGCAGCCTGCACACCCGGCAAAAGTTGTACGCTCGTTTGTCATGCCTGCACCTGCAAATCATACTCTGCTGTATATGCCACAATACTCCAGAGTCCTCGCTGGACTCATCTCGGATTTTTTGGCGACTCATGTCACTCAAAGACTATCCTTGACCTGGCAACTACAATATTTGTCGCGCGAGGGCAAGTGGGACGTGAAGAATTTGAACAAGTGGAAGTCAGTCACACCAGTATCCCTGGCCATAGGACGACAGGGAAAACCTATATTTCGTGCTATGAAGACATTGCGGGAAGTTGATGATTTTCATTGTCCGTCAAAGTTCGTGGAGAGATGGGGATCCGTCATCAAAGTTGTGGTTGACATATCCAAGGATCAGCCAGTCTACGATCCACGTGGTTTGGAGCGTGGCAGCATACAATATCACAAGTTTCCCACCGTTTCTAAGATACCTCCTCAGCCTGACGAGGTTGAGTCCTTCATCCAGTTGGTAGACAGACTACGGGAAACGCTCAATGAGCGTGCTGTTGCAGAAGGCTGGGAATATCCGGAACGGTGTGTTGTGGGTGTGCACTGCCACTACGGATTCAATCGCACGGGGTACTTCATCGTGTGCTATCTTGTTGAGCGTTGCGGGTTTCGAGTACAGGAAGCGATTGAAGAATTTGCCCGAGCAAGACCAAACGGCATACGACACTCACATTTCTTAGATAGACTTTACGTCCGATACAACGTAGAGATGGGCTAATAAGGCACGGGTACTCTCCGACGCGGAGAGATCGAGCTCACTAGGCGTGCGAATGTCCCGGTCAGTGTGCTGCGGCAGCAGAGTATATGGAGAACGTCGACTTGGCCAAATAGCCAACGCCTCATCTGGATGAGGTGAGGTCAGTTTTCTGACCCACTCTACCATACTTTCGCAGAACTTCTCAGTTCTGAATGCCCGAAATCATTCATTTAACAGCTGAGCGTAAGTCGGGCCTCAAGTTGAGTGGAGATTTGTACGTTTGCCGTTCGATAAAGCGGCCCCCCGTTGCGGCACATAGCGTCCATTTTACCTTCAACAGAAGCTCGTGTAGGGTATTATGGCTCGAGTAGCTGGTTGAAGTCCGATACTGCAGGCGGACCAAAATCTAATAGGACGTACAATCGGAATAATTTCAACATGGCGCGTTGATTTCAATATGGATGAAAAACAGTGTATGAAGAACGATAGGGCCTTGAGCGAGGAGGCAGGGGGGGTTGAACCCATGATGGAAATGGGATATTTGGAATTAGCTTAATCTAAAGATCAATGTCGGATATGCACCTATGCGTATATGGGTTTGAAAGGATAGTAATCCTTGGAGGGAAAGAAGCTCTGGGCATTCGTCATTATCTAGACTCATAGATAGGCACCTGATAGCACTGGTTTATTTGCTAGATGGTGGTTTTAGAACCTGGATTGACGTGCCGGGAACGCTAAGTCTAAAGCAGAACTCGTACCTTCGCATATATTTTTCCATGAGTAGTGACCTGCCGCATTTTTCTTCCTTCCTGCTACTCCACACACATTTCACCTTCTACGCGATGGCCTCAGAAGCAACCCCGACGCCCCAGGCTACTATATATCATCATCATCATCATCACTAACAGCCTTATCAAGTAGGCCCTTCAATAACATTGGCCAGCTGCATCCTCTCAACGTTTCTACAGAATAGCACTAATACCTCCAGTTACGCGCAATCCTAGCCCTGGGCTAAGTCCCTTCTCTTCATAGGTGAATTTGCAATCAGGGCCTTCGCAAGCAGGCCATTTAACAGCACATTAGCCGGCTGCATCCCCTCAAATGGCTCAATACAGCCAACCATTTCATATAATAGGCCTTAGTACCTCAAGTTCCACATAATCTTGGCCGTAGGCCAAGTCCCTTATCTTCGCAGGTAAATCCCGAGGTAGACTCTAGCCAGCACAAAAGATGGGTATATTATAGGCCTCAATAGAAGCTCTATTTTATCAAAAGTGGCATCAAATCGCGATTTCCCTTAAGATTAGTAGGTATGCACACTTTAAAGGTTCGCAGCAGTAGAAATGCGGCAGGTCACTATTTCTACAAAAATATATGCAAAGGTATAAGTTCTATTTTAGGCTTAGCGTTCCCGGCATATACGAAAACCCCTCCCGCGCTCTGTTGATATACTCGTACTTGACGTAATTAGCCCTATCCTCCAATTCTGGGTTATCTAATCGGGTGGCTGGCGCCACGCTAGCTGCTAGCCCTTCAGGGCGCTATGGGTGAACCACTTTTGTTGCTCCGGTCTAAACCGCAGCGAGTGAAGACGAACGGTGCGACCTCTCGAAGATGGCAATCTGTCGTTACCATTGTTGAGAGTATGGTAACCGGATATGCTAAACAATTTACCATAATTGTCTCGACTTCTTTCACGATAAGGAGTTTGCGAGTTTCATTTAGCAGTTGTGGGACTTGGCCTCAGAATTGTCTGACGCGCCCGCAACCGCCAACAAACTCATGGTTAGTGCAAACTGTTATGCTATTGATCCTTTTCCCATATTTCCCACGTTTCTCGCCAAAGATCCCCGTGTGCCACGGTAGCTTCTCAAAATCTTGTGTCTCAGCTCTCTCTCGCACACACATCCTAACTCAGCACCAGGCGTCAGAGCAAAGCCCCCTCTTAGGGGACCACGGACAGCATGCTCGTGATCAAGTGGATGAGGTGACGCGTGTTGATGACAAAAGGGCCACGGGATGGCCCAGAATCCGTGAGATCGCAACATTCGTTTGGGCATTAGTTGCCACTGCCGCGTTAATAGTCGTTGCTGTGTGGACTCAGCACTATGAGCAAACATGCGGACACGGTTCTCGCGCGGCCAAACGGAATCTCATCTTCATGGTTTCTGACGGGATGGGACCTGCCTCGCTCTCACTCACCAGGAGTTACCGTCAGCATGTTGAGGGACTTCCTGAAGGAGACACTCTCACTTTGGACAGCTACTTCTGGGGCTCGAGCCGGACCAGATCCAGCAACAGTTTGGTCACAGACAGTGCTGCCGGCGCCACGGCGTTTTCCTGCGGCAAGAAGAGCTACAATGGCGCCATTTCCATGCTTCCCGACCTCCAGCCGTGTGGCTCCGTGCTTGAGGCCGCCAAGAGAGCCGGTTATATGACGGGTTTGGTTGTCACAACCGATATCACAGACGCGACTCCAGCTTGCTTCGCCAGTCACGTAATGCTAAGACAAATGAAGGATGAGATTGCCCTCCAGGAAATCGGACATGGACCCTTGGGACGGTCTGTTGACCTCATGCTGGGAGGCGGCCGTTGCCATTTCTTGCCGAATAGTACCGCCGGAAGCTGCCGGCTGGATGATATCGACGTAGCTGGACTAGCGCAAGACAAGCATGGATGGCAATATGCTGACAGCCGCAAGGCTTTTGATGCCCTAGAAGGCGGTAACAATGCGACTTTGCCTTTGCTCGGCTTGTTCGCCTCCACAGACGTGCCATTCGAACTGGATAGAATGAAGATGAACGACGTCTACCCGTCTCTCAGCGAGATGACTGAAACCGCTCTACGTGCCCTCGAAAAGGCTACAGCCAGGAGCGACAAGGGATTTTTCCTCATGGTCGAAGGCAGCCGTATCGATCACGCAGGACACATCAACGATCCTGCTGCCCAGGTTCGCGAGGTCCTGGAGTACGACAAGGCCTTTGGCGCAGTATTGAAGTTTATTCATGACAGCGAAACCGAAAGTACGTTGGTTTCCACCAGCGACCATGAAACCGGTGGTCTTTCCACTGCTCTCCAAGAGCCTGGCCATTTGCCTGTTTACAACTGGTACCCGCAAGCTCTGGTAAACGCCTCTGCATCATGCGAGAAACTGGCAACCAACTTGCAGAACCATGTATCCAAAAACGCCCAGTCTACTTCAAAGCAACAGCTCAAGTCATGGATCAACCACGAGCTCATTATTCCAGGCCTAGGCATATCCGATGCCACTGATGAAGAGCTGTCTCTCCTGGCAGATGATCCCGAGGGATCCGTCAATACATTCGCAGCCATCATTTCCCTTCGTGCCCATATTGGCTGGAGCACACATGGCCACACGGCTGTGGACGTGAATGTCTACTGCTCCGGTGGTCCGGAGACGGAAAAAATCCGTGGCAATGTTGAAAACACAGACATTGGTAAATTCCTCAGTCACTATCTCGAAGTAGACGTGGATAAAATCACCCAGGAACTCAGAGAGAAAATGACCAAAAAGTATGTGTTGCAGAGCAGCCAGCAACCGGAGAAGGTGTCCTGGGGATCCGACTCATACCATAAACTTGAACCACATCTCGACAACAGGTAGGGGGGCTGTACGTTGGAATGCAGTTCAGATGTTACAAAGCGTCATAGTTTATTAAGGTCTTATTTTCGCTTCGGAAAGCAAGTTGGAGAAGCAGAGCGAGTACCCTCGAGCTTCTTTGCAAAGCATAATGCCTGTGACTGGAGTTTCAGGAAGCAGCTAGATAGTAGCGACGTTATCTTCATGAGCACTGTTGACGTGCAGAAATTTCTTCTTTACGAGACTCATTGGCAGATTGACCAGGTTATAATTTGTCGTGCCCTTGTGTACCTGGTGTGCTCAACGATGAGGCTAGTCATAGGTCTGTGTTCTAGCATACGGGGGTTTGAATATGACAGTTGAAGTTCCGAGGCAGAGACATCGTGGCTATGATTAGCCCCCCTTCTGTATTAGACATCTCACTCACCTGGCTGACGAAGGTATCTACTTCGACTGTGTTTTTCTTCACTTTCATCCATTCTTGGTACTCCACGGAACATAAGAGTCCCCCAAACGAATCGTGACGCTTATGTCAACTTGGTCTAACTGACACCCGGTGATGAAAGAAATTTTACATTAAACACTATAAACTGTTAGCCCCGGCTTGCATCCGGAAACTGCGTCATCGAGCTGTATCTGTAGGCAAGCCAGTGCGCGAATTTATGCGAGCCCGATTTCGTGGTTCTGAGCAGAAAGTTTTTGACGGTTTTTACGTTGCTAAAGATACCTTAACAGCAAGAAGATGGACTGACCGGAAGAAAAACTGTTGTGTTAAAGGCATATCTTAAGCAAACTGTGTGAGACTAATTACTCATGTCTTGAAGGGGGGGGGGGGGGGGGGGATGGGGGGACAACATCACAAATTTATTGCAGACCCTCTGACTCTGACGCCTTAACAATATCTTGGGCTCGAGGGCTTGAAGGCGCATCGGCGAGGTAGCACCGGGAAATAAATGCGCCAAGTGCTAAAAGCAAAAACAACGACCTAATCGACCCCCACGAGAACAGTAGTAGAGAACAGTAACTTATAACAGGGTCTAGCCGCGTAGTATTCTGTTTCATGGAAAACCAGCATCTTGGCCGCAACTATCCCGAAGTCCGTTGAATCTGGCTTTCCGCCACCGCCCATCAAGCCGAATGTTGCCTGCACATTGCTTCTACATCTCTGGGCCTAATATTGCACGTAAAGCTATGTAGCCCAAATGTACACAATAGATCACTTGACAGCCGAAAGGACCTGATTGTCCTGCTAGTAGAGCGTCATAGCCTAGCCCGAGTTGACGACTGGTGCATCACGCCGGCGTATCTTCTTCTGTCAATTCCTCACATCCAGAGCTTGACTGTAAATTTTAGCAACGGCTCGGGCAGCTCCCGTAACCCCCATAGGCAGCTCGATGCACGAGTCTCACGAATGATGTGTCGTCACCATTGGCCGTGTGTCTGCAATGTAACGCCTGGGCTGGGTGTTGCCCTTCTGTTTCTTCTCTTGCAGCCCTGTATAAAACTCACCCTCTCCTAGGCAACTGAGCCGCCCCCGATGGCAGCCCGCAGCTAGCTTGTTTCTCAACATTACTCAAAGACGTAGAGACGTCATTTGAGCAACCGGCCGAATATGCGAGAGACGACATTAAATCACACATGTATTATACCGCTTTGCAATGCACGGTGTCTTGAAACCTGGATGTATACTGTCATTTCATGAATATGCGAGCAGGTTATGGGAATTCCTGCCCTGGAAACTCGACGTTCAATCTGATCTGCTGCGACAAGTCCTTTTCACTATCGCGAGTAACCTGAATCAGGTCATCCTGCTTCTCGAGCCCCACTAATATGGAAAACCTGGTCTTCTTTCCCAGCGGGAGGCGTCGTGAAATACTTATGCCGGGAGCTCCTTTCACATGACAACCTGGACAGAAGTGTTAGCTTTGCGAGTCTGACTAAGTACCTGTTTCAATATGTTCACGCACACAGTCACCTTCCTGCTTTCCCTGTGGTATTCCCATGTCTTCAAATGTAGCCGGCCCTTTGACTGGCGGGCCCTTCACTGGATTTGAGGGTGCAGTTACAGTGTGCTCTGGGACCGAGCCCGGCTGATCATTAGAATCAAAGGGCCTTCGTGACGCCGCACTGGGGGAAACGCTCCTTGTTTGACCTATTGTTTGCCCAGGCCAAGGTTTACTCGACCTTTCGTGGCTGGGGCTGGTCGGTGTTCTTGGTGGTTGATGAGTACTTGTCGACGAGCCAATTCTCTCAAGCCGACTGGTTGCAGCTGGTGCCCTTGAAAAGCGCTCGTGATTTTGAGTCGTCATTCGAGCATCTTGTGGAGGGAGTGGGGGTAACATCTCGGATCCGCGGCGTGAAGAAATTCGAGGCCCGTGTTCTCGTGTTGGTTCGGCTCCAGATGAAATTGGGTGTCTTGACTGTTGGTTTTGCAATCTGTTTTGCGGCACATTTCCCTCAGGATATGGCTGAGTCGTGGACGGTCTGCTGTAAATATCATCTCCTGCAGTTATCTTCCTAGTCAAATGCAGTCCAGAACTTGATAGTCCATCACCATCGGGCGATGCCTGACGTTCCCAGTCCGCAGACACAACCCGTCCACGAGGGGGTTTAGGATGCATTGGGGGCTGTAGACTACCCGTCGAGTGGGATAACGGTATTAAACGTGAGCCACCACTTGGCTGCGGTTTGATACCGAATGCCCTTGATGGCCTGTCAGCTGATGCTCCCTGTCTTGATTGGAGTCCTGATTCATGTCTTGAAGCGGCAGGTAGCCCAACATCATCATCCGGATAGGGGGCTGTAGAACGGGGACGATTTACGTTGAGAGACACAGGTTTATCATCGTCTGGGTACGGCGCCGCGGAATTTGGCCTCACTAGAATTTTGCTATTACTGTCAAGCCTGATGTTGAGGACTGACAGTCTTTCCGAACCGACAAATGGCGTCCGTGATGGGTCTGGTAAAGTAGCATGATCTGAGACAGGCATTGGCTTAAAAACAGCTGATGGCTGTGCCGTAAATCGAGGTAAGCCGGTAGCTGCCGAAGATGGTTCGCCAGAAGTGGATGGGATGAGAGTATTGTCATTTTTCGGCGAAATTGGGCTTGCTGTCTCTTCAGTAAGAGCGGGCATCGTTTGAAGCTGTGTGAAACGCTCCGGCCGCTTGCCTCTTTGTGATCCATGCTGCGACTTAATCCGAGTCAAAGCAATTGTTTCGTGATCTTTCTTGGAAAGGCTCTGATCGTGGCTGAGAGATTCCAAACGACTCAATGCGTCTTTGTTACCATGATCGGCAGCAAGCCGGTACCATTTCCACGCATCCGATATACTTTGACTTACATGTATGCCAATCTCGTAGTAGTAGCCCATAGCGAATTCACCTGTTGGCAGCTTAGCGGCAGCCGCCTCTTGAGCATATCGGAAGGCAAGTTCTTCATTCTTCTTGAAGACGCCTTCGTAGCCAAAAAGAAACCACCTGCTCACCCCAAGAGCTGCTTCTGGAACTCCTTGTTTTGCGGCCAAGCCGTAGTAGTGGAGCGAGTAAGAAGGGTTAAACTCACAACCAAGCTGGCAGAGTTCGTAAGCTTGACCCATCTTAAGTTGAGCTTTGGCAAACCCAAGATATGCCGCCTTTTCAACGTACATCTTGGCCTTTTCCAAACTGTGCGGGAGTAATCCGTCTGGTATGGTAATATCGGGCAAGTCGCGGCCAACCAGCATCCCATAAACATACGACCCCTGAGGTGCATCCTCATCGGAACTATTTGCTGCAGCTCGAATGAGCTCTAATCCACCGAGAAAATCTTTTGCATCGCCATGCTGGCCAAGCAAGCTCATCATTCCCATGCGATAGAGTGCCGCCGAATCCTTCAAACTCATGCCTTTGTAATAATGCTCTTTGGCTTTCGACATGTCGTTGGACTGTTCATAAAGCATACCCATGCGATATTCCGACCTCGCATTTCCAAGCTCCGCAGCACGCTTGTAGCCACTGTATGCTTCGCGCTTGTCCACTCGGTGACCAAATTTGCCGAACTCGAGCCATTTAGAGCGTATATACAAGGCATCTGGGTGCTCTTGTTCTGCAAGATAGTTGATAATGTTGAGAGAGTCGACTCGAAGCTCGTGCTCGATTCGAGGCGTGGCAGGTCGAGGTTTGTCTGCCAATTCCCGGGCCGTGGCATCCATGGCGATTTCGACCCAAATAAGCACGTCGCGAGCCCAACTAATCTGCATGTCCACGTTTTGCGAGTGAAGAACGTGCTTGCGTGCGCTCCACAATATCTCCTCCTTCGCATCGTCGGCTGGTGGAACATTGTCACCGTAGACTTTCGGAAAAGGGGAAAAGGATGGAGCACCTAGTCCCATGATGTCTATCCGTTCGGCTCCTCGGCTCCTGGGATCTTTATGCGCCGTAGTATCGCCGTCAGGATTCAAGGTAGCGCTAGTTGCTGGTTCTTCTGTTTCGCTACCTGTGTAGGAGCGTTGTTGCTGAAAGGTCGAGAGAGATGGCTGCCTCCCTTGTCGTTTCTCAGTATCACTTGCCTCAAGTTCCAGGCGTTGCAAGTCATCTTGCATATCTTTGGGTACCTGAGGAGTTGCTCTAGGCATTTACAACAAAAGAAAAAGTCAGCCAGCACCCCAGAGCTGTGCTGCCAATTCACCATCTCCCTATGAATCAGACATGACGCAAACTAGCATTGTAGGGGCAGAACGAATTGATAAATACCTCTGCGGGGAAGGGGCCACAACTTCAGGCATGTAATAGTCATCGAAGCCTCCTGGCACGAAAGTTGCACCAAATTGCGACGCCATCTCGTGGGTTGTGACGGGGGACTTCGTCTCGTCGGTTTGTGTATAAGTTAAAGTGAGTAAGATAATTTTGGTTCCCAAAATGATCGAGCAGAATTTTCGGACTTTGTGGGCTCAAAATACACTCGGTCAGCTATGTATCACAGACCACATGCAGCTTTTGTCGCAGCGTGACAAGCAATAGAAGCAAAGCGGGCGGCTGTGCCCAATGTCCTTCAGTTCGCAACAGTGGATCGCGGAGAAGATAAAATGAGAATGATGGAGAGAAATGAGGTATTCGCTCCCCTCCCAGAAGAGAGAGAAGAAGGTAGCAACAGAAAGCACGAAACAGGTAGTGCTTTATCAGTGAAGTGCTAAGGTAGCAGACCACAGACTTCCTACTTATGGTATAGGCTGTGCAGCTACTTGACAGCTCAAGATGCTCTCCAACAAAATGCTCAGATGGCATTTCATTTGATGGTTGAAGCGGATGCCAGTCATCAATCATTACCAGGGATTATTTAGTGGGGTGCGGGCCACTTGATCCTTGTTGGTCTCAGGTGTGTTGGTTCTCGTTCAAACTTCAAATATTAGATATCGCAGCAGGGCCAAGTATGTACATTGACCACGCAAGTAGTGCTGCGATGATACACATGGTTGTGTTCTTCACTAGCAATACTCTGCAGCAAGAAATTGTGTTCTATTGTGGCTGGATATACTCTAAAGTCAAAACACGGTAATTATACCATGGCGCTGTAAACCACTATGAACCACTCGTCGGTCAGGAACAAACCAGAGCCACTTGTTAAGCTCATCACCGTTAGGAATGGGCTACTATGAACCGCACTCTATCAAGCTGTCCTGCCATAGAAATCAATGACCAACTTTTCTCTTCCATTTCTGTGCATTCGATCAGGGGCACATTCTTATTTGAAATATCAACATCAATTGCCTAGATTATGCGAACAGAGTCGACGAGGTAGGGAGGTTTGGAGGAGCCTAAGCTGCCGTGGTGACGACACATACAGGTGGTGGTGCGAGACAAAAAAAGTCGGGCGTGGCAAGAGTAGTTTTATATGCAGTAGTACTCCGTACGGATTAGTCTTCAGGCCTTTTTAAAGGCCGATTTGAATCGCAAACCTTCGGGCAAGGAACATTGTCAACAACTCCGAATAAAATAAGAAAAGAAGCCACGTTTTGCCCCGACGCCGATTTTATAAACAATCAAGACACTAAAAATATAACTATGAGAATTGAAGGACTCAATCACTAACCTTATCAGTAGGTCTCAAAAGCGATCTTTTATGTCTTATCTGCGTGGCGTGGATCTTACCTCGCTATGAACTTCAGATCGACGAGTGGCATGGCTGCTTACCTAATCATTCCGCTTCGTCACAACCCGTCAGCCTACCTATGTAGGTACTTGAGTCTGGACATCCAAACCCCAGGCTGTCAAGCACAATAATATATGGCCCTCACTTTCGCCCGCCCAGAACCATAGTATTCTCGCTGCCAACGCAGTTTGGAAACCCCCCTCCTCAAGGCTCTCTATCTTATAGACATTTTTCACAATTGAAACCTTCGGCGTGGGCTAAACAGAGCGACAATGAGCGATCGCAATGTTTCTCAGATTCTGGCGCAACTCAAGCATTCCCCATCCATGAGCTACCAAGAAGCGAATGCTCTCCTTTCAAAAGCCAAGCTTGCCCTCCTGAACCTAAATGCCCTGACACCGAACAGTTCATCCTCGCCACAACTTCTTGTCCTCGCCCGTGAGACCTACGAACAAGGTGCTCTTTTCGCCATTCGAGCCCGCAATCCTGATGCCTTTACGCGCTACGTGCAACAACTTCAACCTTTCTACGAGCTTCCTTCGGCAGCTCTAGCACCTAATCTGACTGAAAGGAACAAGGTGACTGGCCTTAGCTTGTTGCTTCTTTTGACGCAAGGGCGTTATGGAGAGTTTCACTCCGAATTAGAAGGTCTAGCCAACAGAGACGGAGGAGGTAGTGCCGGTGACGTCGAGGGCGACCGGTATCTTGGGTATCCTATCCGGCTAGAGAGATGGCTAATGGAAGGAAGTTACGATCGGGTGTGGAAAGCCATGAAAAGCAGCGAGGTGCCCTGCGACGAGTATGGCGTCTTTTCCGAGGTATGTGAATCAACATCTGGAGCCCCTAACTTCGACAAGTAGCTTTATTAATTAAGGGCGTGATTAGATTCTGAAAAATCAAATTCGCTCTGAAATTGCCAGCAGTAGCGAACGAGCTTACTCCAGCTTACCCATCGGCTCGACCAAGAGCCTGCTGTTTCTCGACTCCGAAGGAGATGTTATTCAATTTGCTAAGCACAGAGGCTGGGCCGTCGAAGACGGACATATATACTTTCCGGATACATCAGATGCTGGCGAAAAAAACAACCAGAGCAAGGACGTCAGCCAGGTGATAATAGAGAATACCCTGGGCTATGCCCGCGAACTGGAGACCATCGTGTGATTTTCAGGAGGTTGACGATGAAACCAGACACATTCTAGTATTTAAACTACATTCAACAGCGAAAGCTGAGGCTGCGTAATGAATCAACTGTGTCATGAAGCTTAGTGTGGAGTCACGTCACGGCGAAACTTTTAGTTTTCTCCGTTTAATTCCTCGTTCGAGAGTGTAAACGACATCTTTACTACGTTCAATTGGTAAACGTCTGGATCAAAAGTCCGCTTTTTTTATGTGCACAAAGACACTATTAGAATGCTATCCACCTAATGACCTGAGCTTTCCTCCTTTTCACTTTCTTGCGTATGGGAGGCGCGCAATAAGAGGTGTCATAACTCGTCTAAGCAAATAGCTTCAAGCCACTGCCATGCTTACCAACCTCGCACACTTCACATACACGGCAGAGTGTTCCTTTAAACTTCGTGTGGTATTTAGAGCCATCGAAAGCACACTCTTCATATGAAGTACCACTGTAGATTGGTGTGTGACTAGCGGCACAAATTTCGAATTCCGCAAATTGGTCAAATTCGATGTCCACCGCATCGTGAGGGTTTCGTTCGCATTGAAGTTTTGTTTTCCGAGCCTGACATTCATGTTAGCGAAAATGCGGGGGCCAATGGCAACAGAGGAGCAAACAACACCTAACTTACATTTTCCACAATCTTGGTAGAACCGCCGTTTGCGATTATGCGGTTTGCAAAGTTTAGAGCTGAGTTGTAATTTTTGTTCTTGACAGCCAACTGCATAGCACTAAGGAGGGCCAGCTGTCGGTGAGGCACCTCTATTTTTGGAATAGTGAAGTATGCTGACAGCTCTAAGCTCCGCTTGAGCTTCATAGCGTCTTGCATCAAAGCCTCCGGGGATCCCAGCTTTCGTCTGGCAAGTTCGATGCCCATTGCAACCGTGTACTCACTTGCAGAAGTAATGAGTTTCTTTGCCTCGATTACTTCTGCCTCGCTGGAAACAGCATTGACCAGAATGGCATGCAAAATGCCTCTGAACAGCTTAACGCCATCTTCCAATTTGTTCGCTTTCATCGAGTCATAGCCCCTTTGGAGATCATTGGTTGCCAGATATTCCAAGTCTCGCGGGATGATAGGGAGAACTCGGCGCGGGTCCGTTTCGTCGACGTTGCGGCGGATATAATTTACCACGGGTGGAAGCCCTGGCGATGCAGGTAAGAAGCTTTTTGTTGACCGATACACCTCTAAAAACCGACTCTTTAAGGGGAGAAAAGCGACAGCACCAACTTGTCTGTTCAGAAGCTGCATGGCAGATTCATAAGACCCTCCTGCAATATGATCAACAGCAAGAGGTGAGTTTCGCGCCCATAGATCTGCCTCGTTGCTACCGGCGCAACTGGCCTCGGCACTGTCCACATTGACAAAATCGCTGTCGGCTTCGGGTCCATCATCATCGCCCATATCCCAACCAGCGGCATCTTCATCATCATCTTCTGCTAGGCCGACATGTCGCTTGAAGGAAGCATCGTCCCCTGAATTTTCCTCCAGTTCGGCTGCAACTGCTTCGCCATCTAGGGAAAGACCTTCAACTTGGCCGAGAAGTGCTTTTTCAAAGAAAGATTGAGAGCCAGCCTTGGTGGGCCAATTGGCGTGAAAGGTCGGTACGACTGGCCTTGGAGTGGTAAGGTGCTTGCCCAATCGGGGAACAGTAAGTTGGTCCTCAGTAACGCCGGTCGCCTCCAGGATTGCCTGACATTCCTCGTTAAGCCCGTGTGACTTCGCCGTCATATAAGCAAGAGGGTCTGTGACTTGTTAGCAACAGGAAGACGGTGGTAGGAAACCGGGTAATACACACAAAGATCGACTTCCTTCAAAAGTTGAATTCGGTCTTCAATCTCGCACAGATACAGTGCGTTGTGAAATCGAGACGTGAAATCACCCCTGTGCTCTGCAATCTTGGCCATTCTAGCTAGCTTGGAGTGGTCACCGATAGCTAGATACAGGAACGACAGCTTATCAAATTGTTTCAGTTTCTGGTAACACATCTCCACGATCTGATGATTCCCATGCGTTAAAGCCTCGGAGCTCAGCCTTGCCCAAAAATTTGGCTTATCTAGCTCCTTAGCCATCTCGACGGCAACATTGAGATTGCCACACTCGACCGCCAACTCAAATCTGGTAGTCGGGTCTTGCACAAACTGCAGAGCAATCTCAGGGTAGCCCTTCTTTTGAAGGTACGAAATAATAGACTGCCCAACTAGGCTGGACATGCGGATAATATGAAGCATCTCCTCGTAATCCCGCTTGATAAGCGCAAGTTTAAAGCGATATTCCGTGGGGTCAATTTGAAGAACCCGAGGTTTGGCTGTGCGATCTAGGCAGTACACATTACGCCCTTTCACGCGAACGAGATATACAGTCTGGTCCAAAGTCCGTACAATACCATTGTCACCGTTCAGTAAGGTGTACTTGACGTGGTTCAGAGTCGAATATAAGAGCACCCCGGTGTCGTCCCAAGTCGCGCTTTTGATGCGAATTGTTTCGTGGAGAGTACTGACTTGCTCAAGAGACTTTGTAACTATGGTCACATTGTGCTTGCTGAGAAGGGCTGCATGCAAGCCATCAGCAGACCATACAACATACTTGACACCATTGACTGCTAACTCGGAAGTGCTCTTTTTTTGCTGGATGTCATATAGATGAACGGCTGATGGAGTGATGATTAAAAGACTGCCAGTTCCTCCGAAGTATATGTCACTAGTTCCAACAGGTGGTTTGAAAGATCGAGTGGTATTATTTGACAAGTCCTTGATATCGATGGATTGGCTGGAAACATCAAGCACAGCAAATCGGTTTCTTGCGACAAAGATGGCAGAGTTACCGGCGCCTCGTTTTGACTCTGTTGGCTCTATAGCGCCTGAACCATCTTTGGGCAGACTGACGAGTTCGTACGATCCTCCATCAGCTGGCGTCGTTACTAGAACTGCTCGCTCAGCTGGATTGTAGGACAAGGTCCGGGGCGTCACCCAGGGACTGCCTAGCTTCTTCAGAGACAACAGAGTCGGGCTTTCTGTATTCTTGTGGAAATCGTATGATTTAATCTGCTTTTCTTTGGTGATGTAGAAGAGTAAATTCTGGTGTGTGGTAGAAGCCGGTCTCTCGCGTTCAAGCTTGAAAACCATGACACCATTGTCATGGCCAGCAGCGAAAAGATTGATTTCAGGATGCGCTGCTATGACCCAGATCCGATCGTTCTCCCTCTTAAATGACTGGACGGCGGTTCGCTTATTTAGATCCCAAACCCGAATAGTCTTATCCTCTCCAGCTGATATGATCAAGTCTTGGTGAGGATGGAAAAGACAACCGGAAGCATTGTGAAAGTGGCCCCTGCAAGTATCAACTTCCCAGGCTTTGGTCTCGCTCATGCGCCAGAGCTTTACTAGTCGATCGTCGCCGGCGGAGACAATAAGTGGCATTGTAGGATGAAAGGCAACCCAGTTAACACCACGATCGTGTCCTTCCAATACAAATTTGACCACCGCATCTGTGTTACCGAACATATCGGCCTGATTCTGATTGGCACGGACCATCTGATCCTCGTAACTCATGGATGTAGGAGCAGAGTGTTTTTTGCGGAGTCCTGAGATGTCCCAAACACGGACAGATTGGTCTAAAGACGCAGAAACGACCAGATCATCCTTGGGGTGAAACTGAGCGCACATGGTATAATGGTTGTGGCCGGTCATTGTGCAGACTGTATATTTTGATTAGGGACAAAATTATGCCAAACCAAGCTTTGAATTGTGTGTACATACTGAGTGATCGATTCTGCCAATTCCAGATTCGTATTGTTTGGTCATCCGATGACGAAAGAATCCAGGGTAGCTCGTGGTGAAAGAACACAGTGCGGACATAGTCAAGATGACCATTGAGCGTAAAGAGGCAGCGTCGAGTCTGATACGACCATACTTTGATCTTGTAGTCGTCACCACCTGAGACAAACAGTGGTTGAGTCTTGTGGAAGTCCACGCCCCGGACTGGTCCATCATGTTCTTCGAATCGGTCAATTAGGGTCCCCATTCTGTAGTCCCATAGTTGAATTGTAGAAGAATGAAGCGCCACCAAAATCCATGGTCTGCAAAATATATTAGCTAAAAATGGGTCGTGGTTAATCGAGAATTCTTCCTACCTTTTGGGGTGAAAGGCAATGCCTTTTGCCCTCGAGGACTTCGACTCGAACTGGCTCAATGTTAACATATTCGTCAGCATGCTACAAGCTATGCTCCCATACCTTGGTCAACATGCCGGGGGAGGACTGCATTTTGGCGGGGATGAGAAGCCGTAGCTTCAAGCGTCAGAAATTGATGACGCAAGGCACAGACAACAAACCAGTGACAGGCTTTACAAGAACAGCAAATAAGAAGCCCCACCGTACTTGCGATTGTAAGTTGGCTGGCAGGATAGCATTAAGAAGGTGGGAATAGTTCGAAGCGCGAAAATACGTATGCGTGGTGGTGATAGTAGCAATAAGTGCACCGTGTCCATCTCAATGGGGTGGAAATGGGAACGAACACTGCGGCCGCAGCAATGTTGTTCCGCGTCCCCCACCAACTAACTCTCCGTACTCTGTCCACCCGTGCCACCCTCACCGAGGCCAAGCCCACTATTTAACTTAGGTACGGAGTAGGCAACTAGTCAATATTTGGAGAGCTATCCACCCCGAGGCGACGGTGTTCACACGATTTCTCTAATAGAGAACTGAGCCCCTGCAGAAATCCCCCTCTTTTATAGACAAGACTTGCGTGAGTGTTACGTTACAGCATCAATGAATCGGCCACTAATTGTGACCGATGCCAAGGGCCTGAACTTGTTTCGTGAAGTGGATAAAGTCCTCATTTACCATTGGTCTCATTAACTGATAGTGGATGACAAGCTGAACCCATAGCATTGCCTGGTATGCTGTGCCTTTGGCTCTAACATTACCTGCCTCATATTCATAATGTTGCTGCTACCCACGTCATGGTTGCTCATCGCCTTCTGGGCAATTGCCAAACACGCTTCTGCCGCACCAGCTGTAAGGATTGGCTTGACTGCTGCGTTTGATGGCGGTCCGTATCTGTTGGAGCTTGTGTTAGTCTAATCTCTGGCCTCACAGTATGCCTTCAGGAGCTAACACCATGTAGTGAGACTGCAGCAGGAGAGAACTCATCGGCTTACTTTCCGTTGATGGATCGAATCGCGAGTGGCTATTTTACAACTGCGTCGACCGATGTTGAGCTATACCAATCATTTCTTCAAGTACTTCAAGACGACGGACACATAACTACACCTCAAGCCTTGTCCACTTTTAACTTGGCACTGTCTTTACGATCAGCGACGCCAAGGATCGAGGCGCATTATCAACATTATGTCGCCGCTGTAGAACCATTTATTGAGCTCAAAAATTGCGCCACATGGATTCTGCTAAACGGGAAACAACACTGCAGGTGGGATCTTGGCACGATAGTAAAGGATAGGTCACTTTCATCGTACGTTAGCCCTGACAACAGACGGATTAACAGCTGGCTAAAGCATACTCCAGGGTTGTTAAATCACTTCCTTTTGATCGTACTCTTGGCGTAGGAAGAGAAGCTATACTTTATGCAGATCCCACCTCGGTCGAGTTTCGAACGTCTCATCAGACTCTGTCTCAGGCAGCACGCGATATGAAGTTGAAGTACCGAATTAGATATCGCAGCAGCGGCGCACATGTCAGAGAGCCATTGTCGATGAGTGGCTACGGTGTCGAGCTTGCGCTAAAAAAAACCGATTATATTGTCATTGATGATAGACAGGAAGGCAATGGAGACGGAAAGGGCTGCTTCCGTTCAGAGGATGTGCTTGATGGTGAATCAGAAACATTTGACTTGAAACCGCTATCCTCCTCTGAGCTGGCAGGCCTAGGAATAAAGGCTGCATCCTTCATTCAAAAAAGTGAAGAGCCCTTCAAAAAGCTAGTGAAAATGACGCAGGATTTCCCAAAATACGCAGCATTTTTAGCGACTCAAAATATTTCACACCATTCCCTTTCTGCTTATCAACAAAACCTAGCAGAGAAAGTGCAGGGTGGCATCAATTTTCTTTGGATAAACGGCGCCCAGCTTATTGATAGGCAAATTGAACCCTTTGCGCTCATTGACAAACTCCGAACAGAGAGGAAATTAGTCGACGGAATTAGGGATTTAGGTTTTGATGCAGATCAGGCTGTGGCCCTACTAGGTCATAAAGCTTTGTCATCTGCGAAAGCGGATGAAGAACCCTTAAGATACGATTGGACCGATCGGCAGGAGAAAGGACGTGCAATCATTTGGTTGAATGACTTGGAGAAAGATGACAGGTATTCATCGTACCCCAAATCTTTATCATCAGTTCGTCTACCTCCAGATATCCTTAGTCGCTTCATACTGACTGCAATCGACAGCTCTTACAACGGACATTTCCCGGTCAAATTCCTCCGATTGGAAGGAATATATTCAATGTAGTTTTCTCCGTCGACTTTTCCAGCGTCGAGGATTTCAGTTTTCTCGCAGAAGTAACCGCAATAATTTCTCGAGGCATTCCCATCCGATTCGGAATCGTTCCTCTACCGATGTCCGACAAAGCTAAAGCCCAAGCTAAGATAGCATATTTTCTCAACAACAATTATGGCACTGCCTCTCTGCTACCCTATTTGGAACGTCTCTCCAAAGCCCATAATGAAGGCATAGATGAATCTATGTTGTCTTTTGTTACTGCTTCTCGTCAGATTTTGCCCGAAGGTCAACATATGTCGCTTGACGCGATACTCGAAGCTGAAGAATATATTGAGCATCTTCGATATGCCGGTCAATGGGTCTCTAGACTTCAAGGCGATACTGCAGTTCGACCCTTGTTTATAAACGGAATTACAGTCCCTCAAGACCAAGGCTGGATGCAAAGCATGAGCATGGCTCTAGCAGGAGATCTTCAGACCTTGCAAAAGGGGCTATATCATGGTGTTCTGGAAGAAGACACCTCTGTCGTTGATATATTTCTTGATCGCGCAGCACCGCGACGAAACGTGTACATTTCACTTGCAGACGAGAAAAGTCTAAGGGTGCTGAACCTTGCAAAACTCCACAGCGAAAATAGAGCCTTTTTCGATATATTGCCTGTCATTGATTCCGACCCAACGGCCTCTAAAGAGGACTGGGCTGTGGTCACTGTACTTGCAAACATGACTTCTGATTCAGGACTCAGCCTTGTTCAGTCGGCATTGCAATTCAGGCGACTTAACCCAGCTGTTCGAATTGAATTCATCGATACGCAGGAAGATGCTATGGCCTCATCACGAGTGAATGCAGCAATGAAAGATGTTGAAGAGAAGCTGAAAGACGTTAAGTCTCTGGAGGAACTGAAAAGCCTTGTCAGGGCGGCACCAGAGTATGATGCCAGCGAATTTTATGCTAGAGATGTCATTAAGGTATTGGCCGAATCCAAACTAACCCTCGGATCACAAAGTGTGATCATCAATGGGCGAGTGGTGGGACCAATAGCCCCCTCGAGCCCTTTCCTCGCAGACGATTTTGAGGAGTTGTTATCGTTTGAGAGAACGCGCCGCATCTTGCCAGTTTATGCAGCAATTGAAGAATTGGGTCTGAGGGAGAAGATCAATGACTCAACTGCAGCAGCCAAACTTGGCTCAATTATAGCGCTCTCCGCTATTTCCGATCTACCAGAGGGAATCTTCGAATCAGCACCTGCGACTCGTTCCACGGTTTATAACACGTGGAATACAGAAGACATAGCCATAGAAAAAGGTGACCCCAAAACAGCGAGCATACATATCATCGGGCTCTTGGACCCTGCCAGTGAAAAGGCACAAAGATGGGCGCCCATTCTGAAGATTTTGTCAGAATTGGACGGAGTGTATGTTAAACTAATTCTAAATCCCCGAGATGAAATCGAGGAGCTCCCTGTGAAACGCTTCTTTCGTTACGTCTTCGAGCCGAAACCAATCTTTGACGAGGACGGAAGAATCAAGGCACTAGAAGCAACCTTTGCAGGACTTCCATCGGATGTTTTGATGACTGCTGGCATGGATGTTCCGCCAGCTTGGTTGGTTGCACCAAAATCGTCAGCACAAGATCTCGACAACATCAAACTAAGTGCAGCTAAATCAGACATCGAGGCAACTTATCAGCTCAAGCATATTCTGATTGAGGGACACTCCCGTGAAGACAAGGGCTCAGCTCCACGAGGTGTACAGCTTGTTCTTGCAACAGATACTCAACCCTTCCTGACCGACACAATAGTTATGGCGAACTTGGGTTTCTTTCAATTCAAGGCCAACCCTGGCGTTTACAGCATTCGGCTGAAGGAAGGGAGAAGCCATGATATATACAATGTTGAGAGCATAGGTGCCCATGGTTGGGAACCAGTACCTGGTGATGAAGGGACTGAGCTAACTCTGATGGACTTCCAAGGCGTCACTGTCTACCCACGACTTAAGCGCCGGAAAGGGATGGAGAGGGCTGATGTTCTGGAGAATCACGACAGGCATTCCGGAACCAACATAGTTGCCAGGGGCTTCAAGTACGCAGAGAGTCTGTTAGGCAAGTTTGGCAACGAAAAAAGCAAATCTCTCTTGCAAAAAGAGCAAGCAGAGATCAACATATTCTCCGTGGCTAGTGGACACCTGTATGAGCGTATGCTCAACATCATGATGGTGTCAGTTATGCGGAAAACGAAACACAGTGTCAAGTTCTGGTTCATAGAGCAATTTCTCTCACCGTCCTTCAAAGAGTTTATTCCGTACCTAGCCAGAGAATATGGTTTTAAGTACGAAATGGTTGCGTACAAATGGCCCCATTGGCTGCGACAACAAACAGAGAAGCAAAGAGAAATTTGGGGCTACAAGATTCTCTTTCTGGATGTTCTGTTTCCGCTTTCCCTGGACAAAGTGATATTTGTCGATGCTGATCAAATTGTCCGTACTGATATGATAGACTTGGTCAATATCGATTTGAATGGGGCTCCTTATGGCTTCACCCCAATGTGTGATTCCCGAACTGAGATGGAAGGATTTCGATTCTGGAAGCAGGGTTACTGGGCTAACTATCTTCGTGGGAAGCCCTATCACATATCTGCGTTGTATGTCGTGGATCTGCGGCGCTTCCGAGAATTGGCAGCCGGTGATCGTCTCAGACAGCAATATCACGCCCTTTCCGCCGATCCAGCCAGCTTGTCCAATCTCGACCAAGACTTGCCAAATCACATGCAATTTCAGATCCCCATACATAGTTTACCGCAGGAATGGTTGTGGTGTGAGACTTGGTGTAGTGATGACGATTTGTCGAAAGCTCGGACGATTGACCTTTGTAATAACCCTTTGACAAAAGAACCAAAGTTGGACAGAGCAAGGAGACAAGTGCCGGAGTGGACAATATATGACGAAGAGATCGCAGCTCTTCAAACAAGGCTCAAGGAGAGAAATACTACATCAAGAACAGTGTCTGTGCACCCGAAAGAGCCACAAACAGATATTCAGCTACAAAGGGATGAATTATAGAAAGATAGAGCATGTGGAAGGAACTCTGTGGATAAATATACTTTGACTCTCACCAGTAACAACACTACGACGGTTTTCAGGATCATGCCTGATTAACATAAAATATGTGGTGGACCACGGTGTTTGGAGGCGATACGTAGGACTGCCTCCCTGGAGCGATTAACGGAGGAGAGTACTCAATGAATCTCACAACAGGACGACATTGTATCAAAGAGGTAAGGGTACCATCCGCCAATATAAGATCTCGAGATATATGAAACCTCGACATATTAGTGTCAGACGAGTCCCAGTAAGTATACGACAAAATCACCAGCTCACGAAATCCACTGTCACTAGGGCGTATATCGCGGTTATTCCGATACAATTGACGCGTGGAAATTATGCCAATTCCCGAACCAATGTCGAGGGCCGCGGGGTTCCGTCAAATAGCTCCAAGACCAGACTCTTCGTGCACATAATTGTTGGTATATGTAAAGCACCACTAAACGCCTCGTTTTCATGACATTGCGCCGTGCATGCCGAGTTATCCTTTCAACCATGAATCACAAATTCGCGTAAGCCGCTCAAGTCGACCAACATACAAAATTGTGCCCTGGGATCCCGATTTTGGGGTGTCCAGTAAAGTACCAAAAAGACTTCCCGGGCCACCGTCTAGCTAATAGTACACAAGCAGCCATCTGATGACCAACAGATGAGGGGTATCAAGAGGCAACAAGCAAGCAGATGGTAAGATCACCATGGATAAAACTCTGCGCGTGGAAGAGCTTTCAAATGGCCTCAGGGATATATTCGGGTTTGCCCCATCGCTTGAGAAAAACCCATGAAGTAGACGCTAGAGGTGAGGCTATATACGCAACCTGAAGCTAGAATGTTATGTAAATCATGGTTGACTAGTTTCCCGCTCTTCTCGTATTGAAGTCATGGTGGAGCCTGCTGCCCCTCCGCAAAGTGAAGGCTGGCTTGGGGGCGGCATTGCTGTCGTTGAGTTCTGCAGCGAAGAGTTTTGCTGCGCAATAGTAGTGAGTTGATTCGCAGCCTGAGAGACGCTGACTCTGTCGCCTCCGTGCGTTTCGGATTCAACCGTGGCACGTGGATTCGATGTTTCTGAGTACTCCTTATGCAACGGTGACGAATGGATGGGAGACTCTGATTTCTTGCTCTGATTATCCCCATTGCCATTACCACCTCGAGAAGAGTTGCGCGGTGATACACGTCCGGTCTGGGGAAATTCAAGTCAGACAAACTCCTCTGAATAGCAAATTGCTCACTTACCTGTTTTGCCCAGCGAAGTCCACAGCTGTTGCAAAGGTCTCTTTGACCACTAGGCCCCCGCCTCCACTCTGGCGTGTTGCGAGTATGGCAATTGGCACAATCTCTGACCATGTTTCCGACACCTTTTCTCCGCTTCCTCTTCTTCTTGTTCGATAAAAGCCCCCCAAGCTCTTCAGCTAGAATTCTGTTCACCTTTTCCATCTGCCTCAGCTCAAATTGCCAGCTGGAGCATTTCGTTGTCCGGAGTTCATCGAAAATGTTGTCCTCAGCTGCTATGATATCTTGGGTGTTGCGAGGTAAGACTCCACCGACTGGCTGTGAAACATTACCACTTCCCGTCTTTGTGGGAGCAGGAGCGTTTAAACGCGTTGAAGAGTTTGTCTTATTGATAGCTTGTGTTGATGCTGGGACATTAGTTCTTGATGAAGCTTTCAGCAATTTTGTCTGTGCGAGTAGGAAAGATGGCTTCTGGCCGTCCGAAGCGTCTCCCGGATACAATGTGGTCTGGGCCTGTAGACCTTGACCACGCCGATTCTGGACTTCGTGTTTACATGCAACAATCTTCCCTCTCCTCGCTTGCTCGATTGAGCGGCCAAATTCGGGTCGTGATTCCTTGCGCATCAGATCCTGGATGCTTGTACCAACCAACAATTCAGGCTGAAGATCAAGCAATGATCTGACATTGGATGAAACAAACAAAAACATTCCGGATGTTGACAACTTCGTCCATATTTCAGTATCACCGATCCCTCCATTCGTCTCCAGAATTTTGCGGCTTAGTGCGAACACAGGTCGTTTGCGGCCGACCAAAATAATACATTTCCGGCCTTTGCCTTGTTCAACAAACAGAGAGCCGTGGCTTTCAAACCAAGTATAACCACTTTGCTTGCGCCGGATCCTGAACACAATGTTGACT
Source organism: Ustilaginoidea virens (assembly GCF_000687475.1). Lineage (NCBI taxonomy): Eukaryota > Fungi > Ascomycota > Sordariomycetes > Hypocreales > Clavicipitaceae > Ustilaginoidea > Ustilaginoidea virens. The sequence goes on from NC_057322.1 coordinate 1,028,364, forward strand.
TGATTTCCAGCTGTAGCATCTTTCAGCTCCCGCGTAACAGGGACGATGTCAGAGGGATGGCAAACAGACGACAAGGAGTTGCCGACAAGATCGACAGTATCGTATTCCAGAACTCGCTTCGAAGAAGGAGAGAGATACAGGAAAAGCCCCTTCAAAGATAGAACATGAACGACATCGTCGGTGTTTTCCAAAAGCATCTTGTCCCAAGACTGCTTATGCCAGTCAGATACCAACCCTTTCGGGCTGCAATGTTGCAAAAGAGTGGATACGTCATCAACGCCCAGGGTTTGGCCGTTTTCCGGTTCCCACTGGCTTGAAGCTGGTGGGTTCCAGATATACTGGCCAATGTCGCTGTGTTTGTAGTTCACTTTCACCCCGCCTACCTCTTGCCCAGAAATTGCGTCTGGGCATTCAACCAGGTCAATCTGGAAGCCGATAAAATACCGAATTTCGTCCGTGTCCCAAGGGATTGGTATCATGGTAAGCAAATTCAAGAACGGTTTTCCGCCCTTTCGGTAGTTAATTAAACTCTGCTGCACTTCTCGACCCTCTTGGATCATTTGTTTTAGAGTGTATACGGCCCCGTCGTCGACAAACTCTCGTTTGGACCCGGCTTCAACCTTGCCATCTGGTGCTTGCAGAAATCGGCAGTTCTTGCCCACGATATCATGACGGCTATAACCGGTGAGGTTTTGAAAATTGTCAGAGACGTAGACAATTGGGCAATCGTTCATCATGATATCGCACACAACAAAAGCACACGACATGTCGACAGCCCCTAAATGGATTCTTGGGTTTTTCCTGGTCGCCACCAACCATAGAGCCTTTAGCATGTCAAATCCGCTCTTAGAATAAATCATCTTTTCTTTTGTCTCTCTCGGCGCTGCTGTATTGATAGGTGTCGTCGGTCCAGAAGTTGAGCTCGGCTGAGTGGCGCTTATTGATGATGCGCCATGCTGTGGAGATATTGCAGATTCAGATGAAGATACATGCCTTGACATAGCAGGCGGTAAGGTTTGCCCAAATGCGTTGGACCCATTAGTCACGGCCATTCCGTCCGATGTGCGAGCAGTGGCAAGGTTGACCGCATTAGTCTGCGACGTCGACAAATGCAACATGCTCTCTGACCGATCGTCCACGGATTTACCAACGGTATTCGCGGAAGCGTTAATAGAAGTATTGTTCGTAGCCGATTCCGCCGAATACGTCGCATCAATACCAGTCATGTGTCCTGTATTGAAGCCTCCCCCGGTCATTGGACTATCGATATTACCTCCTGGACGGGAAACTGGAGGAGAAGGGAACAATGATAGAGGAGCCTCTGTCGAGAGCTGGCTCATATCAATGTTACTAAAGGTAGATGGGTGCATCGACCCCATCAACCCAGGAGAAATTCCAGAAAAGTCTGCAGCATCGGAGATAAAATTCCCTATCTGATCTGTAATATCAAAATTTGAGTGAAGGTTCGAAAAAGACTGCCCGACTGGCTGGGTAAACTGAAAAGTGCTTAGATCCGGGTTGTTTGAGTCAAAGGCCATTACATCCCCAGACGCGCCAATGGACGGTATCCGTCTAGGACTCCGAGTTTCCAATGAGGGGCTTCTATATGCCTGCGATATACTTTTGCGACGATTCATCTCAGTCTGATTATTGCGTATAATATCATCGAGCGAATCTCCTGGTCCCATAGGCTGACTCGAAACAATTTGAGACATTGCGGAACGCGGTGGTTGTAGGGAAAGATGAGTTCCTGATGCCACGCTCATATTAAGCACGTTCATGGCATTGTCCGACGATAGTTGAGCGTGCTGTTGCTGTTGATGTTGTTGCTGCTGTCTCTCTTCCTGTTGCTTTGAAAGCTGACGCTGTACCTCGCGGGGCACTGCGTTGGAAGAATAATAGCCATCCATGGCCACAGCATCTGGATAGGCGGGAAGTGTTTCGTCGTTGAAGTTTGCCAGAATAAAATGAAGAGAAGAGAAAGAGAGGAAATAATGGGTCGGTAGACGAGAATGAAACGCTTAGTTTCCAGAAGTTTCAGGTCTATACCACTTCGTCGGCTGCCGTCTCGGCCTGTACGGCACTAGTCCCTCGGATCAGTTGATATGGAAAGCTTAAATTGAGGAGGTTCGGCAGGCCAGGATATACATACATTTGAAGAAGTGCGGTGTGAGTACCCGTCATGCAGCGATAATAATATAATCGGTTTACCCAGGTCCTGAGGACTTTGAGGGCATTATGTTCCACTTTAGAGATCGCAGCCGTGGTCTGCCTTGAGTCTCGTCTCGTCTCGTTCCGCCTCGTTTCCTCTCGTCCGCAATGTGAAGTGGTATGTGGTTAATTCTTTAGTTGTGCGTGAAAATGCAAATGGGTTGGTTGGTCGACTTTGTGGAAGGGGGGCCAGTGTGAGGGGGCGGCTCCCACCAAAGGCGAATGGAGGTTGAATACGAAGTACATTACCTTTAGTGGGCCACCAGGTGCCTCACGACCAATATAGTTGAACTGGATTAGGTACCTCGGTGCATACCTCAAAATGCTGCAGTAGACGGCGTACCATGTAGCGTAGGGTGTAACGTTATCACGCATGCCTCTTATTTCCTTCCACATGTCACGTGTTAGTGCTTTCAATATAAAAATATATATATTGAAAGGAATTGAATATATCTTCTTACGTCTCATATAATCCCGTGCCATCTTTCACACATATAATTTACAAATTTAGCTTTCAACAGTACTTCAGATAGCTGGTACAGCTTTTGGAAACACTCCGAAGCTCTGTCGGATTCTCAAGGGCATATATAGTAGAAGACAATTAAATTCACATATTATATATCAGACATTATCTTCACAGGTAGCCTGCTATAGCCCCTTTCTATGGGTTAACAACCACACAGAACCCAGCGAGCATTCATTCTTTTCCGTATCATATCACTAAAAGTCGGCAGGGATTTATAGAAGGACGCAGGTACTATATTACTCTTTCATACTTGCCTTAAAAACTGGCTTTCTCTGTATATTATCAATGTCTTGAATCTTCAGGTGAAGGAATTGGTGCTTATTTTGCCATGTTTGTTGACTTATGGCATACTTCCTCATAAGTGGCGGCAGAGGAGGAGGATCTGTAATCTTCGTAATTAGATATGCAGTTGAAGCCTCTGCAATGCCGTATATTAGTACTCCCATTAAGGGTACTTTCATAAGCATATAGAAACCTAGTGCGAACCCAAATAGCACACCTTCCCTATTGCGAAACCAATTTTTCTTTTCCTCTGATGTGAAGTGAACACGTGAGAAGTAAGGTTCCAGAAGCTCTCTCATTAGATTTCGAGAGGAATAATAGGTCTGCAGAAATATAATCAAGAAGTCCCGAGGCAAAAGAATGCCGATACCGAAAATAAGAGCGGCGGGGGCAAAGCCAGCAGCCTTTTTAAAAGAGTAAAAGCTTGCCATAGGAAGAACCAGCGTTCCGATGACAGGAAGATATGATAAAGTGTATATCACAATTGATAGCCATGCTCTACGAGCATATTTGAATAAGAAATTAGCGAATGCCGTTCGATATCTGTTACTTCTGAATTGGTTTTCTAGGTGATAGGACCTTAGATTAGGGTAATATAGCTCTCTCAGGTCATTCGGACTATCATATATATGCTTCCTCATATAGGTTGTGTCGACCCAATTTAATGACTGCATAAACCTATTGTTATTAGTGATATTGCAGGAGAAAAATTGATTTCATACTCACAGGTTGTCTAACGTTGGTACGAAGTAACGCATGACAGTCATGAGGAAGAAAGGCACCTGGAGTATATGTTCTCCGGTGAAATTCAGCCATTCCAAAATTGTGTTATCCCAAAACACGTTATCAAGAGAATAAACTAATGATATAACCCTCAGTGATAATTTGACTGCTACGATCTGACTAGCTATCAGTTGCAGCCTCCTAAGCATGTTCGCTATAGCACTTTACCGGAATAACCACCAAGAACCGGATCACAATACCTGCTATAATGGCATATGCCACCTGCGTGTAGTGCTCCGTGGTGAAGATTTCTGGGTTCTGCAAAGCCCTGTGAGCTACCTTGCGGAGTCAGTGTAGTCCACACAATATTGGTTCTAACCAGATACCTCACCGCCGACAAAAGTTAGCTGTGCACCACGTATGACAGCGTTCGGCTCGATTTTCGATGTCCAGAGGTTGAATTTGTCGCGGAGCATTCCATTGTGGTGCGGCATGATTCCGGTAATGTTGATGGAAAATCAATTACCGTACGGGGTACGGAGTGCTTGAACCGCCGAGATGTCAGTCAGATAGCAAGAATTTGCTAATGGGGCTACAGCCCACTTTGTTTGAGGATGCCCAGCGCGCGCCGCCTGCATCTTCCCCCCACTTCTCCTGCCCACCAAAAGTTTGATCTCCCAAATGGAACAGATTTTGATTTCCTACGACGCTTCGTAGACCTTCAGTCTTAGTTGCAAGACCTTGTCGCATTATTTACGTCTATTACGGGAACTCACGACGCAGAAAAAGGTTTTAACAGCGCTTGCACTGCCGAGTCGCCGCGATCATGTCTCTTCTCTCTGTTGAAGTGCACGCCGAGCTGACACAGCTGCTGCAAGCGCTCCAATCTGCCGACAATGCCACCCGATCTCATGCTGAAGAACATCTTCAGAATAGCTGGACGAGCACCCGTCCGGAAATGCTTCTTCTTGGACTTGCCGAAAAAATTCAAGGTGCCGGGGATAATGCTGTATGTATTACTTGCCCATGATGAGTTATTGTTGCCGCCTTTAATAACTATCCCTAGGCTCGATCTTTTGCCGCTGTCATTTTTCGTCGAATAGCATCCAAAACGCGCAAGATAGATGCCGGGAATAATGTAGACGTGTTCTACTCGTTGGCTAAAGACCACGCCTCTGTAATTCGTCAAAAACTGTTGGAGACGCTCGCTACCGAACCAGATCGTTTGGTTCGAAATAAAATCAGTGATGCAGTTGCGGAAGTTGCGAGACAATACACAGACAACAGTGAGTGCTTTGTGAAATTGATGATTCTGTTACTTTGTTGCGCTTCAAGCCCTGACTGTATTGAACACCCTACGAAGACGATTCTTGGCCCGAGCTCCTTGGCATCCTCTTCCAGCTTAGCCAAGCCCCAGAGGCAGAGAAGCGGGAGAATGCATTTCGCGTTTTCAAGACGACTCCTGGAATAATTGAGAAACAGCACGAAGACACAGTGTTGCAAGCTTTTCAAAAGGGATTTCAGGATGACGCTGTTATGGTAAGCTAGAAAATCGTCTATCATCCCGCAATTATTGGGCTATCACGAACTTATGAATATTATAGGTTAGGCTTGCTGCAATGGAGGCTTTCTCATCTTTTTTCGGCACAATCAGTAAAAAATCTCAGATCAAGTATTATGCTTTGATACCCGATGTTCTCAACATTCTTCCACCGATCAAGGACTCTCGAGACTCAGAAGATTTAAGCAAGGCTTTATTAGCCCTGATCGATCTTGCGGAGACCGCTCCCAAGATGTTTAAGCAGCTTTTTCAAACTTTGGTTCAGTTCGGTGTGTCTGTAATTCAAGACAAGGAACTGGACAGCATCTGCCGTCAAAATGCCCTTGAATTGATGGCAACTTTTGCTGATTATGCGCCATCCATGTGCAGGAAGGATCCGTCTTACACAAACGATATGATTACGCAGTGCCTCAGCTTGATGACAGATTTAGGCGAAGATGACGACGATGCTGCTGAATGGCTCGCATTGGATGATGCAAGTACCCGCCACTTTTATCCTCTCTCTGCCTCATTGCCCTTCGCGCACCTGCAAATGTCGCCAGGTTTCTAACTGTCCTGCTTTAGCTTGATCAAGACGAAAGTGACCAGAACCATGTAGCAGGCGAACAGACTATGGACCGACTTGCAAACAAACTCGGCGGGCAAACTATCCTGGCACCTACCTTCAACTGGCTGCCAAGGATGATGAATTCTATGGCTTGGCGGGATCGACATGCTGCCTTGATGGCGATTTCTGCAATTTCAGAGGGCTGCCGAGATCTTATGATCGGGGAATTGAGCCAGGTGCTGGACTTGGTTATTCCAGCATTGCATGATGCCCATCCTCGAGTGCGTTGGGCGGGATGTAACGCCCTCGGCCAAATGAGCACCGATTTTGCTCCTAAAATGCAAACCGACTTCTATGATCGGGTTTTGAAGGCTATCGTTCCCGTTTTGAACTCACCAGAAGCACGAGTCAAGTCTCACGCAGCTGCTGCTTTGGTGAACTTCTGTGAAGAGGCGGAGAAGTCTGTTCTGGAGCCTTACCTCGATGATCTGTTGTCTCAGCTCTTCCAGCTGCTTCAAAGCGACAAGCGATACGTACAGGAACAGGCCCTCTCTACCATTGCCACCATTGCCGATGCCGCACAAGCCGCATTTTCCAAATACTACGACACGCTGATGCCTCTCCTGGTCAACGTGCTCCAGAACCAGAGTGAGAAAGAGTACAGACTCCTTCGAGGCAAGGCTATGGAGTGCGCAACACTTATAGCATTGGCCGTTGGTCGAGAGCGACTTGGTCCAGATGCTATGACTCTCGTCAACCTGTTGGCTAACATTCAGGCAAACATTACCGATTCAGATGACCCACAAGCTCAGTATTTGATGCATTGCTGGGGTCGAATGTGTCGTGTGTTAGGTTCGGACTTTGTGCCGTTCTTAAACAACGTTATGCCACCTCTACTGGAACTTGCCATGGCAAAGGCAGATATTCAATTGCTTGATGATGATGAGCAGGCTGAACAAATGAATGGTGAAGATGGTTGGGAATTCGTTCCCCTGAAGGGAAAAATGATAGGCATCCGAACCAGCACCATGGATGATAAACATATGGCAATCGAGTTGCTTGTCGTCTACGCCCAAGTACTCGAGGGAGCATTCGCGCCATATGTGGCCAATATTATGGAAAAAATTGCACTTCCTGGCCTCGCCTTTTTCTTTCATGACCCCGTCCGATATATCTCAGCTAAGCTGGTGCCACAATTGCTCAGTTCATACAAAAAAGCATACGGCTGCCCTTCAAACGAACTGGCAGGTCTCTGGGCAGCCACTGTGGGTAAACTGCTGGAAGTTCTGAGCGCTGAACCTTCCATCGAAACGTTGGCTGAGATGTATCAATGCTTTTACGAGTCCGTGGAGGTTGTAGGCAAAGATTGCTTGACTCCCATCCATATGAATGGCTTCATCGAGTCTGTTCTTTCTACAATTGAGGACTATCAAAACCGAGTGGCTCAGCGGGCACAGGACAAGGAAGAAGCCACTGCTGACGATGTTGAAGATGAAGCCGAAGAAGTGGGGAGGGAGATTGAGGATGACCAGACATTGCTATCCGATATGAATAAGGCTTTCCACTCGATTTTCAAGAATCATGGGGCAGCATTTCTCCCGGCATGGGAAAGATTGATGTCGACGTATGAAAGCTTTCTCACCTCGACGGACCCTACACAGAGGCAATGGGGCCTTTGCATATTGGATGATGTCCTCGAATACTGTGGACCAGACAGTAACCGCTATGCTAATTACATTACTCAGCCTCTTATTGATGGTTGCCGGGACTCATCCGCAGCCATCCGTCAGGCTGCGGCGTATGGAATTGGAGTGGCCGCACATCATGGCGGAGCCGCATGGACGCCATTTCTGAGTGGGTCGATCCCTTATCTATTCCAGGTAACACAAGTTTCAGATGCTCGAAATGATGAGAACGTGTACGCCACGGAGAATGCGTGTGCTGCTATTGCGAAGATCCTACATTATAATGCTGGCGGCGTTGGAGATGTTCAAAATGTCATCGCACAATGGTTGGACACACTGCCAGTGATAAACGATGAGGAAGCGGCTCCATATGCGTATGCATATCTTGCTGAGCTAATCGATCAGTAAGTGGAAAGATGATGGCACATATAAAAAGAATGTGCTAACCACCTTGGGTGCTTACAGACGAAATCCGGTGGTTCTGAATCAAGCAAGCAAGGTATTCATTTTTGTTGGACAGGCACTGGAAGCTGAAGCATTGCAAGGACAGACAGCAAGCCGAGTAGCTTCTGCCATAAAAGCGCTTCTGGCAGCGACAAATACAGATCCGATGCCTCTTTTTAGTCACTTTCAACAAAGCTCACAGCAAACAATAATGCAGTATTTTAATTAAATTATAGTTAATGATATATTCTCGTATGTATATATTCTCCGTATATATAACTTCCCTTTATAGCCTGTTAGCTCAGCCTTCCTTTGCTCAATAACATATATATTTCGCCGTTTCTTAAGTATCCAGATATCAATATGCACAATCTCTGAGTGAGCCCGCACACCGCGATAAAAAGGCCTGTTAGATTCTTTTTGCTAAACCCTGGTCATTGCCGCACCTTTAGGGCCGGTAGAGTTAATACGGCCCAAGTGCGAGCGAGTATTATGGGTAAATATGATGACTTCATTAATTTTCCCGGTTAGATTTAGAAAAGAGTATTTAAGTAGTTTCTAGGCTTTTTTTAGTGCTGTAACAGCGGAGAAAATTCGTAGTCCGCCTCTAATTAAATTAACTACTACTACTTAAAGTAACCCAGTAATTTAAAAAAAATCACACTGAAACTACCTAATATTTGGTGACTTGCTAGCAATATATATATCGCGTCAATAAAAAATAATTGTTTTGGAAGCTAGAGCTAATAGACGTTGTGACTCGAATACACCCCGAATTATTATACTAATATTATTTCTCTGGAAAATTACATCAGAAATTGAACATGGCTATAATCATTCCTTTAGTCTATATATTATCAGATGCTCTTTTTAAGGATTTAGCACTCATTATCCCAGTCTTTGAACTTCATTTTTTTGATCATCGTTCGCATTCCTAAGACCGATGTCCAAATATTTGTCAGCGGAGCGAAGAGAGTGACGCTGCCGCCGAACCAGAGAACTTCTCCATAGGTTCTTGAAAATAGTATATATACCGGGACTAATAGAAATGAAATGCTTTTATGCTAGTATATATCATGCTAACAAGAAGAAGGGATACATGGAGTCCTTTAAGGGGTAGAAGAAAAGAAAGGAAGAGTCGAACGGGGCGAGATTTCGTATAAGGCCAAATGATTTATATATTGGAATTGCAGCAATAGAATTAACATCTACAGAAAGAAGTTCAGATTCCAATATATTCCACATACGACGTACTTATTAATGACGATAGTCATGCTGATATATGACAAACAATACGCCAGAACAGACAGCGGAGGCTTTAGATAGGGACGGTCTAATATCATCCTGGTTGACTTATCGCCTTGATGCCGTGGTCTTTGTCATGATTTCGCTATCGCGTTCTTTTTAGGGCATCTGAACAATATATATCAATCGTCGTTGTTCTCCCTGTCTTCTATCTTAAACGTGAGCCTATTATGTAATCGATTTCTATTGAGCGATTGAGTTATTGATTTACTGTATCCTATTGTAAGCTGGCAGTAATACATAACGTTATAGGAGCGGGCCAATATATGCAATCACTTGGTTGCTTTCATATATCGGGGTACTATAATGCAATATGCTGCCTGCTAACGTAGGGGATCTTATATAAGCTCTATATAATATGTAATGTAACTACCTTAATGCTTAAAATCCAATCCGGTCGGTCTCCTTGATCGATATCCGGCATAAGCGAATCATCAGACATGCTCCTATTTCCGATCCGAAAGTAAGCCTTATTTCGACCCTGGATTCACATTATAATTCATCGAAGAAGCAGCAATATTTCGCAAGTAGCGTAGCTACGCTATCGTCTGGTGTAGGCGATGCTACATCACTAGATATATTCATGGGAAAAGTTAGAGCAAACTGGCTTCGACGATCTTCAGGCGCCAGCATGTACAATACCGAGTAAGACGATAAGTGGTACTCTGGTTTTTATTAGGAACTTCGTTGATATTTTAGACCTATACAGTAGTTTTGTTGAAGAAGACTCTGGGGATGATGATAAATCGGAGAACGAACCGGCTATTGATAATCCTAAATTCGCTGATGAGCTAGCGATAAGCGTTGCCCTCTTTTTTTCTCGTCCAATAGCTCTCGTCGGCTTGGCCGGGCGGGTGAGCGAGACTGTCGAGACATTTCTTAAACTCCTCAAGGCTTTTAGTATAATGTGTATACGAAAAGCCTTCCGTAATGGCAGTGTTCTATTCCTTATCGCTTACTCTTTTATCGCTTGATAGGTGTGTATGCTTTAGACTTTGCTCGATTGTTGGCAAAGGTATGGTGGTAGATATGGTGGTGACCTTGGGAGTCTTCATATTGGTCCGAGGTTTCGTACCTTTTCTTAGCTCGGATTTGTCTGCACCGGGCTCAGTTTCACGGCGGAAAATCATACCCCTGCCGTTCAGCGGTTTAATCCCCGTAGTTTCACATTGACTATCCGCTCGGCGATATTCGCCTTCGAATGTAATAGTCCTCATCTTGCTTATACAATCCAATTCTAGCATGGAGAGGCCGGAGTATTTCAGTCGCCTTATATACTTTATAATGCTCCTTAACCCGATTATCTTCACATCAGTTGATGCACTCTGCTACGCGACTCTTAGCGAGAGTATAACGATCCAGATCGTCTTGAACTTCCCTCAAGATTCTGCTCTGGTTCATGCTATGCAGCTTCCGTACTCCCTCGCCGTGCTTGCCGGTGAGCCTGTACAAGTATTTCTCGCTGTCCGGATTATAGAGACCATGTTTTTCGCAGAGAGGGCTACCGGTAAAAAAAAGCATGGCAATTAAGTGGCAGAAAAAACTCACTTCGTGCTGCTATCGCATATCTCTGTCTCGGTATTCAGCATATTTAGCGCCAGCGATTGGAATACTTGCATCCTAAGGGCATGGGAGATTATGTACGGATGAAAATACTTGACCTGACACTCATCGCTCTTGCCCTAATCGCCATGGTTGTAACTGCAGCAAATTGGGTACAACAAGGCTGACGATAATCCCGCCGTTGATCGATATGGCCGTTTTGATACAGTTTAAGTAGGTATTAAAAACTAACAACATATTCGTTTACAGAAGTGGTTACTTGCTTCGTCGTTAGCTTGTCAGAAAGTTATACAAATACGTTTATATAAAAGCGTTATATTATACAATGCCATTGGATTAGTGCTGGATAACATAATATAGCAGCGACTTTCTTAATTCGTAAATTTACGATAGATGTCTGACCAGAAGCAAGAGCCACTCACGTATGCTACGCAATATAATCCAACACTTTTAGATTCATATAAACCAATATGAGCCATTTCCATCCGTCTGCATCTCAGGAGCAGTAAGTACCTAGTAAGGACTTCATAAGAACTTCAAGATGTCAAGGAAGAAAAGTGGAGGTTTTCTCAATACGCCCTACCCCGCATATCGTAAGCTGACTTTATTCCGCAGTGATCATGTTATATGTCTGGCGTGCGGTACGGTACATTGGATCCAGACGATGTTGAGACCCCAGCTGTTGCAGTTAAAGTCATCGTCCTGCTTGGCTACCAGAGTAATCATACCCGATTTCCTGGCCAGGTCCGTAATTCGGCGGTAGAACAAGAAAACGTGCGGAGTCAATAAGTGTAATAGCAGCATACGTCTATTGAAACCTGCGGAGGCCGTAGCTAGCAAGCATATATTATCGACAAGTCTTTGGGTCGCCGTGGGTGTTCCCCAGCCTGAGAAGTAGCGATCGTTCGGAGTCTTGTATTTGACTATGCCGTGGTTTCGGGAACTCCTTTTTGGCTGCCTGGGCCTTGTTGGAAATGATCAGTTGTTCATTTTCCGGTGTATAAGTTGCCGTGGTCAGTATGCATATCCATGTTTAATTATCAAACATGAGGTACGATCCTAACTTGTCCGATCTTTCTGGTTATTCCAGGCTGGAGCCCAAACTTTTCTTCGATGTCTTCGCTTGGTACACCATTGTTCCGCATTTTGATAACATCAATCAAAGTCCTCATATCAACAAACCGCCTCTTTCGACGCGCCCCCTGGCCTGGGCTGGTTATTTCTTTGTTCATTAACTGCTGTAATGACTCCCGAGTTTCCATGACGGTAAGGGTCCAGTTATTTGTAGGTCGTGGTAAAGATTTTCTCTCTATTCCCTTCCATGTATGCCGCACTTCTGTAGGAGCTCTCGATGAAGGGGAGATGGTTGGATTCGGCCGAGCTACGCCCATTTTGTGTAAACGTTGAGAGAAGCCAGCTGATATAATGTCGGAATCTTTCCCGTCCTTGGAGATAACTACAACAATGTTACTAGTAAATTCTTGTGCTCCGCTCACTTGTGGGTGAAGTTGTCACCATCGCATTTTGTACTCCGAGGGTTACTCCCTTCTTGTCCCACTCTATGAAGCTTCGGAGGACCACGATCGCCATATTCTCTGATTGGAAATTTCCGCCCAATTTTTGCGGTAGTTTGGCTGGGTTTGGATACCAACGACCCCATTCCGCCCGATTTTGGTTTGCGTGTAAGCTTATCTCGATGCAGTTTGTGAATGTATATATAATAGCAGCCTTGACAAGTACACAAATATATTGGCCCCTGAGCAGGCGCTTGAGTGGGATTAAGGTGGGTCCTCACCAATGGGGCTACAATCCGCTTCTGTTTCTTCTACGCGGAAAAATTACCCCTAGGCTGGTAGTATCTATTTGTTCAATAGAGAAGAAGAATATATCGGATCGGAAGTTGGTTTTGTAGCTCGTTTAAGGCCTAATTACTCTTAAACTATTCTGATGTCCCTGGATGCCTCTAGAGTGATGAGGCATTTATATTTCCCTTAGACTTGCCATGGTGCTTAGCGTGAAAGGGAAGGTGCCGAAGTATGCTAGGGTGTGACAATCCTCCATTCAATTCAGGTTGGTTATGCCCGTATCTGTCAAAGCTCTAGCTGGAGACCGCTCTAGTAAAGGTCGCTGCCACTTATACGAGAGTGAATGCCGATGAGCCGACGATTCGTCTAGGCAGTCGGCCCGATTTATTACTTACCCCCTAACAAGTCTAATTGTATAAGAAAGGTAGCTGGAGGTGTCACGGATGAAGTCACTAGGTAGTCAGTCATCTTCTGAGGGTGTCAAAGAGACAGAGCCTGTGCCAGACCGGCAATTGTACGACGCGATGAAATTATCCTTCCAGGAACTAGATCCGGGTTGTCCAAGTTCATGTGTGTTAAAGAAGCAGCTAAATAAAAATTCATTGAGTGCTGATGTACAGAAACGCCCAGAGACCGGTGATATATCGCGAAAACTCCAAGCAAAAGCGGCACCTCAAGACTTTCTACGTCGTTTGCTCGGTTGTTCGCTTTCCTTCTTCGCAAAACTGGCAATATCGATATATGGTGACCTGGCCGGGGTGCTGGACACGTGTTTGTGCTTCTTGGCGCTGACTGTTGCTCCCATTGTATCATTGAATGTCTCGCTCGTGTTGTGATTGCCGTCCAATCCCTCACACTCCACATTATTCATATCTGCATCTGTGATACTGTGCTGTTCCACGCTGTTTTGCCGATAAACTTCGTTGGCGTTAAATTGCATTCCTTTTTTTGGCATCTCACCCAAACAGTCATCACGACTGTTAGATCCATCGCATTCAAGATTTGTTGATGGAGCAGGGGTAAACCAAGGGATCTTGCCTCTCATGAAGTCGTTTAGAACCATCTTGGCCACACCGTCTAAGTCGGGCTCTCCACCCTTGAGAAGACGGCCGCTCTTTCTTGCCAATAGCTCAAGAAGCTGGGTAGAGTTCTCCCATCCTTTCACATCATAGGTCTTTTCCATATGATGCCGCTTTACACGACCAAGCAAAGCTGGAATATACTGCTCTGGATGCTCTACCTTTTCTACCCGAACGACGCCGCGTAGGACAAGGTCCGTAGGAGTGTCTGTACTCGATGGCGGCACAACACCTGGACAATCAATAAGATATATCCTCTTCATAAGACTGACGTATTGCCATACTTTTGTCTCACCCGGTATTGGAGCGACAGCACAGACTTTCTTTTTCAAAAGTGTATTAATGATTGAAGATTTACCAGTATTAGGTCCCCCAATAAGTCCAACGGAGATTTGTTTCCTATTTGCATGGAGGGTCGAGAATTGCCTCAAGAGTTGGATCAAAGAGCCTTTGCCGAAGGAATTGGTAATGCTGGCATGGAAGGCTAAAGTGGGATATTCATTGGACAGGCTACGAACCCAAGCTGCCTAAGCCGATATTAGTAATTCCATATGCGAAACAGACCGATATTATAAAAAGCATGTATGCATCATCACTAAGAAGTCTTCAGTTGCAGAGCAAGTGAGGCCCATGAAGGCTTCAACTCATCTGATGCACTTGCTACTTCATGATAGTGGCCAGAACGGCACCCATCAGTTGCCAACGAGATGAAGGCGACAGTCGAAAGTAGCGAGCTCAATCTCCCAACGCTGTAACAGACAAACCCCCGTAGGGAAGAGGGGGAGTCCTGACAATAGACATTGGAACCTTTATAAAGGCTTGGATCAGAAAACATGCTTAAAATAAAACTTACTGCAACGCTTGTGGGAACCAGGTCGCACTTGTTCAACACGAAAATCAGGTGCTTGTGTGGCGCCTCTTCCTTGAGGTACTTCTCGACGCTACGACAACGAGTCCCAATAGGATCTCTGGCATCTAGAACGTGGACTACCACGTCAGATGAATCAATGACTTTGTACAGCTCATTCCAAATTCGTTTGCTTTGGCCCTTGTCGAAAACAGGCTCAATAGCCATCGTAATCGGGTTATGTTCCTCGTCTTGACCAGCCATTCCACTCAATAGCCTAGCTTGTTCCAGGCGATCTTGGTAGGAATCCATACTTTTCTCATTATTGTCGACCATGTCTTTAAGGCTGCTCACGCCGAGCTTGACACGCTTTCGTTGCGCCTTTGGTCCAAAGACCTCGCCGAAAGGTGACATCTCCACAGTCATTTTAGCTTCGTGTTGCTTTATACCATTGGTACCTTGACCGTCCCGAATAAGACTCATGGGAAGTTTGTTTGACTTCAGAAGAATCTGATAAGGGTCGTTCGCCTTTTCTGCCATGGCGTGGCGAAATGCTTTCAGAGTGTCCTGTGATACCACGCGGGTATTGGTGAACCACTTTCGATTCGGCTCAATACGAGCGTCTGGAACATCTCGAGACTGATAAGAAGCTGCTTTGATGATTTTCCCTTCTGCGTTCCTTTGAGCCTTTCCCTCCTTATACATATTCAGAGTTTTAACCTTCTTCGCATTGCTGTTGGGATGTTACTAAGGCCACAGGCTGTGGGAAAGGGACTCAGCTCCTACCGATAAAAATTTTCGCCCTTCACGCGAACGTTGCCGAGTCCATCTCCAGTTTTTCCCTGACGAATTTTTCTACTGGATTCTTTCTTTGCGGTACCCATGGTGTTTGTCAGTGGCCCGATCGGACGTAAACAGCAGAAAGGATGAATGGTGGCTATGTTCAAGTTCAAGTTGAAAGCCTGCAGTTTTTTTTTTTCGTAGTCTCCATTTTTTTACCTGGGCAATTCAGCTCCACCTGAAAAATCCCCAGGCAATCATGTCTGGTCGGAAAGGAGATTATCCGACCCTCAGCTCAACCTCTTACAGAATTCTTAAATATGCAAACTTACTGAGGTAAACCAGTTCATACAGCGCTCGTTCCAATCTACTGCCACAACCATGGCACTTACAGCACCCGGAAAATTTGGAAGACTTCCATTAGTGCAGTCATGTCAGATCTCAAGGACCTTTTTGACTTCACATCCTGTTGGGTCGAGCCGCGTGCCTCCCGAATCCCCTTATTATGTCCGTCTCCCGACACCCCCTCAATCCGACGAAATCAAACCAATTCGCGTTCGTGGCCATCTTCCAGTGCCCCGTGAGGTATTTCCGCGCTTAGAGGGAGACCGCAAAGTTCGAGCCGATTACATTGAAAAGACTGCACCATCTTCTACTAAGCCACGGGAAGGAAATAGCACTGCGCAGATATGGAAAACTGCCATGGCTGAGAGCAGACGAAATAACCTAAAAGACGGACTTGATGCTTTGTGGTCCCGAAGATTAAACCTTGAAAATTCTCGGAATATTCGTGTCAGCCGAAAGTTTCGAGAACATAACAAAGCTCGGTCCGCCGCAGAACGAGATGATGACAGACTTACTCGGCCAACGATATTGGAATCCATGCTGGATACAACAGTGTATCCCGATCCTAGCCGCTTTTTTCGAGCCAATAGAAGTCGCACGAAAGTCATGGCACGCGAGGATTCAAACCGGGAAGCCAGAAGAGATTCGCTCATGGAACTTTACATTAGTGCTTCAAATTTCATTGTTGAAGAGGCGGACCTGAAAATAGAGATCGACAAAGTATTTGCGGAAGATTGTTTCAGGCAAAAGTCTCAGAATGATTTTCATCACAGTATTACTGAGAACACCTGGGGCATGCATGGCAAGCCACCATCTGTTGCCAACATGATGGAGACATCAACCGGAGTGTCAACGAAAGTCATGGACGTTCACGAATCAGAGCACGACCGCTCCGCCAAGCGTCAGAAGAGGATAGCAGAAGATCTCACAGGTGGTAAGATGGTATAGGTGATTGCCATTTCTCTTCTAAGACTGTTTCTATGATCATAGCCATAAGAAATCATGTAAAAATGTGACTCCAACTTCGCGGCCGTGACCTCAAAACTCCCTATCAAGATACAAACTAGCTGCAGGTTTTTGAGAATTTTCGCATAATTCAACTGCAGGATTTGAGTCAACAGGGTTACCTGATGCCGATTCGTACCCAACTTGGAGGCCAGAGGCGTACAGACACATCCTATTTCCCTATCGTTTTTCTACAAGGAGGATATGCATTGCTATATATGCTAGAACAACGAAAGTAAGGGCAAAGATGCCCAGATTGCGAATGTCAGTCCAGAGTGCACCATTATCAAACCCGAATGAACTTAAAATGGCTGCACCGGGTACAGTAATGTCTAGGCCGTACTGCTTGTCGACAAGGGTCAGTTCGATGACTTCGTTGACTATGAGTGATTCAAATCCAAAGTGAAAGATTGACAGATTCTGTAACCAGACGGCGCCTGCAGGTGTAGCGTCATGGTTGAGCAAAAAGCCGGCGAACAAAAGGCTGAAAAGCATAACCAAGCTGCCGACCAGATTGGCAACCCCGCCATTTTTAAAGAGTATGCCTACCAGGAGGCAAATAGAGGCAGCGGCCAAATTGAACAACACCAACACCAGCATGAATTTGAAAAAATGCGTTGAATCAGGCACTAAGCCGGTCATTGGGTAAATTATCGATCCCATGAGAATAGGTGGAACAATTCTCAGGGGAACAATGTCGAATACTACCTTGGCCGTGAAATACGTGATAGGTGAGTAATATCCGTTGGCTCGTTCGCGGAGGAATAAAAGCCGCTCTGCGGAGAACACAGTCAAACTTGTGAGTGTACTGAAACCGAACAGTGCCAGAAGGAAGAAAAAAAGACCCAGCCGATTCTGAAAGCCTGGAATGTCGTCCGTCAGGCCATAAAACAGATATCCGGAAAACACGGCCAGAACTATTGCAATAGCATAGTGAGTGAGCATGAGCATTGGGTCGCGGTAGAGGTTCTTCCACGTTCTTTGAGATAGTATCAGGAACTGCTTCCAGTATCCAATTCGAGTAAAGCCTCGCCCAACGGTACCAGCAAGCATGTTTGAACCCCTTTGGTGGTAACCATCGAAAGTTGGGCCATTCGCCTCTACCGCCACAGCCATTGCTTGTTCGATTTTTCGATGAATATCTTCAGCTACACTGGAATGTGCGAATGCATGTGTTATGAGATCGAGATCCGTACTAATTTTAGCGGCAGGAGGTAGATCATGTGCATCTTCGCGAAGCTTGAATGCCTTCACGTTTGAAGAATTTATCTGAATTTTGTTTCCAGCAATTTCCGCGCCGGTGTCTGAAGACGCTGTCGTATCTATCGCCCGCTTTCGGCGAGTGAAGAGTTCTTGCTCTTGGTGAAGGCGTATGGATCCCCTACCGAGATTGCCAGGCCTTTGTGCTGCTGATGCCTCTATGGCACCTTCATCTTCGACGCTGTTCCCATATATACTAGCGACTGATTTGACTGTCTTAGCGCTGCTTGGACCAACGGTAGCTACATCCAGAAGAACCGATCCATCATCGGCAGAAATACTTTCACCCGCGTGCATGGTGAGATCGACCAAGTAGTCGGCGATGTTGAAACCTGGTGGGCATTCGTAACCAATCGAGGCAAAATATGACTGGCACTGCGTAAATGGTCCGGAGAATGCTGTCTTTCCTTGCGCTAATAGGATCAATCGATCAAACAGGGCCACGATATTGGATCGCGGCTGATGAATGGTGAAAACAACGGTTCGCTGATAGTTTGTCGCCAAAGTAACCAATGATTCTATGACATTATACGCATTGAAAGCATCCAAACCACTCGTAGGCTCGTCGAGGAAGAGAATGGATGGGCTAGTGACAAGCTCACAGGCTATGCCAACTCGACGCTTCTCGCCCCCAGAAATACCGCGGCTCTTACCGTCCCCATAGCCAATCAGAGAGTCACGAATATGATGGATTCCAAGTTCTTTCTCAACCTCGAGCACTCTTTGCTCTTTCATTGCATGGGTCATATCGCGGGGTAGCCTAAGAAGAGCACTGTTCAAGATGGTTTCGTGCACTGTCAGAGTTGGCAGCATAGTATCCTCTTGGTCGACGAACCCAACCACCTTCTTGTAGTCGGATGTACTGACTTTCTCTCCGTTGACAAGAAAGAGGCCTTGAGCTAAGCCACGCTTGTTTTTTCGTGCCAAAATATCAAGAAGAGTTGTCTTCCCTGCTCCAGAGGCACCCATGATTGCTGTTACCTCCCCCGGAAGACAGGTGCCCTGGATACCATTCAAAATTGCCCGGCCATTTAGCTCATATGAGACATTTTCGAAATATAAAGCAGCGGGTTTATGTTCTGCAATTAGCTTGGCCGCTCCATCATCCGAATCTTCTAGGCGAATGGCACCGTACTTGAGCCTGCGGCGCGACAAAACCCAAGTCGTGATGATAATTGCTACTAGAAAAAGTGCGCACGTAGCTATAACTCCAGCTATCAGAGGCGTATTAATTCGCTTTATTGGTCGTGTGTAGCCAGGGACCTGGGTTTCGTGAAGGCATTCTCCAGACTGACAATTGAGCAGGATGCTCGAGTCTCCGATAAGACTACGTATGAGTTTGTCCATTTCCGGTTCTGTGAATGCACAATCATGAGCACCAGCATCCTGTTGCTTACATTCGAAGCCACCAGGACCTCGGATTGCCTGATCGAGGAAGTCGCTCAGATCTATCGACCCGTCTTTCCCGCAAAGCATGCGATCTGATACACAACGGCATCTTATACTCTCGCATTGGTACGACGTGGTATTTGCCTTGTCGCTGAATTCGGCGCTTGACTTGCAGTCACTCAGATGGCAATAGAATGACTCAACCGCGTCGACCCAGACTACACCAGTCAGTATATGAAGGCTTCGCATACAAAAATGTCTGTAACCAGGTACTTACATTGAAATTCGCATATACCTTCATCTTTTTGACATGTAAAGGTAACCTCTGGTCTTTGGTCACCAAGCAAGTCCGTGATTTTCTTATTTGTCACTTTGCAAATCTGGTGGTTGTGATGCACGACCTCGCCATTCTGATAGCACACACCACTGCTTCCAGTCTCCACAAGTGCATTGCATGCTTTATTTTCTGTGCAAACATTGCAGTTGATTCCGGTCCAGCCTTCGTCACACTCACAAGCATCCCCGGAACGCATTGGTCTGTCTCGGCCTCTGGCCAAGGAGCCACAAACTAAGGTCCATTAGTCATTCGGGTATTGTTGGCACTTAAGAAATAACAGTCTAAAGAAGCAACGTACGAGGTTGAAGACAGTCGTCGCCGCCAAATCCTTCTGGACAGCTACATTTCCCGTTAAACTCGTTACAGTCCGCATACTGGGCGCAGGAATAGGAAGGGAGTAAACAATTGAAGCTGTCCCCCGTTAGCATAGTGTTACGCGAGATATAAATGTTAAGGCTCACCAGGGTGGACAGTCTGCGCGTCGGCTATCCATCAAAGCCAACTTGGACCGTAATATATCGACATCAAGGAAAGTTGCGTTTCTGGTAGCTGATATGAGTGATGGAAGGAAGTATACAGCTCCTATGCTTAATTGCTTCCAGCCTGACGGAGCCATAGCGGCCAGGTGCAAATCCGGAAGCGGTGCGATGATGCGATATTGAGGTCGAAGTTGAGTGGTGATGGTAGGTTAATGTTATGACATCGCTATCCAAGAGGGGAGACCCGTTGTTTAAAGGTACCGGTGGTCAGTGGTAAGTAGGAGTTAATACCATGAATTATTGTTGTCTGATTGGCTAATAATACTGAAATAACTGCTCTACAAATGAAAGGGCATCGCATGAGATATACTCCGTAGTACGTACTGTATTTACCCCCTTGCTTCCTAGTCCCTTTGCCCAACTGGGGCTATGGAGTTGTCTGCTACGGAGTAAGTTAGGTACTTTTAGCAGTTCCACGCGCCAAGCCCCGTTTCGTCTTCAAGCCATTTTAGTTACCTACCTTATATCTGGCTTCGTGGATTTCAATCTGTAACTTAAACGTGAACCCTTATATTCTCAGAATTTCTCTAATTTAATACCGCTATTTCGAAGATGAGCCAGGTCAGGAACCTGCGGGCCATGTTCGAAAACAAAGGTGACTCCAGTCCCCCTAACAGAGGCAGGTCTCCGGCCACGTCGTTGTCCAGACGGCAAGTTGAAGGTGAGTTCAGTGCTTCGACAACAATCATACCCGATCTCAACTTAACTTGGCCCTTCCCGTTTAAGATTGTCATACGAAAGCCCTCTAGCAGCCGCTGTGAACCAACTGCCCCCTGATTCCATTAAAACCAGATCCTGAAGAACACTTGTAGTGTTATAACTTGGGCGCTGACTGTTATCCAAAATATGCAGGCACTGCTAGCACAGGTGGCTCACCACAACCACTTTCCAAGGTCCGGACACAGTTTGTTGCGATCGAAAAAGGTGGCCAAATAGGTCTACAGCGAGACGACAGCGGTGATTCCACTCCTCATGCCGAATCCAACATCAACGGTTTGGAAAACGCGAGTTCGGCATTATTAGAAAACGATGCCCATTTACATCGGACAATGGTTGGAAAGAAAACCAGTTCTGATAGACCAAAAGATACTTTAGCCGCGCATTCGGTACAGGCGATTCAGGATAGCGAGAATCCCACTCGGAGACCAGGGAGCCTTCCAATCGAAACACTCAATCCTGCGTCTCTCTGCAATAGCAATGAAGAATGCCGGTATCCCGCTGACTCACAGTCGGCGAAGCCGTCAAAGTTTGCTGAACGCACGGGTGAAAGATGTATCACGCTTTCCGCATCTCACTCAACGAGAGGGAACACGTCCCGGGTGAAGAATAATGGACAAACTTCATTCGCTAGTAAAGCAGAAATGCATGGACCGCATCAGGATCAAAGAGCAACGAAGCCCATCCAGAATCCAAGAAAGTCTGCCAATGGGATTTCGTCTCTGGCTGAGGCAGAAAATACTTCATCTGGACCTAGCAAGCCCCCATTGCTCGAGACCAAAACCCAAAGCCAGACTAGGTTTGCCAAGCCGAAACTGAAATCGCCTGCTAAGCCTGTTCATCCGCCTAATTCTTTGACCGCGACGACCGCCTCTTCTGTGTCAAAAGTCAACGGACCTTACCCCTCTCGAGCTCGTCAAGGTGAACCTCGGTCTAGTTCGTCTGCGTCATCTCAAGTGCCGAGTCGGATAAATCAATCCATTTCTCCACCTCTAACTGCGATGATGAAGCTGCAAGAGTCGTCTGCCTCTAAATACCGACCCAGTCTGGGACCTCCATCGAAGAAACTTTCAAAGTCAACAAGTTTGAATCAGAGACACAGCAATATCGATGAAGGGCTCTTGGCCCGTGTGATGCGGCCAACCCAATCGTCGTCTTCCAAGTCTGTAGATAAGACTACACCACTCAGAAAGATGACACAGCGGCACATGCAAAAACCTCCAGATAATCGATTCAGCGGAGGTCTCCCGAGATCACTGAGCAGCATAGGATTCAGCAAGGTATCATGCAGGGTGGCCCTAGCGCGCCCGGCAGATGGCGGAGCTGGTGCAGGTATTCCTGAAGTGCATAGTGGCAAGAAAATGGCAGGGCCCGGTGCTGAAGCTGCGTCCTCAATTGGTCCAGTGAAGTCCATGACTGAATCAATGACTTTTAATGAGCGACCTACTAAAACACCGACCGGAAGTCGCTCAGCTTCACCCACATCGGAGCATCGAGACGAAACGGGCGGTGCAATTGGACCTGACTCTCCAAGCATCCATATAGCATCCATAGATGAGGATATTGAAAAGACCTGTCTGAAGAAAGGCAACAATATAATGGATGCTGTCTCTGGAACAGCCCCAGCACCGGTCACTGCCTTGTCGACAGACACGATGCGTCCGTCAGGGACAGATACACATATCGGGCAACCAATCAAGGATTTACTGAATAATCATATTGCTGACCTGCTGGAAGTGCACCCTGTAGTTCCAGAGCCTCTCATCGAGACGCAGACAGATGGGTGGACCAATGAGACGATGCTGCACATACCAGATGAAGCACCTGCCTGTCTAGCTGCGCCATTGGCAGATGATGAAGAACGTCAGACTGGCGAGATTCTACCTTCTGGACCAAGGAACTCTGATTCGCAACAAATGACAGAGCACACTTGCCCAGAAGAACGGATACACACCAGCGCTGGTAATGATGAACCGACAACTCAATATGAACCTGCTTCATTGGCATTAGAAGACGATATTGCTAACTCGACCATAAAAGAACCCGTCTCTACCTGTGACGTGGGGTTAAAAGTTGAAGGGATCGCCAGTGCTGACTGTGAAACTCTAGATAACTCACCCGTGTCTACAATAGAGTAACATGGTTCCGTCACTGAGTATGCCAGTGCAGAAAGCGTGGAGATAGAGGGTTGGACGGTCGTCATGTTAAAGATATTTCCGTCTTGATTGTACGGCTGAGTGATTCTCTTATGTCCAACCTAGTTAGTTATCACACTAGTAATTCTGCGAGCGTCATGTACCAAATTTTATATACATTTAACAACACATTTAATAGCCACGGTACAAATTCGTCGTTGCCGAGAGAAGAGATGTACGCCAGTCCTGGTTTACGAGCTGAAATGCGTCATCCTATAGTTCACGCCGCGAAGTTCCAACATAGTAATACATTTCGAAGTCAAGCACGAAAATAAAAAATGAGCTTCGGCATAATCGCTACTCATGTTTTCATGACACCCGACAAATAAGGAGCCCGCCAACTTTCCGCGCAAGTGCTTCTCTTGCTTCCAGAACACCACGAGACGTCGCCACAAACATACATTCGCCCAAATTCAGGCCCGGCACCACGCCCCCTTTCAAGTTGGCAGGGAATCCTCTTGTCAACCTACCCAGTTCGTCTATATTGGCAGTCATCAATCTGGATGGCTTGCTGATAAGATGAGCTTTCGACAGGACCGGTTTTCCATTCCAATATTTCATCCCGAGCCATATCCTCATTCTAGAAACATTTGCGCTGGTGACTTGCTCTGGAGTCTCCGATACCATTTGTTCCATTGTTGGCGGATGAGGACCGGCCCGATATACGGCTGAAAAGAAGCCAGAGCGATGCATAGCGAGCGCGAGATGCAGATTGTATTTCGAGTTCTTCACAGATGTAATACCAAGACGTGATTTTGAAGCATTCTGAAGGTGCGAGCACATATGTGCGACGTTTAAAATGGACGGCATTGTTTTCGGCGGAATGGCTGAAAGATGGCTCGTAAAATGCGGTATATGGGTAAAGCGTCTCACCAGTCGCAGAAAGTGACTTGTGAAGGATGCATCTGGGTACTGGAAAATTGCCGGGAGATTATGGCTCCTGAGTTTTGCAACTGTAAGCTTATATCAGTCAGGCAGAGAAGGCTTCGAGCGACAGAATGGTTGTTTTGACCGATGTACCTGATGAGGGAGCTTATAAAGCAGTCCAAACCCAGATCCCCGTGGCTATAAGTCCAACGCCAAGCCCCTTGGCGGAAACCTTACCAAGCTACAGATTGAAACCAGATGCGGAGGCTCAGAGCTCTGTCAAAAGAAGTTGTGGCGTGGCGTAGATATTAGATTCCGCCTGCGATTTCTGAATCATGACTAAGCAGCACCCACC
Organism: Ustilaginoidea virens; assembly: GCF_000687475.1. Taxonomy (NCBI): domain Eukaryota; kingdom Fungi; phylum Ascomycota; class Sordariomycetes; order Hypocreales; family Clavicipitaceae; genus Ustilaginoidea; species Ustilaginoidea virens. The sequence goes on from NC_057322.1 coordinate 1,052,731, forward strand.
TGCTTTCTTAATTGGCTGGATGACTGTCCCATGGCTTTGGTCCCATCGATTTCGCAAAGGAAGGAAGGCTCAAATGTGAGCTGCCGATGGTAATATGATGATCATTCATTTTGTATGGTCCAAACGATTCATATCAGTATCTCGTAGACGAATACAGAATGGAGCAGAGTGTACTCAAGTCAATTTTGATTTGCAGTCACCCGGTTCCCAAATGCCACCCAAAATGCAGGCAGAGCTATGAGGAGGTACATTTTTTAGCGATCGGCCGGACCAGACAGGAAGTTCACTCCAAACCGAAGAACCTTGCAATTGCAGACAATACGCCTTCACGATGTCGGCAAGCAAGGACTATGAAGGCAAGTGCAGCCGGGCTACTGACGCAGACCATGAATACGCGTAAAAGAATCTTCCCTTGGCGTTCGCTCTTACTTACGATATCATTATATCCCTCATTGCTGAAACTGACCCGATAATACTTTGTATGCCATCCGAAACTAGGGAAGTAGACGCTCATAAATTCTTCCAGAGTCTTCCGTAACCGGTATCTCTTGGAAAGCACCGAGGACCTCATTTCCACATAGTTTTGAAGGGCTAAGTCGTTTATCGCATGTGCATCGATTGTTCGAATAGCGGAGTACTCTGCAAGGGCCTGCGCTCTATTTGAAGCAGAAGAACTTATCTTATCATTGTCCTCGCTTGCCTCAAGATATGTGTCGAGTATGGAAAAGAGAATGTGTACATCTTCCATTCCCGCGTTCATACCTTGACCGTAGAAGGGAACCATGGCGTGAGCCGCATCACCAATAATGACAACAGAGGAGCCGTAGTGGTAAGGACGGCATTTTAAACTGATCAACGGCAAATGGGGATTTTGTTGGAAGGCCGCTATAAGGCTATCTTGGGTAATGAGGTCGGTAACCCCCGGGAAATGGTGGTCAAAGAAGGATGGTAATTTCGTCGCATCGGCCTCTAAGTCAGCCATCTGCTTACTAGGAAGGAAAAGAGTGCTTGTGAATGACCCGTCCTGTGGCCAAGCGGAAAAATCAACTTAGTATGGGAGGCGATTGTGCTGATACCAGGTCCTGGAAACTTACATTGCTGGGGATGGCAATAAACATAAAGTCCCTACCCGGCCAAATATGCAAATGATTTGGCGAAATCCGGTGTTTGGATGAATTATTTTCTTCACACTTTTCTGCCTTCGGCTCTATGCGAAATTCGCACCAAAGAGTATCAATATACTCTTGTTGATAGTCCATTCTCGTGAATTTCATCAGGTGATAACGAACTGCTGAATGAGCTCCATCGGCGCCAATCATTAGATCAAACCTGATCTCAATCTCTCTGGGCCGGCTGCTGGGCGAGAAAATTGTATCTCGGACTTCGAACCATGCACGTCGTAAGCGGAAATCCGCTCCAGTCAATTTGTGATTGAAAAATATTTTGACATTTGACATCGACTCCAAGACATTGAGGAGTCGCTCATTTAAGCCAGATCTGTCAATTGCGAAGATGGTCTTGCATTTAGGCATTAGTATCTCAGTTAATATTGGAAGAAAATGTGGAAAGGCGCTTACTCGGCCTTCAGCATCATAATCCTGAGCATGTCCGTATAACTTTCCACTCGGATCCTTGCCGTGAATCATACGCCCTCGCATTGGTATGGTGGCAGCCATAACAGTCTCCAACAGGCTATCATGACCAGAATGTCTCATGGCATTAATACCGCGCTCCGATAAAGCAAGGTTAATGGACTTGGTAAAGTTGAGAGGAATTATGCCTGGATTACGCAAGTCTAAAGTTTGTCAGTTTTCAACCGGTCATGTAATCTCGGAATATTCGATAAAAAGTATTTGACTGGCTACCAGCCAGCAACGTGCTGCAAGACCATGGGAAGGAAGGGTCGACGAAAGCCAACCTACCTGAACGAAGTTCATACAATTCTACCTCATGGCCGCGTTGAGCGGCATAAAGAGCGGCTAAGGAGCCGACTGGGCCGGCACCTATGATAACTGTCTTCAGGGGAATGGCCATGGTCTGCGTTCCTGGCCCAGACGATGAATTTGTCAATCTCGACACAATAATGCAGTAGATTTGCAGTACCTTCCACTACTTCAAAACCATAAAACGGGAATTTAGATAAAGAAACACATGTTTAAATGATGTTGAAATATTGTACTGAGGCTCAGATGCAAGTACAAGAAGCGTCAGACGCAGTCATCGCACTAAGCGGGGTAAGCTAAGGTATAAAATGTCCTCAACTTAATATAATAAAATAAGAGAGGCGCTTTTATGCCTTACATTGTGTATATATAGAAAGTCTCTACTAAGAAAATAATAAAATAATGATGATGATAATTAGAAAGGCCAAAAAAAGGCTAATAAATAAGAAAAAACTCCTTATTATTTAAATAGGTTAGAAACCATATAATATTATGTAATATTATTTAATATTTTAATAAATAATTTGAGTCCCCTCATAGGCTGGACTCCTCCCCACCCGGCGAGAATTCCTCTACAGGTATAAACACCTAACTACAGAGCGTATTAACTTACCTTGGACTCAAACGAAGGCGTCCTCGCTCATCCACAAGGAATACGGCCACTTTTCATTCGATTTACTTCCACCGGGGTCTTTCCCGGTACCACGGCCGTCAACATGGCTGCTGAACCACCTAAAAAGAAGAAGTGCTTGGGCGTGAACTGCGATAATGAGGCCAGCTCCTTACAATGTCCGACATGCCTCAAGCTGGGAGTAAAGAACAGCTTCTATTGCTCGCAAGATTGTTTCAAGAAGAACTGGGTACGAGCTTGGTATACTCTCAGAACAATTTTGCCAACCGCTTGTTCGATTCAGGCCATGAATCTGACGTGATTTTTCATCACAGAGCAGCCACAAATTTATGCACAAATCCCAAAGTAATGTCCCTAGCCGCATTACTGCCCCGAAAACCATCTTACCAGATCCAGCGACCGCCCTGTACAATCCATTCCCGAGTTTTCCTTTCTCGGGCCCCTTACGACCGGTCTATCCTCTTTCTGAGCATCGTACGCTTCCGAAATCGATCCCGCACCCCGTGTGGTGGCAGGACGGTAATCCTCGATACAGCCGTTCTCTCACGAGCCGCAACAAAATCGAGATACTGGACGAAAGTGGCCAAATGGCGATGCGTAAGAGCTGCCAGTTGGCGCGAGAAGTTCTTGACATTGCCGCCGCCGCCGCCAAACCTGGTGTCACGACTGATTATATCGATGAAATAGTCCATATTGCCTGTATCGAGAGAAATGTGAGTCCAGGGCTTTAGATATAAGCATCAGGCCATTGCTTCTATGAGACAATATTTAAATGCTCCAGTCCGTCATGGATCAGAGGGCCCCTCTGGACGTGGATTATGCAAAAGCATGCTAATAACTGACAAACCGAGTGACAGTCTTACCCATCTCCCTTGAACTACAATCACTTTCCAAAATCCTGTTGCACTTCTGTTAATGAGGTGATTTGCCATGGCATTCCTGATCAGCGAGTTCTGATAGACGGCGATATTCTGAATATCGATATCTCCCTATATCACGGGGGGTTCCATGCCGATTTGAACGAGACATACTATATCGGCGACAAGGCCAAGACTGACCCAGAAAATGTTCGGGTCGTGGAGACAGCTCGGGAATGTCTTGAGGAAGCAATCAAGGCGGTTAAGCCAGGCGTTCTCATTCGCGAATTTGGTAACATCATCGAGAAGCATGCCAAGAAGAAGAACTGCAGTGTCATCAGAACCTATTGTGGACATGGCATCAATAAGCTTTTCCACTGCGCCCCTAATGTACCACACTATGCCAAAAACAAGGCCATAGGCGAGTGTAAGCCAGGAATGACATTTACCATTGAGCCAATGATTGCTTTAGGGAAGTATCGTGACATCACTTGGCCAGATAACTGGACCAGTACGACGATAGACGGGAAGCGAACAGCGCAATTCGGTATGTAATAATAACTTGGTCCTTCCACTCATATTTAGCCCCTCTGGAAGTTTGCATATGGTTTTAAGTACACGATTGTTTACTAAGTATATTCACAGAACATACCTTGCTTGTTACCGAAGAAGGGGTAGAGATACTTACAGCGAGGACAAACAAATCGCCCGGCGGCCCAATAGCCATGCCAAGTTCAATTCCAGATACCGTTATTTCTGACTGCTCCATTGGTCCAGTTGATTCTTAGTCGATGGACACCACCTGTTCTTGAGAGACCATGGTGAAGTCGCTGGGTTGTAAAATAGCGGTTATAAAAGTGAAATCGAGATCGTCTGGGTTGCGTCATGATGCTCAGCAATCATAAAACCAGCTCATATTGCCATCCTTCATGAACTGCAGATTTCATTAGCAGCTACAAGGCTTAGCAGGCTTATAGCGACGACTACACTAATGATCTTCATCCTTTCATAATGGATAATATATGTAGTAGCTAAACAGATGAGGGTCTTATACAGATGACGACTTGCTTTGGAGTGAACAGGATATAATGAATGACAGAGGCGAGGACGCGTGCATAGCAATGCCCTTTTAAAGCTATTCACGATCTTGATATAAGGATGTTGCTGGATGTGTGTGAGGCAACGCTTTTCCCTTGCATATACTACCTAGCGCTGTAAAGAACGATTTGTTCATGTATTTCGAACCGGGGGGAAATTAATTGCCCTGGGGGTATTTTACTACTACCAAGGCCCAGAGAGCGCCATCATGGCTCTCATATAATAATGAGTGTAGCTCTACTACTCCTTAGCAAGCGCCTGCCTAGTGGAGAAAGTTGGGAGCCAAACCCATCGCGTGCGAGCTGGTTCATTGACAGCCATTTGCTCATTAGTTTCGATGAGGTATAGTAAGCATATTTATAGATGGCTTAGTGATTATGTAGGATTTACCTTACTTGTATAACAGAGGTATCTAAAAACCTCATGTAGGGGTAGCAGGTAGCTTTTCAATGCTCCCCGTACGAAGCTTGAAGCACATACCTACCTACCTACCTGGTACACACCTAGTTTACCTACAGGTACCTAAGATAGATAGATACCTCTGCCTTAAACTGGCGAGACCCTGCTCCCAGCCATGCACGGGCCAAGCGCGGCTCCCGCCTCCCGCCACCGACGAAGATAAAACTCGGACGACCCAAGCTCCCCAAAATGGACCCAGGCGGCCACCCAGCTACACTCATGACCTCTTTCTTCTCAACCTCGAGTCATTGACTGCCCTCAACCTCCAACGTACCCGCCGGTGCCACTCACAGTCATCACCAAAGGGCCAGAAATTATAATTCTTGCTCGCTGGGGAAACAAGAACCCGAATAGATCAATTCCGGCATAGCCAACTATATCTCGATTTCTCCTCCCAAGAATTCTCTAGCAGTCCATTTTCGCGAGACGCCTAACGACCCAGTGCATATTGCAGACAACTAGCTTCCTATAACCGGCTCACCTTCTCTTTCAACCATGATGTCTGGAGAGGCTTGGTTATACCTGTTGGCAGTGTTGATTAACGCTGTCAACCTCTTTCTGCAGGTGTTCTTCACTATCATGTACAGCGACCTAGAATGGTACGTCAAAAATCGTCCTTCCGTCTGCGATAGCATCCCGTATACAAGGCAAACTTGCGGAAGATATGGTGTCTGGCAGTGAACACTAACACCTCAACCAGCGATTACATCAATCCTATTGAACTATGCAACCGTCTGAACGCCTATATCATCCCTGAAGCTGCGGTGCACAGTTTTTTGACGTTCCTATTTCTCATCAATGGCTACTGGTTGGCTCTGGTCCTCAATATGCCTCTCCTCGCTTGGAATGCCAAAAAGTAAGCTCTACCATCACGATCATGTAGCTTGCCCATCACTAACTAATACCTTGATCAGGATTATGGAGAACACTCATCTTCTTGACGCGACTGAAATTTTCCGCAAGCTCAACATTCACAAAAAGGCAGGTGCCAGACATGGAGATACTCAACGCGACTCACCTTCGAGCTAACTCGTCATGTACAGGAGTCATTCGCCAAGCTCGCCTTCCATTTGATCATGTTCTTTTTCTATCTCTACAGCATGATTGTCGCCCTCATTCGAGACGAATCCGCTTAGTCAGTAGCACATGGCGATGCTTCATATGGATTGAAGAGAGCATTTTTCTATTACAGTCAGTTTGACGCTTCCGTGTCTAGGCTTGGAACTAACAGTCATACGTCATGTCAAGGATATGAATCGGGCGTAGCTAATTGCATGACCACTTTTATCAAGATGTTACGAGTAAAGATGGCGAGATGAAATCGAGGATAAGTTGGAAGAGCTGATTTGCATCCCTATATGAATCAAAAACTTCTTGGTGGCATATGGCGTTTCTTTGGGAATCTTTTGTTGTAGAACGACTTCTTTCAGATTCCTCACACCATTACTGCTGGACCGCTGCCCAACGAGACAGTAAGATGTTCTGAATCAATAAATTAACCAGTTAATACCTTACGTGCCTCGCTCCGCCGCGGGACTATCTTTTCAAGAAAACATTCGGGCCCCAGAATAATAACGGCGATAAGAGAGAAGCGTTGTTCTGGAGCTAGGGGAAGGTATTGTATTTGACAATGGATGTTTCGAGTACCTGTCGGTAATGAAAAATTACTGGAATAACACCAAGCTGCTGGCACAAATCTGCACAGCGAGATTGAGTGTGTTCTTAGTCACCATTTCCCGGCAGAATTCTACTATAGCACAAATAATTGTCCTTGACGCCTTAGTTACATTCATAGGAGTTGAAGTCCAGTGACTTTCCACCTCCTATGTCTATCTACCTTGCCGATGCTAGTGTTGATATTGATACTATTCTCTGGTCCATTTTTCGATGACGGTATAAGGCCCTGATGCCGCCCAATCTTATGGGTGTCTGAGGCTCATGAAAAGGTTGGCTCACGGCAAGTTTCCGGAGGGCAGGACCAAGAAATTGGTGATCACATTGCTGACAACCCTAGGAAATAAAAGATCAATATGAGATCAAGTACTCTTTCGCTCTTTCTTGAACACCTGTGAGGAAACAGTACCTAAAGGTCTGGTCTTGTGAAGTGCTGGGAAGTTGTGCCTGAGCCAAACCCCCCCATCAGGTACGAACGGCTCGACTAGAAAATTATACGCACCTCCTAGAATGTGCGAGGTCAGCTCCCAGTTACGTTTCATGTTAGTGCTCTTTTTAGCGAGTTAAACCAAGCACTATATGCTGCGGAGCTGCCTCTCATACGAGGAGTGGAAAAACGCATGATTCCGCAAGAAACACTAGACACGGACAGCTATGATACATGCAAACACCGACTATTGCTGTGGGATCCATGCGTCATTTTGGTACACGCCATTGGCGCCTCTGCGGTACCCTATTTCATCTCTCCGATCATCAATCAGTCTACCCCATTCTAGCAGCAGCCGAAAGAGATAAACCTCCATGTCTCTGCTTTGCAACGCCCTCTGGACCCAGCGTTGCCCTTGCTGTGCAATCCATTCTGCATCGTCAGACCGGCCCATGATGTAGGTATTGATGCCGTTCATCTTGGCCCTATATGATGTTCCGCTAAAGTAAAGAAGCGTGGTGTGCAGGGCCTGATACCGCGAATCCACGGGCACAAAGTGTAGCCACGGCGTGAGCCGATCAGAATACCAGGTCTGGAAAATGGTCGAAATGAACGGGAGGCTTTGTGATGCAAGCATCCTGACTGTTGCCTTTGGAGGCCCGTCATCCTCATCTGTTAGGAGAATATAACGATGCTGTAGAGGATCTCTTGGCCGTGCATCTGTGCCGTATACCTGCTTGAGGAGATGACAGTTTTTACCGATGCATGCAGAATCATTAGTTGTGCCAACCTGAAAGGACAAGTCACGATTTGCCTCTGCAACAGGAACCGAATGCGACTTGAATTTGCCATGCGAGCCAGGAACAGGCAGAACCATTGTGACGCGGTCTCTTATGTTGGCATCTTTCAGCAGGTGCAGCAGCCTCAGATTGTGGTTTCCCCTAGTTGCTTGTTCGCTCAGCGCATGATTTCCAATCGAGCCGCTCCAGAACAAGGCGTCTTTCCGTTTCGTGAAGATCTCTCCATAATCAGGCTCGTCCATGCGCGATGTAGACAGGGGGAACAGAATATCAGAAAACCCCTCTATTTTGAATGGGCTGAAAAGAGGCATGAGGGTACGAACTGGAGGCAGGCTCGGATTCGTCATGAAAAAGCTGTGAAGGTGGCCGAGGTCGGGCTGTTCACATGCGTCTAATGACTTTGCCCAGTCATCCACCAATTGGCCCCGAGAGTGAGGTTTCACACAAGTCGAACAAAAAGAGCCAAAGTCCCAGTGTGGGCTTGTCTTGACGAGAGATGCAGAGGGGCACGCTTCAGTGTAAATTTTCCGGAAGTCATTTGCCCATGTACGCTGATCGATGCTGGTGTCTCTTGTTTCGGTCGAACCGGAATCTTTAGGCACAAGAGCAGACCAGTTTGCGGATCTTGCAGTTCTTGCCGATACGAGCTGGGCCATAGAGTGTAAATGGGCTTGGCTCCGATGTTGTTTATCCGTCCACGAAGGAATTATTCTAGGGACGTGATGTAGATTTACGGGAATTACCATGTCAGGTAAGTGTTTAGAGAACTTCTTAATCGTATCAGCCAGTTCACTTAGTGCCAGTCTTTTGCCACCATCTTCACGGTCAAGTTCACTGATTGTGACTTGCCCATCCCGCACAACTATGCTTGCTACCCCGGCGTATGAGGTTGCTAATTCGGCTCGCCTGCGCAATGTCGAAGGAGACAACGACCAGAACGCACTCAAATCCTTGTCTATTCTGCGGAAGTCGTCTATGACCGTCGTATTCGAGGCGTATTGGAACCACTCATCAAATCTGGGCGGCGGAACTCTTCCGTCGTGACGCTCTTCGTAAACCCTGGCGGCTGTCGTGACACTCTTGCTCGTGGCGGCATGCAATAACCAGCGGGTATGCGCCGTATGAGCTTCGTATATAAGATCGCTGATTGGGTGGCGGGGTTCAAAATGGTTGTCTGGCTTGACAAGTGCAAACACGATGCTGGTGATAAGGAGTAGAGTAATGAGTAAGACAAACAGTGGGCGGCGAATGAACAATATGTAGCGCAGGTTGTTTGTGTGTACGAATATAACAAGGCCAGCAGAAGTCAGCCAAAGCGGCAAAGTGCCAGATGATCGGGAAGAATGCATCCAATCTCCCGGGCTAAGGATATTTGCACTAGCATGCCAAATGCCGACAAAAGATGTGATAATAGCCGCCGATGTATCAATAGTGGCATCGCACGTCCAGACAGCCAGACTGAAAGCAAGAGCAGCAAAAGAAAAACTGTCGAAAACAAAACTGGAGGCGTCTAAGTGCCCAAACGCAATGCTCGAGTACCGAGTTCCTGTAAAAATGCCGGTGGTTACCCATACGAAGGAGAGTGACAACGGCGATATCAGTAGTACGTTTGATAACATCCGCAGCCGCGATTCCAGGTTCCCGGCCCAACAAAGTACTCTCCACAATGTTGAAACAGTCGCAGCGTCAAGAAAAAGCCCCAAAATTTGGAGGGAAATGATGTGTGGTCGGCTGTCCAAGGGAGCAAAGCAAACATATGTGGACCTCGTGGCCTGATCCAAGGTCAAGGAGGTGCCGTATGACAGAAAAATGGCACTGATAACAGACATCAAATGCTCTGTTCTTGGCCCAGACAGCCAATCGCGGAAATCATCGAGAACAGTCCGCCATGGATCTTCCAATTCATCAGACAAAGGAGTGGTGGACCAACTGCCTTGCCATGTGACAATATTGTTGGCAACAAGTACAAGGATGAGCCACGACTAGCCGATCGACGAGTTAGCTTTTTCCAAAACCGGGTAGCAAATTTTGAGTCATGCAACGTGTCTGGAGAGAGAGAAGATAAAGTGGCAGGAAGGAGTAAACGGAACGAAGGATGGGTGCGAACTACCTCAACGCCGAAAACAGAACATTGTTGGCTGCAATTAACATAGTGGAAAACCTCCAGCCGCATTGCGATGCATGCTACCACCACTGGAACTGAATAGCGCTTTGGTCTGGGAGGGACACGGATGCCATGTTTCGTTTCCGTCGCACGAACAGTCGAGCTTGCTGGCAGGCCATGGTGAGCGTGGCCTCGACTTAGGTAGAACTCGAATTGTCCATCCGCCCCCGAAAGCCATCTTAAGAGATAGCTTACGGCGAGACATATCAAGCCACTTAGAAACAGCACCAGCGACAGTGACAGATGAGGACTCTCTATTGGGGCTGTGAGCGTGATTTTGTACAGATTGGACTGAAGTCATGTCCCATACCAGTTAAGGAGTGCCGTTCTAGCCGGTGCCAGACATTTTCAAAAGTCATGAGTGTGCTTTCAATGTGTGAGAATGCTGCATCTCAATCTACACAACGGACACGGGCAACACAAGGCCATTATTGCTCACCACAAAGCAGAGAGTTGATGGACTCGTGAAGGGGCCATGGTATGATGGGCCTACAGAGCTTCCCTTGATTTAACATTAACAATTCCAACCGGCACGTGTTTCAAGTCCCAAGAGTACATTTTGCCAGGGCCGAGAAGATGGATTTGAAAAGCGAATCAGCATAGATGCCTGTTATTAAGACAACGGCAAAGTCTGGGACTCTGGGACAACAATGAACGAACCCCTGGCTTGGGTAGCGATTGCATTACATAAGCTGGCACCATGGACCCCTCCGTTTTTACCGAGGTGGTCATAGTACTCCGTACGTGCCGTCCCGTGCTGTAGTTGCCATGTACTCGACGTGAATACACTAGACACATAACAGGCGAGAGAGAACGTTTCCCTGAAGGATGCTTTGGAGCCGAACCGAAACTGCATCTGCCAAAAAAAAAAAGAAAAGCAATAAAAAGCAAAACATACTCGACTGGGAGGCATCAATTGCAATTCTTCACTTCAGTCATGGCAGGTCTCAGTGATGCCCCGTTCATGCAGTCACTGGCTGTTCCAGCTGTATGCTCGTTGATTGCGTATCTAGCATACTTTTCGCAATATCTGCTCCAGACATCTTCGCTTGAACCAGGGCCGCCGTCCCGAAAGGAAACCATTGTATTCAATTTTTGTCTCGTTTTCCTTTGGTACGCATATTTCAAAGCAGTGACCGAGGACCCGGGACGATACGTCTTCCCGCTCAAGCGAGCTGAAGAAACTGGAGGGAATTGGTGCAAGAAGTGTGCGGCGCCTAAACCCGCAAGAGCACATCATTGCCGACATTGCGGACGTTGCATTCCCAAAATGGATCACCACTGTCCGTGGACTGCGAACTGTGTCTCGATGACAACCTTTCCGCATTTCCTACGTTTCCTAGTGTTTGCCAATGTTTCACTCTGGATACTCGGATTCCTTCTCTGGCAGAGATTCCACTCTCTGTGGGAAGCACGTCACTTGCCGGCATATCTAGGCCCAACCCTGCCTGCGCTCATAGGTCTTGCCGTCACATCACTCATCTGTTTCTTCACATCCCTCGCACTCGGTATCATGCTGGCAACAACGGCCAAGAGCTGGCTGTTCAATTGCACCATGATTGAAGGCTGGCAGTTGGAGCGCCATGAAGCCGTGCTAGATCGTGGGGGCCGAGATTGGTGGGACTTTAATGGTCCAGACGGAATGAAGATCAGGTTCGAAAGAGTCGAGTTCCCATATGATCTTGGGATTTGGGCCAACATGTCTCAAGCAATGGGGACTTCTAATTTTTTACTCTGGCTTTGCCCCTTCGCCGGCAACCCCAAAGTTGGACAAGATGGAAAAGGCACTGGCTGGGAGTGGGAGGAAAATGGATTTAACCCTAGAGAGGGAATGTGGCCACCCCTGGACCCGGAGAAAATACAGAGGGCAGATAGGCAATGGCCAGCTGCTCGCAGAGACTATGCGGCAGAAATGAGAGATGTAGAGCCGTCCTCTGCGGAGCAAATATGTGCCTTTAGGGAACGACAGCTCATGGACACTTTGAGACCAAAAACGCTCCTCGCAGAACTTGAGGAAGATGAATCCTACGGCCTGCCGTACGCGGAAGAGGACGAATTTCATCGAGACGACTGGAGAGATTGGAGGAATGACGATGGTGAATATTTGACGGATTATGGAGTTGATGAGGAGGCTGAAGACTTCTGCACAGCACCGATTCATCAGGACGATGTGCCTCTCGCAGAATTTTTGCGTCGACGGAAACATGGCCACAATGGTGAGATAGACTAACAATTATAGAGCTCGCGGGGATCTTCTCCGAAATCATTGCAAATTATAATAAATGTCGTACATGAGCATCTTAATGGGATTGTCGTTTCTTAACTCCTAGGATCCCACGAAAGAGCACAGATATAACGGTGTGAAGTCCAGGGACTCTTGTGTGGTCTGTAAGCTTGCCATTACGGCAGCCGGCTATCGCCTTCCCAGGCTAATCGAGAAGAGGTAGAAACAGAGGCAGGTTCTGTGCTATGCTATGTTTGGAGTCAAAATCTAGTCAACGATGGGGCACCATTTGCTATCGGCCATTTTCACATCACCAATCCTCGTCTTTCTCTTTTTGCATGGCATTCTTTCGTGCCAAGAGGGCATCAGCTAGGCTTCCTCCAAGACTCGGAGTGGGGGTGTTGCTCCGGCTACCTTCTGAGCCGCTTGCGCCATTCAGACCGAGACCAGAATCCCGTTGTGCCAACTCGGCAGGCTTCCGTCCCGCTGCGGGACGCTTCGCAGGAGGCGCAGGAGGTGCTGGTCTCGTTTTGGGCGCAGGCGGACCTGGAGGTCGTTTGGGTGCCGGCGCCGCTTGTTCCTCAACATACGCGGCCGGAACCCATGCCTGACCGTGGTCATTCTTCGCCAACCACCAACCTATTACACATAACATCAGTCGCCGATCAGAAATTTCAACTCCGAAGAAGAACTTGGCTTACCATTATTCTCTTTTTGAATGATCTCCAATATGTCGTCTGCTTTGATGGAAAGCTCGTTCTCTTTTTGACCCTGGAAATCGTAAAGCACTTTCGCTGTGACTTTAGGTCTAGCTGGGATGGCGGCAGCAGGAGGCGGCGGCGGCGGCGCTCGGGTAGCTCCTCCACTGACAATGGCCGGGTTCTTTATATTCTTGAAAATGGGTGTACTAGCTGCTCCCAGGTTTGGTGCGTTGGCCGTGCCAACAGATATCGCGGCTGTCGCAGAAGTTGATGCAAGCACCGAGTGAGGTTGTTCTACGACCCTAGGTCCGGCTCCAGGTAGGGGCTGCGTCGGCCGGTTGCCATTGAGTCTGGAGGGCCGGCCGCCAGGCCCGCCAGGTCTGATCAACTTGCCACGAGTGATTGGACGCGGGGGAACCGGTTTAGCTCGTGGCATAGGCCGCGAAACAGAGTTTGGTGGTTCACCTCGTTGAGTATGAACCGCGCCACTCTTATAGTAGTCTACTGACTGTTGAGAGTCTTGAAGTACCTTGACTTGCTGAAGCTTATTAGGTTTCTTCGCATACTCGATTACATCTCCAATCCTGAGATTAAAACCGCCAGGCATAGCCCGCTCCATCTGCGTGAACATTTCTGTTTTGAATACGCAGTTCAACAGCGGATCGGCTTCTTGAGCAGACCCAACTCCAAGCGAAAACCAATCATCCCGGCAAGTGGATGTTCCCACGAACTTGATGGCGCCAAGTGGAATGGCTCGTTCTGTCGCGATTTGTACCTGACCGTTGGCAAGCAGTTGAGCTATGACATAGAACTTGCTGTTTGTGACAATGATAAGTCGCGGGCTAGGTTTGCTGGAGCGTCCGAACTTCGCCTCCAAAGCCTCTCCGCGACAGGAGAATACCACACGATCATTGGAACTAATATTGACAGCTCTTCGAATCTGCGCACCGGGCCCGGCCGTTGCATTTATGCCAAGGTAGTCACCCAAGAACCTCCGGGATCCTAGCAGACTCATTCGTCTGCGCTCTTTCTTGCCTTGTAGTAACTTATGTCCGTGGTCTCGAAGCTGTAGGTACTCCGCTCCCGTACGCTTTTTCCGCCACATTCGTTGAATACGGGTAGCAGATTCGGCACGGTAGGCTAGATAGGCGCGCCACATTCTCTGCAAACGGGTGGCCATGTTGTGCCAGTACCGATCTCGCATGTGCTCCAGTGCAAAGAGGGTTTCGGGGGCTTTAATGAAGGCCTTGGTGACTCCTAGTTGCCATTCTTCTTTCGGAATGCTGGTATCCTTCAAAATCTGTTTCACTGCATCCTCCGTAGACCCTTGCCAAGTATATTCGCCTGCGTATGACGTGGCTGGTGATAGGAGGAAAAACCGCTCGACAAACTTGTCGAAGGATTGACGATACGCAAACCCAGCTCGTCGAATTCGAACGTTCTCCTGCAAACCGAGATATTTAATCTGGTGAAGAACATTGGGGCTATTGTACTCCGTTGGAGACTTCTTCTCGTTGGGTTTGATCGTTCGAATATAGGACGGCTGGCACTTCATTAGGGTGTCAACTAATGCGTTGGCTGAGGTTCGGATTCTGTCTCCTGCTGATGGCGGCTGCTTTCTGTTGTCCTGGTCAACTTGCTGGGGGAACAGGGTATGGACAAAATGATTTCCACTATGTTGGAACAAGTTCAGAAGTCCCTTAAGCAGTTGATCTTTATTTTTATCCGTAATTCCGTCAACTGTGTAAGAGACATCTCCTGCATAGTGCTTCACTATGAAGCTCCCTTGACGTGGCGTCAGATGAGCATGGGACATGCCGTTTATGCTCTGCATGAATGTGCGATCGCACGCTGCAGGGTCAGCATGGGCCGTCTTGGTTGCATCCTTCATGGCTGAGAAAACACCCGGCGGCCGAATCTGTTCGATGAGGTCACACACCACCTTGTTATCGAAATATTTGATAGGAGTCCACTGAATCTTTTCCCGGGCATACTCTTCCTGCTCCGTCTTCAGGGTAAGCTGGATGAAGATTTGTTGCAACTTTTCGTTCACGTAGTTAATACAGAGCTGCTCGAAGCTGTTCTTTTCAAAAATCTCGAAACCGTAAATATCCAAAATTCCAACTGTATTTGCTGAAGTCTGCCGCGATTTGAGAGACTTGTTGATTCTCTCCACAATCCAGTCGAACAAATTGCTATATATTGCCTTGGCCAGTGCGTCTCGGGTGGCTATGGCCTGGGAGGGGTTGGCAGGCGACTCGATGACTTCGCCATTGCGCGGTGTCAGAATTCGAATGGTGATGGCATGAATTATTTGATCTGGTGTCACTTCCAAGAGATACGCGACAAAATCGACCACAGACTGGTCGGCTACAGCCGCGTAGCCATTATCGTCTTCGCGAAATTGAACATTTCCTATCCACAGAATCGCCGCCAGCATGCGGAATATCTCATCCTGTTCGGACTGACCGAGTCCAATAATCTTCATGGCGTTGAGGGTATCCTGGAAATCGGCGACATCGTCAATACCGTCTACGTCAAAACATTTGGACTGGCTAGTGTAGACATAGGTTTCCGGTTTTTGAATTCCGAAAAGCTCTTGGTAATGCCGTGAAGCTCCTTTTGTGAACTGGTAGAATATGTGAAAGTTTCGTTCGCTCGTTATTTGTCCAACGACCCGGGACTTTTCAAGGAGATAGTTCGTAATGTCCGCTCCCACTGGCTCAGCACTAGAATTGAAGTGAATCTGAAGGTATTTGCCAAATCTAGACGAATTATTATTTCGCAGAGTCTTTGCGTTTCCGAAGGACTCTAGCAGTGGATTCGTTGCCAAAACCATTTCCTTAATCTTCTTGATATCACCAGACTGCTCGCCCGAAACGCTTGCGATGTACTGCATGATACGCTTAGCTGCTTCTGTTTTGCCCGCGCCGGATTCGCCTGAAATGATGACGCACTGGTTGTCATGGTAGGCTTTCATGTTATAATAGGCAGACTCCGCAATGGCAAAAACGTGGGGCGGCATCTCCAGGCGGTTTTTGCCCTTGTAGCTGTCGAGAACCTGGTCGGTGTAGATACCAAGGTCACGGAATGGATTGACAGAGACCAAAACATGGCCAATGTAGGTGTAAATCGAGCCGCCTTCAAATCGCTTCCTTAAATTATCATTGATGGCTTCGTTGGAGACCTTGCTCAGCAATGTCAAGTCTGAAACCCCAATCTCTCTTTTCTTTGTCGCCTCAAAAGTTGCCTTCTTGGGTCTGTTGCCGCCAGACCCTTGGGCAGTCGAACCGCCGGCCTGCACATTACGGGAAGCTTTATCCCTGGGACGCCGTGATATTCCCTAATTGAGATCGATATTCACGCGTTAGTTCACCAGATAGGCAAGGAATGCTCAGTCCTTTCTGCAAAAGCATGGTTCATACCATAATTGAATTCAAAGTAGAGGAGAGGAGGGGTGGAGGGGTACAGCGAAAGGCGCTTTACAGAAAGTCAATGAACCATCGATTGATTGCTGCCTGAAGTTATGAAGGATCAGTTTCTTGGGGGAAAAAAAGGGAATAAAAAAGATCGAGAAATATTCCGACAATCTTATTTCATCGTCATATTCGGGTTTTCTAGGCTGTGACAAGAGGCTGGATGCGATTGATGGTCACGACTCACTTTGATGATACGTAAGGCTGCCTGACGCTGACGAAGCGCCGACAATTTGCCGTCAATGGCACAGCCCCATCGACGACCTGTCGCCGCGAAAGATACTTGATTTAGTTTCACCTGAATTGGCAGCCACTTCTTCTGTCATCGTTGTGCGTCGACTGCAAACTTGGAAATGATAGTGACTAAGAAGCACAAGAGAACAGTAAAAGGCCCAAGTCTTTATCCGTCCTCACATTCACGACAAGCTTGATGATGTATATCACGTGACCAGGCATTGAATCGCTTGCGGACAGCATCATGCGAAGTTCTATTAACTCTTGCATATATGTACAAAATCCCGTTCAGAGTTCTACGAATTTTTTTTATCGGCACCTCACTACCTTAATTAATGTTTAGGTTCATAATGAAGCTCTTTCTGGAAGAAAGATATATGTCAGGGTTCTTGAATCTGCCCTTCCCCGACTATGTCATGAGCTATGAAGCTGCAATGACTTGTCTTTTTGCTTATAAATATTCAGTAAATCTATTTTCTAGTGTTATTATTTCTTGTTCAGAGTGATTTTAGTCTAGGCCGGCCGCACTGGGACAAAGAGCCCAGTAATCAGAGGTTATGTCATGCATAGTCTGCACTCCGCATGTGGCTGGCAACCCCCATCCCACGTCTAGTCGTTGCGGGGTACCGCCATCCGTTCAGCGACATGTAGCCTTTCGCTATTTTGAGGAACCAAGCACCAACCAACAAGCATATTAGGTACCTCCTGAAGCTTGACCAGATACCTCTTGACCGGATCGGCTGCTATAACCACCATCTAACTTGTCTGGTGACTCTCCCCTCATTCTTGTTTCCGTCCATTTCCCAGTCCAAGCTAAGCCTACCTTCATCTCGGACTTTTAAAGTCCTTTTCACAGCAGTAGTCGCTCTACAGAAAACAATAACTCTTCTTGGTTAACTACCACGCCGAAAGCTTGACATGTCTGTCTCCCTAGAGAAGCAACCCAAAGAGGTTGACGAGACACCGATCTCACCAATTCACCCGGATACTGCTAGAAAGAATTCGCTGGAAAATTATCTGATGCACCGCCCCAATCGTGGGGAACTGGTTGATAGTGCGTCCCCTGACTCAGCATTAACCTATAGTGCTATGTCCATCAGCCACGCATTCAGGTGCTGATGTTGTTTGGTAGAGAACATCTTGCCAGCTTCCTCGGCTGCCCCTGGACTTCTTGCTCATCAGAAGGAGGTAAGCATCATGTCCTCAAAAGTTAATATAAGCTTACAAGTCATAGCTTGAGAGAAACATGCTTGAAGACAAGCTTAATGACAAGATATCACACCGTCCGACCCCAGAAGAGTTGGTCAAGGGCGGCGTCTTACACGAGGACCCACGCGCTGCAGACTAGAGGTACGAGGAAGACATTGCGGATGAAGATCATAAACGCGAAGGCGGAGCTTGAAGAGTTCATGATGTAAGAAGCAAATACTAAGTTTACCTGTATTTCTGTAATCGTAAGGTGAAAATGGTTCGGTCCAACTTGCTTTAGCGGAGACCTGAACACCCGTGCTGAGCTGTGCTCTTGCTCGTTCCATAAGGTGCCCAGAGTGTTAAACCTTCTTGATCATGCCAGTGGAGAAATCAACAGAACAAGCATGAGCGACTTTCTCGTAAAGAAAAAAAATGTAATTCGCCT
Organism: Ustilaginoidea virens; assembly: GCF_000687475.1. Taxonomy (NCBI): domain Eukaryota; kingdom Fungi; phylum Ascomycota; class Sordariomycetes; order Hypocreales; family Clavicipitaceae; genus Ustilaginoidea; species Ustilaginoidea virens. The sequence goes on from NC_057322.1 coordinate 1,071,055, forward strand.
CTGCGGAGAAGATCAAAGCTAACTCTCGAATTAATATCGCTCCTATCCTCAGTATCAGCTCGACTGGCTTAATACTTAGCAGGGAAAATGCGACTTGCAACGCTCAAGAAGCTGAAGTTATACAATATTGACTCACATCAACTTCAGGGTTATGCGGACTCTGCCGCGATATTGAAATCGTATAATATATGAAGAATCCTCACAACTAGCCGAGTGACTAGGGCATCGTAATACTTATACAACAGCACCCTGCCATGGACAGTTTGATAGCGAACCAACATTTGCGGTGGCATTGCCTACTGACTCTTGAGGATGAGACAACCGCTTGTGAAACGCATCTGGCCACGAGAGAGCTTGAAACACAGATGACTCAAAGGGTTATCCGAGGCGAGATAGACAAAGTGGGAAAAGGCCAAATGAAGAAAAAGAAAGACAGGCAAAAAAAGAGAAAGAAACATACGCAGCACTAAATGGCTAGCATAAGACGGCGCGGTCGCACCCGCATCGCTTGATATACACGATACATCCGCCACAAGAAGAAGAGAGAAAAAAAGGGCAGCCATGGACATTAATCATGAACTTTTCTTGCAGACAGGCGTTGTATGGTCATTGATTTTACTCCTCGCAGAATTCGCAAACCACGCCCCCTCTAGTACGTGTAGCGAAAGTGCTTGTTCTCCTTGTCGGTCATGGTAGCCCAGACCTCGGGGGACAAGTACTGCTCCTCGGTTTCCTTGCTGCGATCGTTGCGGCGCTTGTTGGCCCATACGTAGTACAGAAACAGGCAGAATGTCGTGAGGGTGCAGCCTGCCTGCGTGCCCATGACGGCAAGCTTAGCCGGACGGAAATCGGGAGCGTCGCGAGCTTGGAAAGTTTGCGGTCCGATTATGTTGCCAATGGAAAACGAACCGGAAACGAGGGCAGCAGCAAAGGCGCGTTTAGAAGCGCCGGCGCAGTTGGCAACAGTCCACTGGGCGAAGAGAGGTCAGCTTCAGCTTCGAATCAAGAGGTCTCCACCCGAGCGTCGGGAGGAGCATAAGTTTGGTACCAACGTTGTAAAAGACAGCCAGCGGCGCTACAACGGCATTGACCAAATATATACCAGCAAGTAGACCGGCCTTGTTCGACTTGGGCAGAAACGACATGAGAGCCCCACCGATGATACTGCAGCTACATCAGCCTCGTGCTGTTTCGTGACCAAGCACACAAAAAAAAAAAACTCACGCAGGTATGATGCAGGCAATTATCCAAGCCCACCGATGAGACTGCTTGCGAATACCATAACCGACCATGAGAGTGAAGAATATGCTGACAAGACCGGATGGCATGTTCAAAAGAGCCGCCTTCTTCGATATCCTGGAGGGAGGCTCGTCGACGAGAATGTTTTTGATCAGAGTAGCCGAGTACGTGGTAATGACGCCGCTGGAAATGGAGAGCAAGATGACGGATAAGAGGAGCAGGTAGATCTGGGGATCCAACAAGGCTTCCTTAATCTCCCTGATGCGAAACTTCCGATTCTGGATACCGGTTTGGTTGACACTCACATGCTTCAAGAGGGCGGCCTTTTCGGTGATGGAGAGCCACTTGGCCTCCATTGGAGTGTCGGGAATGAAGAGAAAAGTGCAAATACCACACACGACGGTGATGCATCCCAGTGTGACGAACATTGTTCGCCACCCAGCCAGGGCGGCATTGGGCGTCATGTGTTGGAAGCCAAATGAAACGAGGCCGCCAATAATCTGGCCCAGACCCAATCCAAGGTACCAGAAGGAGAACCGAGGAGCCTGCTCAGACTTTGTGTACCACTGGCTGCTGATGAGCATGAGAGACGGGGCAATTGTGGCTTCAAAGATACCGAGGAAGATGCGAGAGGCGAGTAAACTCTGATAGTTGTGAGCAGCCGCACCACAAGCGGTAGCAACACCCCATAAAGTGACGTTGACGCCGAGCCACTTGGCCGCAGGGAAGACCTGCAAAAAATAAACTGGCGTAGCAAGCAAGGGTTAGCGAGGTGCTTCGCGTGGCCGTACATTGGGCGTACAAGCTGCCTTGTCGCGAGACTCGCATGACATACTGTTGGGAATCTCAAAGCACAAAAGGCCGACGAAGAGAAAGGTCGCGACGTTGGAGAAATCGTTGCCCTTCAGTCTGAGATCACTGGCAAGGCCCATGACGGCGGCGTACTATAAGTCGATGTGTGTCAGATCAGCACGGAAGGGATTTTCGCAAAAAAAGGTCAAATCACGAAAGAAGAGTACATATCCAAGCAAGGAGCAGAGGTGGTGACGACAGGATTGGGAGACTTGCATTCAAGATGACCTTGTCGAGGAATTGCATGGTATAGCACAAGAACATGAGAGGGACAATGTGCCAGTCAATGCGGCGGCGCAGAGCGTTCAGGTCAACGGCATCAACACCTGCAGCATCTCGATGGTCATTAAGAAACTTCCAGGCGGCATCAAGGTTGGCGACACGGGAAGGGACCAGCCGCAACCCAGCAGCATCATCGCTCGACGACGACGAGCCAGCGGGATGGACGTCGGCCTCGTTGACTTTGCCGTCACCGTGGGCGGCCATGATGTCTGTTGGAGGCGAAGGTGAAGCCCGAAAGAGAGAAGAGAGTGCAAATAATGAAGGTCTAGGACTAGGAATGAAGATGGTAGGAAGAAACGGGGAAAAGGTAATCTGCCGGTGTGGATGTCTTGAAGCTCGCACGAGCAACCCCGGCGTCGAGTTGACTCGGTATTCTCCTCGCTACGGATACTTACCAGACACAGACGCAGTGGCGCAAGAACACCACGCCACGGCTGCTTGGCTGTTGGTTGCAATGGAGTCAATCAACCGCTCCAAGGGGAAGGGGGGCGGATGTGACTACCAGACCGAACCCATTTGGTACAATGTTGTTGACGTTGTGTCATTGAAGTTACGACGACTACGGAGTAGCAGGTTGACAGCTTGCGAAAAGCTTGATCTAGCTGCCACCGAGGTGACCCAAGTCGGGAGGGAGGTTGAGGTTAGCGTACGGAGTACACAGTACGGATACCCAGCGAAGCAAGGTCCAGTCCGGTACCTCCCAGGAGGTGGCCTGGGATCCCCCGTGGCTAAGCGGCCCAGCAGCTGCCGCCCAGTGAGCGCAGAGGTGGCGACTGGAGACATGGGCAAGGGCCGCCGCGCCACTGGGAACCCGCCGACCCCTCGATGGCCCGGTGGTGCCCGTTTAATTAAGATTGGGGTGGCGCTGATTGTTCTGGGGAAGCCAGTGCACGGTGGCATCTGATGCCTGGGTTGTTCTGTGAGAGACAGGTCACAAAGTTCCGAGCAATGTGCGTACTGCCGACAGGGATTTTTCTTCATCATTCCGGGCCACTGTAATTTGTGATATAGGGCGTGGTCCACGAAACGTTGCAAATTTTACGCGTACACAATTCAGTCGCGAAGTCGGTATGAAGGGCATGCTGACCACTTTTAGTATCCAAGTGCCGTGGAAAACATGCAAGTATCTTTCTTTTCTTGATACGATTGCCACACCCCCCTACCCCTGTTCATGATGTATATTTTTTGACCACGGCCACTTAAATACAGTAGGGAAGATTTTGTGGCAACAAAAGTGTGACGCCACACAATGCGTGACTTTATTGCGTATTATATAAGGTACCTAAGGTATACTATGATATATTTAGCTACAGGTCTGGCACCTTTGGTGCTATTAGGTACTCAGGTAGGAGGTACCTATTTAGACCCCTGGTGTTGCATTAAAATCTTAACTGGTGACGCCACACAAAGTGCGGCTTTATCCGGCTTCATATACTGCGATACCTGGTGGTATAAAGTAATGTAGCTGATTTGAAAATCCAGCACTTTTCGACTTTCTCGTACCATGCATAGTCGGCGCAATCCATGGAAAATCGGGGGAAAAGGGGAAAAGGGAACTGCTCCGTACATGGTATGCTTTCGCAGATTCCTCTCCATGTATCCGTATTTCCGTGTTGCTACGTATATCACGTACTTGCCCCTCGTGACGAGTTTCTGGTCTCCGAATGACAATGACTAAAGTCGGGGGAACAAACTCGGAGATTTGCGAGACAGAAAACGTCTGGTGAGCCAAGTCTTTAGGAGCTTATGCCGTTGACATGTACATTAGGTAGTTATCAGGTAATTGGCGGCGAGAATCTGACAGCTGCCGCCCCCACGTTCCTTGTCGGCGCGGCTGCACCGGCGTTCTGGACCGACCCCAGCGCTGGGCAATGGGCATCTATGATTTCTATCAGGCTGCATCAATTGGGTCGGGCACTTGGGCAAGACACCGCAATCTATAAATGTCTCGAAGCCGCTTCCAGACTAGGCCCGGGAAGCATCCCACCCTGCAGGCCCCGGCCATTCTCATTGTCTACGGAGGACGGTCTTCTTCAGCAACAAGAGTTATGACAAGAGCAAGATCGGGCACGACACATCATGCTGCTTCGCACAAACTAGCCTGTGGCATCAATAATAGCAGTCCAGGATTCCAGGATCACGCTTCTATTGAAAGAGTAGAAAATGATGCTGCCTCATGATGACACCTCGCCCCATCATCATCATCATCATCATCATCTCCTTCTTCTTCTTCTTCTTCTTCTTCTTCTTCAATCTTGGCTCCCTTTATGTTGCATCTCTCTCCTTTTCCTCTCGGGAGTGGCCTTGTACCTGTTGTGTTTCTGTTGCTCCAGAAGTGTGACGCCGCAGCAAGTGCAACTCTATCGGGCAGCTCTACTGGGCCTGTTATACTGTGACAGTTGCTTTTATAAATGTCTCCTTCCGTCTACGGAATATTCCATACGGATTGTATCTAGGCCACCTTATCACAAACGCAGCGCAAGTCGTTTCGCGAGCGCACTGCTCTAGAGTCCGGACAAGGAGAGCAAGGCTGGTTTGCAAGAGGCAAATACAAAACCATTCCCTGGTCCTCGTCATCGTGCCGCAAAGGAAATAGAGACCACTCGCTCCGCATCCCGTACATTCTCAGCCTCGGAAAAATTTGCATCAGGCTACCGGGATGGGCTGGGTAGCTAATGCGATTCCAGAGGTTGAAGCCCAGTCACAGTGGGCATCCATTCTCGCCGTTTGCGTCGTCTTGTCCGCGCTTTCAATAGCCACAGTCAGCTGCCGCCTTTGGGTTCGCGGCAACTCTCGCGGTTTCGCTGGGGACGACTACATGTCCGCCTCGTCAATGGTGTTTGCCCTCGTCTATTCAGTTCTTTGCGTCGTACAGACCAGATATGGTTTGGGGTTGCCGGTCAAGCTTCGGCCCCAGGCAGACGCCGCCCCTTATGCCCGAGTCAATTTCGCCGGTCGTCCCATCTATCAGGTCGGCATATCTTTCTTCAAGATTGCCCTGTTGATAAGTTACCTGCGTCTTCTCCAGGGCACCGATCACAGAACCTACCGCTTGGTTGTTCGCGCCACCATTGCCATCGTTTTCCTGGCACACGTGGGTTGCGCCATCTCACTGATATTTGCCTGCTCTCCCGTCCAAAAGTCGTGGAAGCCTTGGGTTCCAGGAACATGCCTGCAACCTGGTCCTTCATTCACTGGATATGCTGTCGTCACCATCATTTCTGATATTGTCGTGGCCATCTTGCCTGTTCCCGTCCTCCTGCGGCTCAACATACGACTCGAGAAGAAGATTGGTCTGGTTTTTCTTTTCATGCTTGGGCTCTTTACCACGCTATGTTCCATCTTCCGATATATTCAAATCGATAGAATCCAAAATGGTGATGGGAACTCCACCATGCTTGTCCTCTGGGGCACTATTGAGTTCAATGTCGGCGTAAGTGCCAATCCTGGGACCAACCCCCCCCCCCCTCCTTTTTTTTTTCCCTTCTTCCTTCGTGATTTGCATATCGGGCATTTTCCTTCTTTCTTATTCTCTTTGTCTTACCATTCGAGTCAGAATATGGTATCCTCGCTGCCCTTTCTAGCACCTGTGTGTATGAAGAAAGCCAGGGACTACCGATACAAGTTCTCTGGAGGTTATGGCTCTAATAGCGACCAAGCCCGCGGGCGTCTTGGCTTGGTAAACGAGCATTACAAGCTTAGCGACATCGGTAACGGCAAGAGCGTCTTTTCTACCCACAAATCCATAAGCCAAGAAAATATGCTCGAAAGTGGCGCCATTATTAAATCAGTGACATATCGCGTGCAAATTCTTGATGAAGGCGAGTTGCGACAACAACGCGATACCAAGTCGACGGAATGTCCTGTTTGACTGGGAAATTCTCTTGGTTTAACTAGTTTGCGGGTATTTATTCCGAAAACTTGTCCAAAATAGGCGGAAAATGTTATTCATTGTTCTTTTTTTCTGTATCATGTCTTTAGCCTTTCAAGCGTTGTTGTTCATTTGAATTATAGTTTCCGGCAATAGTTTAGAGCCGTGTCGGAACTTGTTAATTGCTGTAATTGTTTCGAGTCTCGTCGACAGTCAAGAATGCATGAGAATGGAGCGTTTTCACGAAGACAGCGTTAGCAGCGCATTGCAAGAAATACTGCGGGATAATAGATACGTAATTCAACATCCCCGGCAAGACGAATGTAGGGGCGCAAGCGAAAAATAAAAAGCGAGGAGATGGCGGATAGTTATGTTGGACCACGCAGCTCCCTTGGAACAATATCCTATCCTTATGGAATGACGCCGGGCAATGGCAGGTTTCTTAACCTATGCCGCTTTCCCGCAAGACCTTTACACGGTATGGAGGAAACCGAACATTTTGGCCCTCGTTTCAACTCGAAAAGACACCATGGTCCCATGTTCGACTTGCTGACTTGCTCCGTCATCTTAATAAAGCTTCCTCTTTGGAAACGAAAGAACGAAAAGAGCTACACAGGCACCCACGCGACTATCGGCCTAGATATTCCTCAATGCTATCGCTAAGCTCCTTTATACAGACGGCGTCAGGATAGCTGGCATGGATCACAGCAGAGACCAGTAGATTGCTCTTTCTTCTTCTCTCCGTTCTCTTTTTGCGTCTCCTAAAACAAACACCGAAATCAGAGAATTGTGAAAGACGACCGAATATGCTTTTCCCATGCCGTGAACGTATAAAAACTCCGTGCCTGCGCCAATCTCTGGGTATCATGCGTCTATACACCTCGTACAGGGGCCTCAAGCGACCTCCATCCCCGTCTGGCATTTATCCACCCACTCCTGAGCGAGCAGCCAGCTTCATCTTCTTGGTCTGCCGTCTACTCAGCGGCTGGCTTTCTCCCAGGGCGTGCTTGCGCTTCTGGTCATCCCCCCCTCTGCCCCCCGCGCCCAGCCCGTCCGCCGCCGATGGGGACGACCCTTCAGCAACATCATCCTTGCGCTCCTCCTCCGTCGCTACCTGGACCACGTTGATGACGCCACGAAATCCAGTCCTCTTAATGCCCTCGTTGACGACAACGCTCCTGGGGATAGAGCGCAAGCCATCCATGCCCTTTTCGCTGGCCAATCCCCACACGCTTAGGAGGTTTACCACGTCTGCCGGCCCGCGTAGAGCAATGGCCCCCTTGGCCTCGCTGCTTATCACAATGCCTCGCCCGCGCGTGGCCCGGATGAGCCCCGTAGCGTTGGATATAAAGTTTGCGCGGCCGCGGCTGTCGGCCGTGAGGAGCTGTGCGTAGCATATCTCGAAGCGGACGCCGCGGCTGACGGCCGCCATGCAGGGCTTCGGGCGGAAGTGGAAGGGGAAATGCGACGCGAGGTCTAGCGAGATGATAGGGATGTCGAGCGTTAGGCAGGCGTTCTGGAAGGCTTTTTCGGTGAGGGGCCTTATGGCGAGGATGTCGTAGACCTTGGCCAGGGATGGCAGGCGGTAGTTTGACGCTGCGGGGTCGCTAAGCGGGAGGGTGGCCCTGAGGAGGACTGAAGGCAGCTGGCGCGACGGCGAGGACGGGGGTATCGGAGGGAAGGGAGATGTTGGGTTGGCGGGCAAGGGCAGCTCGAGGGTCTGGTTGAGGGCCACGGTGGAATAGCCGAGGGAGGACGCGAGGGACAGCGTCTGGAGGAGGCGTTCGGTCGTTGTGGCAGGAGACCATGCAATGTTGAGATCGTAAATCATGGTCGGGGGCGGGGCCAATACGTTGCGCCAGGATATGATGGAGCTGGTGGTTGGAAAGGGAGACTTTTTCTGTTTCTTAGTTGCCCGAAATATTCTCTTCCACAGTGGGGTCTCCGGATCTACAGCATACATGTAGGCAGTATGTACGTACTATGTGCCCCGCAGGGCCCCATATTTTAGTCTTGCCCGGCTTCAAGCCCGGGAACCACTGTGCTATTTCCGGTCGCAACCACATCGTCGGTCCACACGTCATCACGTCGACCTTTCTCTACTCCGCCACCAGTTCCCATTCTCATTCTTCTCCAATCTCCACGAAGCAGGCCCTCCGCCGTCGCAACTCCCCCGACCCCGTGCCCCTACGATTTCCTCGAGCGCGCCCGAACCCCCCCAAGCATCCCCATCGCACACAGAGCAACAGCAATGTTCTTCTTCTTCGTGTGCGGGGAGCACACCTTCCGCAGCCAAGTCCCCGGCTACGAAGGCATGGTGTGCCAATGCCACCACTGCGGAAACATGGCCGCCCACGTCGCCAAGAGCCGTCCCTTCTTCACATTCTGCTTCGTCGTACGTCCCTCCCACGACGTCTGCTTCCGTCCCTGCGCCACTCCACATGCTATGCTTAACCTGCTCTCTGGGACGGTTTAAGTGCAGCCCGCTGACATCATTTGTAGCCCCTCATCCCCTTCACAATATCGGGATACAAAGACGTCTCCTGCGACATCTGCAACTTCCAACAACCGCTCAAGAGCCGGCCCGACGTCGTGAGCATGGCCAACGGCCGCGGTAACCATGGCGCTCCCGCCCCTCAGCAAGGATATCAACAACAGTAGCCGCATTACGGCTGAGCAAAGTGTCATCGTAGTTTTCACTTCCAATAGCGTCTTACTTGCTGCATCTATGCCTATTTCTTTTTCAGTGGCCAACCTCTTTTTGCAAGAACTGATCGGCCACCAATGTGGTGAAGAAGTGACCGATTGGCGGCGTTTACTGGCTACTGCGGCTTGGGGCTTCTCTATCTTTTCCATTTGATTCTTTGGTGTCTTTGCGTGTATATTTTCGGCGTCTTACCGGAGGGATGAATACCCGCCTTGCTATTGGCATCAAAAGCTCCAACGTTCTATCACGAAATACGGGATCAACAAAGTTTGTGCTCTTTCCGTCCGGCGGCTGAGTGCGTTGTGCTTGCATGGCTTTGAGTATTCCGCTCCGCTCATAAACCCGGCCCTGTCTATTTTTGCTCAGGACATTATAAATCAGCGCCCATCTCATCATAAGTCAGTTGCTCATGAAATTGCTCTGCTGATGATCCAAAGTTCTTCCTATTCAATAATCATGCAGCAACCTCATATCCGAATAAATACCTCCACGTTTGCTCATGTTTCGTCTTCCTTATCATGTTCAACTTTTAACCCCAACACCTACAACCCTGCATCGATAGCCTTTTGTAGCTTCAGGCTCTCTTCCAAAGCCCATTTCAGTTCTTCATCTTCCTCCTCGTCAACTTTGTCTGTAGCAGCTCTGCCTCTGTCTCTGCACACTTGGCGGTGAAATTCCTCTTCTGCCAAGCTCCTTTTTTTTACATACTCCAATACGATATCTTATTCATTTCTAAGGCTACGTTCCCGTTCTAATTCTTGTTTTGATTTTGTAATGGTCCGCTGAATGTCAGCTTCGTAACCCACAGGGGAGTGAGGCAGTGCGGTTTTGGACTCTCCAATGGCTCCTTCAAGGTCCGCATTGTGGGTGTCGGTCGTATTGCCTTGCCTTGCAGCAGGGAACTCCTCTCGCACTGATCCTGATATCTGGGGAGAATAAAAGTCCTTTGTGTGGCTTGTCAGGCTCTCTTGGACGGCCTTTTCGATGAGTAATTGGTAGTCCTCATACCTGATTCGATACTCTTCATCTTCAAATATACTGCCTTTCTCAAAAAAAAAATTGTTTGCCTCGTGTAGTGTATCCAAGGTGGCGCCTCGTGCCCGCATCGCCCTTACGCTCTCGCGAATGGCGGATTCAATCGTGGAATCCTCGTCCACATTGCCACAGGATGTCTCGCGGACAGACATTTGGATTGCCTGCTCCAATTAGCATCGTTTGGAAGGTTCTGTGTAGCTCCAGAGCCGTTACTCGACGTTTTCATGGGAGCTTCAACGGAGGCTGCTTTCCTTTGTGGAGGAAGCCTGCTCTTTTCTTCCGTGGAGAGGTGATGAGCACCGAGCCAAACCGTCATGATTCGGGGGAAGTGCGAGCTCGATGGCCCAGCTGATGGCGAAGATGCCGTTGACTCCGCTGCCTTTCCTGCTTCTGTTTTCTATTCTCGTTTCCAGTCGTAGCAGTCTTGAAGGTCCCGTCTTAAGTTATTCCAGCGAATAATTATGTCGGCCTTCTCCCCTTCGGTAGCCGCAGAGAAGTCATGTAGCCCCTGAACGATCCTGGAAGTAGTGATGTAGTTTGTTACACTCTTCGTCATCATTCTTTGCATCTCGGCGTGAATACCCTGCATCATATAGGCCGGGAAGCCCCATATACCTTCTCCCGTCAGCATGCAATTCGTACACTTCAACCTGATAATGACTCACCGGCTGCAGGTTTTGCGACGAGACCGCCAATACCCTTTCCCACACCTTTTACGAAGCCGCCAGCGCCTCCCTTCTCAGCTCCTTTCATCGGTTGCATGACTAAACCAGTAATACCGTCAACGAGGCCTAGTCCCAGTTCCTTGCTCGCAATTCTGATACCACTGTTGAAGTCGGTAACCTTTCCAGCAAGACGGATGGTGTCATCGTTGTAAATCCTGGGAATATTTCTGAACCCCCTGGCCAGTCCTAGGCAGAGATTCATAGGGCTCTTCATTCCCATAGAAACGACATGCGCTACACTGCGTCCCGTTTCAATTGCAGTTTCCAGGTTGGCTAGGGTCGGAAACAGCTCCTGCCTTGACCATAGTGGTTGCTGGCCATCAGCGGAGGAAACATATCCGGACCGGGCTTTAGATGGCGTTCCCAAGACCGTTGCATCTGTTTTCTGAACGATTGCGAAGGCAGACTCCGGCTCAATATTGGTCAATTCGACCTTGGATGTCGCATCCTTGGGCGCGCCAGTTGAACCGCGAGTCAAATCCGAACTAGTTAAACTTTCAGGCTCTTGGAGATCCGTTTTTCTACAATACCTGAGCAGTTCTTGCCCGACATCTGCGACAGCTAAGCTGATTCCACCAATGTCGCCAAGGAGTGAGGCTGCTGCCGCAAACACAGGTTCTGGAGGTTGATATTCTGTATTGTATTCAACGTGGCGACACCTGGCACGCGGCCCATCAGCAAGTTTCCAGTTATATAAGTGTAATAGAGCGCAAGACCACTTACAGCTTCACATCTTTATACTCGAGCAGGCCAGCGTTTACCAGGACGGTCATAGCAAACGGGCTTAGTTGTACGTCGGTTCGTATTATTCTCCAAGTAGCGGCCCGACTTGGCGCAACAGAACATCGCATCGAATCGAGGTCCAAGTGCTTGTGGAAACGACTTGCGCCCACCTCCGAGCCTGCTTCTTCACGAATCTTCTGCCCCAGCTCCTTCGCTCTCTCCTGTGTATCCGGCTGTAGGCAGAACTCGATCGCTTCCGCCAGTTTCTCTGCCGTCAGATTTTCGTGTCGAACAAGATTTACCCCAGCGCGGGCTCGTGCAATCACGGCACCCCAAAAGGGCTGATCACCGAAAAAAGGCACGACAACCGTAGGTTTGCCAGCTTTGAGTCCTGAAGCCGTTGTTCCCGCTCCGCCGTGATGAACAACAGCCGAGACGTGCTCGAAGAGCCAGTCGTGCGGAACATCGTCCAGCATGTACACGCCGTTCGGAGTTACTACCTCATTGCCACCCAACCCGCCCCAGCCTTTTGATACCAGCGCTTTAACACCTGCTAAATGAACGGCATCAAATATCGTACGGGTCAAAGCGTTCGGGTCGTCAACGACAATAGACCCGAAGCCAATGTAAACTGGCGGAGGGCTTGACTCCAGAAATTTGACTAAATCTGGCTCGGGCGTATACGACGATGCTAAGTTCAAAAAGTAAAATCCCGATATATCAATGTGCTCTCCCCAATCCTTTGGCTTGGGTAAAACTGCGCGTGACCTGTGAATGTTTTCAGTGTTGAATGGAGAAGAGTCACTAATGTGATATCACGTACCAACAGTAAGTATACGGTACTTTGAGTCGGTTTATCAGTCCAGGGGCCCAGAAGAGAGACAAGGATGCCAAGCCTAAAACATTTTCTCTGAAACGATTGACAATATCACCCAGGCCTTGCCATGTGATCATTTCTACGAGCGTATAAGTGATGTAGTTAGTCATCATATCGTCTGCGTTAGAAGATTGGATAGTTGCCAAGGGATGGGGAAAAGCTCGCGTAGGTGACCAGGGCATCCTAGGAGAATAGTAAGCGAAGATTTTCAGCTGAACTTACGCCTTTAAGAGTGAGACGGACGTAAACATCATGTGTACTGGAATTCCCAGCTTCTCGGCTACGTGGATATGTGCAAAACTGGGAGGGTTGGCGATGATGGCATCGGCCACGAAGGGTTGAGCATGCGCGTCGCCTGGCATCTCCGACGACAAATCTAAAGGCTTGTTGAGTAGATGAGGCTCTGGAGGGCCCATCCCATCGCCAGCTTCAATGCAGGAGCGCCAGCATCCGATGAGCATCTTCTGTATATCTCGACGTCTTTTGCCGATTTCTCCACTTTTGAGAGCATCCATCCCAGGCGTAAGCCCAGGATGCTTGACCATGAAGGCCATGAGTTCGGCAGGATCCCCGCCAATGCTGAAGAATTCGAGTCCATGATCCTCAACAAAAGACCTGAAATTCGGATGGGTGGCTATGCGAATTCTGTGGCCGTACACCTCCTTGATCACCTTGCCCAAAGCTACAAATGGCTGGACGTCACCCCGCGAACCAACAATTTGGATGACGACATTTAGGCGGGGAGGCGCCAGTCGAGCTGGCTCAGCATCAAGGCCTGGAGGAGAAAACGCATGAGGCGGTGCAGCTTGAGGTTCGGACTCGGTGGAAGCCTGGCTGTTGAAAACAGGTGGGAGTAGATCAGCCAATCTCCGGTTTTTGCTGTCGAGACTGATGTTCACTCGGCCATGATCTGGAAGGAACGAGATCTATCAGCAAAGGTACCTTAGATACGAGGTATACAGCAGCCGGGCTCACTCCTGATTCTTGTGCAAGCTTTCTTGACTTTTCTCACCTGTGACTTTAGCACCAGCATCGAACCTTGGCTCGATAAGCACATGGCCATGCTGCTGTCCATAAGCTAGAGGTTCTACCTGCTCTTGAAGAGAATCGAGATTTGGGATCAAGAAGCCATCGGTAACGAGGGCTTCAGCGTTGTCGTCGTCATTTTGGGCATGTACGTGGTCACTTTGCTGCACAGGCTGCGGTTGCCCTTGACCTCGAGCCGCTCTTCTGTTGACGAGCGGCTGCTTCTCTTCCGCCATTTCCACTATAGCATGGGTTTGCCTTGTCTACCAGACGCTTTCGTCAAGTCCTGGCTTCTGCAAAAGAACCCCTTAGCCTCAAGGTGATAAAGGCGCAGCTGCAACGTTCACATTGGGAATTCGAGTGCAATGCTACGGAGTACATAACGCGATATATCGTTTGAATAAGGGGATTTAGTGTTATTACGGAGTAGACTCTTTATCATTCATACGTCCTGACCAAATATGGTACGGTGCACACGAAGTAAGCCGAGTATGCTAACTTTGCCCGCCTGGCGTACGTAATTGGACCACGGCCTGAGGGAGCAATTGCATTAGGTACGTGGACGGCACACAACGTTGAAAGCTTACGTCATATCGTGCTGAAGTGTGCCCAGCCACCATCAAGCAGTTCAACATCTTCAGCAAGTTGGCTTCAGGCTGTATTTTATAAGCGACTTTGTGGATACTTTTTCTATGGAGCAATTCAAGTTTGAGGCCCTTCGAGGCGACACGAGGATTGGGAATTATATGTAGAAGATGCATCGGTAAACTGCAACAACCTTCGTAATTCCTCGCAAATCCCCACTCTCCCCCCCACCGCTTTTTCGGCGAAAATAAGGCTCAGCTGCGAGACTGCTGTGGGGTTTCCGGCTCCTAGTAGCATCTTCAGAGCCAGTCCGCAGTTTTATTCTTTCAGAAACGCCCCCTAATCACACGTTGCGCTGGTTTCTTCGCTAGGTACTTGAAGCTAACTAGACACCGCCGTCGACAACTGAGAGCAAATATCACGGCCGGCTTGAAACATAGGCCCTTGCGGCAGGATTTGCATTCTGGAGATAGTCCCGTGTGAACGGCGAAAACATGTTGAGATATAATAGAATGGATTACTTTGCATAAAAGGAACACGGCGTCAAATTAACCATTCCCTTATAACGGAAAAGTCGAGCTTGCCATACGAAAATATGATTCGCTCGTCAAAAGGTAAAGGTACAAAGCCTTTAATATATAATACAAGGATGCTAGGATTTAGATGCCCTTGCCGAGCGAGCTGAAGCCGCCTCACAAACCTGCTTAACTCAATGGCCACCACATTTCCGTAACTTTTATTATAAGAACACAACATCTTGTCATTGAAAACCACAGACCACCCGCACGGAATGCATTCGTAGATGCGTCCTCGTCCTGTATTCTCCTTAGCTAGAGAACCGTCGGGTAATTTTGGCAATTACTGGAGGTTTATATCAGCATACGAGGGAAAAGATACGAAATTGGAGGAGACCCAGCTGGACTGAACACATACCATGTAGTGCAACAACACTGAAAATGAACACGAGAGACAAGACGAGGACAATAACTGGATCGACTTTCAAGCCTGGAGATTCATCGGTATACAGTCCTGGATATGGCACGTTAGTACCAATTGCAAAAGCAACCATTGCAAATCCACGCCCGGAGTGCCATTGGCATCAGGAGAAGAGCTAACTCCTCGACATGACATACTCAGCATGGTGCTGCTGGAGCCGCCAGCACCAGCGGACCGTGTGCTTGCAGGTCGAGCATTGGCAATCTTTTCCTTCTGGTCGGCAGCAGCGCGACGTCTGATGGCAGTTCGGGGACCACCGGGAGGAGTAGGAGATGATGGTCGGTTGATGCTGGCGCCAGTACTGGCACCAGAGGCGCTAACTGGTGAAGCGGCACGAGGGGAAGACTACGAAGCCGGTCAGTTTTCGGATTTCTTTATCGAGTTATTTGAGGCCGTCTTGGCGAAGCGCGCCCGCTGTTCCTCAATGGTGTTGTCATCATGTGCGACAACGCAGACCACGGCGTCCATAACAGTTGCATTAACATGTGGGGGCGAGCTTCGCAGCGGAATCCATACCATTCTGTTCAAGCTCGAGAATCGACCAAGAAAGGGCGATGGAGAATCGCGAAAAAATTCCAGAAGCGCGAATTGGAAGTCAAAAGGCCGCTTTGGACGTTGGGACGGAGTCGAGCGAGGGGCGGCTGCGTGGGTAGATTCCGGCGCCTTGGATAGGAGGGAGTTGAGGCCACCTTCACAAGAAGGGACCACCAGAGGCCCGACCCGACGGCGGCCAAATCATTTTCCGTCTCCACGGTCGATACCAATCTTTGACCACCAAAAGCCCGGGCACGCGCGAATTGTAGCCGAGCTTCATTTAATTATAATAGGCCATCACAACTACTGGTAGTATTTTTGCTTTCGGGGATATGCATTTCCATTTGTTCGCTACGCTATTTTTACAGTTTTGGTGAGGTTATGTATTTGACTGTCTAGCCTCGACAACCGGTTTGTTGACCTGCAGTCTCTATAACGGCCCAAATGATTCCAGTTCCTTCCTTGCAAGTCTGGTTCGAAAGCCCGCTTTGTGAATATTTGATTCCGCAAAAGAAGAAGAGAAGATAAAACGACAACGCGAAGTGAAGTGAATAGAAGCAAAAAAAAAAGAAAAGAAACGAAAAGGAGGCACAAGTGAAAGCAAACCCCGCATGATGAAGATAAGGATTGGACTGGCAATGAGGATAACAGGGAGTAGAAACCTTGTACAATAAATGTGGCAAGTTCACTGAAAGTAATAAATGAAAGGGACAGAAAGGAGAAAGAAAAAGAAGAAAATCAAAGCTGCGCCAGATTAATTAATCTGAGAAACAATCGCCGCCGGCTGGAATGCACAGCTGGCACCATCCAAGTCGAGCCTGCATCAGTTTCGCTTTGCATCCGAGTAGAGCCACAAGCCCTGTAAACAAGTGACAGCCCACACATCCTCCATGCACAGGATATTCAATCCCTCGCGTCCTTGTTTTTATCCCATTCCGACTTTGAACGTATGCCGCTTTGGAATCCTGAGGACGAGGTGGCTTGTGCCTGGTTTGAAAAAACAGTTCTTTTGCCCGAAGACAGACTTGCCCATTGTGATGGAAACTGAAAATCAGAATCTGGCCAGCATGGAGACCGCTTCCCTTCCCGAGAACGGTCGATAATGCATGATTAGACTGTAGTATATCTACATCAGCAAAACAAAATATCTGAAACCAAAACGCCTTCCGCAATGATTCAGGGTTGCAAATCGCGGTGTGATTTCTCAAAGACGACATGCTGAGGTGCAAGGTCAAGACAGGAGTGACGAAACGGAGAAAAAGAGGAGGGGGATAAATGGTAATTCAAAGAGTGACATCAAGGACGAGGCTGACATCGGCTACATTGGGGCCGGCCAAGTCCTCAAGAACAGGGATAAGGTCTAGTAATTCGTTGTCGTGGGCATCCGAGAACCAGCTGCTAATTGGAACCGCATGTTGGGGGTGGAATATGTACGAAGTTGGCGAGTTGTCTATAATGATGGTATCTTTCAGCTCCCGGCCAATTTGCGATAGATCCTTGACATAGTTCCCTTGGTGGTTGTAGCAGCTCTCCCGGAAGAGACGGTGATGTACCACTTTATGAATATCTAGCTGATCCAGCAACGGGTCGCCGTACTATATAGTGTTAGAGAGCTACTGTGCCGTCGATATTCCGCTTCCTGCTCAGACTTACCTTGGAGACGGACGCGGTGAAGACCACAACTTCATAAAGCTCCCCAACTCTTTTCATGAACTCATCTACACCGGGGCGCTTTATGACATAGACATTGTGATAATGGCCCTCGATCTCAACGGGGATTGTGAAATCTGCCTGGTGAAGTATCTAAAAGTCGCAAATGTTAGCTCTAATCGTCAACCATGAACGGGTAAATGGCTTACTTTAAACGAACTATGGACAAGAGTCTCATCCAAGTCCAAAACCAAACACTTCCGGCCTTTGTGCTCTGGCGCAATGGAAGGAAGAAGCCAGGCTTGCTGCTCAGGTGCTGCTGGTCCGCTCTCCATCAAAGTCGAGGGAGGCGCAAGTGCGGACCCAGGCCCAGGTGGTGGTGGTAGTATTGGAGGCGGCGGTATCGTGAGGAACTGCGTATCATCCGAGCCACCGGTAACTAGGGCCTCTGGAACTTCGTCCTGCCCGGCGTCTGGCATGTCTGTATTCCCATTGTCTGCGACCGCGGTCTGGTCTCCTGTCTCAGCATCGTTCTCAGCATGTTGGGACGGAGCATCAACCGCAATAGCTGGGTTGGCGGATTCCTTCGTCTCAGGCTGTGCTCCTTCAACATTTGAAGACGGATCTTGCGTACTGCTTGATGCTTGATTTTCTGTGTGACCTGGAGTAGAAGTATCTTGGGTTGGCTCTTTCTCGTTGAGTGTTTTTATTACAATTTGTTGCTCTTGAGGATTTTGCGGTCGAGTTTTGGCGTTGGCGGGACGTTGAGGAAGCTTCTCGACTTTGTGAATGTTTTCACTTTCGCCTTCTTCCAAAGTGTTTGCGCTGTCGGGGACGCCGCAACACCCGAGCAACGACAGCAAACCACCAGTCTTCTTCCGTTTTCGCTTTTGTTCGCTTGTCGATGGTGAGCTGGGTTGTGAGTTGCCGAGGGTATGCCCACGTTCACTGTCTGCGCCAGTTCGGTGCGTCGAGGCGCTACCATTTCGCTGCCGACCAGAGACACTACCTCGGGATTCTTTCGATCGTGCATCGATACTGGTTCTCGGATCCGTCACCGTAGCTCCACTCAAGCCGGTAGATGCGGTCGACGCCTGATTCCTTTGTTGTGACGAGGATCTTGATGGTACTTTCAAGAGACCACGCCCACCTTTGGAAGTCCCCACCTCATCGGGTGACAGCTCATTACCGTCATTTCCCATCGCCAAGTATTCCAGGATCTTGAGGCTGAACGTTTCGTACTTCGTCCTGGTACCGGTCCAGAGCACTGTCGAACTATTAGCTTTTTTGAATGTCTCGAAATCAAAACTTATCCTGTAGCCTCGCCACCTCAAAAGGACGTGAAAGCGTGGAGATATGAGCAACTGGAAGGTCGATCCCCGATTGTCCGCTCTCAGGCCCGTTGACCATTTCCTGACAGCCAATTTACTTCTCTGCAGCAGTTTTTGCCAGGCAGGTAGGGTTGAGGTAAAAGGAGTGTAGCGCATCAAGATACGTACCGTAGTAGTCCGACTGAGCTGGGCCTTCACAATCGTCGACCGATTAGGGGATGGTCCCGCCCCCCTTTAACGCTGACGCGGGCTTCTCAAAAAAAATTGAAGTGAATGATGCGAAGAGCGGGCGGTTGCTGATGACTCAAATCTCTTCCGAAATCGAGCTTTGCTGGTAATGGTCGGAGCGCGAAATTAGGGAGTCGGCTCGGTCTGGAGCGGCGGAGGTGGCTCGGCAGTAAGACGGTGAGGCTGCTACCAGCTTGAAGCAAAAGCGCCGCAAACACCTGGAAGAAGAAAAACACCTCTCCACTCAGTTGATGATATGGAAATACAAAAATTGCGATGATCTGAAGAAGAGACGAAACGCTGTCGGTGATCAAGTGTAGACACGGGGGGAGGACATATTTCGGGGCTAAGGAACAAGGCAGCGCAAGCGAAATGATTTGCCTTTGAACTCTGGGCTGGCCAGAGCCACTGAAGTGGATGAGGATGGCTGCGAGGACCAATGCCCAAAGTGACTGGAGCCAGAGACCGGAGAGAGAAGACCACCACTAAAGAACAACATGGCGTGCAGGGACGGCTGGGGGGCGGAGGGGGATGCTGAGGTGTGAGTGGAGTTTTCTGTTAGATTAACCAACCGGAACTGGGGCTGGTGGTAGGGTAGGATCTGGAACAGTGCGAATGGAGCAGCTTCGCACGTTCTGTCAGCCGACTACAACTCTGGGCTCATACTGTTAGGCCAGGCTATCCCCCACTGTATCAAGTTATCCCCATAAGTTTGCGGGGATCTTTTGTCTCTTCTTAATCTCTACTTGACCAGGCGCCAAGCTTTTCATCTCTCGTCTTTGACCAGCTGCAATCAGGGCCTGCATCATCTTTTAGGAAGACCAAGTGCTCTTATAGACTGGGTACCTAGAAGGTATGTACCTAACTTAGGTGCCTCTAGTACCTTCAAGTACATGTAGTTTTTTGCCTCCTGCGTTGAAATGTTCTGCTAGCGCAATCAAGCTACTAACCCGGATGTGAATCAAGGGGATAAGACGGCATCCTGCATGTTAACGTGCTTAACCGATAGCGAGCAGCTGCATCGCAGCCTGTAGGCTGCCCTTTGGTTAGCTGAACTTGAATGTTGCCTCCGACGCTGCACATGGGCGGCTGAGCCTGAAGCCCATCTTGTCTATACAGCTAACTGATGATCTGGTGTCGAAAATTATTAGCGTGATGGTGAAATCAGGCATGGCATGCAAAAGGACGCTGCTACAGCTAGATTCGTGGACGATGCATCAACCCGTCAGGTGCTGGAGCAATGCTGTCACCCTACAAACGCATTATGCGCCCGTGCGTGTGACAGGAATGGACTTGGGATTGTGCAACTCTAGATCATCCCATCTGTTCAGGAGGTTTGCAGTTACTTTGAATTGCACGAATACTGCCGCTGAAGGGCAGGATCTTACACTGCTGTCGACCCCACGTGTTTCCCTCTCCGCCCGTCCTTCTTCCTTGTTTCCGTAGATTCTCTAACTGTTGCAATGTTTTCAGGCCTGAGTACAACCTTGCTTAGTACCGGAACGGTGCCAGACATTGACCACTCGAAAGCTTCGCCTTGGTTCTAGCTTTTTGATTGGACGTGTTGGCGCCGAGCTTTCTTCACCCCAACCTGCATCCGTCCAGTAGTGCTCAGGGAAGCTTGCTGTGTGAGATACGACAAAGGATGGGCGACCGATCGAGACACCACCTACCAAGGTCAACTTACACTTACTGGGAAGTGAAACACTCAATAGGCCTACGGGTTACCCAGTGGTTTCTTTATCTTCGGGGTGAATTCCATGTCGCTTGGATATGGGGACTCTAGCTAGGGTCGTGTTTTATTCCTCTCGTTATTCTTTCGGTTGGATTCTTGGTCTTCTGACAGAACGAAGTAGAGGTGGGGATTGTTGATGACATTCTCTTTGTAGCTGCCTTCCTCTTTAGCCACAGGAGACATGCTTGTCTTGCTTTCATAGAATACTATCGAGGCTGTGTGTGATTAAGAACAGCAGAAAAATCGCGGGCCGTTGAAATGCGTCACTTAAAAGAAAAGACTGGAAAAAGCGTTGCTGCGGTCGACTCGCGCTTCGCGTCCAGCCAGCTTGAAAACGAGTCGTCTAGGCTAGTCCGCGGTTTCACAGGAAAAGAGGCAGTGACTAATGGAACTGATCTGGATGCTGTAGTTGACGAATTGTCAGTTCTTTCGTGCTCTGGCAATCTGGCAAGGTGTTTATACGGCATTTTAGTTGACTTATCTTGAATGAAATAAAATCAAAATCCGATGAGAGTTGAATAACAGTAGGTTTTTATTTCTTCCGACTTTCGCAATTGCTGCATGATGATATACGTACAGTGTCTCTAATGAAGCTTTTCTCGCCAAATTAAATCTGCAGTCCAGATTCAGGACTTAAGGCTATAGGCTTTAATACAACACAGTGTTAATCGCTCGTAAGAAAGATGCACATACTGGGAACACAAGCAGTCACCATGTCATTATGCAAGGAAGCCTGCCAAACTGGAAGTTGTTCATCATGTGACTGCATACCTGTACGTAAGTACCTACACAACTGCGCTAGTGGGCGACCGGTGAATCCCGTGCTTATCCCCACATTCACACTGTACCTGGCCCGCTTCCTCGGGGTTTTGACGTTTGTGGTTGTAGGCACCACATATCGACTTGCACTTTGCCTCGGATCCCGCGAAGGCGTCTTCACATGCCTTGCATAGCCAATGATTTTGTCCACGACAACCACAAGCTCCTTTCCCATAGGTACTGGGTGCCTCTCAGCTTCTTCTTCTTCTTCTTTTTTTTTTTTTTTATAAATCCATAGATTGAAAGCGTTGCCCCCCTTGCCACCCGCGCCAGGGGATACGTACTTGTTGCCTGCATGGTCACGTTAGCAGGTACCTACTGATCTGGGCGCGCAACGACCCAACAACCCTCAGCACAAAGCGTTGCGAACATCGCCATGGCTGCGCAGTCCAACTTGAGGCGGACGGCCGCCGAAGATGCGCTGGCTGCTTTTATCGAAAAATGGCGCTCAGCAGTACGATCGAAATTAAGGGGGACGTCACGGACTACACGAATTCTCGCCACCCTTGCCCTCACCTTGTCCGTAGTTCTCGGCGGCGCGGGAGCACGACGGCGATGGAAAAGGCAGCGCCAGGAGCGAGAGCAGGGTCGAAAACTAGTCAGGACTAATTCTTGGCTTCATAACGAGGATGGCTCCCGGACCATATATGTCCCCTACAAGGATGGAACATCTAAGGTCATTATCAACACCACGAAACCGCTGACATTTGAGGCACATCGGCGCCTCTTCCTGAACCCTCCACGGGTTTCTGGGCTGGGTGATGGTTCCGTACCGTCAACTCAGACGAAACCTGGTTTGAACTTGGCCTTCTTGCACCAATTTCTCAGCCTATTAAGCATCATGATTCCACGGTGGTCGAGTAAGGAAGCTGGACTCCTTCTCAGTCATGGAATTTTCCTTATGCTCCGAACCTACCTGTCACTTGTTGTGGCGAGACTGGACGGCGAACTGGTCCGCGACTTGGTTGCAGGAAATGGAAAGGCTTTTCTTTGGAGTATCGCAAAGGTGAGACCATTTGATTGGATTGCTTGTGACGGTAGACCACTAACCCTTCTATGTAGTGGTGCGGCTTGGGAGGGTTTGCCTCTTATACCAACGCCATGATCAAGTTTTTAGAATCCAAAGTTTCCATCGCTTTCCGCACTCGACTAACCAGATACATACACGATCTTTACCTAAACGAAAACCTCAACTACTACAGACTACATAACCTGGACGGCGGCGTCGGTCACGGCGCTGATCAGTTCATAACGCAAGACCTGACACTGTTTTGTGCTGCAGCCGCTAATATTTATTCCTCACTCGGCAAGCCATTGGTAGATTTATGCGTCTTCAGCTTCCAGTTGTACCGATCTCTTGGCCCATTAGCCCTGTCAGGTTTGATGAGTAACTACTTCTTGACGGCAAGCATTCTCCGGAGGTTGTCCCCGCCATTTGGGAAGCTGAAGGCTGTAGAGGGTCGGAAGGAAGGAGATTTCCGCAGCCTGCACGCAAGGTTGATTGCAAACGCCGAGGAGGTTGCCTTTTATGGCGGCGCCAACATTGAGAAGACGTTTTTGAACAAGGAGTACAAGTCCTTGAAGAGCTGGATGGAAGGAATTTACATGCTCAAGATTCGCTACAACATCCTCGAGGATTTCATCCTCAAGTACAGTTGGAGTGCCTACGGGTATCTGCTGGCTTCACTTCCTGTGTTTCTACCTGCGTGGGGTGGTATCGGTGGTGCAGCCGAGATGGTCGAGCACGTGGAAAAGGGTGGTCGTGAGCGCAATCGAATGAAAGATTTCATCACAAACAAGAGGCTCATGCTGTCACTGGCCGATGCAGGTGGTAGAATGATGTACTCCATCAAGGATCTATCTGAACTTGCCGGTTACACTAGCCGAGTGTACACACTGATCTCAACTCTTCACCGCGTACATGCCAACGCTTACTACCTACGAAGTGGACATAACGAACTTTACTCACTTTCGGATGTGCAGGGAACAATACAGAAAGGGTTCGATGGTGTCAGATTGGAACATGTTCCAGTTGTTGCTCCGGGGCTGTGGCCACAGGGCGGAGAGGAGCTGCTAGACTCGCTTTCAATTATTGTTCGCAGCGGTGAACACCTTCTTGTAAGCAAGCTACCAATTTTTTCTTCTTCTTTTCCCCTCCTTTCTTTCTTCATACATGGTGTTTTTTTTTTGCGCTAACACTGTTCCAGATCTCCGGTCCCAACGGCGTAGGAAAGAGTGCGATTGCACGTGTGCTGGCTGGACTGTGGCCGGTGTATCGAGGCCTCGTCAGTCGTCCCAAAAACATTGGACAAGATGGAATCATGTTCCTGCCTCAACGACCGTACCTGAGTCCCGGCACGTTGCGCGATCAGGTCATCTACCCTGATGGACACGTTGACATGAGAGAGAAGCGGACGTCAGAAAATGATCTTCAGAGGATACTTGATGAAGCGAAACTAGGTTATCTGCCGGACCGCGAGGGTGGCTGGGACACGCGGAAAGAATGGAAGGATGTGCTCAGCGGCGGCGAAAAGCAGAGAATGCAGATTGCGAGAGTTCTCTATCACGAACCAAAATATGCCATCATCGACGAAGGAACTAGCGCTGTATCGAGCGATGTAGAGGGCCTGCTCTACGAGACGTGTAAAGAAAAAGGAATCAGTGAGTAAAGGAATGACATGAGACGCACAAGACCCATGCTAACTTTTTTGACAACAGCTTTAATAACGATATCAACGCGTGCCTCGCTGAAGAAGTACCACACCTTCAACCTCATGCTGGGAATGGGAGACAGTGGTGATGCGTGGGAGTTTGAGCGTATCGGCACAGAGCGTGAGAAAATGCAAGTCGAGAAGGAGGTGCAGGAGCTTAGGGAACAGCTGGCTGAGGTTGAAGAGCTGAAGAAGCGACGCGACGAGATCGAGAACGAGCTCGCATCGGTGTGGACAGACAAAGGAGAAAGTCTAGAGGCCCCAACGTACACTCGAGAGGAACCAGAGGCAGTTGAGACTGAGTAGAGCCCCCCCTTCGCGGAAAGTCACGAAATGGCTGGGCATGATGAGGATTAGTCTGTCGTCGTGCTCACATGGGAATGCTGTCTCTTAAATGCAGCGGCGTGCTCGGGATATCACAGGGAAGATTCAGAAAGCACATATCATCAAGATACAGGGGCATTTCACAACACGCTGTTTCTTGCCTTGTTCTCACTTAGCCATGCTCTGTGGGATGGGCCAGGTGATTGTCGTAGACACGAGCTCGGGGCGTATTTGAGGGTCAGCCAGAGGCAAGGGAAGCAACGGGTTCGGCCGCATCCTGACCGGCTGCTGGTGTTTTCGAGCATGCATGACCCTCACGGCCAGCAAGCAGGGCTTATACAAGGTTGACGGGCATGCGTGGCTGACGCTGAGACGTTGATTCTGGGGCGGCTATTTGCACCGCTTCCCACTGGCGGGTTTTATATGCCAACACGGCTCCGATCCCGCCAAGTGTCGTGATTTTCCGTTGGAGGACATCGGGGCCTTGTTGCAGAGTTTGTATCGATTGGGATGCTCCAACGGACTGGCCCACGTACCGCCGCTCCAAAGTTGAAAGGACGCCAGCTATCCGAACCGCCCGAGGTACATAGGAAGCACTTGCAACTTGGTGTTTGACGGGTTGCATTGAAGCTTGCGGAGGTGGGCCGCTTGGATAAGCTTTACATGTAGGAAGTTGATCAGGCTAAAGTGCCTAAACTTACTTGACTTGCCGAGATTACTTATCTCGACCAGGCAAGCCAGCAAGTCGAGCGGCGAAATAGAAGACGCGAAGTGCAGTTGTCGTTCTAGATTAGCCTTTGGGCAGATGTTCATGAGGGAGAATGATGTTCATCCGTTGGCCATCACCATCCATGCCGCCACCGCCTTTTCTCCAGTTCGATCTGCACTACACTACAAGCAGCTGGACCTTGCAGAATCTTGCCTCAATTCGACTGCCGCCTTCATCCCCGCTAAGACACCGCCAAACACAAAGCCCCTTTCAAACATGGTCACTGTCGGGAATGGTAAAACAGACTTCGCTTTTGCGTGCTCGGGAGTCACTAGCGCTGATCGTGTGAATATAGCCAGAATAATCGGCAAATGACTGACTCCAACTATGTCATTGCTGCGACTTTCTTCAAAATACCCGCTGCCCATGGTTTGTTTCCCTGCCCGGCGACAGCAACTTCAAGGGGAGGATAGGGGGGCGAGTGACTGCATATAAATAGTCCTCTTGATGGCAATCAGTACTTGTTTTCCTTTGCTTGCTTATTGTCGTTTCGTGTGTCTTCTCCCATTCGGTTGGGAAATCGACGTCTCTCTTGTATAGTCGGCACCATTGCACATATACCACCATGGTTCCTTCCATCAAGCTCAACAGCGGCTACGAGATGCCACAAGTCGGATTCGGCCTCTGGAAGGTCGACAGAGCGACTTGCGCTGATACCGTGTACAACGCCATCAAGGCTGGATACCGCCTCCTCGACGGAGCATGTGGTATGTTCAGTTTCCGAGCCTTCGGCATTTCTATTGCCTGATTCAAGCGACACTTGTTGGCCCATTGGCCGCTTTCCAAGTGTTTTCTCGGGCGTGTTGTAGCTAACTAGACCTTTGCATGACCGAATAGATTACGGCAACGAGAAGGAGTGCGGGAAGGGCGTCGCGCGTGCCATCGAAGAGGGCCTAGTCAAGAGGCAAGACCTGTTCATCGTTTCCAAGCTCTGGCAGACGTTTCATGATAAGGAGAGAGTCGAGCCCGCATGCCGCCGCCAGCTCGCAGACTGGCAGATCGACTACTTTGACCTCTTCCTCATACATTTCCCCGTCGCCCTTGAATACGTGGACCCTGCTGTCCGCTACCCTCCAGGCTGGTTCTATGACGGTGAGAAGGAGGTTCGGTGGAGTAACACCACCAATCAGCAGACTTGGGAGGCCATGGAAGATTTGGTCGATGCGGGTTTGACAAGGAGCATCGGTATTTCCAACTATCAGGCCCAGGGGATTTATGATATGCTCAAGTACGCCAGAATTCGACCTGCCACCCTGCAGATTGAGCTACACCCGTACCTGCAGCAGAGGAATTTGTTGAGCCTCGCAAAGACTGAGGGCATCGCTGTCACGGCCTACTCATCTTTCGGTCCAACTGGTTTCGTCGAGCTCGGTATGGATCGCGCCAGGAATGTCGCGCCGCTCATGGGGCACCAAACTGTTACTACTATAGCCTTCAAGCACAACAAGACCCCTGCCCAGGTTCTCTTGCGCTGGGCTACTCAACAAGGTTTGGCTGTCATCCCCAAGACGTCTCGATCAAGCGTCATGGAGCAAAACCTGCAAAGTACCGACTTCAACTTAGAACAGGAAGATCTGGACATGATCGCCAAGATGGATGTGAATCTGAGATTCAACCAGCCAACAAATGCACGTTGACCCAGGCCCCTTTTTGCTGGCCGCAGTATCAAAGCTAACTGTGTTCCCAGTACTCCAAAGACGTCACTACACTGTCCATCTTTGACTGAACAAGAGCCGACTGAGGATTTGGCGACTCATCAACATGCAGAAGGATCCTGCCAAAAAAAAATGGGACGGATCCATTATGAAGACACGAGTCTCACGCTTTTCAAGAACAACACGCAGAGGTCTAGTTGAAGTAATCGAGTAACTTGATAGATTTATGAACTTGATATGCGACCGCACAATACATGGGTCGCTGCAGTGAGATTTTCGATTCGGCCGTGGGTCGTGTGTTTCGAGAGATGTTCTCTTCAACTGCGATGTGACGTTACGTGCCGCGTCATAAAACTGAAACCAGGGAAAAGGAAAACACCTTAAACGCCTTGCTCACGTGCTCGTGATTTTCCGTTGCCAACTCCAGGGTCTATACTCTTACGAATGCTACAGTATGACGGTTAGCCATTCATGCTAAGCCTTGGAGGGAGTGATCTACTTACTAGCGTCAATTTGCTTGACTTGTGGCAAAGCCAAGCGGATCTTGTTTCTATACAGAGCTGGACCGCGAAGCTGAAGAGGATTGCCTTCGAAATACACCGTAGACAGGCTCGCTTTGTCCTTCAATGCCATTTCAACCTCGACAAAGTCGCCAATCTTATTGTAGCTGGCCCAAACCTCCTCCAAGTCTTTTAAACCAGCAAGACCTTGGAGACTGCTAACCTGATTATTGGAAATGTCTAGTATCTTCAGCTTTGTATTTTCTTTGATTCCCTCCAATGACTCCACAGCATTGTGGGAGATGTACAACTCCTCGAGGCCTCGAACCTCTTTTAGCGGGGATAAGTCCACGATCCTGTTGGACTGAATGCTCAGGAGTCGAAGATTTGGTAATCCGCCCAGGCCAGTCAAGTTCGTTATCTTGTTTTTGGCCACCCAAAGCTCCTCTAGACTTTTGAGCTTGTCCAAGTTCTTCAATTCCCGGATGCGGTTCGAACCCAGCTCTAGCGATGTAAGCTTATCAAGGCTATCCAAACCCTCAATGTTGCTAATCTTATTGGCGACGAGAAACAGGTCCTTCAGCTGCGTCAGGTGGCTAATGTTTTTGATGTGCTTGATCTTATTAAAGCTTAGGTCGAGACTCGTTAATTTCCTGAGTTCGTCCAGACCTCTCATGTGTGAAATCAAGTTGTCGTAGAGGTCTATATCCTTGAGTGTGTCTGCCAAAGGAGCAAGCCCCTCGATCTCTTGGATACTGTTTTGTCGAAGGCATATTCTAACGACATTACTGAAGCGCTCAAGACGTAGAGAGGATATGGAACGGATGCGAGAATGAGTGCACATGATTTCTTCGGTATCGGAGCTTTCGCTGTCAAGTAAATCTATGTTTTGCTCTTTGGTCAGTGACCTGGCACAGTTGCTAAGCGTGGGCTCTACAAACCTTCGTCAGCTCGAATCTCATCGCCAGGCAATATATTATCGTCGTCGGAATACTCGGGGTCGGAGACGGCTTCTGGATTTGTTACCAGGGCTGATTTGGGAATTCGTAACTTTCCGTCCCATCCCTTGCTGTTCTTCATGCCAGGACTGGCATCATCTCCGTCTTCTCGAGGCGATACACGATCATCTTGAATATCGATATGAACAGGATGGCCATGTCCCTTTTCCGGCACAGACGACATGATGAAGGCGAAGTCTCTTGGTTGGCTGCAACAACGTTGAGGAGGCACGGTTCACTCGAAATGATGTGCAACGGTTTGTTTCACTGGTCGGAATGTCTCTTTCTTTGAGTAATGTAGCGACGATGAGGAGCATATGACAAGAAAAGCCTGGGCAAAGAATAAGACCGCCACAATTCGACGCGCGTTACTCCGTACAAGTTGTAAAGGCTAGAAGCCCAGCCGACGCCGTAAACTTAACCACTTTTTGGTTTTGGAGTTGAAACAGTTGAGCCAACCTGCAAGTGAGCAACCCCGCCAACAAAAGAGCCCCCAACTGACATCAGCACGGGCTGTAATTACCACATGTCTGGTACCTCTAGTGCTAGCATGTGGCGGGACTGGCACATTAGGCAGATGAGAGCAACCTGAGCCTTTGAGGCACAGCATGATAAAAGTTTGCTATCATCCATCGCACTAATCAACATCGGTGGAGTACATTTCCACGCAATGCAAGAGGATGGGGCTAGAAATGGAAGTACTCATCACTACAATACAACGTGTACTAGTTTTTATCTGTCTTTTAAAACGAAAAGGAAGAAGATCAATACAGGTGACTCAGGAGACGGACGGGGCTTTTCGGATGTGGGGTGCAGTGCAAGGCCGCTGGATCTCGCTAAAATGCCGTCTGGTCTCAGTCTGCCACCTCGCCCCATTACCATCGTGATTTCTAGAGATTCCATTCACCAACGCTGGGGAATATGCTGACGGCTCTACTCCCGCAGAAGCGTTGATTCACCACTTTCGCGCTGTTTCATTATAGAATTATGGAATCTGCCACGGTTGGATGAATACGGCAATGGCACAGGCCATCAGTCCCAGACGACTCAATCAGCTAAGCGAAGACAAGGCACCTCTCGATGCCGCGATTGACGAGTTCGTTCAGCTCGGTGCAGAAACAAGACAGAGAAGCCTTTGGCAATATGCGGCTTGTATGCAAGGGGCACCTTGATCGAGTGGCACACTTACATCCGTATGACACGCTGATAATAAAAAGCACCATGGCCATGTGCAGAGACAGAGAGACAGCGACCCCTGGTCTGCACTAGACGAGGTTACAAAATTGCTGAGGGAGAAGACTTGAACAGAAGCTTCGAGGCAGATACCAGCACGAGACTATGCCCATTGTCTCTCATTTTATACCGCTTGATTCTCCAAGATACTTGCTCCGCAGTAACCATTTTCCCTGCCGTTATTATACCGCCGAAATGCATCGATTTTGCTGGGCAAAAGCAGGAGGTACCACTCTATGCATCTCTTTTTTTACGGAGTATGTAGCAGCCCACACATCCTCACTGACCCCCCTGCTCAACCAATTAACGCTTCGACCACGCATGGATGTAATATCTTGTCAATTATTAAACTGGCCCCCCCAGCCTCTTTGCTTTACCCACTGACTCATCCTGCTCCTGCTGGCTCGTTGGGTTCTTATTGTACCGGTCACGTGAAACCGTGACAGTTTGGCGTGGCAACTTTGTCCATGTGGGTACCTATTAACGCGCACACTAGCCAGAACCGTGTCCGAATTGTGAAGCTATCTCAACTGATCCCAGCACGACCCCAGTAATGTCTTTGTAGTAGCACATGTAACACGCCCCGTTACCTACGGCGAGGGAGGGTACGTGTCTGCTGTGGACCGAAGCTATAAAGAGGGTGCCGTCCGCCTCATCTCCTTGAGCAGTTCAAACGAATGGAGATGCTGTGAACACCTCAGGACCTCAGATAAGCTTTTGTGGCCGCGAGAATTTATTCGTCAGCAAGAGAACGTAATTTGTTGTTGACTTGGACTTGGTAATTTTTCACTTCCCACTTATTTTCTTCTTCTTTTTTTCCTTGATAATACCCTAATAATTTTCTTTTCCTTTTTGCCCCAATACATCTTTTAAAGGCTGCATCTCTCGACTCATAGAATCCAAGACTGCCACTTACTCAACTTCAATCACCACACTACGTCATAATGTTTAGCAGCAGAATATTCGATCCGTCAAACAGGAGCTTCTCCAAGAGCTTCTCCAAGGGCCAAAAGACTTCGAGATCGAGCTCTTCGTTTAGCAAAGACAGCGGAGTGAGCAAAAGACGCCATGAATCTCGCCACAAAAGACCCGCCACAGCTTCTACTGTCGCGGACTGCGGAGATGCTACCGCGGGCGGGTACGATCACTAGAAAGCTCCGTCTTCCAGAATGCTCAGAGCTAACCCTCTTTTATAGGCACTCATCTTCTGCTATCGTGACGCTGGTAATAGGCTCTGAGCAACGACTCTTTGCCGCTCACGAAGACGTTCTTTGTGCCAGTCCATTCTTCAACAATACCCTCCACGCCTACGTCGACTCTACCGTCAAGAAGATTGCGCTGCCTGACGAGGAACCGGAAATTTTCAGCTCTGTTCTAGAGTACCTCTACAAGGGAGATTACTTCCCGCGACTGACCCATAACAATCGTCGCAACTCTTGGGAACTTGAGCCCGAAGATGCCGAGCGAAGAGTTGAGAGCACCGTCTATCATCGTAGTGTTGATGGCGACTTGCTCAAAGACACGGTGATTTACTGTGCTGCTGAGAAATATGGGCTGCAAGAGCTGAAGAATCTGGCCCTTCGTAAGCAAGGCTTGCGTAAGTTTGTCGTCCGAATAGTCCTTCGGTTGCTTTTTTGCCTGACAAAATCAATTCCAGAATCTGGCATCCAGTGCAGCACCATCTTGGCATCCGCACGCTATGCCTATGCCAACACGCCTGATACGGACTCCAAGCTCAGAGCTCACTATCTTGCCCTCATCATCCGGTCCCGTAACACCTTCAAGCGTAGCGGGACTATGCAACTTGAAATGTATAACGGTGGCACACAGCTCTTCTTTGATCTTTTCGTTGCACTGTGTAATCATGTTGACGATATTTCCTCTGTACAGTGAGTACATTCTTTCAGAGATTAGGTACTCGACCTGTCTAGACTAACAGTATCATTCCAGAGGTACCCCGAGATCTAGCCGCCATAAATGATCTTCTGACCTTGCAGCAATTCATCTGCATTAAAATATTTCATACATTTTCACTTTTATGAGCTCAATTTCTGGAAGTGTACGGATACAACGCGTAGTAATATTCCTGGAGTTGCAGGCCGGGAGTCTCTTTTTCAAAGTTTTTATCAAGTTCAATTGTTATTTCATCTTTTTTTTTTCGGTGGAAGAGACAGTGATTGAAGACTGTAGAAGAAAGGGGAACTCAATTAAGAGTACATTGTCTTGTCTATCCTCACTTCACACAGTAGTTGATGTAAGATTCTTCTCTCGGACCGGTTTATTTGACATTATGGTTCAGGGTATTAGTTCACAATAGTTCGCTTCTTGTAAGAAATAGAAAACCTTGGACCTTGTCGATTTGTAGGAGAGTGCAATTCTTACCTTGTCTAGAGTGCTTCTAGTATGTGCGCCCATCATTTTGGACAAATGTGTAAAACGTAGACAAGATCAAATGTGCACAGATGTTTACTCCTATGGTAATATTGAGAGTATGTTTCTAGGGCTGTGAATTTCTGAAGTGAGAGACTTTTTATGCCTTGATTTTGTACCGCCAGTTCTTGCTGCTGCAAGGCCATGAAGGATAAGACATGGATAACTCATGTCCGAATCAAGAAAGCCATGCATGGCACATACATTCTAGGGGTCACGATAGACCATGCGATTATTTCGGACGGGTATCTGAATGCCTCGTCAAATACAAAGTGCCGATGTGGAGAATTTCAGTGGCCAAGAAGTGTCTACAGCTTCACTGAATTCAACCCACCTTGTAAGAGGACGGGTGACTGGCCCATCCCAGTCACGACCAGCTTCATCAGTATTGCCATGCAGTGAGATTTTCCTCTAGACCATTTCCTTCATGATAAGCTTACTAGAACCGCTGAACGCCAACGGGATCGCCTGCTCTACTTAAACTCCTGTCCCCGGAAAGGCCCCTTTCTTCGACAGCACCACAATACCCCGTTCTCGTGCAATATATCCCTTCATAAGGTCCTGCAAATGGCCGAAAATAAAGTAGAAATAAGTTAGCGGCCGCCTGATATAAGAAGAAGGAAAATGGACCTCAAGCAACGCAGACCGCCCTCAATACCACTACTGCCTTACTGCTGATACGAGTCAAAGCAAGGTAGAGGTAGAGGGAATTGATGTGGCGTGGCTATCCAAAGGGTTCCATTTTGTGCTAGTTGCGAGGCTGTCACATAGGAGTTGACGGTATGAAGGGTGGTACGAGCTTACCTTGTATATCATGTTGGCGAGCAGGCACTCCACCTCATCGTTGTCAATAATCTCGCCTCCCCCAAGCATGCAAATTGCAGCACGAAACTCTGCAACTGGAATTCGCGTTCTGCGGACTGGTGATGTTTCCGTCTCGTCTTCCTTGGGCTCGTCGAAGCCCCCAGCTAGAAAGACTTTGCGCAGCAGGTTGCGGAGAGCAATGTCCCGTCCGCGTTCCAGCGTCAGATAAATACGTTTTTTAACAAACACATCCTCCCCTTCCTGTAGAGCTAGGTCAAAGGATTTCAGGTCGCCTCGTTTGATACATTCCGCCAGTGGGAGGAATAGCTTCTGTAGGCGGGGAAAGCGTTCCAGGAGGGCTTTTGTCGGAAGAACGTGGCTGGTCAGCAGCCGACATGGGATTAGATACATCAAGATTCTCCTGATGAGCGTCAGCTGCAGGCCTTCGTACCATGTTCCTTTTGTAAAGTCACTGCCTACTCTGCATTATTCTGTGCGTCTTTGTGGCAAAGCCGCCATGCTTCCATAAGATGTTTCTCAGCCTGTCGTTTACGATCAGCAACGGTGTGACATGCCAGCATGGTTGGTTGCACACACCTGAACATAGTTCTCCTCAAGAAAGAATAAAACACCCTCGTAGTATTTAAAAGTCACCCTCTGAGCGGCTGGAAAGGCATCCAAAGGGGGCATATCTCCCTTTTCGTTATATACTGACAGTGTCTTGAGTATAGTCCTTGATAGAGAAGCAGAGTTGAGGTTAAAGTACGTCTTGAATAACAGGTTGATAACAAAATAGATTCCCCATTTTCGTGACTCTTCTATTGGTGCTCTGTCGAGTAGATTAGTCTCAAGTGAATGGATTGTGCGTCGTACGAGACTAGTACCTGTCATTCAGACATAATGTGAACATGCGTTTCAGGTGTTGCTCGCAGTCCCTGAGCTGACCTTGCTTTTCGAGTTCAGGGTCGAAATCATCCTGCATTAATGATGCAGTATTAGTGGAGTCGGTTGAGTTTCTACTCCGTTCATGGTCGGACTTTATGGCAAATAGTCTCAAGTACTTTCCAACCATGTACAAGCTGGGGATCGTCCAAGCCTCGAAGCCTGAATTGTTGTAACCACGAATCAACATCGAGGTTAAGTCTTTCCACGCTTCATATACTTTGGTCCAAGAGCACTGTTGGGTTTTCCATGATGAGTCACTTTGCTCGACAGCCATGTAACAAGGAGAAGGTGCTCAGTGCTCACCTTGCCGCTCTCTCCCGCCAAGATTTCACCAATAGCATTCCAATATGCCACATAGACATCCGCCCATCCGTTAACCTCATCACGATTCAGTGAAGTCCCGTTCAACTTTTTTGACTTTATTAAGTGCTTGATGTCTCCTTTCGCGCCCTGGGCATTGGTGCTCTGCCATATCCGCCGTAGTCGATGAGGCTCATTTGCAGGAGCCACAGGTGAAATTGTCTGTGCCAGTAGATACCCGTTGCGAATGGTGTGCGCTTTGGCAAAATCTTCAAATAGTTTATTCATAATGGCCCGTTGTGAACCGAAAAGCTAATAGAGAAGTTTCGGAACAAGGGCAGCATGACATATTCACAAATTCAACCTGTTGGCCCTCTTGGGTGACGCTCCTGTCGGGTGGCAGCGAGAATTGGCTCCATCAACACGGTTCAAGGATACGACCAAGTGACTAACTCCTAGCGCGTGACTTTAAACGTGATCTCACCTAAGCCATTGAGTGGGTCCTCTTCCACACTCGCGACCAATCGCTGACGGGGTCCAAGCCCTGCAACTGGCTGACCTCGGTGTGCCCTCTCCACCGTGCACACACAAAAATTTATCGCCTCGTCTACTCCAACTTTGACAATCATCAAATCTCGTCAGTCACCGAGGGCATTGACCATTGTCACCGTAAGTTTCTGAACCCATAAAATTTAGAGGCCATTTCAAAACTAATAGGAACTGCAGATGGGTAAGCACTTTGATTTTATTTTATTTTCTTCTCGTTACAGATTCTGAAGGCCCGGGAATACATCGAACTGGAAAAGAATCATGTCATCAGCTACACCTGGACAATTCTGGCCCCCCATCGACGATACAAACTGCTACTATTGCGAAACTTCAAGCCTTTTAGCTGCATGATACTTTTTTTCTCTTCTTGGGCCCTGGATGCGATACGTTTTGGTAAACCGACCGAGGGTTATCTCGCTGGGATTTTCCGATATTGCGAAATGATACATTTGGACTGTCACGACGCGCGATTCTCAACTCGCCTTTTTTTTGAAGTGGCAACATGTGCTTTTGGGAAGTCAAGGATCAAGGCCGTGGCTAATTCGTTTTGTTGCAGGTCGTCTTCAGGAATATGAGGTCATTGGGCGCCATCTGCCCACGGAGGCCAATCCTACCCCGGATATGTACCGCATGACCATCTTCGCCCCTAACGAGACAGTTGCCAAGTCTCGATTCTGGTACTTCTTGCGCGGTCTCCGAAAGGTGAAGAAAGCTACGGGCGAGATTGTCAGCGTCAAGGCGGTAAGG
Organism: Ustilaginoidea virens; assembly: GCF_000687475.1. Taxonomy (NCBI): domain Eukaryota; kingdom Fungi; phylum Ascomycota; class Sordariomycetes; order Hypocreales; family Clavicipitaceae; genus Ustilaginoidea; species Ustilaginoidea virens. Next base: position 1,106,235 of record NC_057322.1, read on the forward strand.
GACTATCAGCAATTGAAGATATTCCTCGCGGGGCCGATTCTCACAATTCGGACATAGATCTACGAGAAACACCCCCAGAAGGTCAAGAATTTTGGCATCTGGCTACGATATGACTCTCGGTCGGGTACACACAACATGTATAAAGAGTACCGTGAGCTGTCCCGCACCGACGCAGTTGAGGCTCTCTACTCCGACATGGCTGCCCGTCACCGCGCTCGCTTCAGGTCGATTCACGTAGGTGCTCTGGAGCTGTCCGGCATTTAGGGGGCATGGAATACTGACACTCTTCATTCAGATTCTTCGCGTAGTCGAGATTGAAAAGAGCGAGGATGTTAAGCGACCTTATATCAAGCAACTTCTCACCAAGGGCCTGAGCTTTCCTCTTCCCCACCGCATCACCAAGACCAGCACCAAGAAGTTGTTCAGCGCGCAGCGACCTTCTACTTTCGCTTAAAATGTTTTTGGCGTCGGGGAGGGTTGTTGGGCAAGTTTATGCGGGTTTTACTACGGATCATGGAAATATCGACTGCATTTGCCTGATATATAGCGGGCAACGAATGAAACCAAACAAAAAGATCTTCTTTTTTTCCAAAAAAACAACAACTTGAATGTATTTGACTGTGAACAGAAGAGTGGAACGATACAATGCCATGTCAATAGTTGGAGTCTAAAAGGAATGAATGATCGTATCAGACTTTCTAAGTTTGGGTAACTGTTCAGATGTGACGAGACGAGTGCCACATGATAGTGTACTTATGCTGGATAATCGGCATTAATTTTATGTGTCTATTCTCCCTTCGAGGTTAAAAGTGTTCGATACAAAGGGGTGGTGAAATTGCCCATGCGGAACATAGTGAGTTCCCCATTTGCGGTGGTGGCGACCGTACTTACCAGATTACGTTACAAAGACAATGTGAACTCTCGCAAACCTCGGACGTGTCACCTTTAGGTGGAGTTGATGATTTCTAGTCTCTAATTAGGATGCATAACCGTTGGGTTTCATGCAGGCTCGTAGTGTGTAGTGAGTGGTGAAGTCTTGTGGGTCGTCGACAGCGTTGCCTGATTATATGCGGTCAATTAGATATGTTTAGCCCGGGTAGTTATTCTAAGCCCTAGATTCTACATATCAATCCATAAGCAGCACGAATTAGGTATTTACATATACCGCTATTAGCCTGCGGTAATTACGCCGGGCTGTAATCTAAGAGGTAGCTACCTACGTAAGTCGGGCACGCAAAATTGAATTGGCATTCAACGTATAATTCGTGGCACCTTACAAAAAGTAATAGGAATCTACAGCACGACTTTATTAGAGCGCCCCACAACACCAAAAGCCCTGCTCACAACGTATCGCATTGGCAAGGGCTGCTTACATGCTCTGTAGAAGGACTAGTTGCCATGAATGAGCGCCAACATGGCGAACGCCAACAGAATTCTCGCGCAGCAAATCATTTGGCGCGGACTTGCAAAACTGCAGGCCTGTTGGAAGCAGAGGGAGTAAGCCTCCATAGCCGACCGGCAGGCGTGTTCTAGCTTAGATGAGCTTAGTACTGAGTTCTAATAGTACTAAGTGGAATGGCCTCCCAGTAGGTTAAGAGGTACCTGGGAGTAGCGCTAGTAGGGAAAACTCCGCGATTTGGTTTCGACACGAATTAATAAGGTTCCGTACCGGCTAATAAATTAGCCATAGCGAGGCGAAGTTCGGCTAAGGTGACTACTCGCGCATGGGGGAATAGAGTCATTCACGTCGCAACCGTAGACGGTGAACCAGAAAATTTTACTGTAGTCAATCACAGAGAAGGCATAGAAAGGTGAGCTTCAAAAAAAGATGAATGGAGAAATTAATCATGCTTAGCTATTGTAAGCAGCACAGATTTGCTACGCTTCACCCACCAGCGACGCATCCTGGCCCAACATGGCCGAGCCTTCGCCGTTTGAATGGGTCACAGTCAAGACTACTCTCCCTTCAGTCCCCTTCCCACCCCTAGATGCTCGGCCGGACATCAGGACCGAACGCCTCGTCCTCCGCCGCACCTTGGAAAGCGACATAGACGGCTGGCATGCACTTCGCCTCCAGCCCGAGGTGATGAAGTGGACCGGGCAGGGGAAGCCGGATCCAGATCTTGAGTGGTCCGGGGAGAAGCTCAAGATGCGGCTCGCCCCTGAAGGGAACACCAAATATGAATTTATCGTGTGCTTGGCCGACACTGGCGAATTAATTGGCTCGGCAGGCTGCCACTTGATGGTCGGGGAACTGGGATGGCCCGCTATCGGATATATGCTTCGCAGGGAATTTTGGGGCAAAGGGTACGCTACCGAGCTTCTTCACGCGTTCCTCGCGGCCTGGTGGGCTCTCCCTCGATCCGATTGCGTGGTCAAGGTCGATAAGAGCACTGCAGTTGAGGAGCAGGATGGCCGAGTGAGAGAATGCATCGTGGCTGTGACTTTGGACGACAATACACCTAGTCAGAGGGTTCTTGCGAAAGCCAACATGAACCTTGTCAAGGCCTGGAAGGAGCCTGTACGTGATGATATATCTCGAACTCGAAACGTTATCCTGTATGGATATGCAAATAAGCGACCTTTGCCATAGAGAGCAAGTCGACGAGCGTTGATGTACTTTGTCGGCCAAGATTCATGGGTTGGGTGATCTGCTCTGGGAAGAGTATGGCCTACCGAAGAACCGCGGAGTCCGGGAGAGCGAATTGAGTTTTCTACATCATCACTTGGGAAAACGGTGTCGACATGTAAATACATCAAAGCATCTTGAATGAAAAGAGAAGCTTCGCAAACACTTCCCTACATCCCCGAAGTCGTTGAGAATTTCCTCCTCCGCCTTCTCGTCCTTGTACTATTCGAACATGCGACACATAACTAAATACGCCTATACTTGACTTTGGGTTACACCGGCACATGTTATAAATACATATACATGCAAGTGCGTGCTCTGTTTTCAATGCCACCTGCGAAGCCATGTTGTGCTGGAATGATCGACAACCTTTCAGCATGAGTGTTGTATCCAAATAATGGGGACCCGAGGAACAGGAGAATGTATTTCCATTACCGCTTGCTTGTGATGACTATTCCAAGACACCACGAATCTGTATCTAGCCCGTCCGCCTCGCAACATGTTGCACATCAATCCCTTGCTCGTAAACTATGACAATATACGTCGACACTCATATGGCGTAATGTTTGATAGAATCTTTGAGAAATGCTAAAAAGTTGTGAGTAACAGGTACTATTCAATCCAGCTCCTCGACGAAATCGTCAGGCAGCTCTTCGAATCTCCCTTCGTGGAGTGCTTTCTCAACGGGATTCTGTACGTTGATAACGCCAGTCTTTTTAAGCCTAGCAAAGCCGTTAGTTTCGCATTGTCCAAAAGACTGACTGCACCACAAAGGGCGTACATACCGTTCAAAAAGAACAAAAAGTCGCTCAGCCTCCCGCTCCTTCTCCTCCTCTGTCATTTCTGGCGTCTCAGCAAACTTCTCCTTGTCCAGAAATTGACCAGTAATGGGATTCACAGGTTTCTGCGCTCCATTGGTGTCACACGCGTCGAAAGTTGCTGATAGCGATGCGGGTACCGGGACGTTGTTTCGAAGCAAAAAACCCGATGCAAAACCGTAGCCAACATTTTGGACAAACTTCGATGCGTCCTTGTCTGAAAGGTCGAAAAGGAGGTGAGAAATGGCGTCTCGCAAAGCTGGAGCAGTGACGTTCGTGGAGTTATGGAGCACCTTCGATGGCAAAGAATCTCCACGACCTAGCACGCCTTGACGATCCTGGGCAGTCGGCAGCAACCATTCCTGCATTGATTGGCGGACGGGCTGGGGCGCAATTTCATAGAATTTGGAAAGGAGGCTCACGACAGGAGTCACAACAGTTTCAAGGTCGTTGCCACTATAGGCCCTAATTCCTTTATCGAGCAGGTGCACGAGTCTTGACGTCACCTTGTTTGGATTTTCGGTTGCAAATAGTACCGTTTGGTGCTGGTCAGCATGGAGATCCACATTCAGGAGTGAGTTCACCAAGGGACCGAAGGGGGGCTCCAGAGGCGCGGCATCGGATATATCCTGCTTCCAGAGCAGAGCGATAACATGGGATATGGCTGGGGTGAACATGCCCACTTTTGCTTTACAGAAGTGCGTCGCGTTGAACATCAACTTCAAAGTCTCTCCTAGAGCCATGCTTTCCATGGGGTCTAGTTTCTGTTCCTGCTGATGTGATAGGACCGTCACGTGGCGTTCCAAGTTATTGACAATATGTTCAGCCAGCTGATGGTTTTCGATCAAGTCCGTCAAATCAATAGTGGTGCCGTATGTGGAGAGAAAAAGAATCCTGGAGAGGAGGAACTCGTTGTCCCAGTTGTCCACCTTAAGTTGATGGCAAGCTTGCGCTGCATACCCTTGGTCGACAAACATTTGACGTGTGTCTGGCTTCAGAAGCATAGCATTGGCCAGGACTCGCAAGGCAGCCCTCGACGTCTCACTTGGCGCGTCGTAAAAGGAGTACCGTAGAAGCATCGTGATTCCCTTGACGAAAAGTTAGTGGCAAGAAAAAAGAGTCATCAAGAGCCATCACGAACACCTTTGGTGAATATAGGATCGGCATAATTGGCATCTCTTCCATATATCTTAAGCTCCTCGAGGGCATCGTTGCGATCTGTGACCTAAAAGTCAGATTTTTCCCCATGGGGTGCATAGAACTGCAGCGACCTACCCTTTGGCAGCAGCGAGATATTTTCGAGATCATCGCTGAGTTTGTTGACCAGATCTGTGACCGCTTGTAGCTTGGCTGGTTGAAAAGATTAGGGACGGCGAAGAGAGAGATGGACAGAAATCTGCTCGGGTTCCCGTGGTTAAGAACTCACCAGGCCCAGAGGCAGTGCCCATCGTTGTGGCAGTCATGATGAGTCGACGTCGACTCTCAGCCTCAGCGTACAAATCTCGGTATTTGTGGCGTCGATGGATCAGAGCACATGCGTCCGTAGTTGGTCCCCAAGTGCTAGCAGTTTACCAGGGCAGACTGCGTAGACGACTGGAGATAATGCAATGCAAGAACGACGTTTACAGTCGGTAACCATCAAATCGCAGTCGCGTCGCAAACTTTAGTGTCGGTCTTCCGAACACATTTGGAATAATATCCCGCGCATGTCTTTCTTCTGATATGAGGCCTGACGAAGGCGACAGAAAAGGAACAGAATCGGACTACTTGACGGACTTGGTTCGAAAGCCCGAAGTTCAAACCGCCAGACAGACGCCTCCCCCACCCAATGAAAGGGGCAGCCGAGACATAATAGTGGATATTGCACTGCAACCTTTAAAGGCACAATACAGGGGTGGACCGATTCACCTAATCGGTCTGGTACTTTCTGCGGCGTAAATGATTGAAAAGGAAATTAAGGGTCCGCAGGCTAATGGTAGGGGGCGGGGAAATAGTATTCACTGAGTAGAATGGTGACATTATCAAAAACCCGTCGCCCTACCATGTGGCAATGCATAAAAGGACAGCTTGTCGTCGAGGGTAACGATTGGCCAAGCATATGCACTGTGCTGTGCATGCTGCACACGAGGTAAAAACAGAGGGCAGGTGAGAAGAACAGATGAGATCTTGCTTTAGAATCACTGGAGCAGTTGGAACTTCAAGGACATGGAACAACAACTGGGCGTGCTTTTTACCCGCTGGCTATTTGAAAGCGCTCCGGGTAAGACAGAAATATTGGGAATAAACTAAAGTAAGAGTTGAATTCACAGCTCAGAACCATTGACAATATTTGAAAGGGATCTCACGCTTCAAAGAGCCTGGCTTTATGCATGATCCTAAGACCCATTTCCAGGGTGGGGCTCAGCAGCCCGATGGGCCACTGAGGTTGAGCTATCTGACCCGACACTTTAGGCCCCATCATGAAAGTCGCGCCTAGGCGCAGCTTGCACGCGTTTTCGTGAGCGTGGCCTGGCCGCGTTTATGGATCATCGGCATGATGTTCCAGGTCTCGTAGTTCTCAAGCCGAAGAAGGGGAGAGCCGTCTGCAATCCTATCTTTTTATTCATCTTGCCTTTTTTCACCAACTAGCTCTCATCGCGGCCGTTCCATGTCTAACAGCCTGCATACACCGCGCCTGTCGATTTGCTGCTTCTCCTGAACCATCTGCAAAGTACGTTTCATCGGACGAACTTTGTTCAACCGCCTCTTGCCTTCCGCGCCCGCACTTCAACCTACCTGCACCCAATACGTCCGTACTTTTCCAACCAGCCAGCCCATACTAATGACTCGGGCAGTTTCTGTATCGCACGACGCTACATGGCTCTCTCTGAGATTACCGGCCAATTACTTGCTCTCTAGATTGTCCCTGCTGCCTCGCAGCAGTTATGGCATCTTCAGCAGCCTCGGCCCCTTCTACCAATATTCTCGAATCGCTGCCAGCTCGGCCGCCAACGCCTCCGCGCGAGGCTCCTGACAGGGTGGACATTGCTCCCAAGTCAGTCGCGCATCGAAACCTAGCCTTCGATCCCGAACTGAGTCTCCAAACGCCCCCAAACGTGAATTCACTCACAACTCCTGTCGCAACAAGCTCCAACCCAAACTCTAGCCGCACCCGCAAAAAAGTCGAGTGGTCGGCCCATACAGAGTACCGGGAAGCGCCCTTTTATCACAACAGCTTGAAACTCAACAAGTCGTCCCCTCCTCTCCCTGCTCCATCATCAGCGACTTCGAAACCCGTCAAGAGTATTCTCAAGCCCACTTCGTCTCCGAACCCCCTAACTTCCTCCGTAACGAACCAGCTCAATGGACCGATATTGCCGGTAAACATAATCGAGATGCTCGACTCGACAATTAAACAGCTGGCCGGCTCGGATCGGGATTCAAAGCTGGATGCCTACATGATGCTCTCTCGAGCGCTCAAAGCCTCAAACAACCTCCCAGATCGCGTTGCCCTGCAGGGGAAAATGAGTTTATTCATGCAGTTTATTCAGCGCGACATCACCACCAGAGCAGGAAACGGAAGTCTCGACTCCTCTTTAATCAACCATTCTCTAACGTTGTTGGCTACTTTCCTTCACTTTCCTGCTATTGCGGCTACCTTGACTGTGGATTTCGGCATTTTCATCATAGATCACTCTGTCCGCTCATTCGAAGATGAAAAATTGCCAAAAGATGTGATCAGGCACCTCATGCAAGTAGTTGCCTTTCAAGACTTTTCTCCCAAGGTCATGACGTTTGATAGGGTAGGCCGGCTTGTGAATTCTTTGCATAGAATTGAGAAACACCTCAAAGGCAAGAGTATTATTCTAAGCCGCCTACACATCTACAAGCGCCTCGTGAAGCAATCTCGGACTCATATGGCAGCTCACAGTGACTGGCTGAAGGATCTGTTTACCGACTTGCTCAGTTCAGTAAGAGATATTCGCACGCAAGCCATCACCTTGGGAACGGAGGCTGGCTTTGCCCTTCGATCGCAAAAAAATGTTTTGCGAAAGGTGACCGATATATTTCAAGCATGCGACGACAATGAGGCTTATATTGATTTCTACATCAAGAGACTGCAAGGAATGCTCAAGGAGAAGCAGTCTAGCTCTGCAGTTCCCCAGATCTGGCGCGTGGTTATCCTCTTCCTCCGTTGTCCACTTGACCGATGGCAATATTATGGGCCTTGGATGACCCTGGTGCAGTCTGCCTTCAACATGACGGACAATTTGACCAAACAAGAAGCCAATTTCGCATGGAATCATTATGTCTATATGTCAGTTTCCGATGCCAAGCTGAGCCCGAAAGCAATCGGTACTCTCTGCCAGCCTCTACTTAGCCAATTACGGAGGAAGTCGAACCCTAAACAGCAAGACGAAGCGATCAAGCTACGAAACATTGTGATTGGTGGAATCTGCAATTTATACTACTACGCTTTCGCCCCCGGAAACGGCAAATATACCCCTGATATGCTGTGGGAAGTCACGGTCCAGCCAGTCATAAGCCAACTCGCCGAACTTGATCACAGATCTGACACCCTTGGAGACGAAATCATGCAAGCAGCCAGATTGCTTGTAGGCCTTCTCGACGCAACTACGCCCCGAATATGGAGACAAGATCGTATAATGGAAATGCCTCCTGTTAAATCAGATGAACTGCCTGGAATTGACTCCAAGTGGACAAGGAAAAATTGCGACAAAGTATTGGACTCTGTCGGTCCAATTGTTCTCCAGAAGTTTTACGATCTTGCCAATAAAGATAGCCTGGTTTACAGGCTGTGGCAGGCCCTTATTCATTCCGTCATGGTCGCCTCCGCAAAGGACATTAAAGTGTCCGATGATACCACCAAATTTGTTGGTTGTGCTCTTCGACTACTAGCAAATGCGTTGACGACAGAAGCTTCCCGGTCAAATGCATCGAATGCGAAGTTTCTTTCCAGCATCTCAAACTTCATCCAACTCCTGGTTAACGGCTTAGGTATCCTACCATTCACGGAGAAGAAACTTTCCATGGCCATACCGAACACTTCTGAACCAGCATCCACGCCATTACAGAAGCCATATCCAGCAGAGAAACCTCGCGAGCTTGTGCGTATGCCGTTGCATCACCTGTACGTCATGCTTTCTTCTATTTCCTCTGATCTATTCAGAGATATGGATCTTATGAGCTTCTTTCGCTCCACATTTGAACCCTTTTTGAAAGGCAAAAGTGCCAAAGGTCGATTCGAAATGGCAGCGGAGCTACTGCGGCTAATACCTCGATATCATCCATCACGTTTCGAGCCTTGGGCGTTGGCGGCTGAGTGTGCCAAGTTATGGGTTGACAAGCATGCGTCGACGGATAGCCAACCCAATTCAAGCATGATTCTTGGACCAGAATACCAGGAAATTGTGTCTTTACTCAAGCAAGGTCTTACGACACACGCAGATATGCCATCAAGCCATTGGCTAGCGTTATTTCGTTCCTTGACGGGGCATATTTCCAGTAACTTTGGAGATGCTGGCTGCTATCTAGTATTTGTGGAGCCACTAGCCAAAGCAATCCTTGACCTGACTGGCGACACTGTTGAAGAACCGGCAAACTTGTTATGTCAAGCTGTGAATGGCCTATTCACTGACGCAAGACTTCCCCGTGATAGACATGTTTTGGAAGCGGCGAGGTCTAAACTTTGGGGGGCTCCACCGATGTTGTGCAAGGGCGGCTTGACTGAACCTATGGACAGCTTGTACAAAGTCGGCAACCATTTCTTGAATTGGTTGTACAATAATTGCGGCGAAAACCCCGACAAAATTGCAACCGCCATGTCCCTGTTGAAGTCTATCGATCGTTTCACTGAACAGAACATGGCACAGTTTGGACTAATACCCGTAACCAAATTGGAAAGCGGATTGAGCGTGTGGATAGAGGACAAGAATGCTCATCTTGCATCAGTTCATAAGTCTGTCTTGCTCCAAACTGTAAGTTACCACCGATGTCATGATGGATGCCCTCACTAACTTCCTTGACTTGAAGACCATCACTCTGTGGGATCGCGTCTGTTGCCATATCGCCAAACAAGGACGGCTAGAGAAGCAGGACAGAGATCAAATCACACTTCTCCTCGAGGCCGGTTTCAAGAGCACGCAAGCGATAATCCTTCAGAGAACTGCGGCGTTATGGAACGTCATTGTTAATGATGAGGAGGATGCAGCAGGATACGCGAATTCTTTGTTATCAATCATCTCGTCCATTCAATCCAAAGGCGACGCGCTTTTACCACTTGATTTCACTGCCCACAGTGAATATGGTGCCCCATGCCTGAACCCGCTGCAGAAAGAGTCGGCTCTTATCAATCCGCCGTTGGCATCAATTACTGAAAACGCTAGCGAGTCTTCTCAATCTCCAGTAACGACTATGCCACGGCGTGCTGTAACTAGGAGGACACCAGAGCTTATCACAAGCTCAGCAAAACGAGCGAGCACACCACGCCTCCGACACAACAACTCGCAAATACAATTTGAGCCCATCATATCGTCTTCGCCTCCGCAGGACGATTCGCAGCACCTTACTGAGCGTCAGAAAGAGGTTCGAGAAAGGCAGCGAGAAACCACCGCATTATTCTCTGAGGGTCAAACGACCCCGCAGGGAGATTCAGATAGCTTGCCAGGTCCAGGCAAGGAACGGATTAACCCATCTGAGAGCAGCGAACAGATTCAAGAGAGTACTCCAAAGCGCAGCAAGTCTTTTGAAGACGCGATCACTTCCACGCCCACTCCTAGACGTGGCGAGGTCATTCAAATGGATGATTTCAACGACCCACCATCTTCGCCACTCTTGCCTCGTCCATACCCTCTACTTTCGGAGATCCAGTCTCGGTCGCGTGCGGGCGGCGCCATGGAAAGTTGGGAGTTTTCGTCCCCTCCAGGATCTCCTACTGGCCACCAACAGCCAGAATATGCAGACCTGCCGTCAGCTTTCCCTTGTACAAGTGGATCACCAAGTAAATCTCATGAGCTACCAAAAAAGCGCAGGCGTGTCTCTTGTCAATCTCTCACCCCTGCAAATGCTGAAACTCCGGCGGACAGCAAGCACGCCGAAACCGTCACAGCTAATAGAAATCAGGCTACGACCTCCGCACCAGTTGTAGGTGTTACCACACGCGCAAGAAGAGCTCTTCAAAGAGCCGGCATGGAAGAACAGGTATCTGCGGAAGCAAGATCCGCGGAACGACGATCTGGAAGACGAGCGGAAGCAAAAGTCAAGAGGGATGACGAGACTGATTCAAATCTGCGCTCTACTTCAGGGGTGGAGAAGTTTATCAAGCAGGAAACTACAGACGCTGCGCTGCCATTGCAATCTACTTCTCGGCCAATCAAACGTCATGCATGCAACAAGGTATATGACGATTCCACTGTTTCCCCAGAGAAACCGGAAACAGCACCACGACAAATATCAAGCCAGGTAGTACCGTCCACACCAATTGAACCTCCCCATAGCATCGCCTCGAGTGTTCCACGCAGGAAGAGGAAGCGAGGGGCGAGGAATGGAGGAAATCGCATTAAGAGGCGACGCTCTGTTGAGATTGATGTCCAAGAGTCTCCGACACCTGCCACGCCTGGTTTCCAAAACGAACGAGCGGGGGGAGTTGAAACCAGGAGCGGCCTTCGTAGGCGACAGGAGCAGGCTGCTGTTGATGAACGCAAGATAAGGCGCAAGGAATCCGAGCGACAGTCCGTTGATCTCTGCATTAACTTGGACAGCGGAGATACCGATGACGAGGTTGTTTCTCAGCTGGTAACGGAATCAAATGCTGCATCCCAAAGTATGTCTGACAAGGCGGAGGCCATCGACACGGAGCTGAGCGCGGCCTCGAAGTCCGAGGCGCAGCTGAAATTAGCGGAAGATAACATACGGTCGGCCCCTAATGAAGAAGAGAAGATGTCGATCATTGAAACCCTGCGTAATGACCTGGAGCAGATGCGCGGCTTGTCTCTCACTCGGGCAGAGGTTTACCAAGTAGAGGATATCTTGATGGACATGAAGCGTGAGCTTTTCGAAGCTGAAAGACGAGGACGAAGAGAACGAGGGTCTGGACGATCAAGAAAGAGAAAGTTGAGAGACGAGTGAGTCCCTCGAGGGTTGGGTAGGAGCGGGGTTACTATGCGCATGAACTGGTTCATCGGCGTTCGTAAAGAGTTTATTCCCTCTGAGTTGCTTGACGTTGTCGGTGTTCAGGCGGGACATATATTTTGGAGGACATTTTCATGCATCACGGAAATAGGACATGGGCTCATTATTGCATCACACATAAGCTGGCGCACAATTGTACAAGTACCCAAATCGTAATCTCGACTTGCAACCCGGGAGCGGGTGGTCTAAGAGGCTAATCAAAGGAGCCGTAAGAATGCTTCTACCGTGATATCACTGACGTACGGTAATATCAAAGATTGGCCCGGGTTGCAATGGAACCACTTTTCCCAGCCGAAAAGTATATCGACGAATGAAGTTGATTCTGAGCTTACTTGACTGCTTGTTCCCTTGCTTCGTTACTGTATGGACTGAATCTAGCATTTAGCCAGTTGAATTATCACGAGTCTGGTTGCCAATTCATCTACTGTATGTGGCTGTTTTGCATGGGTTTTAGGAGTGTCTAATACTACATAGGTTGTATTGGTTGTGGAATCCTAAAAATTCAAATACTTACATCAGGTACTAATAGCAATCGATAAAGAAAATTTTTTTAAGGAAGCATTTTTCGGTACACAGTTATTAGCCAGGTAAGTAGTGTCGACGTTTTTATTGTAGTATCAAATGTCATGACCTAGCCAGTGGTTCAAGTCGGTTCAGAGATAAGTCACTGGACTGTTTCCGCAGGGATACGATAAGGATGCCTTGCTTATCAGGCCCGAGCACCGCAAAAGAACTTTTGACATACACCCACGAACCTGTTACATGGTAAACGGAAACTTGTTGCGCGACCATAGAAAACTTTCTGTCCACCACGGATTAGACGACGCCCACTGCCGCAACATTACATATCCGTTTACCCTTACTCTACTGTCACGACCATGGCGGATTTCGGCGAGTACCCGCCCAACATGGCCCCCCAGGATGCACTTGTGGTACGGCAACAAGCCGGACAGGACCACGCCGTGGTGCCATATACTGCGGACGATTTGTCGAGGCCCAAGTTCGGCCCAGCAAATCCTTTCAAGGACGAGTCAATAACGACAAAGCGGAAAAACATACTCACAGGACATGCGGAAGAGACCTTTCTAGGCGAACATACATTTAGAACAAAATACAGAGCAGTCGAGCGGAAAGGTGGACCGGACCGAGAATACCGGACTGGAGCAACATTGAAAGAGCAGGCTGCAGGACTTCGAGCCACTCGCGACAAGAAAGGAGATGCCGCCATTGCCGAAGGGTCCGGCTCTTATGTCGGTCCCTGGGCCAGGTACAATCGGCCAGCATACGAAACAGTGGAAGAGGGCGAAGAGCTTGCGAGCGACGAAGAACACGAGGTAGTAGAAGAAGACGAGGGAGATGTGGTTGAGAGCGGGACGGTCCTACGAGCACCTGATACAGCCCTTGCACGGCGAAAAGAGGTTCAAGAACTCGGAGACGAGACGACCACCTTTCATGGCTCAGCAGAATTTGATTACCAGGGCCGATCGTACATGCACGTGCCCCAAGACTTGGAAGTCGACCTGGAAAAGGAGCCCGGAAGTACAACGAATTACATACCGAAGAAGCAGATACACGCCTGGAAGGACCATAAAATGGCCGTTACTGCTTTGCGCTTTTTCCCTGACTCAGGGCATCTGCTGCTGTCTGCTAGCGCCGACTCCACGGTCAGAATACGCGACGTGTACCATGACAAAGAGTTGTTACGGTCATACTCAGGGCATTCGAAAGCTGTTTCCGACATCTGCTTCAACGCATCTGGCACACAGTTCCTTTCCGCGTCGTACGACCGCATGATGAAACTGTGGGATACGGAAACTGGCGCCTGCATCAACAAGTTTACGACGGGAAAGACGCCTCATGTGATCAAGTTCAACCCCGATCCCGAACACTCCAACGAATTCCTGGCCGGCATGTCAGACAAGAAGATTGTTCAGTTCGACATTCGAACACCCGGCGAAATCGTGCAGGAATACGATCATCATCTTGCCGCCATCAATACCATTACATTTGTGGATCAGAACCGTCGTTTCATGACCACGTCGGATGACAAGTCCCTGCGCGCCTGGGATTATAATATCCCTGTCCCCATCAAATACATTGCTGAGCCGGACATGTATCCCATGACAAACGCAGCCTCGCACCCGAGTGGCAAGTATGTTGCGTACCAAAGTTCTGATAACCAGATCCTGGTCTACGGCGCCAACGACAAGTTCCGACAAAACAGAAAGAAGAATTACCGTGGACACAACAATGCGGGGTTGGCCATAGATCTGGACTGCAGCCCGGATGGCCAATTCTTGGCTTCGGGAGATTCTGGTGGCTTCGTCTGCTTTTGGGACTGGAAGACCTGCAAGATGTATCACAAGCTTCGAGCAGGCAGCCAGGCGGTCACTTGTGTCAAATGGCATCCCCAAGAGACCAGCAAGGTAGCTTCAGCAGGTCTTGACGGAGAAATCAGATATTGGGATTAGATGCGGCACTGGCTGGTGTAATGGCGCAAGAGCATCTCAGACATGGCGTTATCAAGGACAATTGGTATCAAAGGGAAAGGTGTTCATATCAAACGGCTCTCTAGCGCTACTTTTTGAGTAGGTATTCATCTGACAGAGACGGCTTCAGACCTCCCAAGGGAGGATATCATTTGCCTATCCTACCCCAACTTCAAACCCGATAACGCTGGCCCGAGGTGATGATCAAGATGTTTGTCAATCTTCATGTCATTCCGCAGAGGCAATCCACACCTTCAGTTGTATCTGCCTAATCTTGGGGGTCGAGGACGAGAATCAGCAGAACAATGTCGTCCAAGCGTTGGGCACCAAAAAAAGAGGAAAGAAAGACATATATATATTATATATATATACATATATATACGACGGCATAACCTGGTTTCAGGGTTAAGAAACCATTAGGTCGATGACGGAGTGGGTGACCTCGGCTGCTGCAAAATGTAGTGGTCTCGCCGACTATGTCGTACACGGGAGCGACTCCCACGACATGACCGCCAACAACCTCCAAGCCTTTCAGTCCACGAAGACTTCAGTCCACGCAGCATGCTCAAAATTTGCATACCCTGAAACTCCAAGCGCCTGACTTGGGCGTTTCAATGGCTCTACTTGAGAGGGCAGGGTCTTAGCCTTGCCGCACTCAGCAGCCTCTTCGTTTCAAAAAATACCTGGGGCAGAGGCAGGATCCGATACATTTACGTCAAACCCTGATGTAGACCTTTGTTTGTTCAACGCGCTGGGGAATTTTTTTTTTCCAGAATAATTGATTGCATGCCAGACTTGTCTATCTTTGAAGCAGTCATATTTGGGAAGCCACGGCGCCCATCGTGCTCCCTGTCCTTTCGCCGTCTAAGCAAAGGAGCCCGGATACCGGAATTGATTGACGCTTCGTCAACGAGACCCTCCTGCGGTGTGTCAAAACAATTCTCGTGCCTGCGTATGCTCGCAAAGGGTAGAAGCATACTTGTTGCCGCGTGCAAAGACATGTCGTTGGTTGGGTCGACGGGTTACAAGCTCACGCGTCGGCCTTGGTTGCAGATGATTGCGGAATTTACCAAGATTTGCAACAGTCGCGCATAGTCTGAAAAGGCACGCCTTGTTGTCGTTTTAGCCATCTGAGCGCCCCAGTCGTCATCTCCAGCCTGTTCGGAGGAAAGGAATCATAATAGCACGTCTCTACCGAGTACTTGAAGGTCCCGGGTAATCTATTGACGGAAGTCACGAAGAGTCAACTGCAAGTCTACAGCCCTGTCATGGAACAACGATTCTGATACTAATCGACGAGCAAGATGCAGCAGCGTCTTGACTGCGGCACGGTTGCGCAGCCGCGACATTGGAACCATGGCACATTCAACTGTTCCTCCGGAGACTGACACCATCATGCGGGGCAGCGAGAATGGCAAAATCAGAAACTTGGTGGCGGCGAGGCAGTGTCATTGCCGAAACGCCCGCAACTGTTTCAATTCGACGGGGTCGACTGAGTGTTCCCGTCCACCTAGGCCGCTTTGTGCTTTGTGGACTCGGGCCGTGAACGTTTGGTTGCTGGGCCAGTTCGCGTTGCATGATCGGCTGACAGTACATCAACCGCAACGGCATGGCATGGTCTCGATTTTTATCAGGTCAACCAGACTGCTTCTGGGCCTGGAAGAACACCAATTACCAGCGGAAGTAGCAGCTCTTTTGGATAGCATTGGGCGGCTAGAGCTACAAAAGGGTTGTCCTTGCAGCACAAGGCTCAACACAGCGGACGAGGCTTTGGCGCCCGCCGCCATGAAACGGCACTGGCTTCTCAACGGAGTGCGTATTTTGATTGACCCCTTGCGCTTTGTTCGCCCGGGGCTGCGGCTGCATGTAGCCTGTGTCGACGGCTTGCATCTTTGGGCTCGCACTCCTCGCCTTGGGGTCAAGATGCAGAAACCCAATTTCCCCACAGCATAAACGACACTTGCCACCTGTTTGCGGCTAAGGGGGTTTTCTCGTCTAGTATCGAAAACATCTTTATTCCGGTAGTGTTCATGACACTCTAGTGAGTGCCATGAGCGGTGGCGCCGTTTAACCCGCAGGGGGGACGCTTAAGCGTATCGGGTTCAGCTTGACCATCAGTCAGGACTTCCTTGATCACGCGATGCCACCCCAGATTTCCTGCCTGTAAACGGCTCCGTCTGGCGAAAACCCTTTACCCATTACTTGTTTTTTTTTTCAACGGAGTTGAAGGCTTGTAGCAAAAGACGCAAAGTTGTCACCCGTGATCTTTCTTCTCTCCATAGCTTACTGAATCAATTCCTTCTTCCGCGCGTTTTGGGTATTGGCGAGACACCTTAACCAACAAGCGCGGCCCGAGTTTCTTGGTCCTAATGGGCTAACAACAGGTTACTCCGTAGTCGCTTGACCATTGATGCACGGTGCTCTCCTTGAAAAGTGTCCTCATCATGATAAGCTCATGCTGACCCTCTTGTTCGATTGTCTACAATCGCTCGTCAGCCACATGTGGTTATCGCAGGGCGAATCCGAGATGGCGCTCACTCACTCATCCAAAGAAATCCCCAGATGCGACGTCTTGCGCATCTGCAGTCCCGTTATTGATGCATTTCTACGAAGTTTTGGTTGAGACGCACCATCCCTGGCAAGCTTTCTCCAAGCGGCTGCCGGGTGATATTTCCAAGAGGCACGGAAAGCGTCGAAGTCACAGGAGGTCGGGTGGTCTCGAATTAAGCTTCCATGTAGCACGTTGAACCCGACTCTGACGTACATTCTCGCACTGCCGATACTAGTGATGCTACCGGCATTAACAATGCTATGTAACAGGATTGGCGATTTGGCGATGCTAGCTAGGGGTGATGAAGCGGCCGGTAGTCAATGGACGCTGCAACTTGTGCCCCTGGCCGCGAAAGGCGGGTTGACGTTACGCTGGAGGGATTTATGTAGTAAACGTATGAGCATCATTCTTCTTATTATTATGGCTCGATGAACGAAGCAGCCCCTTGATTACACAGACCCGAAGTGATACATACATGGCCAGCCTGCGAGGATTGGCACAGAGTACGGAGTGCATGCAGCTGGACGTCCGTCTTGCTTATGGAAACCCTCTAGGTGGACTTGCAGGAAGAAAAGTCATCACTTTGCCATGACAGTACCTGAATAGGTCGCGACTGGATGACTGCTCTCAAGATCCGTCGAGGCACTCACACTCGCATCGTTTGGAGCCATGTTGAGCCGATGCAACCCGACAACCGTTTGGTGTTGTGGGGCTCGAAGCTTCTTGGATAGGTGCAAGGCACCTGAGCCTGGGGCGCGAAACTCGCAATTCCTCAAGCAGTCCAAGAATCCCAGCTTGCGATGCAACGCGTCAGGGCATTCCAGGGGCAAGCGAAAATGGCAGCTGTTGGCGGACGATGCAGGTCCAGCCATTTTCTGGACCATGCATGTGGCTATTCCGCCAGTACCTACCTCCGAGACAGGACTAGCTACCTCCTGGGTTAGGACTTTCACGGTTGGTGTTGCACTAGTAACTTGGGCCGTGATCCAAGTAAGTGCGCCTGACGCACTCGAGTACGCCTCGCGATAACAAATGACAATAAAATAAAGGGGGGGGGGGATAGTTTGTACTTGTCGGTATCCTTGTCACTAGCATTTTTATAGACAACATGTGAGCAATACGCCTACCAGCTAGCAATATATATAGCGATATAGTAGGTAAGTATCAATGTAGAATAACCTCTATATAGCTACTATATTGACTTGCTACAGCTATTGCGGCAGCGTCGTTGCAGCTATTGCTGCAGTAGCAATGTTGAACGCCAATTTCGAAAGACCGCGCCAAAAGAATTGGCGCAGTTTCTTGGCAACTATTCCTTTTATAGGGCACGTAAGCGGCCCCTGCTAGCGCGATACATCCCGTTGTGAACGATTCCCGTAAAGCGCCGGGAATTATGCCAGCTTTATTGGGCTGGGCTTCATGTACTGCGATAGTTGGCTTACCTAAGGTAAGGCACCACAGGTACCCAAGGCGAGCCAAAGGTAGACGGTACGGGCTCGTAGAATTTGCACTGTATCAGCCCCACCCCCCTTTGCACGGAGGAAGCAGTAAGCAATAACCTACGGCTCTGCGTATTTAAGCAGTGCCTCGCTGGAAAATTCTGTACTGGATGACGAATAATTGGAAACTGCTCCGAATTTGGAAAAGGCGACACTTGGGGGCATCCCAGAGTTGACCGCAGGCTGATGTGTTGATGGGCGCGTGGCGGTGCGTGGTGGTGAACGAGCTGGGTGAGTCGATAGTGCCAAAAGATGCAATGTGGTTTCAATTGATTCATGGTCCCCGGTCATGTCCACCTATATTTTCTCGATACGTCATGCGTAAAGGCTTTCATTATGAGGACTATGGTCACGGCACAATCGAAAGGAATCTGCATGAAATAGTGACGAATAGTTTGCACATCTGCTCTTGACGTGCAACCAATGTTGCCTGTCTTATCCTCGAGACCCTCTTGAAACATTGAAACAGTCGCGGTTACCCTCCATTCCTACCGAGTACTCCGTACGGAGCATTCGTTCGTGACTTTCCCCTTCCTAGCGCATTCCGTGCCTACAGTCTCTCATATGGCTAAACAGTAATAAAATCCCGGGGTTTTTGATGTGTCCAGCCCGAAAGAAGCTCTTTTGACAGAAATATCGAACGCTATATTCGAATCATCAAAGGTTTTCGCGATCAAGAGAGTGGAGGAGCCTAAATTGTTCCGGTAGCTGCACTCGGCGGCGCCATCTTGTATAACGCCGAAGTATTTCGAATATGCTATGACGTTGGCGCAGCATACTGTCGGGGTGACCGATATGCCCGCGAGAACCACCGGAGACCAGTCGATATTCGCGCAGGGATTTCCCGTCCATAGTATCACTGGCTGAGTCCCCACCGTCGAGTCGCCTCTGATGCAGATGTTGTTTTTGCCTGCGGCGTACTTCTGTGCCGCTGCCGGGGATATGGCGGCCAAGAGGACGACGGCTAGCGCTGCGTACATGGCGTGCTGTAGGTTTTGTGAATATTATATGACTTTCTGCGACTTTATAGGCCGGGGTATCGCACTTAGCGGGGGTGGGGGGTAAGCCAGCGAAGGGTGTTTAAAACTAAGGGCGATAAAGCTAAGGGTGATGAAAACCGAGGGTCATAAAACAAAGGGTTCACAAGACAAAGGGTGCATGAGAATGTCTTTGCTTATGCTGGGGAAGAGGGCGAAAAGCGCCGTTATACATAGCTACATGTGTATATATATATTCTGCTTAATCCTGTATAAGTGATGGAGCTTTTGCTAGATGAGCAAGGCAATGATTTTACATTATCTATACGTAACCCGGAAGGGGAGGAAGTTGCCCAGGATGACCAATCACCGAAAAAAGAAAAAGAATGCGCTGGTGACGCCGCCACCACCACGGACTCGGCGTCCATCACTAGTATGTAGATCCCCGATATCAAGCTACGGAGCAGCCGTCAACAGCCGAGTACTCGTTTTTGACTTTTCCTTCCCAGCGCGTCCCGTGCGTCCAGTTTCATACTGCTATGCAGTAATAAACCCCCGGGGTTTGTGTTGTGTTCATCTTGAACGGAGCGTCTATCACAGAAACGCTAAATACTCGATTCTCCTCCTCCCAGACTTTTGAGAACAAGTGACGGGAGGTGCCTATAAAATTCCAGTATTGGCATAGAGCATTGCCATCTTGTATAACATCAAAATGTTTCTGGTATCCTTCTGGGTTGCTGCAGCATATCGTCGGGTAGAGCCGTACGCCCCAGATAACCGCCGAAGGCCACCAATCGTCGCATAAACCGCCCGTCCAGTATATCACTGGCTGTTTGCCTAGCTCCCGGTCGGGTCTAAAGCACATGTTGTGTTTCCCTGAGGCGAACTTTTGTGCCGCTGCCGGGGATAAGACGGCGACTAAGAGGACGACTAGAGCAGCGTACATGGCGGCGTGCTGTAGGTTTTGTGAAATACAAATATGGGGAAGTGATTTGACGCTTTCTGTGCGCGACTTGAAAGGATGGGATATCGCACTAAGCGGGGCGAGCTAGCATAAACCTCCCGGGGGTGATGGAAAAAAAACCAAGGGTTTACAAGGTAAAAAGTGCGCAAGGCTATCCTTGCTTCTGCTGGGCAAGATGGCGAAAAGCGCCGCTATAATTATACTTTTTCAGCGTGTATAGTGGACAGAGCCCTTTGCTAATTAACAGGTTGAGGATTCGTATCGTTCGTCTATACGTAGCCCGGAAGGGGGAAGAAGTCGCCCAGGATGACCCATCACCGAAACAAGAAAAAGCGAGCGCTGGTGGCGCCACCACCACGGATTCGGCGTCACTACATAGATCCCATTGATGATGTCTGGTCCAGCTTTCCCCGCTTGTGGTGCCTGCTATGGAGCAGCCGTCAAGAGCCCGGGGTACTCTGGACATGGGTTTAACACGGGATGTGACGTCTAGCTCTTCTCTTGGCAGATCATCTAGAATCCACTGTGGAACAAGCAAGGGGTGTCCAAGTGTTCTCTCCCCAAACGACGGGCTTCGGTCTCTGATTCTTCCTCCTCTTTTTGCGCCAGCAGCTCCTTGATGGGAAAGACGAGCCCAATTGTGCTTGCCGGTGGTGCCTGCAAGCCTCTATGGCACGTGTCTCCATGGCGGTTGAAGCCAGGCAACGGCTAACGTGCAACGTGCAGAAGACTCGGGTTCAGGCCCTTGCAACCACAAGCAATGCAACAATTAAAGGCAGCTTCTGCTTGTAAAGGCCCAGACAGGTCCGACAGGAACAGGTGGCTGCTCATTACCGCCGAGTCGGTATATCGAGGAGTTGCCAAAACGCTGCCGCCACACCCGCACCATGTTCCCCCAAGTCCTGTCGTGAAAACAAGGACTCTCCGCCCCCATCCCCGGCCTTTTTTTTTTTTTTTTTTATAACTTTTTTTTTTTTTTCTTTTGGGGCTGGACGAAGCAATTTTGCCTCTGGGCCATTTTTCATTCGCTACTTCGTACGTCACTCGACCATGACATAGATGTACATGTGCGATAGGAAACGGGCAATTGTAGGTTGCTCGTGGCTGGCAGTCACCGTGGCCCGTTTCCCCCAGCCCAGCCAGTCGTAGAAACGCCAAGTCGAGGCGCGCCCCTTTTTCAGATGACACTCGACTTTGTGTGAAGATGGGGTCGAGGCCGTTGCCTTGCACTCCTGACCCTGGAGCGAAACGCCATAAAGACGCGCAGCGCAACCTGGGCCGGGATCCAAGAAGAAACACGCCAAGGCCAGCCGCGCGGCGTTTTGCCATTGCAACTCGCTCTCTCGGACGGGAGAAACGCCGACATGATAGGGCAGAGTCCGAGGCCCGAGAGACGCCATCGCATCGCAGTTAGCACCTCGGTTTCTGCGAGAAAAAAAAAAATCCCCCATATCGGCGTTATCCTCTCTTTGGCCAAGTGTGCCCCATTACCCATTACATGACGTGTACGAGGCCCCTGCTAGCGCGGGACATCGTAAATAAGGTTTTTAGAGTTGTGGGACGCTCTTATGAAACATCACTACTGGTCAGGTACGTGCTATACGCACTATACAACACAACCTTGCTACTTCTGGCAAGGCGCCAGGTTTTGCGGTAGGTACACGGAGTACTCCGTAGTAGTAGTCTCGTAGTAGCCAAGCCCGTATTTACGCAAACCCGAGCCCCCGGAAACCCCGCAGAGAAGCCCCCAGTTCTCCTTGCCGCACAGTAACCTCTCCCCGCACAGAACTCAATGCTCCAGTTCTTTCCTCAACCCCGCCAAACCTCACCACGGCATCACACGCCTCCTTCCATGCTCATACGCATTGAACAGCACAGCCATGTCGAAAACGCGCCACCGCAGACTGCACGTACCAATATTGCTTCTTGCCACGTACGATAATTTCTGCCACTTTAGAAGCTCAATCAGTAGAACCTCCCCAACACAAAAGTATTTTCGCACGAACCCGCCCTGAAGCGTCGAGCACGCCTGTTCGCTAGTGGCGCAGCTCGAGGCATCGCCCACACGACTCACGAAGCCGCAACTAAGTCACTCCGTGCTCCATACCTTGACCCAGTTTGTGTCTAGACGGTTGGCATCAAAATCGAGATGGAACGTGTCATGGCTCGACTGCCCAAGCGCCTGGTTGAAAATGTGATTTGTCATTCGACAAAGCCCGCCATGCTGGCCTCTTTTGACCTTTTGGACCGCGTCTTACCGCGAAGGCCATGCAAAGCTGCGCATATTCAGGGGCCGTGTGTGCGTCTCTGCAAAGTACACGGCCGCGCAAGTCGCGCTCCACGTTGCCCTCTCTTGTCTGCGCTGGGCTTGGTACAATCGAGCTGCGTGGTACTCCGTATGCAGCCATCAAACCTCCTGCATAACCGCATCACCGCATCACCGCATCACCCAGGAGGTAGGTATCCGGATGCATGGTCCAGATCCAAGCTGTCAGGCAAAGCCCTCTGTCCCGTGTACGACACACACACACACACACACACACACGGTCCAGCCAGGTTCGTTGCGTTGGTTGGGCTGGGCTGGCCACAACTACCGGCACCGGCATATTGTGCAAATCAGGGGTGACGGGGGCGCTTTCTCAAGGCAGCAAACCGGAAAGTCAACCTTGCAGATGATGGGCTTTCTCCCCCCCCTCCCCCACCCAAACCCCCATGCATGGGCGGGTTACGGAAATACAATGCTAATCACAGCTGGTTTCTCACACAAACTGAACTGCAAGACATAACCACAGGCCCATTGGAAGCCCATATCCTTGGCACATCACAACGGAGCCCCCCATGCTGCCTCTGCCTTCCTTCGGCGTCTATCATTTTAGTATGCCTGCATGCATGCCGGACATGACTATTCAGTCAAGGCCCACTGTCCAGACCGAGCCGTACTTTGTCTCAAACGCGTTCTTGTTCCCGATGAATCTAACAAGTACCGAGTCTCATTCCGCTTGACCTCTCGTTTCTCCGCCATCACCATCATCCCGAATGTGCCATCGCCGTCCTGCCTTTTGTCCGGGGTTTTGCTGTGAGCCACTGCGGTTGCGGTTGCAGTTCCTAGCCATTTACTTCTTACTACTACCCAAGAACACGATAATCGCAATCGTTACCGAGGAGTCCACGGGCCAAAAGAGAAAGAAAGAAGGAAGCGCGAAAAAAAAAAAAAGGCTACGCAGCATTGAATGCTGTTTGGAATTGACTTAACCTGGAAAGTAAAGTCAAGTTCTCCGCGCGAGTCTGCAACCTGCTGCGGAAATCTTTAATCTTCAGTCTCGCCGCCTTTCTTGCCTCGGTCAATCTTGCTCAACTCCCATCAGCATGCTGCTGGCACCACCGAGAACCACCCCCAGCCATTTGACCTTGAAACGTAACGCTACCCCCTTTACCCAGTTGCAGCAGTTGCCGTACTCCTCGGCGGCGCGCTTCAACCCCGTTGGCAACCCGCCTTGCCTGATAGAGCGGCTCCCTCCAGAGCTCCAGCGCATGGTCTTTGCCCACCTGGACTACCAGACGCTCATCCACCTGTCCACCATGAACCGGTATTTCCTGCGCACAATAAACCCGTACAGACTGTCCAGCGCGACGGACAAGGCCCAGTTCATCATGCGAGCCGCCAAGGACTTCCGGCAGCACCGCCCCAGGGAGAAAGGCCCCGACTTCCGACCCGGCAACTTTGAATGCTACATCTGCTTCCGGGTTCGATCCCCCGACAAGTTCGACATGCTGCAGCCCCAATCGGCATGGGTCAATGCGCGGGGCCTCGTCGTCAAGGACAGGCAGCCGGATGCTCGTACGGACCGGCAAGTCATGCTGCGGCGGTTCTGCATCGAGTGCGGCGTGAGCGAGGGCCTCTACGCCCCGTTCGACTGCCTGACCACAAGGACCGGCCGCGACCTTTGGATCTGCAGATGCCGGCGAGTGTGGTCCAAGCCTAGCTGTCTGCGATGTCCAAGCTGTCGGGGGAACTGCCCTCTCCGACCGCGGAAAAGGCTTACCATGTGAATCCCACCTCCAAACCGGGCAGGGGGGGGGTGGGGGAGAAGAAGGAAGAAGGAAGAAGAAGAAGAAGAAGAAGAAGAAGAAGAAGAAGAAGAAGAAGAAGAAGAAGAAGAAGAAGAAGAAGAAGAAGAAGAAGAAGAAGAAGAAGAAGAAGAAGAAGAAAAAGAAGAAGAAGAAAAAGGTTGCTCTGCTGCTCTACTTCGTGTTGCGCCGTGGGATAGAGTCTAGTTCTCAAAGTATCGGTCGATACGGTCGGATTTTGCAAGGGGGTAAAAGACATACCCAACTCGGGCGTTGAATTCATTGGGTAACTCGGGCGGATGACGGCATTGGAGCACGAGGGATCTTTTCCCAGTGAATGGAGGAGGTTCGCAGACCATTGCTCGGCTATCTGCTTGGGCCTGAAAACAATGACAAAAACTGTTGGGCCATGACGACCACCATGGTGCTGGCTTGCGATGCTCCAGAACCTCTCAACATCCCTCGCCCTCAGATTGTGCTCAGTCAGGAGCGCAACAGGCCTTTCAATGCCATCAGTCTCCGTTAAACCGGACAGGGCTCCTTACCTTTCCTGTTATGCATGTGTATTCTTAGTACATATTCCCTTCCTACCTTTAGTCAATCGCCCCGCGTGGCCGGGACTTTTGCCGCACAAGGCGAGAGGCAGCGCAGCGCAATCACTTCCCAAGGTCGCCACTTCACGCCGCATACCTGCGGGAGATAGATGCACGAAAATCTGCAGCGAGGTAACCACATACACCCTTCCACGGAGAGGGAAGGGGGGGCACTCGTCATATACGCATCGCGCCCCAAGCACCCGGCGTTCCATGCCACTACGCTATTCCGGCGCGTCGAATACCCGCCGTCGACTCATTACACCGTTTCGTCAGCCTTGTAACCTCTCAGTCAGGCAATTGATGTCCTCCTAGGTTGCTAAATATTCATCATCGTGTAGATCGAGAATTTCTAGTCCCGGGGACTACTGCATGAGAAGAGGCCGCGCCAAGACCTATGGCTGCGAGAGCAGAGAGACGGTCTCAACAGAGCCTTTGCCCATACGGTCCCGACTTCGCCGTAATTACTGTCTCTTCAACAGAGAGAGCCGCGTCACGTCATGGCGCTCCTTCTTCGCGCCTGTCCAGACAACGAGATGCCGCTGCAGCGTGCAGAACGATTTGCTGTCGCCCTGGTATCGCCAGAGAGCGCAGTTTCACAGGGCTTGCGAGGTGAGCTTTGCAAAAGCAGCCTCGACGTCGGACACGTGCAGGATGGCGAAACTGCCACGACGGCAAATCATGCAAACGAACCCTGTTCGGCTGCCCGAGGGGAAATGGCTCCTCCTACCGACCACATGCCTCCCGAGATGCGCCATTCCACGACAAACGGCCCCGAAAACGACGTCGATCAGGCGTGCCATCCGAATCTTGGGGAGAGAAACCATGTCGAAGACTGTGCGGCCTCTGCCTTGGTCGAGCAAGCGGTCCTGCCCTGCTGTCCCGCGTTAGTAGATTCATGGTCAATCGAGCTCTTTAAAAACGAATCGTTCGAGATAAGAACATCCCAGGTAGCAGGTCTTGGAGCATTCGCCACCAAGGATCTGAGCAAAGGAGACGTCATTTTGCGTGAACGACCCCTTTTCATTGCTCATCGTGACCATATCTTTGTTGAGTTTGCAAAGCTGGATGAGCGAGACAAGGAAGTAGCGCTGAGCCTTTATGCAAACCAGCTTCTAAAGCCTGGGATATCTATGTTGGAAGCAATCTGGAAAACGAACTGGTAAGTCGAGATATGCTAGCATCGACGCCAGGCATGTCTGCGAAACAAACACACACATCACCGGCTTAGAATGATTCCGCATCGCTCATTCACCATAGCGCCCATTCTTACACTTACAAGCTTTGCTGTCGCAGGAAACGAAGCAGGTTTATTTCCAGTAGCGTCACGGTTCAATCACGCATGTCACCCGTCCCAAAGCATCGACCATAGGTTCGACCTAGACGTGGGCTGTTTAGTACTGACAGTCAGGGCCAACCACGTTGCGGCAGGTGAGGAGCTCAAGATATCCTACGGGGATCGAACACCTAAGATGTTGTACGACTGCTATGGGTTCCGATGCCAATGCGGATCCTGCAGTGGACTTGGTGATGAGTATGTCGACTCTCTGTGTTCGCAATGGTGACCTTTTGCCAGAAGACAACGCCGGCGAACTATTAAATTCGAGGCTTTGGAGCCTCTCCTTCATCTAAATTGCATCGGGGGTTCCTTTTTTTTTTTTATCTTTTTTTTTCTTTATCTACAGTTTCTCGCAATGCCATTTTATTGAAAGCTGCGCTCCGTTGCTATTATCCGCATTAACTTATCGTTTAGCAGCATTTCCGCGGTATTAGATTGCATTGTTATCGTAACCTTCTGTGACGCAACAATAGTGAGTGATGGGGAGCCACAGTGCGTTTATTCGTATGATTTTAAGCATGTCTTTCAGGCTACTTTTCTTTGCCTTGTCATTCCTGACTATCTAGTCTGCAAACCGCAAGGGCCATCCATGCCCTTCACTCTTTTCAATGGACCGCAAAGGAAGAAGGGCTTGGCCTGTGCGAAAGTTGCAGTGGTCTTGAAACTCGCTGTAGCATCCCCACCCTTGACGGCTTTCGTTGGTGCCCTCGTCGGTTAGTCGCACTATGCAGTCAGCCGGTAGCTTTTGCCAGGGTTTGGCAAAAACTCTCGCCCTGAATACTCGCTATTTCGAGCTCGAGGGCGCTTGGCTGGCGTGATCCGTCACCACCGGCAAAGGTGCCGGCGCCCCAAGGACTACCGCCACGCACCGCACTCATGTCGGTTAACTGAGGGAAAGCCTTGGCGTAACCGAGAGGGACATAGATGATTCCGTGATGGGCCAAAGTAGACATGGCTGCAATAACGGTAGACTCCTGGCCACCGCCCGGGCTGCCAGTAGACACAAAGATGCCAGCATACTTGCCATGATATCCACCAGATGCCCAGATGCCACCTGTTTTGTCCCAGAAAGCCTACGGAAACCATTAGCCTGCACGGTTTGAGGGGGCCGACGACAATGGTGATGACTTTTGTGGTCCTCGAGGTGTTCATGGCATTCATACCTTCCACTGGCCAGGGAAGTTACCGTATCGGGTGGGTATGCCGAGAAGAAAGCCATCATACTGTTGAAGAAGAGCAGGATTGTCCAGCACGGGGACATCAGATGGCTTGGGGCCCGCATGCATCTTTGCCAGAACTTCATCTGTGAGAGTCTCGGGGATCTGGTACATATCGACAGTACCGCCAGCTTTTTCAACACCCTTTTTTTCGGCCGCGGCTAGCTGCCTAATGTGGCCGTACATCGAGTACTACAACAAGTAAGTAGGCGCCGTTGTTAGCGAGGTCAACATCATTGGACTCTGGAAGCTTTATTGTGTGTTAGGAGGAGGCCAGCTAAAGCTGCGAAATAATACAAATACGTAGCCAAGTGTCTGCAAGCACGTACATAAACAATGGCAATTTTTGGGGCCATGGTTGCGTTTGTTGAAATGAAGATGGACCGGATTTGAATGGAACATGGAGTAGGAGGAACGAGAGAAGTTGGGGGGAACAAGGACAAGCGGAGCTCTTGTAGATTCATTGATGGTTCAAGGAAAGTACAGGGGGCGTCCCTTCTGCCCAAGACTCAGAAAGCAAGGTCTGATTCGATGTAAAGTAGAATTTGATTTGTCGACTACATCCATCTCTGGCGCACAACAGTGTCGGAAACATCAGCAAGTGCGGGGAGCGGTGCGGGTCCGCCTCTAGAATTCCGAAGTGGTTTTCGAGGTTTATGACGCCATCTACTTCAGCCACCTGCACTGTACATAATGAGGGAAGGGTCGGAAGGTCAACGTCTGTATGGTGGCATAAAGCATTCGCGATGGGCTCTGGGACGCTTGGACAGTGCGAGTATTTCCTTCGTTTGCACTGGAGACCATGGAACGCGGACAAGACGAATTGTCGCCCCAAACGCCGAGCTGTCGGCGCACAACATTGCGAGTCGATTGGCTATCCACTCTATCTCAAATAAAGCTTGCTATGGTTGAATGGGAGACTCTTCGTTCGTTCGTTCTATTGTGATTATTGGTAGTGCAGAAAGTCGCAGACTGGGCAATCGTGTCAATGCACTAGAGTCTCTCGAGGCTTGTTGGATAGACGCAGTTTCTCCCTCGCTCGATAGTGAACTATTGGAGATTGACGCCGTGTTCGAGCTAGGCGGTGCGCGAGTGGCAGAGACAAAATGATATGGCGGTGGTCCATTTGATGGAGTCTCTGTCGCTTCGAGTCCCCTTCCACCGTTATGGAGAGAGATATCTTCGTACTCTGGCGGAGAAAGAGGCTCAACTCCTAAGTCGGCTTCCGCAATCTCTGGCGATGGTGCAGACTGAAATTCACCGCTCGACAACCGAGGGGTGCTCGATCGAGAAGATACTCGCGCCGTAGAGACTGGCACGGGATGCGTGTCGTTGTCAACACTGACGAGTGAAATTGCACTGGGCTCTCGTCGATGAAGCCTGGACGAGCGAGCATCTGAACGGGCGGAAACGGCAATGCTAGCAGCATCTGACAGCAGGCCCATGCGCTCGCTTTCATTACTGTTTGCGCGAATCCGAGTCCCGTCGTGCCGCGCAACACCGAGGTCTGCGTAAGATACGCTAGGGACGGCCCTTTGTCGCTGTTCTTGAACACGGCTGAGATCTTGACGAAGATTCTCGATGTGGTTGTAGTTGCTCGTGGCACGGGACTGAGTTCCGACACTTGCCGAGGCACTGCCATGCTGCCGGGCCGCTTGTCTCTGCCGCCGCATTTCTTCGCGCTCGGCGTTTTGTGCGCGTCTCACGAGCCGGAGCTGATAAATGGTCTCCATCTCTTCCTCTCTGAGGGCCTCTTCCTCCTCCGCCGTGGGTAAATCAACAATGACGTCGACTCCATCTCTTTCACCTTCCCTACCCAATACCTGCTCATTGTTTCCTGCGATGGCACAGTAGACGGGAAGCGTCATAACAGACCTGACCGAAGTGTGCCTATCGACAGAAGATCCACTTCGCACATGGGAAGCGTTTCCAAGGATCGTTGGATGTGACGTCCGTCGGGATGTTTGACGTTCGTTCAAGGCATTCGGCGATAAGGCCGATCTTCCGAGCGGATGCGAAGTGTTGGCTCCATCGAGATTGTCGGCCGAGGCTTGGTGATAGCGACTAATACGCCTGCGTTTCAAGGCTTGGAAGAATGAGCATCCCTCATTCTTGATCGAGTCTTGGCCGTGAAGCTGTCGCTGCCGTCCTTTGAGCAGCGAAACAGCAGCATAGGAGAAAAGAGCGACAGCAACAATTGCAGCCACGATAATCTGCCGATCAATAAGTTAGAGTGAAAAAAAATTATAAAAGATGGAGACATACACAACACAACTCGGGTCAGCATACAATAAAGGTGACGCTCTTGCTATTGAGGTCTCGACGGGTGGAGTGGTGCGAGTTTGCCAAGACCCAAAGGCTCCGAGTTGGGAGACCCATGCTCTCCAATACTTGATGCTTGGGAAGGAGAATGCTACATGGCTTATCTTGGCCCTTTGGATGTAGCTGCCAAGTATCAACCAGCAAGCATCAATGGCAGTGTGTGACCGGTTCCCGTTGGGATTTGTCTGCTTGATTGGGAGCGGGGATCAGGTTGTGGAAGACAGTACGGAGTAGTAGGCTGAGTAACAGGCACCAGGCAGGCCCAGGCCCGCCAATTATATGTATCCGAGGAAGGCTGGTGCTGTGGTCAGCCGGATATCATTTTTGAAAAGTGCATCCTTGGGAAGACAGTAAGCTGAGTAACAAAGCACCAGGCAGACGACCAACCCTGCATACATGTTACATATGTTATTCATCAGGTAGAGGCAGGGCTGGTGTTGTCACCAGGTCTACCTTATGTACCTTGGGCAGTTGCGTGGAAGGTCCAGGTACGTCCATCCGCCCTGTGTTGGCAGCCCACACGCAACAAAAAGTCTCGTATTATAATGCCCCTCGGCGTCCCCTTGTGGGCCTCTGCTTGTCGCGTAAAAGCCTCGATACCTTATTAGCTGAAAGTCAATGAGCCTCCATGAAGAGGATATTCGCAACGTGATAGGTCGAATGACTCGAGGATTTTGCCACTGTTGTCCTTCTCCGGATTTTGGCAATACGCTTGCAGTCGCATGCCAAGTTTTAAAACCCTACATTTAGACGACCAGACATGAACGCGTGTTGGAATTGATGTCTAAGCAGGTATATATAACCAGCACCTTGGAAAATAAACCCCCTTTGGAATACGGCTGGGAGTACGGATACTACCTCAAGTGCCTACCCCCTTCCTATATTCCTTGTCTAACGCAGGACAAGCTCTGCCTTTCGACAAATCGCAAATCGCCCTACGGGTACTCCTTCCCGCCAATCAGAATGAAGAATTAGCCGCTGGGGAGGGATCACGTACCGGCATGCCCGTTAAATGGGCTGGTGTCCGCTTAGCAGGCTGGGCCCCAAAACCCTGAGACAGTCAGTCCGGCAGTCTGGCAGTACAGAAACAGATGCTCTTCTACTACGGAGTAGTGCACGCAACAACAGTCTGGCCAGCTCCGGCAGCTCCATTTCGCTCTCCTCCTGCGTCATCCAAACTTCTTCTCGAATTTCTTGAGCATACCCGAGACCCCTCTCTCTAATCGACCAGCATTTTCTTCCAATCTCCCCCGTACTTCCGTCTTCGGCTGGTACTGATACTGTTTCTTTGAAACACTCTCGGCCTCGGTTGGCTGATAAAATTGCTGATGAATGGAATAGTCCTGACTTCCTCGTTGTTGAGAGGAAGAAATGGCCGACGATGATGATGGTGGTGGCGGCGGCGGCGGCGGCGGCGGCGGCGGTGCTGCTGTCCCTGAGGATACTGCAGATCCATAAGCACTGTTTAATTCAGAAAAACCCAAGCCAGTAGTCGTCGCAGGTACTGTCACAGCTCTCTGTACACCTAGCCGCCCAGGAGGTCCCGCAAAATGAGGGGGCGTCCCCGCCGAGCTGTTGATGCCTCTGGGAGCCAATGCAGAGCTTGCAGCACCCAGATGCTGCGGTTGTGGAGGAAATCCTGGCGAAAAGGGCTGCTTTTGATAGTCATTGACCACGGCAACGGCCAAGGGATTTAGAGGATCCTCATCTGGTGGCGGCGTCTTGTCCCGATGATAAATCGTCTCGGGCGCCGCCGGAGCCGCCGGATTATATGCCATGGGAGAAAAGGCAGATGGCGGCGGCGGCGGCGGCGGCAGGCTCGCTGGCGTAATTCCAATGTTGGTTTGCGAAGTAGAAACTTGCGACATCAGAAGATCATGTCCGTATTGCGGATCAGAAATCGCCACATTCTCCAGTCTCTGAACAACTGAGCTCATGCCATGCGGCAGGCAAGGCTCGTCCAGGACTTCAACTTGACTGGCTGGTAGGACTCTTCTAACGCCGTTGACGAATTGCAAGGCATCTTGTTGTGTCCAAAAGTATATGTCCAGAGAATCCAGCCTGTAGTGATATTTGTTTTCGTTTCTGGGGTCATACGTCGGAAGATGCCACCCATCATGACCTGCGGTATCTCCAACCGTGAGAGATACTGTGCAATGCTGTTTGTACGAGTATCGTACATGTGCTTGATCGAGAACTGGAAACTCTGCAACTTTAGCCTACGTAGATGTTTAGGTCGATCCCATCAACTGGAAGGCGCCTTACACCCGTCGAAGGCGTCCTGGTCAACGGTGCCTGGCTGGTTGGCTATCTCAATGCGACAGCGTCTGTCACTGGCATTCTCGAAGAGGTAGACGTACGAGCCCTTGTCGAATCGATGATGCCTTGGTTTGGTGTCTGCGGGGCCGTAGAAGTAGTGCACGTCGCCAAATCTGATCAAAGCGCACATACGCACAAGCTGATGAGAGTGATGTTTTTTTGCACACAAGCCATTGGAGAAGCGACTCACAGTGTAGCCACATTTTCCTCGCCAATCAGGGCTGTCATCTTTTCCAAACCTTGACGTTGGCGGAACGAATTCAATGACAAGCCGGACAGACGCCAAGAAACATCGACGAGGAAGGAGCAGATATCGCGAGCTGCTGACCTTCCAGCGGAGAGTCAGGTTTTGTACTCCGTTGTCTGTTCCCCAGCTGCCACACCGGCAGCCTGCCCCCTTGTTGGGTAATGGGGCCATGGTTGCTCATGGTTGCTCCAACGCCATCGTTCTACATAATCGCAATAACTGCAGACATCCTTGGCAGGTGGTTTCTCGGCGCTTAACTGCCTGTTAGTGCAAGTCTCGCCAGCCAATGGTCGACTCTAGGCGGCAATTGAATGCTACCGTGTTCCACGTGACCACGTGCTCCTAACGTGAACAGAACGTCTCAACTTTACGCGTCATACAACATCGCCGTTGAAATAGCCCGATCCTAAAGAAAACGACGGATGTCCTCATCAGATCTCTGATATATGACTCATTGACGTATGGCTGGCGTTCCGTCTGTTCCTCTGCATTTATTTTTTCATGAGAGAAGTAAATGATGCCTAGCACCCCAAACACTCCGAAAGGGCAAGGGCATAGCAGACCATCATCGACGGAATTGGACAAGTCTAAGACTTTGAAATACCAACTTCTGGGGGCTTCTCTCACCAAGGCTGGACAGGATAATGTCGATCAAAGCAAGGTACCCCCTCTGCTCTCATCCTGCTGTTTCTGGTCATTTTGACAGCTTGGGGTCACACAGGTTTCCGAGATCATCTACAACGCATCCAAGGGGTCAAAGTTCTTCAACCGAGAAGAAGCTCGAGACCAGATTTTGACGCACAAAATTGAACGAATTCTTGCCAAGAAGATTCAATTGAACAAGAAGGATCTGACAGCAGAATTACGAAATGCTGACCGCATCATTAATGAGATGGAGCTCTCAAGAGACCTTACTCAGTGCATTGTCCACATTGACTGCGATGCATTCTACGCGGCTGTGGAACAGTTGGAACGACCGGAGCTGAAAGATGTCCCATTTGCGGTAGGAGCCGGAGTCCTCACAACATGCAACTACGCTGCGCGGCAGTTTGGTTGCCGTTCGGGCATGGCAGGCTTCGTGGCCAAGAAACTATGCCCTTCGCTCATTCTAATCCGCCCCAACTTCCAGAAATATGCTGCCAAAGCCGAAGAAGTACGGGAGATTCTCGCCGACTATGATCCTAGGTTTGAAAGCGCCAGCATCGACGAAGCCTACTTGAACATCACCCAGTACTGCCAAGAAAATAACATGGGACCCGCCGAGACGGTTGAGCAACTGAGGCGAGAGATTCACCAGAGAACTGCCATAACAGTATCGGCTGGCATCGCGGCTAATGCAAAGCTTGCTAAGATTTGCTCCAACCTGAATAAACCAAACGGCCAGTACGTGTTGCCTAGCGATCGCGCATGCATCATGAGGTTTATGAGAGATCTGCCAACACGAAAAGTAAATGGCATCGGTCGCGTATTGGAGCGCGAGCTCTCGGAGATTGGCGTCAACACCTGTGGGGATATCTATCAGCAACGCGAATACTTGAACGCGTTGTTCGGGCGAAAGACGTTTGATTTCTTGATTGGCTGCTGCCTAGGTCTGGGTCGCACGAGAATCCAACCAGCTGCAGAGTACGAGCGCAAAAGCGTGGGTACTGAAAGCACGTTTCGAGATATGTCAGACTCTGTCGAGCTACGGGAAAAACTACGGTGGACGGCCGAGGAGCTGGAAAGAGACATGAAACGGATCCGGTGTAAAGGCAGGACCTTGTGTCTCAAAGTAAAACTGCACACGTTTGAGGTTCTCACGAGGCAGATTGCAACACCCAAGTTGGTGTCTCGGGCTGATGACCTGTATTCCTTTTCCTTGCCGATGCTCACCAAGCTTGAGCAGGAAATTCCAGGCATGAAGCTGAGGCTCATGGGCTTGAGGTGTACGCACTTGGTCAGCTCGGAGAAACCTGACGCCATGGCATTCTTTGGCTTCAAAGCGGGAAAAGGAGACGTTGACGCAGTCCCGGACTACACGAATCAGGATAGCTTGGCGGGAGGGTCCGATTCCAACGGTCCGCATGACGAAATAAGTCATCAAGTCCAGCTGCATAAAGGTTTATCCGCCCAGGACGTTGACGCACAAGGCCTAAACGATGGTCTACCTGGTAGACATGGCAGGGAAGTGGTGCCAGACGGGCAGGAACATGGAAGCCCAAAGGCGGCGGAGGCATGGTGGGACTGCCCGGTCTGTCTTCGGCCCCAGGAAGCGAACCAAAAAGCATTCAACGGCCACATCGATTCGTGTCTTTCGAGACAGGCGATCCGCGACGCGGTCCAAGGGCAGGAGACGCGGGATCCGCAACTGAGGCAGCTCGAACCGAGGAGGCAGCAGGTACATGACAAGAAACGAGGCCGAGCCGCACAGCTGGACCGAAAACAGAAAAAACTCTCGTTTCGATGACAGTCGTCGAAGCACGTAACATGCAGCGAGGACTTCACACTATTACTACTTTATGATATTTTAACTGGCGGCGCGCAGGGAAACTTGGCCACCATGGTCCCGAGGAGGACTTTGAGATAGTCTCGTGAATATTGGTTGGATAAGCTGGGTTTTGCAATAGCTACTACAAGGCCTTTGCAATAGATTAAAGTGAACAAAGCTTATTCAGCAAGTAAGTCTTTATATATAAAGTAAGGCGTATAATAATATCACTCCTTTAATGACTGTAAGAATATTACTAGTATTCTAATCACCACTCTATAAGTGTTATGGTGTCCCTATGAATAGTTTTCATCACCATGACACTTGTATCTCAATTAAATTGTCACGAATGCTGTCATGGGCGTTGCAAGCTGTCACTAGGAAACGTGTTGGCGCGCGAAGGTAGGTAACCCAGGTACTGAAGAAGATGCACGAGGCCGTCATATAGTTATCGCCACGAAAAAGCCTTTCGCCGCGCCAGTACCCCGGCGCCCTGAACATCCAAAAGAGCCTTTGGGCTTTCATAAGGCTGCCACTTCCAGCGGTAGATTAGAGTTCCTCATGTTCTTGAGAACCACCGTCCGTGTCGGCGACGGCAATCTTGACAGCTTCCGCGGCCTCCGAGGCAACGCTGGCTATCTTCTCGCCAGCCTTTTGCGCCAGCCCCTCCTTCTTCGCCTCGTCTGGCGAAGGAACTCCGGCGATTCCCACCAATTCGGTCTCGAAAACTACAAACACGAGACAAGTCAGAAGGGTCCGACACGGGGCAACCAGACCAAAGTGAGATTTTTACATACCCAAAACCGAGCCAGCGGGGATAGGCCCGACACCGCGATCGCCGTACCCAAGCTCCGGCGGAATCGTCAACGTCCTTGTTCGGGGGCTGTCAGAAGACAAAAACGTGCGGCAAAGACGCCGGCGCGGCTCATCGCCCACGCAACCGCTCGGGCAACTTACCTCTTCTCTCCGATGCACATGTCGAGCAGGCCTTGATCCCAGCTACATCCCCGCCCCCCAACCTAGTGAGCAATCGCGCATTACAAACGACACGGCGTCATGGCCCACGAACCCCTTGATGACCTGCCCAGTTCCCAGCGTAAAGGTCAATGGTTCCCCGCGATCGTAACCTATTTGCAAGCGGAACGAACCCGCCCCGTTAGCATTTCCCCCTCCCCTACCCCCCCCGAGCCGGCCATGCGCTCAACCCCGGAGGAGAGAAAAAAAAAACCAGAGAATCTAGGGGGGAACTGCCGGCCGCTAGCATACTGGCATCGAACTTCTTCCCGGATCCGCCCAGCGTGCCTCTGTAGTGCATGGAGACCTTGTCGCCGTTTTTGGTCTTGCGCTCGCAGGCGACTTTGTGCGTCACGTCGATCTTCAGCTCCTCGGAGGCGACGAGACCCACGGCAGCCGCGGCTAGGGCGGACAGGAAAGCGGTCGACTTCATCTTGGGCAAACGGACGGGGCCTGTGCCGGGTATCAAGGAGTTTTTTTCGGTCGGGGGGAATCGGGGTGTCCCAGGCTTGACTTGCCGGTGCGCTTGGGGAAGTTGACAAGTTGGCGTTTAGGGCTGCCTCGGTGGGTGGGCTAGGTAGCTGGGAGTTTGCCGTGTGGGGCTTGGATGGAGGCTGGCAACCTCCGCTTTCACAAGTGTCACTCACTAACCTTGGCACCTGATTGAAAGGCGTAGAAAGGCGTCGCGGCGTCTCCCGACGCCAGTTAGGTAGGTACCTCCAAAAGTACACCAGATATCAAGAACCTTGGGTGCTGGCAGGAAACAAGTAAGTGCAACCTCCTCGCCTTGCCGCCAGAACCTAGGATGAAGCGCCCCTGTGGTGATCCTGAGAACCAACCCTTCTTTCTTTTTTTGTTTTCTTTTTGTTGCTTCTTTTTTTTTTTTTTTTTCAAGACGTGAGTGCAGAGCAGAACAGCAGGCGAGGCTAATAGAGGGTTACGCGTCGCCCAGGGTCGTTTGCATCGCGTTGTAACATGATTTAGGGACTTCTTCCAAGCTCATATAATGTAGTGTTCAGAGCAACTCCGTACGCCGTACGCCTTGAACCTAGCCTGGTTTGCACAAGCTAATCGGTTTATTTTAGTCCCACGTCCACGTCAGGGGTTGCGAGGGTTCGCACCCGCAACACTCTTTAATCAAATCCTACTGTGCCCTGGTTTTCTGTCACGGTTTTGTCATGGGCACGGAGCATCATGCCGATTTTGTCAGCTGGTAGTGCGGCAGAATTTCGTTGGCAGAGTAGCATTTACTAAATACCTGCCTACAGCCCCCATCTACGGCTTACTGCGAAACCAACCCCTCTGCTCGAACGACTCGTTCAAAAACACCATGCAAGTACATGCTCAATGAGTAACAGGATACTGTTGAATCCAAAACATGAAGGTCTCCTTGCAGCTTCGTTGGTAAGGAGGTCAAAACTATCAATGACGGGACAAAAAGGAGCAGACGCCATCCCAAGCAAAGAAACAAAAAGCCACCCTCATGCATGTTTGACGGGGGAGCGACGCAAACAAACATTTGAATCAAAAGGAAATAAATAGCCAAAAAAATTATTTTGAGACGCATAAATGGAGTTGATACCCAAGCATTTAGTCCCAAGATATCAATCATCAGAGTCCAGCCCATAAAAGTCGCTGATGATGGCAAAGAAAATCAGGCCTATATGGCAGGGCCAGCCTTGACGACATCCTGGGTGGCTTCGCTTTCGTACTTTTTGAAATTTTCGCGGAAGAGCTTCCCTAGCTTTACAACTTCATTCTGGAAGCTCTCGGCACCAGCAGTCCATGCCTTCTCAGGGTTGAGCAGGTCTTCGGGGACATTGGGGCACGTCTTGGGAACCTGGAGATTGAATACGCCATAGTTTTCATACTCGACCTGAGCGAGCTCGCCAGAGTGGATCGCGTCGAGGATAGCACGAGTGTACTTGAGAGGGCATCGCTTGCCACCGTGAGCAAAGCCAGCACCAACCCAGCCAGTGTTGAGGAGCCAAGCGTTTGCTTTGTGCTGCTCAATCTTATCAGCCAGCATCTTGGCATAACGCATGGGGTGCAGAGCGAGGAAAGGCTGAGCAAAGCAGCTGGAGAAGGTGGCCTGGGGTTCTGTAACGCCATCCTCGGTGCCGGCCATCTTGGAGGTGTAGCCTGAAATGAAGTGGAACATGGTCTGAGCGCGGTCGAGCTTGGAGATGGGGGGCAGGACCCCGCGGGCGTCGCATGTGAGGAGAATGATGTTGGTTGGCATGTTCTCTGACAGACAAGGAATCTTGGCGTTTTGGATGTATTCAATGGGATAGGCACATCGGGTGTTCTCGGTGAGCGTCGCGTCGTCGTAGTCGACATCACGAGTCTCGGGGTCGAATACCACATTCTCCAGGACGGAGCCATATCGTATGGCGCCATAGATGTCTGGCTCCTTCTCGGCGGACAGGCCAATGCACTTAGCATAGCAACCTCCCTCAATGTTGAAAACACCACGGTCACTCCAGCAGTGCTCATCATCACCAATCAGAGCGCGATTGGGGTCGGCTGACAAGGTAGTCTTGCCAGTGCCAGATAAACCAAAGAAGAGCGTGACATCTCCATTCTTGCCCTCGTTGGCAGAGGAGTGCAGAGTCAAGACGTTGTGCTTGATGGGCATCTCGTAGAAGAGAACAGTGAAAACGCCCTTCTTCATCTCACCAGCGTACTCGGTGCCCAAGATAACCATCTCCTTCTGGGAGAAGTTGATGGCGACCGAGGTAGGAGAGGTCATGCCCGCTGTGTAACGGTTGGCAGGGAAGGAGCCAGCATTGTAGATGGTGTAGTCGGGGTGGAAGTGCTCAAGCTCTTCGCGAGGAGGGCGGATGAGCATATTTCTCATAAAAAGTGCGTGGTAGGCACGGGCGCAAATAACGCGGACGCGGATGCGATACTTCTCGTCCCAGCCAGCGTAGCCATCAACCACATAGATGCGATTACGAGTGTTGAGGTAGTCAACAGCACGCTCACGGTTAATTTGCCAGACCTGAATTGAAGCCGAGTTAGCTATGTATCCAGAAGGGCTTGCAATATCTTATGTGAGCCCCAGGCGGTTTTCAAAAGCAGGAACCATTTGGAGTAAGAAAGAGGCAGGGAAAAAAGAATTAAAGGCAACAAAAAGAGCCATGCAACAGGCATCTGCAGCATGCAGTTTCTACCACTGCCGGCTATTCCCCGCCTATTCGACCACACTGGTGGTCCGAGAACCTAGTCGCATCGAGCTGGAAATGTGTCGCGTGACGATGTAAAGGATTGACGGGTCCAGTTTCCCAATGTCTCATTTACCCGCAATGACGAGCATCTGTGGTACGACCGCTTAGGCTCGGCTGCAGGGAGCAGAATGGAAAGCATGTGCATGCGGGGCCCATGACGCCAGCAAACAGCACGGTCAAATTTCCTTAGACCCTGTTCGGAAGGTTGCAGCGGTACCAGCCATCACCATGACGGTTTGGTGCCTTGGTGCAAAAAAAATAGCATAAACCGGGCTGAGAACAGGCTGGGCCGTCCTTTTTCTCCAACGATTGGCCCAGTCGAAGGCAAACTATGCAACCCAAACTTTTGCGTTGCTGCGCTGGTATATGCTGACACACATTGGGTGGGACAATGGAAGGGAACGGAATGCACATGCTGGCCAAGCCGGGGAGATTCGATGCCGCTGCCAGCCCCAGTGACACCACATATCCCAAACATGCATGAACGCAACAAGCGACGACAAGGATGAAGAATGCCACAACACTGACCTCAGGACTCATTGGCTTATTGACGGGTCCCCACCAGATATCGTCTTCTGATGAAGGCTCCTTGACAATTCGCTTGTCAAGGGGTGAGCGGCCAGTCTTTTTGCCGGAGTAGGCAGTCAAGGCACCGCTAGAGGTGATGGCGGAACCAGTTTCGTAGACGAGGGCATCTTCGTAAAGAGCAGCAACTGAGGGGTTGGGAATCTGCCGTGAGTGGTTAAAGCGGGATTCTTGGAAATCTGTTTCATGTTTTCACAATCAATACATACAATTGCAACTCGGTCGTAGTCAATGTGAGCAGTCTCGTGCAGCTCTTCCTCGAGCTCAGTATGTTGGTGGTGAGGCCTGGTGGAGGAGGTGAATCATGTTAGCAAAAGGGAAGAAGCGAAGAACAAGCCATTCGCCATGGACGACCGGTTCAGACACGGGAGATGACCTGGCAGGATGTGGCAGAATAGGACAAGAAGAGCGACTGAAATGACTTACTGAACACCGCTAGGGTGCAAAGCAGTTTTATTGACGTTACTTGAAATCACTGTTCCACCCAGTTAGTTTCAGAAAAGACCAGTACTGGTGACAGAATCTCCAAATTCGATCTTGGGCAAAGAAACGTCTACCATGATGGACAATGGGGAAAGGAAAGAGAGACCGAGCAACGGAGAGGGAGACTCACTCTTGCGCAAAACAGATCTGGACTGTTGAATCAGGATTCTTGGGCCTTTGACTGAGGGATCTGGGTAAGGAGATGCAGTTCTGACGACGGGGTAGTTCATATTTATGTATGAAACGGCGCGAGGACGAAGGGAACGAACGGAAGCCAGTATTGGATCTCGGCTCCAGCTGGAATTCCTGGGTGCCTGGTCGGAACGGGAAGCCAGACCAAGACAAGGGAGGGGGTGTGCTTTGAAGGAAAACAGGTGTTATTAAAAGAAGGAGCAAGTTTGAAAACGAGGAAAGCATCAGATGTGGAAAGAGAAACCCGTGGCGCTGGACAACTAAGCTCGTATGTATTTCGGCTCCCAAGGAAGGTGGGTACTGATTACTGGATCAGTACGAATACTTTGGGGGGAAGGGGGTCTACGCCATTACATTGGGGGGGAAATTTGGCAAGAGGGGGCGTGTCATTAGGCAGAATTTTCTCGGGTTACTGCTGTCGTGACTAAAAACAAAGTTCGAAAAGCTGCTAGATGTGCTAAATTTGCTGCGAAATGTGCCTATAAGTTGGACTGACGACGACGATACGTCCGTACAGGTACCGCCGTGTGGGGCCCAGGGGGGCTTGAAGCCTTGAACTTGGGCTTCCGACGCTGCTGCAGGTGATGCGAAAAAAGACTTGCCCACGAATTTATATCGGAAGGACCTTGTCGGCGGCTGGTTGGCGGGGGGGGGGGGGCGGTGGCGGCGCGTGGGCTTCCTCGGGCGTGGGGTCAACTGCTTGTGACAGATGCCAAGTACTGCTGGAGGTTCCCAGGTCGACGAGCCCTGGGCATTAATGGAATTAATGGAGAAGGAATTGTACCGTGTGGGGAGAAAGCGGGCTGCGCCCAAGGCGTTTCTCTGCCCTGCAGCACGTTATTGCAACTATGCCGTCTAATCATTGATGCCCCTGGTGGTTTTTTTTTTTTTCGGGGAGAACGGGGTCAATATCGAGCAAATTCACGGCGAGGCTGAGAAGTGCGCATCCGATGAAAGAGCCCTGAAAACGAAAGCCTTTTTTCCCTCTAGATTTCTTTGCTGCTTTACTTTTGGGCCTGCGTGGACATCCGGCTTACATATGGGCCCTGGCCGGGACTAACAGGTACCTAGGCGTCAAAGGTGGGTCCGAATATGTGGGGTCTGGCAATCACGTTGAGGCACTCCGTACCCAAGGCAACGACGGTCACGAGACCAAGGCCAGGGTACTTGCCTATTGACCATTTAAGATTAGGTACTTACCCTAAGGCTGGAACCAGCCGAAAGGAGAGATACGAACCAAGCCTGGCGCAACAGGAAACTTGTTAGAGTCATTATTTACAACTGGTCAAAATAAATACACTTGAGTTAAAAGCTGGAGCTGCGCCAATGTCTCTAATCCCACCGAGACTCTGACATGACCTGTAAGTTGCTGTGACCAGGGGCAAGAGGTTCCCATTTCCCATGTATTCCAATTTCCAGGCTCCGTCGCGCTCGACGAGCCAGCCTGAGGTGGGGGGGGGGCGGGGGTGGGTGCCTTTTTTTTTTCTTTTTTTTTTTATGGAAAATATCGGCATGAAGGATCGGGAGGTCACAAACCCAATCGTCGACCTGATCGAGCAACATGTACTTGTCGTCGGCAGGGTTTCTTTCCAACCACCACGGCGGACCGTGACCGTGCATCAGCCCAGTCAATCCGCGAATGGCTGGCCGGCTGTTTCTTGGGGTCATTGGGAGGATCCTCTTGCAGCCAAATGTGGCCTGCAGTAATGCACCATCCCAGCCCAAACGCCAATTCCCCTCATGGTCTCGGGTGTAACCGTTGCGTCTGGTCCTAATAAAACCAATTGACTGCAGCTAGCCAGCCCGCCGCTTCAGTTCGCTGCTGCTGCTTTTCTTGTCTGTGCTTTCCTTGCTCAGGCACAGGGCCATTCATCTGTTACCGCGGGAATTGTCGGCACGACTCGAACCGGCCACTGTTAGAACATTGAAACTAAAGGGAAGGAGCGACAAGGGAGAGAGACCAGACATGTGCTAAGCCCGATGAACTGCAACCCCTAGAAACAAGCCCGCCGACAGTGCGTAGCAAGGTGGGAGGAGACTGGAACCAGGGAATCTTCCGCTACATTAATCATGACAACCAGCATCTACTGATTTGCTGCTCGGACGGCGGCAATTCACACCGAGGCAAGAGGAAAGTAGCAAGAGGCCAGTTACAGACTCGCCCCCCTTCCCCCCCCGCCCCCACCACGGCCAGCCTCTCCCTTCAACACCACGACTCTTCTTCACCAACTCGGGTGAATATATGCATAATTTCCGCCCCCAATCGGGCCACGCTGATGGAAGCCAATGCGATTGGATACAGACCATCTGCTACCATCATGAAGCCATATGTGGCCGCGGACGCCAAGCACACCGTACATTTGGGCGTTGCTGTGAGATGTGGTCAGTCCAGAGCCCCAGACTCACTCCAGTAAAGACCTCCGTTTCCCGTCTGGTGTGCCATGTACATACATACAATACAACGTGCCTAACGGCGGACAAAAGGTCTCTCGGCTCCAATCATCACCTCACCTACCCCCCGTTATCCGTGCATAGTAGCTAGTAGCTCCTCCCATTTCCGTACGTAAACGTAACTATGAGGATCGTCCCAAATTCCGGTTCATTTTCTTTGTTTTTTTTTTTTGGTGCTCGCGCCTGCCCAGTCCCGCGACAAGTTACCACCTTCCCCCGTCATTGCTGTCACTCATAGTCAATCTCATCCCGTGTCCCGACTCCCTTGTCCCCCACACTTGGCTCTCATTGCATTCCGTCCCGCACAAGCCCGATCCAACCCATCAGGTGCTGCCATCAACTCCAGAGTCCGCAGTACGTTGCATTATCGTCAAGACTTTTGAATGGCTCCGCCCATGCTGAACCACTTCCCCCCACGCATCAATATTCCATATTTGACCCTGATCCTTGTAGCGACGATCGAGAACCGCTCGACGTCAACGTCTTACCGTGCTTCGTTACCATCCCTGGTCTCGGCTTCACGGCACCCGCATGAAACACAACCGGCGCGGTGCGATTTGATTGGGCTGCCAGCCTTTAGTTCAACGTGGTAGAAAACCAAGTCCCGACTTCCTCCGACCAATCGTCACGGGCGCAAACAATCGTCTCTCGGCTTACAAGACGACAAGTCTCTGTCACAGATTCATTGCACAGAAGCGGGTACCTAAGCACGTGCCTTGCTTACCTGCCGGAACTTTCAGCAACGGTTGGTTTTCCCGTCTGCTTGCTCCAGCTCACGTGCCCTCCTCATCTTGCTCCCTTAAATAGGCATCTATCCGTAGAAAACGACTTGCCAGGTGCTCCTTCTCCGATTTCACTCTTCAGGTAGGTTGGTAGGTACCTACGGGTTGCCCCTTCCCCCTTTCCGGCCATCTCCCCATTTCGGTTGTCCAACAGGCCCCGCGCTTTCGCCGTTCCGTGTCGGGCTCGGATGCTGGGTCGCGACTCACGATCGGAGGGGGAGAGGG
The DNA here is from genome assembly GCF_000687475.1 of Ustilaginoidea virens. Taxonomy (NCBI): domain Eukaryota; kingdom Fungi; phylum Ascomycota; class Sordariomycetes; order Hypocreales; family Clavicipitaceae; genus Ustilaginoidea; species Ustilaginoidea virens. The sequence goes on from NC_057322.1 coordinate 1,149,886, forward strand.
TGGGGCTGGTGGGGCTGGGTGTATCCCTATTACCGCGCCAGACTTCTTGTCGTGGTTTTTCCACGTGAAAGCTCCGGTCCATTTTCGTGCCGGCTTTTCACTTCTGTTACTAAAAAACCTCCTATGTTTTCTCTATCCCGGAACGGAATCCCACCCCTGTTTTCGTGACGGACGTCACGACGATGCCGGTTTTGTGTGTCATTGCATATGTTCATGCCTGTCGTAGCTTGTCATTCGCTTCTGAAACAGTGCCTGTTCCCCGGATATTTGAGCTGCGCCTTGTCTGCACGGTCCTTTTTTGTTCTCCTCGGCCTCTGTAAGCTGGTGATGCAGATGGAATCAAGAGCCGCGCCTTCCGTGCCCTTCCGCTTCCATATGCGCGTTGCTGCTTCTCTATCTCGTTATTCCCATGATGTCATGTGCTCAAGACTACCCAGGCAGGCAGGTAGGTAGGCACCTGTTGCAAGTTGCAACACTTGCTGGCTGAAACTATGTTGATATCCTGGACGCTTTAAGCTGGTACTGAGCAGCCTGCACACGCAATTCAAACTTTCTTTCGTCCAGAGGCAAGTCGGCACTTTAGAGTGCGTCAAAGACTCGATCTTGCCGTCTCAACTCCTGACTTTTTTTTTTTTATAAAAAAGATATATATTTTATTCTTGCATTATCTATTGCCAGATGACCAAGTAACTTGCTCATCCTTGCCTGAAACTTCATCTACGCTTCAGGGTGTCGTGTGCTTTCTACGGAGATGCACTACTTTGTCCAGAAACCCATCTTCGAATCAAGCCTCTGGCTTCTCCTTTCGTTTGGTTTACCGAGGTTCTTTCGCCTCACATCAAGCGTTTCAGGTGATAAACGTCATCCGCCCATGTGCAGAAATACGTGCTACACACAAGCATTTTAGCCTGCTCTGACGCCACGCCCTCGTCTCCCCTATCTGCAGAGATGTTCCTTCCCCAGAGGTCTCTGGCTAGGCCAATATAACGCACTTGCATGATGACCTCATGATAACCTCTGGGTCAGAAATCGCGTTTGAAATCATTCCGTCTCTTCCGTTATGAGCTTGGTAATTTTGCCAATGGCAATCGTTTGACCCTGAGACAGAATGTGAGCGTCAGCCATAAAACATCAAGTCCCGCGGCAGAGGAAACTGAGAGCATATTCTGAAAGATCCCTTGGTAGCAGTTCTCGAACATACCTGGTCACGAAGAGTAAAACGACCCATCTGGGGATAGTCCTCAAACTTCTCAACACAGACGGAGCCGGCACCGCCAATCACTTGCATCCGTGCGATAATACTATCTCCCTTCTTAGCGTGGGTCGGTGGATTCTTGCTCTTCCTGTTGGTTCCTTTCTGCAACTTGTGTAGCAATGCAGCAAAGGTGACTTCTTCGATAGCAGAATGGACGTGCAAGACACAGTTGAAGCCAGACGTCAGGATATTCTTCAGGTCGAGAATACGAATCTGCGCCTCAAATTCGGCCACGCAATGAACCAGCCTCTTGGGAGAACACAAGACGAATCCGGGCAGAACATCCTCCTCCTCCACCCCCTTCAGGCGCATGCGGACCTGGTCGCCACACTGCAGAATAGGCACCTCATCTTCTTGCTCGCCATAGAGTGCTGACACCTCCACGTTCTGTTTGCGAGGCATCATCACCAAGGTCATGCCCTTCTTGACGACACCAGCCTCAATTTTGCCGTCGCACATGGTGCCCATATCGCGGTACTTGGCATTTACGGGCATCATGAACGGCGCGTTGAGCTTCCTTTCAAGGGCCTTCATGCCGTCAAGATACTCCAGCAGAGAAGGACCGTCCCACCAGGGTGCGATTTCTTTGGGAAGTCGGTCTTTGATGTTCAGTGACGACTGGGCGGCGACTGGCATGAAAAACACATCCGTCTTCAGGTTGTAGCCCGTCCCTTTAAGAAACTGGGAGAGTTTGGTTGAGCATTCGTTAAAACGGTCCTGAGACCACTCCACCGTAGGATCGTCCATTTTGTTGATGACGACAATCAGCTTGTTGACACCCTGGGTCTTGGCAAGCATTGCGTGCTCGCGAGTCTGGCCTCCACGTTCAAAACCAGTCTCATATTCTCCCTTGCGGGCCGAGATCACCAAAATGCCGACATCAGCCTGAGACGCTCCCCCAATCATGTTGGGAACGTAGGTTTTGTGACCAGGTGCATCCAGAATACTGTATCTGCGCTTCTCGGTTTCGAAGAAACCACGCCCAACTTCCACAGTCTTGCCCTTGGTACGTTCTTCCTTGGTCAAGTCCATTACCCACGACAGGTACCAAGACTCTCTGCCAAGATCTTTCGCCTCTCTCTTGTATTTATCCATGGTTCTCTCATCTACCATGCCAGTTGTCCAGAGAATAGAGCCGCCCAGCGTAGATTTGCCGGCATCGACGTGGCCAATAAAAATAATATTGACGTGCTCTTTCCCATAAACCTCCTTGAGGGTTTCGTCATCAACATCGGCGGCTTGCTCTTTTGTGACGGCGTCGATTTCTCGCTGTGACTTCTTCTCACCAGGTCCGGAAGGGCTCGATCTTCCAGAGGAAGGCGTCGGAGACGTTCTGCCAGAGGATTTGGCGGATCCCCCAGCCTTACCGGCCTTCTCCCCGGTCTTCTCAATGGCTTTGGCGGCAGAAGCCTTTTGACCGGCCTCTGGTGTGTTCGTTGGTTGGGGTTTAGACTCGGATTTGACCTCATCTTTGGGTTCGTCCTTGGAGGCGGATGTTGGTCCAATCGAAAGGACCTTGGCCTTGGGCTTGGATGCAGATGAGTCGCCTCCAATGCTGGGAACCTTGGGACCGCCCTCTTTAGTCAACCCCTTCGGTGCAGTTGGTGCAGCTGGTGCAGCAGGCGGTGCGTGAGTGGCAGGCTGCTTTGGGACGGCAGCTTGTGCGCCCTGCTGCTGGCCGTATTGAGGATATCCTCCGCCTAAATTGATCGATTAGCATGGTGCTTCTGAGAGCAATATCGAGGGAGGACCCAGGCGTACCGTAACCTTGATTATAACCTTGGCTGAAATTACCGCCATATCCCTGATTATACTGATTGAATCCTTGCTGCTGGCCACCATATTGGGGGTAGTAGCCCTGCTGATAGTACTGCTGTTGTTGTTGCTGCTGGTATTGGTTGGGAAATCCTCCACCAAATGCTTGACCGGGCTGGAACGACTGGGCGGTAGGCTGGAAGGACGCTACGTTTGGGCGAAATCCTCCCTGGTTCTGACCTTGGCCGGGGTTCACATTGAGCTGTTGCTGAGCTCTGCGAGAGAGATTCTCATCCTGAGCGGAAGGGTCGTCTTCCCAGGAGTTGAGGTTCGACATGGCGATCCGCTTGTCGACGGATAAATATGCTGTCGAACGGGGGAAGAGAAAAAGGTCCTCCAATTATTGACACGTCAGATAACTGAACGTGGAATGCGAGTATGCGAGGATATGAATCAGTGGGCTTGTGGTCGGAATCCTATTTCGTCTAGTTTGTTGCAAGGGAAAGTGTTGGATGGCACGGTGGCTTTGCGAGACGATCAAATTTGGCTGTCCTGTCCTTCCGCCTAATTACTTTTGGGCGGAGCACCGGAGGTTGAGAAAATTCGAGCCCCGCCAATATGACGCTTGAGCAAGGCTTTGGATGGAGGGGTTGAGGCACCCACTGTGCGGCATTCCACACTGTGTTACCAGACTGTCTGTCAGGTCAGAACCAGTTGATCTTTTAGCGGTTCGGAATGGGACCTTGGGTCAACTGGTACCTGTTAATCATCCTGCTGACCTGCTGAAGTTCAATAATCAGAGTAACCTCCCCCCAAGGGGCTGTGATATCTAGAGGACAGCCGTAGAGCCATCATTTTTTGTGACCTTAATTATTACAATTGACTTTAGGTCTGGTATGTACCTTCCTGAAGCATGCTGGACACCTGAAGATCCACACGGCGTCTCCTTGTCAAAATACTGGGAAAGCTTTGCGTCGTTCCTTCCATTCATTACTTGCTTGTAGTCATTGTGCTCTCGCAGATTCAGACAACGTTTTCAAGTCAACTGCTGAAATCTTCATCTTCATGGACCAGTTTTTGTCCTTTATTGGTGTCCAAGCCGTGAAATATGCTATCAGATCAGGTATTGTCCTGACTTCCAACTACGCCTTGAACCAATGTTCACGACTTATTTCCACCCTTGATGACCGAGACCTTGAAGGAGAGCTGAAGGAATATCGGGGCCTCCTTGAAAGTCATCTTAAGGTGAGATGAACCAAGGAATCATGTTTCTTTGCAATTGACAACTGGGGCTGATGGACTTAGGTCATTTCTCCGGCGATTGACCTTATTGAACTCAAGTATTTCATACAAGCGCAAAAATCCAACATACGGGTTTAGGCTAATAAATTCAGGTCTAGTCGAGGCAATGTTTTTCTCGAGTCTGTAGTGCCAATAACAAAATCACTTAAACGCCAGGTCAAAACTCTTGGACGGGTTTTCGAGGACGTGGCACTAGTTGCCGAAAGCGTCAACAGTGGTGGAAAGGACAATCAGAAAAAGTCGGAAAGTAAGGATGCCGAGCATGGCATACGACATGTCATTGAAGAAACCAAGTCACTTCTAGACCGCATCGTGCGGGACCTTCCACTTCTGCAGCTCGCCATCACTGCTTCGGGGGAATCTTTATCGACATCTATTCCCTCCACAATATCTCCGTCAAGATTGCTTCAGGCCAGTACATTCATTGCAATGGGAGATTGGGAATACGCGCAGTGCCCTAGGACAGTACAAATCGGCCCTGCCTTTAGCCTTTCTCTGTACATGCTTTTTATCGCCCACGCTCCCGTTGGAAGTATAAAAGGCTCGAATCCTTGTCGAGCAGACGCCTACGGTCTTGGCGAAAACGACAGAAAGCCGATATGGCAGGAGGTCATCCACAAAGCTTACGTGCGCCTCTATCGATACACAACCACAGAAGATGGAGATCAAATGTGTAGTTGCAAGACAGGGGTCACCTCCCCGTGTATATGCGAGCGGAAGGGGTATCGCTACAAGCTGGAAATCCAGGAAGATCTCAATGACGGTCGATTGCATTGCGACAATGATGAAACTAATCCGAGTGCTGGTGATAATCTTTCTCAATGCGAATGCATTCGTGTCGCGGAAATCTGCAAACTGTTCTACACGGACAAGGCGAAACTTCTCAATATCGGAGATGCCAGTGGGGAGGATGTGCGCCCTATTTTGCTTCTCAAAAGGGATGTGGAACGCAGTCAGCAAACTACTCTTGGAGAGGATTCCGTCGACAGCTTCGCTGGTTATAAAACAGAGGGCCGAAGACGGAATAAACCTTCAGAAGACTACGATCTCAATGATAGACATGTACCACAAAGCTTCCTATCCACTTCTGCGAGCCATGATACGAAGAAGCTCAGATTTCTGTCTGACTTGCCGAAGCACCTTGATCCCGAATGGCTTGCCTTTGAGATGTTTGCGGAAGCTAGTGACGTTGACAGTGCGGTTGGCGGAGAGGACAATGGTGAAGATGAAAACCTTGAGAATTCCGAGCACGTGGATACCTCGCGATTCAAAAACATAGTCGGTGGCATAGACCGTTCCGAGGATGCTTCAGACCATGCTTCGACGCTGGACAGTATCATTTCATCAAAAATGGGGCTTGTATCGGTGAACTCGAGCACTCATAACGGCCAATCCGCAGAGAATGAGGCCATGTTGTCAGGTAATGGGACTCATCAGCGTGTAACAGCTGATCCGGATCGCAGTCCCCAGTCACCGTTTAGCGGCATCACAACATCGCTGTCGTTGCTGGAAATGATGATTAGGCTTGCAGGGCTTCAAGAATATCAGCAAAGACCTCACCTTTCTATACCAGATCATATTCTGACGTTCTTTTTGGAAGAAACATGCAGTACAGGTTTGTCTGGCCTGGCTGGAGACGAGCTACAAAGGCACACGAAAACACAGGTTGGGTTCGACCCATACACAGACGTGGAAGCAGCAAAAGGCCTTTGAGTGAGACGACGGCAGCTTGATTCAGGGCGCGCGGAATCGCGAGGTACACATGGATATTGCGGCTCCATCCTCCGCATCATCTGAACCACCAGTTGACAGAGCAATTAAGTTTACCGTCGGATTCTCCACTTTTCACAGAATGCCACCAACCTTCGGGTATGAAGAGCGCATCACCGGCATCCAAACTAACTGGGTACATTTGATCGGTGGGCGGGCTGGCTTCCCAGACAGCATCGTGAAGGGCCCTTCTCTCGTCTCCCTCCATCATGTCTGTGGTTCTGATGCGACTATTGCCGCGCCGCTGTATCCGAGCTTGAACCTCGTGAAAAACCCGGTGGCCAACGGCGGGGGGCAAGAGCCGTACAGACTTTTGGCTGTAAAGTTGGCAGAAAAGATTGGGGTTTGGGTCTCTATGTAGCGGTGTGTAGGTTGGTTGGGTACCCAGCCATATCGACGAGCTATATACGTCTCCCCTGCCAGCCCGCTGGACAAGCTCAGGCACCGGCAAATCGTCCTGCATGGGTTGAGGAAGGTCAGAAAGACTAGACTGTGCGATGTACAAGCTGAGGGGACTCGCGGCGCCCGGTTTTCGGGAGGCATTGAATTCGAGAGCTTTACGGAGAAGCCTTAAGGGGGCGTGGACTTGGAAAAACTCGTGCTCTGTTCGTTTCGGGACTGCAGACTGTAAAACACCAGCCATGATCTGGTCCGTCACCTCGGTGCTACTCATCAGCGAGTCGAGAAATTGGGAGAATGTATCTAGACTCTCTGATGGTCTGAACAGCTCATACGGAAAGAGCCAATTGGAGGAATTTTCAGCCGACAAGTATGACCAGAGTGAAAGGTGGCCAGCTGCAGGCGACGCAGCTTCACTGAACCACCTGCTCAGAGCTGGGAGGCGCAGGGTTGGTGAACCAGCATCCCTCGGAAACACACAGGGCCTTTTAGGGATCAGGGCTTCTTGCTGGAAATGTTGAATATCGTAGCATGCTCGCGGACATGGTTTCGCAGCAGCGACAGACAGCAGGGACAGTGGTTTACGACAGCTGGAGCGCTGAAATCGCGATTTCCACTGTGACGCGGTCAGTGATGCGGCCAACGAGGCAGTCGACGAGGTCCCTCCTTTCATGACGACGACGACGACGACGACGACGCCTTGGAGCAGTTCGGATGGAATGGAGGCGGGGTGGGAAGGGATCGAAGGGAGGCGAGTTCAACCATGTGCGCACATGGTGACGGCGATGGCGACGGCGACGGCGACGGTACTGCCGAGTTTTCAGCGAAAGCGATGGACCATTCCAAGACGAAGAGAATATTGGCGTCTGGTGGCTGGAGACGTTGGGAGTTTGCAGGCTGATATGTACATACATACACATACATAGGTACATACATACATACTGTACTTATATACATACATACATACAGTATGGGTTCCATCTCCTTTGGTTGTTCCCACCCAGCTACCAGGCACGTATGTGCAGTTGTAAATATATACCGCCCTGCCCTGCCCATATTTTAAGCCCGCAACGCTGCGTTGCAGTGGGCATGGCCCCGGAACCAGCCACCAGACCAAGGCTGGAACCCAGCGCCCTGCCGTAACCTGGAGCGGGCTCCAACGAATCCACAGCGCACAACGCACAACCAACAACCCGCCTGGGTCCCACCACCACCACCACCACCACCACGCCCACGTCGTTCCATGTAAACTTTAGTCGCAGAGTCAATTGGTACCAGACATATTGTCAAACCACAGCGCTGCCGTCAAAGACGCGCACATTCCAACCAGCAAGCAACCCGGAAAACAAGCCGCGCAAAGGCTTGCTCGTTGGCCTTCAACCCCAGCCTCCGTCGCTCTGAAACAAAGGTTTTGGCCGAGTCATCTCAATCCCACCGTTTCGCTGACGTCTGGTCGGCCGTCATCCGTACCCCCCGGCCATCTGGCGGTGCTTGCGTTGCCGTTCTGACGCCGCCCCCCCCCCCCCCCCCCCCCCCGGCCTCAAACCCTGACGACGAGGTTTGTCCTTCCCTCCTCCACCTACCTGGCATCTCGTCTTACGCCCAGGGCAGTCGACTGACAACGAGCCGCTTGGCCGTCTCGAAACCCCGTCATGTCCTCGGACTCTGGCTCCCCGGAATCGTGGATTGCTAGCTTCTGCGCCCTCCTGGGACATGAATATTTCGCCGAGGTATCTGAGGAGTTCATCGAGGACGACTTCAACCTGACAGGTCTCCAGACCCAGGTGTCCATGTATAAAGAAGCACTGGAGGTACGTTCGGGTCGTGGGCCATCCATGAATTGATTGCACTCTCCTTGGGGTGACCGGTGCCCCTGCGATCAAAGGACAGGCCGTGGGCCGACTGACTCGCATCTATCGGCAGATGATCCTGGACGTGGAACCCGAGGACGGGGACGATGATGAAGAAGACGACGACGAAGACGACGACGACGACGACGAGAACGAGTCCGCGGTCGGGGGTGGCCAGGAGCGCATGGGCGGTCGGCCAGGCGAGCGCAGGCATCACAGCAGGATGGCCAGCGACCTCTCCGTGATTGAATCATCAGCCGAGATGCTGTACGGCTTGATCCACCAACGATTCATATGCTCGCGCGCCGGCATCCAGCAGATGAGCGAGAAATACGAGCTCGGCCACTTTGGCTGCTGCCCGCGGACCAACTGCGAACAGGCCAGGACGCTACCCGTCGGCCTGTCCGACATACCTGGCGAGGACACCGTCAAGCTGTTTTGCCCGTCCTGCCTGGACGTCTACGTCCCGCCCAACAGCCGCTTCCAAACCGTCGACGGGGCCTTTTTCGGCCGCACCTTTGGCGCCCTCTTCCTCCTCACCTTCCCCGAGTACGATCTCACGAAACGCGGCATCGACGTCCTGTCCGCCCTGACGTCGCGGGTGCCCGACGAGGAGCGCCTGGTCAACGGCATGTACGCTAAGAACATCGCGCCGGGCCTGGGATCCAGCCGCATCTACCAGCCCAAGATTTACGGCTTCAGAGTATCGGAGCGCGCTCGCTCCGGCCCGCGGATGCAGTGGCTTCGGGACCGACCAGCCGACGTCAACGACCTGGACGAGGCGCGCATCTACGCGGCGCGGTGCCCCGACCTGGACGATGAGGATGAGTCCATGAACGTCAACGGACGGGTCATGGTCCGTCGCCGACCGCCCGGCGGCAGCGCTCGCCAGCGCCTACGACGGAACCAAAACGGCAGCCCCATGGCCCTGTCGACCAACGGTGCCGACTCCGAGCTGTAGAGTAGCTAGACAACGCTCTTCGACGACGACGAGGAGCCCGCAGACGATCCAGGTCCAGCACCATGACGGAACCAGAAGCCGCGCCAGCCGATGCAGCCGACCCTCTTACCCCCGGCCCCCGCCTGCTGTGCTAGCTGCCTTGCCTTGGGTTCCTTGGGGGTTGGGCAATTCCAACAGGGTCGTTGTGAAGTCTTGTCCGGGGGGGGGGGGGGGGGGGGGGTTCCAAAAGGGGCATTGTGACGGTACAAAATAAACTTGACAGAGCGCATATCCACACACACAGGAGGAAGCTGGCCAACATCGTTCCCCTCCCTACTTTTCCTTTTTTTTTCCCCCCTTCCCCCGTCCTTTGATTTTTCTTGTGTATCTAACGCATAAGCCCAGTCTCCCCTGTACTGAGAATAGATGGCGTCGGGGGCGTTGGGGGCCAGGGCCGCGTCAAAAATCCAACATTTGTGCCGGGACCTGTGCCAGCGCTTCTTCCTCGCTCATCCCCGACCAGACTTGTCGTGCTGCTGCCCTTTGTCTCCCTTGCCGGGTCCTTTACCCCCCCCCCCCCCTCCTTACCCCCGTCAGTAGACGCTTGGGGCGTGTAGCCCCAGCTCCGTGTTGCAGCAGTCGTGCGTAACTGGGGGCGGCGGGTGAGGCGCGTTCGCTCCACAAGCCCGGGACGATGCGTGCGCCCCTTTTTGTTCGGTCGGGCTGGCGGGCTTGGCGTGGAGAAGCTACGGGGACGCCTTTGGGGGAGGATGCAAGCTTTTGTGCCTGTTTGGTTTTTTTGCCAATCAGGCAGTGATCAAGGGACAGTGACAGGAAGAAGAGAGAGGGGGCGAGAGAGAGAGAGAGAAAACATCAGGGATGAAGAATGCTATCATGACACGTCTGTTGGCTTCTGCTTTCTGTACACTTGCTCTGGATGGGGCTCGCGTCCATCCTGGCACGGCGAGGTCCAGGACGTTTTTCACACGTGCATCGTAATTTGACTCGCGCCCCCCGTGTAGGTACATGCATCAACGGCCCTACCGCAACGGCGACCCCTTTCCTGGCGTCCAACTAGAGCCCCCGCCGAAGCCGCTGCCCGGAGCCGCGCCGATGATCCTCCTCACCGGCGTGGACGGACCGGCAGTCGGGCCATCCACCGCCGGCAGCGGCGGCGTGTCCATCCTTTGAACGCCACCGTCATCTTTCCGGGGCGGCTTGAAGTTGACCTCCCGGCCGGCCCGGTAAATGTCCTGCAGCATGGCCTCCAGCACCCCGGCGTCCTCGAACTCGAGATACTTGCGGTACAGCTTGAGAGCCGTGCGCGAATCCTCGATCGAGTCGTGCGTTTCCATCTGTATGTCCTCCTTGAGCAGGTACCACGCCAAAAAGGCCAGCGAGAGCTTCCGCAGCCGGGACTTGAGGAAGAATAGGTCGATGGTGTCGATGGTCTGGGCCTTGGGCACGTGTATGTTGATGACGCGGAAATCCTGCTTGAGGCCGTGGCCGAGGAACTTGCAGCCCAGGTTGAGCAGGACCCACAGCTTCTTGTATGCCAGCTTGAGCGGCAGTAAGCTGTGCTTGGACATGCGGGGATCGAGATCTTCCTGCCGTATGCCCGAGTACGAGGTCAGGTAGTCCACAATGGGTTCCTGAATGGCAATGTAGTCGTCTATAAAGGGCAGACCTTCGTTTTCGCCTTGGCCTCGGACAACAGACGTGCGTGCCAGGGCGTACACAATGGGCCGGATCGTCTCTCGCTCGCCATCCGAGTTCATCTCGATCTCGGGCTGTCGGATAGCCACAAACTCCGTGTCCAGGGCTATGATGGTGTCGGGCCCGGGACGTTCAGTCTCTGGGTCCAGGACGCGGTACGTCTTCCGGCCGTTGTGTGGATTTGGGCTGCTGCAAGAGTCAGTCACAGATTACCACCTAGCAAGGAGACGCAAAGAGCGCCCGCGGAGGACGCACTACAAGTCATGATAGAGAATAGACGTATCCAGCTGCTCTTTCCATGTCGCATCGATCTTGTTATTGGCTTGCTTCACCTGAAACGTCACGACCGAGGGAGTCTTCCAAGAAGCGTTGAACGTGGTTGCTTCCTCCGAGCTGACGGATCGTACCAAAAAGTCGTTGAACAGATACCATTGGCTTTGCCCAGGAGCTTCAGGCTCAGCATGTGCAACTACCAAAAAATAGGGGTCATCGAGTTAGCAAGCGGAGGAGTAGCCAAAACGATTTCCACACCATCGTACCGTTGACCATGGCCACTAGATGGGGTTTCTGAGTTTGGCCACTCTCGATATTGATTGCCAATCCTATCAACGAGTAAACTGTGATGCTGTGTATTCCTCGTTGCAGATGAAGCTTCAGATCTTCGCCTTCGTAGCAAAAGAACTGTCCTTGCTCTACAATGATGCCGATTTCCTGCGGAAGCCATCCGGGAGTCGACCACAGCGCACGATGATCATGGGTAGTGATGGCGGTGTTTAGCATGAGGACCCCCGGTATGCTGTGAACAGTCTTCCGAGTAGCAATGGTCTGGTAGCGTTGGCATCGGCTACACCATCCCTTAGACGTAGTCTCTCTTTCAACGCTGCTCTTGAGAACTTGAGAAAAGGTCACCCTGGGCAGTTTTGCAGTGCGACCAGAGGGTTTCTAGGCAATTTCAACGTTAATGAGACAAGACACAATCATTCAGGCGGCCCCCACCCCCCTCCCCCAAGCTCCCTTCCCATGTTGATACTAACAAATGCAGGATAAAGTAAATCGTTGACAAAGGTGGAACCTGGTCTTGTGTATTCGCTCCTGCAGTTCATGCATCTGATTGAGCTGGTAGCTGACGTGGCAAGGACCTGTACAGACGGGGGATTTTAGCAGCTTGCAACTAACCCGTCGTTCCTACGCTGCAACCACCCACCTGTTCCATGGCAGATGTAGCGGGCGACATGCTCTTGAAATCCGTTACAAACTTGTCCAAGAGGAACCGGGTAAGACCTTGCAGCATGACGGTCAACGAGGTCCCGTGGGGGTCTTCCTCCAGGAGGCCCAATGGTCCAGCTTGCTTGTATTAGAACGGCGTGGCAACCTTGAATTATTCAGCTTTCCTCACATACCTTGAGGGTGGCTGCTCAGTGTCTTGAGCATATTGGTCGCCTGACAGATTGAACCGTCGGCCTTTTGCAACATATCAAAGAGGAAGCCGAGCTCGCATAACAGACAGACTTCATTGACGCAGGCCGTGGCGGCATGCTGCAGCGCTAGATTTCGAATGAGAGGGGTGAAGTGCATAATCTGAAGTAGTGAGTTTGCATAGGAGTTGGAGATGTGAGTTTCCAAGCCCGAGTATTGCGTTTTGTTGTAGAACCTGGATGAACACGTAAGAAACGTCGCGTTTTCCAGGTGACAATGGAGACAAGGCTTACCCAAAGTCAAAGTCGTCGACGCCGAATTTGCTGTACTTGATTTCGACGTTCCGGTACATGACGGGCACGTCTGATTTTTTGCTGTCAGTTTCATTATCAGCCACGGCGTTGGACACGTTGGGCCCTTCGCCTAGGCCATGAGACTCTGACTTGGCGGATTCCCGTGCCTTTTCGCTCAAGAACTTGGGCGCTTTTAGTCCCGAGACTGCAATTCTATGACTATGGCGAGTGTCTTCCACCTGATTTCTCCGGAAGCCGCGTGAGTTCCGTCCGTAGAGTCCGAATTCTGTCGGCTTGAGTCCTTCCAGAAATTGAGGGTCAAATTTTGTGGGCGGAGCCCCAATGTCTGATATCAAATCCGGCCAAGCAGATGCCAGGGTCTCTCGATAGTAGGGTAATCCTACCGAATTCAACGGCCTGCAAGAGAGGGTTAGCAGGACATCTCTTGATCTCGGTCTGGAGCAAGCTGTGTTGTCTCACGTTTCAGAGGTCCACTCGATTTGGGCGGCGTGTTCCTCTGGGGTGGCAAAGTCTATGGGCGTAGCCAGGTCCACAAAGCGCAGCTTGGACGGTGATCCCCAGAGATGGATATAGCACTCAGCATCAGTCAATGCTATGGCTTCTCCAGAGGGTGCAATCTCAAACATGCTGATGTATGTGATGACGTTGGCCTGCCGGACGTTGCTTGTATTGGGATTCATGAGGTCTACCAAGTGCATCTGGCCGGACTGCGAAACCACAATGCTCGTAGTGAGCATTCTCGGATGCATGCGAACATAGGCAGCCCCGGCAGGGAAGGGGATCGGCGGCATGGACGACATCTTTTTGATGTCAAAAACGTTTAAGAACGGATCCAGCATGTAGTTCTGGCCTTGTCGCAGGGAATACCCGCAGGTAACGATAAAGTCATGCTGGGCATCCATGTCACTGATGAGCGCCGAGTGAGCATTCCAGGACCTGACAACCGCAAACGACACCGGATCCAGGAGGTTGACGGTGCCGCCTTTTGTGGCGGCGCATATGTATCGCGCACGTTTCATGATGGAGTATTGGTGATCTGTCGCGATCTGCATTCTTTGTCTTTAGCGGCGGGCCAAAAGGACCATCATCGATCAAGGCAAAGAAAAAAACAAGGGCAGACAGACCTGCTTGACAACCTCTCCCTTATTGAGGTCAATCACCAGCATTGTATCTTGCAACCCAGCAACAACCACTTCTGCCGTTCCTTTCGAAGTAAAGCTCATGCATCGTAAATCCTTCATGTCGTCGTGTCTTTGACCCAACAATCAGCCGCATCAGCCAGCAAGCCGAGCAAATCGCTCCGGGAATCAAGGCATACCTCATGTGCCAGATGGGCGGTCCCCTTCTCTGCGCCATATGGACATCTTTAGATCCCAGCACGATTACGCCTTTCTCGCTGACCAAAATCTGCCGTACCGGCCCATCGGGTGTCAGATGTGGCTTGAAAGAGGTATATCGTTGCAGATCCGAACCGAGAAAGGACGTAACGCGACCCTATGCAGAGATGGTCAGGCTCGTAACAAAGAAGAAGGCAAATAGCCTTCCGGTGTTTCCTACGTAGTCGTTTCCGGTCCAGAGAAGCTCGTGGGATGTATCAAAGGTCATTGTAGTTACCGGCGTCGGCATGGCGTGAACGCCTGGGGGCGGAAAAGGAATGCGGGCAACCTAGTGAAGAGGCATATCTGTGAGCGATGAACCCAAGGCACAGGAGCATGAGATAAGGCCGTGTGCGTCGTCAGGAGTAAATGCAAATTGCGACGCAACTGGACCAGAAGACGAGCACATCTAAGCCGTTTCCACTCCTCACCTCGTCCCAGTCGCCGTCCATTGTTGCTGCCTTGACATTCTCTGCAGGATCATAACTAGGAGAACAACGGGAATTCTAGCCGAGGGGGAGAGCCGGTGAGGCACCTCGAAGAGCACGCGCCGTTGACGACTCAAGAAAAACAAAATTGCGATGTCGCTGTCATGATCAATGGCTTGACAGCTTGACACTTGACACGCGTTACATACGAAAGACTTGGCGTTTGGGCCATTTGGCGGGGCAGGATATGTGGGGCCGAGTCATCAAAGTCACCAAAGTCGCCGCAGTCATGAGGATTCACGACTTCAGGACTCGGAGGATTCTAATCATTGATCCCTGGGGAATCCCATATCATCACCCGGTATCGAGCATTGTTGTGATTATTCTAACTATAATTATAATATAATCCATCAGAGAGAGGCTTTCTCAACGCAAATACACACAAATACCCCACCATCGCGCTGAACAGTGTCGGGCCGCGAACAAGGACCCATTCGAAAGGCCTGGGACATACATCGTACCCTTGATCCGAAATGGTGCTCCCTCTTCAAGTAACTTGATGGACCATAAAGTCGATTGGTTGAACTTCCTTCTCGATGTTTGGCAGGTCATGAATCATCTCGCTAGCAGGCTCCCATTCTACAGTCCACCTCGTATTTGTCACCTCACCCACCTCATTCCACAACTGCTGAAAGCTATTCTTGTTGTGGAGGTAAGGGGCTGTACTGGTTGACGACTTTGATCTCGGACTGCCTGTGCC
The DNA here is from genome assembly GCF_000687475.1 of Ustilaginoidea virens. NCBI lineage: Eukaryota > Fungi > Ascomycota > Sordariomycetes > Hypocreales > Clavicipitaceae > Ustilaginoidea > Ustilaginoidea virens. The sequence continues at coordinate 1,165,167 of NC_057322.1, forward strand.
AATGTGTCGGCCGTATAGGAGTGCATTCTTGGTTCCATGTTTCAAGAACCCAACAAGGCGTATGCCGATGTAAAGCTGCTGAATCCAGTTGAAGAGATGAAAGAAGCTGCAGGCATATATGATGGTAACCTTGTGTGACAACTCATCGAGCCGTCGGTCGTCAGGATCAAGAATGTCACCGATGACAAAGGTCGCGCAAAAATCTCTCCGATCCTGGAACAAGTCGTAACCAATGTCGACAAACTTGGACTGAACATCTACGCCGAACAACTGGGATCCCTCAACGCCATCATGTCGGAGTTGACGAAGGGCCTGCCCAACGCAGCAGCCCAGGTCTAGGAAAGCATCATTCGATCTCGGGACCTTGAGCCTAAACAACACCTGCTGGTAACAGGGGTCATTCTGGTCTGTGAGGCGCAGAAACTTCCACCTTCCGACACAAGGAAATCTCGATACTTTCCACGCAGCCTCGCGCTTGGAAAAAGAGTCCCCAGAGTCAGCCAAGCGAGTACCCATGACCAGAGAGGTTTTTTTTTTTTTTTTTTTTGAAGACCTCAACATACTACTCGAAGAATGTGCCCATCGACATCGGCGGGGGAGATTTTGCTGTACTCTAAAAGTATTTTGCGAATGGGGCCTATGTCGCGCGGCACATCGGGAAGGTAAGCCCAGTCCTGCGACGCCATGATGTCCATGTCGACAATGGGGATATGTTATCAGGCTTTGAACCAGTTGATCCCCTGACGACTGCCCATAACACTCTGGCCGTGATGGTCTCGCTCGCTTACGACATGTGACGATTTTTCGAGTGTGTAGTTTGGAAAATCGAGCGCCCTGCCTTTGCGGCGAGGAATATCGGGCGAAGCAGGCCCCTTTGTGTTGGAGGAAAGACGGAAGCAGTTCAGGCGGATCCGGATCCGACAAACATGGGCGTCGTGGTCAAGTTCGGGGGCTGGAACTCATGACAGACCACTTGCGGTGCGCATCCAACATTCGGGCCGATGGGCAATCGATCAGGGTCACACGTCAGCATACCTTACATGGTGTTCCATGCTGCAACGATAACACGTCGCATTGATGCTCGGCAGCAGCCATGCCCGGAATGTTGGTTAGCCTTTCTTCCCTTTCGCCCAGCCAGAGTTTACTGTGAGGCTGACGCCTCGGACAGACCCGCTTTCTCGGGCAAAAGGTCAGTGTCAAGCCGAAGATTTGCCGACGGGGCCCCAAAAGTTCTTCCCACCTCCGTGCTACGATCTCCAAGGGTCAAACACCACCCACAAGCTACCACCACGGCACCGAGTTCTTCCTATTCCGTTGAGCGCAACGGGTCCGTCGCATTTATCATCCTCCGATCCAGAGAGCTACCTCAAGTCATTGGAGCTGTAAGTTTGCGGCGTCATACCAAATCATTGACAGCAAAAACATTGTCAACAAGCCACAATCAATGCTGCGCGATGCTGCGGTGCAAACCCACCAATTTGCCTGCCATTGGGAGGTTGCGGCAGTTTTGTGTCGTCCGTTCTCGCGACTGTACTGACAATGGCCTCAGTTCGGCACCGCACCGCATCGCTGGTTGCCTGCCCATCCTTTGAACGCATAGTCATCGTGCGTCTTTTGCGACATTGGGCGCACGGCTGAGAGAAGTCTTTGTATTCGCGTCGCTGTGCTCCGTGGCCCGTCGGACCATTCGCGAAAATTCCCGAGGGGACCGCCTATAGCCTCGAGAAAGGACATTGTACGAACAACATTGTACGACCGTTTCCTGTTCGAATCCCTTGCTCGCCCATCTCCACACCATGAAATCCGAACGCGAGGGCGAGACAGAAGACACGTCCCGATTGACGTATCCCTCTCCCGGACCGGAGGCGATGGATTCCGGCCCCTTTTATCACTCCAGCGCCCGAGATGGCGCTGCTGAACCCCCAGACCAACCCGATCAGCCCCATCAGCCCGATCAACACATGGCAGCCGACTTGCAAGGGCAGGAACATGACCAGACACACGTCACGGCGCAGGAGCCGGCGACACAGCAGCATCACTTGTCCCGACCGGCCAATCTGGAAGAGCTACAGTTGGCGGCGCAACTCGGCCAAGGCTTAGCTGGGGCTGCCGATGCCAATATGAACGTGGAAGATTCCGGCGAGCGCAACATGATGCCGCATCCACATCCCCATCCCCATCCCCATCCTGAATCGGATCAGCATCATGCACCTCCATACGTTCAGGAAGCGCCCGCGCCCGATCCCATGGCTCAGCATCAGATGCCCGTGCAGGCTGTCGGTCCCCCACTACCGCCACACTACTCCATTGGCGACGGTATCCCTCCGCGGAAGAGATCGAAGGTGTCACGTGCATGTGACGAGTGCAGGAGAAAGAAGATCAAGTGCGACGCTCAGTCAGATACTGGTGGGACGCCATGTTCGAGCTGCGCCCGGTCAAACACGACCTGTCTGTTCAGCAGAGTGCCTCAAAAGCGTGGTCCGAGCAAAGGGTAAGCAAAGAATCTGCAAGACTGGTGACGACCGCTTCTGGCTTTCGCATGGCTGACTCGGGAAAAAAAAATGGTAGATACATCAAGGAGCTAGCGGACCGCATTCACAGCATAGAGAACAAGTTGGAATCGGAGGGTAATCTCAGTCAAGACGATTTAGACAAATTATTTTCGACGGACCGTTCACGGCACAGCAATGGACTGGAAGATTCCACACGGAAACGACCTTTTTCAAGCATCTCTACTGGGGGGGACTTGACAACCCATAATGGGATCCGCCAAGCGCCCTGGGGCTCGGATCCGCGATCCGCCCCGACTGCACCGACTGCCGCCGACGCTTCTGCGCACGAGTACACGAGTAACAGCTCCTTGGCCCCGCAGCCCTCCCCGGTCAGACTCGATGACCTGCCCACAAAGCCGGCGTCCGAAGCTGCGGATGTTTCCGTGGCAGATGGTGATGTTGCGGACATTGACGACCAGGTTTACCAGGAGTACGTCTTCCCCCCCCCCCTCTTACCCATGTTATTCACAGCACACATCACATTGGGCGGTCACGTCAGTTTCCTGACCAAACTGTCTAGTTTCCTGTCGTCAGTTCAACCAGTCTACCCCATACTACCAACCGACAAGACCACGATGCAGTCGCTCTTATCCAGAGCACCTGCGGCCGTTCGAACTGCATTCAGCCTCGCCTTGCCGTGCGTGGGTCAATCATCCTCTGGGGATGCCAAGATTGCCAGCTCTGTGCTTCACGAGTGGGAGAGCAGCGGCATTGCACGGACTCGGGCAACAGACATTGTCCATGCCCAAACGCTGTTGATGCTGATAATCGATGCCGACTGGAGAGCTTCGTCGACGCTCCCGTTTCTGCTTGCTCGAGGCGTCGCCCTTGCCAACACGATGAAGCTGTGGAAGATGCCGACGGTCGATGTCGAATCTGAAAATGACTCGGAGGACCAGTTGTGCGTGCGTATTTGGTGGTCCTTGGTGCTGATGGATCGGTGGCATGCGGCTGGAACCGGCCAGCCGCCTCTCATCTCTGACAGAAGCGCCGTCATTCCTGCTGGGTTGGAAAATATCATTGGGGAGGTTTCATTTTATCTTCTTCGTGAGTGAAGACCCTACTGCTCTTTTTTTTTCCCCCTTTTTTTTATTAGCCTTTTGAGACGGTTCTACTACTCGGTTTGGACGTGGGCAAAGTAGGAGAAAGCAGTACTGAATTTCTTTTTTTGGTTTTTTTTTTCTTTCCACTATTGAACTGACCAAAGCAACAACTCCAGGCCTGTCGAAGCTGTTGAATCGAATCTCCTTTGTCATCTCGACTCTGCAAGCGGGAGCCTCTGCGGCCGACGCCTCCATGGCCGCCATCCTGACCGACTACATCGAGAACTACCGGGAAGACCTGCCGGCGCACATTGACGCGGCGGCATATCCCATGATCCATCTCGCCTACTGGCACTGCCGGCTCCTCGTCGCCCTGCTCACGCCAGGAATCACGCCCAAGGAGATGATGTGGCCGACCAAGGAGCTGGCCCACCTGTTGACGGTGAGCGCCGAAGTCAAGAGCCCGCTGATCAACCACTTTGTCTCGCTCGCGACGCTGGCCCTGGGGGAACTGGGCAGGAGCGAGGCGACGCGCGACGAGGTGGCGGACACGATAAGGGGCATTTCCGAACGGCCCGGGGGGGACCACTGGGACGGTGTCCGAGACAAGCTGTGCGAGCAGCTGAGGCCGGCGGCCTCGCTGTCTGGCGTGGAAGCCACGGCCAGTCAGGGGCTGCAGCACCTGGCGGATTTGGCGACGGCGCACGACGGAGGGGCCGCAGGGGACGAGGCGCAGTTTGGCTGCACCATTTCCATATCCGCGGGGTATCTGGAGGCTGCAGCACATGGCTGATGCAGATGGCTTGGCTTGGGGGTTTTTAATTTATTTATTGTTCCAAGAGAAAGAGAGGAGGGGTGGGCGAAGGCTCGGGGGTTTCAGAGTGAGACGAGGCAGAAGGCTTGGACGGGGACATGGTTTCGGGGGGGGAAAAGCGACGACTTGGGCACCAAGAAGAACGTGGGGAGTCTCTGTTCCAAATAGCATCTTGTAGGATATCCTGGGATGAGCGTGGAGCCAAACACCTGTTTCGACTGGGGAATCGATCCAACAAGGGGCCGGGGCATCGGCATCGGCATCGATCGGCATTGGCATCGCGTGCAAGTTTGGTGTGCTGGTCGGCCCCGCCCGCGACCAGCGCAGCCCGAAAGCCGAGCCGGCCCCGCCTCGCCGCCGCCTCTCTTTTCGAAAAAAGCCTGACCAAAAGAAAAACCCGTCGCCGAAACGAACCAGCGGCCAAAGACATAATTGTAGCAGGCAACGGCAGGCAACGGCAGGCAGGGGGGGCGTTGTTGCCTGCGGAGGTTGTCTGGTGGCTTGTGACTGGGCTGCGCATTTGATCAGTCACTGCGTGTGGGGAGGGGCGGGGGCGGCGGATACGCAGCCGTCTTTGAAGTCATGACGGGCCGGACCACCTGCCCTCCCCAACCCCGCCGCGGGGCGCAACAGCGCTTGGCACCGAACACTGAACCCCTTCGCCCACCGGAGCTGATCAAGCTGACCTCTGCTCTGCCCTGCTCTGCCCTGCTCTGCCCATTGCCGTCGCAAGCCTACAAGCCCAAACGACCCGGGTACGTACCTTGGCCCCAGCCGTCCCTGTCGGCCCGGCTGCAACATGAACCCTTCCTCCCCCCATCTGCCGCCCATAGCATTAGCCTGTATTGTTTCGCCCTCAAAGTCTCTAAGCCTCCCACCGGCAAAGACGTCATCACGCTTGATGCAACAATTTCAAGGTGGCACGCCAACGCGGTGACGAGAAACGGTTGGCAGATGGCAGAACCCGCACACAAAACAAGAACCGGCCGTTTTTCTATTTTGCCAAGTCTATATGCAGATCCCTTGTCCCCCCCGTCAAGATGCAGAAATCATGGTATAAAAATGTGGAAAGCGGGCCCCGGCCTCGCCCGTTTTAAAAGAGACAAGAGAAGAAAAAAGGAAGGGAAAGAAAAACGAAAAAAATAAAAAAAAACCACACAAGTCCATCTGCAAGCCTTTCAATGCCGCCGTGTTGACATTATCGCGTTTTCACATGTCCCCTCACCCGGCAGAGCAACGACGGCGAGGGAAAAGAAAAGGAAAATGAAATGAAATGAAATGAAATGAAAAATGAAAATAAAATAAAATGATAATAAAATGATAATAAAATGATAACGAAAATGAATTGAAGATCAAAAAAAAAAAAGGGGGGAAACGATAAGCAAAGCAGTCAACCGCCGAAATCATTTGTAATACGTCTATGTATATGCTCTTACCCCATCCATCCGTCTTCATGCCCCCGCAGTAGACGCCTCGTCAGCATCACCAGTCAAGTTCGACACGGGTACCGTCCTGAATCTACTCCAGCTACTGGTGAAAACTGGGAAACAAAGGGGAAAAAGTAACGCCCTACTCCCAACATCTCGTCCAGGCACCGCCTCGGGAGGGTAAAGCCACGTTGCCACGCCCGTAGCACATTCAGCAAGGGGTACAAGGCGACCTCAGAATAAGAAAGAAACAAGCATGATTTGGTTTGTCCTTCCAGAGAAAACGAAAATGAAATAGCTGAATAACCGAGTAAGATGAATAAAAAAAAATAGGCAAAAGTAGGCAAAAACGCCCCAACTCGAGGCTCTCAGCTCAAGGTCAAGCAAGATGCGGGTACCGGTCAAGCACAAGCCTGGCACATGTTTCGTTCTCCCTTCCTATTGCCGCAAACGTGAACCCCCGTGACGACGAGCCCTCGACATGCGACTTGACACATCCGATGCACTGCGCACCTGGCCAATCTCGAAAACCAAAAGGGTGTCAAAACACGCGTCGCGCTGCGCCTGTGCCCAACTACTATTGCCGTCGCCTCTTTCTGCACACTTCGGCAGCAAAGAAGACTCGGGCGGGTTTGCTCAGAGTTCCCAAAACGGGCCCACAGACGTCGCAGTCATTTGGTCGGGGCTTTCGGCCATTGTTGCGATGCCTTCGTTGTAGTTTGGCATCCAAAACGCGGCATCTTCTTCCACCATGGAGATGGTGCCCACGGCCACGTTGTTATCCGAGCTCTTGCTGTAAAAGCTGTCGTAGTCGATACTTGTCAGATCCGTGGCGCTGCCAACGACGTTTGCCGGACGAAGGAAGCTGCCCGTGCCAAGCCCGCTGTCGACGTCGCCATCTCCGTTGCCCATGAATTCCTCCACTTCCGACACCTCTCCAGATGTTGACGTTGTGTTGGCGAGGCGAGGCAGCTGTTCAGATCCGCTCCCAAAGTCGAACACACCGTTGAAGCTATGCGCGCCGGCCTGGCTGTAGCTGGACGGAGCAAAGTTCTCCCGCTTAGCTTCAGCCAGGTCATAGTGGCTCCAGTCCACAGAAGCTGCGCTGAGGCCGGCGCTAAAGATCGGCCCGTCAACTTCCGAAGGCACGCCAGATCCAAACATCTCAAACGTGTCATTGCTGACATAGGACGGATACTCGAGTGCTGTAAGATCCAACGGGGGCAGCCTGCCCGGCAGGTGGGCCAAGCTGCCTCCCGACAACAATGGCGAAGCTGTTTCCGACCTGACGCGACGCCGGTCGCAGCCAATGGCCACTCTGGAACGGTTGCTGAAAGAATCTGGAGCCCGGGAATCCTGATACAACATGCCTTCGGAGCTGGCTCCGAGGCTGCTGGTGCTGTTTGTCGAGTTGACGCGATTGAGCTGATACGGGCCGCACTTGTGAGCCGCTCTGTTATGCTTCGTGGCAGGCTTGTGATTGCCGTTCTGGTCAAAGGCCATGAGGCCATCCGAGTGAACCGTGTTCGCTCGGCGACGTCTAGACGGCGCTTTTGGTCGAGTTGCGGCGGCCGCATGAGGGCCACGATCCGATTCAGCTTCCGGAACCGTGTCCAGAGACGGCTCTTTTTTGTGAGCGCAGGTGCAGCGTGCCCCATGGTTGCAACAACATGTCTCTGATTGGACATCAGTTAGATCTGAGCCAAACAAAAGGGAAAAGACCGGGGGGAGAAGAAGAAGAAGAAGAAAGAAAGGGCTGAAAACCCCCGGCAGCCCCATGTCCATCATCTGTTCGAAAAAGCTCACCCTTATGTCCATCAACCGGTTGTTGTAAGTGAGCACACTTGCTCGTTTTCTCGCCGCAGTCACACTTGATGTGAGCTGAGCGAGACTTGCGCATGGTGCGACAGTGGTGACATTGCGACACTGGGCGACCCTTCTTGTTGATGTGTTGGAGTGGGCGATCTAGATGCGATAAGACACAGAACTTGTTAGGACAAGGTTTGTTTTTTTTTCGTTTTGTTTTTTGTGTGTGTGTTGTTGTGTGTGTGTGTGTGGGCGTGTTGTCCGTGTGGTCTTTCGGAGCGCCTCCTCCACCTTTGCTTTTTCTCGGCAACGAGGGGAAAACATGTATGCTTTGATGCAGCTTGATCAAGTACAGCAACATATTCAATGACATGAGGCAAAAACGGCCTGATTGCCACAACTGAGCTGACGGGCAACGTCACTTGTCTTCCTCGAGGCAAAGAAAAAAGCAAAAGGAAGGGGCGCACTTTGGCAAAATCACGGTGAAAGGTAGGTGGTGGCAAGACGTGGCAACTCACCAGCATGTTGACAATTGCTTACACGATGGCCGCGAACGCAAGCCTCGCAAGCGTACTTCTCGCCGTCTATCAACATCTTGCTTCCTCTACCCCGTGGTGGAGGGGCGTATAAGATATGGCAGAGTAATGAGGATTGTGCAAGTAGAAGGACGGGGACCAGTGAGCAGAGAAATTTGTTGCAAAGGACGAAAATGGGTGCTCTGGTTGTGCCTGGTGGGTGAAGTAGCAGCGATGTAAACGGTGGCACTGACGAGTCCTCAGCCGGGCCGGTTGTCGAATTTGGGGCCCTGGATCGGATCCAACCTGGTCGAGCCCGTGGTGCTGGAGACTGGTGATGCCGGCTGTTTAGTGCTGCAACTTCCCTACCTGGCGCAGGTGGTAGCTCGAGATGCGTTTTGGGCGCGACAAGGCTGCACAGGCGTTGTGCGATTTTGCGTGCAAATGCGTCTCAGAAAGGCCGTGGGCGGGTCATGAGCTGCAAGAGACGAGTCGAACACACAACTTAGCCACAGCCTAGCGTAGCGACAAGTGCCCCGGGCCAGGTTCAGAGGCACTTCGTGCTCCGTACTCGGTTGAGGGATCCAGTCACCAACCAAACCAGACCACCCTGGAGGGCTGCGCTTGGGGTAATTGGAGGTGGCCGGCGCCAAGAGCAAGACCGAGGCTAAAATCTCCCAGGTTCCTGGAGGGCGTCACCGGCTAGGGGGGGGGGCAGACCCACGATGAGGTGTGCGGAGAACTGACGGCTGGGCTATATTCAAAAAGGAATAATATTGGAATATTGGAAAAAGGAAAAAAGAAAGACGAAGGAGAGATGGTGACGATGATGGTGATGATGGTGACAATGAATCCCAGTATCTGTAGATGGTTTCGCGGCTATTAGGACGAAAGGATTGCGATGGCCAGGGAAAGGACGGCAGCTTCAAAGACCAAGTCGGTCAGGTCAGCTGGACGATTGAACAATCTCGGAGCATGGAACACGGGGACGCGTTGCATACCTACCTGGTTTGCTGGCGATGAGGATGGTAATAAAACTTTTTGGCAAGACGTCGGCCGGGGAAATCTGAACAGACCAACCAATACCCAGTTTTCACTGACCCCGAGCCCCAGACAGACCAGTTGACCCGATCCTATAAAAGAGTTGCGCAGGCTCCAGATGCATGGTGGGTGTCGGTACAATAGCGCTGGCCAATGTGCCGAGTAACGTGGTGGTCAAGACTCGAGAGTCAAGACTCGAGAGAGCCTGGCCTTGCCTGTTGCTTGTTAATTGGGAAAAAAAAAAAAAAAAAAAAAAAAAAAAAGGGTGGTGTGGTATTCGAGTCGGGCGGGGGTGCGTGGGGGCCTTGGGTTGGCGGGTGGGGAGGGGGAGGGGGAGGGGGAGGGGGGTCCAGCGGGCTAGCGGGCTAGGCTAGCCTGCTTTTTACCCAGGCCCCAGGGGAAGGTCGACCCCGGTTTTTGCTGGGCTTGTACGGAGCACGGTAGCAGAAACTTTGAACGACGGCAGGGCAGGGCAGGGCAGGGCTCGGTGGGTTGATGACGGTCCGGTGCTTCTAGAAAGGTACCGAAGCCAAAGGTACCAGACAGCCAAGTACCTGCCTAGTGGGAAGGCACACACCTACCCAAGGTAGGCACCTGCCTAAACTTTCTGTTACTATGTAAGAGGCAGACGACACGACAGGCGGACATGGACATGGACATGGGACATGGTATGGTGCTCATACTCAACCTCTCTCCCAAGCAGCACCCGCACCACCACCACTCCTCCTTCATTCCTGTGGAGACAAGCACCCTCGTGTAAACCAAAAAACACATACGTTGGATTTTTCTTTTCTCTTTTCCGACGGAGCGAATTCCACCAGATACGCATAGTGGTTGCTGCCAGACGCAACGGAAGTGCTTTGCATTCGTTCGGTACCCACCCAAGTACCAAAGCGGCCAGGCCAGTACGGCAATAGGCTACTGGTACTGGGCCTTGCACCCTTTCGGACCAGATATGGAACGGAGTCTTTCGGACTACCAGGACTGCAGGAGCAAGGGAGGCAAGGCAGAGCTTGGCACCATGAGAATCAACAGTAGCCGGGAACAGAGGCCAAGGAGAATCAAAACACCGATGCACCTGCCAGCTCCGATCCCAGCCCCGCCACAGCCGATGGCAGGAATAGGTATCTATCTGCATCTCCCTGGTGCTTCTGGTCGCGCAACGAGCTTGAAAATCAACCCCAGCCTGTACCTACCACCACTACCACCACCTTGGGTACCTAGGGAGGGGTATGCTTTCCGTCGGCATAAGCACGATGAGGAAAACGGCCATTTTGCGTCTCCGGTTGAAGCTCACGTCGCTTCTTTCCGTGGTCGGCAGTAGGCACAGAGTCATCACAAGCAGACGGAGCTGCAGCATGCTTTGCCCATGTGCGTATGTGGTGGCATGTACAACAAATGGTCCGGCTATTCGTGGCTAATTGCTATGAACTACTTGGCTGTGGAAAGAGGGTGGTCGGATGGTCGGGATTCGGGAACGGACGCACCCAGCCCCCCCTGTCGCTTTGTCGTCAACGTGCAGCCGTAGATGCCAAAGCTATTGGTATCCCCCGGCCAAGGGAGGGGCTGAAGTCAGAACCGCACCTTTTCAATTGGGTCAACTGTTCATGTCGTGCTGTCTGTCGTCACCCAGCAGCCAGTCAGAACAGACCAGATCAGTTGATGTGCTGTATGCTGCTTAATAGGAAGGCGCCAACCGGAACGATGCTGCTGTACATCTGGTTGCAGCTGATGGCTGACGGAGAGCGGGTGAACAGGCAATGAATGGCCCGCGTTGGGAACGCGCCAGGAGTGGAAATACTTGCTGACGACCAACGACCGACGACCGACGACCGACGACCAACGACCAACGACCAACGACTGAACTGACGACTGACGACCACCTCCGTTGTTGTTCTTGTTTCACGTGCCGTCGGCGAAAGTCTGTCGCAACGAGAGCGCTGCAACTGCTGCAGTCCCGAGCAGTCCCGAGCAAGTTGCCGGAACAAGGTCGACCGTGGCAAAATGTTGCTACGACCCATGCCACAGCAGCAGCCTAACGCAGAATCGAATTTCACCTCACCGTCCCAAATGGGACCTCAAAGTTGACTCATCCGCCTCTGAGCACTGTACATTACGCATTACGCATTACACATTACACATTACACTTCTGGCCCTTTGAACACGAAGCTGGAGGGGCGCAATAACAACAACAACAACAACAACACCACTTGGGCACATGGTTGTTCTGGACGCTTTTGCCACAGTTTAAGCTTCTTTCTGACGTTTTGGGGGGGGCGGGGGGGTGTTGGTTGTTCAAGCAAAAGTTAACCGCCTCTTGTCTCAGCTTGCCCCCTTATAGAAGCCTCGCGCACACGCTCCGTCACCCCAAGTATACTTACTGCCCACAAAAGACGATATTGGGGCAGGGCAGGCCGGACTCTGTACGGACGGAGTGCAGACGAGGCGTGCAGGTGCTTCCCATGTTGGAAATTTGGCAGTTGGCGCCCGTGCCGCCGCGGCCACCATCCTTTGCGGCGCTGAACTGCTTGAGGCTGGATCGTCGCTTCCTACCAGGTATGTAGTTTTGACCAGCAGCTCATTCCTAACCTCTATACCTCTATCTACTACGAAGTACTCCGTACGGAAGTACCTAATTGGTGGGTACCGCCCTCACTTCAGCCCGGCTAAACGGAGCGGGGTGTGGGTTTCATTGGTCTAGTTCATCAAATCCCCCCACTTGCCGGCTCTTAGCGCTCCATGTGGGCTTTCGGTCGCCGTTTCAGCCTTTTCCTCTGTCCTTTTAGTTTTTTTTTTAGTTTTTCTTTGGTTTTATTTTTTTGCGTTTTAGGTTCAACTGTTCCCACAAGCCGCGGAAGCGTCTGCGTACAAAGCCAAGTCGCATAAAAAAATAAACTCCTCGCATGCGTGCGCCTCTACTACCGCTCCTGCAACTTATTGGTGGCCTGCCTCTTACGGAGTAACTGCAATTGCTCGAGGCATGGTTCTGAGAACTTGGAACGGCATGAAGATCAACCCCCCCTCCTCCCTCTTCCCTACTAGGCGAGAAGGGGTAAGGGCAGGCTAATTTCCAAGTGACCAGTGACCTGACCAGACTCGAGAGCCCCGAAGTTTGACCTTGGCTCCCGGCGTCGTGGTCTTGGCGTGCGTCGAACCTTATTAGGGTATGGTCTGTCGCCATCAAAAAAGACCAGACAGCTTGCGCCTCCCGTGATTGTCGTCGCGAACGGGGTCGGAATACTGAACTTGTGCGAGCCCGCCCATGTAGAAGGTCTTGTTCGGTGAACAGAAAGGCTCCGCCGTGCGGGTAACGAAGGGAATGGAGTCAGGGACTTTGCCGCGAGCTCCTCCTCCCACCCTGTTCACTTTCCTTTCCACGAGCGCGGGATGGGGGGGGGGGGGGGGAGAAGAGCCAGCAAGTCGGTCGGCGACAAGTCAACGACGACGGCCCGAAGCCAGCGCAGGGCGGGCCCCCTCGCGAACTTGTTCGTTCCATTCATCAGATTCACTGCCATTCGGGTATGCGGAATTCAGGTTTCTAGAATGCTACGCAAGCCAGCCGCCTGCGGTTCGATATCGGAGTTGGGAGCTTCCCAAACAACTCAAGCAATAGGCCGGTGCACTATGCTACCACATCACATCACGGCAGCCTGAAGTTTGAACTCTGAAAGGCTGTACAGTGCATGCAGCACTGTATGATGACCAAGCTCCAGTCGACTTGGGGACCCCCCCATACACCGCCGCCCCACCCAGCCGAACCAATCAGTCAGCGAGATTTGATCCTTTGCCCCCCTGTTGCTCCTCCCGGGTGGATATTCCTCATCTTGCATTTATACATCTTTTTTTTTTAAATTTCTTTTTTTGGAATCGCTGGTGGGCTCAAAGGCGCTTGGACACGGGGTAAGAGACTGGAGTCACTGGACATGCAATCCATGCCCATCGGCAAGTATCGAACAAGTAATGTAGCATGCGTATGCACTATGCATTACTCCGTACTCCGTACAGGAAGCTTGAACAGGTGAAACATGCACACTACCTGGGGCATCCATAGCTTGAACCGCGCAGGACGTGAGATGCATTCATCCCACTCTTCATTCATGCATGATGCAACAGAAGCCCAGGATCATTCTCAACATTCTCAAAGAGGGGCCCGGAAGAAAGGCCCGGAAACGGCTGGAGCAACAACACGACATGGATGTTTCTAGATGTCGAGAGCAAAACCACCCATCGTCGCCATGTTGCTGGCAGAGCCTTGGTCAACGCAGCCGTCAACGTCTGGAATCATCAACATCGTCGTCATCATCGTCATCATCATCGTCGCCGGGGACTTGGAAATGCACCCAATTATCTTTGCAGGCGGCCCCATGCCCCAATCTGGCACGATCTCCAACAGCCATCCCGCTTTCGACATGGACAACGACAGTGCATAACATCCGGGTCGCAGCCGGTAGTTGCAGCGCTACCCTCGTAGGCACAGGGGAAGGGGGGGGGGTTGAGTCGCCGGCTCCTCGTATGATGAGATGGACCCAGAATCCGAACTTGCTACCGGTATGGGGGGGGGGGGGGGGGGGGGGCTGATACTGCACCATCTACTCCGTACCCAGGCATCGACTTTGGCCTGATCATCGGCGGCTTGCTGGCTGCCATGGTGGTTATGCCCATGGGGGAGGGAGGGGAGGGCCTGGTTATTCACACCGGACGTTGCTGGCGAGCTGGGAAGGCTTTGGAGCCAGCAGCAACGACAACTTGCACGCTGCGATAGACTTTGCAGTATGGTGCTCACAGCTCCATAACTCCGCACAGAAGTCTTGGCTCATTGTAACTCGGTAGTGGGACACTGGGACCATGATGATGATGATGCCTGTAGCAGACCGAACAAGTCGGACCGGCAAGGGGGGCGGATGGGCGCGATCAGGATGGGGAACATCCTTTATCCTGGAGTTGACCACATCTTGTGGCACCACAACCCAGTTCTGTTCAACTGTTTTGGTCAAAGCAGCAGGGGCGGTGGATCTCGCGCCCGCACTTTGTTGGAGCCTTGGGAGGCATCCATCGCAGTCGAATCTGGCTTCTGGCGGCGCGTCGATAACAACAAACGGCAGGTCGACACGCACGCTGGTGCCTTGCTTCGAGCCCGGTGCCGTCAGGCAGGTCCGCCAAGCCCAGACGAACCCTGAACCCAGCCGGGCCTTGTCCTTGTCCTGCCCCGTCTCGCGCATCCAGATTTAACACGGGGTGGGAAATCCGACGGTCCTTGAAATTAGCCGTGACATCTGTGCTCTGCGCAGCAGGCGGCGAAGCGACTGGAGCGCAGCAATTGATGACTTGCATTGCTCTGCAAAATGGTGCTCCGTGCCCGCTGCAGCCCGCTGGCGCCCGGCCCTCTCTCTCTCTTACGCCTGCCTGGCCCTTTTACGCCGGGCTTGCTTGCTTGCTTGCTCGCTTGCCTTTTGCCCGAGTGAAACAGGTCGCCAAAGTGACAAGCTCGGCGGGCCGTGTAGTTTCTCAGAATGTTGCATCCTCACAAGGCTCGGTGGGGAATTCATGTTGCGCAGTTGGTTAGTTTTAGTTGCCTCCAGCCAGCTGAACACCTGCAAACGTTCGAGATGCCCCACGATGCCCCACGATGCCCCGAGATGCCCCGAGATGCCCCGTGCTGCGCTGCGCTGCGCTGCGCTGCATGCACTTTCACCCAACCATGCGGGCTCGATTTCTCAGCTTTCCCAGACATTTGTGCTGTGCTGCCCTGCCGCAACCATGCCGTTTCAGAAAACTATTTCCCCGACGGGCCAGCCTCACGGGCCTCGCTTGCGAAGCAGCTAACGTACCTCTGTCTAACCCGTAGTCCTGGCCCTGCATCCGTCTCATGGCTCCTGGCTTCCGGCTCCTGGCTTCATTGCAAAAATCAAAATTGCGCCCGCCCTGTGTCAGGTAATCAGGACGTGCGTGCCCCACATGCACCACCTCGGTGGCTTGATCCGGACCAGGCGAAGCAGCGGGCATGTCACGGTCCAAATGAACCGGGGGGGGGGGGGGATGGGGGCACAGGGACGTCTGCTTTTACGTGTGTCGATTCCCTTGAATTCGAGGGTACAGGTCAACCGACCTGTGTTCCCCCCTTATCATCCGACCCCCCCATAATAACTTAACTGACCTGACTATTGCTGTGGGCTATACTCTTAATATAATTGGTTTATTAGGGAATAGTGGGTCAGGTCACTTTATATAGAAAGCTATATGGAGAAGTACTTTCTCTGATATTTTACTAGGTTCTTAGGTAGGGGTACCTAGTAAAAGAAATTAAAGAAGTCGCTTTCTTTAGAAAAATATAGGGAGAAGTACTTTCTCTGCTGTTTTATTAGGTTCTTACGTAAGGGTACCTAGTAAGAATATTAAAAGAAGTCACTTTCTATAGAAATATATATATAAAGGTACCTCTTTTTCTATCCCTAGTACCTAGATACTAGGTACCTAGGTACTTCGTAGAAATATAAGAAGTCACTTTATATAGAAAAATATATATAAAGGTACTTTTTCTACGTATAGTACCTAAGGACCTAGGTACCTACCTAATAAAAGAAAGGAAGTCACTTTCGATATAAAAGTCTATATAAAGGTACTTTATCTACTTTTAATATTAGGTTCTTAGGTAGGGATACCTAGTAAAAATATAAGGGAAGTCACTCACTATAGAAAAATATATATAAAGATACTTATAGTCTAGTGGCTACTATAGATTAAGGGATCTACTACTATTTATTAGCGTATCTCTATATTAGGAAAGAGCATTGGTCAGGTCTGTTAAGTTATTATGGGGGGGTCGAATGACTAGGGGGGGGCATAGGTCGGTTGATATGTAGTCTCCTTGAATTCTCCATCTGCAGCTGTCAAGTTTCCCCGGGATGACGCCGCGAGCTGCTGCTTGCTGGCCTTGGGCAAGCAGCGAGGGAATGGGTGTGCGTGCGCTGCCTGCTGCATGTGGTCATCAAGTCAAGCTTGCTGGATTGGGCGGCGCCATGACGCTGCACAGCACGGATGCCGTGTGGAACTGCACTGTGTGTGCAATGCGCGGAGACTCCCGTGATTGCCGCAAGCTGCACAGTGCGCAGCCAGTATGGATGGATGCAGGTGGGGGGGCAGCACACGGCACCTAATGACAGGCAGCGGGCAAAAAGGGAAAAAAAGGGGCATCCGATGGCCCCACTCAATGGACAGTACATTTATTTCCTTAGCTAAGGTAGTCCGTACATGCAGTAAATTAGTACTGTATTATTATTAAGTTTTGCAACCCCAACCGAGAAAAAAATTTTCCTCCTTTTCCAAATTCCATTGACGGCTTCATCACTTCCCTCACAGCCAGTACCCCCAACTTTGCCATCTTGAGGATTGACGCACGCAGCGGCGCAGGTACCGCTCCGCGGATGAACGGGACGACTTTGTTGCTGTTGTCTGCAAGCCGTCTTTTCTTCCTGTCCCATCCGGAGTCGCCAGCGTTCGATGCCACGTCGTTGCCGGAACGCACACCACCCAGCTTTGACGGAGAGCGCCAGTGCCTTAGCCTTATCCAACGCGGCATTCGCGCCCGCCACGCCTCGAGCTGGATCGCCGCGTTCGAGTGACTGCGTCGCTGCTCACGTCGCGCGTCTGTGGACTGTCGCTCTCCCCAAGGCAACCGTCGCGCGCTGGCGAAAGGCATCCCTGGCTGACGCTGTCACGCCTTGTGCTCCTGGGCTGCTTCGGCGGGTTGAACTGGCCTGGCCAAGTGGTCTTTGGCAAGGCAAGCCAAGGCCCAAATCTGGCGTCTCCTCGCCGCGGCTACAATGGCCTGGCTGGTGTGTTGCAAACCGGGGCCGGTGGCCCCCCTCGCCCCCCCCCCCCCCCCATTAGAGCAGTACGTTTTGCCAGATTCTACAGTGCTTTCGCATTGTATATCGACTTTCTAGGCCAAGCCCTCCATTGGCAAGAATGTTTTCGCACTGGCATAGAATGATTCTCACCCGTTGCTGGGCACCCGGCTTTGAGACGTCGTCTTGATCGTCTTGGAGAAGCCGGGAATCAGCTGTAGTGACATTGCTGCATGCGCTCGCTGCTCCTGTACGCTTGGTAGCCCATGTTGGTGCCTCGTGTGTCTTTTACTCTTGTGTGCTTGAATTTCACGTTGCTCAGCCCATTTGTAGCCCCAAGCTTGCCAATCGACCATTTAGGGCGGGAAACGGAAAACGGCAGCGCGGCATCCTAGTCCCGCGTAACCCCGTTGAGGGTGTATCTGGATATCGCGTGTTCCGCCGTCTGACGTAGACGTGTAGATGATTGCCGCAGAAACTGAACAGTCTTTGTGTTTCTTAGTTGAGCAACCGGGGAAAACAAGAGGCTGCAATTACCATGCTTGACATGCCAACCACTGCCCGACAAGACGGGCAGGCTTGTCACGTTCACGCCGGGCGAGGCCACTCCCGATTTACATACAGACCTTGAACCTGCCCCCATCGACAAAACACCACGGGACCGTCAATCCCAGCTGCTCGGGGGCAGTGTCAAGGCCTGGCAGCTTTTGCCGCCCCCTTCCGCTGGCTCCGCGCCATGGCTCCCATCGACGCGGCCATGCTGTTATTCTGCGGCGAGCATGGCGTTTTGCGTCGACGGCTTCTGCCCGCGGAGCATGATGATGCTTCTTTACCTCCCGTGAAGCAACCAGACCGCATCCGTCGTGGGCGCGGCGTCGATTACAGGGAAGCTTCCCCCGCCGTGTGTTTGTTTTCCTCGGACGCAGCTAGAGCCGCGGGCCGTTTGATAACAGCTCACGCCTGGCGACCACGGCAAGCGAAAACGAAAACGGATCGGGACGTCTGGCTCAGCTCGCGTCCTGTATGCCTCGTAGACTTATTATGTATAGTATATATACCCCGCAGGCTCTGGAACCTATCCAGGGGTTGTAGTAGGCTTGTAGCGATGGGGGACCGGCTTTGGCACACCGGCCGCCGGGTAGGACATTGCAGGTGACTGACTGACTGACTGAATGGTGGTGAATGAGAAAGAGACATGGGACAAGACCCAGAGAGAGAAACAGTGTACTAGATTAACATTTGGCAAAGAAACAGTCATGGTGCTTTGATTGACATCTTGCTCAAGAGTGGAGGAAGAAACAAAAAAGGCCAAAAAGTGAAACTCATTTCCGGGAGGAAAATGAAACGACGCCGACAGGATTCGAACCTGTGCCTCCGAAGAGATCAGATAGCTTATATGCTTGATTCGAGTCTGACGCGTTAACCACTCCGCCACGACGTCTTGTGACAGAAGCGAGTGTATACCAATCTATCTATCATCCGGGGACGACGGCGACTCTTTGTCACAATTCCTTGGTTGAAAGAGGTCGCCGCTCAATTTTGCGGCAGGTAGCTTTCACGGAATGTTCAGCTTGCGACGGGGACGCGGTGCCCCTTGGTCATGTGGGTCCTTGGACGAGGGCGGCAGCTTGGGAGATGTGTGCGCGGCGGCGAAACATACGCGAGTGCCTGGAGAGACGCACGTGTGGAGGCGGCTCACGAAGCTGGGCAGACGAATAGCTGCTAGGCTTGGGCTTCGATGGGTGCCAGCATCAGAGGACGGAGGTACACGTCGCACGATAGGTCTTGGTAATAATAATTTAGAGCTATTTTGTATGTAGTGGTCGAGTTGGCACAAGACTTGCTGTGGTGGGCAGGACAGGATGCACTGATGCGATATAGGGTATCCGGCACAGCCTCGGCGGGAGCTACAGATGGAGTCTCCTCGCAGACAAAGCAGACAAAGCAGACAAAGCAGACAAACGCCAAAGCACTCAAACACGCCGTATTCACTTCTACGAGGGGGCTCCTGTCTCGGCGAAGCGTTAGCTTCCTTGCAAGGTCGACGCCCTCTTCTTCGTTGTGGTTCCCGGTCGGTGTTGAGTTTACGGACATGAGATGGCTTGTTTGGCGCGCCAGTCCATGCGGTATAACCAACCAGGTGACCCGATGGGAGTGACGGGCATCAGAGTGAGGCCTTGTCGAGCGGATGGCCCAAGAGGATTCGCGTTGAAGTAGCACCATCTCGGCGGTGCCGCTAGCAACGCGGCTGCCAAGCGGTCATTCACACCGGCTCACGCGTTCCATGCTGATGAGAGGTCGCGGATGGCGACTTGCCAGCAGATGAAGCCCGCGAGACAGAGGGAGCCTCGTGCATGGTTCTGGGAAGAATTCTGTCCAAGACGAGAAAAATAAAATAAAATCCCGAGTATGGAGTACTACGCCGTACCTGACAAGTGCAACAAACAGCCTTTGAGCTTGGCGAGTGCGAGACCCGAGCGAGACCCGGGCGAATCCCAGCTCGATGAGCCAGCAAACAACCTTTTATACTCTCGAGTAGTCGGTAGCATTGACTTACTCTGAACGTGGTAGTGGCTCAAACGCCAAGCTTCCTTCACTCCGTCATCTGACACTGTCGCGTAGCTGCGATTGCACGCACAAGGCTACCAAGGCCAAGTCGGATATGGATGGCACGGGGCAGACACGGCTGTCGCCGGTTCCGATAATCTGATGGAATGAGACAATGCCACAGAGCAGAGCCACAGACACGAGGTGACAGGTCGACACCAGGAGAGACGGTTGAGCAGCCTTGTGGCGCGCCGGACCTGAGGGCCGGAAGGGCTGAAAGCCTGAAACCGTCAACGTGAATCCCATGAATCCCAGAACCAGGGAACCACCCCTGGACGTGTCGGTGTCGGGGTCCACACCTGGAGCAATTGCCCCGGGGCCATCAGGGGGGCCGGCAAAATTAAGCCGGTGCTCAGGGGGGGGGAGGCAGCGGGGGGAATCGAAATTTGGCGGTTTCTTATTTTTCAAACTCGGTAAAAAGATGTCCACGCCGAGACAACTGAGAGAACGTGCGTCGTTGGGGACCAAGCTGTTGACGGGGAACGACTGGAGGGATGTGTAATGTTATTTCCTCGGATAGCGGCACGCTGGTAGCGCCTTCTGTGGCAGGCTCCTGAGTGTATGTCCCGACCTCGGAACACGTAATTGAGCCCGGCAAAGTGCATGTATAGACCAAGTACGGAGTACCTCATCACCATATTACGATGGGGCCGCGAAGACCACCGTGACGTAATACGACTTGGCTTGTAACCTACCTCGAGGTGGGCGGATTCGCCCATCCATCTTGCAACGCGACAGAAACACTGACGAGCCATCGAAAAGCCGGGCAGGTGCCCAGCCTGTTGACTCTGACTCTGTTGAGGTGAATCAAAGTTATCGAACCATGACGGCTCACGTGCTGTAGCCACGTAAAGTACGGTGCTTTGTCCAGAAATGGGGGCGCTCGGTGGCTCGCTCAGCTGCAAATCTGATCGACAGTCGAGCTTGTAGGCGTCCGGATCGGATCGCATCCGTATTATTGGTGGTATTATTAGTGGCGAGCTGGTGGTTGCCACTGGTTAGAGCTGATGATGGGTATTGCATTTTCCTGGCCGAGATTCCTCAAAGCGTTTTTATGCAAAGATTTGCTTTTCTCCCCGAGATCTTGCCTTTTTAGCCATTACTAGGAATCATGCAACCTTCTCTCTTCGCGATGGAATACTTTAAAAAAAAAAAAAAAAAACAAGGAAAACATTTGACATGCTTCCGTCGTCGCTGCGTGAAAAAAAAAAAAAAATCACGACTGGGCGCGCGCTTGGTGGATCGCATCGCATTCGATTCGCCCTTCCCTTCCAGCCCTTGAGGCTCGGGGCTCTAGACTCTCAAAAGGCATTGAGCGGGCTTCGGTACTCTGTACAGGGCAGAGCAACAGGGCAGAGCAACAGGGCTGGCAAAACACGAGCTTGCAAGGCCGCGGTCGACGTGGCGTCGGCTTGCCGCGTGCGCCAGGACTGACTTGCTCAAAACGGTTCCTGATGGGCATGCGGCGTGCTGGCCTGGCTGAGGCTGATGAATGAACGGAAAGGAAGACAGGATTCTGGCTTGTCGGCGTCCGTCACGTCACTAAACAGCTGTCAAATGCAGTCAGTCGCCTTTGGTATGGCTATCCCCACATGCATCCAGGAACTTGAATGTGCCTAATGCCTAATGCCCAATGCCTAATGCCTAGTCCGCAGCTGGCGTCGTGCATTCAATGGTTCCCGACGTCTGACGGTCTGATCTTGTCTGTCCGTACCCAAGTCGCCACAACGCCACCTCCAAGTCCACCAGTCCCCAGTTCCAACCCCCCCCTTCCCCCCACCACTCTCCCAACGCGGCTTTCTTCATCGGCGGTCCCATGGCCCACGCCCACGGGCTTTGCCTTGCGTCCTCGTCCGTACTCGACGTCCTTTTTTTCTTTTCTTTTATTTTCTTTCCTTTTTTCTTTTATCTTTTTTTTTTTTTCTTTTTTTTCTAATTTGCTAGGAGCCCTTGGAATTTCGCCAGTGCTTCTGCACTAGATCCCTTCTCTGTTGGAGATCTCGGAGGAGGGCTGTCAGAAGCAAAGCAAAGCAAAGCAAAGCAAAGCAAAGCAAAGCAAAGCAAAGCAAAGCAAAGCAAAGCAAAGCAAAGCAAAGCAAAGCAAAGCAACAGCGGCCGCAGGAGTATCTGCGACTTGCTCATCCTCCCAGCTTCCCTCCCTCCTCTTTGGCATCGGCAGCTCTTCCCTCGGCCCTGACGCCCTTGGTCCACCCCCTCCTTTCTCCTAGCATGCACAGCGCCTGAGCCGTCGTTTATTCCCATCGCAAAATTGCCTCCTGGAAGGCTTGCTGGACCGGCTTCACGTATCGGTGCGACGGCCAGTCCGCGTTGGGAGTATCAGCACCATAAACCTCCTGCTTTTTCACATGGAGGAGTCGCCGCGAGACGACGCCGAAGACTCGGCTCCTCCGCCACAATCTCGACAGCCCCAGCATGACAAGCAGCCGTCCCTCGATACAAGGCAGCCGGAGACCTGCGTCTCGCAGCAGCAGCAGCAGCAGCAGCAGCAGCAGCAGCAGCAGCAGCAGCAGCAGCAGCAGCAGCAGCAGCAGCAGCCATGGCCTGGCCAAATTACCTCCGCCACCGACTTTCCCTCAACCGCCTCGGGCGCGCAGAATCCCTTTTCACCCTGCAGCGCTGATTCGGAAATACAATCGGGACACTACCCTTCTGCTGCGTCGGATATATCGGGGGATCGAGTTTTTCCCATTCGCTCAGTCATCAGCGTGGACCCGACGTCCAGGCCGTGCATGACCGACGACAGCTTCCTTCAGTCGTCCGACAATGAGTGTCGCGGCCTTTCCTCGCATGGTCCAACAACGTACCGAAGGGATTCGCGGACTGATGCCAGGAGAATCGACTTCACCCCCATGTCCCCAACTTCTGCTACACCCGGCGGGTCTAGCCTCCAAAGACGTAGACAAAGGTCGATGAGTGGTCCGTTTTCTAGCATTCAGGCTGATGCCGTCCGGTATGGCACTGTGGCCCCGCTCGAGCTCGATATCGCCGCGTCTGGGAGCGAAAGCGAAGGCGAAGGCGAAAGCGGGGAGTTGCGGCGGCTTGACGCTGCCGCTGACGCCGACGCTGCTTGTCGCTTCTCCAGAGGAGATGATGCCGTATCCACCACTTCCGCAAATCAATCCATCGGCGAACTACCCCATGTCACTACGCGCTTCACCCACACGGAGACGGAGGATGGTCACGCCATCATCACGGGACGAGATGGAGTCCTGCAACGATGCGAGGATGAGCCCATTCACACTCCCGGTGCAGTGCAGGGCTTTGGTGTCTTGATAGCTATGCGGGAAGACGGCAACGGCAGCTTCGTCGTGCGTTACGCCAGCGAAAATTCGGGCAAAATCCTCGGCTACACACCGAAACAACTCTTCAGTCTCGGAAGCTTCCTCGATATCCTGACAGAGGAACAGCAAGACAACCTGCTGGATCACATCGATTTTATTCGAGACGAAGATGCTGACCCCGCCACAAACGGACCCGAGGTTTTGAGCTTGTCCATCAAGCGCCCAAAGGAGGCCAAGAGCGTCAAGTTTTGGTGCGCCATCCACGTCAACAATGCTCATCCCGACCTCGTCATTTGCGAATTCGAGCTGGACCAAGACGACGAATACCCCCTTCGACCTGCAGACGAGCCCACACCCGACACGCCTCACGATACGCTCCATTCGAACCCCACCCTGGAGGAGATTGAAGAGAGCACGGAAATTCTCAGCAAACCTCTTCGCATTCTGCGAAGCGCCAGGAAGCGCAGGGGCGAACATGGCGCAATGCAGGTTTTCGACATCATGTCCCAGGTTCAGGAGCAGCTAGCCTCTGCTCCAAATCTCGACACCTTCCTGAAAATTCTCGTCGGAATTGTCAAGGAGCTAACCGGCTTCCACCGAGTCATGGTATATCAGTTCGACGCGTCTTTCAATGGCAAGGTCGTCACCGAGCTGGTTGATACCTCTCAAACAGTCGATCTTTACAAAGGTTTGCACTTCCCCGCCTCCGACATACCCCGACAGGCTCGCGAGCTTTACAAGATCAACAAGGTCCGCCTACTGTATGATCGAGACCTCCCGACGGCAAGAATGGTGTGCCGAACAAAGGAGGACCTCGACACCCCGCTCGACATGACACACGCATATCTTCGAGCCATGTCACCCATCCATCTCAAGTACTTGGCCAACATGGCGGTTCGGTCCTCCATGTCCATATCCATCAATGCCTTCAACGAACTCTGGGGCTTGGTCTCTTGCCATGCGTACGGCGACCATGGGATGCGAGTGTCCTTCCCCATCCGCAAGATGTGTCGACTTGTCGGAGACACCGCTTCCAGGAACATTGAGAGGTTATCGTACGCATCACGTCTCCAGGCCCGCAAACTGATCAACACCGCCCCGACAGACAAGAATCCTTCGGGCTATATCATTGCCTCGTCGGACGATTTGCTCAAGCTGTTCGATGCCGATTTTGGTGTTTTATCCATCAGAGGCGAGACCAAGATTCTCGGCAAAATGGACCACAGTCAAGAAGCCCTCGCAATGCTGGAATACCTTCGCATGAGGAAGCTCACATCCGTCGCATCGTCTCAGGATGTCACCGAAGATTTTCCTGATCTGAGGTACTCTCTTGGATTCCAGGTGATTGCTGGGCTTTTGTACGTGCCTCTCAGCGTAGGCGGCAGTGATTTCATAGTCTTCTTCAGACGCGGGCAAACGAGAGAAGTGAAGTGGGCTGGTAATCCATATCACAAAGAAGTCCGCGACGGCACTGCCGATTACTTGGAACCCCGAAAAAGCTTCAAGCTGTGGAAGGAAACCGTCATGGGAAAGTGTCGCGAATGGAACGAGGAGCAAATTGAAACCGCAGCGGTGCTCTGCCTTGTTTACGGTGTGTCGCATAAATCTAGCCCAGCTTTTTCTTTCTTTCCTCTGTCTCCCTCTCTTTGTACTCATCCTTCTCTCTTATTTTTTTCTTTCCTTTTCTTTTTTCTTAATCAATCGGCAGTTTCCTTTTCCCACTGTGCATTACAAACATACTGACTACCGTTTTGTTTTGCAGGTAAATTCATCGAAGTCTGGCGACAGAAAGAGGCAGCCCTAGAGAGCAGCAAGCTCACTCGACTGCTCCTGGCCAATTCCGCCCACGAAGTAAGGACGCCGTTGAACGCCATAATTAACTGTCTCGAAATTGCGCTTGAGGGTACTCTGGATCAGGAGACTCGCGAAAACCTCGCTCGTTCTCATTCTGCTTCCAAGTCACTTATATACGTCATTAACGACTTGCTCGACCTCACAAAGACGGAAGAAGGCCGGAGCCTAATCAAGGACGAAATTTTTGATCTCAGCCTTTGTATTGATGAGGCGACTGATCCGTTTCATGGCGATGCGAAACGAAAAGGGATCGAATACCATGTGATCAAGCATCCGGGCTTGCCGCAATTCGTGCACGGCGATAGCCGACGGGTTCGACAGGCCTTGACAAACATCACGGCAAACGCAGTAGAACATACCCACAGCGGCTCCGTTACTGTGGAAATGTTTGTTTCCGAAGTCAAGGACGGAGTAGTGTTGATAGACTTTATTGTGGCTGATTCTGGGGTTGGCATGAGCCCAAAGCAGCTGGACGCCTTGTTTCGGGATCTTGAACAAGTTAGCACCGAAGACTCCGAGCCGACTGCCCCCGGAACGACGGACAGACCACTCGAGACACGGACGTTGGGACTCGGCCTTGCTGTTGTAGCTCGAGTTGTCCGGAATATGGACGGTCAGCTGCGCCTCAAGTCAGAGGAGGGACAAGGCTCCAGATTCGTGGTTCAGCTTCCCTTTCAACTTCCAGTCGATACCCCTAGTCCCGAATGTGGAGGCTCTCCGCAAGAACATGCGGCCGGCAGCAACTCTGGGTTGGCCGTCGCTGAAGCTTCCGCGGCCACTATCAAGGCCGCTCCTGACGGCGAGATAACGCTAATTGAACGTGGAAGTCACATAAACTCAGTTTCCGATGTCGCCGCCTCAGCCGCAGCCGCAGCCGCCGCCGATAATCAGCCCAAGGGAGCGAGTAGTGTGGGAAGCCGTCGCAGTCTGGAGAGCCTGGGCAGTCAGATAAGCCAAAAGAGCGACGCAGACCGCCTCATCGACGCCATCAAAACCCCACTGTCACTCACTGACGAGAAACCCGGGTATTTTGTCACGCGACGCAGCTCCTTGGAGAGTGCAGGCCACCACCAGCCTCTGCCCAGAATTGCGGCCGGTGGTCGTCGTCTGTCTACCAGCCCGGTGAAACTCAAGCCGCCGCCGCCCCCTTTCCCCACCGCTCCATCTAGAGGAGAACCCGGTACCGCGGAAGTCCGGGACTCCAAAACCCCGATCAAGGCCGTCAAAATCCCCGATGACTACGCCAAAGCGCCGATGCAGACTTGGAAGGGGGACGAGCCAGGCGATCTGTCGGAACGGCCTGATGACAAAAGGAGGCCGCCGAGACTAGCGCTAAAGACGGCTGTCTTACCACCAAAAACAGCAGAGGTTCCGCTCACGATTCTCGTTGCCGAGGACGACCCGATCAACATGAAGATTCTCCGGAAAAGGCTGGAAAGAGTCGGACACGAAGTCCACGAAACCGGCAATGGCGAAGACTGCGCCACTGTGTACAAGGAGAAGTCACCCGACTTTGATGTTGTTCTTATGGACATGCAGGTTAGTGAAGCCATGTGCGCTTGCTTTATCAGCGGCGAGGGGAAACGCTTTACTGACGTTTTTGTTTGCCAGATGCCCATCGTTGATGGACTGACGAGCACACAGATGATTCGATCTACGGAGCAATCTGACGAGCACAAGGGCCATTCGGCGATGGCCGTCATGAACCGAAGAATACCAATTTTTGCCGTGTCGGCCTCGTTGGTCGAGGGGCAGAAACAGGTCTATGTTGATGCGGGGTTTGATGGATGGATATTGAAGCCCATCGACTTTAAGCGACTGAGTGTTCTCCTGGCTGGAATACATGAACCGGAGACTCGCAAGTCCTCGTTGTATGTTGCAGGAGAATGGGAACGCGGCGGCTGGTTCACCTGCGGCGTCGACCAAGGCAGCGAAAGACCAGGTAGCTCCGAGGCGACACCAACCGCGGATGACGGGGGGAAACAGTTGAAGTGCGAGACCAACATCAAGCCATGCTAATCTTTTATTCCTTTTTTTTTTTTCATTATTTCTTTTTGGCAAACGGAACATACAAGCAAGGTCAAGGACACGACGGGGGAAGGATGAATGTGGAACGATAATCGCGAAGAACTAAACCTTTTTGACGCCCCGCCCCGATGAGAGCAAAGGTCTCAGCCGAAAAGCATTTCTTCGAGGCCCTTTTTTTTCGGGATCCCCTATCCGATCCGTGGCTTCTTTCAGCCTGTCACGTATTTACTCTTTTTCTTCTTCTTTGGATACAACCGAGCGTGCGGCGTTTCAAGAGGTTGGGCGTACATGGATTTTCTTTCGTTTATTCTTCTTCTTTCGTTTATTCTTCTTCTTTTCTTTATCTCTTTCTCTTTTGTTGCTGTTTTCCCCCCCTTCCACCCGCCTTTCTTGTATGTTTGGGCTCACTTTTGTGATTGCGTTGCATCATCATTCCTGTGGTGCAAAAACTTGTTTATTGGCGATAGACGAGCGTGACGACGACGGGGTTGGGGTTTTCCACGACGCACATACAACGCGTACACCGTGGGGCCTGTCTCTTTCTTTACTCGTTTCTTTCTCCCTTGTTTCCTGTACCATGTTGCGTGGCATTGCGGAATGTCGGTTGGAGCCGCAGTCGGCCCTCACAAATTCAAGGAGCAGGACACCGCGCCGGATGGTCTTGTCAAATAATCAGGGGCACACGGCGGGAGGAAGGCGTCAACATACAGCACACGGAGGGAGGAAGGGGTCACCATACAGGGCACACGGAGGGAGGAAGGCGTCAACATACAGCACACACGGAGGGAGGAAGGCGTCAACATACAGCACACGGAGGGAGGAAGGCGTCAACATACAGCCCACACGGAGGAAGCCAAGGACGAATAACCAGGGGGATAATGGCCCGCACGCAGTGCTGTCGGGGCATAGAAGCACCCGAGCCGGTAGCCGCCGTGGTTTCGCGGCGGGATGCGGTCGCGGCCGCAGGTTTCAGAGGCACGTTTGCGCCGACTAGGCCGATGCCGGATGCCCAAGGCGCGAGCTCACTCACCGCATGACTCACTCCACTGCGCGGCCGAGACGTGCAGCGCGTACGGGCCCCGAGCACCGTCATCCCGGCTTGGCTTGGTGGTTATAGGATGCGGTGCGCAAGGAGGGAAATGAATGGGCAGTTTATGCGTCACGGCGGGACGGCGATGTACTGCACCCCAGGGGCATCGAGGGCATAGACGTTGACATGTCGACCGGGTCAAGACATGCAGGGCAGGGCAGGGCAGTTGCAACTAGACGACGGCTGGATCGCCGCCATGGGGATGGATATAGCACCCATTGTCATGTGCGACGTGCGACGTGCGACGTGCAGACAGCTGCGAGGAAGCATGACGGCTGATTTTAAAACCACGGCTGTTTTCAAACCGCCGCTATGGACTACGCTGCAAGGCATGGGCGGGCACCAGTCCCACCACCAACACCGTGATTGTCCCCAACGTCATCACCAACGCACACTGAACCAGCCCAGCCCCCAGACCAGACCCGCAAATACCTTCCATCCATTTATCCAGTCAACAGCGCGCCTTTTTCAAGCTGCCTCGGTAAAAATCTTATTCTGAGCTCTACGTTTTCATGCTTTCAATGCCCGCAACGCCCCGCCCAGCTGGAGCGCCTTGCGCCATCGGCTCTCCTTCTCCTCGTAGTTCTCCTCGCGCACGTTGTGCTGGCCAACAATGGTCAAAAAGACTTGGTCGAGGCTGGCCCGGCTGACGCTGTAGTAACTGACGCCAAGCTCGTGCTTGCTCTCCTCCAGCACAACAGCCAGCTGGCCGATGACGCCGTCCTGCCGACCAGCATGCGCCACCTCGCCGCCGTGAGCGATCCTCATCGCATCGTCGTCGTTGCCGCCGCTGCCGCCGCTGCCGCCGCTGCGCGAGCCGCTCCCGCGTCGTCCCGCGAGAGCAACAATGTCGGATGCCGAAACGGAAAAGCGAAGCTGGCCGTGGTACGTCTTGGCCTCCACATTGGCCGACGGCAGCCGTTCGCGAACCCACTGCACGACCCTGTCCATTTCTTCCTCCGTCGTCCGAGGCGCCGAGCTGCTCACAAGATGCACCTGGATAGCGTTGCCAAAGCGGCGGCGTAGGTCGTCGGGCGCGCCGAGCGCCAGCATGCGTCGCGCAAGAATGCCAGCTCTTCCCGCCAGGGCATCCGCCTCTTCCATGCTGTGGGTTGTCAAGAGTATCGAGCGGCCGGGGACCACGGCTGCCAGAGTTTTCCACATGATTCTTTTGGCCGCAGCGTCCAGCCCCGACGACGGCTCATCTAGGAGAACCACCGTCGGGTTGCCCATCAGCGCGATGCCCAAGCTGAGCTTGCGTTTGTTGCCGCCGGACAGGGCGTGTCCCATGCGCGAGGCGAAGCCCTGCAGCCCGACAGCTCCGAGCACGGCAGCAACGTTGTGCTCAATGTCGGACACGCCACGGACGCGGGCGTAAAACTCCAAATGCTCCCGGACAGTCATCTGATCCAGAGCGTCAATCTGCGGGCACACTCCCAGGTGCCTTCTTGCAGAAGCAAGGCTTTTGCTGACCGACTTGTCCTCAACAAGAACATCCCCGCCGTTGCGGCTCGCCATGACGTCGCCCCGAACCAGAGAGATGATGGTCGACTTGCCGGCCCCGTTGGGCCCCAGCAGAGCAAACACTTCCCCGCGTTTGATGCCAAACGTAACATTGTCCACGGCCGTGTTCTTGCCAAAGGACTTGGTGAGGTGCATTATTCGAAGACCGTCGTCTTCCACCTTGCCACTGCTCGCTGTTACTCGTCTCAACTCGCTGGCGACCTCTTCGTCCACCTCATGGTCCGTCTCGACATGCGTTTTTCGCTCAAACAGTCTGCGAAATGAGGAGCCCACCGAACCACCGTCGAACCACAGGAGCAGCCCGAACAAGACAACGCACTGAATGATCAGGTACAGAATCGGGCCTCCGTAGGCAGTCATTGCCCCCGGCCTTGTTGACAGCTCGTTCCCATCGCATGCCGTCGAGAACAAGTTGGTTGCCAGGAATAGGGCCCTGGCCGCGGAAACAATTGGTGCAAAGCCAGAAAGGACGAAATGACAAACGAGCAGCGTCGAGTCGATCTTGCTGACCTGGACGTAAGTGATGACGCAGACATAGACGATGAGATATGCAAAAAACCAGACTGCTTGGTACGCAGCTGCCCAGGCAAACGTGCCAAGCTGCGTTTTCGTAAACAGGGAGACAAAATAAGACAGCAGCGCGGACGCCAGACCGTACAAGAAGAGAACAACAAACACGTGCTCCAGGTGAAACCAGACGTTTGACAGGCCAGCCCAAACGGCCGTCACGGTTGCCGACGAAGCAAGCACAAACACAAAGTCGAACAAGACATACGCGACCCAGAGTGGCAGTGGTCGGACACCGTTGGAATACTGCAAAGCACGCACGAATCGCCGGCGCTCTGTACTCGGGTAGAGCGAGAAGAAGGCGGGATAGCAAGCCAGCGCGATGCCCATGTAGATGACCAGATTGAGCGCATCGCCGACGCCAGGGTTGAAGGGTACGTTAAATGACGACCAAGTTGTTGCAATGGTCATGTTGGAGACGAGCACGTCAAGAAGCTGCTGGGCCGTCATGGAGCTCGTAATGAACAAGTCGGCGGCCCAGCCGAGGGTAGGGTTTGAATCGCCGTCGCCCAGCCAAAGAGCCGTGGTGACGATTCCAGGATTGTCTCTCAAATATTGCTGCCAGGACTCAAAAGTATCGACGAGCCGGAGATTCTTCAGCGCTGCAAAACCGAGGGCTGTGCCGCCTCGTGAGCCCTCAAAGATTGGTCGAAGCAAACTTGTCATTGCCATTGTCGACATCTTGGCGGCTGGGCCAGCAACGAAGACGATGTTGCTGTCATGGTTGAATTGTGTGAAAGCATCCTCGGTGGATGATGCAGAAGCCTGATCGGCAGCTGTACAGCCGGTTTGAGGCTTTCCTTTGACATACAGAGAAGTAAGACATGCAGCAAAGATGGGCAAAAGAAAGGCCGCCAAGTAAAGAATCCAGTGTCGTGTCAGGACAGTGAGTCGCTTCCTGAGCAGAATCATGACCTGTCCGACATAGCTCACTTGCTTGCCATTCAAAAGGCTCAACTCCCGATGGTGTTGCGTGGAACCATCCTGCGACGACGTATCCTTTTCGGTTGTGCTGCCGGCCTCTTTGGTGATGGCAAGGCTGCTGCCGTTAAATGCATCTTCGTCCCGGACTTCCTCGGCAAGTTGCAGGAATACGTCCTCAATGGTTGGGTTGGAGAATCGATAGTCGCCGACACCGTGCTTTTCAAGCGATCTGATGACCTGCGCGGCAAGACTGGACGTGGGTGCCACGTAGGTAATTGAATCGAAAGCATCCTTCCTTCGGACCCCTTCAACAGTGGGCAAGTCAGAGAAGCCGAGGTTTTTGCGCACGTCGACCCGATAGCCTCCGCCAAATCGGTCTTTGAGCTCCGCAGATGATCCTTCGGCGCGCAGAGTACCCTTGGATAAGACGACGATGTGATCAGCGAGCAGATCGGCCTCATCCAAGAAGTGAGTGGTCACGATGAGGGTTCTTTTTCCTCGTTCCTCAAGAAGAATATCCCATATCTTGCGTCTAGATAATGGGTCCAGTCCGCTGCTGACTTCGTCGACGCAGCACACAGCACTTCCACCAGTCAGCATCATGCCTAGCTGTAGCTTCCGTTTCTGGCCCCCGGATAGGGTTTTCGCCAGCGCATTGCGTTTCGGATACAAATCAATGGCGCCGATAAGCGCCAGGATCTGCTTTTTGGAAGCAGGAGATGTCGGGGCCTTGAGGCGGTTGAAGATTGTAAGGTGTTCCGTCACGGTCAAGTCGTCCCAGAGAACATTCTTTTGCGGAGCGATACCTAGCCCACCTCGGCCGTCGATTGTGATGGAGCCGCTGGTGAGTCGGTGTAGACCAGCGATGGCATCGAGCGTGGTGCTTTTACCGCTGCCATTTGCTCCCAACAGGGCGACAATCTGACCACGTCCGGCGCGAAGACTCAACTCCTTGACTGCGACGACAGGTTCCCGAGCCTTCTTCGACTTTGACGGGAAAAGACGCGAAAGGAAACCAGGGTAGTATATTTTTGTCAACCTGTCAATCGAAACGGCACTCTCAGCAAGGCCATTGTCGCTACTTTGCGGGATTTGTACCTTGCGTCCCGCGCTGCAAGCTCCGTACAGCTTCTTTTCGACCAAGGCCGCAAATAGCGGGTATAGAAAAATTTGAACAGCGAGAATGACAAAAAACACAAGGCCCGGAATATTCCAAGGGCTGTCTGGGGGGGCTTGAACCAGGTTTGTGGCTCTGTCCTTTTCCTCGAACCTTGCCATCAGAGTAAGGAAGTACACATAAGTGCAGGGAGTGAAAAGAACAGACAAGATGGCAACAGGGCCAGTCTTGGGTTGGGTTAAAGCCTGAGCAAGGATTCCAAGTAGCAGCACAGCCAGTGTAGCAGTGATGCCGCTCAGCTGCGCTTTGCGGAAGAACGAGGCGAAAAGAATGGACATGGATGCAAGGGCAAGTCCAGCAAGAAGATGGAATATGAGCACGACGGCGGTACTTGTGTTTGTAAACACGCCATATCGAATGACGATGGACCCAATTATCCAGGCAGGAGCATAGACTACGGAAAAGGACAGGTGATGGGCAACGATACGAGCAGCCTGAGCCATCCATGGCTGGCGAACAGGCATCATGACGTCTATGAGCTGGGACATGCCTGTCTCTCGTTCGGCGGCCACGAACCCGGTGAGGTGATAGGTGATCCATATGATGTTGGCAATGAACGCAACGGCCATGACGTTCACAATGGCCTCGTGGAAAATCTCTCGCACGTTTCTGTCTCGTTCCTCCTGTGTCATGCTGGTAAAAGCCAATTCCTGGTTTTTAGCCAATGGATCAGAGCCAGATCCATTAGGACTGAATATGGCAGCGTCAACAAGGCGCTGCACGGGCAGCAAGTAGACTTGCTCGACGTTGTCCGACCTGTCAACGCGGAATTTGACGGGCTCGTTCCAGAACGCAGCGTCAGTGCGAATCGTGTAATTCCATAGACCGCCGAGTCCTTCGGTGGGCGACGAGCGCATAACAACTGCGGCGAAGCATGTGGTGACTCCTCGCAAACTGCTGCGGCATTCCGTAAGCAGCTCATCTTCTCTGCCGACGGTCACAAGCTTCATAGAACCAGCTTGGACCACAGCTTCAGCGACCTTGTCGAGGACGCGGTTGATTTCGCCTCCGTCATGGCCATTATTAACCAGCACTACCTTGTCGCGCCCACTGCTTCTGGCAGCATCGAAAGCTTCGGCCAGGCTCAGGACCGGCCGAACAGTACCGAAGCCGAATTTCGCAGGTGGCACGAAGAGATTCTTGGCAAAACTGAAGAATGCGGCCAAGATGATTGGCAAAAGAAAAGCCATGACGACACAGAGGGTCAAGTGCCGAAAGAGCAGCCACCGAAAGTTTTTGGACATTAAGGTCCAGATCTGCTTTCGTAAAGCCATGCCGTCTACATGGGTTGAAGCTCAACGAGCCCCTGCTGCTTGCTTTGTCGGGAATGGAACGCCTGGGGTACGTTGAAGAGCAAGAGATACCAAAAGCTTGGCCGAAATAATGGTCCGCTTCCTCCGCCCATGGAATTCAAGCAGACATTGCGGCGGATATTGGCAAACGAATGAAGCCGTTGTTGCGCTCGCGCTTGCCACCAAGAGAAGATTCCGGTTCAGGGATGAAGTGTAAGAGGATTTGACCAAAGGTTGGGGCAAAAGATGGCCAATGACTCAGGCAAACATGTCTGGCTCCAGGCGACCTCGACAGCACAGCACAGTCTTCCGATTTGCCGATACTGAAAAGACGGAGCCCGGTCGAGAGTCTTGATGAAGGGGTGAAGAAATATGAACAGGAGTTTTCGTTATGCAAGAACCAAGGCACCGCCCGATAAAGCAGCCATGAAGAGGATGAGATGAGATGAGGCAGGGTGAGGGGGGAGAAGCGAGGAGAAGTGAGCGGACGTGCATTGTCCGTCGGCACGCCCCGAGCTGTCAGACGGCTTGTGAGACGGGCTTGTGAGACGTAGTTGGGATCTGGAGGTTTGGTGCCTGGAAGTGACAAACGATGGTCAGACGGGTTGCCAAGTGGCACTGCAGTCTGGTGCCAGTGCCAAGTGCCAGTGCCAAGTGCCAGTGCCAAGAAAAGTCTGGTCTGGCGGTGGTGGGATTGAAGCTTTGATGACGTCTGGTGGCGCAGCATCGGCGGTGGCCGCAGCAGCAAGTTCAAACACAGCTTTGCTGACGGCTTGCGATTGCGGCCAAGCTATCAAACCTTTACGGGCACTAGGGACTTGGCGAAACTTTGCTGCTCTCAAGCTGGCAGCCACCAGACGCCAGTCATCCAAGCCAAGCCCCTCAAGACTTTGGCGTGCCAAAAACACGTAATCTTCATCTTGTCCCATTGCCGGCGTCTTCTCGACTCATCCCCCCTTCCGCCAGGGTTGCGGTTCCCGCTGACTCGATTCCTCCTCAATCGAATCTCGTCGTTCCCCGTACTCATGCACGTACCCAAACCCGCTGTTCCCACATGGCTTCCGCTGCCATGTCGCAGGCTCATCAAGAAGCTGCAAAATCCATTCACCGGCAGATTGGATAGATGGGCTGATTCAAAAGGCAGCAGCAGTATCCGCCCTTATCTGCACGACAATATCCAGTTCGTAATCGCATCAAATCAGTCCACCATAAACCCACCCCCACTGTTACCGACGTCGTGGTTTTGGTCGTGGTCGTGGTCGTGGTCTTCGTCGTGTTCGTGCTCATCGTCTACAACCATGTCGTATTCTTCCGTCGCGTCGCTCTCCGCAGCGGCCAGTTCAGCCGCTTTCCTCTCCTCTTCATCCACGCCCTTCCAGATCCTTTCGCGGATACGTAGCCCCATGAGAAATCGTCGCCAGACCCTCAAGGCAGCCAGCCGCTTCCGCTCAGCCTCCATCTCTTGCTCCACATCGGCCATGCCTTCCATCACGGCCCGTATTGCGGCTTCATACTCCTTCGCCACAACTATTCCGTTCAACACAGCCGTGCCCTGCCGACCCTTGAAAAGGAATCCTGTCAAGGCAGGTGCATAGTCAACGCCAACTATGAACGCGGCCCTCGCGGCATGCTCATGAGCAACATGCACGGCTCCCTTGGGTATCATGCTAGGAACGTAGGCGTCTATGTTGCCAAACTTGTTCTTTGGCACGCACCCGTTCCTAACGGGTGGTGGTTCGTACAGTTCTGTTTGCTCCGTCGTGTATATTGGCACAACACCATCGTCTCCCGTGTGCGCCTCGTCCTTGTCCCGATACCTCGGACCCTTGAGCCGCCGTTTTTTCGGAAGCCACTTGGCCGGTATCTCGTTCGGCTTTACTTGGCGCCCGAGGCGATACCATTTCTCCGTGGTCCTTGCTACACGAACATCTTTTCGTCGAAAGACTTTCTCCAAGGGACCGCGACTACCGGCGCCGACAGTCCCCGATGGTTTCGCGTCAGGCACAAGTACTTCGTGTCGGCGCATATGTCGCTCCAAGGCATACACAGGGTGGTTCTTAAAATCCTGCACATTTCTGGGCATCGGTTCCCGAGCTTCCATCCCGGCCAACTCGTTGTCTTCAATTTGGTCCAAGTCTGTGGGACTGGGTCGCTGAAAAGGCCTCATTGCTGTGCGCCACCATTGGCCGCCATCGTCAAGAGGCGTCTCAATCCTCAACCTACGCGTTTTGGCCGTGTATGCCTTCGCATATCGCCTCGTCACGTCCCTAGCGGCGCCATCAGCTTCGAATGCCACCACGTAGGAGAGGCTGTTTTCCCTGTCCGTAATAGGAGGCTCGAAGGCCTTGGGTTTCCAGAACGTTTGCGTAACTATTGGATCAGCAGGTTGCCACTTCTGATGGCCAGTATCTAGCACTTCGACCCAGTAAATCGGGAAAGCAGATTCGCGGATCTGGGCTGGTTCGTGAAAAGCTCGCTGTTTCCTGGGCGGGGAAGGAATAGGTTGGAAATGATAGGATGTAGCGTGTGGGTGGCCTAGTCGTCGCCGCGGAGTCGAGGAACCAGGAGTGTCACTCGGCGGATCTGTAGTGGCCGCCAGGGCCTTGTATTTCGCCAATGCTGCTTTGACGTGTTCGTTTTGCGCAGGTTTCGTGCCAAGGATGAGCGGTTTCCCTTCGCTTAGTGTCGGCCCGCCAGAAGAGAAAGATAATGGCTGCAATGAGCAGACGAGCCTTGCCCGGACGCCCACGCTTCTCAGCAGCGCACAATACAACTGCGCGCCGACGTCTCGGGACCCTTGCAGCCTTTTCGATGCATTCCGAAAGTCTTCGCGATCCAAACAGGAGTCCAAGTTTGATGGAGGCTCATACTATGTGTCCGTTCAGTAAAGGTTGGTTTCCCTTGATCAAGACCGAGATCGTATTGAATACTCACATTTTGCAGTTGGCCTGGATCCTCCGCCCAAAGAGACTTTCGCAACCCTCGTTCCGTGATTTTAAACTTTGCTCTCCATATTTCAGCAGCTTGCTTCAGCCCCTTTTTCAAGCTTTCAGACTGGCCGAATTGCGGCAAATGGGATCCAGGATTTAGAAGATCGATATTCTTGTCAGTTAATAGAGGCCGCAACGTTTCCTGAACTCTCGCATCATTGCACCAGTGGTTTCGACGGGATGCGTGAGACAAGAGACACAGTAAATGTGTCTTGTGAATATGCAAACGCCGGTCTCTTTCCTCTTTAGATACTGGTTTGCGTCTCGCGCCGTATCGTTTCGAAGGTGAAGCCGCAGAATTGAGAGCAGAGAGGTTGAGTTCCAGAGTCCCCGTCTCTTCGCCGGAAGCGACTATATCTGGATGAGACATGGGGAGATTGGCATCTTCGAATAGAAAGACTTCGTTTTCATCGTCATCGTCATCGTCATCTTCGTTTTCATCGGACTCGATCTCAATTGTTTGCACGGTTGGCGCCGGCAAAACCACATCTTCAAATTCGATAGCACTGTCGTCGTCCTCGCCGTCATGCTCGTTCTCATTTGCAGTGCTTGGTAGAGCCACTACCGGTTGCTCTTGCGCCTGGCATGTCGTAATCTGATCCCTGGACGAAGATTTGGCACCTGACGTTAGGCCTGGCCGCCTCCGTTTCAACGGTGGTTCAATCCTACTCGGATTTGCTGCCGACACCCCAGCCTCTGCTAACATCTGTTGGTAAATATCTGGTCCGGTATTGGCCAAATCCTCCGCTCGGCGCTTTGAGCTTCTCGAGGACGTTGGCTTTCTTCCGGCCATTCTTATTCTTGCTCAGCGTTTCTTGATTGCGGCTCAGCCAGTGCATCATAAATTGTTCATACGACGGAACGGGTCCATGCCCTGTCACCGTTTAAGCAGCGTAAAGCCGTTCCTCCGTACGTCATCAAAAAGCGCGAGTAACTTTCGCCAAGTCACGTGAGAAATCTACCAAGTACACACATCGTGAGATCTGCTTAGTGGCTTTTTCTGGGTAAAGCTGAGCTGTCAAGCGGCATGGGCCGAACTTTTAGCTTCAAACGCCAGGCCACGGGTAATATTATTACTGTGCCCAACTTCTCAACACCTAGACACCTCATTCTAATGACCCGTCTTCCACACCGAGTGGAACCAACGTTTTCGGGGTCTAAAGGCATGGCTGACGGCTAATTGGAAGGGCACAGGCATCTAATGTTCAACCCCTTGCCGACATTATTGCCCAACCGCTGCTCGTAGGGGTAGGGGTCGCATGGGATACCATACCCAATCCTTCAATGTTCTTTGACACGGTGCACCTAAGCGTCGTTCAAGCCCCGATATATTTTACTTCTTAAGCTAATTAACAATATGAAAAATAAAGAACGGGAAGAGAGGACTGAAAAATTTGGCACACTGCTTGGAAAAAAAAGAAAGCAAAGCCCTTTGCGCATTGATGACAGCCCTGAACCTTGACGCCGTGGAACAAAGACATTTTGCTGGATTTATTTCGTTAACCAGCCAAGATAATCAGCAACAATTAGTGTTACCATACTAGCACGTGTTAGTAAACAGGGCTTCCTCCAGGAAGATTCACAAAGCTTACGCGTGTGGAGCAATTCGGATATAATATGTACCGAAGCCACGATAGAATCTCAACAGTCCCTCTTGCTTGGCCACCTTGGCGAAACAGTCCATCATACCCTTGTAGGGAAGCTTTCCCTCAGGACCCTTTTGTTGCTTCTGCAGTCGAGTCTTGACAAAATCAAAAGGTAAACTGAAGAAGCTGGCGAAGAAACCAGCGATGGCGCTGGCACTGAGAGTTTGAGCCCGGGCGGATAGGTCAGTATTCTTCTTGAGTTGCACCTTTGCCTCGCTAAAGAAGGCAAGCTGCCCAAAGTTAAGGGCCATGGCGCGCGCAACGGTCGGTGCCGCACCAGCCCACAGGGCACCAATCCCTTCACTCCTGGCGATGGAAGTCAAAGCATCAATTACAGACTTGTAGTTTTTCCGCTCCGACAGTGGCTTCAAGCCATCGCTTTGCATCCGAATGAGTGCCAAATCTGCCGGGTTTCCAATCATGGCGGCCAAACCGCCCGCGGCTAAACCGGCAGTGGCTCGGTCTGCGAAACTAATCTCTCGCCCTTGGGATTTCGCTCTCTCTGCCAAAGATGCAATGAAGGTGTCGAAAAATCCCAAGCGTGCGGTGGTGTAAACGGCTTGTCGCAGAAGACCTGCGGATAAACCCGTGTATAGGTCAAGAACCTTACCACTGGCGATAATATGCCTCGTGACCGACAAGGGGGTTGCTTTGGGTCCGCCAGAAGTGCCCTCGCCCGCAAGCTGAATTCTGACTTTAATCATATCGACAGGCTGGATGACAGATGTAGCCACCATGCCGCTGATGCCACCGTTGATGAAGGGCAGAGCTGCCCTCATGTATGGAGTGCGCAGCAGGTCCTGAGCGACAGCTACCCCGTCCGCCCTGACGGCGCCAATAGCCTCGGATGCCTTGTTGCGGGCCGATTCAACGGCTTGTTTCAGTGAGCCGCCAGCCATGTCAAAACTCTATTTTTATTATTTGTCTATTTTTTTTTGGCGAAAATTTGATTTTCTCAAATTCAGCGTCGCTATATTGGATTACGGCGGCAGACAGGCTCAGTTCAATGGTCTAGAAACGAGGCACCCCATTAGCTGTGCGGCTTTGCAGAAAAAAACTGATAAGAAAGGAAGATATGATGCAAAATAGGTGGAATTTGATTCAATAATCGTGTCTTGAAAATTCCGCAGACGTTATCTGATACCAGTATTTCGCCGAGTCATTCGACCTGATATTCCTGAGTCCCATGTAAGACGTAGCGTAGCGTACGAACTTGAAAGGTTGACTATTTGTCGCTTGGACCACGCCAACTGAAAACCCATGCTCGAATATGACCAGTTTTAAATAATTCTTCAGTCGAGAGCATGCTGAATTCGCGGAAGGAGCTGTTGCCGAACCGACCCTGCGCTATCGTCTCGTCTCGACGAAATACTCCCAATGTTGAATGATCGGATGGTTCCAATCCATGAGTACCCCCATGCCAATCAATGGGTGGTGGATCCGATATGAGACCGGACTGGAGCATTGGGCTCCTGCAGGCAGCAGGGGACAATGCCGGTATGGGGCCGGCTGGGGTGCTAGAACAGGCAATGCTGGGGATGCTTACCGGGGTTGGCGGAAGCAGCGCAATGCAGGTGGAAGACGTCCGGTCGTTGGTATCGCGATTTGATGTTGGGAAAGGCAGACTTTTCGTCAGCCCCCGAGCAGAAAGAAACCAGCAAGTAGATGCCTGTGACTAAACAGCTGGGCGAATCAACGAGGGCACGCGAGAGCAAGAGCAGACGCCGGGAAGGCGAGGCGGGGTCGTCGATGGCGGGAATGATTAGCTACCTAAGGTATGCGGGGTCAATCTGCCCGCAACTAAATAAGGTTGCTGTATTGCTGAGCGTACGTACTGTGGAGTGTGTACATGTATCGAAAGCTGATGTTGCCCAGTCGTAAGGAAGCCGGCCTCGGGACAACAGACAGCTGAGCTGGACTCACACTTGTAAGGGTTGTTGGATCAAACCTCATGGACAGGAGGGGGGAGGGGGATGATAAATACGATATATACTCCGTACAGTGCAACAGGCTGCAGGACGATTATTCCGTCAACGAGCAGATGGAGAGGTCAGGTCAAGTGATGCACGCAAAGTGTGGTATGTCGGTAGGCAGGTACCTACCTCTTGGAGCAGAAGGTACAGTACAGTACTTACCACATCACCGGTAGGTACTCCGTACGCTCAGCTGTTCCTTTGATG
The DNA here is from genome assembly GCF_000687475.1 of Ustilaginoidea virens. Classification (NCBI taxonomy): domain Eukaryota; kingdom Fungi; phylum Ascomycota; class Sordariomycetes; order Hypocreales; family Clavicipitaceae; genus Ustilaginoidea; species Ustilaginoidea virens. Next base: position 1,205,390 of record NC_057322.1, read on the forward strand.
CGGCGGGTGTAGGAAACAAACGTCCATGTTGAATCGAACATGTTTCAGCTCAGGTGCTCGAGGCGAGCACTGAATATTGTGGGCGTATGCCTTGCAAAGCATTCAAGTTACATGAGAAGAGCATATCATCTACAGTTCTACCTGCACCTCTGGAGTAACCATATCATAACACGTACGGGGTACCTGGAAGTTAGTACAGTGCAAGCTCGGCTGATGACTAAAACACACATGGTCTAGACGAGCATGTACTCGGCAGTGTGGACTTGCCATGCCGAACGGGCTTATCGGCAGCATGTGGGTTCAGTGTTCCGTTCCTTCCCTGCATGAGAACGGCATCGGTGGGGCACGGTTTCGCTGTTGGGCAATGGGCAACTGGTCTTCTGTCTTCTGTTGGGCCGGTCCACTTCCAGCCAGACAAAAGAAAACAGACAACAGACAACGCCCACCACCTCCAACAAGCTATGCGCTTTCCTGACCGGAAATTGTGTCGGGAATGCAAAGCGCTTTGGAAGCTCGTTACCAACCATTGCTTTCAAACTGCTTTGTTGACGATTCTGGCGCACTGGCTGTGGAAAATGGACCTGCACGAGTTTTCATCCAAGTCGTCTGCAGTTGCATCCACAGAGCAAAAGTACCTACCTACCTTAGGTAGTAGGTTCGTCATCGGTCAACTTTCTTCTTGTTTAGGTAGGTTCCTAATGTACCTACCTCGAGTATTCCAGAGTCCGTAAGGTCACGACAAGATGCGTTAGGATTGATATGCTGTACTTCAATCTCAGCACTTATATTGTCTCGAAAGAAATGCATCTGAGTTGCTCTTATCCAGTGTTTAAATCGCGTTTATTTTATTCTTGCCTTCTTTACTTGCTTTTCTCTTTCTTCGTGTTTCC